>NW_028227266.1:19695100-20927600 GCF_978045245.1 Mus caroli
ACTTCATGCCCCCATTAAAAAAAACCATTAATCTGATTAGTGCTGCTCATATGCACATGGGTATGGTGCCATCCACTAGACCGTGGGCAACTTAATCATAGTCACGTCCCCAAAGAAGAGTGAATGTCCTTTCCCCAGCAGCTGTTCACTACCAGGAGCTCCGTCCTCAGTTAGGAAGCCTTGGGAGCCCCTCCCCATTGGGCTGGAGTTCTGGCTGGCTTGTTCTTGTGCAGGACTCATGTAGGAAACCACAGCTGCCATTTAATATCCAGAAGCCAGCATCTCATGCTTCGCTCCCACTTCCTACTCCACAGTGCACTGTGAGCCTTGTGTAGCAGGGGAGGGAGGTGCATTGATAATGATGTCTCATCTAGAACTCAGATCTCACAGCATTTTGGCCATTATCTGTGCTGACTGCCACTTGTTGCAAAGAGAAGCTTCTCTGTCTTTCAGATTTATAGGTATAAAGATAAATACTTAGAAGACAATTTGACAACGTGACCATTTATTAAAATAACAATCATATGTTCTACCCTGACATCTTTAGCCATGGGCTGTTGTCCAGGTTGGCAGTACCAGACACACACTTCTTTCTGTGGAACACAGAATCCAGTCAGAAAGTGGTTGGTTACCCTGTAGCAGTCATGCCAGTATTGTACCCGACTACTGTACTCCTGCCTATTAGGCTGATTCTGTACCATGCAGGGTCTAGCACTGGGAAGGCTGCTCACATCCTTTGCCTTCTGGCACTGTGAAGGCTGACGAGTAGGGAGGAAGGTCCCTGGCTAGTTTGAGATGCATCTACTTATCTACTTGGATCAAGCCAGCCTATGACATGCCTCCGTGTCACATGTCTGTGTTTAGTCATCTCTTCTGTGTCTTGACATAGATCATACTTTTGAAAGGCTAAATCTGTGAAGGACCAGTCTTTACTAAAGCCCCATCTTACTCTCCATAGCAAAACTATTTTATGACTGTTTTTATTTTTTGAGGTAAATCTCACTTTGTAGCCCAGGCAGATCTTCAAACTTAATGTTCTTCCCAAGTGCTTGGATTATAGGTGTCCAACGTGCACGGTGTGTTACTAGATCTTTAACGTATTTTTCTGTTATTTCAGTCTGAAATGAGATCTGTTAGCTTTATGGAGTCCTTTCTTTGTCATGCAGGGTGCCTTTAATTTTTTGGTCCTAGTGCCATTGTGACAGACTTGGTTGGCAGCAGTCAGAGGAGAACCTGAGCTGTGCAGTGACGTATGCACTGTCCCTTGGCACTGTGTGTCTGTGATGCTGAGGTGTCATTGTTTAAGGCTGCAGTGATGGTTTTATGAACACAGAGACAGAAATGAACATTTTTCTTAAATTACTATGTTTTTGCCTTTGTGTTTAAAGTATATAAATATAATTTGTGTCTCCACATGCTTAGTTAATATTTGTTTTAAGTGAATGTTTTCTTGCCGCTTATAAAGACAAACCATGTTTTAATGAAAGCACCACTGCAAAGTAGCAAGCATCAGAGAACCCCTTCAATTCATGTTATCCTAGCATGTTCAAACAGTGCTGAGAAATGGAGACCTTTTCTTTCTAAATGGCATAATTAGAGGACTCAGGGAAACTGACATGGCCAGAAAGGCCATACTGCGTTAAATTCTTGGCAGAGAACATCTTTCTTGCTTTTAATGTAATGAGGCCATGTGTGCTATGGTCAGTTGTGAGGCAAATTTAATTCACTTCCTGTTTTCAGAATTATTGAGCCCTTTTTTGAATAGAAGATAATCCCCCCCCAACCCTTAAACCACACATCCCTTAGGGCCTGCAAGTTGGCCCATTTGGTAAAAGTGTTTGTCACTGGTTCTGATGACCCAAGTTTGATCCCCAGAATCCATAGTGAAGAGTGAACCTCCTCCTGAGAGTTGTGCCTGCCTTCTCGACTTGGAAGCCATGAGATGTGTGAGGTCCTGTAGGCACACCACATCAGCGTTGGGGGGGGGGGGGCTGAGGGGATGGACAGCGGCACTCAACTCACCCTTGCCATTCAGTCTAGGACACTAGCACATGGTCTGTTCATTCATACTGAGGGCAAGTCTGTCCTCCTGAGGTAAGCACCTCTGGAGGTGCCGTCACAGACACACCCACAGGTGTCCTGAGCAATTCTCAGTCCAGCCAAGCTGGCATTGACCATAACCATCACGAGAGCTGGGGTGGGTCTCGGATGTATCAGAGCATGAGAATTAAGAACTGTGTGACCAGCCATCCTGCCTGTCATCATCCTGCCTGTGATCCAAGCCATGCATGTGCTTCTTGCTAACTGCGTCATCTCTGACAAATGACTTGGAATAATAAAAAAGATGAAACTTAACTTCTCTAAGCCTCTTTCAGAATACTGGTGTACATAGCATATCCTCTGTGAATTTGTGACTATGTAAATACATAAACACGTAAATCACTCTGAGTAGTGCTTGGTATTCAAGATGTCAACACATTTTATTGGGCTGTGATTACTCTTGTTGGTCATGTGACTAATATATTATGCCTTCTCAAACACGGTGCTACTAATTGATCAGGCAGAGGAAATTTCAGTAATATTTCATCTGAATGAAATTCTGCTATCTGTCAGCCTCACAAATGAGACCTTAACTAAGAATGAGGAAACCTTGTGTCCTTGGGGGTGTCTCCCAAACTCCTGTAAGCCAGCCTGACCCCAGTTGTTTGGTTGTAGAGAAGGTACAACAAGGAAAGGACATGAGGATCCTGAGCCCAGGTGGCTGACTTCTGAGTGACTCATTTCCAAACAATTTGCTCCCAAAAGTTACATACATACTTACACACACACACATACACACACACATACACTCACACACACACATCCCATGCACATATATACATATATACACAGACACACACAGATTCACACAGACTCACACTCACATATACACAGACTCAAACATACAGATTCCCACCCCCAAGCACATGTGCATACATACACACAGACTCTCACACATACAAACTCAAATTCACATATACACAGACTCATACACATACAGACCCCCTGGCACACATGCACATATATACACAGACTCACACACACAGATTTACACTCACATACACACGGAGACACACACAAATGCACACACATTTTTTTTGTTTGTTTTTTGGTTTTCGAGACAGGGTTTCTCTGTATAGCCCTGGCTGTCCTGGAACTCACTTTGTAGACCTGGCTGGCCTCGAACTCAGAAATCCACCTGCCTCTGCCTCCCAAGTGCTGGGATTAAAGGCGTGCGCCACCACTGCCCGGCTCAGAAGCTATTCTTGTCAGCTGCTCCCTTCCCTTTCTGTCTCCCGACTCCTTCCTTTCTCTATTCTGTCTTCCCTTTTCTGGATGTAGTGCTGGGAACAGAACCTATGGCCTTGTGTGTGCTAGCCAGGTGCTCTAATACAGAGCCACATTCCAGCCACAAATGCCTGTTGCAAAGGTCGTCTTGTTTGGCTCTCTGTGGTTCTCACTGACAAGTTACTGTGGTTGTCATTTCACTGTTTCTTCCTGGGCTTGCTTACCGTGGTAGCTGGGCATTTTCCAGATTCTATGTGGTCATCTATATTTTTGTGTGTGATTTACATCACAGGTGTCTCTCGTTCATTATTCTATCAAGTTGTTCATGTTTTCCTTCTGCTGAATACATCGGTAGCAATTTTTATGGTGGCCTTATCATGCATAAAATACTTTTTATACTAATCTTTCTTGCAGCCTGTATAAAAAAAGCTATTCTGTCATATAATCATATGCTAAAAAGTTTTACAAAATTTTCATTTTCATTTTACTTTATTTTAATGTCTTTTAATGTGTAAAATCTTAAAACTATTTTCATAGTGATATATATGCATATGCCTTAAGCTCCTCTGCTTAGGATGCCTTCCAAATGTCAGGAGTGCAGAGGTATCAACTTGTAATTTATTCTAGCATTTATACTCCCTCATTCTTTATATACTTTTAAGTCCATCTGGACTTTATTATTCAATTTAGTGAGAATCTAATCTCCCTGCCAAAATTGGTGAGCTCAGTTGCTCAGCTCCAGCTTATTGCATAACATGTTCTCTTTCCTACTGAGCTCAAATGCTACCCATATCATTTAACAGCTTTCCTGTACATCAGACCATCCCAGATGCTGGTGCACGAGGCAATAGCCATTATTGCTCCTGTCCCTGTGGGTCAGCTGCTCCATTAGTCTTGGGCTTTGCTTACCTGACATTGGTTGGACTCATTAGGTGTCTGATCGCTACACAGTATGGCCTAGGATGTGTTTACTTACACACTGAGCAGTTGACTTGTAAATAGTTGGGATCACTGGCCTCTGTATCCCTCATGGCCCCGTGGCCAGCCTAGCTAGTTTATCTGGTGGATGTAGGCCCAATGTCCAAACACCTACCTTGTCCCCCTTTTCTGTCCTGAAACTCACTGTGTAGACCATTCTGGTGTCAAACTCACAGAGATCCAGCTGCCTCTGCATCCTGAGTGCTGGGATTAGATGTGTGTGTTACTGTGCCTAGCATTCACTTTCAAGCCCTCTCCTGAGTTATTTGGTCTGTGCAGATCACAAACGTGGAAAGATGCATGGTGACTGTTTATTTGGAGAAGTAAAGAACTCTGGGCCTATTCTCTTTCTTTTAGCATTACTAATGCCACAACATATTAAATATTATATTGTATTACATTACAAACGCGTTAACTGGGGTCTTTATGTTGACTCTAAGACCTTCTGTGCTATGCAAGGATTTTACCACTGAATTCTACCTATAATCTGTATTTTATTTTCATTAAAATCTTATTTATCCACAAGTGTGGTCTCAAGATAATTTTTCTAATTTTAAGGACTTTTTAAAAGTGGCCAGTGTTACAGGCGTCCCTGGAATGGCGGCATTTATTACCTAGCCCTTTTGTACATTCTCCTTTTACACTGGTTCAAGGCGGCTTCATTGGACATGTGTAGTCATTGGCTCAATGGTCACAGTAACTGTTTGAATTGTTAGTGTTTGTTGGACCAAGGGCCGTGGCCTTTCATTTTTCATTAGGTATCTGTGATGGTTTATATATGCTCAGCCTAGGGTGTGGCCCTGTTGAAGTAGGTGTGTCACTGTGGGTGGGCTTTAAAACCCTCATCCTAAGTCCTAGAAGTCAGTCTTCCACTAGCAGCCTTCAGATGAAGATGTAGAACTCTCAGCTCCTCCTGCACCCTGCCTGCCTGGATGCTGCCATGCTCCCACCTTGGTAATAATATACTGAACCTCTGATCCTGTAACCCAGCCCCAATTAAATGTCGTCTTGGTCATGGTGTCTGTTCACAGCAATAACTGATAACTAAGACAGTATCCTCCCCTGCTTTCTAATCTTACTTGTAGAGTAAGATGAATGGAATCCAGCACAGGGTAGAAATGCAGGGCAGGGTGTATCACATGGCCTGACCACTTATCTGGGTGACTCCAGGGCATCTCTCTGGGATGAGTGGCTAGGTTAACTGGTAGCCAAGCAAACTCTTGGTGAAGAGAAATCTCACAAGAAACTGCATCCTGCAATCAAGTCTCTTTGCCTTTTAGATTGCTTCAAGTTGTATTAAGATAGGTACGAGGTGGACAGTCTTCCTCCCTCCCCTCTTCTCCCCTTCTCTCCTCTGTCCTCCCTTCCCCTGTCCTCCCTTCCTGTCCCCTTCCCCTCTACTCCCCTGTCCTCTTTTTCCTTCTCCTTTCTTACCCTCCCCTCTTCTCTTCCTCCTTCTCCTGTCTTCCCCTCTCCTTTCTCCTCCTCTCCTCTCTGTCCTACTCACTTCCATTCCATTCCTTTTTCTCCCTCCCCTTCCTTTCTCCCCCCACCTGTCTTCAAGGTTGGCCTGGCCTCAGTTTGCCATCCAGTGACCTCAGCTTCCTAAGCTCCAGCTGTGAGGCCATGTATTTCTCTGCCTGACATAGACATCAGATGCACGTGTTTGAGTTACTTAGTTACCTTGGTGCTCTCTGCTTCACTGCGCAGATACTCACCTATCTTCAGCAGTATGTCCTCACTCATGTTCTGCCCTGTTAGCATCTCTTTCCCACTCGGGACTTGCCACTCCATTACACTCTCTTGGGGTCTCTTTAAGATACCTCTCATTGAAGTTGGCTCATGTATGAACCAAGGACAGGGCTGCCCAGTATCCCTCCAGGAAATGAGCTCATGGTATATGTATGTGGGGAGGAGCTGGCTTTCTGTGAACAGGGACTTTCGAATTGCTGAGCACAGGATCAATACTTAGTTTTGGGGGGAATCTTTCAGCTTTGGAGACATAGCTTTAGAGGAAAGTAAGCACATTGCCAGTCTCCTTATCCCTGTTTTTATAAGTCTAAATCTCATTTGTAAAACTAATGGCCGTGTATTCACTTTGCTGTATGGGAGGGCCTGAGGGACGAAGGAAAGGGAAGATGCGATGCTCATGCTAATTTGGTCAGTTTGAAGTAAAATCCATTGGTGCCTCCAGTACTCGAAGGCGTTAGGATCGGGTGGCATTTTAGAATGCTATTGATGCCACCCAGACATCAAACATGTTCCAGCATGTGAACTGTTTTTGTTACCTTTGCAAGGTGGGAATCAGACACCCAGATTTTCTTTAGCATAAGCATGCTTGGGCTCCTGCAAAAGGATGTGTGTGCAAGCTAGTCATCTGTGCATATGTATATACATATATATATATATATATATATATATATATATATATATATATATATGTAATTGTCTCGCTCACTGTGCATTCAGCTATCACCAACAAGATCTCCCAGACAGTCATCCAGCCTGGAGTCTGTGCAGAGGAAGAGGGCGTTGGCCATCTTGTTAAAGTCTATTCAAATTTGGTTCCTGTGCTATCACAGAAAGCTAATACTCAAACCAATCACCAGAGACGCTTCGGGAAATCTGCTCTCGTCCAAGTTGTAAGAACTTCAGAAACATTTGCTAGTCAAAGCAAGACTGATTGGTAGGGTAAATTAAAATAGGAAAATTAGACATAGCCTCTGGTTTGGCTTGTGTCCGGATGCTCTTTTTGGGGGCTGAGGTTTTTTCCCCTGCATTTGAACACTAAGCCTCTGTTGCAAAGAAGGAAATGTTTACTGATCTGAGTGTGTCAGATGACATGTGTGTGATGTAATGGTTGATAATCATTAGTGCTTTAGAGAGGGAGTTGGCTAATTTTCCTCTTTTGCAAAACAGAGGCTCTATTAGGTATAATTTTAAACAGAAAGTGTGTGGTTTGGGGTTTGCTATTCATACTTTTTCCTGCATTTAAAACTTCCTTCCATTCTGTTTATTTGCATGGCACTGATATAAAAAAAATCATTTTAAGTCATGTCGAAATCTAAGAGCTTTTTGGTGCATGGCTTTTAAATGAGTGCAGTTTTGGTGCCAACACAAATGATCATGTGATGAATCCCTCCAGAGGCTGCTTCACTCACTGCCCCTGGGAAGGGGAACGAGGCCCAGCAGACTGAAAAGGTGCTAGTGGGGATGTGATGCTGTGGCTGGCCCAAGTCTTTGTGTCGCCATTAAAGGCTATGGGAAGTTCTGTTTCCAAAGGCAGAAGAATAGCTAAATGAGAAAACAGGGCATGGGATTTACAGACAGTTATTTAGGCGTGAATGAGGGTTTTAAAATGAAAAAATAAACCAGAAGAATGACAGTAAAAAGAAAATATAGATTGTAGTTTTCCATGGTCGGATTCTACTCTTGGGACTTTAGCTGAGAAGTTCGCAGTGGAAAATATGCTTACCAGTTGTTTATGTGTTAATTACTAGCTTTCCACAGTGACTAAATGCCTATGGTCATTTTACTCTACAGCAGCAGTTCACATATTTATTTTATTATTTAACAACTAAAGTACTATGAAATAGTTCATCTAATTGAAGCAATCAAGGTCAGAGAGGCAGCATTGAGGGTAAATAGCTTGCTGCAGAAGCTCAAGGACCTAAGTTTGACTCCCACATAAAGAACCACATAAAGCCAGGGAGAAGTAGTGGTGATGCAGATGCTCCCACTGTAAGATGGAGGTGGAGGAGGCGGGAGAATACTTAGCTCCTGTGTGGTGGCTAGCTTGGCATACATAGTGGAGAAGAGCAAAGATATACTGTCTTAAGGTGAGGGTGGAAGAGAGCCTGAGACCTCAAGGTCCTCTGATCTCTACAAACATACCATGACATGTGTGAGCTTCCCAGAATTCATACACATGAATACATGCACATAGGCACACACACATGCACACATATACACATAGTTACACACAGGCACATACACAAACACACACACATACAAATAGGCACACACATATATACATATATACATGCACATAATTTTATGAAATAAAGTTAGCTAATTATGAATAGTAAATATTAAGTTACAAATAATGACACAGATATATCTATAAATAGACATATTTGTAGAGATTTGCAGTGAGTGTAAAATTAAAGGTGGTATATAGTTTTAGAGTACTTAAAATTTCTTTTAAAAGACTTTTTAAATTTTTGAATATATATATATATGCGTGTGTGTGTGTGTGTGTGTGCGTGTGTGCGTGTGAGCACAGGTGTCTGTGGGTATAGATTAGGGAGCTGCATCTCTGCAGCTGGTGTGTGTGTGTGTGTGTGTGTGTGTGTGTGCGTGTGAGCACAGGTGTCTGTGGGTATAGATTAGGGAGCTGCATCTCTGCAGCTGGTGTGTGTGTGTGTGTGTGTGTGCGCGTGTGTGCGTGTGAGCACAGGTGTCTGTGGGTATAGATTAGGGAGCTGCATCTCTGCAGCTGGTGTGTGTGTGTGTGTGTGTGTGTGCGTGTGTGCGTGTGAGCACAGGTGTCTGTGGGTATAGATTAGGGAGCTGCATCTCTGCAGCTGGTGTGTGTGTGTGTGTGTGTGTGTGTGTGTGTGTGTGTGTGTGCGTGTGTGCGTGTGAGCACAGGTGTCTGTGGGTATAGATTAGGGAGCTGCATCTCTGCAGCTGGAGCTGAGGGTGATTGTCGGTTGCCTGATGTGTGCTGAGAACCCAACCCAGGTCCTTTGGAGGAGTAGCACATGCTCTTACCTATTGACGCATTTCTTTAGCCCCATTACTTAAAATTATTAAGCAATTTTCTTTTGGATAACAATTTGATGAGCATTAAGATAACTTTTCTATAACAATGTGGATATGCCTTACACTCCTCTATACTTGAAATAGTTGCAAGGGTAAATTTTATGCTAATGAATTCCTGACAAAGGGGTGTGATCACAGATTCGTGGTCTTCATTAATGTTTTCTGGGGGGATGGATTTCTTCTTTCCTGACTCTAGTCCTAAGATGATTTCTAGGCCTCAGTTGTTTAGTGCTTTTGTCTGCTGTTCCACTGGAATTGGCTTGTGCCATTTGACTCCAGGGAGAGTGACTAGGCCAAAGGCTGTGCTGGGACGGTTACAGGAATTAAAGTGGTTCCCGTTTCCTGTTGGACCCTCACTGGGTCTCATTCAGACCTGAGAAACATATAGAACCCTAGCACAGCCACGTAACGTTCACTTCATCCACGTAGGAATAAAACCTGGAATACAGGCTACAAAGCCTGTCTGAATAAATGTATTGTTGTAGTTAATATCTGTGTGGGTACAGAGTCTCGGCCAGTGCTGAGCAGCAGAAATGTGCCCAAGCCACAGATCTGAGCCATTTATGTAATACTTAATTTTCTAGTTGCTATATTAAAAGTAAAATGAAACAAGTAATTTTTAGGAATTTGATGTAGCTAGATATGTTAAAATATCACTTAAACATGTGATGAGATAATATTGAAATGTTTTGCACTTTGTTGTGAGCCTTCACAAACCTGGCCTATCTTAGACTTGTACATTTCACATGTTGAGTGGGGCTAGTGCCTGCTTTTCTGGATAGCACAATTCTGCATAGGGGGAATTTTATATTATTTCTTATAATGTATTTATTTATTACATATATTGTATATATGTACGTACGTATGCATGCTTATTTTGTTGGTATGTGCATGTCCTGGCAAGAATGTGGACACCAGGGGCTGGAGAGATGGCTCAGTGGTTAAGAGCACTGAATGTTCTTCCAGAGGTTCTGAGTTCAATTCCCAGAACTGTATGTGTACACAACCATCTGTAATGTGTTGATATCCTCTTCTAGCATGCAGGTGTACATGTAGATAAAGCACTCGTATACATAAAATAAATTAGATAGATAGATAGATAGGTAGATAGATATATAGATATAAAAAAGTGTGGATACCAGAGGAAAGTTTGTAGAAGTTGATTCCTGCCTTCCATCGTATGAGTTCCAGATTCAAACTCAGATCTTTGGACTTGGCAGCAATCTCTCTGAGCCATCTTGCAGGCCCCAATGTCTCTCCTTGATCATTTCCTTTCCTACAGTCCTTTCAAGTTCTCATCTACAAGCAGATCGTCACTGACACAATGACTGTTCGTGTCGGTGTCAGATGGTTACGTGGCTTTGCTTGGTTTGGGGGTTCAGTTAGGGTACCACCATGGAAACCTCAGAGTTTTTCAGGCTCAGGTCCAGTCCCCTTGATGTCCATGCTGTGTAGTTTCCTTAGATTTGTCAGAAGCTGCGGGGGTGACATCCGCCTGCTGCTACTCTTCCCATTGTCATCTACACAAGTATATATTGTTTGCACTGAAGGATTATATAAAGGGACTAAGCATCTTACATTTTCATCAGCTCAGGACCTAAGAAACCATTGTAGACTTTGGGGTCATTTTGTGGCATCCTTGGAGTGTGATTGGCTGGTCGGTATCTGGGGGTGGGCTGCCTTGACAGTGTTCTAACTTACAGGGCTTTGTGAAAATGAATTACTTTCAGCCAAGATGTGTATGCACAAAGCATTGTTAGAGTGCTGCAGCTCCCCTGGGCTTAGAGATGTAAAGCTGATTGACATTAGTGGCAGTAGACCGTCCATCAGGGGGAGAGCAGAGCTATTAGCATTTTCCTTTTAATAACCATCTGGGATGCTTTACCTCCCTGGGGCCATGTGCATTTCTTATAAATTGAATGCACACCCTTTGTCTGCATTCTCTCAGTCAGTATCTGAGTGTCTGCTTGCTAGAGCTAGCCTAGATAGTAAATTTAACATTAGGATTTTATCTCAGTAAGTTTATCAGATTCAGAAATGTGATCTGCAGTCTGGACTAAAGCACTCAAAGCCAGAAGTGAGCAGCACACATCTGTGGCTAAACTTTTCTTCTGCTTCTTGTTTGATCTCTTGTCTTCAAGTTGGCTCTTTGAGATATACTCAGACATAAGATGTTTCTAATAGTACAATAAAACTATTGATGGTTCTGTTATAAGAAAATGAATATCTTACCTTTTTGTGTCAGTGATGAGTGAAGAAACCTAGAAGTGACCTCCAGTTTTCTGTAACCGTATGCGGGTTGCTTTCATATATGTTATCCATTTCCATGTTTGACCCCATCTAGCACAATTATCCCACATATCTGCTTTCTCTAAATTGAGTTCTGAATGGTTTGATTGCTAGTTAATGATCGTTACATGCCTTATAGACCTCTCGGTCTGCCCTCTTCCTTCCATCCCTTTCCTACATCTCTTTGGTCCTTCTTTAAATAAAGGAACACAGTCTATTTCCAAAGGACATCATTTTGTGATCTTTCACAACAGAGAGCTGTGCCCTCTATAGAAGAACATCTGTGCACAGCTTCACTTTGTCTAAGTCTAGTTGTGCTTTTCTGTGTCAGGGATCTCATGACTCAGTGAACCACTTAAAGTATTAGTGCAGTCCAGGGCCCAGGGAGGAAGGAATCTTCATCAAAGGTGTTCCTGTTATCTCTCTCTCTCTCTCTCTCTCTCTCTCTCTCTCTCTCTCTCACACACACACACACACACACACATACACACGTATATGTATATGTAATGTGTATATACATATACGTGTGTATGTGTGTGTGTGAGAGCAAGCAGGTAAAAATAACTTAATATAACTAAAAGAAATTCCATTTACATATTTAATTGGCATTAATTTAAAAACTTTTCACTCTTTATAAACACCATAAATGGAGTGTTATTCATTAAGATCAGCAGCTATTCAGCATCTGACTTCACTGTCTCCTAATGGCACATGCGTGTGTGTGTGTGTGTATGTGTGTGTGTGTAAAATCCAGGGCCCAGGGAGCTACATATATAGTTTTAAGTTTCTCTTTAAATGATTCCTAAATTCCTATATCAGGATGTTAAATTCCAGGGAAATCCTATCCCCCATCTAAACTTGCTTGGGTGATTCCTCAGTCACCAAGCCATGCTCTGTTGAATTTTTGGGGTCACTTAAATCCATAAATATCAACTTAGTCTTCCAACTTTTACCTGACCTTGTGCCTATGAGAGAGGTAGGTACCTGACCACCGAGTTACAACCTCAGCTCCCACCACTTAACTTATTACAGAGGTTTGTAAGAGGATCTGCCCTTGGTAGGTAGAAGCCTTTGTCTCAAAAGTCCCACAGGTCTTGATCTCTACAGTCAAACACATCATGTGCCTGTTTGGTTCATTAAATAAGACTCATCACAGTTCTCTGTAGTTGTAATCTGCTTTTGCCTTCTTGTCCAAGGCTTTTCTGGGAACTTATTGTCTGTCATGTTAGCTCAACACTTCTCATTATGACATTCCAAGGTTTCTGAAGGGTAGGACGCTGATCTTTCCAATCTCAGCTCTGGTATCTCTAGAAACTATGCTAGTCAAGATAGTTTATCCTCTTAAGATACCAAGACCAAGGCATCACTCTTCAAGAAATGAGAATACTGAATGACAATGTCCACCTCTTGTTTTAATTTCCTTTTTGAGAGAGTTGGAATCTCTCACTATCCCAGAAGTTGCCAAGTCAGCTAGGCTGGGGTTTCACAAGCCCCAGAGGCTAACCTGTCTCTGCCACCATAGCACTGGGTCACAAATGTTTGTAGGGACAGAATGGAGTGTGGTACATCTGAAATTTCTTTAAAAGTAATTTTTAAAATAATCTGATTATAAAAGTGTTAATAATCGAGGTTTCCTTCATTTATTCATTACTTTCACATATTAAAATAACAGTACTACTTTGGACCCTGTATATACACATAAGCGGAAGAACAGTAAGGGGTAGAGAGATTCTTGCAGTGCACCCCAGTTTGGTTCCTTCACCTTCATGGCGGCTGACAACTGATGGTAACTCTAGTTCCAAGAGATCTGATGTCATCATCTGGCCTCCGTGGGCACCAGGCATACATGTAGGGAAAACACTCATAAATATAAAATGAAAAGATATTTGTCTTAGTCAGGGTTTCTATTCCTGCACAAACATCATGACCAAGAAGCAGTTGGGGAGGAAAGGGTTTATTCAGCTTATATTTCCACATTGCTGTTCATCACTAAAGGAAGTTGGGACTGAAACTCAAACAGGTCAGAAAGCAGGAGCTGATGCAGAAGCCATGGAGGGATGTTCTTTACTGGCTTGCTTCCCCTGACTTGCTCAGCTTGCTCTCTTATAGAACCCAAGACTCCCAGCCCAGGGATGGTCCTACCCACAAGGGGCCTTTCGCCCTTGATCACTAATTGAGAAAATGCCTTACAGCTGAATCTTATGTAGGCATTTCCTCAACTGAAGCTCCTTTCTCTGTGATAACTCCAGCTGTGTCAAGTTGACACAAAACTAGCCAGTAGAACATTAAACTTGTTTTAAAAGTAAGCAAAATTCCAAACAGCTTCATTGAAATCTAATTTGCATACCAAGCACATCATTAATGTGTTGTTTGAAGATTTTAAATGATTTTAATAGCAGTACAACCATTTCCGTAATCCAGTTTTAGAAGGTGACTATTTACCTAAAAGCTCCTTTGTTCCCATTGACCTTAATCCTCTGTCCTACCTGCGAACAACTGCCGCTTCACTTTCTGTACAGTGGAGTTTTCTAGATTCTTCATACAAATGGAATGAAAAGTGACATCGTTTGCAGCTGACTTCTTTCAGTTCACGCAGTACTTTTGCGGTTTGTCTCTCCTGTAGCAAGCATCAGGTCATCCTTTTCATTGATGAGTGCTCTCGCTGCATTGATATCCTGTTTTCACAGTCTTGGTTTACCCAGTCACCGTTTACCTGGTCACTGGCCAATAGACTAGCTGTTTCCAGCTTCTCCTTAGTGCACCAATAATGCTGTTGAGAGTGTTTGTGTGTATTATATGAATATATGCTACTTATTAATATTTATTTATTTAGTAGTGATTAGGAATAGAGTCTCAGGGTCAGGTAACCTTGCACACCACTCCCATTCAGTCATCTCAAATGCCTTCCTTTCTACCTTCTCAAGCCTCTTGCTTTCACCATCCTTTCCATAAGGATGGCAAAACCTTGGTCCTTTTCCTGCTCTTGCTTCCAGGATCCTTTGTATTATCTCCTGCTTTACCTTCTCCATTCAGCACTTTCATTTGTCTGAGTCAGTCAGCAATCACCCCAGGCAGACCTCTCTTACATTACTAGGAGACAAAGCCACATGCTAAAACCTGAGCCTCTGGGAATGCCCGAGTTATCTTAGCTACTCCCGAGTCATTGGAACCAAATATGACAGAAGCAACTCGAGGGTAGAAAGAAGTCTTTGACTCATCATCAGGAAGGCACAGTTCCTGATGGCAGTGGGATATGGCAGGTCATGACAGCTGGAACACCAGGGTAGGGCTCCTTACATTTTGGAGGACCAGGGAGCAGAGATCCAGGACTTGGAAGCTGGGTAAGGCTGCAACCATTATAGGCTCTATATGTCCTTCCTGAAAGCTGGCATAGCTCCCCGCACAGTGCCACCAGCTGTTCAGCAGCGTGACCGAGTGTTGAGACACGTGAGCCCATGGGGGTGCTTCACGTTTAATGCATAATGCTAACCACGGTGGAATTGCCCATCTCTACTCTTAACCTTTTCCTGTGTCGTCTGTCTCAAAGGAAGACTTTGTTCATTCTTTAAGATCAGCCTCTTTTTAAGCCCTTGCATCCCTGCTGGCCACTTGAAAACTGACTGCGTAGTCAGCTTCTCTGATCATTTTGGTCTCTTCCTTTGTTTTTTCATTACACCCTAACACTTGTTGAGGATTCTCTTTTAGATTTGCTTTAAGAGGTGACCCATCCTCCCCTCTATTCACACACACATCTAGTAAGAATGGTCTACTTTTATTTTCTCTTCTTTCTTATGTCTCATTGACATACCCACTTCAAGATGTGGCTAAATGAAACCCATGAGATGAAATGTAGCCTACTAACAAATGTGAGTTAGACAGAACAGGTGTCAACTCTAAGCTTGATACTGGACTGTAGACTTCTAGACCCTTCTCCTTTGTCATGACTGAGACTCTAAACTCATTGTACAGCAGCTCCGTAGGTCCCTGTCCTCAGCCCTGGCAGCCACCTTCCCTTGTATTTTTATGAATCTGACTTCACTGGTCACCTTATATACTGCCCTTATACAGGGGCACCACTCCTGGCCATGGCACCACCCCTTTTGTGGAATTGGCAAACTATTTTCCATACTGACTATGTTTATATTTACCATCCATATAAAAGGATTCTGATGTGTCCATATCATCTCTGTAATAATTAGTTTATGGAGTTGGTTTTTTTTGTGGGATCAGCAAACTATTTTCCATAGTGACTATTTGTTTATGTTTACCAGTCATATAAAATGGTTCTAATGTGTCCATATTATCTCTGTCATATTTAGTTTATGGAGTCTTGTTTGTTTGAGGGAATAATTATATAATCATATGTGGGCTGATATTCTGACAGGTGTTTAATGATACTTTATTGTGGCTGTATTTTTTCCTGAACAATGATATTGAACAACTTCTCACATAGACACCATCCTTCCTCCAGTATTAATTGGGTTGTGTTACTTTTATTATTGGGTTGTTGGAGTAATAGCCTAATCTCTTACCTGATGTTCACTTGACTTGCTGATTCCTAAACCAACCTCTGTGGGTTTTACTAGTGATTGTCAAATTTAGTAGGCTATGCTCACACCTAGGTTATAAAGAGCATGTGCTGAGCAAGCACCAGAGCGCCCCCTGATGCTTTATGTTTGTTAAGATTTGGTCTGTTGTTATATTTTGTAATGCTAAATACTGGCCCTGGTTGCCTCAGGGATGAGAAAACACACACACACACACACTCTCACACACACACACACACACCCCCCAAGTAATGCTATATGACCTTGCTCCTTAATTTAAAATATTGGTTAAATAAAGATGCTGGTGGCCTGTAACTGGGCAGAAGAGATGTAAGTGGGATTTCAGTTCCTGGGCTTGAGGTGAGAGACAGAGACCATGAAGAAGAGAAGAAGGTGGAGAGAGGAGAAGATGCCATGGGGTGGATGAGTCATGTAAACATGGCCATGAGGACTGGCCAGTTGGAGTTAAGAGCAGCCCGGATGGAACCTAACAAGTTATAACTTGGGTTTATTGATGGAGAAATAGATATTAGTAGCTTAAGGGTAGATATCTGCACAGCTCTTGTACTTATCATAAAAATAAAGGCTTATCATAAAAATAAAGGTTCTGTGTCTCTTTATCTGGGAACCAATGTTCAAAGGTGGAGTAGAAACTCATGACTGAAATTAGACATTTCCTACAACAACACAACACCATGAGTTGGCTTGCGGGCACCTGCTCCGTGTTTAGCTGGGCCTGGCAGTCTTTATTCTTAGTCTCTTCCTCATCCAACTCGCATAATACTTAATGATTGTCTTGTGTGGGTGACGACAGTACCTCAGAATTGAGCCCTGGATCACTGACTTCTGGACTGTGTCATCTCCACATCTACCCAAGCCCAGTTGTATACACTGCTTCTTCCTTAGAGAAGTGACCTATAAACAGCTACAGAAGTTAAATAAGAGTTTTAATAAAAAACACTTTTTCTTATTTTGAATAAATTTCTCTTGTTCTGATCATAATTCCTGATCAGGGAAATTATGGCATATGTTATGGTAAAAGCTAACTCTGATTGAGATGGCATACCGTGCAATGGCTTGTGAAACAGCCTCCGACATCTGCATAAGCTGTCCAGCCACACCCGACTCCCATTGTGCCTTCTGAGAAGAGTCTGCTGCCTGACTCTGTCCTCACACCATCCTTTAAGTTAAAGGGAGCCATGTAATATCCCTGCTCACAATATCCCAAGTGCTTTAAGCTCTTAGTGAGCTAAGAGCAGTACTTAACGCCGTTTGTTAATTTGTTGTAATTTGGGACTAGAATGAAAAAAAATTTTAAGAGAGACTTTGACACATCATTTATGAAGTTGGAAACCTTGTGTGAAGGAGAAGCGTGTTGGCATGCACTTAGTTAGGAAAACAGTCATGATTATATAGAAGGTTGAGTTTAGGTTGTGCCCAGGAGAGTGGGCCACAGAAGACATTTAAAATTTTCCTTTTTTCTTGCCTTATATACTTTGAGTATAAAGCAGACCATATATATGCATATGGGAATAATTAAATACAGAGATGCAGTGGGTTGTTAGCCAGAAAGGATGCCTGGAATATGTGGATAAGCTTGGATATTTGTTTAATGTTAATTGGAATATTGGTTTTCAGTTAAAGATGCCAAATCTTTAGGAAAGTAATTGGATTTAGCTTCCTATTTAGCAAACTACTTCAAATCCCCGAAGTGTTCCACATCCGAAACCAATTTTTCTTGATTGTATCAAGTCTACTCATAAGCAGAACAAGGGTTGACATAGGTTTTTAATATTTAAAGCATTTCTTGACAAGGCTTCGCAAGGCTGCCTATCCCAGCCCTCATGGTCAGGCGCACGGTGCTCTCTGGGGTTAGTGCACAAACCCACAAACTCATCTTGAGACAAGCTGTACATTCTGTCCTCTGTCTAAACTGAGCTGCTAACCATTTCCCAGGAAACAACACAAAGCGATATATTAGTTATAGTAAGTTCTGTATATGTTTCTTATAATCTTGTGTACGTGCCTTTAACTTCTTCAGATATATATTAGGAAATGCATTTTGTGGTGTTTTTTGGTGGCTTTGGAGCCTTGACAGTCTCCAGATGTTCCAGTAATAGGTGTTTGGGGTTAGTAAGCAAAGAGTCTCATAAAAACAGAACATTTGAGCGTTGAAGGCCGTTGCGTCAGTGGCGGGTTAAATAAGTGTGCTGGTAAGGATTCACTGGAGAGTTAGCATGTGGGAAATCCCTTGCAGTTGGAAAAGGTCTGTAGAGGTATTGTTAGGATGGTTTTAGCCTCAAAGAGCATGGCTTTTTAGTGTAGATGATAATTAGGAAGACAGGCCCATGTTTTCTTCTAATCTAATCTTTTACCACTGAATAAGATTACTTAAGAATTCAAAAGAGAAAATGGTACACGTCAAGTGAAATATGAGGCTGCTAAATAAACATGTAATAAACAATAATCATCTGACTGATATCAGCAGTGGCTGTGGTGCTGTGAACTATAGATGTCCCCTGTGGGCTTTGATGGTTGAACATTTTGTCCCCAGCTGGTGGCACTGTTTGGGAGGTTTACGAGCTGTGGCCTTGCTGATGGTAGTAACTATGTCACTGAGAACGAGCTTTGAGACCATGAGGCTTTGCCCCACGTCTCCTTTGCTCCCTGCTTCATACTCCCAGTCCAAGAAGAGAGCTCTGGGTTTCCTGTCCCTGCCTCTGTGTGCCGTTTGTAGCCATGCCTGTGTTCTGCCGTGCTGGCCTCATCCCTCTGGAACCGTGAGCCTCAGTGAGCTGTTGTCTGTTGGTTACCTTGCTCATGGCATTTTATCACTGCGACAGAGAAGTAAGCAATACCATGACTGATGGAGCTCTGTAGATACAATGTGCCATTCCAGTGTGGGGTGTTTGTTTGGTACTAGGACCTGTCTTGTTAGAAGAGTTTGCAGCCTTGCTTCTGGGCCATGTTTCTTTAGGTCCTTAAACTCTAGCAAACAACCACTGCACATTTCAGTTGACATAGATATCTTTTCAGGCTGTTTCTAGTCTGTCTCTGGTTAAGAGTAACTGCTGTCCCTGATGTATTGGCCTCTGTGTTTTGGTACCCAGCACAGAGCTGGGAGTGCAGTCCCCACGTGCTGGGAGATGCTTGTCACCTGCTTGTGGGAGGCACTGTTCTTCCAGGGAAGCTGCTCTTTTGTCTGGGAAGTTCGGGAGACTCGCCTTCCATTTCTGCCAGTGATTTTCTCTGGGGCAAGATGATTATTTTACTAATAAGACATGCACTCTCCTTTACAAGTCGCCTCCCTCTGTTTGCGGTTCCCACTTCTGGAACTGAGCAGTCACTGTAGGTACTATGGGCAGTCTTCCACCACCGCTGTGGCTGCATTTTATCATCAAGTTGTTTCAGCACTCTGTTTTGTCACTGTGGAATTTTTATGATACCTTCATGCTTACAAAGTAATTATCTTGGAACAAGAATAGGTTCCATCATCTTTCCCATGTTAAAGAAGCTAGAGGCATTTGAAAACTACACTTGTCTCAGTTGAGATAAGTTATTTGCTACATAGCAGTTAGGTTTA
Organism: Mus caroli; assembly: GCF_978045245.1. Taxonomy (NCBI): domain Eukaryota; kingdom Metazoa; phylum Chordata; class Mammalia; order Rodentia; family Muridae; genus Mus; species Mus caroli. The sequence continues at coordinate 19,714,652 of NW_028227266.1, forward strand.
CATTTATTTTTCTAAGCACATTTTCCCATGAGAGTCCTAATCAAGGACTAGGCGCAATATTATAAAGCATTCTAAAGCAGAAATTGTTTAAGAGCTGCTGACTAGCAGTTAATATTATTTAATAGACAATGTACACCAAGCACCAAGAAAGAAAAAGTAAGTTTTTTTTTAAAGTGAATTAATGTTTTTGGACACTTCATTATCAACACTAGGCAATGGGATAGCTGACAGTGTCTGTAGCTGGTAGTCACCTGCTAGTCTAGCTAAGACAAAGTTTCCAAAGTTAAGGTGTGGGCAGCCCAGCATTTCTAAAGTGCCTGATGCCTTCAAATGCTCTGTCCTCAGCCATTTTAACTTTCTTTCTCTCCAGGTAGAGAATAATGAAAAATGATTTAGTCATTTCACTGTTATGAGTTAAATTGAAGCCACTCTGGTGGTGCACTCCTTTGTAATCCCAGGACTCAGGTCACTGAGGTAGGCAGGTTTCAAGTTTGAAGCCTCATTGAGCTATATAGTGAGATATTGTCATTAAGAAAAGGATTTCTTGTTGTTGACTGGGCTAGCATTTGGTTTGTTCTTGGTTTTCCTAATTTTTGAGTTGCATTGTCCAGTCATTTGCTGTGTCCTCTGTAGTTTTTACTGTTGGCTCTCAGAGCTCTGATTTCCCCTCACAGGCTGGCTCTCAGTGTGTCCCAGAGGGTTGGTGTGTGGTTGTCTTAGTCAGGGTTTCTATTCCTGCACAAACATCATGACCAAGAAGCAAGTTGGGGAGGAAAGGGTTTATTCGGCTTACACTTCCATGCTGCTGTTCATCACCAAAGGAAGTCAGGACTGGAACTCAAACAGGTCAGGGAGCAGGAGCTGATGCAGAGGCCATGGAGGGATGTTCTTTACTGGCTTGCCTCCCCTGGCTTGCTCAGCCTACTCTCTTATAGAACCCAAGACTGCCAGCCCAGAGATGGTCCCACCCACAAGGGGCCTTTCCCCCTTGATCACTAATTGAGAAAATGCCTTACAGTTGGATCTCATGGAGGCATTTTTCTCAACTGAAGCTCCTTTCTCTGTGATAACTCCAGCTGTGTCAAGTTGACACAAAAATGGCCAGTACAATTGACCCCTTGTCAACTTGACACACAAACACATCACTAGTAAGCCTCAACCTTTACATTTGTATTCATCCCCAAGATCTAAATAACTTTAAAAGTCCCACAGTCTTTACATATTCTTAAATTTTCAATCTATTTAAAATATCCATCTCTTTTAAAATCCAAAGTCTTTTTACAATTAAAAGTATCTTAACTGTGGGCTACACTAAAACAGTTTCTTCAAGAGGGAAAATATCAGGGCACAGTCACAATCAAAGCAAAAATCGATCTCCAACCATCCAACGTCTGGGATCCAACTCACAATCTTCTGGGCTCCTCCAAGGGCTTGGGTCACTTCTCCAGCCATGCCCTTTGTAGCACACACGTCGTCCTCTAGGCTCCAGATGCCTGTACTCCACTGCTGCTGCTGCTCTTGGTGGTCATCTCATGGTACTGGCATCTCCAAAACACTGCATGACCCCTTCAGTCCTGGGCCTTCAATTGCAACTGAGGCTGCACCTTCACCAATGGCCTTCCATGGCCTCTCACAGTGCCGAGCCTCAGCTGCTCTGCATGACCCCTTCATGCCTTCAAAACCAGTACCCCTGGGTGACCCTTACACATTACCAAGTCCCACTGCAGAAGGAGTACAACCTTGCCTATCTCTGGAACACAGCCTCCTTGTGCTTTCAGAAAACACTTCCCAGAAGATGTCACCTCAACGATGCTGGTCTCTTCTTTTTTTTTTTTTTTTTTTTTTTTTGTGATACTCTTTGAATTTTCTTTTTTTTTTTTTTGATTTTTAATATTTTTATTACATATTTTCCTCAATTACATTTCCAATGCTATCCCAAAAGTCCCCCATAGCGCCCCCCACTTCCCTACCCACCCATTCCCATTCTTTTGGCCCTGGCATTCCCCTATATTGGGGCATATAAAGTTTGCAAGTCCAATGGGCCTCTCTTTCCATTGATGGCCGACTAGGCCATCTTTCGATACATATGCAGCTAGAGACAAGAGCTCCGGGGTTCTGGTTAGTACATCATGTTGTTCCAACAATAGGGTTGCAGATCCCTTTAGCTCCTTGGGTACTTTCTCTAGCTTCTCCATTGGGAGCCCTGTGATACATCCAATAGCTGACTGTGAACATCCACTCCTGTGTTTGCTAGGCCCCGACATCGTCTCACAAGAGACAGCTATATTTGGGTCCTTTCAGCAAAATCTTGCTAGTGTATGCAATGGTGTCAGCGTTTAGAAGCTGATTATGGGACGGATCCCTGGATACGGCAGTCTCTAAATGGTCCATCCTTTCATCACAGCTACGAACTTTGTCTCTGTAACTCCTTCCCTGGGTGTTTTGTTCCCAATTCTAAGAAGGTGCACAGTGTCCACACTTTGGTCTTCATTCTTCTTGAGTTTCATGCGTTTATCAAATTGTATCTTATATCTTGGGTATCCTAAGTTTTGGGCTAATATCCACTTATCAGTGAATACATATTATGTGAGTTCTTTTGTGATTGTGTTACTTCACTCAAGATGATGCCCTCCAGGTCCATCCATTTGGCTAGGAATTTCATAAATTCATTCTTTTTAATAGCTGAGTAGTACTCCATTGTGTAAATGTACCATAATATCTGTATCCATTCCTCTGTTGAGGGACATCTGGGTTCTTTCCAGCTTCTGGCTATTATAAATAGGGCTGCTATGAACATAGTGGAGCATGTGTCCTTTTTACCAGTTGGGACATCTTCTGGATATATGCCCAGGAGAGGTATTGCTGGATCCTCCGGTAGTACTATGTCCAATTTTCTGAGGAACCGCCAGACTGATTTCCAGAGTGGTTGTACAAGCTTGCAATCCCACCAACAATGGAGGAGTGTTCCTCTTTCTCCACATCCTCGCCAGCATCTGCTGTCACCTGAATTTTTGATCTTAGCCATTCTGACTGGTGTGAGGTGGAATCTCAGGGTTGTTTTGATTTGCATTTCCCTGATGATTAAGGATGTTGAACATTTTTTCAGGTGCTTCTCTGCCATTCGGTATTCCTCAGGTGAGAATTCTTTGTTCAGTTCTGAGCCCCATTTTTTAATGGGGTTATTTGACTTTCTGGAGTCCACCTTCTTTTTTTTTTTTAATATTTTTATTACATATTTTCCTCAATTACATTTCCAATACTATCCCAAAAGTCCCCCATAGCGCCCCCCACTTCCCTACCCACCCATTCCCATTCTTTTGGCCCTGGCATTCCCCTATATTGGGGCATATAAAGTTTGCAAGTCCAATGGGCCTCTCTTTCCATTGATGGCCGACTAGGCCATCTTTCGATACATATGCAGCTAGAGACAAGAGCTCCAGGGTTCTGGTTAGTACATCATGTTGTTCCAACAATAGGGTTGCAGATCCCTTTAGCTCCTTGGGTACTTTCTCTAGCTTCTCCATTGGGAGCCCTGTGATACATCCAATAGCTGACTGTGAACATCCACTCCTGTGTTTGCTAGGCCCCGACATCGTCTCACAGGAGACAGCTATATTTGGGTCCTTTCAGCAAGATCTTGCTAGTGTATGCAATGGTGTCAGCGTTTAGAAGCTGATTATGAGACGGATCCCTGGATACAGCAGTCTCTAAATGGTCCATCCTTTCATCACAGCTACGAACTTTGTCTCTGTAACTCCTTCCCTGGGTGTTTTGTTCCCAATTCTAAGAAGGTGCACAGTGTCCACACTTTGGTCTTCATTCTTCTTGAGTTTCATGCGTTTATCAAATTGTATCTTATATCTTGGGTATCCTAAGTTTTGGGCTAATATCCACTTATCAATGAATACATATTGTGTGAGTTATTTTGTGATTGTGTTACTTCACTCAAGATGATGCCCTCCAGGTCCATCCATTTGGCTAGGAATTTCATAAATTCATTCTTTTTAATAGCTGAGTAGTACTCCATTGTGTAAATGTACCATAATATCTGTATCCATTCCTCTGTTGAGGGACATCTGCGTTCTTTCCAGCTTCTGGCTATTATAAATAGGGCTGCTATGAACATAGTGGAGCATGTGTCCTTTTTACCGGTTGGGACATCTTCTGGATATATGCCCAGGAGAGGTATTGCTGGATCCTCCGGTAGTACTATGTCCAATTTTCTGAGGAACCGCCAGACTGATTTCCAGAGTGGTTGTACAAGCTTGCAATCCCACCAACAATGGAGGAGTGTTCCTCTTTCTCCACATCCTCGCCAGCATCTGCTGTCACCTGAATTTTTGATCTTAGCCATTCTGACTGGTGTGAGGTGGAATCTCAGGGTTGTTTTGATTTGCATTTCCCTGATGATTAAGGATGTTGAACATTTTTTCAGGTGCTTCTCTGCCATTCGGTATTCCTCAGGTGAGAATTCTTTGTTCAGTTCTGAGCCCCATTTTTTAATGGGGTTATTTGACTTTCTGGAGTCCACCTTCTTGAGTTCTTTATATATATTGGATATTAGTCCCTTATCTGATTTAGGATAGGTGAAGATCCTTTCCCAATCTGTTGGTGGTTTTTTTGTCTTATTGATGGTGTCTTTAGCCTTGCAGAAGCTTTGTAGTTTCATGAGGTCCCACTTGTCAATTCTCGATCTTACAGCACAAGCCATTACTGTTCTATTCAGGAATTTTTCCCCTGTGCCCATATCTTCAAGGCTTTTCCCCACTTTCTCCTCTATAAGTTTCAGTGTCTCTGGTTTTATGTGAAGTTCCTTGATCCACTTAGACTTGACCTTAGTACAAGGAGATAGGAATGGATCGATTCGCATTCTTCTACATGTTAACAACCAGTTGTGCCAGCACCATTTGTTGAAAATGCTGTCTTTCTTCCACTGGATGTTTTTAGCTCCCTTGTCGAAGATCAAGTGACCATAGGTGTGTGGGTTCATTTCTGGGTCTTCAATTCTATTCCATTGGTCTATTTGTCTGTCACTATACCAGTACCATGCAGTTTTTATCACAATTGCTCTGTAGTAGAGCTTTAGGTCCGGCATGGTGATTCCACCAGAGGTTCTTTTATCCTTGAGAAGAGTTTTTGCTATCCTAGGTTTTTTGTTATTCCAGATGAATTTGCAGATTGCACTTTGTAATTCGTTGAAGAATTGATTTGGAATTTTGATGGGGATTGCATTGAATCTGTAGATTGCTTTTGGCAAGATAGCCATTTTTACAATGTTGATCCTGCCAATCCATGAGCATGGGAGATCTTTCCATCTTCTGAGATCTTCTATAATTTCTTTCTTCAGAGACTTGAAGTTTTTATTATACAGATCTTTCACTTCCTTAGTTAGAGTCACGCCAAGATATTTTATATTATTTGTGACTATTAAGAAGGGTGTTGTTTCCCTAATTTCTTTCTCAGCCTGTTTATTCTTTGTGTAGAGAAAGGCCATTGATTTGTTTGAGTTAATTTTATATCCAGCTACTTCACCAAAGCTGTTTATCAGGCTTAGGAGTTCTCTGGTGGAATTTTTAGGGTCACTTAGATATACTATCATATCATCTGCAAAGAGTGATATTTTGACTTCATCTTTTCCAATTTGTATCCCTTTGATCTCCTTTTGTTGTCGAATTGCTCTGGCTAGGACTTCAAGTACAATGTTGAATAGGTATGGAGAAAGTGGACAGCCTTGTCTAGTCCCTGATTTTAGAGGGATTGCTTCAAGCTTCTCACCATTTACTTTGATGTTGGCTACTGGTTTGCTGTAGATTGCTTTTATCATGTTTAGGTATGGGCCTTGAATTCCTGATCTTTCCAAGACTTTTATCATGAATGGGTGTTGGATCTTGTCAAATGCTTTTTCCGCATCTAACGAGATGACCATGTGGTTTTTGTCTTTGAGTTTGTTTATATACTGGATTACGTTGATGGATTTCCGTATATTGAACCATCCCTGCATCCCTGGGATGAAACCTACTTGGTCAGGATGGATGATTGTTTTGATGTGTTCTTGGATTCGGTTAGCAAGAACTTTATTGAGGATTTTTGCATCAATATTCATAAGGGATATTGGTCTGAAGTTTTCTATCTTTGTTGTGTCTTTTTGTGGTTTAGGTATCAGAGTAATTGTGGCTTCATAGAATGAGTTGGGTAGAGTACCTTCTGTTTCTATTTTGTGGAATAGTTTGTGAAGAACTGGGATTAGATCTTCTTTGAAGGTCTGATAGAACTCTGCACTAAACCCATCTGGTCCTGGGCTTTTTTTAGTTGGGAGACTATTAATGACTGCTTCTATTTCTTTGGGGGATATAGGGCTGTTTAGATCATTAACCTGATCTTGATTCAACTTTGGTACCTGGTATCTGTCTAGGAACTTCTCCATTTCATCCAGGTTCTCCAGTTTTGTTGAGTATAGCCTTTGGTAGAAGGATCTGATGGTGTTTTGGATGTCTTCAGGATCTGTTGTTATGTCTCCTTTTTCATTTCTGATTTTGTTAATTAGGATGCTTTCCCTGTGCCCTCTAGTGAGTCTGGCTAAGGGTTTATCTATCTTGTTGATTTTCTCAAAGAACCAGCTCCTTGATTGGTTGATTCTTTGAATAGTTTTTTTTGTTTCCACTTGGTTGATTTCACCCCTGAGTTTGATTATTTCCTGCCGTCTACTCCTCTTGGGTGAATTTGCTTCCTTTTGTTCTAGTGCTTTTAGGTGTGTTGTCAAGCTGCTAATGTGTGCTCTCTCTAGTTTCCTTTTGGAGGCACTCAGAGCTATGAGTTTTCCTCTTAGAAATGCTTTCATTGCGTCCCATAAGTTTGGGTATGTTGTGGCTTCATTTTCATTGAACTCTAAAAAGTCCTTAATTTCTTTCTTTATTCCTTCCTTGACCAAGGTATCATTGAGAAGAGTGTTGTTCAGTTTCCACGTGAAGGTTGGCTTTCTATTGTTTATTTTGTTATTGAAGATCAGCCTTAGGCCATGGTGATCTGATAGGATGCATGGGACAATTTCAATATTTTTGTATCTGTTGAGGCCTGTTTTGTGACCAATTATGTGGTCAATTTTGGAGAAGGTACCATGAGGTGCTGAGAAGAAGGTATATCCTTTTGTTTTAGTATAGAATGTTCTGTAGATATCTGCCAGATCCATTTGATTCATAATTTCTCTTAGTTTCTCTGTGTCCCTGTTTAGTTTCTGTTTCCATGATCTGTCCATTGGTGAAAGTGGTGTGTTGAAGTCTCCCACTATTATTGTATGAGGTGCAATGTGTGCTTTGAGATTTACTAAAGTTTCTTTAATGAATGTGGCTGCCTTTGTATTTGGAGCATAGATATTCAGGATTGATAGTTCCTCTTGGAGGATTTTACCTTTGATGAGTATGAAGTGTCCCTCCCTGTCTTTTTTAATGACTTTGGGTTGGAAGTCAATCTTATCAGATATTAGAATGGCTACTCCAGCTTGTTTCTTCATGCCATTTGCTTGGAAAATTGTTTTCCAGCCTTTCATTCTGAGGTAGTGTCTATCCTTTTCTCTGAGATGAGTTTCCTGTAAGCAGCAAAATGTTGGGTCGTGTTTGTGTAGCCAGTTTGTTAGTCTATGTCTTTTTATCAGGGAGTTGAGTCCATTGATATTAAGAGATATTAAGGAAAAGTAATTGTTGTTTCCTGTTATTTTTGTTGTTAAAGTTGGCATTCTGTTCTTGTGGCTGTCTTCTTTTAGGTTTGTTGAGGGATTACTGTGCTCCACTCACCAGAAGTCTTAAGATCCTGTGGGGGGTGTTGTGGGTAGCTGGCGAGTGTCAGCCAACCCTGCGCCCCAGCTGCCCCGGTTGACCGGAAGAGGCTTGTGGCCCTATGTGGGCCGGATTTCTCTCTCCCCAACCAGAGCAGTCTCAGGACCCGCGTGATTGGACTGGAGCAGAAGCTGTGTTCCACTCACCAGCAGTCCCAAAATCCTGCGGCGGGGGTCGTGGGTAGCTGGCGGGTGTCAGGCAACCCTGGGCTCCAGCTACCCCGGCGCTGATCTGGCCGGATGAGGCCTGTGGCCCTACTCAGGCCGGTTTCTGCTTCCCTAACTAATGCAGTCTCAGGTCCCGCGCGCAATTGGATTGGAGCAGAAGCTGTGCTCCACTCACTAGAAGTCTTAAGATCCTGTGGTGGGTGTTGTGGGTAGCTGGCGAGTGTCAGCCAACCCTGCGCCCCAGCTGCCCCGGTGCTTTTCTGACCGGAAGAGCGCTGGTCTCTTCTTAATCACCTCTAATTTCTTAGCTCCAGCTAACCAGCATCAATAGTCCCAGTAATGCAAAGTTTTTGCTTTAGTAGTTCTGGTATCTTGTTAATCACAGCTGATTCTTCAGCCCCAGCTAACCAGAACTACAAAATCTTCACAATCAAAACAGCAATGGCCCTGAAAAGAGTCTTTAATTTTCCCTCTGAAATTTCACAAACCAGACCTCCATCTTCTGCACTGTTCTCAATATTATCTTCCAAGCTCCTACACAACATCTGACATAGGTCTTAACAATGAATGGATCTTCAAGCCCAAAGTTCCAAAGTCCTTCCACAGTCCTCCCCAAAACATGGTCAGGTTGTCACAGGAATACCCCACTCTGCTGGTACCAATTTGTCTTAGTCAGGGTTTCTATTCCTGCACAAACATCATGACCAAGAAGCAAGTTGGGGAGGAAAGGGTTTATTCGGCTTACACTTCCGTGCTGCTGTTCATCACCAAAGGAAGTCAGGACTGGAACTCAAACAGGTCAGGGAGCAGGAGCTGATGCAGAGGCCATGGAGGGATGTTCTTTACTGGCTTGCCTCCCCTGGCTTGCTCAGCCTACTCTCTTATAGAACCCAAGACTGCCAGCCCAGAGATGGTCCCACCCACAAGGGGCCTCTCTCCCTTGATCACTAATTGAGAAAATGCCTTACAGTTGGATCTCATGGAGGCATTTCCTCAACTGAAGCTCCTTTCTCTGTGATAACTCCAGCTGTGTCAAATTGACACAAAAATGGCCAGTACAGTGGTGTTTCCATTCTCATTTAGTTCCAGCATATTTTTATTTTATTCTTGATTTCTTCTTTGACTTATTCATCACTCAATACTGAGATTGTTTAATCTTCATTGGTTGCTATATTCCTAGGGGCTTGTTTGCTGTTAAGCTTACTGTAGTGTGGTCAGATAGAATACTTAATTTAAGGTTTATTGCACCATGGTCAGATAGAATACACAAAGTTACTTAAGTATTTTGGAATTTGTGAAGATGTGTTTTTTGTCATAGGATGTGGTCTATTTTAGAGAAGCTTCAATGTGCTTCTGAGTAGAGTGTGTCTTCTTTGGTGTTTGGATGGAATATTCTATAGGTATCAATCGATTAAGCCCATTTGATGTATGGTATCAACTAACTCTGATGTTTCTCAGTTTATTTTTGTCCAGACAACCTGTCTGTTGGAGAAAGTTAGGTATTGAAATCAACCACTCTTCATTGGTTGGATGTAATTTTGCTCAGTCCTTAAGCCTTGGCTCATCTTCATCCTTTCCACCAGCCTTGTGCTTATGTTGCCCTGGATACCACTTCAGTCATTTATCCCCATCGTTTTAGTTACTGCTATATTGTTGTGAAGAGAAACTATGACCAAGACAACCTATAGAAGAAAACACTTAATTGGGGATTTGCTTATAGCTTCAGAGAGTCTGTCCATTATCATGGCAGGGAATGTGCTGCAAACAGGCAGAGGGGTGATGGTTCCAGAGAAGTAATGGAGATATTTACATCTTGACCATCAGGCAGCAAGCACAGAGAGAGACATTGAGCCAGGCATGGGCTTTTGAAACCTCAGAGCCCAGCCCCAGTGACACACTTCCTCCAACAAGGCCACACCTCCTAATCCTTCTCAAACCGTTCTGCTCCCTGGTGACTAAGCACTCAAATATGTGAGCCTGTGGGGAATGTTTTCATTTACTCTACCAACCCCTTAACCACTTCATTTCATTGAGGTATTTCTGTCTTCTTTAAACTTTTTAAATTCTTTAATGAAGTTTGTTATTGTTCTTTTAAATTCTGTGACCTCGACTTCATCAAGGTTATTCTCAGTGGCAAACATTTCTACAGGAATGGTAGGTTTTAGTGAGGAGATACTGGATATTATTTATGTTTTTGTGATGAGACCTAGGCATGTAGACTACTTTTGTTAGTTCTGTTTTTGATATGGACAGAGAAGGTTGGGGAAGAAGAGTGCTGTGCGGGCAGGTTGGGCCTACATGTTGGAAATGGCTTAGGTTGAATGAAGTCAGGTGAGCACAAGTTACTGGGAGTGTACAGGATGTGTGTACATTCTTAGAGAATGGGGTAGACCTAGCTGGGTGGAGAGGTGGGATGTAGTATGGTAGGAATATGTTGGTTGGGGGTTAGGCATCACAAGTCCTGGTTGAGGTCTAGAGACTGGTTATGGTGCAGGTGAGAGTGGCCAGTCTAGGTTGGGGCGCTGGATGTGGGACTCAGCCTCTCTTGTTGGATCTCAGGGATATTTCATGTTATTTTAAATACTGTAGGAATGTTTTCTCTTAAATCTATATAGTGTGATTATTTCTAGCAAAATTAATATGATTAATTTTCTGGTATTGGATAATCCATTTCCTTCAACAACTTTACTGTTGTAAACATTGCTCAGTGAACTTCTTTGGAGTTAAAACTTGGCTTGTTATTGACTATTTCCTTGGCTAAGTTTCCATTGTGGACCAGCTATTTCAAGGTAAATGTGTATTTGCAAAGGCATCTGACATATGTTTCTTCCCAGAAAGGGTACATCATGTTTATTCTGTGCAGCAACAGTTGAACTCCACTTTCTGCCAACATTGGAGGTTGTTTTGTTTTTGTTTTGTTTTGTGATGGAGTCTCTGGTAACCTCCTCTGACCTCTGGTAATAGAGCTGGTTATATAGTCGATTTCCCTGAGCTCCTGCTCTTCTTTCTTCTACCATGTGCTGGGGTTGCAGTTGTGAGCCACCATTCCTCATCTGGGGACAGTTAATAAACAAAATCATCAGATGGCATCTTTGCCAATTTAAAGTTAAAAGTGGTGTCTCATGCTTTGAGTATGGCTTGGCAGTATGGTTCACCTGTTCCTGGTCTTGGCTGAGATGAGCTATTGTTCTTTTAATTTTTTTTTTTTTACTTATTCATTAGAGCTAATTTTTAAAAGCTCTGTATTTGATGTAGGGATTGTGTTTGAGGCTTTTAATCCATTAGTCTAATTTCAGTTTTTTTCCCATTTAAAATTAGAATTATTTATTTACTTAAAAATGATATCTTAAAAGATTAGGTGTAACAATAGTAGAGAAAAGCAGAGACATACATGTTAGTGACTATCTGAAGAACAGGAATAATATATTGAATTAAGCTAAAATTTCCATCCAGTAACTCATTTTACTTGGCCTAAGAAGAATGAGGAGATTTTATTGTTAGGTGATCATGTTCTAGGTACTTGTACACCTGAGAACTGTAAACTGTGAAAACAAAACCATAGTGGTTAAAGGAGTGGAAAAGATCAGAGTTTGAGGAATTCTCTCTAATTGCACTCCTTGGGTGCTATCTCTTTCCTTTGGTTTTGTGAGATAACAAATAATCTAGAATAAATGCTGCTTAGTGGCTGGGTCTTATTTTAGTGGACTTCTGTTTCATTTCAAAGGCTCCTGCAGGGTGCAGGATTTACAGAAAAGGTGGCTCGCTGCTTCCATATGCTCCATCATTGAGGCCATGTAAGGTTTTCTTGCTGGTGGCAGCATCCGTGAATCCAGGGACAATAAAGATAAACACGTATAAGGTGTCCTTGTGCTGCTAAATGAGAACTGCACAAGGTTTGGGGACAGCAGCCATCTGTCATAGGTTTAATGTGACAAGATGGAGAAGAAATGACTGATGCAGAAATTGAGATGGAAAGGACAGTGAAGGACAAAGCAACCCAGATAGAGAAGGCGTGCATCTTACCCACTCAGGTCCTACCTACCCGGGGTCCCACCAGAGCCTTTCACATGCTTGGCAAGAGCTCCAATACGGAGTGTTCTTCCCAGGCCCTAAAGACACATTCCGTTAAGGCTTTCATAGTAGATCTTGTTGAGAATGCATGGACACACTTTTTATTATAAATTTTAGTCAATTTTATATCCATTCCGTCCCACTGGGATCGTTTTCAGTGAGCTCTTCTCCAGCTCTGGGCCCTCATTTGCATGTGTGTCTCACTGAGTTTAATTAACTACTTCCCTGGGTGTGGCTGAGAAGGTATCCAGTGGATAAGGTCAATTTACCCGTGGCCCCAGATACACACACACACACACACACACACACACACACAGAGAGGGTGGGGGGAGATTGATTCACAATGGGATTAATTGCACTAGTTCATTTGGAGGGGAAGGGCCCCTGGGACTCTCCTTTACCCAGTTGAACTATTGATAGACTGTGCCTTGTGCAGATAACAGTGGGTTGTGTGAACTCATGAGTGCAATAGGTAAGTTGTGTCCAGAAGGTAGTATCTTTGTGATACATCTCCCCATGTGACATTTCCCCCTCCCGCTGGAATCCCTAACTCTCTGGAGAAGCTGTCTCTGTCTCTCTTGAGACAGAGAACTCTGCTGTGACTTATTCTTTGAACTTCAGTCAGTTATAAGAGTCATATATTAACCGTCACCCGCTGCAACAGCAACCTTGTCTGATGAAGGCTAGACAGAGTACTGACCTGTACGTATAAATGTGAGTGTTTCAACAGACAACTTTAAGTTCATGCATGGGAGGCAGAGGAAGGTAGCTCTCTGGAGTTCGAGGCCAAAGTGACCTATATAGAGGGTTGTAGACCACTCAGTTACATAGTGAGATGCTATCTCAAAACAGAACAGAACAGAAGAAAACAAACACCTGGAAACAAATAGGGGCTGGAGAGCTGGCCAACTGTTAAGAGCACTCAGTGCCCTTGTAGAGGAGCCAGGTTTGCATCTCAGCACTCACATGGTGCCTCACAACTACCCATAAAATTCAGTTCCAGGGGGTCTGATGCCATCTGCTGGCTTCTCTGGGCACTGCATGCACATGGTGCACATACATACATGCATGAAAAAATATTTGTACATATAAACTAAATCTAAAGAAATCCTAAAATAACAAACAACAGCAAAACATTTTCTTGAGTGTATATATACGGCAGTTTGGTCAGATTTACAGATGCAGACAAGTTCCCTCCAGTACAGTGGGCTTCAACTTCAGGTGAAAAGTGGCTTGTTACTCCTGAGACAGTTGTGCCACTTATACACTAGAGGATGTCTCTGACGTTCTTGGTCAAATTTCCAGTGCTTGAGAACCTCCCTCACTTGCGCTATTGTTATACCAGATGCTGTATCACTGAAACTCTTGGTCCAGCTCTCAGTTTTTAAGGAACTTCCTCTAGTTTGTGGCGGAGCCTTATAATGTTATAATCTTGTATCCATGCTTTTGTGAACTCAAGCAACAGGAAACTATAGTCAGCTTGTATAAGCAGAGTTTTGTGGTGTTTCCCATCATAAACACAGCACTTTATAGTAGAACATCTCACAGAACATGCCTGACTCTGTCCTGCCTTTGAATACAATGCTTATCATAGTCTCCTTAGAGTTCTTGCTTTTCTTCTTGCCCCAGGATTTCTGCCACTAAAATGGTCAGTGTTCTAAGATGGGCTTGCAGAGCATCCAGGGCGTCTGTGGAGCCTCTTGCACCATCTGTACAAGGATGGGAAGGCCAGTCTTCAACCAAATACCTTAAAAAGTGTATTTAACTGTAGATATTGGGTATCATTTATGATTTCAGTTCTTTACAGAAGTTTGTAAACCATTACTCTAGCTATAACTTTGCAGGTTTGCAGGCGCCTCTATGGCTGCCGAGGCTTACTCCTGCATGTTATGTCTTGCCCTGTTGACAGCCTTCATGGCTTTGTTTTAATACTTCCAAAGTAGCAGGGGGTAAATTTGCCTTTAAGAGCAGCATGAGAAGTTGTCTATCTTCTTGATGAAGCATTGGAATTGGGGGCTTGGTAGTCAAGTATATGACTATGAGGACCTCAGTTTGTCTTTAGAACTGTCAAGACAAAAGAAAAAATTGCAGTGGGCTCACAGAATATTGTTTTTAACATATTATTAATAGTTGAAACAATTTAAAAAGCTAAAACAAACAAAACAAACAAAACCTACTTTTCTTGAGAAGCCACCAACCCTCCATGTCTGATTTCTTCACAATGTGGTCAGGTTGATGGTGAATCCTACTTCTGTGTAGTTCTTGTGACCTTTGGGCTCTCCTGACACTGACCTGGCTTCACATACTATACTTCCCAAGATGGACAGCTAGAAAAGGTGTGTGTATGTATGTGTGTGTGTGTGTGTGTGTGTGTGTGTGTGTGTGTGTATGTGTGTGTATGTGTGTATGTGTGTGTATGTATGTATGTGTGTGTATGTATGTGTGTGTGTGTGTGTGTGTGTGTGTGTATGTATATGTGGTGGGGGAGGGGAGGGCAAGGAGTCTTTTAAAAGTCTGTGCTGATAAAAGTGTAAAACAAACTGTAGATTTCAGGGTTCAGAATCTGCTACTAACCAGTGTAGACCTTGGGGGATGGGGCCGTGATTCTCTAGGGATCATAGTTATTTGTGCCTTTAATGTGCTTTGTTTTTTGTTTCTTTTTTGTTAGTTATTTTTTTTGAAACAGTACCTTGATATGTGGCCCAGGTTGATGGAAGTTCACACTACCCTGTCCTCAGCCTATCCATGATGGCATGATGGGTGGTCCCCCTCGTGCCTGGCCTGCTACATGCCAGGCTGCTGAATTCTGATGGGTGTCTACATGCGGTCACTAGGCTGCAGCAGTAACCAAAGCCAAAGCAGACACTCGTTATCGCCAAGGCGTTTGTAATTTATAGACAGTCGCACGTGTGGGACTGCAGGAGGGATGGACAGGTCACCAGTTGTCTTTTTGTTTTTGACACTGAAGCCCCAGTGTCCATGGTCCTTTGTAGGAATATTGACTCCTCTGGTTCTTTTAGGGAAACTTTTCATTTATCTATGTTGGTGCAGTAGCTATTTGTTTAGGGCCTTGGGCAGGGTGTCAGGAAGGGGGAGAAAATATATTTGAAGTGGTTGTTTTCCTCAATAGTTTGGAATCTGATCTGAGAGACGAAGTGTGGCACTCTGGAAACTAGAGAGTAGGCACCGTATTTTACAGCTGATTTGTAGATTTGGGGTCAAATCTATAACACTATTTTAGGGTGAATAATATACTAAGTCACTTGCAAAAATACAATTTTTTATTTCTTATTTCAAATATATACCAGTTCAATTCCATTTTCACACATGGTAGGCTAAATGAGTTTTTTGAGGACTGTTCTGTGAAAGAAATAACATTTATAGCATTATTTCTTTTATGGTATTAATGCCTTACTGACAAACACATTGAGAATGTTGTAGCTATAGTCAGGGAATTCCTCCTCTTAGCATTTCCTATTTCTATACTGGTGACATTCAGTCTTCTACTCCATATAGACATGCTTTCAATATAATTCAAGGTCTATTAGCAGGTAATTTCTATCCCCGACTCCTATTCTGATTACCTACATGTCCTGGGTTTCCTGGCATTTCCAAGGTTCCACCCAGGCTCTGAGGCAGACGTCAGGCATGGTTAGCAGAGCCTGTCAAAGACAAGAAAGTCTTAAGGATTACTTGGATTATGGATCCTGGAGTGGTGCCTAGCACCACAGAAGTTTCTTTAGAATTCTCACACAATATTAAGAATGAAGGTAGCCTCTGAAATCTGCTGGTTGGAGAGAAGCAGGATACTAACTTCTTTGGATGCTTCAGGAGATCTGTTAATATGTCTCTGCGCTAAAGAATGCTTCTGGCTGTGCATGTCATAGGACATAGCCTGTGTCTACTGAGGAAAGACTTCTGCCTACCTGAAGGCTAATGGGTGTGTTTTCACCCTTCAAAATGAGAACAAGAAGTGACTGCTAAAGAGCAAGTTCTCCTGGGAAACTGAATGTGTCCCCAGTGTCTGACACTGTGACTTTTTGATTCACAAGGCTGAAGCTTGCATGGCTGGTGATCCAGTCTCTTCCCCCACGCCTTCCTTTCCCTCCCTCCGTTCCTCCTCCCTCCCCTCCTTTCCCATCCTCCCTCCCTCCTTTCCCATCCTCCCTCCCTCCCTCCCTCCCTCCCTCCCTCCCTCCCTCCCTCCTTTCCTTCCTTCCTTCCTTCCTTCCTTCTTTTTTCTTTTTTCTTTTTTTTTTTTTGTGCCAGGTTTTAGAGTTGGAGCTGGGTCATGAAGGGTCTTTTCACAGTGGAAGCCATTTTCACTCAATTAATTGGATGAAAACAAAGGCCGATTTCATGCCTGTGGTTATTACTTCACCAGCAGGAGGCAGGGATTGAGTTGCAGGCTTCTGGGTCAGCAGGGACAGAAGGTGGTGGTCTACACGGAGAGGGCTCAGTCTGAAAGCATCTTGTAGCCACCCTTCTGGTTGACTTAATAATAGATTAGGGTGGAAGGCCAAGAGGGCGTTGGCAACGAACTCCTCTTCCTCAGGCTAGAGAATAAACTCGGGAAACAGGCTAGCAAATTCCTAAAAGGCTTGGTCTTGCCCAGTCTTTTAAAAAAGAGCAACCAACAAAAAAGCACCAATCAGAGGGCAGAACCAGTCTTTCATGTTATTATGTGCCCATTTAGTGGGCCAATAATGCCCCGAGCCTGAAGCAGTTAACAGGCATACCCTGCAGGGTTACTTTTATTTTCTGCCTCTCGTAGCACTCAACAAAATCCCATTATGCAACTGAGTAGCATCACACGTTAAAATGTTCATTTGTTCTGCATTCCATTAAGATTGCACATTTTCCTGAGCATTGGTCCTCCCGGCTTGCTCAAACCTATAATTTGAGCTCACACCATGGTGAAGTCTTAAGTGACCTTTCCCCTAGCTACCTTAATTATTCCCCACCATGTGGGCTGTTTTAGGGGACTGTGACAATGGGTTAACTATGTGCTAGTTAATGAAAATGCCTGCCACTTAGAAAGAAAAATGTGGGCTTGGAGCTTTAATTAAATTATACATCAATAGTGAGATAAAATAATACATTTTTGAGAAAAATGAACTTTAGAAATGTCTCTTTTTCCTTTGAAGTCACTAATAATTAAATAAGTTGACGGAAATGGGAGGTTGTTCAAAAGCATCAAGTTGTTTCTTTATAAATGTAATACTTTTTTAGTTAAATTCATGTCACCTTATTGTGTAAATATTCTTAGAGTTTGTGATAAATAATGAAGACAGGGTGCCATTTAACCAGGTTTTAATGATGATAGTATGATATAAGTTCCTCCCCTTATTTGATTATAAATGTTTATTTTTTGCAAAATTATGTCAAGTAAATAATAAACAGCTTCAGGGAGTGGAGTCTTACAAACTAGGTTATGTCCCTTAGATGTAGTGGGCATTTTGTTTAGCCTGCCTTTATTCAATAACTAGCCTAATCCAGTAAGAGTCAAGTTCAGTAGGACTATGACTGATAATTACAGATTTTGTGCTCAATGCCCGAGTGTCAGGCACACAGAACTCCTCTGATTGCCTCTGACTGTGTAAACTGGTTAATTTATTTCCCAACGTTGAGTCGAAGAAAAAGAATGTAAGGGCGGGTGGCAGACATAAGCAGACACTAAAAATAGTAGATACTTTGAGTATGAAGAGGTCTTGGAAAATAGTTAATTCACTTAAAGGAGGAAGAGAGAGAAGCCTCGAATATATAATGACCTCTTCCAACCTCTCATCGATGTGATGGGACAAGAGTGCAGCTTGGTGTGGTTGACAGAGATTCCAGGGTCCCATGAACCTGGGTTTCTGTGACTGCACTGTCCATCTTTGTGGCTGTGGGCAGGTTGTTGAAGCTCTGAGGCCCCATGTCTTCCTCTTTCCCACGCAGGCGCTGATGATTTCCTGTGACCACCGATCCCTAAGTGCTTAGCAAGTAGGGCTGTCCTCTTTGGCAGGGCAGTGACTTCCCCTAGACACAGAGTTGCTTTGTAAAAGTCATTCACGGAAACAAACAAACAAACAAAACAAAAACAAAAACGGCAAGGCCCTAACACCGAGGCTCATTTGGCCCTGGGGTTTTTTGGCCTTGCTGTTGGCCAGGCACCTGATACTTAGGGGTGCTAGCGGGCAGTTGGTGTTTGCCAGCTTGGGTGAGACCTCACCTGGGGTCTATGCTGAAGCTGCTCTGCACTTTGTACTCTTGTCCTAAGGCCTAGCAGTCTCCTCACTGTGCTCTGAGGTGCAGCTGGGACATCCACAGAGAGTTCTCTCTCTCTCTCTCTCTCTCTCTCTCTCTCTCTCTCTCTCTCTCTCTCTCTCTCTCTCTCTCTCTCTCTCTCTCTCTCTCTCTCTAGATGAAATGTTCCACAGAAAGTTTCCTGGTGAAGCCTCTCTTTGAGAGATTTATGCAGATTATAAAGTCAAAAGACGGGGTCATTCCAGACTTTTCTTTCCAGGCCATGAGGCCAAAACAAAATTTAAGCAGGTATTAGTTAAAATTGAGAAGTATTTTCTCCACCGGGATGCTTGCCAAATCTGTGTTGGCAACATCCAAGGTGGCGGAGGTGAAGTTTTCTTCTGTGTGCAGAGAGTCCTGCTGGGAGCACAGCCCGGGGCTGGTCTGTTGCACAGGTAGTGTTGAGGGTTCTCCACAGTTTTGTGGAACTTGGGGCCGACGTAGATTACTTTTCACCAAGCAAGCTTCATACTGAATATTGACTGCAGGTGTTTAGTAGTGTATTGAGCGAGCGATTGAGACCTGAGTGCTGGTCACTGGATAAAGCAGGTATTAGTCACTCGGCTACTTCCTAGTAAACTGCAAAATGACCTGCTTTAATGCAGTTTGGATTAAAACACAACAAGAAGCAGGTGACCTTGACACTTCCTAAGAGTCAGGTTAGGGGTGTCCAGGGATTTACTGCACTGTTGTGGTACCTGAAGGTAGATTGCTCAGCTTGCTTAGAAGTGCTGAGAAAAATAAATCTATCGCTAAGTGCATTGTACAAAAGAGGAACTGATAATGTTTAAAGATGTTTCCTCTACCGTATCATAATCAATGTGCACATCCATACTTTAACATGTGAACAAATGTTTGGTGTGTGCTTGTAAACTCCAACCCTTTTATTACTGTTAACTGACCCTGGAAATATGTAACTGTCTATGAGACCATTTTCCTCAGCTGTAGCAGGATCTAGGCATACTTAGTGATCGTGGAGAACATCAGGGAATGTTCCAGCAGAGTGCAGCAAAAGCCAGTGGTTGCAAAACAAACTTGTGCCTTTCCTTAGGCTGAAGTGTAAGAACACATGGGAATTTCACTTTTAAGAAAAACCAATGGAAACCTCAGAGACCTGGAGTGGGTTCCTTGTGTACAGCTGCTGTCGGGATACTCCCTGCCTGTGCCCTGCCCATCCCCTGCCTGTCCCAGATGCTCTCTGCTTGCCGCAGCCTAGGAAGAAGGACTGTGTCAATGGTGGCATACAGTGTGGAAGCATCGGCATGGCGTATTTTGACATGGACAGAGAATTCTATATCAGAAAATACAGATACCGAGAAAGACATAGCAATTACCCAAATCTTACCACTAAAGCTACATAATTTCAATTTAGTATATAGACATCCAGATTTGTGAATGTGTACTATTATGTATAAAATCTAAGAGTACAGATCCTTTTAAATGAGGCCATGTCGTTTATCGTGCTTGGAGTATTTTTCCCGTGCACATGAGTCATATATGAGCTCATGGTGCTCTGTACATATAAGTCATGTATGAGCTGATGGTGCTGCAGGTTTAGGAGCTGCCTCAGTCTTCATCAGCTGCTACGCTTTAGGCTGTGCTGCCTTTTGGAAAACGTGTGACATACTGCATCACAACGCTGTGCTGTGCGGGAGATTCATCTCACCCTGTGGTGAGATCTCATCTACAGACCGCTGATGACTGAAACATGCCACCAAATCAGGCTTCGCCATTGCAGAGCAGCTGACTTTTTCTTGCATTAGTAATTTACTAAGAGAAGCTTTTCTTTCTGTTTTCTGCCAACTTGTTTTTTAGAGAGAAAGCGAGATATGATAATAGTGTGTGATTTCACGGTGGCGATACTTTATGTTTGGAACTGTAAAATATATTGGTTAAGTAAGAAAATAGGGATTTTATTTTACTCCAACTCATACTTTAAAAAGAATAATTGTTAAAATATGCTACATACATCTTATGAAATTCTCAAAGAATTAAAAATGTTAAATAAAATAATATTATTTTTTATTTATGCTATGATACTTTAAGAAAAGAAGCACATAGGCCCAGAGAGATGGCTTAATGATTTAAGGCACATTTTGCTCTTTTGATTACCAGCACCCATATTGTCCAGCTTTTAATTAGCCATAACTCCAGCTCTGGGGATCTAACACCCTCTTGTGGCCTCTAGGAAAGCTACAAACATATGACAGACTGCACAGACAGACACATGTGTTCATAGAAAATGGAAAATAGATTGTAAAGAAAGGAGTCAAAGTACTATATTTGGCAAAAGACAAAAGAGCTGACTATCAGAGAAACTTAATTTTTATAGAACATATAATAAATAGACTCTAACTATTCAATCTGTATAATAGATTATCTGTTTGAAATAAGGCCGGCACAGGAATGCCTAGGAAGAAACCTTACTCAGGATGACCCAGTACGTGACTCTTCATTGACATGAGTGGCACTTCCTAACCGGCCAGCACAGTGGTCACAGTGAGGGTCTGGAGCCAAGAGGCACAGCCTGTAGGAAGATATAGACAGTTGGATAGATTCCAGAAGCTGCTGGCCAAGGGTTGAAAGCTTTAGCAAGCTTGCTTGGACCACGTGATTGGCAACAAAGACATGTGTGCACTGGTCCTCCCTCAGTCCAGTGGTCTGCAGGCTGGAGCAGGAGCAGCACTTGGCCTTAGAACCACTGTGTGTAGGGCTGTGATAGGGGTCTGACTGGGCTTCCTCTGCTGAGATACTTAGTAGGGCCTCACATTGTCTGAAGCAAGTAAGGGCACCATGAAGGTGCCCCCCAAAGCATAAAGTTTCCCTCCATTGTTTTCCAAGTTGATAGACTTCAAACATGCATGTGCTTTAGAAATAAAAGGCCCAGAGACAGCCAACAAGAATGTGTGGGTATTCCAGCCAGAGTACTGGGCAACTAACCTTAGTGTCCGTTCTCCTTCTCAAGGGTGAGTTATGTACGGCTCCCTCAAACCATTGAGATCTGAGATGGGGTAAGCAGCCACCAGGGGGCAGACACAGCCAAAGAAAAGCTGAATATCCACTTGAAAAGTTGTAAATGGATCAGGTTCTGACAGGTGGGAGAGGGAAATGGACCCTTTCAGTAGCACACACAACACAAAAGGTCAGACTCAACATTTGCAGAACTGAGGCTTCACTTCTTAGCAGGAGCTAGGCTTTCAGCTGCTGGGTGGGTTTTGTTTTTGTTTTTTAATTGTTGCTTTGTTATCCACAGTCCCTGGTAGTGCAGGTTTGCACAGACATTAAGCAAGGACGGCTGATTTTTCTCAGTATTTCATACTTGTATGTTACATATAAGTACAGACTTATTTTTGAGAATTCAATCTTTTCAATTCTCTGTCTGGGGAATAACTTTAAAAAGTGATATGTGTGCGTGTGTGTGATGTGCATGGCACGTGTGCCTGCAATAACAATTAATGAAAAAGAGGCCATGAAATTGAAGGAGAGTGGGGAGGGCTGTATGGATGGGTTTGTAGGGAAGAAAGGAGAGGGAGAAACATAATTAAATTACAATCTCAAAAGTAAAAAACAAAAAAGCAATACATTCAGGAACACAAAAAACCTACTTGCTATAGAATTCCAGAACAACAGAGAGACTCCTGCTCTGCATTCCTCCCCAATAGGAGCAGAGGGAGTCTGGTTCCCACCGAGAACTTTGTGCTGCCGCCAGCCTCAGTGCTGCTCTGAGGTGCGCTCTCTGTGCCTTAGTGGTTTTCCTGTTTCTTGGGGTTTCATCTAGAGAAGGACACTATAAAAGTATTGATTCTTGCTCTCAACCCTGAGTTCTACTCACTTCAAAAAAGAAGGGAAATCATTTAGAAGTTTCTTTGGTAATTCTTGTGAAAGGGTCAGAAAAATGCCTGGCAACTCGCTTGTAACTCATACAGACGGCACTGATGAGTGATTTCTCAGGACTTTGGAAGAAAAAGGCCCAGTCACTTAAGCGCTTGCTGTGCGCTTTGCAAGCACGAGGACCTGACTTTGGGTTCCCAGCATTGGTACAGTAGCTGGGCACCACCACCTGCTCTTATGCTCCTAGTATAAGAGGAGGAAGAGATGGAAGGATGCTGTCTTAGTCAGGGTTTCTATTCCTGCACCAACATCAGGACCAAGAAGCAAGTTGGGGAGGAAAGGGTTTATTCAGCATACACTTCCATACTGCTGTTCATCACCAAAGGAAGTCAGGACTGGAACTCAAGCAGGACAGGGAGCAGGAGCTGATGCAGAGGCCATGGAGGGATGTTCTTTACTGGCTTGCCTCCACTGGCTTGCTCAGCCTGCTCTCTTATAGAACCTAAGACTACCAGCCCAGAGATGGTCCCACTCACAAGGGGCCTTCCCACCTTGATCACTAATTGAGAAAATGTCTTGCAGCTGGATCATATGTAGGCATTTCCCCAACTGAAGCTCCTTTCTCTGTGATAACTCCAACCTGTGTCAACTTGACACAAAACCAGATCTGGAGAACTTATGATCCTAGTGTAAGGGGAGGCAGAGATGGAAAGATCCCTAGGACTTGCGGACCAACTCATATAGCTAGATGTGAACTCTTAAGTTCAGTGACAGACTCTGCCTCAAAAAATTAGCTTACTCACATACTAACATACACATGCATATATACATACACATGTACATATGCACATGTACACACAGATACACACAGACAAATATGTGCACACGTATACACACGCATGCATAGTGAAATAAGTATTTAAAAGCATCTAAAACATTCCATGACATGAGGTTTTAGAAAGCAGTCTTCATACACCTTCATAGAAGAATGTAATATGTGTGCCGCGTTTTCAGGATTTTGCTGGATGTTTGGTTTTTCCCCTTCTCCTTTATAGAAGGTCTGGAGAAGGAAACCCAGAATTGTAACATTCGGTTTTAACCTTTGGGGATGGAATTGTACTTTCTTGCTTCACTGCTCCTAAGCAGACTTGACTGTGGAGATTTGATCATCCTGAGAGGGACACATGTGGACTCAATTGTCACCATCAGCTTGTGGGAATATCACAGTAGTGTGAAGGGTTGGCTCTATGTTACTCTACTGTGTGTTCATCCATCCTGTTCTCCCCAGACAGGAAGCTGAATGGTGAGTAAAAGCACGTATCCAGGGCACTGTGAGGATGCTGGGTGCCGGACTGTTCTCGTTCTATCACGCTGCCATCCCTCTGCTGTGCTGCAGAGCTAGCCTTCCTTTCCTTCCCATAAGCACAGAGACGGTCACAGATATGGTTGCTGCCGGCCTTCCCGGCTCTCACATGGTCAGGGCACTGCCCTTGACTTCTTGCAGCAGACATCCTCTGGAGAGAGCCTGGGTGGGCCCTGGGTTTCTGTGCTGAAATGGATAGGAACTTGTCTGCCAGGTCAGCCTTCCTCAAAAGGCCCAGAAACCGAAGGCACTGGCAGAGAGAGGCTGGAAGGAATGAGGAGTAAGAAAACACTTTTGGGGCCCAAGCAAGCTCAGTTGACATTGCCTTCTTATGGAGCACCCAAGCAGGCCACACTGATTCACTAAGCCAGGGACTTTTGCCGCCTACTTCTGAGACCCTGCTTGACCTTCCGTTGGTGGCCTGCTGGGGAGGGAAGTCTTGTAAGAATACAAGCACAAGGACTTTGAATTCTTTCAAATAAATGTGGATCTAATTTTTGGTGTTAAAACAAAAAGGAAGACTTGCTTTAGGTAACATTTATCAAACTTAGACTAAAATAAACCCAGAGGTTTATATGGTCCGGCTTGTAGAGAAAAACATTGGCACAAGGAGACTGGAAAACATTGCATGTAGGAAAATGTAGGAGAGAATTCAAGAAGGAAACATCACCAGTCATGACCCAATGTGGCTGCAGTCGCACCCGCCTGCTTACAATAGGAATCCGTGTGTTACAAAGAGGGTTCTGTGACTGTGCTGTGATCAGAATGGCCGAGACGCACAATAGCTGCTGTTTCTCTGAGCACTCACTGGGTGCCAGCAAGTGCACAATGCACTGCTGACATTATCATAAGCATTTTTAATAATCTACAGTGCAGATAGAAAATTTGATGTCTTTCCTTTCAATAATTTGGGACTTTAAAAAGCATTTTTTTTTTGTAAACACTTCCCTGTAAAATTTAGATTTTAGGAAGTAAATGGGAAAATATTAGTTAACTTCATGCAAGGGAAAATGATGGAATTGGGCACATGATAGAAACTCTCTCCACATTTCCCAAACTGTGGGCCAAGGAATAGTCCTCTGGGAGATATTAATAGGTGTTCTGTGAAAAGTGGGCTTTGAAACAGTGCATCATGTATCCTGCTGTGGGAGAGTCACTAAGCCAGATTGGACTTTCATGTATCCTGCTGTGCGAGAGTCACTAAGTCACATTGGACTTTCAAAGGCTCTGGGAAGTTCTGTTGTAAAGAAACACCAAAAAGTTACGCTGACTAGTGTTCTAGTTTATCTATATAGGGAACACTTTGTACTTATACTCGTGTGTGTGTGTGTGTATGTATGTGTGTGTGTCTTCATGCTCATTTGTGTGTGTGTGTGTGTGCCTATTGTAAGATGGAGCACAGTTTATGACATGTTGCTGGCACCAGAAGACAGGCTGGCTGGTTTCCTGCACGTTATGAGCAGAGACACTGACAACGTTTTTCCTAGACCACCTTTTCTAGAGCTATTGTGTGGCAAACAGCCTTGGATGGTAGAAACAGTGTCTCCTTGCAGGGAAAGAGGAGCATGTGTGACTCTGAGCCTCTTGGATCACCTGTTAGAAGGTGGGCCTAGGGGACTGGTGTGTGTGTTGCCTTTCTGGTGACTGTGGTTTTAAGCAGTCCAGTCCTTGCCTCTGATACAGGAGTCTTAAGTCTACCAGGCATCAGCAAATCGATGGTAGATGAATTTGTCCACAAATTCTGTGAAGTTATAGGCTCTTGCCAGTTTTCGACAGTGTCCTTGGAGATGAAGGAGTCATCTCTTCAGATCCTAGCTGCGCCTGACTGACTTAGGAGGGTGAGAGAGAGGCAGAGAGACTGGGAGGTAAGTAGTACCTCCTGTCCCAGGCACCTTCCATACATTCAGGAGGATCAAGTGTCCTTGTAAATTTGTTCTTTGAGCCACTCAGTTTCTGCGCCTGCCAGCTTCCCTAGTCAGCTTGCCCTCCTCCCTAGCTGTCTCTGTTGCCTTCCTTCCTTTTGTTTTATCTTTCCTGGTGTGAAGTAGTTCCTGTTTTTGTAGTGAGGAGCAAATGGTGATGAACCATGAGTGGAAAGCCCATAGCTTCAGGGAGAAGCAATTCTGGGCTCTAATTCTATACCTACAACCTGCTAGAACTTCCAGGCTTTTACGTGTAGTCACGCGTCTCTCACATTTATGTATGAAAACCCGAGGCTTCGTAAGGTGGTTTCCTTTTTTTTTTTTTTTTGGTATAAACACCCTCTGTATGTCTGGTACCTGTAGACATTCGCTACTATGCTAAGCATAGACTATTTTATTATTTAACTTTCATAGCCGCACTGAAATGGTTTTTAGTGTGTTCTTTTTGCCCAAGAGAGTCACAGTTCAGAGTTGGAAAATCTCCCCCAGATAATTAACAGATCTATAGTTTGAGTGTGTGTGTGTGTATGTATGTGTGTTTTCAATATTAGATTCCCATCATTTTATAGTGTTGATGGTGCCGGTCTTAGGTTAGGATGACCTTATAATCTAAGTAGGTACTCTAGAATGGAAAAAGGAAAACATTAAGAATCATCAGTTAAAACTCCACCAGGACAACAGCTATAAGTTCAGACTGTCCTGGAAGGATGTGGTTGCCTGCTGCATGCCTGAAACACTCACAGGAACACTTGGATAGACGGCAGCCGCGTTTGCACTACCCATGTTTGAAGTGTGTGGTTCTGGGCTATTATCTCCCGTTGAGTCAATATGTTGAACTCAAGTGGCTTTAAATATTTATTGTGCTTTTAAAGCTGTCTCATCGCTGGCCCCACCCCCGCCCCTGCCCCCTGGAGTTCCAGTAGAGATAAGTGGGTTACTGCACATCCTCCTCTCACACCTCTTTGTCTTGGGGGTTTCCAGAGTTTAGAGCAGTCCAAAGAAGAGAGTGTTTATGAATTTTTAAAGCAGACCAGGAGAGAATTATTTTCTCTCTTCCTCCATCCTCATAAACTGGGGAAGATGACTGACGTGGCCTTACAGGGTCCAGGGAAAATGAAACCGAGCAGAGAGTGGAACATAGCCAACACTGTGTCCTCTGTCCTCCCTTCTGCTGCCTACTGACAAGGGACATTTATGTCCCCGGACATCACTTTGCTGGGAGTGGTGGCACAGACAGAATAAACGTGCATAGACTTGTTATACCTACAGAAGTTTGCCTGTGCTTGGACAAGGCTGTTAATTAGCTCTACAGGGTATTGTAGTGGCCTCAGCTGATTTTTCATGTTGCCCTGTTTGTTAAGCATTTTGTTTGCTTCAGTGTTAGGCCGGTTTTGTAAACACCCTTAATCCACTTTTCCATAATGATATAATTTTTAAGATTGCATTCTATAAACTGACTCTGTAGCCAAATAGTGTACCTTTTGGAGAGTAACATTACATTTATAGTATGTTGAAGACGAGGAGCACTGGGAAAGGCTCACCGTTGCATAGGCCAGCATTGCCTGAATGCTGGAGTGGTTTTCTTCTTCCTTCTCCTTTGGGCGCCTCTATTATTTAGGCACATGCCGGAGCATCTCTGCAGGCACTGTACAGTAGTTACCTTTTTATAAAGTGCTGCCCTTGCTTGCAGGTAGATCCCTCGCCTTTCCTAGTTCTGTCTTGCGTTCCTCAGTAGTTTTTATCTGGGGCTGAAAGACTCAGCTAAGTCATTCATTATATTCTGAATCATCCAATCTCTGGCTCCCAACCATCATGTTCTGTTTTCTTTCTCACTGTTTTCATTTGAATGTTTATATCCTTTCTTCTTCTTTTTTATTCTGGAACACTGAAAGCATGCCAGGCTATGAATTGCCTACAAACCATACTCAAGTTCAGAGCTGTTGACTCGAGAGGCTGTTAGATACTTACTAGGACCTGTCATTGATTCTGAGATGTTGAACCTTGAGAGTTCTGTTATTCTAAAGAGGGGCTACTGATACTTACCTTTCCAGTTTTAAGAAGAAATAAATTTAACTAAAATTTTTTCTTTAAAAGTGATAATGCAGTTCATAGATGGTAATTAGATAGTTGATCAACACATGGCCATACTGGTTTTTTAAATGATTATTTTTTCATGAATAGTCTATACTTTATAAACTTGGAAGCTGGGTAGATGGCTCACTCAGTCAGGCACCTGTTACACAGGTGTGAGGTTCAGATCTGCAGCAGGTAAGAAGCTGGGCAGAGGCTGGAGGGATATGAGTCATCAGGTGAGTCTATGCTGTTCTTATAGAGGACCTGAGTTGGGCTCTCAGTACTCAGGATGGATGGCTTACAACTGCCTGTAACTCTAGCTGTAGGGGATCTGACACCCTTTTTTAGTCTCTGAGTGTTGTGGATGGGCCTGGTACTGTTTGTATTTTGATGCTAATTCTGCTCTCCTGGGAGGGGCTGAAGACAAGGAATAAGTCACATGCTCAAGTGACTTCTTGTGAACCAAGAATAAAGGAGCCAATCACTGGGGGAGTTGGAGGGACTTCCATGTTGGATGGATGAAGAGAGGAAGCAGGAGAGAATTAGGTCCTTTTGGACAGGGATAGTGTGAGGATAAGATGTAGCTATGAGTGTCTCTGGCTTATGGCAAATTCGCTTACAGGATGACATATGGTTTACAAGAGTAGGATTCAATATGTTGCTCCCAGAGCTTGAGTTACCATTGTTTCTGAACTTAGTTTGTGTGGTGCTTTTCTTCTCATGGCGACTCAGCTGGGTTCCAGAGAGAAAGGTATGGTGGCAAAGCGTGGGTTTGCCTGACGTGCATCACAAAGGCTGTGGGGGTATTGAAGCATGGGGCTAGTGTGGTAGTGACCTGCCAGTGGGAACCTAGCAAGCTGGGTGGGGAGATTGAGGAGTTCTGAATCAGAGTCTCCACAAGATAAAAACAGGTCAGCGATAAACTGCCAGTGCATGGCCAGCCAGGCCCCATGGAGCAGAGAGTTGCTGGTACCAGGCAAGCTTGTCAGCCATTTTTTAATATTTAGTATTTATGCAAAAATATCCCATCACAGGCAAACAAGCATATACATAATCTAAAATAAACCATTTTTTTTAGAAAGCTGGATTTATTATACAACTGAGATGTGGAAACAGGAGGCTTTCTGGGGCTTGCTAACTAGCTAGTATGGCTGAGTGGATGAATACAAGGCCAGTGAGAGACCCTGCCTCAAGGAATAGGGTAGAATGAGTGAAGCAGATATTATACACTGACCTCTCTAGCCTACACACACACACACACACACACACACACACACACACACACACACACACAGAGGCAGAATCTTTATCTGTAGACCAGGCTGGCTTTGATATTGAGATCCCCCTGCCTCAGACGCCAGAGTATTGGGATTCCAGGTACACAGTGCTGTTCATGGCATGTAATTTCAATTTTGATTTCCTGTTGACCTAGTAATTTTGTGGTGGCACTTGATTAAGTTCACTTTTTATGAAGAAAGATTTAAAAACTTACACTTTTCTTAAATTTTGCTTAATGTGCAAGCTGATGAGAACACATGGACTTTAAATTTCATGTAGGTAAATCCATCAGGAAAACGACAATTATGCCAAGGAGCTAGAATGCCAAAAGGATTGTACTCTCTTGACATTGCATTTCTCTGTTTGTGAGTTTCATTTTCTGAGCCCAGCTTGTACATAGGAGACCTGTCTGAGGAAGCTCTGAGCCACCATGAACCTGTGGCTAATTGGGAGAGAGCTCCTCGGCATGACATCAAGGTAAAAAATGAAACCAACCAAACAACAACAGGAACCAAAACAAAACTGGTGCACTGTAGGTCTTTCTTCCTGGTGTGCAGGGCATGGTATCCTCAGAGCTGGATAGACTAAGATAAGCACCATGTGTTTAGTAGGAATGACTCTGGTATACAATGGACTTAGCGCTGCTTTATCACTAGATGTCTTTTCTTAAGATTTGAAGGGACTTAGCACTAACAAAGAAGAGCAAATTGGAGCAGCACTTAACGGGGAGCCCGTCATAGTTTTGATCTCAAAATGATCACCAAGAGGAAAGAGCCATGGGAATACACTCTAGTCCGTTAAACATTTAGGTTATATTATTTTTCTTAAGTTACTCCAGAAATTACCCTTTTGCAGTGTGATTGCTGTGTAATGTGATTTTATATACCTTCTGTGAATAAGTCTAAAAGCTTCCTCAGAAGACCAGCCAGTGCCATTCACTCCAGGTATTCATTTTTTTGACTGCTAAACTCAAGTGTTAAGCCATGAGTATAGTGTTTTATCTCTTTGCCTTAGTGTTATCCCAGAAATAATTTAATAGAGATCAGATTAATCTATTTCACTATACCATGGAAGATGATCTGAACTGAAAATGGCATCACTTATAATTAGGTCTGTGAGGGAGCTGTCATGAGCATCCCCAAGCCAGGTCTCCTGATAGCATGCTTTTCTTGGTTCTAAAATACTCCTGTGTGGTATCATTTGTAGAACATTTGTGCTAAGAGTTTCCCTTGCAAGATTTTAGAGTCAAACAGCATATGCTGGTCTCTTTCTCCCTCATTCTCTCCCAAGGCTCTGATCTGTAACAGCTGTGCATGAGTAAGGAGACTTGCATGTACCTCGAGGCGCGTTTCATCAATCACCTAGCGGCTCCACCCAGAGTCTAGAAATGGAATCAGTTCCCCCACTGCCTCGCTAGGAGACCATTGACTGAGAGGTAGAGAGAACTCTGCCAAGTTTGCTTGCTTGTTTGTTTATTTTTCTCCAGCATAATTCATTTAATTTTGTACAAATTGCATTTTTTTTTTTTTTTTTTTTTTTTTTTTTTTTTTTTTTTTGGTTTTTCCAGACAGGGTTTCTCTGTATAGCCCTGGCTGTCCTGGAACTCACTTTGTAGACCAGGCTGGCCTTGAACTCAGAAATCCACCTGCCTCTGCCTCCCGAGTGCTGGGATTAAAGGCGTGCGCCACCACGCCCGGCTACAAATTGCATATGTTAATTAAACAGTTGAATTTTCTAGCCTCACGGATTTTGTTGAAGGGGACACAGTAGTTACATGGAAATGCATGTGTAGTCATCAGAAAGTTCCCGTCACCTGATCACCGTCTAGTGCCTTTCCCATGGCAGATCTTGGGATCCTGTTGGCAGACTTGTCCCAGCCCTCCCACACCCTGATGTTGTGGGGAGTAGGTGATGGCTGCATTTGAATGCCTGTGATTTTACTCTGGGCATTTGTTTTCCATCAGCGTGTAATGCGGTTCCATTGATTGGTGCAGTGATGTATTATTCATGTCGCTCTAGCTTTGGTCCATTAGTGCCATCAGCCTTAGTGTTCAGTCTGAAGAGATACAATTATGTCGAGAACTCTCCGTTTCAGCTTGTGCTGTTTGCATGCCTTTCACATTTATAGAAAAGATTTCTTATAGAGCAGATCTTTTAATTTTGTTGATGCCAACTGGAATTAAATTAGTTGATATGGGGTTGATATAAACATTATCCTTTAAGTAATTTCATACTTTATGAATAGCCAATGCACACAACTTAAAAAATTTGGCATGCACAAAATTTGGAATCATATGAGGAGGAAAATAAAATTACATGGAATTTTATCACCTTATTAATATGCTCAGCTTCTAGTCTTGTAAAAAATTTGGAGAAAGTTTATGTTATATCTATAGTTTAAATACAAATTTTAAGTATTATAGCACATATATGTTGCCATAGTACATTTTAAAATTAGATTTTTGATATATATATATATGATAATTGTTAATTTTCAAGCATCACTTATTTTCTTTTATTTAATGAGAATGTCATATATGAGTGCTCTATTTCCATAATTTCCACATTTCTTGTCCTTCTTCTATCTCTTTTTACACTGCCCTCATACTCCTCAAATTCATGGCTTCTTATCTTTGATTATAATTGTTACACACACTCACACACACACTCTATAAGCAGCACCTGCTGAGTTCATTTAGTGTTGCTCACGTTTCCATGCGTTCATGACTAACTCCTGGGAACTGGGATAACCTATAACCTACCAGGGAGTTCATCTCTAGGGAAGACTGTTTCTCCCTCTTCAGTAACTGTAGTTCCTGATAGCTAGCTCTTCATCAAGGAGTGGTATCTTATGAAATTTCTTCCCTCCACACTGGCATTATCATTGGCCTTGCCATTTCTCAGGTCCTATTCACACAGCCATAGAGTTGAGATTTCATGGCTGCAGCTTCCCTGTCATATACAGTAAACACTTTTTGGTTCTCTGGCTCTTACTATCTTTCTGGCCCATCTTCTACAATGTTCCTGGCCCTTAAGTGTAGGGATTCTATTATTGACTTATTAACTGAGGTTGGACACCCATAGTCAGTTCTCTGCCTTTTGACCAGCTGTAGAGTTATGTGATGGCTTCTGTTTGCAACAAAGGGTGAGAGTTACACTTATCTATAGGTATTTAGAATACAGTCAATTTATATAATGGTTTATGAAACTGGTTACTGTAGGTCTTTCTCTTGGGTCAGTGTCCTCACCAGCCTTGGATTTACAGTCCTAGGCATGAACTCCCTCCTACTGGATGAGCCTTAACTTTAATGAGGTGGTTGTTGGTCCCCCACGTATAAGTGCCATTATTGTGCTTTCTGGGACATTTGCCATTCAGTTCCTTGCTGTGGGTCACAGACTTTACAGCTGGGTAGGGCCACTGATGGCCTTCCTCTCCTGGCAGCTGCTTGCTCCTTCTGGTATTGGTACTGTGAGAGCCACTCCTCAGGGAGGAGGCTTCCAGGTCAAGTCCAGCTCCATTTCTCCAAGTCCCATGTCAGAAAACCTTCAGTTTTAGGGAGACAACCAATGGAAATGACAATAAATAGCCTTCACTGCTTTAGGGGTCTCTTGGATTCCTCTGATCAGCAACTCAAAAGAGATACCTAGGCCTGGCACTGGGAATTTTTTTTTTACACTCTATGGCATATATGCACATAAACACATAATACACACGTATACACATAAACATTATTTTTGATCATATTTATTATTGGTGTGTTTTATAAGTAATATTCATCTCTTTGTTTACATCTATGTCTGTATCCCTAATGATATCTTTAGGATTTAGTTCTAGAAATAACGTTATTAGACCAAACAATAGAGCACTTGAAAAGTTCATGCTGTATATTGTTAAACATCTTTCCAAACATTGAGCCAATATCTTCTATTTGGTTAAAAAAAAAACACTTTTCAGACTTTAGTTTATGTTGCTGTCATCATTTTTATTTTGATGTTGCGTGTATTTTCATTTCAATTATATATTTCAATGATATATTTTAATAGAGAAGTTAGGACACTGTTTTTCTGCTAAAAGTAATCAGAACACTTTGGGGAGCAGCCCCTAACAGCTGCTTGATGCTTAGGGACCATTTTATTTTAGCATGTAATTTTGACAGCTTAAATGGCTGGACTCTGCAGGCCTATGAATTAGGGATGGTACAGGTCTGATCATCCAGATAGGTAAGAGCTCTGCAGGTCTGACATGGGGAAGAGAGAGCTGCTTTCTGCTTTAGAAGCAATTACTGAGTTTTTTTTTTTTTAGCTCATTTGCAGAACTCTTTTATGATCTAGATATTTTATTTATAATCATGGCAAAATTAATTGAATGCTTAGTTAATGTAATCAAACAAGTAACATTTGAAATGGCATGTCTGTTTTTTACTTACTGGGTCTTAAGTAATGAAGTCTAAAACTGTGCAGTGATGGCTATGATGTAATGCAACTCACACTGAATGTAGTATTCAGCTCTGACCTTAAACGAGATCCAGAACATACCAAACTCAGAGGAAACATTTCAGTTACATCACCGCGACTCCATTACTTCCTTTCAACATTCTGTTATCGTTTGTGTTAAGGGAAAATCAAAGATTTTACCTCCCCTTGAGTGACTCTGTGAAACAAATAATGGTTTTTAATGTTGTGATTCCGCCAATTTGTTTGAACTATCGATTCATCTTTAGAAACGCTGCATGAGGCAAACGGTGACCTTCATTCTTCTGTCTTACTTGGTAGGAGCAGTGTCCTCATGGGATATAAAATGATCCCAAATCTTATAACAGTGGATACTGTCATCTGAAAGGTTGTTTGTCTTTCTTGAGATCCTGCATCTCTAGAATCGTATTGACACTGAGAGGGAGGAAACGTACCAGCGAGCAGAGCGCCTGTGATCATGTAACCACTCTACTCATCCAGAGGCAGGGAGACCTCCTGGGCCTGTGATAGGCTCTGATCCCGGTCTGCTCATCTGAGAGTGATGGATGGTGTTCTCTCAAGTTATTTATGGAGATATACACTTACAGAAGATCCTTAATAAATGTTCTTGTTTTGCCCTGGTGGAAGGTGAGGACTGGGCCAAGGACTTCACTGGAAGCAACCACGTCCATTAAGCATTCACCACTCAGAAAAGTGGTATCTTTACAAGGGTCTTTGCCTTTCCTTGCAATGCAGATGCATCAACAGAGACTGAACCAACCGCCCCGGGTTGTCTGTCGGTAACATCCTGTGTTTGCCATTGTTTGACTAATGTACAGGAATCACAAATGTTCTGTACAAAATAGCAGTCCATGTTCATTATGGAGACATTTTTCATAAAAATCACTAAATTGATTACAAGCAGATGAGGTGTGTTTTCTCCATATTCAGTATGGTTTGCCTGCTCAGAGCTGGGAGGATTATAGTGTATTAGGTTAGCAGTGCCAGCTGTTTGCTTTCTTCAGCCTTCGCAATTTGTTGACACACAGAGATTATGTAACGCTTTAAATGCAGCTTGAAGACACATGAGCCCTTGGCTCCCTAGAGATTGTTGTACTGAAGCTGGGGCCACTACCCTTTGGGTCCCCTGGGTGATGCGATTACAGTTTCCATCATCTACAGTCTTTCTGATGTTTAATTGAGCCTAGAGATGTGGGGCCCTATAGCAAAAATATGACATTGATATTGTTCTTCATATGAATTTGGGTCATATTTTATACTAAAAATTACTATAGTATTCTTGAAGATCCTTTCCAGTTAAGACTTAGTTTGCTGTGATTTATGATTGGAATAATAGTCTTTTTTCTTCGTTTGTCACTACACCGACTTTGAATCTTCTCACCACAGGATCAGTGTTCAGAAAGTTAGTTTTCTAAGAATTCCATATTTGACACTTTTAATTATATGATTCATAATTTCAAATTCTCATGCTGTAAATAGTGAAGAAAGGCATTTTTTTTTCAAATTCAAACCAATAGTGTCAGATTTGATGATATGTAAGACCTCTTTATTTGTGATGACTGCTCCACTAACTTTGAAGGAATCTACGCTGTCCTCACTGCTGCGGAAGCCTTGTGAGTTCCTCATCATCATAGTAGCACTCATACAGTTTTATTTGCATTATCTTATTACGTATCTGTTTTGTTTCCAAAGCTGTGAATTATTGAAAGGGAGTGTACCTATCTCTTTAATGATATCTATTAGTATGTGTCCCAATTGTTAGTAAGAAATGGATAAATGTTTTACAAGTTATCTTTACTGAGTTAAACATGTACTATAATACAACATGTTCAATGTATACACCACTAGTGGTCAGAGGTTATTTCTGTGTAATTTGTCACTATATCATGATTCTTCTTTTTTTTAACGTAAAAATGCTCAGCTTTATTAGTGAAAACATTTTCTCTCTAACAACTACAGTAAAATTCAAAAGCTCTGGAAGAGTTAAGAATTTTGTTTTATAAACTAGTATTGAGTTCTAAGACTGTAATAGACAAACTGTGACAGAGATAAATATATATGTATATATCCTACAGGATGAAGTCATTTTGGGAAGAACAAAAGAAGTGAAAGTCTTAAGATGAAGAAATGAAACTATTTGTATCAAATGTTGCCTCTATGAGAGAGAGAGAGAGAGAGAGAGAGAGAGAGAGAGAGAGAGAGTGTGCTAGAGCTCTCTAAGTCTGTTATCTCAGTCTGTTTTTCAGACAGATATACAGAAGCCATAGATCTAAAGCAGAGTGGATGTTAGCTGTGGATTCTCCTCAGGTCTTTAAGAGAGTTACTGTCTATTCTATAAAATGAAAACATTGTAGCTTCTATGTGGCATTTTAAAAATGGATACATCTTAACTATAAACTAAAAAGATAACTAAGCCATCCATATAACAACCATATGTACTGCAATATGGAAATATATTATACCATGACTTTTTTTTTTTACAATTTTTTATTAGATATTTTCTTCATTTACAATTCAAATGCTATCCCAAAAGTCCCTTATACCCTCCACCCACCCTGCTCTCTAACCCACCCACTCCCGCTTCCTGGCCCTGACATTCCCCTGTATGGGGGCATATAACCTTTGCAAGACCAAGGGCCTCTCCTCCCAATGATGGCCGACTAGGCCATATTCTGCGACATACGCAGCTAGAGACATGAGCTCTGGGGGTACTGGTTAGTTCATGTTATTGTTCCAACTATAGGGTTGCAGACCCCTTCAGCTCCTTGGGTACTTTCTCTAGCTCCTCTATTGGGAGCCATGTGTTCCATCCAATAGATGACTCTGAGCCTCCACTTCTGTATTTGCCAAGCACTGGCATAGCCTCACTAGAGTCAGCTATATCAGGGTCCTGTCAGCAAAATCTTGCTGACATATGCAATTGTGTCTGTGTTCGTATACCATGATTCTTTATCATGAATTTTTGATGGAAAGCTTTGTACATAAGTGAGAACATTTGTATATGATTCAAAACATTGGCTTAATAAAGGAAAAACATAGCCCACAGCAATCAAGCTGCTTTGCAATCTATCTCTATCCACCATAAGGTCTCTCTGCTTTGAAACCATCTCAGACATTTAAACTTTGTCTACAAGGATGGTCAGTGCCTGTCTAGTTCAAGTCTATTTCTCTTGAAGTAAGTTAGAGGCAGAGCAGGGCTCACTTTCTGTGAAAGTCCAGCCGGCTGACCTCCCTTCCCATGCACGTCTTCCAAGCAGTGACTGAAAACCATTCATCTGATGAACTCAAGCCCTGTCTCCCCTAACTGCAGAGCATTCGTACTGGACAGTCAGAAATGTCGGACTGTTAGAATTATTTCCAGTGTCTCTAGGAAAGTTAATTTTAGTTTCACATAAATTCTTTATCTGGAAAAATAGATTATCTATAGTCAAGAAGTGAGTGCTTCTTGGCCAGCAGTGCTCACATGTTTTTTTAGTGTGCCTTTAGACTTTTGTACTTGAACAAAGGAAACACTCAGAAACTACTTTTGTGGAATTGTATTAGGTCCTGAAATATATAAGTGATAAAGACACAAGTCCTCTTTAGCAATGTTCATCTATTGACAATAAGTATTAATGTTTATAAATATAATATACAAACACAAAAAGATGCTGTGGTGACTGCCACAATAAACATTTTGTATGGCTTTGTGTTTTCAAATAGCATACAAATAAACTAATTGATTATTTGAATATAAATTTATAATTGAATTCTAGTCCATACCATAAACAAAATTTTTTTAATTACCTACCTAAATGAGAGAAGCATAGCCTTTATAAAAACAAAGGCGAGCCTGTGTTAATAACCTTAGGGTGAGGAAAGACTTTTTAATTGAGTTATAGATAGAAGAAATAATGGAACAAAAATGTGATAAATTTGATTAAAGCAAAATATAATTTTTGTAAATTGAAAGAAACTGCAAGCAAATGAGACTGAGTTTCTATTTTTATTTCAAAGGAGTGTGACAGAGTGCTCATAGTCAGAGAGCCCCATCAGGAAAGTCAGGCGGCCAGGCGGCCAGGCGGTGGGCATGTATGGAAAGTCCTCAGAGAGAACATATAAATAGCCATAAACACCAAGCAGTGAGAAACATAAATTAGAACAACTAGTGGGACTCCATGTTCTAAGCATCAAACAATGAACGCAAAGAGGGGAAGCCTGGTAAAGTGGTTTCTTAGCCAGTCCAGAGCAGTGGGAGCCTCTGATAGGCTGCTCCTCACAGCCTAGCAGGGCTCAGGTCAGTGTGGGCCTGAAGAGCCATTAAAAGGAGCAGACATGGCTGCAGATGTGACCATATTCTCCAAAAGCACCATTTTGGAAGGAAACAAACCCAAACCCAGGATATTCATTTCCAAAGCAGGTCTGTTTCCTTTCCACTGCGTTCTCTCTGTGTTGACAGAGTCCATTCACTTGAGTACCCAGCTTCTGGTAGGTAGGAAGTTACAGGTGAGTCTTTCCTTCACCAGTAAATTAAGAATACCATTTGCAGGGCCTGAAGAGATGGCTCAGCAGTTAAGAGCACTGACTACTCCTCCAGAGATCCTGAGTTCAATTCCCAGCAACCACAAGGTGGCTCACAGCCATCTGTAATGGGATCTGATGCCCTCTTCTGGTGTGTCTGGAGATAGCAACAGTGTAATCACATACATAAAATAAATAAAAGATATATACCATTTTCCATGCCTACATCAAAGGCACCGAGGATTGATAGCAGTGTTGTATGTTACTTGCTGTGGTAATAGAAGAGGTAAATTTCCAGAACTTCGTTTTTATGTGGTTTTATTTATTCAAGTATGTAATAATAAAACAGAGTTGCACAAACTATTAATAATTGAAAAACACATTATAGATACAGTTCAGTAGCATTCCCCAAGACTAGATTTATCTGTGCTTCAGAATCAAGAAATGTAGCAGTTTTTTGTTAGTACATGTTTTGCTTGTGTAGTCTAAGACTAGAGCAACGAGCAGACCTAAAGCTAAAGGGTGAGAGTCATGGAGTCATTGAAGTGGGTGGAAACTGATTACGTATTAGCAATACTCATCACATTGTGCATATAGTGTGACAGGGTATAAGTTCTAACTTATCACACACACATACTCTAGAGAAGGACGGTCAGAAGAACACATGCCTTTAGAAAAGGAGAAAAAGGAATAAGGGAGTTTTCTAAAATCATTGGAGTAAACACTAAGATTGCATTTGTTGCATCCTGTAACAACAAAAAAAAGTATAAAGATGTTTATATGGAAAAACATGCTAGTATGAAAAAAATAGGCTCAGGGGTAATGAGGATTATAATACAAGGAGAAAGGATGGTAGAAAACAGTGGAAGGAAGAAGTGTCAAAGCAGTCAGTGTGGAGCTACCAGGAAGGTGCCCTATTGTATGCAAACAAGATCTTTCTTCCTCCCTCCCTCCCTCCTTCCCTCTCTTCCCCACCCATCCCTCTCCCTCTTTCTTTCCTTCCCTTTCCCTTTCCCTTTCCCTTTCCCTTTCCCTTTCCCTTTCCCTTTCCCTTTCCCTTTCCTTTTCCCTTTCCCTTTCCCTTTCCCTTTCCCTTTCCCTTTCTTTCTTTCTTTCTTTCTTTCTTTCTTTCTTTCTTTCTTTCTTTCTTTCTTTCTTTCTTCCCCTTTCTTCCCCCCTTCCTTCCTTTCTCTCTCTTCTTTCTTTTTTTCTTTTTAATCTGTGTATTTATTTATCTATTCCCAGGGCTTGGAGCATGCTAGATAAATGCTCTACTCTTGAGCTATAGCCCATCCCTTCCTCTCTCCCTCTCCCTCTCCCTCTCCCTCTCCCTCTCCCTCTCCCTCTCCCTCTCCCTCTCCCTCTCCCTCTCCCTCTCCCTCTCCCTCTCCCTCTCCCTCCCCCTCCCCCTCTCCCTCTCCCTCTCCCTCCCCCTCCCCCTCTCCCTCCCCCTCCCCCTCCCCCTCCCCCTCCCCCTCTCCCTCCCCCTCCCCCTCCCCCTCTCCCTCCCCTCCCCCTCCCCCTCTTCTTCTCTCTCCCTCTCTTTCTCACTCTCTCTCTCTCCCTTCCTTCCTTACTTTCTTTTTTTTCTTTCTTCCCCGTTCTTCCTCCCTTCCTTCCTTTCTCTCCTTTCTCTTTCTCTTTTTTCTCTATGTATTTATTTATCTATTTAGCCCAGGGCTTAGAGCATGCTAGATAAATGCTCTACTCTTGAGCTATAACCCCAGCCTTGGATATTGAGACAAGGATAAGCTTTAAATTGATAAAAAGAAGGAAAAGGCCTGGGAGGCTCTGGAGTCCCAGGCACCAGTGCGAGTGGGAACAATGTACATGTTGAGGCCACATTGATTTCAACAGTTTATGATGGAGAAACACTGCTTTCAGTGGCTCTGCTCATTGAAGTAACAATCGTAGTAGCAGCTTTTAGAAACGTAGTAATTACTCATTTAACTCTAATTTGAGCTATTACTGTATGAATCTTATACAGGTCTTTAGAATAATTTCCCGAGCTCGCATGCTGGTTATAGCAGTGTGGACTCTGACAGTCCACATTTGTGTTTACACCTCTTGTGCTGCCTTATCCAGTTTGTGTCCATGGGGCTGTGGCCCAGCCCAGCTGGACTAATGTGTACTCTGATGGCTTTTATTTCATCTCATACATTTTTTTATTTGCTTTCTAAGAAGCCATTATAAGGAGTTGGACTTATTTTCTTTGGAACGCAGATAATTTAAGGATGTGTTAGAAGAATTCCTTTAATAGGCTCTTTTAACTCAAAGATTCCCACCAATTGTAGGGATGTTTCCAGCATTCCACAGTTTATACTTATAATAAATTTTTGCATTCAGATAATGACTAAATCTTTGAACTCTCTGCGTGAAAGCTCTTGATACTAATTATGGTATTGGATTTCTCAAAGAGCAGGAAAAGATTAAGATAACAATAGCTTGCATAACTCAGACAGCAATATCAATGTTGTGAAAACAGCAATGTGGTTTGTGGTTTGTAAGCTATATGTAGACTATGTAGAATACACATTTAAAGTATGAACTTAAAGAGGAAGGATATCAAGAAAGCCATCAGTGACTATATTTGAAGCATTTTGGAACATTTGACTCAATTGTAAATCTGTAATATAGTAGTTTAGCAAACTAGTTTATAGTGTAATAGGTTGGTACACTAAATTATAATTGATGGAAATAAAAGGGACTCACTCCATTTTGCTTTGATAAATTATCAGGGTATGTAAATATCAGCAGACATAAGCAAAAACACTCCTGAGGAAAAGCTTTGAAGACTAGTAGAGTCTCTTAGAAATGTAGACATATTTGGTATTTTCTATGTCAATAGAGGAAAAATTAATGGAATTGGTTTTAAAGTTTTCACATATTTATACAATGCATTTTGATATTGTCCATTCCTTATCCCTTCCCTTCAACTTCTTGTAACCCCCCCCCCCCCCACACACACACACACTCTTTGCCCATTCCAATTTAGTGTCCTTCCCTCTTTTTGGTTACTAATCACCCTGTGAGTCCCATTAGTCCTGTTCCTGTGTGTGTGGATGTGGCAATATGCACTTGAGCATGGCTACCTACAAACAGCTACAACCCCAAAGGCAAGAGACTCTCTTTCCTCAGCAACCATCAACTACTAATAGTCCCTCCTTTCTGTTAGATTTCTGCCTAAGCTCTGCCCCACAGTTACCTGGCAACAGCCAGGTAGGCCTGACCTACTATAAAAGGGCCAGCTTTCCCCCTCCTCACTCTCGTGCTCCTCTCTTGCTCTCTTGCTCTTGCTCCATCCTCTCGTCCCTTCCCGCCCCCCCCCCCCCCACCTCTTCTCCCTCACCTCTCTCCAAGTACTCATGACTGGCTTCTAGTCCTCTACTTCTTGGCTTCTCTACTCTCTCTGTTTTTCTCAACCTCTACTACCCTCTTGACTCCCCTCCCCATGCCCTGAATATACTCTGTTCTATACCATCCTGTGGCTGGTCCCTCAGGGGGAAGGGATGTCTCAGCATGGCCAGCAGAGGCACTTCCTTCCCCCACACCTCACCACACCTCCATAGAACATATCCCTCTTTTCTTTATCTTTTTATAAACACAATACTTTCCCCTTTCAGCTGGGGTTTTGACTGACTTGAGCTTATATAGGTCTTAGGTACAACCATATCTGCAGATAACTGTGGGAAAACTCTGCCATAGGGTCAAAGTCTACCATGACCAGATAGCCTCGGGGCTCCAAGCATTATGGGGACTCACTTCATTAGTGGGGTTTTCTCCTCTGACCTTGTCTGGGAAATTTTAAGCTCACACATATGTCTCTACCTGAGGAATGCAAGGTAGCCTCAATTACTGTATAGGACCAATTTCCTTTCTCCTTACAAAACCTGTTCAGCCAGCAGCTGGGATTCCTGAAATGCTTCCCCATGCTAATGAGGAAGCCAATCACCTTTGCCCATCCTGGATGTCCTCCCCACCCCCACCCCCCCCAAAAAACTTTATAAGCCTTGAACAACCTTAAGTAAAGTTGATCTGCTTACTAACTGGAGGCAGACCCACAGGTAATCACAGTTGGTGTGAGCTGCCATGTGCAGTGGTCATGTCATAGCCTGAAGTCTGTATTTTGAAGTTCTCTTCTTTATATTCTGTTCATCCACTCTTCTGCGATTTTCCCTGAGCCTTGGCTGTGGAGAGGTTCATGTAGATGCTTCACCCACAGCTGAGCTCACCTGGGCTGAGCTGAGCTGAGCAGTCATGGTTATATCAACCATTACCTATAAAAAAAAGAGGCCTCTTGGCCAAAATTTAGAGCAACAAAATCTATAGCTACGAACACTAGTATTTATAAGACCATTTGACAGCATGATATTTAATATAACAATAGCAGACGGTTCACCACAGGCTGTGGTCTCCCTAGTCCTGGGCTTTTGGTCAGGGTTACTGTGCCAGGCATGAAAATTCCTCCTGTGCAGTGTTGCATACTGGAATTGGTTTTGATGACTGAATTGATCTTAGTCTACTCTCATGCCTTTGTATGGAAAGTGGGTGGATCATGTGGATTCCTATGAAATATCATGACTAGGTTGTAGTTGAAATGGAAGTATTATCAAGAGTTGTGAAGTTTATTTTTGTTTAAAAAAAGAACTTGTTTTTTTGTTTTTGTTGTTGTTGTTGTTTTCGAGACAGGGTTTCTCTGTATAGTCCTGACTGTCCTGGAACTCATTTTGTAGACCAGGATGACCTTGAACTCAGAAATCCACCTGCCTCTGCCTCCTGAGTGTTGGGATTAAAGGCATGTACCACCATGCCTGGCAGAACTTGTTTTAAGACCAATGAAATAAGTCAGTCTAACCGGTCATTAGAATCTTGATTTGATCCCAGAGGAAGAGAGGTGGAGAGAGGGCTTCTTCTCATATGTATGCTGGTTCTGCTGTAGATCTGTAAGATGTCAGCCTGCCTGACCTGGGCTTGTGCAGGTGCCATGATCCCTGTGCTCTGGGTCTGCTGTTTGCCAAGACCTCACTGTCACAGCAAACTCTCCACTGTCCCCCACTGTCTGTCCCTGCTTCCGATTTGTCTCCCAAGGATCAAATGCTGATTTTTACATATTGTCATGAACACAATATAGAACAATGATTTTATGCCCAGTGAGGTGTGAATGATCAGTGTGGTTATAAAGAACTTGTCACCTTACTTTGGAAGCCATGTTACATATGAACATGAACTTTCCAGGGAAACTGAAAATAATTTGTTGATTCTCCATCTTGACCTAAAAGGAGTCCTTGCTGGTCTGACATTCTGTTAGTGAGCATGGACCTTTTACCAAGCCCAAACTGATTCTGTGTGACCCTAGACAGCTCTGTGCCACCATGGATTAGAGGTTTACGACAGTCAAGTGAGCACCCAGAAAATCCATCAGGCAGATTTGGAAGTTCTGGACACAGAGAGCCAGGACTGCAGTCTTTGTTGAGTAGCTTACCAGAGAATGTCTCTAATTTAGAGGAGCTCTTTGAGTCGGCTGTCTGACCTCTGCAATGACCTTTGCCTTTACTGCCTCAGGTTTAAAGGAGAATTGCCTTCCTTCCCCTTCCCCCTGAGGCAGCCCTGACCAGAATGGTCGCTTTTCCTTTTGAGGAGGGATCCTGAGGTGCTCTGTGGGATGCCGGGGTGTGACCTTGCCTCTCCTCAGTTCTCTTGGAGCTGCAGACAGAGGTGGCCACCTATCTTGCTGTCTTTAGGGGACTCAGAGCAGTGCTTCTCCCAAATACTAAGCTCTT
This sequence comes from Mus caroli, assembly GCF_978045245.1. NCBI lineage: Eukaryota > Metazoa > Chordata > Mammalia > Rodentia > Muridae > Mus > Mus caroli. The sequence goes on from NW_028227266.1 coordinate 19,758,227, forward strand.
CTTCCCAGCTCCTAAAAGCCAGCAGGTCATTCTCTTCTGCTGCAAGACATCCTGTCTCATTTGTCAGTTTGGGAGAAGAATAATGCTGTTCTTCAGGGAGAGGAATGTGAAATAAGTTGCCTGAGCCTAGTCAAGTAGATAGTCTGATAATTTGAGATGTTATAGATTACTTTAAATTTTTTCTAATTTTCAACATATTTACTGTCAGGTCCAAAATCTGTCGGTTAGACAAAAGCCAACATTCCTCTGGGACTTGTGAAGCTGGTTCCCTTCTACCAAAGGAGCCATTTCCTTATCATTAGCAGAAAGGACAAGTGGCTCTGGGTGGTGCCTCTTAGCACACCAAGGGATGTGTTGGTCCCCAGGCTCCTCAGTCACACAGGTACCTGCCCCAGAGTCTACCCTGCCTTCTGGGCTTTTCACGCCCTGCTTAGAAGCTTCCCTTGCCCAGCTTCTCATTCTTCTTATAACCCTGCTGTTTCAGCCTTTCTCTCTCCCCTGCCTCTCTCTTTACCCTCTTGACCTCCCACCCCGATGCTGGGTCCAGCCTGCTGGCCATTTCAGTCTACTATTTTCTTTCTCTGCTCTGGACTCTTCCAGATGCCTCTGGCTATTGTCTCCCTCATTTCTACACTAAAATCCTTCCCCTCAACCATGCCGTGGAGTGGTCATGTCCTCACTTTGTACATTTAGCTGTTGTCTTCTGGAATTGATGCAATTAATAGCTTAATCAATCCATATAAAGTTGTACATTGCTAAAGTCTTTAACTGGAAATACAATAAACCCTTCAGTAAGGGTTAGTCATTACAGAGAGCTGATTTGCAACAGTTAAATGTCATATTACACTAAAGTGAGATATAAACACTCCATTGTAGCTTGCATGTCATTACAACACACAGATGTCTTGGCTCTAAGAGCACATGTATTAAATGAGTGCTGGCTTGGACATGTGCCAGGCTTGAGGCTTAGTGATCTCAAGTAAAAATCCCAGAATATCGCCTGTTGAGAGGTCAAGCTAACTGCTTTTAGTTGCGGGTGCTCCAGGCCATACCTTGGAGCCTATCTCTGATGGAGGGTAGAAGCCCCTTGAAGTCCATTCACTTCCAATATGCAGCAAGTTTTCTCAACAACTACAACAGTCTTAGCAATGTCAGAAGCTCTTGGAGAGGTAAATTCTTGGGGAAAAAAAAAGTCTTGCAGAAGATTCTACTTGTGGAAAATTGTGATTGGTTGTGTTGCTTCCTGTGTTTCCTATAGTAGTAAGTAGTGCAGAAGCAGAGAATATAGGGTGCCCCCCCAACCCCAGTGTGTGTGTGTGTGTGTGTGTGTGTGTGTGTGTGTGTGTGTGTGAATTTGGGGAGCCAGTTGAGCTGAATCCACACAAGCCCCTGCATCTTGCAGGAGAAAGTCCAAGACTTTTTTCAGGTTTTTAAATGACTGACTGACCCCTAAGTGCAAATATTAGTGGAGATTGACCTGTGCTAACATTCCTGGTGGGACTTTATATTTCAGTTAGCACTCTGAGAAGCTGTGTGGGTTTTGAGTGGTCTACCCCAATCCCATTATTTTTCATGTGCAGATTTACAGGATGTAACATTTTAAAGAAAACCATGTGTGTTACATTTATGTCAGAAGTGCTGATCTAACGTGGGAAGTGTCTGCTCAGTAAACCATGTGTATATTGATAATATAAAATTAAATTTGGTGAGACCCGACTGAGGAACTGATTCATGAAGAGTCTACAGTGCTCCCGTGCAACTAGAATGTTCTTTACTTGTTAATTGCTCATCATTTTGTTGAAATCTTTATACTCCACCGGAATTAGCCAGGGCTTTCTAAAGGGATTGACCAACTGAAGATGTATTAAAAGGTCACCTACCAGATTGGGCTGGGATAGTCCAACAGAGGTCTTCATACAGGAGAGGCTGAGAACCTGATAATCACTCAGTCCACCAAGCTGCAAGACTCAGCAGTCCAGATCTGGTGCTGACTTCCTGAAGATTCTTGAAGAGCTGCTGGTCTTAAGTCTGTGTTAGAAGCTCCTTAAAGCTGGTTCTGTTGGTGAAGTCAAAGAAGGAATGCAGTTATAGCTGCAGCAGAGTATATGACCTTGCCTGCAGGAGTGAAGGCAAACAGGCAAAAGCAAGGCTGCTGCTTCTATTTCCCTTGTATCTGCATCGCCACCAGGAAGTGCTGCTTACATTTAGGGTGGGATGCTCCGCTCAAATAATCTATCTAATCAAGGAAATCCCCCTCAGAGGTGCCTACTGCTTCACCTTTTACTTAATCATCTAAATTCCCCATCCAGTTAAGCTAACAGGGAAGATTAACATCGCACCATGTAAGTGATGTTAACGTAGTTTTGAGGCAGCTAATGTGTACTTTAGTATTGCTCTTTCAAGCAGTGTAAATGATGAAAGATTAAAACAAGGTTTTTTGATATGAGAACACAACCTCTAAAATATGGCTGTTTGAAATTAGAAGGAGCAACAACAAAATCCTCTGATCATAGAGACGTGGCCCAGGACCTTACGTGTCAGTAGAGGAGGCTTGGAAAGTCACAGTTTACTTGAGAACGTCTGTACTTCTGTCTTGGTTAACATCTTGATAGTAAATGTAAAATTTATACTTAGTTACTAATTCCATATTAAGCCAGTTTTCAGAAAAAGCTTGATGTTCCTTGTGGTGTTAGATGTCACGAGTATCCTCTTAGCTGATATAAAACTAAATTAACATGAAATATCAACCTATCCCTACTCTGTGTTGTGACCACAGCTGGCAAATGGCTGGTGGAAAACATCAAGAGTTTTATTTAAAGTCGGAAACTTGGTGTTTAGGCCAGAAGAGACAGAGGGGGATTGGATGAGAAAGTGCCTGCATTGCTGCCCTCAGTGTCCCCTGTTCCTTCTCTTTATCAAAAGATGGTACTGCACTATACAGGGCAGCCCTCCCTCCAGTGCTCCTGGGACGAATAAGGTCGCTTCCTCCTCTCCTGCTGTTAGACTGAGCCATTCCCTCTCTTCTCCCCTCTGCTGATGTAGACCGGTCTCGAGGCTGGATCTACTGTTGAGCCCCTCCGAGGCCTTCCAGCTGGCATCTGGACAGATCCTGAACATGTGGAGAACAGATTCAGACCTAGGTGACTGCTAGGCTCATTCCTCCCCAGACAGACTGAATGTGGCAAGTCCTGCTACCAGGAGGCTTAATGACTGCGGGCAGAGACAGGCAGGAAGCCATCCTCAGCGAGAAAGAAACCTGTGAACCAATAAGTCAGCAAAGAAGCACATTGCACAGCTGAGGGCCAGCATTCTCCACACAACCATCCAAAGACCTTGCGTTATTTTTAGGACCCTGTTTCTTACACTTTATCATAGAGGAAGAAACAAAAACAAAGATTGTTAAAGATGTGCAGGGAGAGACAGAGCAGAATATTCCACTATATTCCTGGCTGGCAGGCTTCTCCTCTCACTTTGGGGCCAAAGGCTGATATTACACGAGGCCAGAAACCCACTTAATTATTAGGGTTTCAGTAAGTGACAGCAGTAGGCACTTCACAAAGAAACAGACTTGGAAGAGGGTGGTGCTCTGGATAGACCCTGTGTCGCAGAGCACAGACCACCGTGGGAGCACCCATAGCGCCTACTGCATTACATCTGCACAGCAGATGATCTACATCTGCAGGGCCCATGGCTTGGACTGATGGAGAGTGCTCCCCTGGCATCTAGAGTGTTTTGCAGATGGAAATTTTAGATGTCGTTTGAATGTTAGAAGATTAGATATGTGTTAACATAAATATCTTAATTTCTCCTAAGATGTTTGGTGGTACTTTATAGAAGCTTGTCACTGGGCTATTCAGTGTGTATTTGCTATCTGTGGAGAAATGAGGTTGTGGAGTACTGACTGGATAAAGCTGATCTGGCAGATGTATTTACTAAGAATTTTGGTGATATTTAACCATTCAAGCTTTGGTTTTTTATTTTTCTGGGTATTGTAGGTTATTTGGGGGTAGTTAAAGAACCAGAACAGGTTTTTTTTTTTTTTTTCAGAGCCAAACAGGGATGCATTATTCAGAGACTGCTGGTGTCTACCTTGTGTCCATTTTCCTTAATATAAGAATTCTGTTTTATCTGGCTGGTGCAGGATGTGTAGGCAGACACACAATTTTATTAGTGCCTAGTGGGGTTGTTGTTGTTTTAGTTTGGAGTGGACAGACTGCAGTTACGGCTGGTGAGTCGAGAGCAGGAAACTCAGTCCCTCACCACCTGGCTGCCAGGTTCCTAGCTTCAGCCTGCTGTTGGGAGAGTTCTAGGTCCCAGCTCCGTGCAGACCTCTGAGTATTTCCCCAGATCAGGCATCTCTTCCGGTGTGCCCGACCTTGGTTGTTATCTTTAACTATCTGTGGTGCCATCTGTAACCTGAGGCATCTCCTGTCTGCACCACTGTCTACCTTAAGAGGCTCCAATCTCTCCTTTGCTCTTAAGAAGGCAGGGGCTTTGAATTCTGATGGTCACTTACCTCCACCCCGCGGATCCCTGCTCTGTAGTGTGAGCTCTGGAGGATCCTCCGCATTGTTCCTTAGCAACAGCCTCATTGCCACTCTTGCAGAGTGCTCAGAGCTACTGCCAGTGTTACTTTTTTTTAAGTTCTGTTTTTATAGTTTCTATCCTAATGGCCATTTTCATGGGCATGGCTTAGATATGCATTCCCTGAGAATTCAAATAGCCGTCAGGTTTTCATATACTCGTTGGCCCCATGAGCTGTACTCATTTGGAGAATCTTCTATTCAGTTATTTGTCTCTTTGATTTAAGTGAGTTTGTATTTTCGTTGCGGAATTGAGGAGGTTTTACATATTGTGGACATTAACTCACCGTTACATAGATGCTTTGTAAATGTTACTCCCATTTGACGCTCACCCTTTCCCTTACACACCTTCTCAGTCTCACACCTTTTCTGTCATCTAGTTTCTGCCTCTTGTTGCTGGTGCCTTTGGTGCCAGGTCAGAAGAAGTCACTGCTGAGGTCTGTGTGCTGAGCAAGGTCCCCACAGTTTCTTCTAGTAGTTCTGTGGTTTCAGGTCTTATGATATTCAATCCATTTTGAACAGCTTTTGTTTATCATGTTCAGGGTCCAGTTTCTTTTATTTCCATGTAATTATCCATTTTCCTAATTCCATTAGAAGAGTCTATGCTTTCCCCTTTTGTGTGGTTTTGTTTTCCTTGATAAAGTTTCTTTGAACATACTCGTGTGGGTATATTCCCGACATCTATTCTGTTGAGCTGTTCTGTATGTCTGGCTTTGGGCCAGCGCCACACTGTTTGAGCTATTATAGTTTTGCAATTTGTTATGGTATCAGGAAGTTTCATTCTTTCTTATCAGGATTATGTCTTCTCTTCTGGGCTTCTTGATATTTCACACGAATATTAGAGCAGAATCATAAGAAGGAGGCCTGGGGGACGGGGCCAAGGAGCAGTGGCTCAGGTGGCTTAGCACTGGGCCAATCAAAGCTAGTCTGGGGAAGGGGATCCCAGGGAGGGCTGCTGTGGCCCATTGGCTTTAAGGACTGATCTGTGCATTTGGAGAGGAGCTCAGATCCCAAGGCAGACAGGTTCTTCCTTTATGCCAGGGCAGATTAGCTGTGATGCCACTTGTAAGAGGTGGCTAAACCAGGAGTGTTTGACACTGGAGTGGGATTCTCTAAGCATTGCTTGCACAAAGCATCCCCAGCTGCAGACAGGAGAGAATCACCTGCACAAACCATCCCCAGCTGCAGTCATTACAGCATCATCTGCACAAACCATCCCCAGCTGCAGTCAGCACAGCATCACCTGCACAAACCATCCCCAGCTGCAGTCAGCACAGCATCATCTGCACAAACCATCCCCAGCTGCAGACAGACCAGTTCTGCCACAAGTCCTTGGGTTCCTTCTCTTGAGCAGTTTCTCAGCCTCAGCTCCTTGCACACTTGGAACCAGATGTTTGTTTGTGGTGAGGGGCATCATGCACAATGGGGGGTGGGGGGGCTTAACAGTGCCCTACCCCCCCCCCCCCCGACACCAACAGCATCCTCCCTCTTCCTGGGTGAGATTAAAAAATCTCCCAGACACTGCTGGATGTCAAGGAGTGAGAGTCCTAAATTATCTACCCCTGACTAAAAACTAGGTTTTTGGGGGCAAACTTCCCAAATCTTGAATAAATAAAAATTGCTAGTTGAAACAAACAGAACAAAACTGTGACCTCTGGACTTATGTGGCCTTTAGAAGGGAAGAAGGCTCAAGGGAGGGGGCCAGACTTTGTGTCTTCACCCCCTTCTCATCCTCTTCCCCTCAGCAAGCAGCAGTAAGGCTTTTAATGACTCTCTTAGTACTTCACTCATGATCTGCAAACTTCATATTTCCCAATGCTACTAACAAGCTGAGAAATGCAGTGTTTGACATATACCACAAAAGCTGTCTTTCAAGATCTTGGGTTGAGAAGCAATTTAATTAGAGACAAGGTCAGCTGTCTGCCAATTAAACCTCAAATACCACATAACGAGGCAGCCAGTTTATGGAATCCTATCTCTGCTGCCACTAGTTAACTAGCACCTACTGAACCCAGGCTCTGGAACTGCCAAAATACATCCTGGGTTTGTAACTGAGACAGGCTCACCTATTGCATGAAATGACTCTTAGCTTGGGCAGACAGAGCCCAGCTCTTCAAAGCCTGGTCCAGGTTCAGTGTAGCTCAGTCAGCTTCTGCCAGCACTGGATTTCAATCCCCTGTCCCAGACAACGAGCAACCTGTAGCTTCTTCCTCCTTATTTTACCCAAAAGCTTGGAAGCATTTTCCACAGAGAAGTGGGCACAACATTGCTAATAGGAACTCTCTTCAAGGGGGTAGGTGGCTCCACAAACTCTTACACTGAACCAGGAATTCAAATACAAGTCTAATCCTACACACTGGCATCATCTCTCAACACAGTTATAGGAGAACTGAATCAACAGCTACAACAACCCTCATTCTAGGGGCCGTGCTTATACAACAGTGAAGACGCTGGTTTTCTCTCAGTCTTTTCTCCTATCTAGAAGCCATCCTTACATGTAGGTTCCATTCAAATTTTCCTTGACTTAATTTTACATTTCTTCCTTCATAAATAGCAGGACACACATGTTAGTCAAATCCAGAGATTCACGGTAACAAATACTACTGAAAGACGAACAAAAGCCAGATCTCTCCAGGGAGAAAACTGCCCCTTCCCCAGGAATACCTGTGGAGATACCACTTGACCTGCCTTGTGCTAATCCTGGGACCGAACCAGCTAATTGCTTTAGAGAAAAGACTACAAATTAAAAGCCTCAAATCTCCTTCTGATTATGCTACTTGCTGTGTTACTTTGACAAGTCACTTAACCCCTTTGAACTTCTATTGATCCACAAATGGCAACTATTTGGCAGGCGGCAGGTTAATTTATGGACTGGCATTTTAAGAGCATTGGCTCAAAGACATTAAATTGTATTTTTAAACTCTAAATAGAGATGCTGTGGCCTTTAGCACCCTTTCAGGACAACTTCATTAAGTTGCTCCACTGATACAGACATTAGGCTTCCAGACAAATCCATCTGGAGTCAGCTAGCTATGGAAGGGGTGACAGCCCATGTGATGTCGGTTACCAGGCGCGAGTCTGGTGGCATTTCTCACTGAATTACTATAGTGCACTTACTAAGAACAGTAATGCCAGCGAAGATGCAAGAGTTCTTTCTCTTGGGTTCCCAGGAACTTAAAGCCTTGCCCTGGGGCAGGCAGAAGAGAGGCTCTGGCATCTGCCCTGTCTTGTTTCCCAAGATGAATCAGTTCTAAGAGACAAAAGCTAACTTCACACTCACATAAACCAATTCATTTCATTCCTGACAGTGTTCTGGTTCCTTAGCAAGATCTCTTGTCACCAACCCTCAGAATCCTAAAGCTAGTTGCTTCTGTGACTCATTAATCAGTGTCCCATGTACCTTCCAGAAAGATGATCCAGTGTGAAAACAGCATCTTACAAGTCCCCCTGAAGCCCTGGGACCAAGGACAAAGGCTTTCAAACAATTGAGAGGCCCCATGGTTATTGTGCATTCACATTGGCTAACCTGTACCAGGGAGACACAGACCCAGCCTACCTCACTGCTCCCAGGAGAGGAATAGTGAGACTTGGTTCAGAGATGGGGTCTAGTTAGGAAACCCAACACGTAATCATAACTACAAAGAGCTAAACCCCAATCCTCCCCAGTTAGCGCCTTCCCTGAGTTCTACATTAAAATGTGAACCCACTGAATGGGTAGCTTCCTCCCACTTTTTAGTCACAGCTCCAACTGTTACTTCCTAGAATGCAATGGCATAGTTAGCAGGCTCTGACATCTAGGATCTTGTTATGCAAGACAGCTATCCTGAACTTCCTGTCTTTGCTGGAAGAGACATTTATTTACCCATATCTAGGATACAGAGAATAAATACAGAAGAGAGAATCAAAAGAGAAGCTCTGCTTTTAATTCAGGTTGTGCTTTTTAAACTCCAAAACCTACATGGAAGGGAGAAGAGCATCACTTCTTGCGTCCGATGCAGGAGTACAGGCAAGCACAGGGAGGAGGGAGACTGTTAAGACACCGCCTGAGTCACTGTGCGGTTCCCTTACATTTGTTACCGAAGCAGAGTACACATTTCAGTGTCCATTCTTCAATTATAAACCTGAGGGAAATTTAAAGTTACCTACCAGTTGAAAGAATTTAAAATTAGAGCCCAAGGTTTTTAAGACTTGCCATTCCCAAATTTGTTCCATGATATTCTCTGTACTGTGACTAAAGGTCATTGTGATATCTATGATGAAACAAAGATGGTTTACCAAAAGTCACTAATAGCAATGTATAAACACTCGTCTCTTGGAGTAAGGGTCCACCAGTGAGGCAGGGGAGCAGAGGGTACACACAGTGACCCAAGTCTTCTGCTTTGATAGTCACAGGATGACCTCATTATATCCATAAATTCCAAATACTGCCAAAACAGTTATTAGATATAAACGACGGGCACATTGACTTACTTGTTGAGCAGTTAAATGATTTCCTCTTTTTAAAATAGTCTAGCAAAATATGAACCACTAAAGCAATCACTTATTAACAGCTCTTAAAACAGAGCACAAAACTGGCAGCCCCAGGTTTCTCTAACAGTCTTCTGTGGTTCTGAACTTGGGTGGTTTGGAGTCCCAGTCCAGACAGGCTTTAAAAAGAAAAGAAGAAAAGAAAACTCAGTTCCTTAATTATCACCCTGCACAAAGGAGGCACGTACAGCAGCAGTGGCTCTCGGTGGCCTCTAATGCCAGGGTAAGCTGTCAGTTGTTACTGGAAGGAATTCTTGCAGAATAAGGTAAGTGACTTTGTCAGACTGCCTTGAGTAGAAACCTATTAGACATGAAGGTGATACGTTGAGATAGGAAACAAGAAAACAAAGCAAAAGAAAAACAAAGTGTGTGTGTGAGGGGGTGTAAGCCATGCAGTTTCTGCCGTAGGAGATGAGATCTCTGAGGCGTGAACAGACTGTCTGGTCAAAGGCACATCACACCTGGAATTTTATTTACCTAAAACGAATAAAGGGCACCAGTAGCCCTGAAGCTCTTGACACTGAACCACCAGCCCAGCTTCACTGTGGGTTTCTGAGTTCTCCCCATCAAGTCTGAGGCAGAAGTCAGCCTGCTTCTTGTTGTCCTAAGTTCCTCCATGACAGAGCCAGGGACATCTGGTACTCCTTTGGGTCAGTAGAAACAGCTGACATTTCACAAATACTTCCCACACATCTTCTCAATCGATTTTCATAACTTGATCAGCTACAGAGACTGGCATGATTGCCCCTTTCTAAAGAAAAGTGTGCTACAAAACATTTTGGTTTGGTTTTGTTGAAAAGATTATTTTAAAAAATAGTTCTTAGTTTTGGGGAGGGGTAATTTAGGATCCTCATCCAGGACATACAGCAGTGACTGGAGAGATGTTATTATTATTATGTCACCTGGGAGGAAGAGGATACTGTTTGTGTCTGGGAGAGAGAGGCTTAAGGCACTGTTAAGCCCCACCAGTGTGCATCATGCCCCTCACCACAAATAAACATCTGGCCTCAAGTGTGCAAGGAGCTGAGGCTGAGAAAGAGAAGGAACCCAAGGGCTTTGGGCAGAGCTCTCCTGACTGCAGCTGGGGATGGTTTGTGCAGGTGATGCTGTGCTGACTGCAGCTGGGGATGGTTTGTGCAGGTGATGCTGTGCTGACTGCAGCTGGCGATGGTTTATGTGGACGATGCAAGGTATTCCACACAAGTGCCTAAAGCTTTTGGAAGTTTTGAGATTTACAGGATGCACCCTGCCCCTTTGTGTGCTGCTTACTCTGTCCTTGTATCAGCGTTTCCCATAAGGCTCCCGTGTCTTTCACAGAGGAGCAGTATTAGAAACCAAGATGTGGGCGTTGGCTTTTAACCCCTCAAATCTAAAATAGCTTTGCTTATTAAGTCTGTTTTTATTATTTGGTATTTGTCATAAACATGAGTGTATTTTAAAATATGTTTTTCATGTTGGAGTTTATGTGGGTCAGACAGTATTGACTTTTAAGAGGACAGCCTTCCTGAATTACATTAGTGACGATGTGCTTTGTGAAATAGGTCTCTTTTCTACAGAGTGATGGTGTTCAGGAGTGTTGTTGTCTCAAGTCAGCCTTGTCGTTGAGCTGCTGACTTTTACTCAGTTTTATCACAGCCGTAGAACCGCATGGTGCTCAGTCCTGTCTGGTCCACACACAGATGATTTGTTCTGCATGGGAAACATCTGCAGTGGTGACCCTTGCTGGAAGAGTTTTATTGAGTTAAGTTTATTGGATACTTTTTCATTAGCCAAGTTCAGTTATAGAAAGCTGTGTTTTAAATTCTTCTAAAACTTAATGTTCCAAGACTTGATAATTTCTGGACTTTTTCTTAGCTTTGATTAGTAACTGACTGACTGGTTTAAATCTTGCTTTTTATGCTCATGATTGATATGTGTAACCTGTCAGGCTTTTCTTGTTATAGAGCATCATTTTTCTTGTTAAAAATATTTTGTTCTTGTTAAAAATATTTTTTAGGAACAAGTGAAAATAATTTTGGCTTGAAAAAAGATTATTTAGACACAAATAATGTCTAAATAAACCCAAGTGTGAGGACAAACTGCAACCTGAATTGTTCACAGCATTATAAATATCTTATTTATTTATTTATTTATTTCACATTTAGGCCCTGTCTGAAAATAGTTTCAAATGAAGAGTTCTCCAAGTCTATATTTCTCAAACACTAATGCTGTCTGTTTTAGTTGGACAGCACTAAAGAAATAATTTATTGAGATGAAACTGTTATTGCTAAATTACAAACAAACCCTTTAGGTTCCTTTCTCTCTTCCCCAGAATCAGACCTCACCTCCTCATTTTGTAAAAAGCTGACAGGCCCCTGATGTGAGGGTTGGAGCCCAGAGCCAGAGCCCAGGGAACTATTGGAAGGGAGCAAGCACCAACCTTCCCCACTGCAACTACAAGACAAGTTTGCAGTCTTCTCTCTCTCTTCCAGACCAACCGTGTTGTCCCATTGAATCTTGCATGACGTTCTCTCTCCCCTAATTGTTCTTCCATTAGGGCTGTCCTAATCCTACCAGCCTCTTCCCCTGGGTCATTTGGAAGGGTAATTTGATTTCAGCTCTTTCGCCCAACCCTCTGCATTTGGACAGCTCCACCTTTTTGTTATAAGGAATGTATCACAAATACATGGACTGTTTTGAGATGGGGAACTTACAGGCATTGACTATGCCACAATGCAGTGAGATCATCCTCTGGCTAGTTCCACAGTATTTCCTCTGAAGGAAAGCAAAGCTCTGGACCCAATAAATACTGCCCCACTTTACCTCTTCCCAGAGACACCTATCTCTGTTCTCTGTCTTTGTAGATTCACCCATTTAATATGTCTCATGGCAGTGGCTCTCACCACATGTGATCTAGGTGTCTGCATTTTACTTCCCATCATAATGTGCTGGAGTTTCATCTACTTTGTGCCACGAGTCATTTCTTTATTTTTATGGCTAATACCTATTTTTGTGAATGTAGCACACTTCACTTATTTATCTACCCAGTGATGGAGGCTTGACTGTTTTCACCTCTGGCCCTTGTGTCTAGTGCAGGCATGTTCCTGAGCCTGAATGCTCACTTGGAGTTCTGCCGGACCAGTACCTTGTTCTGAGATTGTAAGGTCTTGAGATAGCTCTGGGTTAGCTTTCAAAGAACAGCCACATTTTCCACAGAAGTGGGATAATTTTCCAAAATGACTTTTCTAACTTGTGTCTGCTATCTAAATCAAAATACTTAATTTGGAAATTTATATTCCTCGATGCTTTGATTTTTGTTATTAAAAATAGATTATCTTTAGAATATCTACCACTGTTTTTCAGAACTGCTTAAAAAGTAAATAAATAAAATAATCCCAGAAAAAAACCAAAGCCTTGGCCAATTCCTGTGTTCCTCTCCTGAGAGTTGGCAAGATTCTTTGGAACAGATTGCTGGAGTTCTCGTCTTCTGCTCTCAGACAATTAGCTGGCTCTCCCCTGAGTTTAGAGAAAGCCAATTTAAATGTCCAGGCTCCATATCTACCTACCATCCAACTTGATCAAAATATAGAAAAAACATGCCCCAAATTGTACTGAGTGCTCAATAACCCTTTATACAATTAAGGAGATGACACACACTTTATTCTTGACATGAAGAAAATGATTAAAAAAAAAAAGACCTCCTGAAGCAGTACCCGTGGAATAATGTTTCTTTATTCTCTTTGCCATGTTGCTAGAGTGTTGAAGTCCATCTAAGACTCTCTCCCTTCATACAACATAGCTGTGACTTATAAGGGTCAGCACTGGTGTTCAGAATGTGTATTCTTAGTGTTAGTAACTCTCGGTCACTTCTGCTTCCTGAGCACTTTATTTCCAAGGACATAGAAGGGGAGACAGGCAGACTGTCTGTGAAGCCAGTGTGGGGCTTGGTGCTGGAGGATGCAACAGCAGCGTTAGCTCTCGCTTGCAGCAATTATTCGGCACCAGTACGCTCTCCCACAGGCCTTCACACTTAACTGGGAACACCATGGACCAACTGGATAAACCATTACAGCCGAAGATGTTGGAAACTGCGGCAGCTCAGTGCAGAGCTGTGAGAGCCAATATCAGTGTGGCTCACATCGCTTCTGGCAGTAATGAAAAAGTGGTGGTGAGCTTTGTTCGCCTGTAAGTGAACCGTACTTAGGCACACACATACGGAAAGCCATTTAAAGATTATTTGGCATAGATTCTTCAGAACCTGTGGCACACACAGGACAGATATTTTCTCAGAGAACTCAGAATGAGCCTACCTATAAAGCTGAAAGGATGTGTCTTAACTACAGCTCTTCCATTTGATGGCCCTGGTTGTGTGGGTTTGGCTCAAGTGACACTTAGGAAGCCCAGGCTCCATCTACTTTTAAAAGAAATATTCTTTATTAGGCAATGTTTAAAGAACGTCTGTGTGAGGAGGTCAGCTACAAAGTCATTTAAGTATTTTAAGACTTGAGACTGTAGGGATAGGCCAGGAGAAAACCGGTGATACAGGGTGTGGGCTGTGCTTGATGACAAACAGACCTGAAGAGTTGCTCACAGGACACGGGGTGCCCAGACTTTCCCTGTGTTTAATTGTGGCTGGCCACAGCACTGAAGCTGTGCTATTCAGTAACCAATCATTTGACAAAACCAAACTAGTTGCTCCACATAGCGAGGAAAATGCAGAGTAGCAGGTACTGGAATTTACCCTCCTTAGCCAACTGTGCAGCATCGTGTATTTGTAGGGAGACGGCTCAGGGAGCTGCCGTGTTGACTTCCAGACGGGGACACTCCCATACCTTGCACTGTGGATTTAGTTTCAGCTGGGAGCCTTGTGAAAGCAAGGCCAGTTGTGTTGTTTGGATCTGTGTGAGAAATGGGCTCCAGCATCCTTCCATGCTACACCGATCCTTTCCAACTCTCAAAGTGCTGTGTTGCCAGACTGAAAACTTAAACAGTATCTCTGTGAGCCATGATGTGCTTTTATTTTTGTTTGAAATAAAATTAATCAAATTCCTCTACACTGGCAGAGGCTTCAGCAAGTACAATGGAGCTATTGCAACCAGATATAAATAAAGTTAAAATCATGTTTTTCAAGTATTTTAGGTTTTAAAGTTATTCTATTTGCTAAAGCAGAAGAGTATAATTTATGGTTGACCTTTGAGATTTTATGCCAGTGTAAAGATGATAAATTAATTTATGGAACAATTAAACTCAAAATTTAAAAAGAAATTTATTAGATATTTTCTTCATTTACATTTCAAGTGCTAACCCGAAAGTCCCCTATACCTTCCCCCACCCTGCTCCCCAACCCACCCACTCCCACTTCCTAGCCCTGGAATTCCCCTGTACTGGGGCATATTGATCTTCACAAGACCAAGGGCCTCTCCTCCCATTGATAGCCGACTAGGCCATCCTCTGCTACATATGCAATTTGAGACACAATTCGGGGGTACTGGTTAGTTCATATTGTTGTTCCTCCTATAGGGTTGCAGACCCTTTAGCTCCTTGGGTTCTTTCTCTAGTCCTTCATTAGGGACCCTGTGTTCCATCCAATAGATTACTGTGAGCCTCCACTTCTGTATTTGCCAGGCACAGGCATATTCTCACAAGAGATAGCTATATCAGGGGCCTGTCAGCAAAATCTGGCTGTCATATGCAATAGTGTCTGGGTTTGGTGGTTGTTTATGGGATGCACCCCCAGGTGGGGCAGTCTCTGGATGGTCCTTCCTTCCATCTCAGGTCTGAACTTTGTCTATATAACTCCTTCCACAGAAATTTTGTTCCCCATTCTAAGAAGGAACGAAGTATCCACACTTTGGTCTTCCTTCTTCTTGAGTTTCATGTGTTTTGCAAATTGTATCTTGAGTGTTTTAAGTTTCTGGCCTAATATCCGCTCATCAGTGAGTGCATATCATGTGTGTTCTTTTGTGATTGGGTTACCTCACTCAGGGTGATATCCTCCAGATCCATCCATTTGCCTAAGAATTTCATAAATTCATTGTTTTTAATTGTTTAAATTTTAATTCAAAAATTTTAAGTTTTGAGCCTGGAGAGGCAGCTTAGGGGCAGAGTGCTTGCTTAGCATGTGCAAGGCTCTGGTCTCAGTACTGAAAAATTAATATATTAATATATAATGCAGTTATCTCGGAAGTTATAGGAGGTGGTATTTATGTTGTATCTGATATATGAAAAGTTTTAAGTGATGCAATATTTTTCTAGATTTTCTATTGCTTGCTGTCCAGTGAAGTGGATGAATCTTACAGTATAACATTCTTATATATTGTAGATTGTGCTAGTGTTTAATAACATTTATTTATATATTTAACATACAAGCTTATAGGTTAAAAATCACAATTCTTGTTCTTTTCAAGTTTTGGGCTACATAAATTTGCCTGTGTCCTTTGGGTAGGAGATATATTGTAAAGGCTAAGATATATGGAGTCAGGACTAGCTTTGTTTAACTGGAGGTAGAGATATAATTAGAAAGACAACATCACAAGAAAGTACAACAGCTTCACAGAGATAAGGGAGTTACTTATTAAAGCCCAGAGGTGATACAATAGGGCACACGGCATGGACTGGAAGCTTGGGATAAAGCCCCGGCTTTCCTGTCTAGTCCCTGACCCGGGTCTATTATCTGTTTTCTTCAGAATAGGTTGAGGGAGAACAACTGCAAAGCATGTGAGACTGGAATTCCATATGAATTGTAATTTACATTAGAATCTTCCCAGGAGAAGCAAGGAATAGTTTTCTTTGAATCATAGCTTTTTTCCAAAACTTTTAACAGCCACCGTTTAGATCAGTCAATTGAAGATATGACACTGGCTGTAATGATAGTCAATACGGACTATTGCTAGTTACTTTTATGATTAGTTTTTACATAGTGGATTTAATTAAGTATTGTTTCACATTTGAAGACACCTCAGTACTTCATGCTTGATTTTGTTAAATTCCCAGTGTTCTCATTTGTATAGCTGTCAGGGACAGTACCTTCCGAGCTATCTCTCCAGGCCCTCAAGATTATCTTTGGACCAGTGTTTACACTGTGACATGATTAACCAGTCAAGCTAGTTACTGCCCCTACCACCTCTCAGGTATGACTTTCCTATGTGGTTGAGATCGTTTGCCACCAACTGTGTCAGCACAGTTCAGGTATGCAGGGCAACTTTCTCCCATCATTTAGCTGGATATTAGTTAGATCTTCAGAAAGAAACTGTCCCACATGACTGGACCCTTGTTTTACTTTAAAGACTTATTCCAGGTATTAGAGATGATGTGACCCAGCCCCAGCCTAGGTCATCTAAATTTACATCCTATTAGTCATTATTATCATATTCAGGGATTTAGTGGAAGCTTAACATTGAGGTTTTATCCTGTTGACATTCAATGATAGTTAGGGTTCTGTGACAGGTCCACCCTATTTCTGTTCCAGCCTCTTGTCCTGAGTCTTTAGACCTTTTAATCACAATAAAAGTTACATCTTTGGATAAACACATAATGTATAACCTCAAATGCTGGCCTTCCACCTAACCCTTTGCATCTCTTATAGATCTTAACACATACCCAACTGGTATTATAGCCATAATGGGCAATTCAAACCTTAGATAAAATCCAGGACATGCTGATATTAATCTGTTTTTCTATGAACCTGGACTTCAATTTGGGTCATTCACAATCATTCATATAAATGAGAAAGCACACATCACCTGTAACATAATATCACTGTTGGGCGGAAGAGATGAGACACAGACAGGCTTGAGTGAAAAGACACTCCTTATGCTGAAAGATAATGAGATGCATCTTTTAATATGTAGAGATTATCTAGTACATTATCTAGTCTTCCAGATGCCAAGAAGAGCTGTGAAGAGAAGAATGATGGCTCTCATTAATGGGGAGGAAAGAAATGACAGAGAAGTCAGCTTAGTTCTGGGGCTGAAGTGAGCATAAGGTATACATAGTGAGTCTGTCCAACCACTGGCTGAAGAATGCATGCTGCCCTGACAAGGGTTTTGTCTGTTACTTTCTTGATAATTGATCAAACCCCAGGCAAATGCTCTATGACATGACATAGAATCCAAGGCTGTATAGAGGGGTGGAGCAACGTGTCCTCTTGAAAATGACCTGGGTGTAGAATAAACAAGGAGCACACCTGTGCAGCCTGCAGTGAGGGCCTCACTGGGGATGCCATGACTTTACTTGGCGATTTTTCCTTCTCCGTTAGCTGGGGAGAGAGACCCTGGAGTATATACACTATGATTAACGTATACAGATGTCCCTGAATATTTTTAGACAACATCTTGGGTTTTCCTTTATAGCTACTGTTCCAGACATTGTCAATTTTTACTTAGCTAAACAGGTTTGATGTGTGGTATATCACAAGCTCTGTTTATTTACAGAAGGACAGCATTCCCAACTGAATGAGAAATAATAGAGACACTGATAAAGGAAGGGATATTTAAAAAAAAACAAAAAAACAAAAAGAACCAAGCATGCAAAATTAAAGGTTGACAAACTGGGAAAATATCTGGAGGGTTAAGATGTGAGAGTCTGTTTGAAATCTTTTTTTTTTTTTTTGGAAGGCTAAGCAAAGCCAAAAAGAGTAACAGTCCTGGACCAGACACCTCATCCCACAACTTTCCCAGCTGTTCTGAGAAGAAAAGCTGCCTGGCTCTGTGGTTGCTGAAATCCTGTAACCCAAATTTGCAACTCAAACCTCCAGGCTCTGTTGTCTTGGTTTTCTTACAATAGTATCATCTTTCTCTCAAGAGGACACACTTGTGAGTGTGCTTAAGGCCCCTTTGTTTTAATTACCATAACTACCAGACATTGCTGTGTTAGATTGGATTTGTTCTGAGAAAGCTTTTGTTGAGCTTGGAACTGTAATATAAACTCCCAGAGAGATGAAGCCATGTCTTGTTCATCTCTGGAACATAGGACCTAGCCCAGCGCCTGGACCTGCAGCCAGCCCTCGTGAAATTCCTTTTTTTTTTTTTTTTCTTTTTTTCTGTGCTAAACCCAACTGTATGACTGCCTTGCCCCATTGTAGAAATTAGAATTATATGGACATTTCCCCCAGAATGTTATTAATATGTTTATTTGGTTCCTTGATATTTTTTTTAACAAACAGCAGATACTAATATTCTCTGTCTGTCTCGCAGACCCTAAGATAGATAATTTGTTGCAATTCACTCAACTTGTCTCTCCTGTGGAAAAATAAAACTTAGATGTTCTTAAAAGTCCCTTTCAGAACCTTGTAAGGTATCACAGTTTGATTGATATGTAAGTGCACAGTGTAAACTTCCCTCTCACCCAGCTACTTAGTGCAGTCCTTGAATCCTCTCCCTTCACTCCCCCTTTACCGTGGCAGAGGCTGGTACTCCATGGTAAATTCCTTGCAAGTAGTGCTTGTGTCTGTCCTTACATAGCAGACCATGTGTGATCTACCTCCAAGAGAGGTGTGCATGTGCGCACATTGGGACCTCTGCTGATATCCCACCTCGGAAGGATTTCAAATCTGCTATAGAATAGAAGTCACACTAGCTCCAGAATACTGTGGGAGCAATGCAAGGGACCCATCCTTCCACCTGCCCTCTGTGGAGGTGTAGAGAAATGGACACGAGAGAACATCCTATGTTCTTATGTCAGAGGTTTAATCAAATGTTTCAGAAAACACCAAATATCTCCTGGATTTAGACAATGACTCTTAGATTCTAGAATGACATCATGTCACATATTGGCATTGGGTTATCATAATCTGTGAATTATTTTTTAAGTAGGCTTTTTAAATGGATTGATTTTTTTCACTTTCACAAGTAGTATGGGTGTGTGTGTGTTTGTGTGTGTGTGCATGCATGCCGGGGCACATGTGTACCACAGTGTGTGTGGAGGTCAGAGGACACTTTGGCAACGTCAGCTCTCTTTGTGCCTTGTCAATCCCTAGAACTGAGCTTAGGCCATTAGGTTTGGTAATAAGTGCCTTTACCCACTGAGCCATCTTGAAATCCCCATTGACCAGTTTTGACTATGACATCTTTACATATGGATTAGTTCTGATTTTTAGTTGATTTTACTAAAAAGTGTAAAGTCACTTCATTAATCAGTTAGGGCAACATTTTGTTGTAATCTGGTTAACTATTCATTAACCTGAGCTTCTTGTTTCTATGATTTCACCCATTTTTTACTTAATTTTCAAATTGGTGAGGAAGTGGGACAGAAGAGAGGCCTAGAATGAATTGCCTCTCGGGTCTAAAACCATCACCCGTTTGCTTGCATAGCTGTCAGTAGAGGAGTTTGAAATGAGTTGGCCAAAATGAGACCGTGGAGTCTGGTTTGGGTTCTTTAGCAGCGTCCCTTTCCAGGCAGAGAGAGTAGCAAGTTGACTGTGTAGACAACCAGAGAACATTCAGACCCCAAAGTCCTGAGTGTGGCATTTGTCACACATGTGCCTCCTAAGAGACCAGTGGTTCTCAACCTTCCAGTAATGCTTCGACCCTTAAATACAGTTTCTCATTGTTGTGATCTGCAATCACAAAAGTATTTTGCTGCTACTTCATAACTGCAGCTTTTGCTAGTTATGAATTATAGTATAAATATCTTGACATGTAGGATATCTGATATACCACACTCAAAGTTGTCACACCCTTTGGGTTGAGAACTGCTGTTATAGATGCTTAATAACTGTCCATGGACTATGATTTTAGAGCTAGAGAGAACCTTACAGATGTAGAATCTGCGGTCTAAGAGGCCTTAGGGCATTCTCATTAGTGATAGCTCAGGACTGGACAGTTTCCTGTCCCCTACTCTATGGATTCCCAGTTCCACGATGCCTTGAGGCAGGGGCAGTGCTGGCTGCCTTTGGCCCAACAGTCGAGCTGGAGATTGTGCCTAGGCTCAGTAAATCAGAGGCAGCTGGGCAACGGGTTTCTTGCCAAATTTGTAATGTTGGTTGTCAGCAAACCAGAACTACAGAACCATTTTAGAACATTTCCAGCTAAAGTGCAATTTTCAAAACCATCATCAGGTCACTAAAGCTGCTGTCATGGGCTGTGCACAGCTGGTAGAGCAACTGGCACTGGTGGCTTAGGCTGAGGTCCTCCTCCTCCCACCACTAGGAATTGCTCTCCTGTCATTTACTAGAGTAAAACCCCCCTTTCCCTCCAGGGCCTTTGATTCATAGCACAGCTTTTAGAAGGACATTTATTTATTTTGTCTCTATGTAGGCTCCACCTGAGAATTAGTGAGGCAGGCAACAGGGTTAGGTGCGGTTAGCTTGATGATAAATAGTGAGTTGTGCAGAGGAATGACATTTTTATCCCTTTAGAGGCAAAGGCATATCTGAAGCACTGTGAAGCTGTCCAGGTGAGTTTATTAACTTCTGAGGAAAAAGAAATAGATGAAGAGCAGATGAGAATCTTGGACAAAGGCCTGAGCCTTGATCACAAAGAATTTTATTTATTTTTTGATATTATAGTGGATAATAGCAAGACAAAATTCATAAGGAGGATCATTTTCCAGAAAAAAAAATGTAAGATGTAATACTTATGTAATACTTGAGAAAATATCTCAAAGAAAATGTTCTGGCTCTAGTTGTAATATGTGGGCCAAGTGTAATAAGTAAGCTTGAAGCTGAACGGACTCCAAGGTCTAACGGGACAGGGACATGCTGGTGGGCAACCTGGCCATAGGCAACATGCGTGAACACACTGCACTGCCCATATTAGCAGGCTTCCTGCTGGCTAACCACTGATTCTTTAACACAGAGGCAACTGCATCAAACATTGATGAAAGGGTTTTAGTTGGAGCAAACTAATAAGATATTAATGGCTTATTTAATTGTGTGAGCTTCTTAGGTCAAAGGCATCTTCTTATCCTACGGTTCTTGGCTTCTAATATACAGTAGCAATAGCCTCAACCTCTAAACCACTCTTACTGTTCTGCTGTAGTAGATATATAAACAGTATTGCTTGAGGAACTCACACCATAATAAACACTGTTAGTGGTGACAGTGACCACAACCACACAACAAATCACTTTTCCATCTGGTCAAGCATGTAATGAAAGGATCCATCCCAGAACTGTCCTTCTTAGAGACATGGCTCAGTTACCCATCCAGTTAGTTTCCAGTATAGAACCTGTTTTCCCCAGGCCCTGAGTTGGCCATGTAGACCTGGGATGAGCCTGTAACAGTGAAGGTCTTTCTTTGTGTTCAGGAAGACTGTGTCACTTAAGAAGTTGGTGCTATCCTTGGAAAGTTTGTCTTGAAGGAGTATAGTATCTCTTACCAGGTGCACTGAGACACTAATGAAGACAAATCTCCAAGTGCAGGGAATGTTGAAGAAATCTCCCCGTGGGTACTTCTCATTTGATTGCTTGTTTACTTTATGATATGGGATCTTACTCTATAGACCAGTCTGGCCTTAAACTAAAAATTCTCCCATCTCAGGTTCCTTGAGTGCTGGAAAAGATGCTGGTTTCTTAAAGTGTAACTTCTAGAATCTTCTATTTGTTTGTTAAATTGTCATTTCCATTTTTAACACAATTTTGATTTTAACTAGATTATTTGTTCCTTTTTGTTTTCATCATACTGAAGCTTTTTGTGCTATGATTCCTCTTTTTTTGTAAAGTTCTCGGTGTGTATTTATTATTTTCTCCACCAGACAGAAGCCAGGCCAAGAAAGGGGCTTATGGTCTGTTTGCTTTTGCCCCTAGAAAATGTCAGGTGCATTGTGTGTGCTGTTGCTATGAGTTGGGCTACGTTGTAGTCTATGGAAACAAGGTTCTTGGTACCCCAAGAGCTCAAGTATTCATTTGAATTGAGTCCATCACAGATTAAAATTGATTGATGTCTAAGTTATGGCCCTTGCTGATTTCTTGGAGAAAAGGGTTGCCTGTGTGGCGAGCTTGTGTGGCTGCTCACTGTGTGCCTTTGATTGTGTCTTTGTGACTGGCTGGCTGTTTCTTTTGTACCAGTTGTAATGGAAAAGGATGCAGTCTTCACAGGTGTTGCAGGAAAAATGTAGTTTGTGTCAAACCAGAATTGTTTTACTTTAGAACTTGTATGGATTATGGATCTAAACATATATACATCAAAACACAGACTAAATGTAATTAAATTGTCTGTCCTTGCTTGGGTTCCCAAACCCTGGATTTTCAGTCTGGTCTTTCTGTCCTTAATTTTAGTATCCTCCACCCTTATCACTCAAGCAATACAGTTTCATCATGAAAAACCAAAATACTGAACTATAGCTACTAGATTTTTTTCTTTTTCATCCTGTGTCTGGGAGTGGTTTTGCTCTTAGTCTGTCTTTCTCTCTGGTTGTGGATTGGTGAGTGCAGTTCTCAGATCACCCCAGCCAGTATACAAGCTAGACAGATAGTGAGCATGTCCTTCTGTGCCCATGTTCCTTACAGAAGGCCAGTGTTTCCTCCAACACCCCACCTTCACAACCAGCAGCTTTCCCTCCTTCATCCTGTAGATCCTATCTGTCTATGACTTCCCAGGAAACCTACCTTAAACCAGTTAAGTGGCAAGAATAACAAAGTGACTGGTTCCAGTTTGCCAAGGATTGGCCAGCTTGTTTGTAAGGGTGTGGAGAATAAATGTTGGAGACTATAAAGTCTGCCCCCAGGTTTCATCTGTGCTATTGTAGCAATAATAAATAATAAGTAAGTGAGTAGGTTGTCGCTGTTGTAATAATAAATGTAGAATACGAGGCAGGCTGCAGTCATCCTTCGACAACTTTTCCTGTAGCGGGAACTCAGAAACATGTTCATCAGAGTTAACTAGGAGTTTGTTAAAACATGATGTCCCATCTCTAGAGTTTTTTTTTTTCAACAGATTATGGTAGAAACAGGATTTGCATTTCTAACAAGTTTCCATTGTTAGGTGCTGTACTGGCTAGTTTTGTGTCAACTTGACACAGCTGGAGTTATCACAGAGAAAGGAGCTTCAGTTGAAGAAATGCCTCCATGAGATCCAACTGTAAGGCATTTTCTCAATTAGTGATCAAGGGGGAAAGGCCCCTTGTGGGTGGGACCATCTCTGGGCTGGTAGTCTTGGTTCTTAAGAGAACAGGCTGAGCAAGCCAGGGGAAGCAAGCCAGTAAAGAACATCCCTCCATGGCTTCTGCATCAGCTCCTGCTTCCTGCCCTGCTTGAGTTCCAGTCCTGACTTCCTTCAGTGATGAACAGCAATGTGGAAATGCAAGCTGAATAAACCCTTTCTTCCCCAACTTGCTTCTTGGTCATGATGTTTGTGCAGGAATAGAAACCCTGACTAAGACAGGTGCCTATGCTTCTCATAAAAGACCGTACTTTCAGAACCATGCAGCATGAAAAGATTCTAAGGAAATGGTCATCTAAGAAACCCAAGTTGCTGAAGGGGTCTGCAATCCTATAGGTAGAACAACAATATGAACTAACCAGTACCCCCGGAGCTCATGTCTCTAGCTGCATATGTAGCAGAAGATGGCCTAGTCAGCCATTATAGGGAGAGAGGCCCTTGGTCTTATGAAGATCATATGCCCCAGTGTAGGGGACTGCCAGGGCCAGGAAGTGGGAATGGGTGGGTTGGGGAGCAGGGCGGGGGGAGGGCATAGGGGACTTTCGGGTAAGCGTTTGAAATGTAAATGAAGAAAATATCTAATAAAAAATGAAAAAAAGGGAAAGCCTTGTTAGGTTTTCAGGTGTGGATGAGTAGAATTCATCTTCTGTTTCACATAGTGTACATGGCTAACATATGGATCCCCCTACCTCTAGCTTTGGCTTTCTTGAGATAGAGTTTCTGTATATAGTCTGGCTTTAATCTTCTCTTGTTTCTCAGGCTGGCCTCCAATGTGCAACAATCCTACTATCTCTGCCTCACACCTGGCTTGTTTGTGGTATGTATGTGTGTGTGTGTGTATGTGTGTCCATGCAGATGTAGATATGCATGTGTAGGAAGTTTTTAGTCTTGAATACTATTAGACTTCACGTTTTTGAAGAACAGTCTTCAAAGAGAAATGGAAAAGCAAAACCAAGGAATAACAAAAATATAAGCCAGACAGGAAGTATTACTCACAAATTATTGATTATGAAAATAAGTATAAAGTCCAGGCTGTCTTTGGTTTAGCGTCTAGACTCTCCCATCTCCCCATGTATTGGATTCCTATTTATTTATTCACTGGTCCTAACTGTTTTTGTTTTTGTTTTTTTAAAATAAGAGGTCCAGAAACATGGAGTCATTGGTGTGAGATGTAGACTCTTGTTTCATTGGTGTGAGATGTAGACTCTTGTTTTCGTTGTCATTTGTATTCTGCTCAGTTCCTAAGAATAGTTTTGGTTGCCTGTTAAACTTTTAAATAAATTGACCCACATCAAAATTAAAATATTCTATGAGAGAAAAATATTTGCTCTATCTTAAGATTACCCTTGTTTGTGAGTGCTGACATGAATTGCTATTGCACAGCTTTAAGGAGACATTATCACTGGGATCTGTTTTATAGGCAAAGATTCTCACCTGAGAGTTGGAGCTGAATGGTGTGGTATGCTGTGGGTGATGGAAGAGATTTGAGCGTAAGCCGCCTGAAAGTTACTAAAGTCTCCAGTGCTTACAACTTCACTTTCTGTATTGTATTTTAAGGCTTGTCTACCCAAGTCTTTGTTGCTATAAAAAAATGAATGAATGAATAAATTAATGAATGAATGAATAACTAAATAAATAAATACAGCACAAAAGAAAAGCAGTTTTCAATTAGCAATAATCCTGTCTTGGATAAACCTCATTGGCTATGATACTGCTGCTGTGCAAAGCTGAAAAAAGAAAAACAGGAAGGAAGAAAGAAAGAAAGAAAGAAAGAGAGAGAAAGAAAGATCCAGGTGGATGGATTGATGGCCTCTGCTAGACAGTTGGTTTGCCATCCATCCTTAGCTGAGGGATGGTAACACTGTGTGGTGCTGTGCATGAGAAAGCCCCTCATAGTCTCAGTAATTGAATGCATGGTTCTAGTTGGCGGTGGTGTTTGTGAGGTTTCTATGCTGCAGCCTTGCTGGAGGACCTACATCATGACAATAGAATTGGAGAGCAAAAATCCATGCTACTCTCAGTTCCTTCTCATGGTCCAAGAAGCAGCTTCCTGTTTCTGTTGCCCTGCCTGCTGCTATACCTGCTACCTGCTGCCTGCTACCTGCTGCCTGCTGTCCTGCTGTCATGCCTACTGCCTGCTGTCCTGCCTGCTGCCTGCTGCTATACCCGCTGCTATGCTGTCTCCACAATTGTGGACTCTAACCCTCTAGAACCGCAAGTCAAAATAAAATCTTCCTTCTCTAAGTTGCCTTGGTCATGGCGTTTTCTCAGCAACAGATGCTCCCTGGTATACCACAGTAAATGTGTGTGTGGGGGGGGGATGGGGGGAGAAGCTGGCGAGGTGGAGTGCTGCATGGACCTGACAGCGAACGTTGAGGGCTAGGAACTTTGAGTGCAGGAGATCATGGTTCCTGCTTTGAGGCAAAGGCAGATTTTCTTGACTCTGCCAGAAATCCTGTGTCTGTGAAATAATAGTGGATATGGGCCATTAAATATGATTGAGGCGCTGAGAGGGGAATATTAAACTCATGGCTTTGAACCCTTTATGAGGTCAGAGACTCCAGGGGGACTCTGAAAACTCAGGGGTCTTTCCTCTAGGAAAATATGTAAAAACATACCAAATGTCAGTTTCAGGACAACTCTCAACACTGGAGGCTCATTTTGGGGCCAGAATTACAAGGCTTTACGCTCAAGGAAAAATTAGGCTTTTTAGGAGTATACCAATATCTGTAATTTTATTATGCACTTGGGAAGCACTTACGAGGCCTGTACTTTTGTCAGGTGAGGTTGGTATGGTCCTAGTAACTCTTATGTTGCTCACAGAGTACTCCACGGGTAGCTGATGTGAGGTGCAATGGAGTTAAAGATGACAGGAAAAAAGGAGGAATTTCAGATGGGCATCAAGGGGAACACCTTTAGTTCAGACTATGTAACTGTACTTTAGCTTTGCCTTAATAAGAACAATAGAAATATGTGTTCAAAATGTATTTGTAATTTTCCTCTCATTAAATAATCTTGGTTATTTTTCAATCTGCATGAATTTTGGCATGTTGATTCAAATAACCATGAATCTTTATGATTTTCCATTTATTTATTTATTTATTTATTCATTCATTCATTCATTCATTCACTTTACATCCCAGTTATAGCCCCCTCCCTCTCTTCCCAGCCCCACCCTCACAAACCACTCCTCACTTATCTCCTTTCCTTTTCCTCCGAGAAAGGGGAGCTCTGCCATGGGCACCAACCTGCTCTTGGCACTTCAAGTCACAGCAAGACCAAGTACATCATTTCCACCACAGCTAGCCAGGGCAGGCCTCACAGCCATCACTATAAGTTGTTATAGATAGCCAAGAAAAAATAAATTTTATGTTGATGTTTTTGGAGCCCATTAAGCATTTGAATTTTCTGTATGTGGTTTATATTTCGTTGATTGTGCTTTTCCATCCATTCACCAATAACTGGTATTCTTGAAGTTGATGTAGTAGGCAAACCAACCTCAGGTAGACTCACAGCAGAGAGGAGAGCCTCAGAGTGATGGAACGCAAGGATGAATGATCTCCTGTGGTCCAAACTCTCACTGGGGCAGCAACTTACTTGTCACAGTAAACCCTTATTTGGATCCTTAGCAGCAGCAGCAGTAGGAACAACAAATTGTTCCTTTGTGTAAGGCTCTACTAATTTTGTACAAGGCTCCACACAGAAGGATAAACCAGAGTCTGTATTTGTAGGGAATGTAGTCATTTCATTAGAGAGGAAAGCAAATTACAATGACGTAAATCAAAGTCTGGGAGGGTGGGGACAGGCAGGCAAGCTCAGATCATCCTCAGTTGCATGGCAACGTTGAAGCCAACCAGAGCTATGTGTCTTTAAAAAGCAAACAGACATGTGTAGGCTAAGTTTGAGGATGCAGGGAATAAATGATAACTAAGTGTAAGTAGCAGAGAAGTTCAATGAGAGGGTACTCCTGACAGGCGCTACCTGTGTGTCTGCCATATATCCTGAGCTGACGGACATTGTGCTTTTGTGCTATCGATAGCTTTGCTGCTATTCATGGTCATTAGTTGGCACATTCTTTTAAATTTTTTAATTAATTTCATACATATGTACCATGAAATCTAACCTGTCCCCACTCTCCCCTAACTCTCCTCACATGCCCTCTTCACATCCCCTCCCCAACTTCATGTCTCTGTGTGTTTGTGTGCATGCATACGTGTGTGCATGCTTTGTATAGTGCATTAGCTTCAGTTAATGCTGCTCAGATGTGCATGGCTGAGGGGCCACAGATGGTCACGTGCTGCTTGCTGAGTGGCACTGGGGAGGTTTCCCTGTTTGTTGGTAGAGGCGTTGTCTAGTGTCTTAGATTATGCCCCTTGTGGGTGTTGGGATATGCCATTGTGATCAGCTCTTTGGTCCTAACTCATCCTTTAATCTGCAGGAAAAAGGTCTCCATTTCCTAGTCGTGTTGGTCTGCTTTTTTTTTAGGTTTAGCTAGTAATATAGGTGAAGCACCATGAACTATGCCTTAAAATAGGGCATTCTACTGTATGTTTGAGACAGAAGGGGATATCCTGGAAGTAAGACTGTGTTTAGTAGTATGTTTTAGAACTTCTAATTACTGGTCTTTCCTTTCCCTAATTACTGATTTTATACAACAATTCTTTCAATTAGTGAGCCTTAAATTCATCTGCTAAGATGTTAGAAACCACACATTCTCAGCTCAGCTGAGATTATACAGTACAAAGCTGCATCTCCGAGGTTCTTCAGCCTTATGCAGAAATAGATTTGAATCATGGTGACTTTCAGAAGGGGCAGTCCTTCCGTTTATGCCACATATGACTTACTTCTCCAAATGATATTTATCCCTGTGAATATAGTATTTTAGTATTCCCTATTTTAGAAATTGAATAGTATGCCAGATCCTGGGTAGAAACAAAAACAAAGATGAATTTACATATTCATTCCTTAGCCTGAATAAGTCATGGTCTTTATTTTTATTTTTCAGTACATGTGCATTGTGTGTAGCATATGTGCATATGGAGTGCGGGGCTCTGGGTGTGAAGGGCAGAGGAGAAGGTCATGTGTCCTGCTCCATTCCTTTTTGTCTTACTCCTTTGAGTCAGGGTTCACTCCTAAATCTGGAACTAGGCTGGCAGCCAAACCTGGCAACCCTCCTGTCCCTATCCCCACAGGGCTTGGGTGACAATGGGTATGTAGCCATGCCCAGCCTTTTGAACTACAATGCTGAGGACTCCTGTATTACTGAGCTATCATCCCAGCAAATCACAAGTTTTAAATGAAGAAGAAACTTCTATTTTCTTCTAGAAATCACATAAAAATAGACTGACATGTTTGATAATTGATAGCTTGTTGTAGAATAGTTTGGTGACTGACCTAAGTGGAAAGTTCTTACCAGCTATTTTGTGTCCCCAGCAGGTGCATGTGTTAGTCACTTGGCCACCAGCTGGTGATGCTATTTTGAGAGGCAATAGGCATTTGGGGCAGTGGGGGCCTTGCTAGATAGATGCTTAGTAGATGCCTGGGAGCCTGACTTTGAAGGTCACAACTGGCTCCCCGGACTCATCTCTCTCTTTTCACTTCCTGTCCACCATGAGGTGAAGAGCCTCCTTGGTCCCACATTCTCACTGCCATGGTCTTCTATGGCACCAAGAAACAAGGGACTATGCCTTAACGCCGTGAGCCTGAAGCCCGCTGTTGCCTCTCTACTGGCTTTCTGCTACAGTGAGGTATTACAGTCTAATAGACACAATGAAGAGAAGTAGCCTCCCTACGTACTGCCCCCTCCGACATGGAAAGGGGCAGGGAGCCCTGCTTTGGACCTTCAAATCATTAAACTCTAATCCTGTCTTATTTGTTGGGTCTCACCGATAAGTAAACTTTTCATAACTTTCTAGCGATCTTCCGCTTGTTTGCCATAGCTGTCTCCAATGTATGGGGACACATTATCATCCTTACAGCAGTGCCCTTTAATGGCATTTACCCCATGCCTGCAGTCACTGTGTTCCTCCATTGGAGCTAACCTTCTCCAACCTTCAATGCGGTTTTTCTAACAACCACATCCTTCACTTATTTAATCCTGTCAAGGCTGTTTATAAGAAATTGTAGATGTTTTACCATTAGATTCTACTCACCTTTGATTAGGGAAGGTGTCTGTAAATGGTATTTTAAAATGTTATTTAGTAACTCTAATAGCTATAAATCACCCCGGCCAGGCAGCACCCTATCGGTATTGTAAAGCCAGTTCTAGCACAATCACTGGGGTGTTATCCCCCACGTTTTTCTGTACACTGGACTGGTAAATGCTCCAGCCGAGCTCCCCAAGGACTTGCTGTTAGAGTCTCACCCAGGTTGGTTTTGATCCATCAGCGTGTCCTCAGGGCCCACTTCCCTGGCCACATGCTCATGATACACCTGGCCTCATGGCAGCCATCTCCCCTCTCTGCCTGCTTTCTCCTCGTTTTCTCTTTTTTCCCTACCTGTGAGCCCCAGCCCAGTAACTGAAACTTGCCTAACTCTATTCTCCCCAGTAATTAGTTGTACCCACTTTTATTTAACCAATAGTTTTAAATTGGGGAGCAAAGTTTACCTAGCATCATGTCTTTAGCATTTGTGTGCATAGCAGCACTCCACCAACCCCCAACGAGATGTCAACTCTGTCTTAATGGGCCTTATTGAGTGATAACTTTGATTTTTGAAGACAAAACTCTTCTTTTTGAGGCAAAGTATCAGGTAGATAGTTTATTCTCAAGTATTTATCATTAATGTTATGATGAAGTGGGACAAGGTAGAAATATGACTTACTGAGCTGAATCCTAAATATGTAGTGATATTAATTCAGCTAAATGAGAGCCTGACACAAGACATTTAAGTTCAACCAGAACTTATCTTGTCAGTCAGTAAACTCTGTCCAGTTCTATCCAGGAAAATCTACACAGCAAAGGGTAAATTAAAAAGAGTTTTTAAGCCTCCAGCAGTCCAGATAAGAGAAAACTGGGTAATGGTTAATACTACAATAGGCATGGGCCACAGGTATGCCTTCTTTGCAATCAGTACAAAGCTGTAGCCACAGGCATTTAAAAGATTCTTATTGTTTTTAAAGGAATATGCTAGAACATTTAAAGGCAAATGCTTTCTTTTTCTTTTGTTCACATTTACATCTTGTGTTACTGCTGCTTGGTTTTCAGTGGCATATTGACTTTTCCTAACGCTAAGGTCCAAGTGAGAATTTTTCTCCTGGGCCTTTATATGGTAGACATAGTGTAACGTGTGCCAGGAGAGGGGAGATGCATTCGAACTGGCTGTTCATTCAGTGCCCAAATTAAACAGTTGATTAGGTGTGAGCCTTAAGAAGGCCTTTGGCTTGCTGTCCTGACCTTGCCTGCTCTTGCCAGTTATTTTGCTGTGGTGTGGGTAGCCAGTCACCTCTGTCAAAAGAGGAAAAATGACGAATTTGTTCGCTGATTGACTCCAGGGTCTGATGACTCATCGAGTAGCTTGGTGTAATTCTTATGACCACACAATGGTGGGTTGCAGCCTGATTTCCTAGCTTTGGAAATGGATCTTTTTAATGTCCTTGGAGATGGTGGTAAGGTGGTGGGGGAATACACAAAGCAGCACCTGTCTTCATAAATAAAGGGCATAACTGAACCAGATTGTTTGAGACACGCCACCAGTGTTGTCCAGGGAGCATTTCTTTCCTTGGTTGATATGCAAGCTGACTTGGGTTTTCCATGTTAGTAGGGGGCTGTCTTAGAAGAAACTTTGCTTCTCAAACTCGTAAGTGGGGTGTGCATGGCCTCCTCATGGTCAGGAGAATCTCCTGAGAAAACGTTGTAGAGATGTGATTTGTTTAAATAGACTGATAACTTCCTGGCTGTACTGAGTCCTGTTAAGAGTCACTTCAGAGTGAATAAGCCATTTTACAGCTTTTGCACGTTCAGAGATCCTAGCCTACCTTTTAGACTCAGGAATTTTAAGTCATAGGTTGGTTACAGCATAAGTTTGAAGAACAAAGATTGTTCCTGATCCATAGAGAAGCCAGCTACTTGATGTTTTGCCATGTGCTGAAATTCTCTGACTTTTGACGGCAGAAAGCCATTGCCCTTCCAGACATGAGCACTCAGGTGAAAGGGGGTTTGGGGCAGGACAGGTGTTTCCCTTCCTGTGAGACCAGTGCCTGATGCTCACAGGTGCTCTCCTGTCTTAGCCAACATGTGTTCTGTTCAGCACACATTCGGGTTGTGATCTGTGTCTCACCCTATGTCTTTATCATGTGAATGTCACAAGCTCTGGCAATGGCTTATTTTATAGGCTGGAATGTACCATCAGCATTCCAGAAAGCAAGAATTCTTTCTATAAAACAGTCTTCCAATCCTTACTTCGTAGCTATTGAAGGTTCACTCTATCTTGCATCCTGTAGCAGATCTGCTCTGCACAGCGTGCTTTGTCTTTGGACATATGCCTAGGATTCATCAAAATGTGTTAGTTTCCCCATTTTTAAAACCGTGATTTCTTCCAGATGTTTTTTTTTCAGATATGCTACACATTTTATTCTTTTTTCCTTGTAAATAAGTTGAGCAGCCGGTTTTGGTTTGGAAAGTATTAGTGAAGAATATTCAGAGACCTTGTTCTTTTGGAATCTTCATAGTTTTGTGCCATGTCTGATGGTTTATTAATGTTTAGCCCCGCATTACAATAATTGGCCTTCATAATAACCATGAGGCAAATTAGTGTGACTTTGTCACTCTTTGCATTAGAAGATGAGAAGACTTTTCTTGAAAATCAGTTTTGACATAAGGTGAGATGTCAGAGCTTGGACTTGGGTCAAGGCCTACGACCTTTGCAACAAAGCGAGTGGGTTCTAGGCAGGTGCTGGCTACTGGAGAAGGGATGTATACCAATTCTCTTTCCACATCATCCAGGCTCTCTTTCGGATCTCCTTGGATCTCCAGTGGCTTTGGTGAGAGAAGCCAGTAGGTGCTTCTGTCCTTTCTAAACCTTGTTGTACTCAACTGTCAGGGAACATTTGCTGTTTGGTCTGAGAAGTAGGATAGCATTTGCTTATCACAGTCCAGGGGTCATGAGCATCGAGTGTAAGAGATGTTGATAGACAGTAAGCTATACATGGCATCGCACAATGTCAAGCTGGAATAGTGAAGACCAGCATGGTTTGGAGAAGAGCAGCCACAGGTCAGGTGAGTCCATGACTCCGTTTTATTGAGCAACCATCTGTTAGCTTCAAGTTTCTGCCCTGATTCAGCCTCCTGCCCTGCCTTTCACCTCAGCCCCTCTGTGCTGTGTGTGTGTTTACCTTTTCTCCATGCCCTTCGATGTGCACACTGGAGGCTGTGTACTTTCCTGCTTTCCTAGCCTGTGCCTTATACATAAGGAGTGGCATGATTTCATCCTTGGTACCACGTGAGCAAAAGCTTGGGCCTGAAATTTTAGTTGAATGCCTGCTTTTGGTTCTTGGCATTTTATCTTCCTTTCCCATAACATGGAGATTTAAATGCTTTTTCTATTCACTATCATCACCACCACTGTGGGGTCTCCAGGTTCTTTTGTCTGCAGTCAGAAGTGGATCTCTAGCATACTGTAATTTGTCACATGTAGAACTTGCCATAACACTGATTGCTTTAGGTAAAGGGGAGCTTGGGGACACCCAGCCAGCCAGCTCCTCATCTCGTCGTTGCTCCCCTTTGTGGACTGTGGTAGTTGGCTAGGTGTCCAGTGTTAGGTATGAGTTTCCTCTTGTTGAGTAAGTTTGAGTCCAATTACAGAGCTGTTGGTGACTAGCAGGGTATGCATGCCACTGCTGCACCCTTAGGGCTACAAGCAACGTGAGGCAGATTGAGAGCAGGAGAAATAGTCTCCCCAGGGAAGAGCACACCATTTGTTAGCCAAGTGGTCACATTCAAGCAACAGTCACTGTATGGACTGAGCAGCTTGCATTTATTTAGGACTACATGCATGCTTGCACATGTATGAGTGCATGTGTCTATGTGAGTATGTGTGAGTATGTATGTGAGTGCATGTGTGTGTTTATATGTGTGTGCAAGTGTGTATGTGAGTACATGTATGTATGAGTGTATATGTGAGTAGAAATGTATGTGTATGTAAGTGCATATGTGTGTATGCATGTGTGTATGTGTGTAGGTGTGAATATGTGTTTGTTTATGTATGTAGGTGTGTATGGGTGTAGGTGTGAGTGTGTGAATGTGCACACAAAATATGCTCCCCTTAGGGTAAATCAATCTTATTAAGAGAAATACATTTTTAGAATACATTGTTTTACTTTTTGAAAAAATAAGAAAGTAGCATTAGTGTAAAAATAAGTAAAACTTTTTGCCAAAGTAGATTTGCTAGCTCCAGAAAGTTTTGTGGAAGGAAGAAGTTAGAGCAAAGAACATGCTGTTGGCCAGCTGGGCGTGGAGCAAGGTGTGGCTGTGAAGATTCTCACACTGTGAAGTCTCCAGTTCATCACCGAAGACCCATGGACAGAGTTTTGTTATGGAGTTCCTGTGAGGGAACTCATTCTGGCACAGTGGGTGGGGTGGGGTAGTGAAACATCTTTTCAGGAGAAAGAGCCCACAGCAGGCAGCCAGGGAGTGCACTCAGAGCAGCCATCTTCTGGGAAATGGATGAAGAACTTGACATCTTAACACTAAAGCGAGTCCCAAAGAAAACTGCTTTGTAACTGAGCCCGAGGCCCAGCACCGATCCACTTCACTTTGCAGATCATCTCATCTTTATATGTTTTACAAGTTAGACCCTGGGCCTTCCTCCCTGTGCCTCAGTACCTGCTCTGCTTCTGAGAGGACTCTGCAAGGACAACCAACAAGCCACCAGCTAGCCATGTAGAATGTGCTAGCCATGTAGAATGTGCTAGCCATGTAGAATGTGCTAGCCATGTAGAATGTGCTGACCATGTAGAATGTGCTAGCCATGTAGAATGTGCTGGCCATGTAGAATGTGCTGGCCATGTAGAATGTGCTAGCCATGTAGAATGTGCTAGGTGAGAGTAGTTCTGTTTAGCTGAACAGATGTTTCAGGAGCGGGCTATGTCTTAGGCCCTCATTAGTGTTGTTCTAGGGACACAGTATACACAGGTAAGTGCTCTCTGCTTCCAGAGTTGGAAGGATTACATGCACAATTCTAAATGTAATGGGCACAATAGAGGAGGGCATATAGCTGCTGAAAGAGAGTGGACGTTATGCTAAATTTTGGCAAGTAATGTCTCTTTTACATTGAAAATCTTTCCCATGATAAGACACCGAGGTCAAAATTACATAAAAAGAAATGAGAAGGCAAATGGAAGGCATTGATTTTCAGGTATGTGATTATTTTGCTTTGTTTTGCTTTCATGAAGATTATGTTGGTTGAGTTTGTGACCATGCAACACCAAAGACTAAGATAATGACAATTAAGCCAGGCTTTATAGTGTGCCTACTATGTGCTGTGTTTGTCACTGTGACTGACATCCCTATGACAAACCCTCCTGTTAGAGAGGAGAAAACAAATGCAAAAAGAGATCATGGAGGCCTCTTAGGGACAAATGGCAAGAGCGGGGGATTTGGTTTTCCATCTGTGATAGGTTCGTTTATTTTAGTGTTTGATGTGCAGGATCACTGCAAGGGTCACAGACCCAAATGGCTGTAAGGCTGCCATGTAGGGTAGAGGAAGAAGAAAATCAGAGAGAACAATGTAGAGGACATGAGGACATTACTGAAACAAAAGCAGTTGTGCACCCCAGTGTGCGTTTGTTTAAAAGAGAGACATGCAAAGGATTCTGGACTCTTCGCCTTCGCACAATCCTTATGCAATCAGTTGGTGAGGGGAGATCATTTGTAGAATCTGCCACTTGACCCTGGTAATAAATGTAGAATTAACTACATCTTTTTTTTTTTTTTTTTTTTTTTGGTTTTTTGAGACAGGGTTTCTCTGTATAGCCCTGGCTGTCCTGGAACTCACTTTGTAGACCAGGCTGGCCTCGAACTCAGAAATCCGCCTGCCTCTGCCTCCCAAGTGCTGGGATTAAAGGCGTGCGCCACCACCGCCCGGCTTAACTACATCTTAAAAGCATAGATAGATCTCTCTCTCTCCCTTTCTCCCTCCCTCTCTCTCTCTCTCTCTGCTCTATGTGTGTGTGTGTGTATGTGCACACGCACACATGCATATGTGTGTCTGTCTGTCTGTATGTATGTATCTCTATATTAGGATATAGCATGGTGTTATGAGAAGGGCTTCTGCTTTGTAGGCTTGGGGCAGACCCGATTGGAATCTTTGCCTTGACACATGGTTTTGACCACTTTGCCTTGACATATGGTTTTGACCATGCTGGCTAATTTTTCTGAATCTTATTGTCTTCATTAGTCACAAACAATAATTTCCTAGAGAGGTTGTTAAGAAGATTCAGATGCAATCTCTATTGAATTCTCAAGTCTATGTCTGGCACATGGTGCATATAGTAAGTTGCTATGGCATTAATAGTACAGTTATTTATTTATTTATTTATTTTATTAGTTTGATAAGGCTTAACAGCTCCTAAGCCACATACACAACCCCATCCCCATTTCACAGACTCAATACTGTATACTGCCTTTGGCAATTTACTTTATGTGTAAGTCTTAAATTATTTGTGTAAGTAATGCTCACATCATGATGAGCATCAAAAAGCTTCCTAAAAGGCAATACCTATGGTTATTTAAACTCAAGTCCTGGACCCATCCCACAAGTGCAATACTGGATTAATACTTCCTGATCATGGAAAGGAAAGTATGGCATATTGGTTAGTGGATCAGACCTAGTCTGGTATTTATAATTTAATTATAAAACTTCTACTATCATCCATCCAAACACATTTCTGATAGACATTTTGGTATTTCATAGTCTCCAGTGTTTGACTGAGATACCAAGTGCCTGAATGTCAGTTTTCATGGTCTTCTGCTCTGACTCTGGGCTCTACTGCTGATAGGAATCAAAGGTGCTTTGAGTATAAGAACATGGACTCTGGACCAGAGGGTCCCAACAAGGGTGGTTTTGTTCTGAGAAGGACATTGACTATTGGCAACATCTGGAAAGGCCTTTGGTTGTTCCAGCTAAAGGCAGGGGATGGTACTGGCACTTAGTGTGTGGAGCAGGAGATGCTGGGCACCTCCTGCACTTGCTGAGGCAGTCTAGTGATAAAGACTTACCTAGACTCTTAATCTACAGAGCAGTGACAGCAGTGAAGACTTGGACGAATCTGTGATAAGCTTTGCATGGAGAGGTGTGGATGTTGATCCTGGTTATTTACAGACACAGTCAGCCTAATCAATCGCGTAGCCTACAACTGTTTTTAAAACATAACAGATTTGATCTTGTTCACCTGGAAGGCAAGCTTGTCCCAAGCAATCCTGCATGGTGCCCTAGTAAGTCACCATCTTTGTGGATGTTCTCATGTTACAGAGCCATTGCAAGTTCTTATTTATTCTATAATATCAACTGCTCATGGAAATCTTGCTATGTGCCAGAGATTGTAGGTAGGTAAAGCTGGCCTGGAAGCATTTAGAGAAGAAACTAAGCACAGGGGATCTTCAACAAGGCCTCTTCCAATTCTAGGCCATGATTGTAAAAGTGCTGTCCTTTACCCCAGTTCATGCTACACAAAACCAGGCAATCCTACTTGTTGCCTTGTGTTATTCTGTGGACATATTTTATGTACATATGTATATTGTATTGTTGCATGTACATAGTCCATGTACATATATATTATTTCTATGTACTCTAGTTGTAAGCCTGTTCTACTAGGTAGTAAGGGTATAAATAAGTCTTTTACCTTAAAAAACAAAATCATAAAAGCCACAAGTGTTTAGAAGAACCAAGCCATCTTCACAGATTTATTTTTGTTTGCTTATTTACATGTGAGTGTGTGTGGGGAGGGGTCATGTACTTGCATGTACGAGTATGTAAATGTTACTTCATTTCAGGAAGTCTGAGGAAATGGTCAGTATTGTCACCAGCACTGTGGGGTCTCCAGGTTCTCTTGTCTGCAGTCAGAAGTGGATCGCTAGCATACTGTAATTGGACACATATAGAACTCACCTAACACTGACCGCCTTAGCTAACGGGGAGCTTGGGGACACCCAGCCAGCCAGCTCCTCATCTCCTTGTTGCTCCCCTTCGTGGACTATGGTGCTCCATACTGCGTGGGTGGCTTCCTACTCACAGACATGTCTGTCTAGAAGACTGTTGCCCAAAGCATTCTAAACTTAGAAGCTATTCAGCCCTTGTAGATGTTGTTTTTGGAGAGAGATAACTGTGGCATTCTCCAGGGCTTGTAAAATGGGCTCTACGTTGCCAACCATAGATTCCAGCTCCACTAAGCAATGTGTTCAGTGACAGAGCATGGCCCAGAAAATATTCATTTGTCTTTTTACAACTTGATTTCTGTTAATTATTATTATTTTTTAAAATTTGGGTTTCACTTGGCTGTAGGTAGATCATTTTATAGACAGAGGTAAAACTTTGGCCAGCCGTCTGGGGGGCGAAGAGGTGGGGAGGTAAAAACCGTAATCAGGCCTGAGATTAGTTGTATTTTTAGTTTTATATGAGACAGGCATTGGAGTCAGTTTCCTTTCAGCTGATGGAGTTACATGTCTACTTAGTGAATAAGCTGTGCAGAAATAGCAGTTATTCTCTGTGTCACTTGTAAATTAGTTGTCTCTCTCCTTTAACATTTTTTATATATCAGTGGTATATATTTGAAATGGCTCAGCCAATAGCTATGTCCCCACAGTGATTACATTCTTCTGGGCAGAACATTTAAAAGGAAAAGGAGAGGGGTTTCTTAAGTATAATGAAGTTTCTCAGGAATAATTTGTTTTCTAAAATGAGTTTTATGTGGATTTTCAAGGCATTTGGCAAGTACAGATTAGCGTCAGGGAAAATTCAAATCCTGGCAAGAGCCACCTTGATTTCGAGGGTCACAGTAGTCAGGCCTTGCTGCTCCTAACTGCCAGGGTTTTTGTTTTTTGTTTTTATCATTTTATGGATATAGTATGTGAATTCAGGCTTTTAATGAGACATACACATTGATTTCTGCTCATATTAGCCATGCAAAATGGTCATGGTGAAAAATGTATTCTAATCCCAAGTTTAGAATTGAAAGCTGCATGGTGGATGAATTCTACAGGAGCCTCCCTGCTAGAGATGCTACAGAATGGAGTCCATTCATTGTCCTCTATATGTAAACTAATGCAGCACTAAAAGTGGCTAAGAATTATGTTCTTGCTCAGTGTGTGGTGAGCTTCTATCATCTCAGCTCTTGGGAGGCAGAAGCTGACGGATTTCTGAGTTCAGTGCCAGCCTGGTCTACATTGCTGAGTTCCAGGACATCCAGGGCTATAGAG
This sequence comes from Mus caroli, assembly GCF_978045245.1. Taxonomy (NCBI): domain Eukaryota; kingdom Metazoa; phylum Chordata; class Mammalia; order Rodentia; family Muridae; genus Mus; species Mus caroli. Next base: position 19,796,824 of record NW_028227266.1, read on the forward strand.
AGAGACTCTCTCAAACAAACCAACAATAGCAAGAAAAATTAGATCCTTGCTATGCCTTCATAATAAAACTCCCAGGGCTGGCTTTAGTCTGTGCAAGAGTTCAAAGAGTAATGGATGCGTATAGGCAATAGATTCAGGATGCCTTCCTGTAGCAACCTAGGTGCTCATCTTGTCTTTCTGACATCCATAATATTTCTCTTTTCTTTTTAAGTATTATTTAATTAACAATGCTTTTAGATACAAATTGCATCTTTACAGCCAAAGTAAAAATTGAGCTCTAGTAAACTCCATTCTTATTACAAGGCCTTTGCCATGCTAAAGTCTGGACTGTTGGAATTTGATCTCAAATAACACCGAAGCGGGGAAGTCGTGTATGCATGCTTGTGCTTGTATGTGTGTGTGTGCTTGTGCTTGCTCTCTTGCACGAGCTCGAGTGTGTTTGTGTGTGTGTGTGTGCGTGTGTGCGCGCGCCCACAGAAGCAGAGAGTATGTTGAATTCCCTGAAGTGAGAGATGGCTGTGAGCCATCCAGTGTGGGGAACTGAGAACTGAACTCTGGGCCCTGCAAGAGCAGTGAGGGCTCCTAACAGCTGAGCCATCTCTCCAGCCCAGCTTCATGTTTCAATAGAAGTGTAAGAAAGGAAAATAAGGGATCTAATACATGACTTGCATAGCTTTTAACAGTGTGCTTGATTCAGTGTCTCATGACATTTTTATTTGAAACAAAATGAAGACTGTCCTGTTGAGTGCTCACAAAGGGTGGAGCATGGAAAAATGGTGACCAGTTGTTCCCGCTCTTGGGAGAGGGGACTTGATCCTGTGCTCCACATATTAGCAGATGAGTCCTCCTTTTTCTTTCTTTTTTTTTTTTTTTTTTTTTGGTTTTTTGAGACAGGGTTTCTCTGTGTAGCCCTGGCTGTCCTGGCACTCACTTTGTAGACCAGGCTGGCCTCGAACTCAGAAATCCGCCTGCCTCTGCCTCCCGAGTGCTGGGATTAAAGGCGTGCGCCACCACGCCCGGCTGAGTCCTCCTTTTTCAATGCCATTATTTGTCTAATAAAAATAATTTGCTTGTTATACCTAGACTTTATAGGGAAAGTTAAGAAATAGTTAACAGAAGCTAAATAAACGAAAAATGAATAGAAGGGATATTAACTAATGTTTATTGAGAATTCTTGTGTTGGTGAGTAGACTAAGCTGAGAGAGGTAAAAGTTGTACAGCTTGTAATTGGCTTTGCCCATATTCATACATACGCCTTATTGATTCCAGAGTCACATGACTATTCTGACAGTTTGAATGTCATTAAGCATTAATGGTATTAGCCGTTAATGGATGAAAACTTCTTTTACTTTTCTCATCATTGTGGCTAGATAGCTGACAAGAACCAACTTGTTTTGGCTCCCGGTTTAAAGAAAGTGGCCCATTGCTGGGGAGAGATAGTAGAGGACTGGCATGGAGGCAGTTGACTCCCTGGGCAGGGAGGGCCTGTTTGCTTGGTTCCCAGGCTCTCTGTTGTTTGCCGTTTGATCCTTTCTGTAATTCTTTCTCCTTATTTTTAAGATGTGGCCAATAATGGTACCTACCTCCTAGGGTTGTTTGTGAGAATGAAACGGACTAATCCATGTAAAGACTTCAGCCTGGGTTTGGTTCCTAGAAAGCCTTCAGTGAAATCTTGACAATTATTACAAATACGGGCTTATTTAGACAATTGAAAACATTGTAACTTGTGATTTATAGAAGAACAGATGAATCACCCTTTTCTGAAAAAGTAGCTTCACTAAAGGGATGGCCTGCAGAATCACTGTTGTGCAGCTTTCACATCTCTGAACTATACAGAATATACCACTCCCTTTGTTTAGAGAAAATGAGATTGTGGTAAGGTCGAATTCTTACACATTATGAACTGCTGCCTTATGATGTGACTTTGGGAAGAAAGTAGCCATCTTCAGTTCTCGTGTTGAAAGCCCCAAGGATGTAAGGTGTAACTAGAGGACATGCCTGTGGCAGGTATGATATCTGAGCAGAGCTTACCTTACATTATCAAAGGAGGATCCACTGCTGGTCTTGTAGGGTCACCTGTGGATACTGATATTTCTGTGCAGACAGAGGGCACTCATTGAGAAGGCAGCAAACACACTGGAATCCTGGCAGTTCTCTGCCCTTGCTCATTGCCCTGGCCCATGTGCACAGAAGACTCTAAGCCTTCATCTCTTCATTGGGAAATGGACACTGTCAGCACTTTCTATCTCTGAGTGACAGATGCTAACGGCTCTAAGCATGCCTCCTGGATCACAGTCAGTCTCCACAGCAGCACAGTAGGACTCTGCGTGCCACACATGAGATGTGGAAGCAGATTGGACTAGCTTAGGTGGAGAAATTGGACATGTCCGTGTTCACATAGCATGATTCATGTCTACTCCGTTGTTGCGGCTGCTGCTTTCCTGTAACCAATTTTAGAGCCTGTCTTGGCAGCTGGAAGTATTTGGGATTAATTTCACACTCGCTTTATGAGTTGAGTGTTTTCCTGCAGCTCCCTGGGCCTCTGCCTCATTACTCTGGCATCAACTGATATGGCCATCAGACAGAGATGTCCTTTGGGGTCTCTGTTTTATTTGGAAACCATCAATTTGCAAAAGCAAAACAAAGGCCATCAGCACATTGTGCTTGAAGTCGTTAGCATTTATTGTTTCCTATAGGCCTCCCTTCTATAGTTCTGTGGAACACGAGGGAACACACAGCTTGCTCAGACAGTCATGAGCCTAGGGCTGGTGGGCGGGGAGACACTTTCCCTCAAATGTTAAATTCTAGCATCTGATTGGCTTCATTTCTCAGTTCCAGGCGATCCTGAAGCTCTTCTGGGCCTTGGTCATTCAGAGCTGAATCTTGATAGGTCTAGTTTTTCCAACTCTTTTTAATATGCTAATTCTGTTTAATTCATTTGGCTCTCATGGAGAACAAAGTAAACTTGGCTGTTACATGCAAAACTAAATTGAGAACATGGAGATCTGTTTAGTATTTCATGCTGGCCAGTAGGTCAGGAAGATTTTCCTTGGGGGTAATTTACATAAGGAATTGTTTATCCCATTTCTTTCCAATTTCTATGACCATTTGGGGATAATGGACTGTTTCCACAATGGCACAGAAATACATCCAGGGAGTCTGAAACGGGGAGAGGTAGTGCTTCTCCCAGATTGATGTATCTTGGGCCTTGTTCTGGAAAGAAAGATCCTGCGGCTTGGGCTGCTGTCTCACTAAGTCATTCTTTCACGACAGCCTTGCTTAGCTAGTTGGGTGGGTCCATGAGCTGGCATGTTGCTACACTTAGCGAGAATTTTCCCTTGGTAGTAAGGAACATGCATAGAAGCTTCACCAATGTCCCAGTGAGTGCCACAGGCATTTGTTCTGCCTGGCTGTGCTTTATTGACTAACATGGACACTTGGAATACTTGTGCTTTCAGAGTTAAGTGCCTGCCCACCACCTGAGAATTCCCATGACCAACCTCTTGATTACCGCACCTCCTCAAGCAGTCTCTTCTTTGTTATCCGCTTTCAAAGGCCCCTTCCTCACTACCAATGTGTTGGGAGGCCTCCCTTCTTGGTGGTGTGCAGATAAATCATTAACATGCCTCTTAATACTCATTGAGTTTTCTGTTGTAGACAATCCCAGTAGCAGATTTCAAGCTGTCGATATAAGGTCCCCGAGTATAGAGTTGGAAGAAATGGGCAGTAGCCTACTACTTACTGTGAAGTGTTAACCAAAGACAGATAAACTAAGTAAAGATTACCATGAGGCCTACGTAACAGCAGCAAATAATGAGTTTTTAGTATTTATAAATCCTTTTCTTTTTTGGTAATTTAAGTCTAAGTCCTGTAATTCTTAGTAATGGCCATATGAAATGACTGGCTTGCAAAATTCCTGAAAATTGAACAATTAGATCCTTCTCTTCAACTGGGAGGGGCTCACTAAGTGAGCTCCGGTGTGCTTCCCCCTCCACATGCTCCTCCTCCCTGAAGCCTTCCAAGCCCAGCTGGAGTTAGGATGCTCATCTCTGAACCTACAAGCATGACTACAGTCTCAAGCAGGTTGGGCAAGATGGACACCAGTGCTCAGTTCTGTTCTTTTACTTACTAGATAGGGCTGTGGCCACCCCACCGGAAGTTCCCAGTGCAGTGAAAGTGACAGGACTTTCTCACACAGGCCGGAAGAAAGGGGTGCAAGAACAGCTTCTAAAATAGGAAAGCTTTACTGGTCAGCAGTGGCCTGCCTTTCACAACTTCTGACTCAATTTTTTTCTGCTTTATATCTTTTAAGTAGGAAAAAAATTAAGACTTTAGATCAATGCCAGTTTTACTAGCAATTATTATATGGTCATGGTCAATTTTAAATGCAAGTCTAAACACATTTCATGCGCTTGGATGTCCCCACCTCCTCTGCCCATGTATATGCTCCATGCCCAGACGACTTCAGGGCCTTTCTGAGAATGGCCTCAGTCTTCTCCTCTGAATGAGAGGAAATAATGTCAAGTAGGTACAAGTGACCAACGACACTGATCACATGGCATAGCACAGAAGCCATAGCATGCCATTTCTGCTTAGTTAATCGGGGGACCATTTTTAACAGTCATGCCACCAATACAGTTTTCTTTGTGGTCTATAGGGCCTCCCTTATAAGGTCAATATTTGCTCCCTCAGCCTATTTTTCTTCTTTTAGTATGAACTCTTTAAAGGTAGAGATTAGATCTGTCCCTTGTGATTTCCCTACAGGGCACTCTGCACATTTCCTGCAAGTACCTGGTACTCAGTGGGGGTTTATGACCTTGATCTTTCTATAAGTTCAACCTTTGCCAGTAAGCGCGTCCTTTTGGTATCATAGCTCCACAACGATGCTTAATTGTTACCATTCATAGCAAGACAGAGAGTGGAAGCTCAGACTTCAACAGGAGTCCGTTGTGATCATGGTCAGGGTGCATATGATTTCAGGTGTTACAGTTTATGCAATCTTGCCTTTCCTGCCTCTTTTAGGGGACTTCTTAAAGTAATGGGAAGGGGATGCGCTCCAGCCCCATTTGAGTAAAGGAGGCCCCAGGGATATTAACTCCGATCCATTGTAATCGTCCCCTTGCTAGCTTCTTTTACACTTTCTTTTCTGCACAATTAAGACATTATTATAGCTATGCTTCTTTCCACTAATTGGTTCTGTATGTATGCTTCCTTTTAAATGATTATGAGGTCCTGTGGGCTACGAGCTCCAATCTACTTCTTAAAATGCTAGTGGAAAGCACAGTCCTAGGTGCACAGGAAGCCATGATTTTATGTGCTACTGGCCTTGGTTCAGATACTGGCTTCCTGGAGAACTGACTGACTGTAATTGGCTTCTGTGACTCCTTTAAGGTGTTGATCACATGGAAAAGAGTCCTGGTGTGAATGGCATGTTCAGGCAAAGATCAGCTGTGCTGTCTTTCTCCCCCCTGCATTGAGTGTCCAGTGTCTCTCAGACACTCTGGTGACTCTCCCTGCAGAGCCCCTTTCCCTACATGGAATTTGAGAGACCACACAGCTGTAGACTTCACTTGCTTGAATGACAGTGCTTTAACAAGCCCTTTGGGCCAGCGTCAATAAGCCATGAAGTATCACTGAATGGAGACTCGCCTGCACCAGACTCCTGAATCTCATCTGAGTCCTCGAGCTGGCCAGCGGGCGTTTGGGAAGGAGCTTACTGCTCCAGCGTTGGCTCTTCCTGTCCTGGGGACTATAGACGCCCTGAGTCTCCCGGGCAGCCGGTTCATTACTTTTAATGAGCACAGAATTTACCAAGACATTAAAATAAAATAGAATCAAGCACCGATGGGCAGACTTGGATATTCCACCCAATTGTTGCTTTAGCTCCTTTTTCCACAAGATTTTTCAAGAGAAGTTTTTAGAGCAGATTCTAGTCACTCCTGCCAATTTTCATCCTAAGTAGATTTGGCATTGCAAACCTAACACACCCTGAGCTGCTTTCTAATGCCCTGTGGGTTGGTGGCTGACATTTGTGTTAAAAATGACAGTTTTTTAACTAATCAGATATTTGAATCTTGTTTGGTTTTTTACAAATGCTTAAGAAGTATTGGATATCTCAGTGCCATATAATCTAGAAAGACAAATTTAAAAGAGTTATGTTCTGAAAAAGTTATTTAAAACAAAGACTAATCCAGTTATTTATTTTGATTTCATTTTAATTGATCAGTCTTCATAGCTACTTACAGAAGACTGAAGTAGTTTTACTCTTTAAGAGAACTTCTCTTCCTATGGCGAAGCACACACTGAACACTGTCCCTATAAAGCTGATTCTGTGGATGTTTTCTTCCCTGCCATATGGATTTGGAATTACGTGGGGCATTTTCCCGAGGAAGGAAGCTAGCAGCCGACTTTGGTATTATTCAGTGTAACTTGTGTCTGGAAGAAGACAGAGCCCGTCAAGCTGTTTGCAAGGAAAACAGAAGCACAGCAATGAGATCTGCCGAGGCTCAAGGACTGTGAAATTGTCCCTAACCAAAGTTTGTGATTTCTTCAGGTGATTGCTCTAGCAGATGCGATTGAGGAGAACCAGGACAGGCTGTTGCAGTCATTCTCGGGCCTAAAGAGTGCCACCCATTTGCTGATTCTGCTAATCAGGCTGTGGCAGAGGCTGAGCGCTGACCAGACTGCTATTCTGGAAGCAGCATTTCTGCCACTACAGGAAGACACGCAGGAACTGGTAAGGACCCACAAGCCCCACAACCGCATGACTGAGGAGGGTTGGGGTTGGGGTTGGTATCACATGGCTATCTATGATTTTTTTTTAAGGCACCAAAAGAAGGTTTACGTTTTCACAAAAAAGCTGTTTTCCTTTTCTTCAAACCATAATAAAAGTGTCATATGATGGCACTCCCCCCCCACGAGTGGTTTTAAAAATAGGTATACAGTCCATTTTTATGTAGTCCTCAGTCTGTTTTTATGTGCTCTTCAATCTCTGAGCTGCAGGAAAGTAGTCATTTGACAGTCTGAGTGATCGCAGTAAATCCTTCAGATTAGCTAATCCTTCCCGAGGCTGCCAGAGAAAACACCTCAGTCATTTTAATTTGTTCGGTGTTCTTAAGTTTTAGTGTTACTTCAAAGGTTAGGGGCTGAGATGGTTTTGCTGAGAATGACGGGAAGAGTTGCTTACGTTTACAGAGTTCTTTATAATCGTTCATAAAGTCCTTCGAAGAGGCATTTCAGAATGAAAGGGAGAAAGTGAGGGTGGGAGGGTTTTCACCAGAGTCCATAAAGAAAAACACCGAAATTCTCTGAATCCTAGATGCATACAGGACCAAGTACCTCGCAGGTGCTCTTCTGCGTGCACTTATTTATGGAGGAATACTAGGCAGCGTGGAGACCAGAGGTGTGAGCATACTCCTCATGGTGGTTGTTTCAGGGGGATACCAGTTTCAAACCCATTTTCAAACCTAGACCTAAGGACGTGGTTATGAAAGTAACAGCCCTGAGACTAGCAGTTAGTGCTCAGGAGGCCTTTCCCATCAGTCACAGATGTGGCCCTGGAGATAGCTTAAGGAGTGTTTCTACCTCCATTTACAAGTAACAAGACCTAAGTTTTCCTATGCTTAAATGCTTTTCTACGTCTGTCTGCCCAGAAAGTGTGTGTGTTTTAGCCAGATGCCTTATTTAAGTGAACAAGTAACTGTCTCAGTTACTTTTCTATTGCTGTGAAGAGACACCATGACCAAGGCAACTTAAGAAAGAAAATGTTCAATTTGAGGCTCATAGTTCCAGAGGGTTAGGATCCATGACCACCATTGATGGCTAGGAGCATGGCAGACAGTGCTGGGCAGGGCAGGGCAGGATAGGACAGGGCTGGACAGGGCAGGCAGGGCAGGCAGGCAGGAAGGGCAGTGAAGCAGTAGTTGAGAGCCTACATCTGATCAACAAGCACCAGGCAGAGAGAGCTAACTGGGAATGGAATGGACAAAGCCCTCCTATGGTGACCCACCTCCTCCAACAAGGCCAAACCTCCCAGTCCTTCCCAAACCTTACCAATACTTGGAGACAAAGCATCCAAAAATGATTCTACAGGCCATTCTCATTTAAACTACCACAGCCATTTTAAAAAATTAAAATCACAAGTTTTGTCAGCTACATCAAAATTTTAAGACAGAAAAGCTCTATTTTGTGACCTAAAATACTAATACATACACTGAAAAGTGGGCTACTTATTTTAGTGGCAAATGATATAAAGAGACCAACAAAAAGTTTTGTAAGTCAAATTGACATTCAGAAACTGAACCAGAGACTATTTTCTACAAAGAGGGAAGGAGCACGGGGGTGGGTCGGATTGTTTATAAACTCTCTCTAGGAGGCATAAAGCCTTAGGTAGTCTCTGGTTTGGTCCCACCATGGTGTCAGTCACCATAGTCCTTACCTGGTCTGAATCACTGTGTCTGTGTCCATAAGGAGCAAGTTAGGTTCCACCCCAGGGCTGTGAGAGGAGCTAAAGAGTAAGGCAAGTAGAGGACTGGAAGTTAGAAGTCATCCCTGGAACAGGCTTGCACCTCCTTCCAAATCACCTTCATGTTAACTGTATGCTTCTCGGTCATAGTTGAGAACAAGAATCATGTCTTGTGTTTGCTAAAGCCCTGGTGCATAGCCCGTATTGATTCAGTGGAAGAACGTATAGAGTGTGAAAGGTGGAAGAGAAGAAAGCAGGGCAGGCCAGTGCACATAAACCCCGTATATAAAAAGTAGGAGCATTAGTGTTGCCAAGGCTGGTGAGATGGCTCAGCAGGCAAGGACAAAGACCATGCAAACTCAGCAACCAGGCTCCGTGCCTGAAGACCAAGTAAAGGTGGATGGAGGGAACCGGTGCCACAGGGTGGTCTTCTGATCTTTGCATATGCACGGTGACACACCGTCTCCTCTCTCTCTCTCTCTCTCTCATACATACATACATGCATACATACATATACACACACATGCACACATGAATACATACATACATACACACACATGCACACACACACACACACACATGGATAGACACAAAAATAATAAACTAAACATCTCTAACTGACAGTGGATCGCTTTCCTGAAACCTGTTTCACTGTCTGCAGGTTCTGAATTTCTGTGTTTTGTGTTCAACAGCAGACCAAAAAATATTAATATATAAATATTGTCTTGACAAGAGAGAATCTACATTAGCATAATATTTATTATAGTTTGTTGTTATGAGTCCTTGATATCATTATTAGCTATTGTCAGTTTCTTTCTGTGCCTATTTATAAATCAGGTATATACATATATGAAAATATGTTTGTCTAGGGTTTAGCTCCGAGGGTTCAGGCATCCACGCATCCACTGCCAGTTTGGTATGTCAGGATGAGGGAAATGTACTATCAACAAAGAGTTTTTCTTTTTGCAATTTGTCTCAGCTTGTCATTTTCTTATTTTATCTTTTATGTTCTAAGAACAATTAAAAATTGGTTTTTGTTAGAAGGAATGAACTTTGAGGTTTGAATATTTCATTTTCATGGCTCAGCTGTGTGGCACAGAAGCCTACCACATATACCACTTATTTGTGAGGTCTATGGACATGGCATGGGAATTGTGAACTAGTGGGTCAAAACCACACAGTGTGTATATGTATGTCTTAAAAGATGAAAAAATGTTTCTTTTAAGACACAAGCTGTCTCACCATCCTAACTTAGTACTGAACTTCATAATGTGCAATGCCACTTGGTTTTTCTTAGCAGAGTTGGTTCTCACACCCCCCCCCCACCACTGTGTGGGGTTTGGAGTTGATCTCAGGTTGAGTGTGTTCACCACGGAAGAGCAGCATCTCTTAGAAATGCATGATGTATTCGCCATGTGTGCCAAGGAGACCAGAGTCCTGTAGAAATGCATGACTATGTTCACCATGTCGAACGTTGAAAGGCTTCATCTCTTCTTGGAGACTCTCTGTGTTGCCCATCTATATCTCCTCTATTCTCCAAAGAATGCAGAGAAAGTTTCTTCCAACTCTCTTCCTAATGTGGTGAGATTAGAAGGTGAATATACTTATGTCTGTTGGATGTAAGATATTTGGAAATAACACAGACCAAAGAATGAAAACAAAGAGCAATTTGGATACTTCTTGTGGTACTCTTCATCTTTAGTTGTAGTATTCACCTCGGAGTTAGGATGTTGAGACAGCTTGTATCTTCAAAGAAACATTTTTTTTTTCATCTCTTAAGACACACACATACACTGTGTGGTTTTGACACACTACTAGTTCACAATTCTCATGCTGTGTCCGTAGACCTCACAAATAAGTGTTATGTGGTGGCCTCTGTGCTACCCAGCTGAGCCATGAAAATGAAATATTCAAACCTGAAATAACTTGAGAGGAGGGTGAGGCAGGAAAGAAAGGAGTCTCTTACCAGAATGTTGAAAATATACCCCATATTGAAGTTATTATGATACCACAAAAATCTGAATGCAATTTAGATGGTTTGGTTGAGGGTGGATGGCAAAGCACATGTGTGAGGGAAGAAACCCGGACATGTGGGCAACATTTCCAGAAGACACTTTCAGCCCAAGGGCAGATGTCCCCACAAGAGACAGGTAGGAAGAAATGTTCAGAACATATTTATGTTTCAAACATATCTGTATAATTTTTATACTGATTTGTTGTGTAGTTATTGAGACAGAATATATCAAGCAGGCTACATTTGATAGAAAACTCTAGAATAGTATCTTCCTAATGCTATCAGGTTAGCAAAGCAAACAATATTCAGAACCTTCCCATGTTAGTAGTAGAGCACAGTGCCCTTTGACTGTCATCAGGGGGCAGTGCCAGTCATCAGCAGTTTGTTTGAAACAGCGCTGTGTGTGTAGCAGAGCTCATGGTTGTTCTTTACCCTGTCTCTTTAGGGACACTTCTCCTTCTTCCTTCCTTCCTTCTCCCTTCCTCCCTCCCTTTCTTCTAACCCCTTCCTCCCTTCTTCCTTCCTCCCTCCTTCCTTCCTTCCTTCCTTCCTTCCTTCCTTCCTTCCTTCCTCCCTCCCTCCCTCCCTCCCTCCCTCCCTCCCTCCCTCCCTCCCTCCCTTCCTTCCTTCCTTCCTTCCTTCCTTCCTTCCTTCCTTCCTTCCTTCCTTCCTTCCTCTTTCTCTCTCTCTCTCTCTCTCTCTCTCTCTCTCTCTCTCTCTCTCTCTCTCTCTCCCTTTCTTTTGTCCTTTCACTCTTGCTTTCTCTTATTCATTTGTCACTTTCCAGTAGCAAAGAAATGCTAGTATTTCAGATTAGTACATGTACTTTTTTTAAAGGTGCTAAAACATATATGCACCAGATGTACTTTGTAGAGATGATTTGTCTACTGAGAATAATATTGAAAACTTTGTTTTGTCTCTAAGAGGTCTTAAGTATAGTTTCACTGATAGAATAATTAAAATTTTCCACTGTCCTCTTTCTGTAATTATGGCATAATGTAGTCTGAAATAATATTTTATTACTGTGTGTAGTAGGGCTTTTGTGTATGTGCTTGCTGTGTGTCTAACCCAGACCATTAGGAATGCTAAGTATATTTTCTACCATTGAGCTCTACTCCCGTGCTCCCAATAACTTTAAATTATAAAACAAATACCTTTCAGGCTAGGAGTAGAAGATATTTGAGAGCATAAAATCTTAAAGGGAGCAGGGTTGAAAGTCTATCCCATCTATTTTGAAGTCCTATAGAACATACTGTGTCTACTCCTGCCAATGAGGGTTGTATTAGAGGTTGTGACAGTAACACATTAACATCTTGTTCCTCTGATGCCTCACAGAAGCCAAAAGTCATACAGGTGTAGTGTGTGTGTGTGTGTACATATACACACATTTTTAGGCTCAATGGGATTATCTTTTTTCAAGTCATTTAATTATCTAATGAATTTTTATTAAGGACTTACTAGTTTTTAAGCACTGTTTGGGCTACGATATAACTTGTAAACAAAATATATTTATGTGTTATTTTTGGTGGTTTTAACTCAAATTCATTAGCAAATATTGTAATCCTGAACTCTCCAATACAGTAGCCACTTACAAAACAAAATATAAATAAGCTGACGTGAAATAAATTGACTTCATTATCTGTCTTTCACTCGCTAGTAGCTACATGTGATGGGTGCTTGCTCCTTAGACAGTGCAGACAGAGAAGTCTGGCATTCCAGAAAGTCTCTAGCCTAGCAGTGGTAAGCATCAGGAAGAAACAGGGCTATATCCGTTGGATTCATCACAGCACATAATAGTAAACTAATAAAAGCAGAGCAGGAGACTGGCATGAAATTCCTTCCTGATGTCTGATTTACCGTCCCTTATTTGTGGTGTCCTGGGATCAGTGTGGTCATATGTCAACACCAGGTCCTTGTAGAAACAAGAGCTTACCTGAGAGATCTGAATGTATCTGCATAAAGGGAGGCAGGAGACAGCAGCATTGTTGTTGCTCTGCCTTTGATATAGTTTAGAAGTATTCTAAAGACTCATGCATGCCCTGGGAGCCTGGCTGCTAGCCTGCGACACTACTGAGAGATGGTAGACCCCTGAGGGGGTGGAACCTAGTGGAAGGGAGTGTGTCATGAAGGTAGCTGAAAGGGATCCTGGGATCACAGCCATGTCTTCCGTCTCTCACTTTCTCTCTGTCCTGAGGTGAGAACTGCTTTGCCATGTGCTACCACGATGATACTATTTATGTCTTGCCACAGACCCAAAGGCAGCATGGCCAAACGACCGTGGTTGATAACCCTGAAGCTGTGGGTCCAAGTAAACCTTCCTTCCTTATAATTTAGGTATAACCTCAGGTTTTCATCACAGCAACCAAAAGCAAAGTATAGTATCCTCCACATGGCCTTGGCAAATACTGTTGCCGTTATGAATCTTTTCTGCCAGCGTGAACATGGCCTTTGAATTCTTTTGATTGCCGTCTCCTGGATACTTGCTTTATTCTGGATTGGATGTGGATGAATTCTCTTTGCCCTTCCTGATCCCAGCTCAGATCTGCTTCTCATTATTTTAGTAAACAGCTCAGATGACTGGAGTTTTCATCCAGCCGATGGCAAGAGAGCAAGGAGGAGGAGGACTGGGGTCTGAGTGGGCTGCCGGAGCCTTCTCTTTCTGAGGTCCGTGTGTGTTCACTTGGCTCTGGGGGAGCCTGGAATGAAAAGAGCAAGAGTGTGCTGGTGTGGAGACCTGGCTTTGTAGACTCCACATGGCATAGCATTTGTCTTGATAGTTCAATTCCTTTGAATTGCATTCAATATCTTTTGCAGTATTTTCTACCATTTGAAAAAGAAATGTTTTATTGTATTCTCAAGGACTTAATAGTTAACTTTCCCTGGTACTAACTTTTAAAACTCCCTGAGAAAGTTGGATGGAAATTCACATCAACGGAAGAGGGAGACTTGAACCTTCAGTCTAATTGATTGATGGTTCCTTTTACAAACGGATACGGAAAGGAAACTTATTTTTAACATGTTGAACATGGTTCATGTGAGAAAGCAGATGTTTATAATAGGAAGTGCTATTGTACGGAGGGACTTATCGAGGCTCACTTCTAAGGCTGAAAGGCGCCTAGGCCACAGGTCAGATTTGAAGTCAGAACCATTGTGCCTGCTGTCTGGACCGAGTGATGACTAATCACCACCATTACTAATGAGCCTGCTCAAAAGAGAAACAGGAGGAAGTCTGCTGTCACTATTAAGTCTGCCTTTGTGATGGCTCAAGTATCATCACAATTATAACTGTCTATGGGAATGTGGGCCAGAAAGTAAATATTTTGGTATTTCCCATGGTCCTAGCCAGCAAGATAAACATGTGGAATTAGTTTCTTATTCATAATGGCCATATAAGATGCAACTGCTATTGTTTAATTATATAATATTCTGTATTACCAGAGTTGACTACAACATACAGTCCAAAGCTTTTAAGAATTCCTTTCTGGAAAGCTCCTTGCCTCTGGCCATTTCCTTTCTACCTGACTGCCTGTGCTGGCATTTGAAACAGCCTTTTTGCCATTTCTATGGAGGTCATCTGTCATGTCTCTGGAGCCCAGCACCCCAGTCCTCCTGCTTCACACCTGGTTCTGTGCTTGCCTGGGCTCTGAGGCACCTGCATGGAGTTCGAGTGCCAGTGCTGGACAGCCAGGGCTTCGTGTCCCCTGGCTCTGCCATTTCTCATTTCTAAACTCCCCCGTCTGTGCCTCCACAGCATCTCCTCATCAATCGCCAGAAGCTGTGCTGAGTCTCATCAAAGCAGAGCCACTGGCTTTGTCTTCCTGTAGATAGCACTGGCTGTTTGTCCATCTACCTGCTTGCTGTAGGCAGGTCAGTCTGTCTCCCCCCTTTTTCCTTCTGGGCTGTATTCCCTTGTGGACTCCAGCAGGGCATGACACTGTTTTCCTTCACATTGTTCCAACATTGTCAAGTGTTCTTCTCTACATGTCCAATAAATTCAAGAACAGATTCTTTTGCATCCACACAGAGTTGAAGCACAGAGTTATTAGTCTATCATCATTTAGAGGACGAAACTCCACATTTTATTATAATCTCTCAAATAATTACAGATGTTCTTCCATAACTGTAAAGTTTTTCAAAGATCACTTTTTACAAGGGAAACATTCTACCTCTTTTTCTATGCTCTTTATTTTGTGAACTGCACCAAATGTTTTTGTGTTGAATAAGAGCAAAGCATTTTTTGATATATGGATCTTTTTGGTCTGTTTTTTGGTTTTGTTTTTGTTTTTGAGACAGGGTTTTTCTGTAACACCCCTGGCTGTCCTGGAATTCTCTTTGTAGACCAGGCTGGTCTCAAACTCACAGAGATCCACCTGCCTCTACCTCCCAAGTGCTGGTATTAAAGGTGTGTGCCACCATGCCTAGCTCATATAGATCCATCATATAAATACATTAAGCTAGATGACCAGCACATGTATAGTCATGTGAGATATAGTATCATAATGTCTTAGTCATTGTCTTAGTTTGGGTTTCCATTGCTGTGAACAGACACCATGACCAAGGCTACTCTTATAAGGATGTCATTTATTTGGTGCTGGTTTACAGATTCAGAAGTTTAGTCCATTATCATCAAGGTGGGAAGCATTGCAGCATACAGGCAGGCATGGTTCAGGAGGAGCTGAGAATTCTATATTGTCATCTGAAGGCTGCTAGCAGAACACTGACTTCCAGGCAGCTAGCACTAGGGTATTAAAGCCCACACCCACAGTGACACACCTATGCTAATAAGGCTATACCTCCTAATAGTGCCACTCCTTGGGCCAACCGTATTCAAGCCACCACATTCCACTCCCTGGCCCCCATGCACTTGTTCAAATAATTGAGTCTATGGGGCCATACTTAGCCATAGCATAATGCAAAATACATTTTGTTCAGCTTCAAAAGTCCCATAGTCTATAACAATGTTAAAAGTCTCAACAATGTTAAAAGTCTAAAGTTCAAAGCCTCTTCTGAGATTCATCCAATCACTTAACTGTAATCCCTTATAAAGTCAAAATAAAAAAAAATCAGATTACATACTTCTAACATCACAGGATGTATATTACCATTCTAAAACATCATAGTGAGGAAATACTGGACCAAAGCAAGACCCAAAACAAACTGGACAAACTGCAAACTCTGCATCTTCATGTCTAATGTCAAAGTGCTCTTCAGATCTCTAACTCCTTTCACCTTTGTTGACTGCAACACAGTTCTTTTTGGCTGGTTCTACTCCCTTTTTAGCAGCTTTTCTCAGCAAGTATACCATGGCTCTGGCGTCTCTTAACATCTTGGAGTATCCAAGACAACTTCAACTTCACAGTTTCTTGATCCATGTCTGGGATTCACATATGATCTTCCTCAAAAGGGCTAGCGTCACTTATCCAGCTCTGCCCTCTGTAGCACTGTACACTCTGTTTGACTCCACTCCACTCCTGATGTTGTTCTTGGTGATTATGCCATGGCACTGGCATCTTCAATACACTGGGGTCTTCCACTGCAACTAGGCTTTACCCACAGCCTCTCATAGGCTCCCTTCATGGTGCCAAGCCCCAAGTTCTTTGCAAGGCCCCTTCAGTTCTGGGCTGTCAATTGCAACTGAGGCTCTACCTTTATCAGTGGCCTTCCCTGGCCTCTCATAGTGCCAAACCTCAGCTACTCTCCAATAACCTCTTCATACCTTCAAAACCAGGACCACCCAGGTGATTCTTTTACCAAGTCAAGCTTCAATACAAGGTACATCCTTGGTTATCTCTGGAACACAGCTTCTTTGTGCTCTCAGAAAACTCTCCCCAGAACATTTCACCTCAGTGATGCTGGTCTCCTCTTAATCACTGATACTTTCATAGCTCCAGCTATTCAGTATCAATTGTCCCAGTAACCTCTTCTACCCTTAACTCTAAATCAAGAGCCACATGGCTGAAGCTGACAAGGTCTGCTGCTTGCTGGGGCTGGAACATGGCCTCCTTGTTCTAAAACATTATCACCAGATTTCTGTCTTCCAACTCCTTCACTGCCTAACCTTGGCTGTCCTGGTACTTGCTCTGTAGATTGACCTTGAACTCAGAGATCTGCATGGCTGTCTCCTGAATACTGGGATTAAAGAAATGTATCACCATGCCTGGACTTAAGTGTTTATTCAACTAGAACCTGCTCTATCCTAAGCTGGCTTTGAACTCAGAGATCTGTTTGCCTCTATCTCCTGATTAAAGTTGTGTACCACCATGCTTGAGCCTACTCTTTTCCTGGCCACTATTCCCCAAGATCCGGATCAAAAGCCAATGGCCTCCATTTCTGGATTGTAGTTCATTCCAGATTAAAAGTCTGAATGGAAGCAATAACCAGATAATAATAATGCCTATATATAACTATTCCTTGTTCAATGGCAAATTCGTAAACGTTAAACTTAGCTGGGTGAGATCTTGCCCCAAAGTCACCAGTCTGTAATCTGTTTATCTCCATGAACACAGGATTTAGCTCCATCGCTCTTCCTAATGCCCTTTTATTACTTGAACCATACATTTTGTATTTTTTTTAAGATTACAGATTAGATCACAGATTAAGCGTTATCAAGATGTCCTTCATGAGACTAAACCACAAGACAGAGAGTTTAGGATTGTTTTGAGACTTTCTTTGAGAATGCAATTAATTTGACTATTTTCACCTTAGCCTCAGGCAGACTCTTTGGACAAGGCCAAAAGCAGCCACATTCTTTACCAAAATATCACATGAGCAGTCTCTTGGCCAGTTACTAAAATTCTTCTCCCTTGAAACCTCTAGAGCCAGGCTTCCACAGTTCAAATCACCCTCAGCAAAACAAAGTCTTCCATATATCTACTAGGATATCTCATTAAGCCCCACTTAAAGCGTTCCACTGCTTTCCAAATCCAAAGTCCCCAAATTCTCATTCTTTCAAGCAAAAGCACAGTCAGGCTTATACCTCACTCCTGGTACTAACTTCTGTCTTAGTTAGGATTTCCATTGCTGTGAAGAGATGCCCTAACTAATGCAACTTTTATAAGAGATTACATTTAATTGGAGCTGGCTTACAGGTTTAGAGCTTCAGTCCATTTTCATCAAAACACGAAGCATGGCAGCATCCAGGCAGGCATGGTGCAGGCAGAGCTCCGAGTTCTACCTCTTGTTCTGAAGGCAAACAGGAGAAGACTGACTTCCAGGCAGCTAGGAGTACGGTCTCAAAGCCCATTTCTATAGTGACATACTTCCTCCAACAAGGTCACACATCCTAATAGTGCCACTCCCTGAGTCACGCATATGCAAACCACCACAAAAGGTAAAGGGACAGCATATATGATAATGGCTCCCTAAAGTTATAGACCCAAGTTCAGTGAGTTGTATAGACCTTGGGTCTGGGTAACTGTGTGCTGTGTGATAGTTTTATTTAATTTCAATTAAATTAATTTTAATTAAATTAATTCAATTAACACACTTAAAAATAAATATTCACTATTTAAAAGTTGAGGTTACTCACATGACAGCTATCTGTATGCAAGTACAGTCTGGGATCCTCATACAGTGACATATTTCACATTTCTCAGAGTGTATCCCAGTTGTAAAATGTGCTTGACTGTATACTCAAGCATCCACCTACCCACATAACCTAACAACAGAGATAAATTCAAGAATTTTTGTCTTACCAGTGATAAATGTGCACATGTGACAGCCATTGATAAGCACACTTCGCTTCCTGTGCCTTAGCCATATTTGGCAATAAGTGGTAAAACAGACATTTACTAAAATGCACATAGCTGCTTATTTCTGATACTGTCTTTCCAGAGATCACTCTAGGAAAACATATATCATAAAGCTAACACTATATCAGAAATCTAAGTTAATGAACTAAGAGAATGGTAGAGTCCATTTGGTATCATAATGTTTATAATTATGAAATACTGAAGCAAACTAAATACTAATTTTTGAAAAACATAAATGTATTGAATAGAATATGATGCCATACCCGGATTAAAGTGTCTTCTAGAGCAAAATGCTGAATTGATTCCGTGTCCTTATGTATGTTATCAGACTTCAGATACAGGCCTCTTCATCTGTACACTGATAAAGGAACCTGTACTTCAAACAGTTTGGTTTTGAAGCAGGGGTGGGTGGAGAGTGGGGGGAGGGACTGTGACCATCCAGATAATGTCTGACCTCGTAAACGGACAGCACAGAGGAGGAACAGGATACTCAGAGTATGAGTAAACTTGTCTACAGGCGCCTGGGAGGGGATGAACTTACAGTCTGCAGTCTGAGGCTCTAGCAGGTCAGCAGCATCAGGGTCATGGCTCACCGGTTAGACTGGATGCTGTGACTTGAGAAAGGAATCGGCTTCTGTTCCAGGTGTATCCTTTCTTAGGATTTTTTTTTTTTAACTACATACTCTGGACTTCGTTTTGTTTGGCTGTGACCTTACTATAAGTGATCCACTTAAGCACAATAAATGAATAAAGCAATACATGTACAAGTTATCTATACATGTATCCAAATTATATTTTTTAGCAGAAAGGAACCAAAATTACCTTGTTTGCTTAGTTTCTATCAACTAAACTGCATAAGCCCCCTTTATGTTTTATGTCATTTGGAGGTGACAACAGTAATAAATCAGTAATAAAAAAAGTTCTTAAAAAAATAAAAGCAGACTGACACACCCTTAGGAAACCAAATGTGTTAATCCATATTTTCTAAAACTATGATCCAGGCGGCGTGTGTGTAGCTGAACGGTAGGTCACATGCTTAGCACATCCAACAACCTGGTTCAGTCCTCAGCATCACTGGGAAACCGTCACAAAACGAAATCCAGGGACATTTGTGGTGCATTTGGAAACTTTATTTGCTAGGGTGTGTGGTTTTCATGAGGATAGTCTTAATACCCCTGAAAATGTGTGAGGATGAATTGAATGCCCGATGTGGGACCAGGTGTGTGACAAGCATCCAGATGGGGTCGTCACTACTGTAGTTCAGCAGTGAGATGCCGGGTGCTGGGGCCCTCCCATTCCTCCATATATTGTTAAGAGAAACAAAAGCAAGAGGACTTGCAGTTAAGCTCTGATGGCGTGCTTTTTAACACTTCAAATGTTAAGTAATCATTCAAAGAGTGCTGTGAGTCTCATTTAGACATAATTTTTTAAAATAACATATTGCGTTCCTGAGTAAGAAAAAATATGTAAGCAACCTGCATTGGATCAGGTGTTTCTCTTAAGTCAGTACCATAGGCCACTGCACGGCACTTCCTCCTATGGCAGCAGGAAGGTGTCATGGAGGGGGTCAGGCATGCTTAACACTGCTGCACCACTGTCTCAACTGGCTTCTGCGCCTCAGAAATTCCTTTACAGTGTTGCATTGGCTCCTCCCTCAGTTGGATCACATGTTTCTGAAGGTGAAGAAGCCTCTGTCCAGAGCCAGCAGTTCCTCTTAGGCAAACTGGTGTTTCCTTTGCAGAAGTGGAATGAGGCAGATCTCATTGGTGGCCTTGCTGACTTCAGTGTTGCTCGCATATGGTGGGAATGCATGTACCTGGGTGGCAGTGACAGGCTTTCTTTCTCTGTGGGGGTCGGTTAGCCTTATGCTCTAGGAAGCATTGCTTTGCAAAAATAGGAACATTGCTTTTTGAGTGATTCATGCTTGCTTCACTAACTTTAGGTTCATAGTCTTCCCTTGCTTTTCTGTACATACAGGAAAAGTTTTGGTAACTAACAAGACACCATATGAGTCTTAAAAATTTTTATAAATAATATTTGTGATGTGTGTGTGTGTGTGTGTGTTTACACCCGTGCGTGTGTACAATGTTGCGAACATGGTGGTCAGAAGAAAGCCCTTCCTATCTTGAATAACTTACTTGAGGATTTTGGTTCTAGAACAAGGACTAGAGGATAAAACAAATCCTGCTGAAGTCTTTAAATCTACCACTCTCTAAATATATGTTTTTTTCTACATCATTATAGTTTATATTTTTCTGTTATTGATAATGCAAGGTACTTACAGGTAGGAGCTATATCTGAGTCTCTTTCATTTTTTAATTTCACAGTACTTAATATCATGTACTATTTAATCATACATATTTTTAAAAATAAATACAAATGAATCTCAGGACTCGTAAACATGACCAACCTGGTACATGCCTCTGCAATGCAAGCAATGCGATGGTAAGGTGGCAGATAGTGACCAGAGAATTCTGGGAAACTCTCTGAGGCTCTAGTGTACCCAGTGACCAACCACAGGAGACCCTGCCTTACATAAACAGGAAGTGAAGACTGGTGCCCAAAGTTACTCTCTGGCTTTGATACACATGCTTTGGCAGTTATGTACCCACACTCTCACACCTGAACACATATGCACAAACATGCATGCGTGCCATACATAGAGAAACAGATATAAATTAATTTATGGACTTCCCCTGAAGTGTATAAAACCATTTAAAGTTATACCACTTCATATTCATTACAGTTTTGAAATTTGAATTGTGGTAACTAGCCTTATTTTCATTTGATTTCTATGGAGAAAAATGGCATGTTACATTATACTATAGATGGTGTACTGTTCTAGCACTTCTCTGGATTTTAATTCTAGTTGAGGGTGATCAAAATAGAAGCCCTTCCTGCAGCCACTGGCAACCTTGACAGAGAAGGCAGCAGGAAGCCATACCCTAAAACATCGATGTTTCTGTGTGGTCTCAGAAAGCCACACTTGAGGGGAGAGAGGAAAACAGGGGAAGATCCCGTAAAGCAGTGGTATTTGGGGACATTCTTTTCTCTTGCATTTCATCATGCAGCAAGGCTGGGGTCCAGTTCCTCACAGGGCACCGGGGAGAAGAAGAGGTCCATCTTGTCAGAGTAACATCCCAAGAGGGTCACAAAGTGCAGTTCAGGTAGAGAACTAGGGCACAAAGTTCACCCTGTGGGGAAGAGCCAAGGCTTGAGGAAACCAAAGGGAAAGGTGCAGTTATCCAGACTTGAGGAGATCAGCCCCTTCAACCCTGATCTGAACAAGTCGATTTCCACCACTGAAAAGGGCTACAACGAAGGCAAAGCAAAATAAGATGCACACTCAAGCCCATCCCTTCCTACTTCCTGCCTCACCCAGGCTTTTGCTCACTTAGGCAACACATGGGCCAGCCGTGATGTTAAAGCTATAGACTTGAGAACTAAAGCCAAAGGTGGTTTCACAAAAGGGCACGTGCTTACTTCTCTTGTAGAAGTTTAAGCAGTAATTTCTCATATCAATACTGCCTTTCACTCTTGAAATACATGGTAGATTACTAGTCTGAATAAAGGATGGGAACCTGGCATCTGCAGGTGGGCACAAGTGTGCTTTCAGTGCTGGTAACGGCGGCAAGGGGCTGGGCGCCAAGGAGGTATGAGGACAGCTCAGCCCCCAGCTCCCCATGCTTGAGTGTCCACTTCCTGAAAAATGTTTTGCTTTATATTTTATTAGCTAGTTGTGCTATCTGCTTACTCATGTATTATCACATTGAGTTTCTCCTAAGAAACTCTTCACCATCTCTTAGCTCACAAGCACACTCTTATGATTGTATTTGAATCTATGCAGTAGTTTAGGCCCTCTAAATATTTTATTAGCAATCTAAGTATTGTTACTATGTCTCATTATATGAAATATCTATAATAAATATATTGTTTACTGCTCTAGTAATAGAGGAACCTGTAAGAATGGAATGTAAAATTGAAGCAGACTAAATTCGTGCAATAGCCGACTTTATTCAGAGCACTAGACAATTTATACTCAGAGGCATTGGTTAAGACCCTTCCTAACACCTGGACCCTTTACTACAGTTCCTTATGTTGTGGTGACCCCAGCCATAACATTTTTTATTGCTGCATTATAATTGTAATTTTGCTACTGTTATGAATTGTAGTGCAAATATCTGATATGCAGGATATCTGATATGCAAGCCCCAAAGGGTTCATGAGCCGCAGGCTGAGAAGCACTGCTTTGAGGGTTAGGAACAGTCACATGAGTAACGTGTATAGTCAGAAACCAAGCTCCACATTGCTGCCCAGGGCTATGGAATAGCAATCGGCAGTTGTGATGACCAATCTGAAGTAAACTCACGCTGCACCTGGGAGGGGCACGAGAGCACATTCCTAGAACAATTCTGTGGTTCTGAAGAAACTGAGGCCACACAACTCTTATCTTGTTTTCTTGGAGTTTTCTCATAGACACCCAGAGTTCCCCTCATAAGACTCCATTCTTGGACCATGTTCTGACAACACATAACACGGTTTTTGACTTGTTCTGCACCTTGGCAGCAGGAAAAGTCATTCTGTAGGGGTCTTCCGTGTGAGTAATTATGGTCTACTTTTGTTTTCTACTAAGCTAATGCAGTCTGTTTATAAATACAGCAGGTTGCTTAAATGATCAGTCTAAATGACAGAACTGCTTTCATGCTGAAATGGCCACAGAGCATATAGATGCTAAAGGGTCTTGCAGGACTCACTCTTACACTCCGGAGGACTTTGTCAAAAGCTCCAAAAGCAACTTAGAAAAATGTCCTCTCTGAGAAGGTTACTAAAGGCAATTTTAGATATTAGTCTGATGTAGATTTTTGCTAGTAGTAGAAAGATGTCTTTGTAGCAACTAGTGGTTTATTGTGTTATAGTTATTTGGAGTAGGACACTGCTTTAAAGATCTTTAATTTCTCTTGAAAGGATTCTCAGGTTCATTTTTCTTTTTCCTCATTTGCTGGGCATCTATCACAGGGAGATAGAAATGGGTCAATGGAATCAAAAGTCTTGGTTTACTGTTTATGGCAGTCAGAGGGAAGCTCCCTGGTGGGTATAGAGAGACTCTGGACTTTGGTTTAAGAACCAACTCTATGTGCCTGGAAGGAATGAGGAAGGAACCTGAGCTGTATAGTCATTGCTCATCCAGAGCTCAGTTCAGCTACCAATAGAGCAGAGATGACTAGAGGCCAGGCTTGTAGGTAGGACTCCTAGGAAGCAGGAGGCAAGTGTCCTCCTAACTTTAATGCCTTACACCCTCTGTCGGGAAGATCTTACTCAGTTATCCTTACATTGCTTTTATGGGCTCTTCCTGCCATACAGCCTTTACTTCTTGAACCTGCCAGTTTGGTCCCTTTGGCACTAGTACAGTGTGCTGCTGCTGTTTTTGCTGGTGCTAAGGTCCCAGTGCAGCAGTGATGTTCCTAGAATTGCAGCCTCCACATTTTAAGGTGACACCACACTTCCTGGGGTCTTTACTATAGCTCATACAATTGCTCCAAAGAAAAATGGGACAAATTTTGTACCATTATTTTTGCCACGTGATACTGAAGTGGAACTAGATAGATCCTTAGAGCTCCCAAAATCCCTCTGGAGACCAGCACTGTCAGATTGGCTCAAGCAGCTGAAATGTCAGTATCTTCTCTCCATCCCAGGTGCCCCTGCTGTATCTAGGGCTTCTGTAAGGGTCAGATCTTTTTCTGCAGACTGTAAGGAAGAAGAAAGGACAATCCTGGTAGTTAAGCCACCAGATCATCAAACAGGCCTGCACTGGGGATAGATCCTATCACTGTGTTTCCTATTCTTGGCACAGGACAAAGCACTTTCCACATGTGGACTCATCTGATTGCCTCAGTCCTTGGAGGAGGCAGTCAAAAAGAACTAGTAGCTCACTACCTGAAAACCTTGCTAACGCCTTGTTAACAGTAACAAGTCCCTTTGGCTTGCTGTCGTTTGTATACAAATTCCAAATTGGCTTTTGCACACAGGGCTGGGAAGAAACCGTGGATGCTGCCATTACCTACCTTTTGAAAACCTGCCTGTCGAAGAGTTCCAAGGAGCAGGCTTTGAACCTCAGCAGCCAACTGAACATACCCAAAGACACCAGCCGACTGAAGAAGCACATCACCCTGCTGTGTGATAGGTTAGCCAAAGGTGGGCGTCTCTGCGTGAGCACAGATGCAGCGGCCCCGCAGGCCATGGTTGTGCCAGGTAAGATTCCTGCCTAAGGACAGTGCTCTTCCTAAGAGAGAAATGTGCCTACAGCTGTATTTGGGTTTAAATTTCATATTAAAATGATGATAGCCAAGAAAATTGCTTTCACATTTCCCCTCGCATATCCTGTGGTAACCACGTGGATAAATATTCTCCGGGTATTTGCTTGCTAAACATTTGTAGAATGGTATGTCTTTTTTTTTTTTTCTTCTTGACTCTGTCCTTAAATATATGACCCATTTTGTTTTGCTTCTAACCAATAAAAAGAGGATTAGAGAATAAAAGTGTTTTTAAGGAAAAGTTTTACCAAATGTGATCTTAAGATGCTGAATTTCATGAATGTAAATAACATGATACAAGGAATTAATGTGATCCAGATGAGTTAGATCTCGTGTGCTGTTTGCCTGCACTGTGATCATTGGAACGACGGGCAAGGGTCTGAGGGAAAGACCCAGGATCACAGACGCGAGCAGAGAGGACCAAGGTGCCTGCGGATCAAAGAGGGGAGAACCCCAGTTGGCCCATGAGCTCCTTCACTGAGGTCCAGACAGCTAAGCTTGCCCTCCCACAGTGTGGGTCTGAGTGGTCAGTCACACTGCACTCAGGCCCTTGGAAGCTCCTAGGCCTGCTTCTCCATCCTGACCTTTCTATAGCAGCTCGTGGACCACGATGCCAGTGACACTATTATACACTGCAGCTGTGGTTTTACTCAAGCAAGCGCCCAGTTTGAGAGGTGACATGATTCTCTTCTTCTTTCATGTATGACTTCTGTCCCTGGTGCTGATCTTCTTGCTGTTGCCTTCTTTCCCTCTTTAGTCAGAATGCCCAGAAGAGGGAATTTGGGTGGAAGCTTCAGAAGATAAACATGGAGCCTGTATAACAAGCTGATGAGCCCAGGCCTCAGGGGCAGACAGACCAGTGTTTGGGTCTTGCTTCTATTCCTTTCGCTTTAGCCCTCCCTGGGCATTGGGTTCCAACCCTGCTGTCTTCCTCTAGAACAGCAGTTCTCAACCTGTAGATCATGACCCTTTTGGGAGTTGCATATCAGATATCCTGCATACATATCAGATATTTACATTATGATTCATAACAGTAGCAGGATTATAGTTATAAAGTAACAATGAAGTAATTTTATGGTTGTGGGTCACCACACTGTGACATGAACGGGTTGCAGCATTAGGAAGGTTGAGACCACTGCTCTAGATGGTAAGAATAATGATACTTGCTTGATTGCCATGGCTTTCTGTGTGTGAAAAGCACTCGGCACCATGCTTGGGACAGAATCCCCAGTTAGGACTGCTGCTGCAGGTACATGTGGTCCATCCTTCAAAGCCAGCTTGTGATCCCAGGATGCTGCATTTGATTATTTGAAAAATAATTTTGCACTATAACTATATATAGAACCTGACCTTTACTATGAAGAGTATTTGTTAGCTGGTCTGTTGGCGGTTCTTTACCAGGGTGGGGAGGGTGGAGTTTGGTGTCTTGTCCTTGTCACATCCTCCTGCTCTTCCTTTTGATCTCCAGTCTGTTAGAGGAGTATCTTCCTAAGAAATGAGCATTACAGCTCAATGATGTATGACCTGAAAACTCTTCATTCTGATTGGCACAGAGTATGTACTCTTCCCTCCACATTACACAGGAAAGGGAGTGGGATTTCTGGAAGGAGTCCAGGAGGGGGGACTCAGCACACCTGATCTGGCAGGTTCTGTAGTCACCTGGGAGATGGGCTTCTGGGCGTGTCTGTGCCAGTTACCTTGATATAGGAAGACTCATCTTAAGTCTGGGCTGGACCCTTCTCTCTGCCTGAACTGTGCCAAATGGGAAAGCAGGCCAAGTGTAGTGTTAGTCCTCACGCCTCTGTTCCTGGCCATGGATGCTGTATGGTCCGCCTCCTTTACACATCCCCAGTTAGTGACTTTATCCTTGAACCCTGGGCCAGAATAACCCCCTTCCATCCATCCGAATGTTCCTTTCATCAGGGCATTCTTATCGCAGCAACAGGAACAGAAAGAAACTCTTGTCAGCTGAGGCCCTGTGGAGCCCAGTCTGAGCCTGGGTGGGAGCAGAAACCCAGAGTCTCCTCTAGCCACCCTTACTGCGTGTGCAACTTGGGCCCTTCTTCTGCAAGTAACCAAGCAACTGGAGAGTTGTGCGCATGCCCAGTAACCAAGCAACTGGAGAGTTGTGCGCATGTCCAGGGTTTGGAATATTTAACCTGCCAATGTAAAAACTCTGGATATGTGACTGGCAAAGACAGAGGAAAGGGAACACAGAGGGCGAAGAAATAAAGAGGAAGACAGGAAACATTTGTTCCCAGTCTAGTAGTGCTAGACGGGCCGAGCCCTGTCTGGCTGAGCACTTTTCACCAGCTACACTGAAGCTGACTGTGCTGGAGTCTGATGTCAGTCATCCCATCCCTCTTCCCTGTGGTGACTTTCCCTTCTCTGTGGGTCCAATTGTACCTCGAGTAATTGTGAGCAGCTGTGCGCCCGTCCTTTCTCATCACAGTGCTGTCACCTGAAATACTTTCCTCTCATAATTCAGACTTGTCACACATCTCATTCCCATACTTAGCTCATTCTTGGGGGAGACGAGACATGGTACGTGGCTGCTCTGTCACCACAGAAAGCAGAAGCAGGAGAAGCAGCAGTCTAGCCCAGAGCTCACACCGTCTCTGGAAGTGTTAGGTATGGAACACAGACATCCTGGCCAGCTGTGCTGAGCTCTAGGCCACACAGACCACAGCATTACAAACGCACTTCTCAGCAGAGCCCCCTCTGGGATGAGCTGTTCTCTATGCAGCCCCCACCTCTTCAGCTCCTGGGGCAGTGTGGGAGAAAGGCCACAAAGTGCTTCCCAGTCTTCTGCCTTTTCTGTGAGGACACAGGCTCCCAGGAGAGATTCATCACGTATTCATTGTGTATTTGTTTGTCCTTAACTTTTCTTCTCTCTATAAATGGCTTTATTTTTATTTTTCAAATGTGAATGATTTAATGACCTAGCTGGTCTTGTCACACATGGCTATCACTTGCTTTGTCTGTTGCAGTGCATGTGGCTGAGAGATTTAGCTTCAGCTGCCGGAAGCTGCTTTTTATGAGTTTGGTATCTAGAACATTTCAGTAACCCAAATTAAATCAAATATTTGAATATGTGTATAGGTATAGATATAGATATAGAGTCCATATAAGAATGAAAATAACTCATATCTGGAACCTCATATACACCAAGGTTTTTATTGCCTTCTTTTTTCATTTCTTTAAACTTCATTTTATTGCACAATGGTAGATGGTTTGTTAAGTGATAGTCTTAGTATAGAAGCATGGAGTGCAAATGGGTCCCGAAACAGGGATGTCAGAAAAACTTGACACAGAGAAAGAGCTTGAAGACAGTCCGGTATCAGGCAGGTGCGTGCCATAAGGGAAAACGTGCTTCAGGCACTTACAGGGGGCACTGTGGGCCAAAGCATCAACTGCGTTTGCATTTGGCTTTGTTAAGTTTGGGGTCCAAAAGGAAGATGATAAATGAGGAAGCAGCAAAGTTAGCAAGGATATGGATCAGGGATGTATTAGTTGGAGACGTGATGTGGGCCACAGGGCTTCAGCATCTTCCGCACCTTTGTTTCATTAAATGGATGGGAGGAAACTCAGAGTGCAGTCTGCGTGAGTGACTGGTGTGTCCTTGCAGAGAGAGCCAGCCTGCACTGGAGTTCTAAACTGGAGTTAGTGACCCCATTGCTGTAAGAGTTTATTGTTGTATTTGAGACTTCTTCCAATTTCAGTTTAATTCCCTGAACTTTCACAAGAATCCTGTCAGGACGTTTGTTGTTTACTTTCCTATGATTAGCCTGGGTTGGCTTATTGGTCTTTTTAAAACATTTTAGTTCATGTGAACAAGTGTTTTGCCTGCATGTTTGTCTGTGCACCTTGCATGTGACTGGTGACCCTGAGCCAGAAGAGGGTGTCATATCCCTAAGAAATGGAGTTACAGGTACTTGAGCTGCCATGTGGGTGCTGAGCTGCCATGTGGGTGCTGGGAATCAAACCTGGATCCTCAAGAGGAGCAGCCAGTGGTCCTAGCCACTGAGCATCTCTCCAACTCCTAACTGTTGGTCTTTGAGCTTTCCTAAGTTTGAGGGGCTATAAATGAAGTCCGTGTGGAAAGGGCTTCAGAGAAAGCCCTGACTGACTTCTGAGCCTTTTTGTTCTACATAGATTGTTACACTTTCTCCATACTGTTTTTAAAAAATGACTTTCAAAGTAGGAAAATTACCTGTGCATATTTTTGTTTCCTTAACTTCTAAATAGAAGTATAATGGTGTTTTATTATATAGTTTACAAAATTAAAAGTAGCAGTACATGGAAAATGCTTAGCAAAAACCTGGCACAGCACAAAATCTCACTAAATATGGGATGTTAATTAATTAATTAATTAATAATAAACTACATAGTCCCAAAGCTATTTTTACCGACGACAACTATAAAGTTAAGTAGTGTCTCAGTTAGGGCTTATATTGATAGAGCGCCATGGCCAGAAGCGCTTGGGAGAAGTGAGTTTGTTTGGTTTACACTTCAGGCAATAGTCCATCACTGAGGAAGTCAGGGCAGAAACTCAAGCATGGCAGGAACCTAAAAGCAGGAGCTGATATAGAAGTCATAGAGGAGTGGGGTGGCATCTCCCACAATGGGCTGGTTCCTCCCAAATAAATCACTAATTAAGAAAATGTCCGGTAGGCTTGCCCACAGGCCAACCTGGTAGGGGCCTTTTCTCAATTGAGGTTTTCTTCTCTCAAGTGATTCTTGCTTGTGTGAGGTTGACACAGAACAATTATGGCATTTCTTTAGATAAGAGTATGTCTTTCTGGCTGCTGTAGCACAGTGTATCCATTCTTACAATCATAGTGAGATGTGTGTACACAGAGGATCCTTCCTACACTCAAATGGCATCACTAGTGAGTCAGACTGGACTCTCCGTAGTTAACTGCTCATTGCCTGCAACACCTTCTGCGTTCTTCCTCTTCCCTTTCCTCTTGTCTAGTTCTGACTCTACCTCCGTGTGCATTCTTGTCTGCCTGGGATTCTCTTGCTTCCGCTTCTGTCAGATTACTCATGTATCGGCTTCACTTTATCCGCGGTTACCTTTCTCCAGTCACGGGCACTGGGCTGATGGATAAGAATTCCTCCCTCTGCCCAGAATTAATAATATCTGCTGGGTATCCATTTCTCCTCTTGTCTTCATTCATTTCTGTTATTTAAATAAAAAAATGTTAAGTTTTCGAAGAAAGTAATAGATTTTATAAGGACATTATCATACATATGTGCCCTTATACTTGGTTCTCAATTATTGTCCACCTACATCACCCTAAGATACACTATGGAGTTAAATATTACTTAGGGTAAGTATAGACATAGGCAAACAAATGAGGCTAAGGAGAGAGTCAAGAAAAAGGTCAAGCAGAGGAGAGCTAAGATCACGTGAGTGTGAGCGGAAATGACTGGGGAGGAGCAGTGTGGCTGGAAGAGAAAAGACCACTCAAAGGAAAAGAGAAAGTGATTTTATAGCCATAGCAAAGTTCAAAGCCCAACTAGGTAGGTATGAGAAAGATAACAAAATATAAAAATACCAGGATGTTAAAAATAAAAGAAAATCAGTACCAAATGTAGAGAAGGGAGGAGAAGGCAATACAGCTCAAAAGAGAAATAGAAACTAAAAAGGAAAAACAAACAAACAAAAAATCCCTTCACATGAAAAATAATGGATCAATGTATGAAGGGGAATAAGAAATAAAAACAAAATTCAAAACATATATTGTAGAAGGGAATTACAGAGGTCAAGAGAAAACAGAAGAGGTGTTAGACAGCTCCATTCTAGGCCTTCAAATGTGGAGACGGGTCCACTGAACTCCTGGCCTCAGGCCCTCACTATGGTTACACTGTTGTTGAATCTTTGTCTGATGTCCCATGTGGTATTTTTCTTTCTTTGGGCAGCAAGGGCTCCAGGACCAAACTTAGCTGCTCATTCTCTGGTCTGATTAGGTTCCCTCATCCTTCTAAGGCTTTATAGATCATACCTTCCAGTTTTCGTCAAGGGGTGCCTACTGACGGTGCAGAGAATATGAAAGCACACAGATCAAGGAGGTCAGTAGGGGGAGACAACCCTGCCTTTGTTACTTCACGGTCTGTGCTATTAGCCATCTGACTAGAGGGGCTCAGCTGTGGGCATCGTGGACACCCTGGAACTTCATTGTTGTTGGATTCAACAGCAGTGAAGTGTAGAAGGGAGCCTTCAGAATGTCTTCCACTACTGGCTTCAGGTTCAGAGCTGCCAACGTTAGGGTCTGTTCTTCGTTGATAAGGTGTACCTAGCCATGAAGGGCAGGCCTTTCTCTCCTTGTAGCTTTCCATTATGAGCCCAGCCATCTTCTACTAGGAGCCTCTTGAGTGCCCATGAGTCTCTCTCTGGGAATTGCTTCAGCTCCTTGACCTGTGGGTAGTGCCTGACCTAGGTACCCTGGGTAGTTCAAGTCACACACACACACACACACACACACACACACACACACACACGTATGTTATATGGGTATGTATGTTGTTTATGCATATGTCTGTGAATACTAGAAGTCAACATTGAAATTGATTGGCCTTTCTCAATAACTGTCCGTAATATTAGTTTTGAGACAGGGTCTCTTTAATGAATCTAGATCTCACCATTTGGACTAGCCAGTAATAATGAGTTTACAGGTCAGTTGTGGCTTGATTTCCCCATGTTTTCTGACTCAAGAATTTGGTATCTTTAGCAATAGACTCCTTTTTTATTGGATATTTTATGTATTTACATTTCAAATGTTTTCCCATTTCCTGGTTTCCCCTCCAGAACGCCCCTCTCCCATCTGCCCTCCCCTGCTTATATGAGGGTGCTCTCCCACCTACCCATCCACTCCCATCTCTCCACCCTGGCATTCCCCTACACTGGGGCATTAAGCTTTCACAGGACCAATGGCCTTTCTTACTATTGATGCCAGACAATGCATCTGCTACATATGCAGCTGTAGCCATGGGTTGCTCCATGTGTACACTTTGGTTGGTGGCTTAGTCCCTAGGAGCTGAGATTCCACCTCACACTAGCAGAATGGCTAAGATCAAAAACTCAGGTGATAGCAGATGCTGGCGAGGATGTGGAGAAAGAAGAACATTCCTCCATTGTCAGTGGGATTGCAAGCTAGTATAACCCCTCTGTAAATCAGTCTGGAGGTTCCTCAGAAAAATTGGACATAGTACTACCTGAGGACCCAGCTATACCACTCCTGGGCATACACCCAAAAGATACTCCAACATATAACAAGGACACATGCTCCACTATGTTCATAGCAGCCTTATTTATAATAGCCAGAAGCTGGAAAGAACCAAGATGTCCTTCAACAGATGAATGGATACAGAAAATATGATCCATTTACACAATGGAGTACTACTCAGCTATTAAAGACAATGACTTCATGAAATTCTTAGGCAAATGGATGGAACTAGAAGCTATCATTCTGAGTGAGGTAACCCAGTCACAAAATAACATACATGGCATGTACTCACTGATAGGTGGATATTAGCCCCAAAGCTCAGACTACCCAAGATCCAATACACAGATCATATGAAGCTCAAGAAGAATGAAGATCAAAGTGTTAATGTTTCAGTCCTTCTTAGAAGGGGGAACAAATTACTCACAGGAGGAAATAGAGGGACAAAGTGTGGAGCAGAGACTGAAGGAAAGGCCATCCAGGGACTGTCCCACCCGGGGATACATCCCATATACAGTCACCAAACCCAGACACTATTGTGGATGCCAAGAAGTGCTGGCTGACAGGAGTCTGATATAGCTGTGAGAGGCTCTGCCAGAGACTGACAAATACAGAGGCAGATCCTCACAGCCAGCCATTGGACTGAGCATGGGGACCCCAATGGAGGAGCTAGGGAAAGGACTGAAGGAGCTGAAGGAGTTTGCAACCCCATAGGAAGAACAACAATATCAACCAACCAGACCCTCCAGAGCTCCCAGGGACTAAACCACTAACCAAAGAGTACACATGAAGGGACCCATGGCTCCAGCTGAATATGTAGCAGAGGATGATTTTGTCATGCATCAGTGGGAGGAGAGGCCATTGGTCCTGTGAAAGCTTGATGCTCCAGTGTAGACGAATGCCAGGTCAGGGAGGCGGGAGTGGGTGGGTAGGTAGGGGAACACCCTCATAGAAGCAGGTTGAGGGAGGATAGGATAGGAGGTTTGTGGAGGAGAAACCAGGAAAGGGGATAACATTTGAAATGTAAATACATGAAATAAACAATAAAAAAGTAAGAGTTAGGGGAAGGACTGATGGAGCTAAAGAGGATTGCAACCCTATAGGGAGAACAACTTACCCAGACCCCTCAGAGTTCCCAGGAACTAAACCAACAACCAAACAGTATACATGAGCTTGTCCATGGCCCCCAGCACATATATAGCAGAGGACTGACTTGTCTGGTCTCAGTGGGAGAAAAATGTCCTTAATACTGTAGAAAGTTGATGTCTCAGGGAAGGGGATGCTGGTGGGGGTGAGGTGGGGATGGCAGGGTGGGTGGGAGCACTATCTCAGAAGCAAAGGGGAGGGGATTTGGAGTCAAGAACTCAGTGTTGGACTAGGAAGGGGAAAAGCATTGGAATGTAAATAAATAAAAATAATTAAATAAAAATAAAAAAAGAAGAAAGTAAAGGTGATTTTTAATAACCAGGGAAATGACGAATTCAGTCAGGAAGCAAGGAAGCAATTGTGTAGTAGCTTGCTTTTTCTTCTTTGTTTCTTTGTTTCTTTCAAACCATGTTTTTTTTTTTAATCTGAAAAATATGAGGTAGCACCTTGTTCTTAAACAGTGCATTGATACAAAGTCGTTCTGAAAATGAAGTTAACTTGAATAAGTAAAGGAAACATTCAGTTATGAATAGGCTGCACACTCCTCTCCGTCACAATGGAGTCTGTGAGGAGAGGAATGGAGGATTAGGGAAAGAATATTTGAGTCTAGGATTAGAGCTGGATTTGACAAGAGAAACAATTGGGAGGCACTGCAGAGGAAGGCCTACCATCAAAGACCTGAGAAAACAACATTATCCCAGTGTGTGCTTAGCAAACACTCGGTGACAGACATGCTGGCCAGTAACTAATTACACTGTGATGACCGAAGACCAGGTTCTTGGAAGAGGAGCCGTTAATACAGGAATAGAATCCCTGGGGATGGGGGTTGGGGTTTGGGGTTTGGGAGTTGGGGAATGTCTTTCCCTCCAGATGTTTAGACTAATATGACACTCAGCATTCTAAAGATAATTGGGAAGAACCCTGCCTGAGTGTTGGGAGATGAACTGAATTCCTTGGACAGGACATTGCTGCTCTTATTTCTTACTCCTGTCATGTGACCCTATGAGCCCACATGTACAGATGTAAGCATGTAGAATACCCATGTTTACCCTCACCTGGCTGTAAGTGGGAGCTGTCTTTTCTTTGGACTATTCTTATTGGAAGTATTACAGTGGGAGCCTAACTGTGTGAAATTTTCAGTATCATTAAAAATTGCACAGCTGAGCCAAAAGGAAGGGCCCCTTAGTCACTCTCATGGAAGATGTTTTCTGAGGCTTTGTATCATGTGAAAAAAAATGTCACATATTTTATTTCTGAGATTTCTAATATGAGGGTGAAATTTGATGTTTATTTCAACAGTTTCTGGCAATAAAAATAAAATTATGAAGGATTGCCACTGAATAACCACACACCTCTAGCCCCTCCCACGGCCCAATTTTTTAAAAGTTTATTTATTTATTTATTTATTTATCCCTATTCACTTTCCATCCCCCTTCCTGGTCACCCCACTCTCATGATCCTTCTCCCATCCCTGCTCCCCTTCTCCTGGGTGGGTGGGAGCCACCTGGGTATCTCCCATCCTGGCACTTCAACTCTGCAAGGCTGGGTGCTTCCTCTTCCAATGAGGCCGGACAAGGCAGCCCAGCTAGAACACATCCCACAGACACGAAACAGCTTTTGGGATAGCCTCGCTCCAAGCTACACATCTGCTGTGTATGTGCAGGGAAGACTAGGTCTTGTCCATGTATGCTCTGTGCCCCAACCCAATTTTTATCCTCTGAGCTATCACTCATACCTGCTGTCACATCAACGAACCTGTCCTCAGCAGTCACACTGTGCTGGCTCCCCTCAGATTTGTAGTGACTATGTATCTTGTTGTCTCCGCTTGCCTTTGGCTCCTCATTCCTACGTTCTTTCTGAGTAATTAAAATGTTAACGATAAGATAAATCTGTCTCTCTCATCAATGGAAACTCATGAACAGCATTGACAGTGTACTAATTATTTTTTCATTTTCTTTCAGATCTGTAGGATGGCTATAGAAGTGATTTTAATTACTTTAAAGCTGCTCTGGAACCAGGTGCTTAAGTACGATCGTCATTAGTTTAGATCGCATCATTTTCAGTAACAAGTTGCTTGAATATGGGAAGCGTTTATATCCGTGAGGGCAGATCCAGCGGTGTGGCTCACACCCGTTGCTTTCTTAGTTTTAATGTTGGCCGGACCAGAAACACGTTACTTCTGACACGACAAGCAAGGGTGATGTTCTTCCAGAATTGTCTTGCTGGATGTAAGCAGTCTGTGTTGCCAACCTTTGAGAACATCTTTTCATAATGAACGTTGAAGTTTTCATTCCAACAGATCACTGAATGGTCACACCCCTCTGGTTTACATGTTGTATAGATAGCAGTTAAAATTTAAAACCTAAGCCAAGTCTTCAGCTTCTAATAGGTCTCAGCATACATAAATATTCCGCTGAAAAGAAAGCCTCTTTAGTTGTGTGATCTCTCTCAACTGTGTCTTTTAAATTTATTTTTAGTCTTTGAAAGTTTCATACATAAGTGTAATAAATTTTAGTCCCTTTTCCTCTGTTATATTGTTTCACCAATTATATATTTTTAACTTTCTTTTAATTTTGTTAAGTAATTTGCTCTTATTTAATGCATCTCATTTGCTTGGGCACCCCCCGTCTCCCAGGCCACCCACTTTCTCTTCCCCTGCCTGTCTCTGGCCTGCTATGTTCTACTTCTGAACCATATGGGTTGCTCCCCAAGACTCCATGTCAGTTTCTAGCTCTGGGCTAATCTTCGGCTTTCTTGGATCTACTCTGGAACTAGAAACTGTGGTACAGATTGTTAACCTGACCCCGTCTCACCTCCTTTCATGAAGTAGACCTCACTGCATCTTTCTATGTTAATCAGAATATTACTCACCTATATTCTAGTCATTTTCAATCTCATTTAGAGCTAAATTGATCTCCAGTGTTTGTTCAAGTTGGCTTTCTTTTCTCTTAATCCATGCAGAAGACTTCCTTTTATCTTGTGCTGTGAAGAGCAAGTCTGGTCACAGCACACTCCACTCTCTCCTGTGTACGGACTCACTTTTGTCCTTAATAGACATTTAAATATGCCACCGTCTTCATTCATGTGCTAGACATTGGTGTTAGTGAAGAGAGGCTTCCTGTCTGTATAGAGCAGCTATTTGTGTTGAAAAGCCAGATAATAAGCAGTTACACAGCTAAAGAGCAGAGTTGTGGATTGCATTAAGTGTACACAACAGAGCAGACAAGGCTCATGAGAGCCCTGCAGTGGACATACGGAGTGCTACCTGGAGTAGCCCTGCTGGCGAATTGTCTTCCTCTCTGAAACGAAGCCATGGAGGAGTGTAGCTTTGCTCGCTCCAGCCTTCAGCCGGATCAGGCTGGAGTCCTGTCTCCTTGCTCCCTCGTTTCTCCCTTTCCTTCTTATAGACCACGTCGTGATGCTCTTGAGAAAAAGAGTTAGCAAAAAGGTAAATCATGTACTTTTTCTTCTATTCTGGGACAAAGGATTTATGTGCCACCCAAAACAAACAAACAAACAAACAAACAAACAAACAACAGAAAGCCTCTAAGTCCTCCTAAGTGAGCCTGGCATGATTTGATGAATGCTTTAAAGAATGCGCTGCGCCTGCTGTGTGGAGATAGAGCTGGGTCTACAATGGGACAGTGAGCTCTAGTGGCCAGTGTGATGAGAGGCTATGTGATTGGGCGAGTGATACAAACAGAAGATCCGAGGAATCCCTCAGAGGCTACAGTACACAGCCTTGGCAATGGGCCTGTTTGTCTGAGGTCAATGAGAGTCAGAGATGGATTTTGACTTTAGTTATGAACTGGTGGTCAGCCTTGCTGGTGAAAAGGAGGGGTCAGTGAGCACAATGTGGGGTAAATGGATTAGGGGGTGCAAAATCGAAGGCCCAGCTTGACTGTGCTTCCACCTGGGTGTCATGGCTGCACCCCCTTGTGGATGACAGCACTAGATCTCCAGAGAGAAGGCTGAGCTGCAGCTGGCCTGTCAGGAGATGGGGCCTGTGTGGATTTAGAGCTGGATGGGTCCCCTTCTGTGTGGGGAGCAGAAAGAAGGGGGCTGGTCTAAGCTGAAAGGCCTTCCAACATCTAGAGGTCAGGGAGAAGGAAGGGCAGGAGCCAACCTCGGAAATTAAGGAGAAGCAGCCAAGAAACGAGCAAGAGGAAAACTGTGAGAAAGTAGCCACATAGAAGCCAGAGGAGTGCAGGGTCTCCAGGGCGTGAGGCAGGCAAGGCTGGCATCTTCTACCTGAGATTCTTACACATGCCTATCATGGCCTCCGTATGCTTGCTCATTCCTTTAATGTGTTTACTAGAAGAAAGTTTACATGTGTCATTATAAACTAGTTTTTAGTATATAGAAATAGCAAATATAAGAACTATATGACACAAATGAGCTTCTCTATCTTAGGAGTCCTCCAGAGGGACACATGTTAGAATCATCCTCCTGGTTTTACCCAGATTTTTTGCTTTTACCTTCCTGGTGTCCTTTCTTGTTCCCTTCTTGCCTTTCCATGGTGGGGAATGAAGTCTAGGCTTCGTGATTTTGGGGCACCTCTTCCTCCTTTTGACGTTTTAGCTCAGCCAGAGAACTAGCTTCACTCATTCCTTCCTTAAATCTCTGCTGCTATAGCCAACAAAACAGAGATGATACAGTCTGACCCCCATGACCTACATAGTAAGTGCTGAACCGTGGATAAGAATTGTGAGGGATGGTTCCCTTCCTCATAAAATGAGGATTCCGATGGGGAGATAGTAGCTAGAATGAAGATACTGTGTGAACAAAGCAGATGTAGTTCGCTGTTACTTTTTTTTTTCAATGCTAAAGTAATCATATTGATACTTAGTTATAAGATGAGGTAGCTACTGTGGAAGCTAGGGATGCTGGCGTCCAGACTTGGGAAATAGCAATGCAGAGGAAGATGAGAAGATATGACAGGGAACTTTTTTTGGAGATAAAATCTTCAAGGTTTAGTTGTTGACTAGAGAAGAGGGTCGAGGAACAGAGATATCAAGGAGAGCTCCTGGATTGCTGGTCCCAGTTGGCTGTGCACCATCCATTGAGGGGTCATGCTTGGACTATGAGTAAGTTCAAAGGAAACAGACGATGAGTTGACCCGTGTCTGTGTTGGCCTGAGTGCTTGTCTTGTGTCTGCCTTAACTGTAAGGGATCCTTTCCCAAATAATTGCTCAGTGCTTTGCTGTCTGTTCAAACTCCTAGAGATGTAATAACGTTAGTGATTTCAGATGCTTCAGCCCAATACTTGCTGGCAGTATTTCACAATGGCACTTCCCACTCTCTCTCTAATTGCTGTGTGCTATAAATGAGGGTGTAAAAAAAAATCTATGTACAGAATATGTAATTGCTACTTTTGTTTACACAACTGATAACACTTGGCAGCGTTTGGTGGCATGGCATTCCATGTTACCATTGCCACTGAAGGATTTCCTTGAGAACAGCTTAATTATGGGCTCAATTCATGGTCTATGGAAACTCGTTAGAGAACACTTATCTCTCATGGCAACAAGGAGGAGCAGTTCATTAACAAAAAGCAAATTATATACTCCAGGATTCTAGTCTAATGTGTTCAGTAAATGTAGCCATTTCCTAGCTCCAGTTGGGAAGCCCCAAAAGCTTGTTATGATAAATAGTATTCTGCTTGTCCTCAAGTGATGTCCATGGGCGGGGAGTCCTTGATAGCTGTTTCCACTCAGAAAACTTGCTTCTTGTGAGTTTTTTCCTTAGAACATTATGAAGTATCATCTAAGCTGTGTCTTTAATAGAATCTGATCGTCTTCCCTTTACTGTTTCTCAAATTAGCCTCATAGAATTCAGCATTGGAAAATCAGAATTTTATTTTCCCAGCTGCTTAAATGTAATATATTTGAAGACAGAGGGACTGTCCTGAAATTTTATAGCCTAAATAAATCTATTTTAAAGGTGTGCTGGTCAGAGGCCAGGTGGCATAATGGGATGACATATGAGCTATTCACATTTGAAGGCTTGGCACTAAATTACTCTTGGGATGCCAGGAAAATGACTTTAGAGGTGTCAATTTGCTGGAGTCCTTGGTGGGCATCTGAGAACATCACAGAACTGCTGTAATGTCTAATATAATGTATCCTCTGTAAATTATATTGCCACGTTAGCCACCTAAGGTACAAAAGGGCAGTTTGAATGACTGTAGGAGGCATGCCAAAACCTTGTTTTAATGAGTAATGAGAATTACAAGCCAGTCTACAGGAAGGTCTAGAGGCTTGTATGAAGGACTGGGAATTGAAATTTAAACTTTTCTGTTGCTCTAATCTTATCTGGCTCATCAGTTATTCAGCAAGTATTTATTTAAGCCTGTTTTTTCTGAGCCCTTGTCATCTTAGGCATGGGTTTTATAACAAGACCCTGTACCTTTCCTCTCTCTCCCTGGCTGTAGGTCTCCTATAAATGCCAATAATAATATTTCAGAGCAGTATTATGAGGAACTTATTACTATCCAAAAATGCTACGCTAACCCCACCGTGAATACTTGTAACCTCATCGCCCAGGGTCCCCGGGTATTTAGTGGCACTGCTGACCAGGAGAGATTTGCTGCCTTGCATTAGCATTTGCTGTCTAACTAGATTTTTCTAGTTACTTCAAAGATGATCATATTAATTCATTCATATTTAATATCTGAATCAAAGGTTTCCTTATTGTAGGAATACAGTGTATGGCTAGCCAGAAGTGTTCATGAATTTGAAGAAATAAAATGCTCAAAAGGTAGTAGCTGAACTCTGAATTTTTATTTTTTATTCCACTTATTGTATGTATGTATATGTGTATGTATGTATGTATATATGTATGTATATTTGCATGCCATGGTACTCATGGAGGAGAACTCTCAAGAGTCACTTCTTTCCTCCCATGATGGGATCCTGAGGTCCTTAGACTTGGCAGCCAGTGCCTGTATTCCTGGGCCATCCGACTGGCTACATCCTTCTTCATTTAACATCCATCTTACATCCTATACCCATTTGACCCTGTTTCCCATTTCCTTTTCCCCTAGCCCCAGGCCTCTGAGCAGGTGCTGTGCTTAGTGATCTGTTGCCAGAGAAGGCTCAAGTAGAGAAGGCAGCGATGGTAGATCCCAGTTCTGACAGTGCTGGGCAGGGTGTTGCCTCTGTCCTCTCTGCACCTGAGAGTCCATCCTGACTGATAACCTGCCAGGTGGTTTCAGGACCTTTCCATGGGTAGGAGGGATATGGTCCATCAGCTGCAGGATTCTGAAAAGCTGGTGGTCTCACGCCTGGCGCCTTTGAGCGTCAGGCTTTACCTTACCTTTCTCTATTACTGTCTCAACATCTTATGTAAATGAGAGTCAGTGAAAAACCCCTGGGCCCCAATGTGCCAGGTTCTAGGCTGTTGCCTATGGCTGATTGCTTTGGGGGAGCCCTTTAATGTTATAGAAAGTTAGCTTATGGAAAGAACTGAGGTGAGCTGTGGAAATAATGGGCTTATTTAACTAGAGAGGTGATTGGGGGTTAAACATTGTCATTGTCGTTTTGACTTAAAGATTAAATTACTGTATAATTCTTTAGTGAGTACTTACCATGTAAACAAATGGTGAACAGAGAAACAAAGACATAGACCTAGTGAAGCATCTATCCTAGTAGGGAAAGAAAATACTGTGAAACAGCAAACGTGATAAACTGAGGTATGTGATGAAGGCAGCAAGCCAGGAAGTGTGGCACCACTGGGTAAGAGGCAGAGGGAGAGCCACAAAGCTGTTCAGCAAAGATGTGCATGGGGAATGGGGTGGGGGTATGGAGGAGGAGGTGTGTGACACTGGAAAGATGGACTGAGGCTGGCAGCGAAGGCACACTAGTAAGTGTGGGGCTAGGGTAGACAGTCTAGACACTGGCCAAAGCACAGACAGGATTCTAGTGAAGGGGGAAAGGAAGCCAGGGCTAGGACTGGTGGCAGAACTGGCCAGGGCCTGGCATACAGCACATCTCATCGAGACATGGGTGTTCTTAAGACAGCCCACGTTCTGTGAACCTGTGTCTCAGTCCAAGTGGAGCGAGGCAGTGCTGGGAAGAGCCAGTCTGCACGAAGCTCCGGGCCACCGTGAGCAGATCCTGCAGTGTGGCCAAAAGCATATTATATTCAGGGACCTACAACCGCTCCATGTTCAGGCATTTATCACTTGAAAGTGGAGGAGTCAAAACGTGTAAGAGCGTTTGAGAAAAATGAATAATTTAAGGAAAAGGAAAGCATGAATAATGAATTTTAGAAAGAGAGAACTTTTGCTTGTGATTAGAGGTTTATAATTTTCATTTTGCAGCAAAATATGGCTGTCTGCCGCACACCCCG
This sequence comes from Mus caroli, assembly GCF_978045245.1. NCBI lineage: Eukaryota > Metazoa > Chordata > Mammalia > Rodentia > Muridae > Mus > Mus caroli. The sequence goes on from NW_028227266.1 coordinate 19,838,091, forward strand.
GCTAACTTCATCGAAGCACAATTAAGCCCAACACATTAGGGCCTGGATGTGCTGCGCAGGCTGAAGTCTGGCTGCTTGTGTCGACACATTAAATTTTAATGTATTCAGCTTGAGTGTAAGTGGCCACAGATGATTCACCACGCTGCTCTTTACGTTTGGGGAAAACGATTGTTAGCAAGAGAGTTGTCCCAGCGGCCACAGTGGTCTCGGGCCGATTTCCTAACCATCCGTGTGTTTGTGGGAGATGAGAAAATAAACTGGGCATTGGTGGTCGGTAAAGCACTGTGATAATTGCTCCAAACCCACAGGAAATTTGATAGTGATGAAGTAGAACTCACTAACTCCTGACACTTCACTTTTAAATTCCCGATGTCAGGAAGGTACAAACGGGAAAAAGCAGCTCTTTAAAAATGGAGTTAGCAGCCGGGCGTGGTGGCGCACGCCTTTAATCCCAGCACTCGGGAGGCAGAGGCAGGCGGATTTCTGAGTTGGAGGCCAGCCTGGTCTACAGAGTGAGTTCCAGGACAGCCAGGATTATCCAGAGAAACCCTGTCTCAAAAAGAAAAAAAAAAAAAAAAAAAATGGAGTTAGCCAACCATGAGGACTTTGTGTTTTGTTTTGTTTTTATCTCTTCTTTAAGAAACAAATGCCAAGAGTTGCCAAAGGCATGTGAACTCATCACTTAGCTCCTGGTCAGAGGCACAACGAGCTGAAATTTAATCAGCAACCTAGCGTGGTCTAAGCAGGGTTCGCCTGGTGTACATGGGATTTTTCAGCCCGAGAGGAATTCAGATGCTCATCTGAGCCAGCCACTGTCTGGATCCTGAAGAGCCTGTCAAACACCCACTAGCCAGTTTTCTGACCTTGTGCAACCTGTGAAGGCAGCGCTCTCAGGGCTTGGCATTCCCCACAGCCTCCCTACCAACTCCTAGGGTCTTCCCCAGTTCAGTCTTGTCCTAACTTGGGCTATGTCTGCTCAGCCCTCCCGCCTCACTGCCACCAGTGACTCACACTGCTATTATTCCCCTACTGCAGTCCAGCCTTGCTGCTCTGCTGCCTGTGGGTGCCATCTTGCCTACTCCAGTGAGCTGACTTCAGTATAAAGAATACTGAAGCTTAGTCACTGTGTAAGGTCACTGCCCCCTCGTCTTGGCTTCCCATGCCCCTGTCCTTCGGGGGCATAGCTTCACCTATATGTTTATTAGCACATGGTTGTAAGGTCACACTATCCTAAGATTAATTTCTCATAACCCAGCCCTGACTCTGGCTCCTCGAGAATCGGGATTCTGTTTCTTGCCTTTGACACTGGCAGCTTCCAGGCAGGTCTATGGGAGACGTTTAATGGAAGGTGAATGGGGGTATACAGTGTCTCTCACTAGGCCCTGGCACTACATAGAACTGAATATTGTCTGGGGAATTGCAGGCTGGTCTCCAGTGGAGCTGAGGTTTGAACCCTGATGGTCATAATTCACCTACATGACACGGTAGGCGTTCCCTCATGCTCCTGGAACTCTAGCTCCTGCCTAAGGTACCACCTCCCACAGCCCCCACAAGAGAAGCATGGTCAGTAGTCTTGTAAGCAATGGCCCAAGCTTCTGACCTTCAGGCTAAACTCCTCTCCAGTTACCTAGCAACAGTGAAGACCATAAAAGGGGGTGCTCAGCTCCCACCTCTCTCGTATTCCTTTGTCCTCATACTTCTAACTTCTCTCACTTCTCTCTCCTCTTCCCTTTCTCTCTAAACTTCTCTCTCTCTCTCTCTCTCTTTTCCTGCCTTCTCTCTTTCTCCGTGCATGTCTATAATGAAGCACTTAAACCATAGAGAGTCTCTGCTCCATTAAGATCCACTGCACACTCTGGTCAGTATTGGGAACCTCTTCCCTCATCCCTCTCTCCCATACCCCCGGGGCTACAGGGTGTGGCCCTGGGACCCCCAGGTCAGGGACTGCCCTTCTCCACCCCCTGCAGCGTGGGTCTGAGATGCTCACCTGGGGCCATGTGGAAAGCATCCCGGCAATGCCTGTGTCCGCCTGCCCAGAGCACAGGAGCTCTGGCTGGACATTAGGCCCCTTTTCCTTTCCTCCTCTTCCCCAGGGTCTCCCCAGGGCCCCCGGCCCTCCCCCTTTATTTTGTTCCCAACAATTCTCCAAATGAATCTAAGTGCCATCCTGGAAAACTCTTACAAGCAAGATGACAAAACTTCATCTTCACCACATTACAAGCAATTTGACTGTGTATCTTTCTAAATGAAAACGTTTTTACAATCCTTTTATTTGATCAGGGAGCTCGGTCCAAACCTGCCTTAATTAACTATGGCAGAATTAGCCACACCTGGGGGTAGGCTGTGGTTCAGGTGCCCTGGGAAGTGCATTTACTTTGGCAAGGTCAAAAGAGGCTTCCTCCTCCTCTTCCTCGATTTGAGGTAGCTTCAGCGAGGTAGCAGGAGACTTGGCTAAACAGCAGTCATATTCTAGGACCAAAAATAAAGTCTCCATCCTAAATGTCCAGACATTTCTGTATCTAAAAACGTAGGAAACCGCTGCTTCTGTGACACATCTCCAGGGACAGGCTTCCGCTGCCTGTTGGTTATATGCTCCATTACCTCAGCAGCATCTCCTCGGGAAGGGCTTTCCTAATGTTTAACTTTAATCCCTCCTGATAAAAGTCAATCTCATTTCCCCGTGTCCTGGCCTCACTGGAAATAAAAACAAAACAAAACAAAACAAATGAACAAACAAAACCCCAACAACAACAGCACTCAGTAGCCCATGCTACTGAGTACAGGCTTTGTTAACTGAGGATGTCGACCTGGCCCAGATGGCTTTGCTTCCCGCTAAGTGTGCCTACATTTGCCCTCTCCTCTGATGCTGCTCCCTACAGACCCTTGAGTCTAAAATGTTCTTTGCAGCAAGTATCAGGGGCCATAAAATTCAAATGCAGTATTGATATATGCTGATAGAGGAACAGTTCCCATTAATATAGTAGACCCAATCCTAATACTGAGGGCAATTAAAAAGCTGAAATAGCTACTCAAAAGAAAATGAAGTATGTTTTTCCAGCATCCCTGGAATGGTATCCTGTAGGCAAAGTTTTAATCTGCTGGCTAGACAGAATCCATCTTAAATCTATCCCAAATTAAATTCACTATTTTCTACTAAGTTAACTACAAACCCTGTAATTGTGAGAGTCTCAAATCCTAAACTGATCTTGACATGTTTAATCTACAAAAATCTAATGTCTTGAAACTGTAGCGATAAGAGTGAGAGAAGAGAGGAGAACCGTCGCTAAAGCCTAGACCAGCAGTTCTCTATCTGTGGGTCACGATCACTACAGTTATCCTGCAGATCAGATATTTACATGATGAGTCATAACAGTATCAAGATTACGTTTATGAAGTAGCAATGAACTAATCTTATGGTTAGGGGTCACACAGAATCAGGAAGGTTGAGACCGGCTGGCCTAGACAGTTGGCCTTGGGATTGGCCATTAAAACAAAATATACCATTAAAGCAGCCTTCCAGATGAGAAAATCGCCTCTAGGGTCCAATGGTAAGTCTAGATACTAAATAAGGGATTTTTTAAAGAATGTGTTTAAGTACTCATTGACTTTATGATGCTGTTCGTAAGATCTCTCCTCGTTAAACTAAGGTCAGGAAATGGGTTTATCATCAAGATTAGTAACCGTTGTCTCATCTTAGCTCATTGTCATCCCATGGCCTTCATTACACCAGACTGCTTTTTAACAACCTTGCAATCTCCACAAGCAGAGGAGGGGGAGCCGTTTTATTTGGCCAGTTCTCACATCATTCTGATCTGAAATCGAGATATCTGTGTAACTGATCGACCTCGGTTACTTTTCTCACCGCGGACTCTGTAACTATCTCATCTTAAAATGGAGACTGTGTGATGCTTTACCCGTCAAAGGAACTGTGTGCTTTGGGTCCCTTTCTTTGCATTTTACGAGCAACTCTTTAGTCAAGTAAAATTGATTCTTCTGTGAATACTCCAGTCCTCTATGCCTATAGAGTTACAGGCCCAGGTCACTCAGCTGCAGTGTGTACTGTAAGTGATGGAGACAGAGAGGAACGTTGGTCTGGAGTCCATGCCAGTCTGCACCCATGGCTGCAGCAGCCAGGAGGGTAAAGGAGCCGATCTGGATGGTCACTTGAGGATTGCAGTGACAAAGCAAGCAGCTAGCGTTTTAAACTGCAGTCTCCACACACGGCTGCCAAGAAGCCCAAGAGTTTACTGGAACTTACACTTTATTCATTTCAGCTTTGAAAAAGTTGGGTCCCCCCCCCCCCCCGCCCCTAATGCCTGGAATTCATCAATTAAAAATATTTCATTATGTTGCTGAATCTTGCTTTAAATACTGAAGACTGCTTTTTATAATGCTATTCCCTCCCCCCCCAATGCCGTGTGTGTGTGTGTGTGTGTGTGTGTGTGTGTGTGTGTGTGTGTACACACGTGCATACGCGCATGTACGCACCCACCCACACATATGTTATTCACCAGTAAGACAGAGCAACACCCTTTTATTTGCATCTTGAGTCCCTTGCTCCACAGCATGCCTTCCTGCTCTCTGCTGGCTCGCTGTTCATCAGTTCACTCCCTGCCCGAGTTTGGAGTTCTTATCTGGAATTCTCTTTGTGTGGCTGGCATTAGAAAGCCGCTTGATGATACAAGCATGGCATAATTAGTTGGAGACAATAGGTCGTGGTTTAGGAGCATGAAGGTGAGAGGCAGTGTGGCCTGCCGGTTAAGTTACTGCGTGCATTTGAGCGAGCTCTTAGCCATTTAGTACAGAGCCTGGCATGTGGGGCATGCTCAGATCATGGCAGCTTTTATTTTACCGTGGTGGTTATAATGAAAAATGATTTGTTTCTTTTCTGTGTCAGATATTCTAAAACTGTCATGGAAGATTACATAAAGAAATCCTTGGCTGTTACTTTAAAGACCTGATGGGTTTCTTTTGGAAAGAAGGCGAAATGTGTGTGCTCCTTCTGTGATGAGCAGAGCAATCTCACAACTATTCCTCTGTTGCCTTTTTCTTTTTTTTTTAACCAAATATTTAAGATTGAAAACATATCCAGACCGTTTCTCTGAAAACTGAACTTAGTGCTGGGAGATAATCTCTCTTTTTGAGGTAAAAAAGTTCTAGTTTTTGGAACTCTCCATCTTGGCTATAGATCTCTACTGCACTGTATGTGTGAGGCTACCCGGGGAACTGAGTATAGCCGGAAGGCTAATACCGAACAAGCAGACTTAAATCTGCACTTAATCTGCCCCTGTGTCCTTTCTCAACAGTGGTTAAGTCATTCTCTTCATAAGGACACTGAAATGTCAGGAAGGCTATGGAGGGCAGGCTGTATAAGGCACCTTACCCCCGTATCTGGTGCAGGATGTGCATCAAGTCTGGACTTAGTCCAGAGGTACGAGGTTGTGGTGTTCCCTTGCCAATGAAGGGAAAGCCAGGACTGCCCTGCTCCCATTTCAGTAGTCTCTCCTTAGTTCTGACTTGGGAACTTGAATAACAGCCATTAGCCAAGAGGCAGAGCAGAGCCCATAGCAACAGAGCTTGAGGCCAGTCAGCCTCTGGGATGAGCTGTCTTGTTATGACTGAAAACCACCGCCATAGATAAATCAACATGTCTTAGGTGTCAGTGGCAGCTCTTGGTTGTAGGAGCAGGGTGGGAAGTGGAAGGCACCATAGTGCAGTGTCTGATGGAAATCACCTATTTACTCTCAAGGGATTAAAACAAACCCAGCAAGTTCTGACTGCAGACAACATCTGGTTCAGTTTTATCTCTGAGTGTCTATTTAGATTTGTTTCCATTAGACATATTCTGTTGCTATCTGCCTTAACCATCACAAATTCCACTGTATTCTTCACATATTCACACATTTATAGACATAATATTGATTTGAGCCAATGCGAGAAAGGTCAGTTCTTGCTATTAGGATGTTGGCATAGTGCAAGGTTGGTGATGGACATGTTAGAGACAACAGGGTTTTTTGTTTTTTTTAAATGTCTATACTTTCGTGTTTTAGAGTTTATATAATACAATGTAAAATATTTAATTTTATAATTCATAATGTATAATACATGTGTTATAGTCTATAAGATAAATAAGCATATAGCACATATATTTTAAAATTATGATGATGAGTTATTTCACAAAAGTAAGATTTTTAAAATATGTTCTTAATTGAAATAAAATTATATTACTTTCCCTCCTTCCTTCTCTCCCCCCAGCCCCTCCCAGGTATCATACCTCAAACCCTCCACGCCCCACTTCAAGCTTTTTCTTTGATTATTGTGTCACATACATATGTGTGTATGCATGCATGCACAAGTTTATATACAAATACAACTGGCTGAGTCTGTTTTTGTTGTTTGTGTGTATGCAGTTTCATGGCTGACCACTCTGAATTGGACAACCAATAAGTGGCTCACTGCTGGGAGATGCTCCTCCTTGCAGAGATCATTAGTTACCTGTAGCCCTTTGTCTAAGGGTGGGACCCTGCAAAATCCCCGCCTTCCAGGTTAACATGCCCATTGACACCACCACTGGTCCAGTCTTGTTCATGTAGCCATTTGTAGGACAGAATGCTTTATAGCAGACTTCCTGGTATTCTGGCTCTTAATTATTTTTTACCCTGTCTTCTATGATGTTCCCTTAGCTATAGCTGCAAGAATTATGGTGTGAATGTATCCGTTGGGCTGGTCTTCCCATGATTGATCTCTGCATTGTGTGCACTCATGGTTTGCCGTGATGATCTCTATTTGCTGTATAAAGAGAGGCCTCTTTGCTGAGGGGTGGTAGCTGAATGAGATTTAGAGTGTAATAAAGAATTATGCTGATCTAGCAAAGTGGCAATAGTAGAGTCTTCTCTAAGGCCCATGACCTCACTAGTCCTGAAAAGCTGGCTGCATTTCTGTCAAGCGTGTTTTTCTTCCTGTTGAGTGGCCTTTAACTCTGATTAGACAGCAGTTGTTTACATCTTTATGCCTATCTTAAAATTCTTGATGGTGTTATTTATTTCATCCAAGAAAATGAATTTTAACAGTAAATTCAACAGCTTTAATATCTACATGTTATGAAGATGTCCACGTGTCTGTGGCAAGGACCTTTTGACCCCAGAATTGAATTGCTTTGTTTCTCTTCCAAGGTTGATAGCTGTGATTTGGAAGCTGGAGATAAATGCTCGTTTGCTGTTGATATACTTGTGGTTGTTTTCAGAGCCCTCTCTTTTTCTTTAGCAAGGAGAAATAGGGAATCATTACTGTATATAAGCAGTACTTTTTTTTGCCAAAAATGTTATAAAATACATATGTTATTAATATAAAGACAAAACTTTCAAATGAACGATTCTAAATTGGCTTAAATTTCATTGAAGAAGAATGTGCGTTTGACAAATTAGAGACATATTTCCCAAAGAAAATTATAAGACTAAATATTATATCCTTGATGTTTAGAGTCTGAGAAGTCACAGTGCAACCCTAAGAAAAATGACTGCATGAGGCACAAGTGAGTTTCCCGGGCTGTCAGCTCTGTCCCAGTGGCGCTTCTGTGAGGTAATGAGGTCAGTGGAAGGGAAGGAGACCGGAAGGGTCCAGGGCTCTGCTCCCCTTCACAGTGGAGTCTGATGTCATGGCGAAGCAGATCTAATTAGATGCACGCTACTTAAGGAATCCCAAAATCAGATTCAGGCCACTCTGTTAAAATATAAGGCCAGTGTCCCCGAGGTCATGACCTTATTATGAGTTCTCCTCTCATCTGATACTGCTCTGCGCTTTATTTAACCTAAAAAGATATAAATTCCTTCTGTATCCCAACAGCACCAAGCCTTGCCGAGTCCTGCTCACACCTCTTATGCTCATACTGCATTTGTTTGCCCAGATCCCAGAAGTCTTGCTGGTTTTTGTCTTCTCTGGATCCAGGCTTTTCTGAACCTCCCTTGCAGCAGCATTGTCCCTTTGACCATTTCCTCCTCCTGGGCTATTCTTGTTCCTGGTCTCTTGGCTCTAGCATCCTCAGGTCAGGCTCTTTCTGGACCCCTCTCTTCTGTTTAGCCCAATGAGTGGGTGCTTCAGTAAGTGCTCTTTGCTCCTTTTGCTCTTATAGACATTTTAAATCTGTCAGCTGCTTTCTGTATGCAGATTTGATCCTTACAGATTTGGTCTTTGCAGATGTGGGTCCTCATCATGTCTGTCTTAAACTTGTGGCAATCCTTCTGCCTCAGCCATGGGGATTAGAGGGTGCATTTTTTCTTTCCTAACCTTGTCTTTCACCATCTTGTGACATGGTAGAGCTGAATTTCCTATATAGCCATTAGTATTCAGCTGCCTCTATAGAGTTCCTGCTTCTTCCTGCCTGCTCCATTTGCCAGGGCTGCTCTCAGTGGGTGTCACTTCTCAGCATACAGGGCCCCTCCTCCCCCACTTCTCAGCATGCAGAGCCCCTCCCCCACTTCTCAGCATGCAGAGCCCCTCCCCCACTTCTCAGCATGCAGAGCCCCTCCCCCAGAAGCTCTTGTTGACCTCACTCCTGTTCTCACCCCAGAAAAGTCTTGCATCTGTGTAACCCTGTAGATTACCATAGACAGATTTACCCCAGTTGAATTGAATTGCCTTTCAGTTCCTACCTCTGCCTTGTGGACTGTTAATTCTGTAAGGTGTAAGATGGTTTAGCTATGGTTGATAGGCATTAGCTCCTTGAAAGCAGTGGATGCTTGTAAACTAATTCTTGAGTGTCTGCATGGAGATTTTCCAGAGAAGTTTTGCCAATGTTCATGTACCATATTTTCCTGCAGTTCCATATGTGGTCCCAATTTAGATGAAAGCCTGGCTTCTGACCAGCAGGTATGCATTGAGAAACAGAGGCATTCCCAAAAAAAAAAGTAAAAAAAAGCCGGGCGTGATGGCGCACGCCTTTAATCCCAGCACTCGGGAGGCAGAGGCAGGCGGATTTCTGAGTTCGAGGCCAGCCTGGTCTACAAAGTGAGTGCCAGGACAGCCAGAGCTACACAGAGAAACCCTGTCTCAAAAAACCAAAAAAAAAAAAAAAAAAAAAAGAGAAACAGAGGCATGCCTTCTTTGACAAGATCAAATCATCTTGAATTTCATCAGGTTGACTTATACATATTGTTAAAGGAAAGTACAACATAACATCATCGTATGCGGCTGTGTCTGTTGATTTGTATAAAATAAATATATAAAGGAACTGTAGATATCAGTTACCACAGGGAGTGAGTGAATGGTAGAGGAGTAGAAGGAGAGAGGAGATGGCGGATGGGTAGGGAAGAAGAGGGGTGACCCTTTCTGAGAACCCTTCCATGTGTCATTCCAACTCCTAGAACTGTCATGACTTGAATGCCACTTTTTCAAAAACCTAAATGAATATGGCCAGAATGTGAGGGGAAAGCTGAGGCAGGGCAGAACTTGAAGCAGAGCTGGACTCTGTGCTGAATTGAACTCGTGAAGGCTGTGGGTACGGGAAGGAAAGCATGAAGCTTCCTATGTTGACTGATAATGTAAAGCAGGCTGGGAGCGGGAAGGGATGCACACAACTATGGCTCAGGGTAATGAGTCCATTGCTCATCATGGGGGATTATCAGCTCTGAAATTGTTTTATACGAGTAGGAAACGATGGAGAGAGGAGAGAAATCAAGGGTTTTCATCTCTGTATCTGTATATGTGTGTATGTGTTATACAAATATTATCTATAACGTTATATAAAGTATATGGTTATATGTAATGTATAATATGTGTGTATGTGTACACTTGTGAGTGAGATTTGTATGCACATGTTTATGTGGTGTAATGTGAAATACCCTGGCTCCGTGTGCTGTAAGGATCTGCTCACATCTAGCAGATGTGAGCAGACCTGGTGCCCATATTTCGGTTCTAATTACCATCTCTCATTTTTAAATGACTTATTATATAGGTACTACATGCTTATGCTTTGCATTCTTGGCTTTTTTTTTTTTCCTGCCATAAAGATTGTCCCATGTGTGTGAAAAGCACCACTTTTCAAATATAAGAAAGGCTGACATTAAAGACAAACATGTAAAAAAATGAAACTTAAGTTAAACATAGGAACCTCGACTCTTTGGAGACATGGCTTATTCTAGGGCAGAGGAAAGAAAACTCAAGAGAGGCCTGGATCACATTGTAGCAGCAGAATATTACAAGCATATTCAAAGGCTCAGAAGCCAACCACAAGGACCTCCAGCAGCCAAAATTGGAAGAATTTAAGGAACAAGCAATTATAGTATTGTATTACAACCCTTACAATAAGTCAACTACCCCAAACCCATGCTTCCATAAATAACGAGGAGAGTAAGTGGAGAAGAGATAGCTTTTTTCTCTTACTTAAAGTCTCATTTAATAAACGAAGAGTGATGGAGAGAAACACAAAAATGTTACAGACAAACATCACAGGAATAAGGGTTGCAGATGCTAACAGTGTCTGGGGGAACTCTGAGGAGAAACAGTGTATTTGTGGAGCCTCAAAGCATTCTTCCAGTGTAGCTGCTTACCAAGAAGGGAAAGTATGCCTTGTAGCTAAGAAGCCTGGGAGATGTTACTTCAGCCAAATGACCACAGTGAATGCTGCTGGTAACTAGGCCTCACTCCCCAGCAGATGTGCCCTGGGAGGCACACAGGAAGTCCAACCACACAGAACCAGCAAACAAACTGGAAAACATTCTGAGAAATGGCTCATGAAAGACAGCAGCCATCCTACTGAAGAGTCCCTCCCACTGGCCACCATGCCCTGAATGAACACGATCCCAAATTCATGTTAGATGTGACTGCTCTTCATAAATTAACTGTATAGTGTGCATTTTGGTGCGAGGTATGTTTTCAGTACTTGCAATGCTTTAGGGATTCACTCATACAGTTGTATGTGTTAGTTCTCCGTTCTTTTTGGTTGGCCAGTGGTGCTCTGTTACATAAATACGCCCGTTTGTTCTTAGTCTCCTGCTAATAGAGTTTGGAACTAGCTTAATAAACCTGCCAGGACATTTATGGATAATGCTTTTTATGGGAATACTTCTTTATTTTAGATGAATATGTAAAGCTGAGAGTGATAGTTTTTGCAGTAGTAATATGTTGAATCTTACAAGAAAACATCTGGTAGTTTCTGGAGTGCCAGGTCACGGCCGATCCCCAGCAGCTGTGTTTGAAAGCTGCTGTTTGATTGCTTCTCAGCGCTTGATAGGTCAACTTCTTCCTTCACAGCTCTCCTAACTAGCTGGCCTATAATGTTTCACTGTGACGTAGGAAGCATCTAAAAATGGGTGCCCAGACTCCACACATCAAGTCTGAATTTAACATTTTGTAACCATATTATTATATACCTATCTAACCACCTCTACTTAACATCCATTTTATCTTATCTTTGTGCATTGTAAAATTATGTGTCTATGCCGGGCATGGTGGCACACACCTTTAATCCTAGCACTCAGGAGGCAGAGTCAGGCAGATTTCTGAGTTCGAGGCCAGCCTGGTCTACAAAGTGAGTTCCAGGGCTACACAGAGAAACCCTGTCTTGAAAAGAAAAAAAGAAAAAAAAGATCTGTCTAGAACCTTTATCTTTAAACACTTCAGCATGCCCATGTTAACTACTGATCAATTTTTGTTTGGGGGATTACAATATAATTATATAATTTCCCCCTTCCCTTTGCATACTTAGTGCTTACTGTGTACTAGGTACAGTGTACATTAAAGTGTTCATCCTCGTAATCTCTTCAGGTGAGTACATTCTCAGATGAAGAAAATAGGACCTAGGTATGCTCAGAACCACCTTCACAGTCACGTGCTTGGCAGGTAAGCTCTGCAGCACAGGCAGAAAGATGTCTGCCCGATGGCAAATGTACTTACCTAGGCCATGTTTATGGCAAGGCCAGATATCTCCTAGGGTCACATGGATCGATTACCCTGCTAATTTTCAGATGTAGGGAAGAAGAATTTACACACATACATACATACATACATACATATGGCTATATATGTAGTTTTGTAAGTATTATTTTTTAGAGAATAAAATGCTATTTTAAAAGAAAGTTTGAAAAATATTTAAACTACCCTTTCTTTGGCCAGTTAATTTATTATTTTCATGTTGAAAACATGTGTACCTTAAATGCCTCAACATTTCTTAAAGCTATGCTTGGGCTTGATGCCTACTCTTTTTACAAAGGAAAATATTTTTGGCTGTTAACACACTGGCACCATGAGAATGTAGCCTGCAGAAGACAACCTTGAGTGTCAATCCTCATTGTCCCCATTTTAGGCAGGGTCTCCTTGTTATTGCTGCAGTGAAGGTCAGAGTAGTTCAGGCAAGCTACTGGTGAGCTTCCGGGATTCAGTCTCCACTTCCCTCCGTCTCCGCCTCCTGTCTTGCAGTAGGGGCACTGGGATTATAGGTATATGCTGCCAACCCTAACTTCTGGTGGGTTCTAGGGATTTAGTCAGCCCTCCTGTGAATACAGCAAGCATTTCACCCACTGAGCCATCTCTCCATCCCTCCTGTAGCCAGACTGCTGGTACTGTTGCTCAACTGGTCCAATAGTCAGAACATTTTCCAATATACTTTGAGACCCCAGAAATCAAACAGCCATGGTTTGAGGAACAGCAGGGGCAGTACTAGAGATGGCTTCTTTCCTAGGGAGTCATCTGCTTGTGGAAGCCACTGTTGCCTTTTTTCTGCATGTTTCTTACTTTAGTGGATAGACTCTGGGAAATAATTGAAGACTAATTTGAACAAGTTCTGGAGAATAAAGCAGAAATCACACAGGTTAACACTTAACCATCTTTGCTTCTACACGATGACCTGGAACAAGATGTAGACAAGATTTCAGGTAGCAATCCCTGGTTTATGGTGCACTCCCTGTAGGCAGGGCTCATTGTCACATCCCTCTTCTCAGATCCAGCCTCTATCAGTACATGGTCCCTCACAGTTTCTGTCTCTAGGACAGAGGCAAACAGTAGATGTAGCATTTCCGTCTGGACAGGAATAGATTTGATGAAGAAAGGTGTTTGTGGTGAGAAGAGCAGGAAGCTTTCAACACACTGGTGCATGAAGATCCTTATTGGGCCGAGGCGGGTAGCTATGGGCTACTGCTTTTTATGGGCCCTTCTTGCCCACCCTCTTTAGAATTGTATATTTCTCCACACTCAGAAGACTAAAGCTTGCTATTTGACCCCAACTCTTGGCATCTTAAAAAAATACCTTAATATTGGGCATTCCTGTTTGAAATCCCTAATAAAAGTGTGAGGATTTTAAGGGGCCCTCCTTCCAGTGTTTAGCTTGGAGCTCATCTGTCCCTCAGAGGCTCCCACAGCCTGGCCACTTCACTCTCTGAGCACCTCATTATAAGCTGAATAGGAGCCAGGACAGAAGACCTTGTTCTGTCTGAGATGGAGCAGGACAACGTATTTGTTTCAGGTTTTTTCCAGTATTTCCAAGTCTTAGGGTCACCAAGCCACTCACCATCTCAAATTGGCCCCATTTACTCAGTTATTGAAAGGGATATGTATTTTCTAAACTGTTAAGGGGTTGAATACATTGGTTACACCCCCTGGAAGACTTGGCCCTGATGTCCATCATGGCACCTAGAGACACTCAAATTTGTTTTCCATCAGTTTGAGGCTCAAACATGAAAGCCTTCCACCAGTGACCAGGCTATTACCTGTCATTTTAATGACAAGTTGAAAAGAAGTTAAATTATGAACAAGGCGGCCGACAACCAGATTTCCCAATCAGTTTCAGCATAAGCTGCACATGGATTAGTACCCTTGACGGTTGTGAAAACATAAAATAAAATAACATTTCAATCAAGGTTTTAGACAGATTAGAGGATTACTCAATTCCCTTCATCTCTTTAAGTCTAAGCAAATATTTGGCTAAGAATTTACAACTAAGCATTTTGTGCTTAACTAGATGAGTTTCATTCATTTGGGACAGAACAATGCCCAGAAGAAATAATCTTTCTGAAAGATTTTTAAAAATATATGTCCTTGTTTTCTATGTGTAGGTGTTTTGCCTACATGTATGTATGTGGACCACATCCATGCAATACCCATGGAGGCCAGAAGGGGGCTTTGGGTCCTCTGGGACTAAAGTTACAGAGGACTGTAATCACCACGTGGGTGCTGGGAACTGATCTTGGTCTTTTGCAGAGCTTCAAGTGCTCATAACCACTGAGTCCTCTCTCAGGCTCCCAAAAGGGCAATCTTATTTTACAGCTCATGTGATTTTAATAAAGAATATTAATTTGTTATAACCATACTCACAACTGGAATACCATGCCTGCACCTATAGATTTATTTAACTATCATGTTTTGGAATATTTTACTATAGTAAAAATAGCTAATGTATTTGAGAATTTTTTTGTGGGACTAACATGTCTGATAGATTTTTTTAAATCCCACAAGATACATATTCTTTCCTTGCACTCCTTACATAAGTAAACACTGTTAAGGCGATTTGGCTTGGACTGTTGAGCAGTGGAGCTGGAGTTGGAACCTGGGAATCACAACAGTGTGCTGCTTGTATTCTCCATACTGGATGGTCTTCATTTACGGAGCTCAGTCCATCCAGGTGAAATGCTAGTGGTCAGCAGGTCTACCTGGTGATCACTTGAGAACAGACAGTGGACCACGAGGCACTGTTGAGCAGAGACGGCAGAAGGCAAGGATGCTTTTTAAACCTGTTCTTAGCATCCACAGAATATAATTACAGGCACTTTAGCCATACATGGAGTTCTGGGTAAGAAGAGGTCGGTAGCAATCAAGATGTAAGATTGCTTGTCTGGATGCAAAGTGATTGTCGTTCCTCTTGTTCCGGTCAGGACGATGCTTCTCTCAGTGATGGATTACCACAGGCTGCTTAGAGGAGACCGGGGGAGAAATCAAAGAACCCCGAAGGAGACTGAACCAGAGATTGGCCTGAGACATTATTAAAAGATAATTTGACCAAGGGGACAATTTTTATAGATCAATCTAGCAGATGGAAGTTATTCATTTGTTTCCTCCAGAAAAAGCTGAGGAGACCCAGCAGAACTCATTCTGATTTGATTACACAGGGGGGAATGGATTCCACTGGGAGGCTAAAATAATTGTGGATTTTTGAGTTTTATAGGCTGAGGGTTTCCATGGATATCATTGTAACCCGCGGTTTGGTAGCTTGAAAAGTTAAAGGTTCAACCCTCTCTGCATTGTGAACCATGTTGTTCAGGACAGAACCTTTGTAACACTGATGACTGCGCATACCACATGGTATTTTACAACCAGGCACTTGCTATGGCCTTCAGAGAAAGTGTTCGCATACTATTTACTGAAGATCTCTCTCTCTCTCTCTCCCTACACACACAGACACACACACAGACACACACACACATACACACACACACACACGGGGAGGGACAGACAGACAGACAAGCAGACAGAGACCGATTAGTTCTAAAGTGACCCTTTCAGCCAAGATATTTTGTACCTGTTCTTTTGGAGGGAAGAGCCATAGAAAGGACCATTAAAACTCATTCATTTCAAAACTAAGTTTTCCTGGTTGAATTAAATAATGCAGAGTAAGTTCTCCCTGGCAAACAGGAAGGTCACTGTGTCCCAGACCTCTGATTTATGTCTGCAAACATTATAGCCCTGGCACATTAAACCCATCTTCTTATGCATAAAATGTCATTTTACCTCAACCTAAACTTAGTCCTTTAAAGACATTTTTATGGCCTATCTAGCTATATCTTTACTTGACAAAGAGACATTAAATAAAGAAGCCACTGTTGGGCAGAGACTTTGGTGGGATCTGACACCTGAGGGTCCAGGTAACAGGATCCACCCAACAAATGGCTGCTGTTGTTTTGGTTCCCTTAGGAGACCTAACACCTGCTGGGACAGGGCCTCTAAAAGTTCGGGGTCAAAGCCTTCTCTGCTTCTGGCATGATGGCAGCCACCCATGTTATGTGGTATTCTAACCTTTCCCAAATTATTTCCCTGCTTTCATCTTAATCTGTTCCGGAATTTTAGAAAAATGACAGCTGAAAGATGCACACGGTGCATCCATTATGTAAACAGCATTATTAAGATGCACACTATGCATCCATTATGTAAACAACAGCTCTTTATTAAGATGCACACTGTGCATCCATTATATCTTTATTTTTTCTATCACATAGAATTAACTACACAAAAAATTTCCATAGTTACTTTTGTGCTTTTAAAAATAGATTAATGGACTGGACTTGTTTGCTTTCTTTTCCCCTGTCCTCCACTTTCTTGTTCTTTGGGTGGTTTTCCTTGCAGTCTTTTATACAAATTCATATTCCAAGGATTCACCCAAAGAGCCTTTGCAGAACACGTGTTTGCTCGATTATTTGTCATGGGTCTTATGTGGAATCATGACTTGTCTTTTTTTTTTTTTTGATTTTTAATATTTTTATTACATATTTTCCTCAATTACATTTCCAATGCTATCCCAAAAGTCCCCCATAGCGCCCCCCACTTCCCTACCCACCCATTCCCATTCTTTTGGCCCTGGCATTCCCCTATATTGGGGCATATAAAGTTTGCAAGTCCAATGGGCCTCTCTTTCCATTGATGGCCGACTAGGCCATCTTTCGGTACATATGCAGCTAGAGACAAGAGCTCCGGGGTTCTGGTTAGTACATCATGTTGTTCCAACAATAGGGTTGCAGATCCCTTTAGCTCCTTGGGTACTTTCTCTAGCTTCTCCATTGGGAGCCCTGTGATACATCCAATAGCTGACTGTGAACATCCACTCCTGTGTTTGCTAGGCCCCAGCATCGTCTCACAAGAGACAGCTATATTTGGGTCCTTTCAGCAAAATCTTGCTAGTGTATGCAATGGTGTCAGCGTTTAGAAGCTGATTATGGGATGGATCCCTGGATACGGCAGTCTCTAAATGGTCCATCCTTTCATCACAGCTACGAACTTTGTCTCTGTAACTCCTTCCCTGGGTGTTTTGTTCCCAATTCTAAGAAGGTGCACAGTGTCCACACTTTGGTCTTCATTCTTCTTGAGTTTCATGCGTTTATCAAATTGTATCTTATATCTTGGGTATCCTAAGTTTTGGGCTAATATCCACTTATCAGTGAATACATATTGTGTGAGTTCTTTTGTGATTGTGTTACTTCACTCAAGATGATGCCCTCCAGGTCCATCCATTTGGCTAGGAATTTCATAAATTCATTCTTTTTAATAGCTGAGTAGTACTCCATTGTGTAAATGTACCATAATTTCTGTATCCATTCCTCTGTTGAGGGACATCTGGGTTCTTTCCAGCTTCTGGCTATTATAAATAGGGCTGCTATGAACATAGTGGAGCATGTGTCCTTTTTACCGGTTGGGACATCTTCTGGATATATGCCCAGGAGAGGTATTGCTGGATCCTCCGATAGTACTATGTCCAATTTTCTGAGGAACCGCCAGACTGATTTCCAGAGTGGTTGTACAAGCTTGCAATCCCACCAACAATGGAGGAGTGTTCCTCTTTCTCCACATCCTCGCCAGCATCTGCTGTCACCTGAATTTTTGATCTTAGCCATTCTGACTGGTGTGAGGTGGAATCTCAGGGTTGTTTTGATTTGCATTTCCCTGATGATTAAGGATGTTGAACATTTTTTCAGGTGCTTCTCTGCCATTCAGTATTCCTCAGGTGAGAATTCTTTGTTCAGTTCTGAGCCCCATTTTTTAATGGGGTTATTTGACTTTCTGGAGTCCACCTTCTTGAGTTCTTTATATATATTGGATATTAGTCCCTTATCTGATTTAGGATAGGTGAAGATCCTTTCCCAATCTGTTGGTGATTTTTTTGCCTTATTGATGGTGTCTTTAGCCTTGCAGAAGCTTTGTAGTTTCATGAGGTCCCACTTGTCAATTCTCGATCTTACAGCACAAGTCATTACTGTTCTATTCAGGAATTTTTCCCCTGTGCCCATATCTTCAAGGCTTTTCCCCACTTTCTCCTCTATAAGTTTCAGTGTCTCTGGTTTTATGTGAAGTTCCTTGATCCACTTAGACTTGACCTTAGTACAAGGAGATAGGAATGGATCGATTCGCATTCTTCTACATGTTAACAACCAGTTGTGCCAGCACCATTTGTTGAAAATGCTGTCTTTCTTCCACTGGATGTTTTTAGCTCCCTTGTCGAAGATCAAGTGACCGTAGGTGTGTGGGTTCATTTCTGGGTCTTCAATTCTATTCCATTGGTCTATTTGTCTGTCACTATACCAGTACCATGCAGTTTTTATCACAATTGCTCTGTAGTAGAGCTTTAGGTCCGGCATGGTGATTCCACCAGAGGTTCTTTTATCCTTGAGAAGAGTTTTTGCTATCCTAGGTTTTTTGTTATTCCAGATGAATTTGCAGATTGCACTTTCTAATTCGTTGAAGAATTGATTTGGAATTTTGATGGGGATTGCATTGAATCTGTAGATTGCTTTTGGCAAGATAGCCATTTTTACAATGTTGATCCTGCCAATCCATGAGCATGGGAGATCTTTCCATCTTCTGAGATCTTCTATAATTTCTTTCTTCAGAGACTTGAAGTTTTTATCATACAGATCTTTCACTTCCTTAGTTAGAGTCACGCCAAGATATTTTATATTATTTGTGACTATTGAGAAGGGTGTTGTTTCCCTAATTTCTTTCTCAGCCTGTTTATTCTTTGTGTAGAGAAAGGCCATTGATTTGTTTGAGTTAATTTTATATCCAGCTACTTCACCAAAGCTGTTTATCAGGCTTAGGAGTTCTCTGGTGGAATTTTTAGGGTCACTTATATATACTATCATATCATCTGCAAAAAGTGATATTTTGACTTCATCTTTTCCAATTTGTATCCCTTTGATCTCCTTTTGTTGTCGAATTGCTCTGGCTAGGACTTTTCAAGTACAATGTTGAATAGGTATGGAGAAAGTGGACAGCCTTGTCTAGTCCCTGATTTTAGAGGGATTGCTTCAAGCTTCTCACCATTTACTTTGATGTTGGCTACTGGTTTGCTGTAGATTGCTTTTATCATGTTTAGGTATGGGCCTTGAATTCCTGATCTTTCCAAGACTTTTATCATGAATGGGTGTTGGATCTTGTCAAATGCTTTTTCCGCATCTAACGAGATGACCATGTGGTTTTTGTCTTTGAGTTTGTTTATATACTGGATTACGTTGATGGATTTCCGTATATTAAACCATCCCTGCATCCCTGGGATGAAACCTACTTGGTCAGGATGGATGATTGTTTTGATGTGTTCTTGGATTCGGTTAGCCAGAACTTTATTGAGGATTTTTGCATCAATATTCATAAGGGATATTGGTCTGAAGTTTTCTATCTTTGTTGGGTCTTTTTGTGGTTTATGTATCAGAGTAATTGTGGCTTCATAGAATGAGTTGGGTAGAGTACCTTCTGTTTCTATTTTGTGGAATAGTTTGTGAAGAACTGGGATTAGATCTTCTTTGAAGGTCTGATAGAACTCTGCACTAAACCCATCTGGTCCTGGGCTTTTTTTAGTTGGGAGACTATTAATGACTGCTTCTATTTCTTTGGGGAATATAGGGCTGTTTAGATCATTAACCTGATCTTGATTCAACTTTGGTACCTGGTATCTGTCTAGGAACTTCTCCATTTCATCCAGGTTCTCCAGTTTTGTTGAGTATAGCCTTTGGTAGAAGGATCTGATGGTGTTTTGGATGTCTTCAGGATCTGTTGTTATGTCTCCTTTTTCATTTCTGATTTTGTTAATTAGGATGCTTTCCCTGTGCCCTCTAGTGAGTCTGGCTAAGGGTTTATCTATCTTGTTGATTTTCTCAAAGAACCAGCTCCTTGATTGGTTGATCCTTTGAATAGTTTTTCTTGTTTCCACTTGGTTGATTTCACCCCTGAGTTTGATTATTTCCTGCCGTCTACTCCTCTTGGGTGAATTTGCTTCCTTTTGTTCTAGTGCTTTTAGGTGTGTTGTCAAGCTGCTAATGTGTGCTCTCTCTAGTTTCCTTTTGGAGGCACTCAGAGCTATGAGTTTTCCTCTTAGAAATGCTTTCTTTGCGTCCCATAAGTTTGGGTATGTTGTGGCTTCATTTTCATTGAACTCTAAAAAGTCCTTAATTTCTTTCTTTATTCCTTCCTTGACCAAGGTATCATTGAGAAGAGTGTTGTTCAGTTTCCACGTGAAGGTTGGCTTTCTATTATTTATTTTGTTATTGAAGATAAGCTTTAGTCCATGGTGATCTGATAGGATGCATGGGACAATTTCAATATTTTTGTATCTGTTGAGGCCTGTTTTGTGACCAATTATGTGGTCAATTTTGGAGAAGGTGCCATGAGGTGCTGAGAAGAAGGTATATCCTTTTGTTTTAGGATAGAATGTTCTGTAGATATCTGCCAGATCCATTTGATTCATAATTTCTCTTAGTTTCTCTGTGTCCCTGTTTAGTTTCTGTTTCCATGATCTGTCCATTGGTGAAAGTGGAGTGTTGAAGTCTCCCACTTTTATTGTATGAGGTGCAATGTGTGCTTTGAGATTTACTAAAGTTTCTTTAATGAATGTGGCTGCCTTTGTATTTGGAGCATAGATATTCAGGATTGATAGTTCCTCTTGGAGGATTTTACCTTTGATGAGTATGAAGTGTCCCTCCCTGTCTTTTTTAATGACTTTGGGTTGGAAGTCAATCTTATCAGATATTAGAATGGCTACTCCAGCTTGTTTCTTCATACCATTTGCTTGGAAAATTGTTTTCCAGCCTTTCATTCTGAGGTAGTGTCTATCTTTTTCTCTGAGATGAGTTTCCTGTAAGCAGCAAAATGTTGGGTCTTGTTTGTGTAGCCAGTTTGTTAGTCTATGTCTTTTTATCGGGGAGTTGAGTCTATTGATATTAAGAGATATTAAGGAAAAGTAATTGTTGTTTCCTGTTATTTTTGTTGTTAAAGTTGGCATTCTGTTCTTGTGGCTGTCTTCTTTTAGGTTTGTTGAGGGATTACCTTCTTGTTGTTTCTAGGGTGTGGTTCCTGTCCTTGTATTGGTTTTTTTCTGTTATTATCCTTTCAAGGGCTGGATTCGTGGAGAGATAATGTGTGAATTTGGTTTTGTTGTGGAATACTTTGGTTTCTCCATCTATGTTAATTGAGAGTTTTGCTGTGTATAGTAGCCTGGGCTGGAATTTGTGTTCTTTTAGTGTCTGTATAACATCCGTCCAGGATCTTCTGGCTTTCATAGTCTCTGGTGAAAAATCTGGTGTAATTCTGATAGGCTTGCCTTTACATGTTACTTGGCCTTTTTCTCTTACTGCTTTTAGTATTCTATCTTTATTTAGAGCATTTGTTGTTCTGATTATTATGTGTCGGGAGGTATTTCTTTTCTGGTCCAGTCTATTTGGAGTTCTGTAGGCTTCTTGTATGTTCATGGGCATCTCTTTAGATTTGGGAAGTTTTCTTCTATAATTTTGTTGAAGATGTTTGCTGGTCCTTTGAGTTGAAAATCTTCATTCTCATCCACTCCTATTATCCGTAGGTTTGGTCTTCTCATTGTGTCCTGTATTTCTTGGATGTTTTCAGTTAGGATCTTTTTGCATTTTACATTTTCCTTGATTGTTGTGCCGATGTTCTCTATGGAATCTTCTGCACCTGAGATTCTCTCTTCCATCTCTTGTATTCTGTTGCTGATGCTCGTATCTATGGTTCCAGATTTCTTTCCTAGGGTTTCTATCTCCAGTGTTGCCTCATTTTGGGTTTTCTTTATTGTGTCTACTTCCCTTTTTAGGTCTAGTATGGTTTTGTTCATTTCCATCATCTGTTTGGATGTGTTTTCCTGTGTTTCTTTAAGGACTTCTACCTGTTTGATTGTGTTATCCTGTTTTTCTTTAAGGACTTCTACCTGTTTGATTGTGTTATCCTGTTTTTCTTTAAGGACTTTTAACTCTTTAGCCATGTTCTCCTGTAATTCTTTAAGTGAGTTATTAAAGTCCTTCTTGATGTCCTTGATGGCTGTGTACATATAAAATTGTGTATAGACAAGATATAACCAAGAAAGGGAATAATAGCCATATCTGGTTTTGCTTAGAAGCCTTCAGTGACTCCACTGAAGATGGAGGTAGATGGTCCTTGATGACCATCATCATGAGATATGCTTTTAAATCCGTGTCTAGCTTTTCCGGTGTGTTGGGGTGCCCTGGACTGGGCGAAGTGGGGGTGCTGGGTTCTGATGATGGTGAGTGGTCTTGGTTTCTGTTAGTATGATTATTACGTTTACCTTTCGCCATCTGGTAATCTCTGGGTTTAGTTCTTATCGTTGTCACTGTTTAAAGATTGGAGCAGAAGCTGTGTTCCACTCACCAGCAGTCTCAAAATCCTTTGGCGGGGGTCGTGGGTAGCTGGCGGTACCCTGGTGCTGGTCCAGCCGGAAGAGGCCTGTGGTCCTACTCAGGCCGGTTTTCTGCTTCCCTAACTAATGCAGTCTCAGGTCCCGCGCGCAATTGGATTGGAGCAGAAGCTGTGTTCCACTCACCAGAAGTCTTAAGATCCTGTGGCAGGTGTTGTGGGTAGCTGGCGAGTGTCAGCCGACCCTGCGCCCTAGCTGCCCCAGTGCTTTTCTGACCGGAAGAGCATGACTTGTCTTTTTTGCATCTTTATTTTCCTGCCCTCAGCCAACTCCTCACTTGAGAGATACCAATCCAGAGCCCTTGAGGCCTGAGCAGACAAGGGCATGGCTCAAGCAAGGCCAGGGTGTGGGTGTGCAAAGAGGAGTTGGACCAGAAAGGAGACAGGGTTGCAGACACAATGTGTGTGTGTGCATAGGGCACAGGGATGTGGGCCGCACAGTCGTTTTAGGCACTCAGGTAGGAAGCACTGATTTAAAGGCCAGACCAGTTTGTTGGAAAGAAGCTAGGTGGAGTCACTGAAGGCTTCTAAGCAAAACCAGATATGGCTATTATTCCCTTTCTTGGTTATATCTTGTCTATACACAATTTTATATGTACACAGCCATGCATTACTTAGTGACAAAACAGTGCATTAGTAGGTGATTGCATCATTTGTAAATGTCATTATCTACACCACTAGGAAATATCATAGTATGAGACTAGTTAGTATGTGTGGTTGGCCAGTGAATACTGAGCTGTCATTAGAAGACATGGGAGTATGTATGTCAGTGTGTGCATATATATCTGAGGCACAGAGAGATTTGTACTGTGCAGGTGTCCTGTGTACTGTGTATGCATGTGTGCATCTGTGTGTATGGCTGTGGGAGAGGGAGAGGGAAAAGGAGGGAGGGAGGGAGGGAGGGAGGGAGGGAGGGAGGGAGAGAGAGATGCTAGGGCTCAAACGTGTGGCTTTTCCTGTGCTGAACATGCTTTATGGTAACATAGCTACACCACTAGCCCTCTGTAGTTTATATATTATACTATTTCAGCCTTTTCAGCAGATTTAATGCATATTTTTAGCTATTCAATACAATTTAGAAATTACAATCAGTTCCTAATGTTTGCATTTCTTCCTTTTTCCTTCTTATGCTACCTTGACTTTTTAGAGCACTGTAAAGTAATGTTAGTGATAACCGGCCAGTGTTCTCATTTTCAACCAGACTAGTGTATTTTTTATCTGCTTTACTAGTAAGTTTTGTTTCTTACTAACTTAGTTATTTATATTTCTAGGCTTTAAAAATACCAGAAATAAACTTGGTGATAAGAAGACACCACTTTGGTCTCAGGACATGAAGGAGTTTAGTTGGGACCAGCCAGGAAGCTTCTTCTCTGTGGCCAGCTGTCACAGAACCAGAGGGTGATATGTAGACTGCCTGCAGAGAGGAAAAGCCACCAATACCCTCATCAAGCTGTGAACACTGAGCTGTGATAGACTGCCATCCCATCATAGGCCCTAGATGTAGCGATAGCATGAAAGTTAGGAATGGAACCAGCTATTTCCTGATTGGGTTTTAGGTTGGCCTCAAAGGAGGGAAAATAAATGCCCAGAAAAGTCAATCTGGCCAACAACTCATGCTTGAAGAGCTCCCAGGTTCCAGAAACAATCCTACTGCCCTGTACATCTGTAGTCCTCTCCCCATGGGTTAGCACTGCTCTCAGACCTTATCAGAAAAGTTTCCTTGTGCATCAGACAGTGGTTAATGCAGAAACTCACAGCTGGTCACAGTGCAGAGAGTCTGTCCACAGAGTGCTCAGCTACAAATGGGACACTTGTACTGCACCCGTATGCACCGCATCCTTACCCCACAGCTTAGAGAACATCAGAAGGATTTAAAGAGCTGCAGATGAGGGATGAGCATAGTGAAGCTGTGTCTGAACAAGCCTGCTGCACTCATGAGCTCACAGAGCTGTGGTCGCCTGCATGAGTCCTATGCAGAATCAAAGCCATGCCACATGGGAAGAGGAGGGGCTTAGGACAGCTGTTAATGACTGGTGGCTACTAAAGGAGGGAGAGTCAGTTTTCTTTAAGGGTGTGACTCTCAAATGACCACATTCTAGTGGCTAGCCCTACATCCAAGAGCATATGAACAGTACAAATTGGACTTGGCAGTTCTTAAAGAAGAAAAGACCAATGCACTGTGCATGTAATATATTGGGTTAATTTGTGTGTGTGTGTGTGTTTATTTCCAACATTTTAAAACAATAAGTTGAATGAAATTAAAATAAGAGAGGGCATGAGGTTAGGGGTAGAGAGATGGTATGGATTTGAGAGGATTTGGGAGGATTGTGGGGATAAATATGATCAAAATTTATTATTTGTATATATAAAATTCTCAAATAATTAAAACTAAGAGATTAAAATGGGTATTTAATATTATCTTCTAATAAGATCTCTCTCTCTCTCTCTCTCTCTCTCTCTCTCTCTCTCTCTCTGTGTGTGTGTGTGTGTGTGTGTGTGTGTGTGTGTGTGTGTGTGTGTGTATTTCAGGACAGGGTTTCTCTGTGTAGCTGTGGCTGTCCTGGAACTCACTCTTTAGATCAAGCTGGTCTCAAACTCACAGAGATCCTCCTGCCTCTTCCTCCTAAATTCCGGGATTAAAGGCATGTGCAAGATTCTATTTTTTACATTTAATTTTGAACTGTGTAAATGTGTGTGAGGGTATATGTTTACCACTCTAGTTTGAGGCATGAACCAGGAAAAGTGGAGCCTAAAAGTGAGGCAGACTAAAGTCTCATTCGATAGCCAACTTTACTCAGAGCATTGGGCAGTTTCTACTCTGTGGGTTAAGAGTCACCTGAGTTCTAGTGAGTCCAAGCTGGATACAGTCACAAGGACAAGCTGGGTGTGGCATGTTTATCTATACAGGGCTATAAGGAATAGTTTAAGCATTTAATTGAATAACAGTAGCAAGCAGTAATGAATAATATGAAGTAAATTCACCTCTATCTGCTATACCAGGAAGGAGCACAAAAACACATTCCAAGAACAAGTCCATGTTTTGAAGAGTCTCAAGACTCTTGTCTTGTCAAGCTGGTCTCAAACTCACAGAGATCCATGTTTTGAAGAGTCTCAAGACTCTTGTCTTGTTTTCTTGGAGTTTTCTCTAAAGGTCTACAGATTCTTCATACAGCGTTGTTCATGGACTGTATTCTGACAGTTATATGCATGTGAGCAGAAGTACCCATGAAGGCCAGGAGAGGGTGTTGAGGCCCCTGAAGCTGGAGTTACATTTGGTTATAAGCCATTCATCCTAGATGGTAGTCCTCAGGTCCTCTTCAAAAGCAGTGCATGGTCTTAAAAGCAGAGGCAGCTTTCCAGCCCCCAATAGTCCCGCCTGAAGTATCGATTAGTAGAATTCACTAATTAAATTAATTTTATTTCTGGATTAATTATACCTTCAATGTTATACTGTTTGATTTCCTAGCATCTTAATTTGGATATTTGCATACATATTATGCATTATGCGTGATGTGGTCCTTGAGTTTCTCCTGTGTAAATTTATAGTCTGTAAATTGGGCATTTTATTAGTTTCATAGCACAGCTTATGCCAACTTTAGAAAACAGATCTCTATAAGTATTAAATGTTCTGCAACCCTCCAGGAACATGAGGCAGATATTGTCTTAGTTAGACTTTCTATAAATGTGAAAAGACATCATGCACAAAGTCAACCTGTGGAGGAAAAGATTTATTTCATCTGAACACCTCCAGTCCATCGCCACTGAAAGCCAGAGTGTGATCTCAGGGCTAGAACCTGGAACTGAGGACAGGGATAGAAGCGGTGGAGGAATACTGATCACTGGGCTGCAGCTCATGGGTTGTTCAGCTTGCCTTCTCACCACACCCTGGACCCCTTGCCTGGGGTGGAACAGCCCTGGAGGCGGAGCCCTCCCACATCAATCATTAATCTGAAAATGCCCTCCCTCCCCCCAGCCTTGTCTATCTACTGGGCACAGTTTCTCAGTTGAGGCTTCCTCTTCCAAATTGACACTGAGTTGTGTCAAGTTGACATAAAAGTAGTCAGCATACTTGACCCCTTGTCGATTTGACATAAACACATTACTGTTAAACCATAACTTTTTCTTTCTTGTTCATCCCTAAGTTCCTCTCATGCATCAGTATTACAATATAACACCCCAACATTTAAAAATTCTATGATCTTTAAAGATTCAAAGATATTCAGAGTTCATTATCTTTAAAACATTCAAAGTCTCTTCCAAGTGCAGAGTTTCTCTAAAATATCTAAAATATCTCTATAATAACCAAAGTCTAAAATTCCAAAATCTCTGTAAAATTTCAAAGTCTCACAACTGTGGGCTCTTATAAAATAATAGAATAATTATAAGTTAAGTATGTTCTTATGCTAAGAAGGAAGAACCAAGGCATGAGCACAATCAAATCAAATCAAAACAAAACCAAAGTCTAAGAATGTAAAAAAAATCTTGTGATGTCTGGGGGTCACTCAGAATCCTCTGGGCTCCAAAGGGCTCCAGTTCTCCCACTCTGCTATTTGCAGCACCAACAGCTTGGCTTTTAGGCTCAGGCCAGCTCCGGTCCACACCTGCTGCTGTCCCTGGTGCTCATCTCATGATACTGACATCTCCAGAATGCTGAGTCTGCATAGCAACTTGTCTGCACTTTCTCATAGCCTTTTCAGGACTCTCTAACCCTGCCACATAGTTCTGAGGCTCAGTTCCTCTCTGTGACCTCATTAGTCTCAGGGTTTTCACTCCTACTAAGGCTTAACCACCAAAGATAGAAATCATCTTAGACAGACAGAATGGACATGGTATTCCAAGCAAAGAGAACTAGGAAAAAATCAGGAGCTCCTCTTCTAATGTCTGACAAAAGAGACTACTAAAAATCTGTATCCCGTCCGGTCAGCACCAGCTTTGGGCCACCTTGGGCATGAACTCAGCAGATGGTCCCACAGTCCCCAGAAGACTCTCCATGCCGCAGGTGCCCTAGCACACCCAGGATCTTAGGATCACTGGTGAGTGGAACACAACATCTGTTCCAAACCAATTGTGACAGGCCTATGACAGTAGGAGCAAGGACTCAGGAGCCCTGCCTAAGCAGCAGCTAGGGTTCCTTCTGATCAGTGCTGGTCTACTTTGGTTTCAAACACAACAGACAGCCCCACAGTCCCCACAGGAGACACCACTTCCAGGTGCTGTAACACACCCAGGATCTTAGGATTCCAGGATCCCACCATCCCAGGAGCTTGGTCACACCAGGACCTCAGGGTCTCAGAGGAAGCTTGACTGACAAGAACTCTGACACACCCAGAATCTCAGGTTCACAGGATCACAGAGAAAGGTGGACTCTGAGGAGTCCTGAATCAACTGGGATTATAGGAAGGATAGGCTCCAATCAGATATATTGACGGAAGCAAGCACTTGAGAAAATCAGATGGCAGGAGGCAAGCATAAGAACATAAGCAACAGAAACCAAGGTTACTTGGCATAATCAGAACCAAACTCTCCCACCATAGTAAATCCTGGATACACCATCACACCAGAAAAGCAAGATATGGATCAAAAGTCACTTCTCATGATGATGATGTAGGACTTTGAGAAGAAAATAACTCCCTTAAAGAAATACAGAAGAACACAGGTAAACAGCTAGAAGCCCGTAAAGAGGAAACACAAAAATCCCTTAAAGAGTTACAGGAAAACACTACCAAACAGGTGAAAGAATTGATCAAAACCATCCAGGATCTCAAAATGGAAGTAGAAAAAATAAAGAAAGCAAAAAGGAGACAACTCTGGAGATAGAAATCCTAGGAAAGAAATCAGGAACCATAGATGCGAGTATCAGCAACAGAGTACAAGAGATGGAAGACAGAATCTCAGGTGCAGAAGATTCCATAGGAAACATGGACACAACAATCAAAGAAACTGAAACTGCAAAATGCAAAATGCAAAAAAAAAAAAAAAAAAAAAAAAATCCTAATTCAAAGCATCCAGGAAATCCAGGACACAATGAGAAGACCAAACCTAAGGATAATAGGAATAGATGAGAATGAAGACTTTCAACTTAAAGGGCCAGCAAATATCTTCAACAAAATTATAGAAGAAAACTTCCCTAACCTAAAGAAAGAGATGCCCATGAACATACAAGAAGCCTACAAAACTCTAAATAGACTGGACCAGAAAAGACATTCCTCCTGTCACATAATAATCAGAACAACAAATGCACTAAATAAAGATAGAATATTAAAAACAGTAAGGGGAAAAGGTCAAATAACATATAAAGGCAGACCTATTAGAATTACACCAGACTTCTCCCCAGAGACTATGAAAGCCAGAAGATCCTGGACAGAGTTTATACAAACCGTAAGGGAACACAAATACCAGCCTAGGCTACTATACCTAGCAAAACTCTCAATTACCATAGATGGAGAAACCAAAGTATTCCATGAGAAAACCAAATTCACACAACATCTTTCCATGAATCTAGCCTTTCAAAGGATAATAACGGGAAAACTCCAACACAAGGAGGGAAATGATGCCCTAGCAAAAGCAAGAAAGCA
Source organism: Mus caroli (assembly GCF_978045245.1). NCBI lineage: Eukaryota > Metazoa > Chordata > Mammalia > Rodentia > Muridae > Mus > Mus caroli. The sequence continues at coordinate 19,867,067 of NW_028227266.1, forward strand.
ATCCTTCAACAAACCTAAAAGAAGACAGCCACAAGAACAGAATCCCAACTATAACAACAAAAATAACAGGAAAAAAACAATTACTTTTCCTTAATATCTCTTAATATCAATGGAATCAATTCCCCAATAAAAAGACATAGACTAATAAACTGGCTACATAAACAAGACCCAACAGTTTGTTGCATAGAGGAAACCTTCCTCGGGGACAAAGACAGATACTACCTCAGAATAAAAGTCTGGAAAACAATTTTCCAAAAAATGGTCTGAAGAAACAAGCTGGAGTAGCAATTCTAATATCAAATAAAATTGACTTCCAACCCAAAGTTATCAAAAAAAAATACAAGGAGGGACACTTCATATTCATCAAAGATAAAATCTTCCAAGGTGAACTCTCGATTCTGAATATCTATGCTCCAAATGCAAGGGCATCCACATTCATTAAAAAAACTTTAGTAAAGCTCAAAGCACACATTGCACCGCACACAATAATCATGGGAGACTTTAACACCTTATTCTCATCAATGAACATATCCTGGAAACAGAAACTAAATAGAGATACAGTGAAACTAACAGAATTTATGAACCAAATAGATTTAACAGATATCTACAGAACATTTTATTCTAAAATAAAAGGATGTACCTCCTTCTCAGAACCTCATGGTACCTCCTCCAAAACTGACCATATAATTGGTCATCAAACAGGCCTAAACAGATACAAAGGTATTGAAATTATCCCATGCATCCTATCAGATCACCACAGATTAAGGCTGATCATCAATAACAACATTAATAACAGAAAGCAAATGTTGACATGGAAGCTGAACAACACTCTACTCAATGATAACTTGGCCAAGGAAGAAATAAAGAAGGAAATTAAAGACTTTTTACAGTTTAATGAAAATGAAGCCACAACATACCCAAACTTATGGGACACAATGAAAGAAGTCCTAAGAAGAAAGCTCAGAGCTCTGAATGCCGCCAAAAAGAAACTAGAGAGAGCACACACTAGCAGCTTGACAGCACACCTAAAAGCTCTAGAACAACAGGAAGCAAATTCACCCAAGAGGAGTAGATGGCAGGAAATAATCAAACTCAGAGCTGAAATCAACCATGTAGAAACAAAAAGAACTATTTAAAGAATCAACCAAACCAGGAGCTGGTTTTTTGAGAAAATCAACAAGATTGATAAACCCTTAGCTAGACTAACTAGAGGGCACAGAGACAGCATCCTAATTAACAAAATCAGAAATGGAAAGGGAGACATAACAACAGAACCTGAGGGAATCCAAAACATCATCAGACCCTACTACAAAAGGCTATACTCAACAAAACTGAAAAACCTGGGTGAAATGGACAATTTTCTAGACAGATACCAGGTACCAAAGTTAAATCAAGATCAGATTAATGATCTAAACAGCCCTATATCCCCTAAAGATATAGAAGCAGTCATTAATAGTCTCCCAACCAAAAAAAGCCCAGGACCATATTGGTTTAGTGCAGAGTTCTATCAGACCTTCAAAAAAGACCTAATTCCAATTCTTCTCAAACTGTTTCACAAAATAGAAACAGAAGGTACTCTACACAATTCATTCTATGATGCCACAATTACTCTGATATCTAAACCATACAAAGACCCATTAAAGAAAGAACTTCAGATCAATTTCCCCTATGAATATCAATGCAAAAATACTCAATAAAATTCTCACAAACCAAACCCAAGAACATATCAAAACAATCATTTATCATGATCAAGTAGGCTTCATCCCAGGAATGCAGGGATGGTTTAATACAAGGAAATCCATCAACGTAATCCACTATATAAACAAACTCAAAGACAAAAATCATATGATCATCTCATTAGACACTGAGAAAGCATTTGTCAAAATCCAACACCCCTTCATGATAAAAGTCTTGGAAAGATCAGGAATTCAAGGCCCACCATACCTAAACATAGTAAAAGCAATATACAGCAAACCAGTAGCCAACATCAAACTAAATGGAGAGAAACTCAAAGCAATCCCACTAAAATCAGGGACTAGAGAAGGCTGCCCACTCTCTCCCTACCTATTCAATACAGTACTTGAAGTCCTAGCCAGAGCAATTAGACAACAAAAGAAGATCAAGGGGATACAAATTGGAAAGGAAGAAGTCAAAATATCAGTATTTGCAGATGATATGATAGTATATATAAGTGATCCTAAAAATTCCACCAGAGAACTCCTATACCTGATAAATAGCTTCAGTGCAGTAGGTGGATATAAAATTAACTCAAACAAATCAATGGCCTTTCTCTACACAAAGAATAAACAGGCTGAGAAAGAAATTAGGGAAACAACATCCTTCACAATAGTCACAAAAACTATAAAATACCTTGGTGTGACTCTAACTAAGGAAGTGAAAGATCTGTGTAATAACAACTTCAAGTCTCTGAAGAAAGAAATGGAAGAAGATCTCAGAAGATGAAAAGATCTCCCACACTCATGGCTTGGCAGGGTTAATATAGTAAAAATGGCTATCTTGCTGAAAGCAATCTACAGATTCAATGCAATACCCATCAAAATTCCAACTCAGTTCTTCACAGAATTAGAAAGGGCAATTTGCAAATTCATCAGGAATAACAAAAAAACCTAGGATAATAAAAGCTATTCTCAACAATAAAAGAACCTCTGTCAGAATCACCATGTCGTGACCTCAAGCTGTACTATAGAGCAATTGTGATAAAAACTGAATGGTACTGGTAGAGCAACAGACAGGTAGATCAATGTGATATAATTAAAGACCCAGAAATCAACCCACACACTTATGGTCACTTGATCTTTGACAAGGGAGCTAAAACCATCCAGTGGAAAAAAGACAACAAATGGTGCTGACACAACTGGTGGTTATCATGTAGAATTCAAATTGATCCATTCTTATCTCCTTGTACAAAGCTTAGGTCTAAGTGGATCAAGGAATCCCACATAAAACCAGAGACACTGAAACTTATAGAGGAGAAAGTGGGGAAAGCCTCAAAGATATGGGCACAGGGGGAAAATTCCTGAATAGAACAGCAATGGCTTGTGCTGTAAGATCAAGAATTGACAAAGGGGACCTCATAAAATTGCAAAGCTTCTGCAAGGCAAAAGACACCGTCAATAAGACAAAAAGGCCACCAACAGATTGGGAAAGGATCTTTACCAATCCTAAATCCGATAGGGGACTAATATCCAATATATATATATAAAAAACTCAAGAAGGTGGACTCCAGAAAATCAAATAACCCTATTAAAAATGGGGTACAGAGCTAAACAAAGAATTCTCAATTGAGGAATACCAAATGGCTGATAAGCACCTAAAGAAATGTTCAACATCCTTAATCATCAGGGAAATGCAAATCAAAACAACCCTGAGATTCCACCTCACACCAGTCAGAATGGCTAGGATCAAAAATTCAGGTGACAGCAGATGCTGGTATGGATGTGGAGAAAGAGGAACACTCCTTCATTGTTGGTAGGATTGCAAGCTGGTACAACCACTCTGGAAATCAGTTTGGTGGTTCCTCAGAAAATTGGACATAGTACTCCCGGAAGATCCAGCAATAATTCTCCTGGGCATATACCCAGAAGATGTCTCAACTTGTAATAAGGACACATGTTACACCATGTTCATAGCAGCCTTATTTATAATAGCCAGAAGCTGGAAAGAACCCAGATGTCCCTCAACAGAGGAATGGATACAGAAAATGTGGTACATTTACACAATGGAGTACTCCTCAGCTATTAAAAACAATGAATTTATGAATGAAGGGAATATGCTTAAACTCACTGGCACATGAAATGACTTTCTGACTAAGGGTAAGATAGTGCAGGAGCTAAAACCAGGAATCAACAAATGTGACCTTATAAATATAAAAAGTTTCTGTACAATGCCAGACACCATCAATCAAGTAAAGAGGTGTCCTATAGAATAGGAACAAATATTTACCATCTGACACAGTGTCACTATCTAGAATATAGAAAATACTAAAGAAACTGAAACCTATGAAAACAAACAGCCCAATTTTAAAAATGGTGCATGCATGGATCCAAAAAGAGTTCCTATAAGACAAAATACAGATGCCTGAAAATTATTAGTTTTTAATCTTCAATATCTTATCAGGAAAAGACAAATTAAAACCACTTTGAGAGTTCATCTTACTCCAGTCAAGATAGCTAAAATCAAGAAAACCAATAATGACAAGTGCTGGCAAGGATGTGGGTAATGGGGACCACTTACTCCCTGTTGAAGGGACTACAATCTAATGCCACCTTTGTGGAGAGCAGTATGGATATTCCTTAATACCTAGAAATAGATATACCATAATATCCAGCTATACAATTTTTGGGCATGTATCTAAAGGACTCTATATTTTACTGTCGAATACCCTATAGATAAGAAACAGAAACAGTCTAAAAGTCCATCACCTGATGAATAGATAATATGAATGTGGTACACTTGTACAATGGAATATTATTCAGCTGTTAAGAAAAGGGAAAACTAAAGATGAAAAGAACTGTCTAGTTGCAGGGGTGGGTGTTACCTCTTCTAGTTGTTGGTCAGTAAGGTCTCTTGGACACTCCCAACATCAGAGGCTGTTGTCATTGCTCTTGGTTAACCCCCACGACTTCATTGATAAGATCCTACTGATGAAGGCACCACACACTTATGTCATGAAATATGGAGAAATCATGCCAGTAACTCACTTGGAAGCTCCACCCCTACTGACTAGTGTTAATAATGCTAGAAGCTGATAGCTATGCTGCTAGAGGAGGAAAAACCCCTAATCAACAGTTTCTCCTTTACATCTTTTCATTTATTACACTAACTGCCAAGAATTGAGTATAATCTTGTGTCTGATGCTTTCTTGCAACCTCATTTATTTCCTCACAGTTACTTAGAAAGCCATTTTCCACTTACAATACAGGAGTGAAGTTTAAAGGTATTAAAACCTGTGCAGGAACTGGCCTGAGGCACCCGTGTGATTTTCTGAGAGCACAAAGGTACTTTTTTCACTTTCTCTATCCTCACAGTTGTGAGGACCAGGACTGGGTGGAATTGCAGAAAGCATGGGATGTGATGTAAATGAGATGCCATGCTAAGCACGGTGTTTTCTCTTCTCTTTTGGCCATCATCATCTCACAGCCTGCTGAGTGTGAGGTGTGCACAGGCCAGATGATGCCATTTGCTCTATCCCTGCTCTATCTCCCTCCCCTGTGACATTCCCTCTTCTTCAAGGACCTTTTACTTTGTGAAGTCTGTCCCAGCCTCCCCCCACCCCAATCAAAGAGCTTCTCTCTCTTTATTTCCCTTGCTTTGCCAATTATTTCAACCCATCTCTATTGTAGGCAATTCATTTGGAAACTACAGGCAGGTAGCCCCACGTTCCTTCTTCATGTTTATGAAGCTTGGGTTGAAATGCTGTAGTTTGGGGACCATGAGCAGTAAGAAGAGAGACTGCTGGGAAGAGCGCCATTTTCATCTTCAAAGGAAACAGAGTGGGCTTAGTCCAAGTTATTTTACTGTTGGAAGAGAATCATAGTACCATAGTTTGGATAAACCCTGGCATTTTATTGCCAAAAACATATAAGATAAAAATGGAGTTAGATGTGAATAATTCAAGGTAATGTTTAAACATTGAAGATATTTCACCTTCTCTGGAATCAGAGATCCAAGTCTGTACAGAGCTAGGGAGGGATCTGAAATGTTTATGTTACCAGAGTAGAAAAAAACACTGTCCAGTTGTTTATCTAATCTTTCAGTGGGCTTGATTTTTAAAGCATGCTTAGATTTGAAGGAGCTTGGGAAAAATAATCTGTTCCAGGCCATCGCTTGATGGCCCACCAGAAAGAAGACGAATTTAAGAAGTTTCCCAGCAGACAGATGTCTTTGTGCCTTCCTTTGGAGTGTGTTCATCCACAAATCACTATCATGAACTGGACTTCCAAGCGCTCTGTTATGTCTTTTAACATGAGCTCCCACAGAAATCACCACTGAGACCTGGTTTCTGTTGAGGACTGAATGTTTGGTTGTTGTGCCTACTCTCTCAGAGTTGAGTCTCCATGAGTTGTCATCCAGTAATTTCTGTTCTGAAAGATTTACATTAACTAAAGCAGAGAACTTTTTGAGAACATTTTTTTTTTTTTTTTTTTTGGCATCGCGTAGCATCCAGATGGACGTGAGGTGGTGAGAGCAGACAAGAGGTTATATACCAGGCTGTGCTGTACTTTCTGATATCCTGGTGGACATGAAAGATAACACTATTTATATGAAAAGTAAAAGTGATCTTGGTTTCTACCGTTCCCTTCTCATCTCTCAGGCTTAGTCCATTCACTGTTCCCTCAAGTCAATAAATGATCATGTCATGGCCAGCACTGGTCTCACCCTTGGGATGTAGCGGCAAGCAAAACAGACAACGGTCTCTGCCATGTGTAACTCTCATTCTCAGGGGGAACAGTAAACACTAAGCATGACAAGTAACCTGTGACCCACGCAGCATGTTAGAAAGCTAAAATGATCAGTGTTGCAGAAAGAAAGAATGTGTGTCAGGCAATGGGCTTTGCTCTGTTATAATTCTAAGCTGGGTAGTGGGAATGGGCTGTGTTTAGATGATATCTTTTGAATAGAGATTTAGAAGTTTAGGGATTTGTTCATGCAGTGACCAGAGAGATAAATAGAATCGGTAAGGAGAATGGCTATCACACCATCCTTGTTGTGGAAATGTCCCTGGCATGTTACAGGGACAGCAAGGAAGCTGTGTGGTCAGAGGGGTGCCGGGGGGTGGGGGGGGGGGAGGTCAGGTTATGCACAGCCTTTGGCATACACTGTTTTTCCTCTGGGTAAAATCAGCAGGCTCTTCTACCAGAGGAACAACAGGATCACATGTTAAGGGATCAATGGCTGGTGTTTGGAGAGAGTCCAGTGGATAGTGGGTAGAGAACCTGTTTGAGGGTTCCTCATATAACTTGTGAGTTTTATCACAGTGGTAGAGTGGGGGCCAGGGCCCAAGATGGTCAGATTTTTGGATATATTTTAAGTGTAGAAACAGCAGATTTAATGATATAACCAGAAGATAGCCTAGGATGACTTCAGTAGTTTTGGTTCAAACCACTGGACAGGGCTCAGCTGGGAATGGATTGAAGAGAAAATCAAGAATAACATTTGGGAAGGGCTGAGTTTGAGATGCTGTTAGAGTGTTTGTCCCTTTAAAAAAAATATTTTTATTAATCATTCCATTCATTTACATCTCAAGTGATATCCCATTTTCTGGCTACCCCTCTACCACCACCACCCCATCCCACATCTGCTCTCCCTCTCCCCTTTGCCTGTATGAGGGTGCTTATGACCCACCCACCCACCCTCTCCTGCCCCATGGCTCCAGCATCCCCCTACGCTAGGCATCAAACCTCCCCAGATCAAGGGCCTCCCCTCCCATTGCTGTCAGGCAAGGCCATTCTCTGCTACATATGTATCTAGAGTCATGGATCCCTCCAGGTACACTCCTTGGTTGGTGGTAATCTAGACTCTGGGAGGACTGAGTGGTTAGGCCAACCTATGTTGTTCTTCCAATGGGGTTACAATCCCCCTTTGCTCCTCCAGTCCTCCCACACCAGGTTCCCTGAGCTCAGTCTGATGGTTGGTTCCAAGCATCCGCATTTGCATTGGTCAGTTGCTGGCTGGATCTCCCAAGGAACTGCCTCACTAGGTCCCTATTTTTATTTTTAACCAAGCTCTTCTTTTTTCCTTTTTTTTTCTTGCAAGATGGAATTGATATTTTATTTTCTTTTAAAAGAACTTGGAGATATGTGCAGGGTAAATTATAATGATTTCGCTAGTTAAAATATTTCTCATAAAGACCACAGGCATGGTCATATTCTTTTGCATGTATCCATGTATATTCATCATAATGTAGAAAGCAGTTTTTTTCCATACTGTCTTTGTTTTTAAAGCTCTTATTTCTTACTTTACACTTCCATTTTTCCCAAGTCAGACCACTAAGTCAGACTTCCCCTTGAACAGCTAGCTCAACAATTCACTTTCCTGGGGGTCAGATACCAGTCACTTATATTTTCTACTTTTGAAATGTACTAGCCTCCCTCCTTTCTGCTCCCCACCTCTTCACACGTGAGAATCTCGGGCTCTGATTGGGAAAGCTGGGGATATATGACGAAGATGGTAGTGGTGACTTAGTGTAAGTCACGTCCATCATTTTGAACCAGACAGTCTAGAGTTAATTACTCCATAATTAACTCATTTAATCTTTACAGTCTTCTCAAGAATTTGCTATAGTTTTCATCTGCCTTTTACAAACAAGGAAACTGAGGCATAGAAAGATTAAACATCTAGTTCCTTTTAAAAATAGGCCAATAATGGCAGAGTGGAGTTAAACTTTTGATAGACTAACTCCAGAGGACTCGTGTCTGAAGATACTGGAGAATTTTCATTTTGAGATCCAGCTGTGGTAGACTATGTTCTACATAGTGTAAGAATTTTCAAGAATGAGTAAGTTAGATTTGGGGAAAATAAGACAGAGTACAGAGCACAGCTACCATCTTTGGACTCACAGGCCTGCTCACCATTGAATTATCTTCTGCTCACAAACGTGAAAATCCGCAGAGGACCGTTGTTCACTGATTGAGTTCCTTAGGACTCTATTTCCTCAAGCAGGCATGTATTCTTTGTTAACTCAATAGCAGCATCGTAGTTTTTGAGGACTCTACAAGCTGACGTCCATGATGGCTGTATTAACTTGTATCCCAGCTGCACTGCATAAGGGCTTCTCTTCCTCCATATCCTCCCCAACATTTGCGCCAGCTGTGATGACAGTCATTCTGATTGCGGTGAGGTGGTGTCTCACAGGAGTTGTAATTATGTTTCCCTGATGAGGACATCAGGGATGTTGTACACTTTTTAACATACTTGTTAGCCATTTGTGTTTCTTTTCTTTTCTTTTTTCTTTTGAAAACTTTATTAATTTCCTTGGTCTGTTTGCATACAGACATTATCATCTCCTTGATATTTACTTCCTGCAATTCTTTGTAAATTTTGAGTATTAACCCCTATCTGAATTACAGTTGGTAAAAAGGTTTTCCCATTCCATGGGCTGTGTGTCCTGCTGTTAGTTCCCTTTGCTGTGCAAAACCTTTATATTTCATATAGCTCCATCTGTTGATACTTGGCACTGCTTCCTGTGATGCTGGTATTCTGTTCAGAAGACCCTGCTCGACTCCAGTGTCTTAAGAAATATTCTGTCTTTTCCTGTAGCAGTTTCAGCATTTCAGGTTTTAATCTAAGGTCTTGAATCGATTTCAAATTGACTTTTGTAGAAGATTAAAGTTATGAACTCAATTTCACTCTTTGGCAGCCAGATACCCAGTGTTTCCAGCACCACTTGTTGAACAAGCAGCCCTTTCCAATGTCTATTTTTGCCTCCTTTGTCAAAGGGTATAACTTGGTTGTTGTATTTCCACATCTGTGCTATTATTGGTCTACCTGTCTGTGTTTGTGCCTGGACCAGGCAGTCTTCATCACTAGAGCTGTGTAGCATAATTTGAAGTTGGGTACTAGAATATATCTAAGCAGAGTCCTTACTCCTAGGGGTGCTTTACCTATTTATAGTCTTTTGTAGTTCCATATGAATACTGAGACTACTCAAAAAAGGTTAAAGATTAAAAACAGAGCTACCATATGACCAAGCTAGTTCATGCCTGAGCATATATGCCCAGACAACTCCATATCCTACCACAGAGATATTTGTACCTCCATGTGTTTATTGTTGGTTCATTTGTCACAGCAAGGAAATGGAACGGACCTAGTTGTCCATAGAAAGATGTTGGGGGTTGGGTGGGGAATAAAATATGGAGTGTAAAAAAATTAATTTAAAAAATAAAAAATATTTTAAAAGAATGATCACATGTAAACCAGAGAATGTTTTTATTATTAAATAGACAGCACTCCAAGTAAGACAAGCTGTAGCTGTCAACAGATTTTCAGAGAAGGAAAATGAACAGCAATGGGAAAGTGTCATAACTTTGAATTAAGCCAGTATGGCATTTAGCCATGGGGGGCTGACAGCCCCCATCATGGGGAATGGGAAACAAAACAGAAAGATGATTATATGATATCAGTCTAGTAGATATATAACATGAAATACTTTTCAACTTTAAAGAGAAATTTAATCACAAAATTCACAAGAAAATAGGTGAAAGTAGACATTGTAATATTAAATAAGGTTGCCCAATCTCAGGAAAAAACTTCATGAACCCTAGTCATTCATGTATATACATATATACATGTGTATGTGTGTGTGCACATATATATATATATACACCTATATGTGTATATACATATGTGTATACACACACATGCACACACACACACACACACACACACATATATGAATAAACATTTGTACATATAGGTACAGTTTACCATGAAGAAAGGAGCACAATAAAGGGTCAGAGGAGAAAGGCTGAATGGCGATGGTAGATGCAGGAGTCATGAAAGAATTATAAAGATAATTATTCCTACAATGTTTAACTCTGTTGTGGAATTTTCAGTGGTTTTTTTTTTTTAATGGTGGATAAGTATGTAAAAATGTAAAGTGTAAAATCCAATGTGAAAGTGGCTATGGTGGCACACACCCTTAACCCCAGAGTGTTCGAGGCAAAGGCAAGGCCATCTTTGAGTTTGAGGAGCTTGGTCTACAGATTGAGTTCCAGGCCACCAAGGGGCCACACAGGGATATCCTGTCAAGGTGAAGAGAAGAGAAGAGAGGAGAGGAGAGGAGAGGGGAGGGAGAGGAGAGGGAGAGGAGAGGGAGAGGAGAGGAGAAGAGAAGAAGAGGGAAGAGAAGAAGAGGGAAGAGAAGAAGAGGGAAGAGGAGGGGAGAGGGGAGGGGAGGGGAAGGGAAGGGAAGGGAAGGGAAGGGAAGGGAAGAGAAGAGAAGAGAAGAGAAGAGAAGAGAAGAGAAGAGAAGAGAAGAGAAGAGAAGAGAAGAGAAGAGAGAAGAGAAGAGAGAAGAAAAGAGAAGAGAAGAGAGAAAGGAAAAAGGAGAAAGAAATCCAATGTAGAGCGGCTTCAGAATGGATGTTCTAACTTTATAAAAGTGCACTGGGATATGTATGTGTTGAATCTGGCTAGTTTCACTGTGTATTATGTTTTATTGTTTTTGATTTTTTTCAGGGTCTTTTAAATCCATGGTTCTCAACCTGTGGAGCACAACCCCTTCTCAGGAGTTGCATATCAAATATCCTGTATATCAGATATTTACATTCATAACAGTAGCAAAATTACAGTTATGAAGCAACAACAAAAAGAATTTTATGGTTGGGATCAACAGGAGGTGAGGAACTGTATGTATTAAAGGGTCCCAGCATTAGGAAGGCTGAGAGCCACTGTTTTAATAAAGGTTTCATTTTGAAAAAAACAAAAAGGAAATCATTACGCACCCACTGTGCACAGAAGAGAAATATTCAGCTCCATTGCTCTACGCATTCCCATGTGGGAAGTTTATTTGTTTATTTTACGGGCTATAGAGACAAATGTGGAGGAATCGTATATACGGCCATACTACCTTTTACTGTTTTAGAAAGATTCTTCAGGTCTCTAAGTTTTTCAGAGATGAGGTATAAACTAAATGCTTCTCTGTTAAGCGTCACTTCTCAAAGTACTGGTAAGTGGGTGCCACCAAACCCTTCATTAATAATCCCTTCCTTTTCCAGAAGGACTTGCCAACACCCATAAAGTATTCACTGGGAGAATTAAAGTCATATAAAAATAATTGGTGTTTGCTTCCTTCGAGGCATACATTTAAACGCACTGCTCTGCCCCTCTGCTCCTTGGCTGCCTCCTGTGTTTAGTAACACTAGGTCAGCAGACTTCCTCTCTCAAGGTTCATCTGCTGGCCAGTTCAGTTTCCCATGAGAAAGCAAACTTGACACTGCTTCACTCTTCCGTCTTCACGCTGCCTCCATTTATTTCGTAGTATCTTGTGGGCTTGTGTTTCTCCACAGTAAGAACACTGCTGGTAAATAGAAAGTGACAAATGGAATATTCCATACCATAGACCACTGCTGCCACCACCATCACCATCACCACCAGCACCAACCAGCACCATCACCATCATCACCATCACCACCACCACCACCACCATCAATATCATCATCATCATCATTGCCCTTTTAAAATTCCTGCTGTGGTCTCAGAAAGAATGGTTGTTTGACAGTAGCATATTAGTAATTTCCCCCTAAAAGGATTTATTTTTAATACTTTGTTGATAATTTTTCCACTGGCCACCAGGTCCTGCTGTAAGCATTCCACCACCGGCCTACATACCCCCTCAACTTTTGCCTAAGTGGAGCTTAGAAAGTCACATTTAATCCATGCTGGCCTCATGGCTTGCTCTTTAATGTGCAGCTGGCTAGAACGGAAATGACTGACATCAGCTGGGGCTAATGCTGAAAATAATGGCTGACATTTATTGGTGGGCTTAGGCTGTACTGAGCACTGTGACAAACCCATACAAGTCTTAATTTAACCCCCATCTTTCAGAAAGGAAATGCTGTATTTTCTGCCTGAAAAAAAAAAAAAAAAACTACACATAATGGTTCATGCCTGTTATCCCAGCACTCAGGAAGCTGAGGCTGGAGGATCAAGAGTTTGAAGCCCTTGGTCTTGTGAAGGTTCTATGCCCCAGTATAGGGGAATGCCAGGGCCAAGAAGTGGGAGTGGGTAGGTTGGTGAGCAGGGGGAGGAAGGGGATTTTCAGAGAGGAAACTAGGAAAGGGGATAACATTTGAAATGTAAATAAAGAAAATATCTAATAAAAAAACAGTTTAAGGCCCACCCAAGATACATATTAAAACTCTGAATCAAAGCACACACACACACATGCATACATACATATATATGTAATAATATATACATACATGCATCCATACACACAACATACATATACATTAATTCATATATGTGTGCTGTACGCATATATGCATGCATGTGTGCTTTCCTACACAAGGAAAACAGGCTGGGACTCACAGCATGATCACACTGGCTGTCATCATGCCTCCTTTTAGAATGTCACTTGCTACAGTTGGTGGTCCAGCTTTCCATCCTGTGTATACTTCTTGTTCTACAAAGCACATTGTTTAATGAGCATCCAGACCACTAAGTAATGCAGTTGCCTGGAATGAGTCCTGGTTGCTTATTCTGTTTCCTCATCGTGTGTGAAAGATGCAGTGTTCCCTCTCCAGCAAGATTTCTTCTCTTCCCTTAAACTGCTTGTAAGCTAGTGGCTCATCTGAACTCTTACTTTCTTAATCACCTCCTAGGTTCTGCCATTAGTTAAACAAAACAACAACAAGAACAACAACAAAAACAGATCAATATTGTAGCTTATAATTGGGTCATGGAAAGAAACTTAAGGTGTTTTGGAATGGTTGGTAGGGTCCCTTGCTGTAAGGGGAGCTGTGAAGAGCACAGCTCTTCCTGTGTGGTGTCCAGCCATGGCAGGGCCATGCGTCCACTCTTCCAGATTTCAGAAATTACTATTGCAGAACTATTGGCTTCCTGTCTTCCTCAAAGGCAGCCACATTTTGCTTGTGTGTGTGTACCGTGAGAGAGTGCTGATCCCTGAAGAGTGAGGTAGGAAAATATTTTAAGTGGAAATGTCATAGTTATGCCTTTTTCCAGTTACACATTGAATTTCCTTAAGATTTGAAAATAAAATGGATATCTCAACTGCCTTTGTTGTGAACAGGAAAACACTTCACTTATCAGCATAGAAAGATGTAAAAAATCTTACGTGCCATGGCAGAGTGCTCCACACATTGATCGGGTGACAAAGGAAGTGGTTCTTGGCTTTCTCCTCTTCCCCACCCGTCACAATGACTGGGCAATATTTAAGTGACCCATCTGGATGCTCTAATGGCCTCCCCAACATGTGTGAAAACATTGTGATTGGAAATGGTAACAAAATAGTGAGGCGCTTTTTCAAAGTTTCCATGTTTATGTTCTTACTGGGTGTGTTTCTCTCCAAGTGCTACAGGTTAAGAACTTAATGTGTTAGAAAAACAGATGTAATGCACACAAGTGCGAGAGCTCTCGTTACCTCGGAGCAGCAGAACTCTGAGTCCTGGAGTGCTGAGTTCACGGTACTTTCTTGCTGAATCAGAGTTGTGCAGATCCTTACGCCTTTCCCCTGAGTTTCGTTGTTTCAGAACTGACTAACAATCTATACAGCCAGTCAACCACGCTGCTACCTACAGCCGCATACAGCAGGGTGCCATAATGTACCCATACAGTGTAGAGATAATTTTGCCAACAATTAATTGGGAGAACTTGCTTTATGAAGCCCTGTTTACAGACTGACATCTGGAGAAATTCTTAGCCTGGATTCCTTCCAATCTGTAGGATTTATGGACTGTGCTTGCTTTTTTTGTAAGTAAGGCTTCTTTTTTTTTTTTTTTTTTTCTTCTTCTTCTTTGTACACTCTGTTTACACAATCATCAATGGATGGAAATAGCTATGTTCCTGCAACTTCTTAATGCCTTCCACCAAGTAGGCCTATATTCTAACCAGTGGTCCAGCTACACTTGGCCACCTAATGTTATTAAAGTTGTGGAATATCTTAATGCCAGGAGCACCCTGCTCTCTTAAATCCAGACTCTCTGACTGGAGCCCATATACCCTGAGGGACTGAGTGTTCAGCCTTTATGGGGGTTTTAAAACTTGTTGAGACACATGCTAGACCTCTTAAAATATAGTAGGCTCCCTTTTATTCACACGCTTGGTCTCCACTGTGAGGTGTGAAATGGAAATATTTTTAAGCATTGGGTACATGCATAGTCTTGAATGTGTTTTAAGTTCTCACTGTGTGGGGGGATCAAAGTTGGTTATTAAGCAACAGAATAGAGCTGCACACATTCCACAGGGCTTTATACGGGGCACACTCACCAGTGACCTTCCTATGCCTCTCCCTGGCTAATGATGATTTTTCTCCATAGCTTATGGCTGGGTTATTTCCAATACGAGCCGTGTGGTTTCTCCAATGACAGGAAAAAAGCAAAGTTGTAGAGTGAATTCACAGGGAGCAGAGAAGTAAAATACAACACTGAATTGGAGACCCAGTACTGTATAGAAGGACATTTCATTTCTGCCTCGCTGAGTTTTAAAGCTGTATAATGGCGCCAAGTTAATGTTTCCACATTATGCACGGTAGTGGGTAACATGAGAATGGAGGTGATAGATTGGTATATGTCCTCCAGTGTTGGTCTGGGAATGGTGGTACATGCCTGCAACCCTAGCACCTAGAAGATGGAGGCAGAAGGATCAAGAGTTCAAGGCTACCTTGGCCAGCATAGTGATATCCAATCTTAAAAGTGAAAAACAACAAGACTAGGAACCATGTTATATGATAGTAACCTGAGTACCCATGTGTACTCAGCATGAAGGAGAAGAATAACCACATGCCCCGGGACACAGTCTCTAAGACAAGCTTTGACAAGGTCTATGCCTATTATCCTTATTAACCTACTCCTGAATGTGAGGCATGAGAAGGTTTTCTGGAAAGCAGCCTCAGTGAACACCTTTGAAAACCCAAATTCACATGGTAGTGGCTTCCCAAATTGGCCTGGGAACAGAACAAGAACATACATGCACATATGCATGCATACATGTGTTCATGGGCCAAAAAAATTCTAGTAATCTGAGTGTGACGAGTCATGGTGTGTTCTTAAGGCAGTGCTGAGTTCCAGTTATGGACAGACTGGGCCCACCATGGGTGTGCAGTGGGGTCAACAGGAGGAGTGTGGCAGGAGAGTTACTCAGGACTCCTCACACTTTCTCTCCAGAGCCTTCAACTCTGCCTGTATTGCACCCTTGCTATGCCCTTCTTTCTACTGGCTCTCTCTTCTGGTTTAAATCTCCTAACCCTCATCTATTTTATATGTTTTAATATTTTGTCATCTGTCCCTTCAGAAATTCACCTCAGTTGTCTTACATAGAAGCATATACTGTGAACAATGAAATCCCTCGCTGATTTCCCTTACCTCATCAACCCACCTATCCTTCATCCCCCCTCCCCCACTTACTACCCTGTCTCCCATTCTCCTATTTTGCTAAAATATTTCTTAATGCTCAAACCAAGCTGCTCTTCAAGCATAATGCAGGAGTAATTCATACATACTTTTCTCTCTGGCTAGAAAAAGACTTGTTTTGACTTGACTAGTAAAATGATCAAGCAGAGCATTATTAGCAAAGCCTTTCTACACACAGCAGTTGCCTCATCCAGAGAGCTGCAGCAGCCAGCCGTGAAAACATGCAATAATGAGCTCACAGAGCGGTGGGCACGGGTACAGATGAGATGCAAACTCAGTTGCAATCTCGGTTTTTCCTGACAAGTTCATGATTCTGAAATGTATTCTCTGTATGTGCTCTTTTTCTTTGATGAAGTTAAAGTTAATGCCCCACCCCCCCCTTCACTTCTGGGAAGTCCTTTGCAGCTTCTGCTTGTCATATACAAGTGACAGAGTCATTCTGCTTGAGTTTGGGGTCTTCATCAAGAATAGTCAGTGTTACTTAAACCAAAAACATTATACTACTGCCATGCCCTGATTGGTCTTATAATGAAGATGAGTCCCAAGGGCCCGACAGGGCAGTCAGAAACAAATGTGACTGCCATTCAGAATACACTGGACACAGGGACAGGCTACATACGAGCTGGAAGAAGTGGGTTGGATCTGGGTATTGCAGCATTTTGTTGTGTTCTCTATACCTGTGCTCCACTGGATGTTTTTACTTGAAATTTTCCATTTAATATCTTTGGATTGTGGTTTATCATGTACAACTAAGGCAGTTGAATGTGAAACCATGGATTGGGGGCAGCACAGTGCATGAGTACGCAGGTATGAACGTGTAGAAGGAGGGGAGAGAAGATGGAGAGGGAAAGGGAAGGAAAGAGGGAGGAAGAAGTGAAGGAAAGAGCATCAAGTTTTAAGGTGAACGTCCTCAGAGAGAGTCCCTGAGGGAAGCACTTCCTATTCAAGAGTGTGGTTCTTGGCTCCTCCCCCGCCACGCCCCATGAATTATAAAACTATGAAGGAAGTGTTGAATAACATAAAGCTAACATTAAAAAAAAAAAGACCCAAACTTTCTTAATCAAGTATATCTTAATCAAAAGAAGAGTCCCTGGGATGTATTTTCAAGGTTTCTTCTGTTTTAACTCTTAATGGCAGTTCAGGCTGTGAGATGGCTTTGCTGGATTTTGGTTGTTGGGTGGAGAAAGGGGCCCGTGGCCACGTGGGATTCTTTATGATTATCTGCCTGTTTGATTTTTGTTAAGAACATGAAGAAGAAAGAAGAAATGATTCTCCCCTTGCACTCCAATCCAGAGTCTTTAAATGCACCCAAGGAAAAGGTTGGCAGCCCTCTGCTTTTCTGTACTGGTAATTGGAATGGCCACACACAGGCAGATCCAGTCCTGGATAAGAGGCATCCCTTTGAAAGCTCTGGTGGCACTGACTATCCTACCTGAGTTTCTTTCTTGGGGTCTCCTAAGTGAAGTTGCTAGAACTTGGGAGGCAGAGGCAGGCGGATTTCTGAGTTCAAGGCCAGCCTGGTCTACAAAATGAGTGCCAGGACAGCCAGGGCTACACAGAGAAACCCTGTCTCGAAAAAACCAACAAAACAAAACAAAACAAACAAACAAACAAAAAACCCAAAAAACAAAAGTTCTTTGATTCCACAAAAATATGCTGAGAAAATTAAAAAGTAGTGCTAAAGAAAGTTCCGTGTGCTGAAGAAGGTGCTGGGTGTGCCTGGCCTGGAGGAGGCTGGCCTGGGGAGCTGCCAGTCTTCTATGATCAGTGCCTGTCTCAGGTCGTGCTGAGTTTACTCCATGATGCAGACCTTCATACTGCACCTCCTGCTCTGGGCTTTGCCTCCTTCCCCTCTGTGGCTTCTCCCTTCACTACCTATTTGGTTTTACCTTTGAAAGCAAATGAATCGCACAGAGGCCATATTAATATAGCAAGTTTATGAAAGAACTCACTCTTAGTATTTCCACAGTCTCAACATAAGGAAAACACCAGACGAGACAGCAGTAGAAAGGCAAATAGGCTGGAGGTAGAATCAAGTGTTAAAAGTAGGGAGATAATGGAGGGAGACAGACAACAGATCAAACATGAATGCAGTGGAGAAGCCAGTTGCCTGGATTACCACACAACAGTATAGCCAATCAATAGACATCAAAACCATCAAGGCCATCAAAGCAAGAAATTCTGGAAAGCTGTCAAAGCTAAGGAGAGCCAAGAAGACAAAACCACCAATATCATTGGTATTTTGGACATTATATAGAACTAAAGAAATCTCAATAAAGCATGGATTATTTGTCAATGGGAACACACCAGCATTAGCTCATTACTGTAAAACCACACCACACTAATGAGAGACTTGGGGAGATTACAGAGGATGTATGGGAGCTCTGTACAACTACTGAATCTCTCTATATATATAGCTAAAACTATTGCAAAAAGCAAAGTCTTTTAAGAGAGAAGTTTGAGGCTGTATATATACAACAGCATGTTTTTACAGTAGAGCAATGATGCTTTGAAATTACAGTGGAAACTATGTGTTGGTGGTAATGCTCTAAGGTAAAACATCTAGCTGTGTAATAAATGCCTGTAGGTAGCAAGCCTGGGAATTATGATGTGCAGAGCACCATTCTATTAGTCTTGTTAGGTCAGGAATGGCAAACTATTGCCTGTGGGCCAAACCTGGGCCACCACCTGCCTTAGTAAATAAATCTTTGTTGGAACCTAGCCAACACACATTCACATGTACACATGGAACTTGGCTTCTTTGTCACAACAGTGGTAGTAGAGACCAGATGGTCTGTAGATTCCAAACAGTATTTACCATCTGGTCAAGCTCCTGGTTTAGGCTAAGTCTAAACTAAAACATGAGGCAGGCTAGCAAGGCCACCAGGATTCTCTTGGGACATAATCAGATGTTATGAAGAGATGAATGAAGAGGGATAGAGAGGTGGGCAAATAGGCCTTGAGTTTGGAGAGCTGTTTGGGATGCTAACATTTGCAGAGACTATCCTATTTTCCTATTTTCTCTGGAGCAGTGTTTTAGCTATAGGCTTCATCAGTAAAATCTGCCTTTCTACCCCCTCCTAGTTATTTTATCTTGGCTCTTAATTCTATTATTTCGCTGTTCTAGCTGACCTGAAAATAAATCACCAGAAATAAATATAGTATGGCTGTGCTACTGTTTTATACTACCAAGTTCCAAATGTGCTGATTTCACATTTGTTGCTTAAAATTGGCCTTGATGATGATTCTATTGCCTGTTATCAGTAAGTATCACTGTTTATAAAGACTTAAGAACACAGACACACACACACACACATGCACACACACATGCACACACGATTAGCCTTGATGATGATTATATTGCCTGTTATTAGTAAGTATCTCTGTCTATGAATACTGAAGAACACAGACATACATACACACCCAGGCACACACACATATATGTATACACATGCATATACACACAGGCACAAGCACACAATTGTCCTTGATGAAGGCTTTGTATCATGACTGTGGGAAGTCAGAGGCCTCTGCTTCTGGTGGCTCCACCCATGCCTGCTGCCCCACAGACACTATAACACTGTTCATCTTGCAGTCTGGTTTTGTTTTTTGGTATTCTGGATGGCAGCTACATTTATTTCTGTCTGACCTTCTATCATAACCTCTAACAGTTGTCAACTGTGTGACATCACCCTGCAGAGAAAGCCTGAGCTCATTTGTTCAACCTCCTTTTTAAACAAAACAAAACAAACATCTACTTATTAACTTCCTTTTTAAATATTTGTTAAACAGGACAACTCATATTTATTTTTAAAAATTATGTTTTTTTAAGTTCTGCTGGCAGACTTCCTGTATTTGTTAAAGCAAAAATTAAAAATTAAAACATCTGCACAACGGGTGGGGAGGAGGTATGGAATGTGGAATAGTTGGGGTAGATGGGGGTGAATTAAATATGGAGTGAAAAAAATTAATTTAAAAATTCAAATAATATATTGTGATCCTATTCTTTCCCCACCCCAACTCTTCCCAGATCTTCTATACCTCCCTCCCCACCTAACTTCATGCTTTTTTTTCTTTTTTGGGAAAACCAAAATCAAAAGAGATAAAGGAAGGAAGGAAGGAAGGGAGGGAGGGTGGGAGGGAATCATTAAGCTGAAAAATACTTAAAACAAAAATTTTGTTTTTATTAAAAAAATTAAAATATTAGTCCACCTTTTAGTACTTACTCATCCTTTAGTAAGTACTCATCATTTAATAAAAAGGACAACTGGTCAACCTCTTTTAAAAAAAAAAACAGAAAGAAAAGAAAAAGAAGAAAAAACTTTGCTGGTCAGCCTCCTTTTATATCTGTTAAAGAAATCATTAAAATAAAAATAAAACATTGGTCCAGCTTTACAACTTAGTCTTTAACAGTTTTTAAGCAGTATATATATATATATATATATATATATATATATATATATATGAAAGAGAGAGAGAGAGAGACTTATTGATAACAGACATTCCTCTTGGTAAGAAGGAAGTCTGTCCATTTTACTATTTGCCTTTCAATATGAAAACAGATTTGAGAATCACTTGGAATCCCATCAAAAATCCTAGTGTTCTTTTCAAATGCAGGGGTAATTGGTTGAGATTTTTGATAGAATTTTCTACTTAACTTTCAGAGCTGAAGAGTGTTTCTATGTGTATATGTTCAAGAATTAGTTTGCAGAAGCCTAAGCAATCATATTCAGGATCTATAGCACTGCTATGGGTGCCGTGCTACTTTATAGTCTTATTTTTCTAAGACCATTGATGTAATTTCTAACTTACAATCCTTTTTTATAATTCCTTTATTCTGGTTGCATACAACACATAATGCATGTGTCATTTTTGAAATTTATTATATTTGTTTCCAGACTGGCCCAGAAATTACTCAAAGCAATATAGCTTAGTTCTAATAAAACAACATGATGTCACGGCTACTTAGAACATCATTCTCTCCTGAAAATGTATCGGAGTTCTACCTTCACATGCTGAGTTCCTCACTGAGGACCCGTATTGTTAAAGATCTCAGTAGAAAGTAGAAGTGCATTTCCCATCACTGTGGAAGGCACAACAGAAGCAAAACTTGGATGCCTGCACGAGTGAGGGAGAGATTTTCTGAAAGATATGGCAACTTGGAATTAGGATGTGTGTGAAGAGGGTATGGATGAGTGGGTGAAGTGGGAGAAACCTGTGCTGATGCCAAAAAGAGTCACTGGCTGCTGGGGGTCTAAGGTAACTAAGATTCTGGTACATTCTAGTGTTCTGTTATTAATGTCCCAATTCTATACATCCTGTTAGTTACCGTCAACCATGTTTTGTAAGTGACACTGCTTACAGTGTGGCCAAACCCTAGCATCTGGTTGCAGACTTTCTGTTGCCCAAAACTGAGAAAAAAGTTGTTGAAAATATATAGCAGTTGACAAGGGACTTTGCAAATTTTGACTCTAATTCTTAAAAATAAAAGCTGGCATTATTTTTTCCTTTCATTTTCTAGTAATTTTTAAAACACATTTTAAATTACATTTTTGAAAAAGTGTTGGATTAAGCCAGGAATGGTGGCTTAATTCCAGAATTTGAGAGACAGAGGCAAAAGCAGGCAAATCTTTGAGTTTGAGGCTAGCCTGGTCTACAAAGCAAATTCCAGGACAGCAAGGACTGCTTAGAGAAACTCTATCTCAAAAAATATAACAAAACAAAACAGGCCAGGTGTGGTGGCGCACACCTTTAATCCCAGCACTCGGGAGGCAGAGGCAGGCGGATTTCTGAGTTTGAGGCCAGCTTGGTCTACAAAGTGAGTTCCAGGACAGCCGGGGCTATACAGAGAAACCCTGTCTCAAAAAAAAAAAAAAAAAAAAAAAAAAACAACCAAACAAAAAACAAACAAAAAACAAAAAACAAAACAACCCCCCCAAACCAAACAAAACAAAAATAATTTTTAAAAGTATTGGTTTAGATAGGAAAATTGAAAAGTATTTTTGAGAAATGCTGATGCAGTTGAGAGCTAGGCTTCAGCTGTATAGATTTTCTGTCTGACCTTTGCAAATGACATAATCTCTCAATTTCACTTCATAAATTAAGATTTTTCCAACAAGGTTGGTAGCCCACTGCAGCATCAAGGCAGGATACAAGAAATGTCAATTTCTTAAATAGCAAGATTTACAAATTCAATCTTGTTATTACCTACCTGTTCCACCCTTCCCCCTTCAAAGGCACATAAACAGAGCTCAAAAATAAGGGCACAGTGGCTGCCCCAGTCTATAGCAGAGTCCAAGTCCAGGACTCTGTGGTAGAGTCTGCCACTCCTGTTGCTCAGTACTTCCTGTGTCCCATGTCCTGTCTTCTATGCCTTGGGACTTAACCTTGGGCTGCTGCTGCTCCTGGGCTAGTTACAACTGTGTCTTTCCTTTCAATCTTTGCCCCACCCCTGCCCTGAGTGTGGCCCTCAGATCCATCACCTCCTTGAGCCTGGGAATGGAAAAACCAAAGCCAAAAAAAGGAAAATACAGATGGCATATGATGGGGGTCCATCCTGATAAGCTTGTTGAAGTTGAAATTTTCATAAATGGATATTTAAGCTACTTAACCTCCCAAGACTCAGAGCTCTGCAGAACAGTGCATTGTCTCTGACATTTTCTCTTGGGAGGGAATGGTTGACTGAGATCTGAAGCTTGCTGCTACTGCCGAGCATCAAGACAGGATGATGCTGTATACCCCAATCTGGACAGAGAACAAAACTCAGAATTCTAAGTGGGGCTGGCAAGATGCCTCAGCAAGTTACTTACTTGATTCATGATGAATACATGAATCAAGCCTGACAACATGGATTCAACCCTTGGGACCCGATTGTTGGCCAGAGAAGACCAACACATGTGATTTGCCCTCCGACCTCCACATATTGCTCATCCTGGCACACACACTGCACTCCACCACATACATAAAATAAATATGTTTGTAACTCTAAAAATCTGTATATAGTTTCTGCTGAATATTCATTGATTTTTTTGTACCATCATAAGTTGATGTCTTTATTTCTAAGTTCCTTCTGGTTCAACCCCATTCCAAATTTCCTTTACTGAAGAAGTTAAAAATATGGCCTGGGGGCTGGGGATGTGGTAGAGAAGATGGAGGAAACTTTAGAGAAGAGAGAATTGGAGAATCATCAGAAAAGGGCAAATTGCTAGTGATGTAGTTAACATCCGTTCACAGTGGTGGGAGAAGGAGCTCTTTTCAGTTGGGTTATTTGATGATAGAAAGAGTGAATTGATATGTCACATTGCACAGAGTACCAGTAGGTCCACAGGACTGGTGAGCTCCTACCCTCCTGGAGCTCCTTACCTGGTCATGGGTCAGGAATCCCCAGTTCCTGCTGAACCTGCCAGTTCATTGGCTCCTGTCACACACACTGTTTGTGTCTGGATGATTCCAGACAGCTGTGTGTGTGTGTGTGTGTTTAACTTTCTCCTATGGAATGGGCTGTAAGCCAAGGGTATGTCAGTTGGTGTCCATGGGACCCAGGCTTCACTTCCATGGATGAGCTTCAGAGGGTCTCTTAGTTTGAAAGTTTTATGTCTTATTTTTCTCTTTTTATTGCTTACTTTTAATATCTTAACAAATATATATACAGAATCTCTGAACAAAAATCTCACCAGATAAACTCATCTGTCTTGTGCAGCATTGGGGTTGAATTTGGTATGGGATTTGTTCTTGGGATTCTGAATTTGTAACCAGATCCTAGGTGTTTCTTCTGGTGTTGGTAAGATGGTAAGATGACCTCACTTAGACTAGTGAGACCAGGAGGGTGTCTGACCTTCTGTGTTTAACTTACTTGACCTATTAACTTCACTGAGCCTGCCATTTTCCTTTTGCAAGTTGTCTGGTCCACAGAATCAGCTGCTCCATGTGGGATCCTTAGCACTATAGCTATTTCCATGCCCCAGCAGCTTGGTCTCCATCTTGACCTCTGCATGCCCACCTCCATTAACTGTGGATGAGTAATTGAATACCAGGGTGATTACCATCCCCTTTAGCAGCCAGACATGGAGCCCCTCATTCTTACATGCCACGGACCGGGCCTAATCGGCCCCACTCAATCCGTGGGAATCAGGGGTTCTGGCAGATGGGCATAGAGTCTGCGGGAATTGGGAGTGACAAACAGACTCGACACAAGGGAGTGTGGATATGAATGTAATGTTAAATCAAGCATCAAACTTTTTATACAGAAGAAAATAGGGAAGTTAGGTGACACAACAGCAAGGTACAATGAGGTTACTGGATTCTTACACAAAACAGAGGAATGCAAACAGGGAAGGACTGGCAGGAACCAACTGGGATAAAATTCAATGGTAACAACTGGGATCAAAAACAGCTCCACCTAAGGTCCACTTAATCTTAGAAGCCAGTGGCCCTTGCCATAGTTACTACTCTAGTCTATTGTATAGTCCACCATCCCCCTAGGCCATTGTAAATACTTGTATATGGGAGTAACTCGGCTATCTATAGTTCTAAGTATCTACTCTGGTTCCTCCTTAGGTCACAAACTTCCTTCTTCCTAGATAATGGTAAATTTCTGTGTAGGGCAGTGACTTAGCTATCCGTGCCCAGGGTCGGATCAAGGACTGCCTAGAATCTAACTTAGGTATATGTCAAAATATCAATCCTTAGGAGCACTTGTAATAAAGCAATATTAAGGGAAAGCACACAGATCTGTTTACCAACTAAAGCAAGGACATTGGAACATTCTTTATACAGGATGCCATGATTCCAGGAAACTAAGTTTCCGTGAACTTTTCGCCTGGGGACAATACCCAGGTTTTCGGGGCCTGTCGCGCTTGTCACTACTGGAGTGGATGTAGCACTTACAGATGAGTGGCCATTTCTACTTCAAAGTTTCATTTTGAAGACTTGGTTTTTATAACTATTTCCAGTATCAGTTAGTTTTATAATAAAATAGAGCCCAAGGCAAGGAGGGATTCAGGCCTTGGTTGGGCAGTCTGGCTACATGGAGGTACAAATGACCTGTATTGTTAGAACAAGTGACTGGTCAGCCCCTTCATGTGTCTGGTCAGAAAATGGGAAGTTCTGAGGGATCAATAGGAACTAGACATAGTCACTGCCTATTTCAGCATCAGGAGGGCAGAGCATTTGGCACAGAAGAAGTGATGTTGGTTGTTGTTTATCTGTAGCCAGTGACTTTTCTTCTTGTGCCTATGTGACAAAGAGCCAGGATACTTCGTAAGTTCTCAGCTGTAGCTTTGACTCATAGAGAGTGAGCCAGAAGCCAGAGGGGGCAGTAACTCATCCATGTAAACTTGCATCTCTCATCCACACAGCAGATATTGTGCAGTTTCCCACCTACTAGAGGCGTGGCTTTGCCACACCTGCAGTTAGCTTGTTTGTGAAGGTAATTGCATGAGTGTCACTCCTGGTCTCTCTTTCTTCTGACCTTGTCTGTCTTGGAGATGGAAAAGTCACTGATTTGTGAGTCTACAGCGGAGACTGGCCTTTGCCTTTCTCTTTGGGGACAGTGGTCCTTCAATGGGGAGTAAGTGTAACCAGCATGCCTGCTCTTCCCTGACACTGGTCTTACTAGTGTCCCAAGCCCTGCTCAGTACTGTCACTTGCTTTGCTTTCTCTACCTAAATTAGAGGAAGTAAACAAGGCAGAAGAGCTATCTCATAGGCTTCTCCAAAAGGCCAACCAGTGCAGACTTGTGTGACCTTGGCAATTTACTTAATCTCATGAGACCTAGGTTTTCCTATCCTTTTCCTGCCCCCCTCGGTAACTTTCTTTTTTATTTATTATTTATTTTACTTTATTTTCTTTCTTTTTCTCTCTTTTTTACTGATCATTGTTTTTTCTTTTTTTTTTTGTTTGTTTTTTTTGTTTGTTTGTTTGTTTTTTTTTTTTTTTTGTTTTTCGAGACAGGGTTTCTCTGTATAGCCCTGGCTGTCCTGGAACTCCCTTTGTAGACCAGGCTGGCCTCGAACTCAGAAATCCGCCTGCCTCTGCCTCCCGAGTGCTGGGATTAAAGGCGTGCGCCACCAACGCCCGGCTGTTTTTTCATTTTTAACATATAAGAAATAAATGTAATAAACCAAATACAATCACAAAAATACAAGAATCATATAATCATCTCAATAGAAGCCAAAAAAGAAAAAGTCTTTGATAAGATTCAACATGCCTTCATAATAAAAGCCCTAAAACAAGTAGGAAACATATTCCAACATAATAAAAGTTATGTATGACAAACCCATCACCAATATCATCCTAAATGAATGAAACCATTAATAAGCCCCATTAAAATCAGGAGTGGGAGAGGACTGTTCACTATCCCTACTGCTCAGCCATAGCATGATTGAAGTATTAGCTGGAGCAATAAGGCAAGAGAAGGGATACAAATGGGAAAATATGAAGTCAAATTATTTTCAATGGAAATTATATTATCTTATACCCAATGTTCCCAGAATTTGACTAGAAAAATTGTAGAAATTATCAATAATTTCAGCAAAGTGTTATACATAATTGACTTAACAAAATTTACCAGCCTTAATACATGAGTAACAAGCATGCTAAGAAAGAGATCATGGACACACTCCTCTTCCCAGTTCTCAAATAAAATATTTAGAATATACATAACAAAAGAGGTATAAATCCTCTACAATAAAGACTTTAAATGTGTGAAGAAAGAGATTGAGAAACATAATCGAATTTGAAGACCTACCAAGCATACAGCTTGGTAGAATGAACATTGTGAAAAAAGGCCCTCCTACCAAAACAATTTACTAATTTAATGAAATCACAATAAACATTCTCCCCTCATTCTTGACATAAATAAAAAGAAAATCCTCATATTGATATGGAACAACAAAAGATGCAGAAGAGCCAATTAGCCCTAGATAAGTATCTGTGTCTATGCATGCTGCTCATTTTAAGTTCTAAGTGCATCTGTCTAAGGCCCCAACTTTTATACATCTGTTTCTATTGCATCATTGATTTTTAAGTCAGTCTTACTTTCAATCCGACATTGTACCCATTTGTCCTCTTCTTCCACAGTTAGGAATCTCAGGACTCACTCTTAAATTCTTTGAGTCTTACTGTATTCACCCATAGAATGGGTATTGGATGTATATGGTTGTCTTAGAAAGGGTGAAGGAGTTGGAGGAGAAACAAATGCAATCTTTATAAGAGTGCTTTGAAAATCTGGTCTAATTCCATAACTATAAATTGTTATATAATGTTGCTATTTGGTTTTCTTCTCTAGATTTTCAGCATCTGACAAAAAAGCTCCAATGTGCTTACTTCAGTCAATTCCAGGGTAGATACCATAGATATTCCAAATTAGTTTTGGGAAGCATGGGTAACTTGAAGACTGCCCTCATTCCATCCCAGGACTGCAAAAGTCATGGAGAACATTATATACTCAGGTTTCCACAATTACTTGAGACCTGGAATGTTTTGACTAGAATCTGCTGCACCTAAATGCAGATTGATATCATGTCTTTTCCACTTGAATACCATTTTGTGGAGGGGTCATTTGACGTATTGAGGTGAATAATGGCTACTCCAGCTTGTTTCTTGGGACCATTTGCTTGGAAAATTGTTTTCCAACCCTTTACTCTGAGGTAGTGTCTGTCTTTGTCCCTGACGTAGCTAGTCTGCAGTCTATGTCTTTTTATTGGGAAATTGAGTCCATTGATGTTAAGAGATATTAAGGGAAAGTGAGTGTTGCTTTCTGTTATTTTTGTTGTTAGAGGTGGAGTTACACTTGTGTGGCTATCTTCTTTTGGGTTTCTTGAAAGATTATTTTCTTACTTTTCCTAGGGTGTAGTTTCCCTCCTTGTGTTGGTGGTTTCCATCTATTATCCTTTGAAGGGCTGCATTTGGGGAAAGATATTATGTAAATTTGGTTTTGTCATGGAATACTTTGGTTTTTCCATCTATGATAATTGAGAGTTTTGCTGGGTATAGTAGCCTGGGCTGGCATTTGTGTTCTCTTGGGGTCTGTATAACATCTGTCCAGGATCTTCTGGCTTTCATAGTCTCTGGTGAGAAGTCTGGTGTAATTCTGATAGGTCTGCCTTTATATGTTACTTGACTTTTTTCCCTTACTGCTTTTAATATTCTTTCTTTATTTCGGGCATTTGGTGTTTTGACTATTATGTGATGGGAGGAATGTCTTTTCTGGTCCAGTCTATTTGGAGTTCTGTAGGCTTCTTGTATGTTCATTTTGTTGTAGATATTTACTGTCCCTTTAAGTTGGGAATCTTCACTCTCTTCTATACCTATTATACTTAGGTTTGGTCTGCTCATTGTATCCTGGATTTCCTGGATGTTTTGCTCCTGGGTTAGGAGCTTTTTGCATTTTGCATTTTTTGACTGATATGTCAATGTTTTCTATGTTATTTTCTGTATCTGAGATTCTCTCTTCGCTCTCTTGTATTCTGTTGGTGATGCTTGCATCTATGACTCCTGACTTCTTTTGTAGGTTTTCTATCTTCATGGTTGTCTCCCTTTGTGATTTTTTTAATTGTTTCTATGTCCATTTTTAGATGTGGATAGTTTTGTTCATTTCCTTTGCCTGTTTGATTGTGTTTTCCTATAGTTCTTTAAGGGATTTTTGCATTTCCTATTTAAGGGCTTCTGCCTATTTACCTGTGTTCTCCTGTATTTTCTTAAGGGAGTTATTTATGTACTTCTTAAAGTACTCTATTATCATCTATTATTTTAGATATGAATCTTGCTTTTCCAGTGTAATGGTGTATCCAGGACTTGCTATGGTGGGAGAACTGGGTTCTGATGATGCCAAGTAACCTTGGTTTCTGTTGCTTATATTCTTGTGCTTGCCTCCTGCCATCTGATTATCCCTAGTTCTACCTGCCCTCACTATATCTGACTGGAGCCTGTCCTTCCTGTGATCCTAGTTGTGTCAGAACTTCTCAGAGTCCAGCTGCCTCTGTGATCCTGTGATTCCCGGATCCTGTGATCCTGAGATCCTGGGTGTGTCAGAATTCCTGGGAGTGAAGTTGCCTCTGGGGCCCTGAGATTCTACTGTGACCAAGCTCCCGTGATTCTGTGATCCCGGACATGTTGGAGCACCTGGGAATGGAGCTTTCTCTGGATATTGTGGGACTGGCTAAGGAGTTTGCACCCAAGATAACACAGCCTGGAAGGAACCTGGGCCACCGATCAGGCAGGGTTCCTGTGTTCCTGGATCCCACTGGTCCCAGTTACTCCCCGTGTTGTTGGGACAGATGTTGTATCCTCCTTACTTCTGATCCTATGGTCCTGGGTATGTTAGAGCACCTGGGAGTAGAGCTTCCTCTGGGTGTTGTGAGCACATTTTCCTATCCTTAAAGTGAGAATAGTATCTACTCCTGGTGTGATATACAGAGATTAACAGATAATGCATGGGGAGCTTAAAAAATGCATAATAATAGTGGTTCCTAACATTACTTAGTATTGGAAAGAGACTAAAAAGTAGCCTAGTTCTCACAGGTGGGGCCTTGCTATTTGCAGACAGAACTAGGCCAATTCAGCCCCACCCACTGACTGGAAATCCCAAGGTTCCCAGGGAACTTCTCATTTTATGAACTTGGAAACTCCTTTGTCTTCTGTTTCCCTCACCTATTTGTTTCTCAGTGAGGATGCAGGGGTGTGGGTGGCGAGGTACCTTTTCCATCAGAGCTGGATTTCGCCTCTGCCCTCTCTTCTAAAGTGATGTGAAGGTAGTTGTTCATGCTGTCTTCTCAAAATGTCATGAGCTTCATAAAACTTTTCACACATAAAACCAAAGTTAAGTATTGAGGCTTTGGACTCAGTGTGAAAGGACTCAAAAATCACACTTCATTAAGGAGAAGAAAGGCTTTGGGAAAAAAGTGTATGTACGGTAAACACGAGCTAGTCCACTTCCAGGAAGCAGTAGCAAAATGGACTATGTGGCTGATGGTGTCAGGAAACACAAATGATTTTGAGTTTCCCATACAAGATTTTGATGGATCTGGTGAAATGCTGTATCCAAGCTTTGAAAAACAGCTCATCCCCAAATCATTTTCATATTGAAATGTTCCACAAGGTGTTTCATGCCTTTTCTGTTGCATTATAAAGTGGGGGATGTCTGTCTTAGTAGGTGTGGGACTCTGGGAAAGAATGAAGTCCAGAGAAGACCACCAGGGGCACAACCATAGAAGCCCAGTTGCCTTTCTCTGCACAGGACGCGGTGCTCTTTCTCTTCTGGTGTGCACTCTCTGTATCTCATCTTTTTTTTTTTTTTTTTTTTTTGGGTTTTTTTTTTTGGGTTTTTCGAGACAGGGTTTCTCTGTGTAGCCCTGGCTGTCCTGGCACTCACTTTGTAGACCAGGCTGGCCTCGAACTCAGAAATCCGCCTGCCTCTGCCTCCCGAGTGCTGGGACTAAAGGCGTGCGCCACCACGCCCGGCGTATCTCATCTTTTTTGATGATCTATATGGAAGATAATTTCTGCAGAGAGGTTGCTATGCTATGGGTATTGTATTTGATGTAGGATTTATTATTTCTGACAAAACAAGGAAATCAAAAAGCTAATGCTGTTGTCACTGCCACCAAGTTCAAATCCTGAGACCATGTCTTCAGTGTCAAAAATGGACTTTCACCACAACAAGACATTTAAGAGAACTTTTCTGGTTTGCTCTCAAAGATAGCTGCACGTCATATATTGTCATTGTGCAGTGTACTTCCAAGCTGTGGTCACTGTGTGGAAAGGCATGTTTCCTTAGCCATTGCTTAAAATACTGTTTGCATTTTTCACTTAGGTGGCTGTACTCCGATCCCAGAGTCAGACCTAGAGGAAAGGTCACTAGATGACTCCACAGAGCTGTTTACCAACCACAAGCACCTCATGACCGAGCCCCCCACGCCTGGTAAGGGAATGTCGGAAACAGTGACCCTGGTCCCCTTCTGCCATGTTGGAGAATGTTTTGCAAAATGACTTGTTTTCTAACATCTAGGTCTTGGTAAGGGTGCCTGGGACATTTCTCCATTTCTGTCAATATTCAAACCTGTTTCTTCTCCTCTCTGTTTCTCCTTCCCAGAAGTCTCAGCCCTCCAAGGAGTTTTGGAATAGTCTGGAATAATGCTAACGAGTTGAAGGAAGAGGCCATTACAGAGGCTGACCCTGTCTGGACACTGTGCTCCCATCCCGGTGCTGTGCCAAGCTCATCCCTGGAGGTGACTGCGTGAAGATGGGGTCAGGGCTGTTGGTTGCTAGGAGGGCATGGGATGTCACAGACAGGTCAGCTGAAAGACAAGATTTGTCTTTTCTTCCCAAGGAAATGATTGCTGCCTTTAGTCACATGCGCTTATAGTCAGGATTTAGCAAGGTGACAAAGTTTGGGGACAGACTTTATAATACAGGGATCCAGATGTAAAATAATTTCATAGCCCATTTTTTTCACAGGATTCTTATGTAGTAACTGTTTCAAGTTTAATAAAGCATCGTATTGTCAAACAATAACTGGACTGAATTTATAACAAGGGTTGTATGTATGATTTCTCTCTCTATTTTTTAAGAGAAACTGAAAAGTTTGCTACTCCACAGTAAGACTTGAATGTGGTTATTTAATAAGGAAAAGAAGCGCTCAAGACAGTCACTGCGTCTGCTCTATTGGGCTGCAAGGATAAGGTGATTTCCTAGTCGGAATGAACACACAAAGTGTCTGTAAGGACACTGGTATGTAAGCAGGCTGGTACGTGAACATCCTCTTTCAATCATCCTTGTGAGTGGTGCCTTTATACATCCAGGTAATAAAGGGATTTACACTTTATTATTATTGAAATAGATATTTTATATATTAGGAATTATAGATAAGGAGTCCCAGAGATTTTTGCCTAAGTAAGGATTCAGATATAATTAGTTAGATGTGCCTTTGTTAGTTCCAGAACACCTTTTGTGATGGTTTAAATAGGCTTGGCTGAGGGAGTGGCACTATTAGGAGGTGTGGCCTTGTTGGAGTAGGTGTGTTACTGTGGGCATGGGCTTTAAGACCCTCATCCTAGCTGCCTGGAAGCCAGTCTTCTCCTTGTGGCCCTCAGATAAAGATGTAGAACTGTCAGCTCCTCCTGTACCAATCCTACCTGGATGCTGTCATGCTCCTGCCTTGATGATAATGGACTGAATATCTGAACCCGTGAGCCAGCCCCAATTAAATGTTGTCCTTATAAGAATTGCCTTGGTCATGGTGTCTGTTCACAGAAGTAAGACATCTCACAATCACATCTAAAGGAAAAGTAAGTTACAATTTGTTTTTTTCTTAATATGTGAAGTGTAAGAAATGCAAACAATGCCTTATCTGTTATTTATAGTACCCTTTTGTAGGAGACACAACAGAAAATGAAACAGCCTTAGTTGTTTAGCACAGGAGGGGGTAGGTTTTGGCCTGTGGTTAAGTTTCATCTAGCATAGGGACTGGAATAAAGATGCTGTGGTGTCCGGTATGCCTCAGCACTCTGGTCAACTGGAATCCAGTTTTGTAAGGACAAAACTGGGACCCTTTTTCTGAAAAGCTCACAAAAGTGTGTGTGTGAGCAGAAGAGGTGTGTGTGTGTGTGTGTGTGTGTGTGTTTTGAACTTCTGTTCTCTCTCACTTTTTTCTGTATTTTCAGATAATATCTCACATAGACCAAGCTGGCCTTAAACTCACAATCCTCTTGCCTGCTGAGCACTGGGGTCACCACTCCCAACCTTGGAAATGTGTCTCAGCCTTGCACCATTTTTGACATTAGGTTCCCATTGCTGTCTCTGTGCCACACATGTGACTGTGTGCTCGTTCTTTCTTGTCCAGTCTTTGTCTTTCCCAGCATACTTGTCTCCTTTCTTTCTGTTTGTTGTGACAGTGTATGCACACACATGTGCGTATGTGGGTGTGCTTGTCTGTGGACACGTGTGCACACACATGTGCATATGTGGGTGTGCTTGTCTGTGGACACGTGTGCACACACATGTGCATATGTGTGTGTGCTTGTCTGTGGACACGTGTGCACACACATGTGCATATGTGTGTGTGCTTGTCTGTGGACACGTGTGCACACACATGTGCATATGTGGGTGTGCTTGTCTGTGGACACGTGTGCACACACATGTGCATATGTGGGTGTGCTTGTCTGTGGACACGTGTGCACACACATGTGCATATGTGGGTGTGCTTGTCTGTGGACACGTGTGCACACACGACTGATGCCCTCCCCTGTCACTGTCTGCCTTTGAAACTTGGTTTTTATTTTCTTGGGTAGGTTGTTTATACAAGCAAGTCCCAATGATCCTACTATCTCTGCCCCTCTTAAAGCTGGGGTTCAGTAACCACTTGTGGGGACCCCTGAGGTCTGAACTGCAGTCCTCCTGACTGTGGAGAAAGGGCTAATGCATGAGCTGTCTCTTCAACCCCTTCTTACATCTTTCTAGTTAGAGTTCTTTAGCTCACTGTCTCTTTTCTGACTTTGTCCATTCTTTTGCCTGCACTCACTTTTCTCTGCCTTTACCCACCTCTACTTCCCACAGCCTACATCCTGTGATGGGCATGTGTGGAAGGGACAGGATCCCTTTTTGGTTTGTTTTGGATTTGGATTTGTGAGACAGGCTTTTGACTTTGTAACCCTAATTGGTCTGGAACTCACTCCAGTATGGTCTCAAACTCTTTATCCTTCTGCCTCTACAGCCAAAATGTTCAGATAACAGGTTTGTACCACCACACCCAGCTTGAATCATGTGGTTTGATATATGACTATTTTTTCCTCCATCAAATTCTTATCCCAATGTAGGGAGAGGATCTAATAACTGAAATCTGGTTCCCTATTAGTTTCTTGATCATGTCAATAAAGACAGCAGAAGCCAATCACTAGGTGAAGATAAGGGTAGGATTTTACAGGTCCCAGGAGGAAGAGGAGAGAAAAAGAGGTAGATAAAGGGCTTTTTGGTTGGGTTTGGAGACAGGAGGAGGAGCCATGTAAAGTCTGAGGCCAACTAGAACTGGTGGTGGCCTCCACCACCAGAAGAATTCTGATTAAGGATAGCTGATGAGTTTAGAGCAATAGATTCTGTGCCCAGAGGTTGTGTTATCTGGCTGGTTTTAAAATATTAAGGCTGACTGGTATTTTCCATCCACAGTGACTCGGGTGGGCAGGAGAAGTGCCAGAGTATTGCCATTGGTGGCGCTATGTCAGGAGTGGGACCAGCTGCAGCACATTCTTAGAGCTGAGAGCTCAGTCTTTGAGAAGATGATAGCATGGAGTTCTAAAAACAACACACAACATCCCATTGCTCTCCTTTTTTTAAAAAAAAAATATTTTTATTAGGTATTTTCCTCATTTATATTTCTAATGCTATCCCAAAAGTCACCCATACCCTCCCCCCCCACTCCCCTATCCACCCACTCCCACTTTTTGGCTCTGGCATTCCCCTGTACTGGGGCATATAAAGTTTGCATGTCCAATGGACCTCTCTTTCCAGTGATGGCCGACTAGGCCATCTTTTGATATATATGCAGCTAGAGTCAAGAGCTCCAGGGTACTGGTTAGTTCATAATGTTGTTCCACCTATAGGGTGGCAGATCCCTTTAGCTCCTAGGGTACTTTCTCTACCTCCTGGGGGGCCCTGTGATCCATCCAATAACTGACTGTGAGCATCCACTTCTGTGTTTGTTAGGCCCCAGCATAGTCTCACAAGAGACAGCTATATCAGGGTCCTTTTAACAAACTCTTGCTAGTGTATGCAATGGTGTCAGCGTTTGGAGGCTGATTATGGGATGGATCCCTGAATATGGCATTCTCTACATGGTCCATCTTTTTGTCTCAGATCCAAACTTTGTCTCTGTAACTCCTTTCATGGGTGTTTTGTTCCAAATTCTAAGAAGGAGCAAAGTGTCCACACTTTGGCCTTCGTTCTTCTTGAGTTTCATGTGTTTCACAAATTGAATCTTATATCTTGGGTATTCTAAGTTTCTGGGCAAATATCCACTTATCAGTGAGTACATATCATTTGAGTTCTTTTGTGATTGTGTTACCTCACTCAGGATGATACCCTCCAGGTCCAACCATTTGCCTAGGAATTTCATAAATTCATTTTTTTTAATAGCTGAGTAGTACTCCATTGTGTAAATGTACCACATTTTTTTTTTATCCATTCCTCTATTGAGAGGCATCTGGGTTCTTCCAGCCTCTGGCTAGTATAAATAAGGCTGCTATGAACATAGTGGAGCATGTGTCCTTCTTACCAGTTGGAACATCTTCTGGGTATATGCCCAGGAGAGGTATTGCTGGATCTTCCGGGAGTACTACGTCCAATTTTCTGAGGAACCGCCAGACTGATTTCCAGAGTGGTTGTACAAGCTTGCAATCCCACCAAAAATGGAGGAGTGTTCCTTTTTCTCCACATGCTCACCAGCATTTGCTGTCACCTGAATATTTGATCTTAGCTATTCTGACTGGTGTGAGGTGGAATCTCAGGGTTATTTTGATTTGCATTTCCCTGATGATTAAAGATGTTGAACATTTTTTTCAGGTGCTTCTCAGCCATTCGGTATTCCTCAAGTGAGAATTCTTTGTTTAGCTCTGAGCCCCATTTTTTAATGGGGTTATTTGACTTTCTGGAGTCTACCTTCTTGAGTTCTTTATATATATTGGATATTAGTCCTCTATCTGATTTAGGATAGGTAAAGATCCTTTCCCAATCTGTTGGTGGCCTTTTTGTCTTATTGACAGTGTCTTTTGCCTTACAGAAGCTTTGCAGTTTTAGGAGGTCCCATTTGTCAATTCTCGATCTTACAGCACAAGCCATTGCTGTTCTATTCAGGAATTTTTCTCCTGTGCCCATATCTTCAAGGCTTTCCCCCACTTTCTCCTCTATAAGTTTCAGTGTCTCTGGTTTTATGTGGAGTTCCTTAATCCACTTAGATTTGACCTTAGTACAAGGAGATAGGAATGGATCAATTCGCATTCTTCTACATGATAACCACCAGTTGTGCCAGCAACATTTGTTGAAAATGCGGTCTTTTTTCCACTGGATGGTTTTAGCTCCAATGTTGAAGATCAAGTGACCATAGGTGTGTGGGTTCATTTCTGGGTCTTCAATTCTATTCCATTGGTCTACTTGTCTGTCGCTATACCAGGACCATGCAGTTTTTTATCACAATTGCTCTGTAGTAAAGCTTTAGTCAAGCATGGTGATTCCACCAGAGGTTCTTTTATCCTTGAGAAGAGTTTTTGCTATCCTAGGTTTTTTGTTATTCCAGATGAATCTGCTGATTGCCCTTTCTAATTCGTTGAAGAACTAAGTTGGAATTTGATGGGGATTGCATTGAATCTGTAGATTGCTTTTGGTAAGATAGCCATTTTTACAATGTTGATCCTGCCAATCCATGAGCATGGGAGATCTCTCCATCTTCTGAGATCTTCTTTAATTTCTTTCTTTAGAGACTTGAAGTTCTTATCATACAGATCTTTCACTTCCTTAGAGTCACGCCAACATATTTTATATTATTCCTGACTATTGAGAAGTGTGGTGTTTCCCTAATTTCTTTCTCAGCCTCTTTATTCTTTGTGTAGAGAAAGGCCATTGACTTGTTTGAGTTAATTTTATATCCAGCAACTTCACCGAAGCTGTTTATCAGGCTTAGGAGTTCTGTGGTGAATTTTTAGCATCACTTATATATACTATCATATCATCTGCAAAAAGTGATATTTTGACTTCTTCTTTTCCAATTTGTATCTCCTTGATCTCCTTTTGTTGTCGAATTGCTCTCGCTAGGACTTCAAGTACAATGTTGAATAGGTAGGGAGAAAGGGGCAGCCTTGTCTAGTCCCTGAATTTAGTGGGATTGCTTCCAGCTTCTCACCATTTACTTGGATGTTGGCTACTGGTTTGCTGTAGATTGCTTTTATTATGTTTAGGTATGGGCCTTGAATTCCTGATCTTTCCAAGACTTTTATCATGAATGGGCTTTGGATTTTGTCAAATGCTTTCTCCTTATCTAAGGAGATGATCATGTGGTTTTGTCTTTGAGTTTGTCTATAACCTACTTGGTCAGGATGGATGATTGTTTTAATGTGTTCTTGGAATCAGTTAGGTAGAATTTTATTGAGTATTTTTGCATTGATATTCATAAGGGAAATTGGTCTGAAGTTCTCTATCTTTGTTGGATCTTTCTGTGGTTTAGGTATCAGAGTAATTGTGGCTTCATAGAATGAGTTGGGTAGAGTACCTTCTACTTCTATTTTGTGGAATAGTTTGTGAAGACCTGGAATTAGATCTTCTTTGAAGGTCTGATAGAACTTTGCACTAAACCCATCTTGTCCTGGGTTTTTTTTTTGTGTTGGGAGATTATCAATGACTGCTTCTATTTCTTTAGGGGACATGGGACTGTTTGGATCGTTAACTTGATCCTAATTTAACTTTGGTACCTGGTATCTGTCTAGAAATTTGTCCATTTCGTCCAGGTTTTTCAGTTTTGTTGAGTATAGCCTTTTGTAGAAGGATCTGATGGTGTTTTGAATATCTTCAGGATCTGTTGTTATGTCTCCTTTTTCATTTCTGATTTTGTTAATTAGGATGCTGTCCCTGTACTCTAGAGTGAGTCTAGCTAAGGGTTTATCCAACTTGTTGATTTTCTCAAAGAACCAGCTCCTCGTTTGATTGATTCTTTGAATAGTTCTTCGTGTTTCTACTTGGTTGATTCCCCCCCCCCCCCCGAGTTTGACTATTTCATGCTGTCTATTTCTCTTGGGTGAATTTGCTTCCTTTTTTTCTAGAGCTTTTAGGTGTGTTGTCAAGCTGCTAGTGTGTGCTCTCTCTAGTTTCCTTTTGGAGGCACTCAGAGCTATGAGTTTCCCTCTTAGAAATGCTTTCATTGTGTCCCATACGTTTAGGTATGTTGTGACTTCATTTTCATTAAACTCTAAAAAGTCTTTAATTTCTTTCTTTATTCCTTCCTTGACCAAGGTATCATTGAGAAGAGTGTTGTTCATTTTCCATGTGAATGTTGGCTTTCCATTATTTATGTTGTTATTGAAGATAAGCCTTAGTCCATGGTGATGTGATAGGATGCATGGGACAATTTCAATATTTTTGTATCTGTTGAGGCCTGTTTTGTGACCAATTATGTGGTCAATTTTGGAGAAGGTACCATGAGGTGCTGAGAAGAAGGTATATTTTTTCCTTTTAGGATAAAATGTTCTGTAGATATCTGTTAAGTCCATTTGTTTCATAACTTCTGTTAGTTTCACTGTGTCCCTGTTTAGTTTCTGTTTCCACGATCTGTCCATTGATGAAAGTGCTGTGTTGAAGTCTCCCACTATTATTGTGTGAGGTTCAATGTGTGCTTTGAGCTTTACTAAAGTGTCTTTAATGAATGTGGCTGCCCTTGCATTTGGAGCATAGATATTCAGAATTGAGAGTTCCTCTTGGAGGATTTTACCTTTGATGAGTATGAAGTGTCCCTCCTTGTCTTTTTTGATAACTTTGGGTTGGAAGTCGATTTTACTCGATATTAGAATAGCTACTCCAGCTTGTTTCTTCAGACCATTTGCTTGGAAAATTGTTTTCCAGCCTTTCACTCTGAGGTAGTGTCTGTCTTTTTCCCTGAGATGGGTTTCCTGTAAGCAGCAGAATGTTGGGTCCTGTTTGTGTAGCCAGTCTGTTAGTCTATGTCTTTTTATTGGGGAATTGAGTCCATTAATATTAAGAGATATTAATGAAGCATAATTGTTGCTTCCTATTATTTTTGTTGTTAGAGTTGGCATTCTGTTCTTGTGGTTGTCTTCTTTTTGGTTTGTTGAGGGATTACATTCTTGCTTTTTCTAGGGCGTGGTTTCTGTCCTTGTATTGGTTCTTTTCTGTTATTATCCTTTGAAGGGCTGGATTCATAGAAAGATAATGTGTGAATTTGTTTTTGTCGTGGAATACTTTGGTTTCTCCATCTATGGTCATTGAGAGTTTGGCTGGGTATAGTAGCCTAGGCTGGCATTTGTGTTCTCTTAGTGTTTGTATAACATCTGTCCAGGCTCTTCTGGCTTTCATAGTCTCTGGTGAAAAGTCTGGTGTAATTCTGATAGGCCTGCCTTTATATGTTACTTGACTTTTTTCCCTTACTGCTTTTAATATTCTATCTTTATTTAGCGCATTTTTTGTTCTGATTATTATGTGTCGGGAGGAATTTCTTCTCTGGTCCAGTCTATTTGGAATTCTGTAGGCTTCTTGTATGTTCATGGGCATCTCTTTCTTTAGGTTTGGGAAGTTTTCTTCTATAATTTTGTTGAAGATATTAGCTGTCCCTTTAAGTTGAAAATCTTCATTCTCATCTACTCCTATTATCTGTAGGTTTGGTCTTCTCATTGTGTTCTGGATTTCCTGGTTGTTTTGAGTTTGGGATCTTTTTGCGTTTTGTATTTTCTTTGCTTGTTGTGCTGATGTTCTCTATGGAATCTTCTGCACCTGAGATTCTCTCTTCCATCTCTTGTATTCTGTTGCTGATGCTCGCATCTATGGTTCCAGATTTCTTTCCTAGGGTTTCTATCTCCAGTGTTGCCTCACTTTGGGTTTTCTTTATTGTGTCTACTTCCCTTTTTAGGTCTTGTATGGTTTTATTCAATTCCATCACCTGTTTGGTCGTTTTTTCCTGCAATTCTTTAAGGGATTTTTGTGTTTCCTCTTTAAGTTCTTCTACCTGTTTAGCAGTGTTCTCCTGTATTTCTTTGAGTGAGTTATTAAAGTCCTTCTTGATGTCCTCTACCATCATCATGAAATATGCTTTTAAATCCAGGTCTAGCTTTTCAGATGTGTTGGGGTTCCCAGGACTGGGTGGGGTGGGAGTGCTGCGTTTTGATGATGGTGAGTGGTCTTGGTTTCTGTTAGTAAGATTCTTACATTTGCCTTTTGCCATCTGGTAATCTCTGGAGTTAGTTGTTGTAGTTGTCTCTGGTTAGAGCTTGTTCCTCAGGTGATTATGTTAGCCTCTATCAGCAGACCTGGGAGACTAGTTCTCTCCTGAGTTTCATTGTTCAGAGTACTCTCTGCAGGCAAGCTCTCCTCTTGCAGGAAAGGTGCCCAGATACCTGGTGTTCGAACCTGCCTCCTGGCAGAATTTGTGATCCACTCACCAGAGGTCCTAAGATCCCGTGGAGAGTCCTCTGAGGACCTTGGGGGTGTCCGCAGACTCCGTACACAAGGTGCCCCAGACCAGAAGGGACTTGTGACCCTGATCAGGCTGGGTTTTCTACTTTACTACTTAATGCAGTCTCAGGTCCCTCGCGATTGGATTGGAGCAGAAGTTGTGTTCCACTCACCAGAGGTGTTAAGATCCTGTGGGGGGGGGGGGTTCCTGTGGGAACCATGGGGCTGTCCGCAGACTCCTCGCCCAAGGTGCCCCAGTGCTGGTGTGGACCGGAAGGGCTGCTCTCCTTTTTTTTTTTTTTTTTTTGTTTTTTTTTTTTTGTTTTTCAAGACATGGTTTCTCTGTGTAGCCCTGACTGTCCTGGCACTCACTTTGTAGATCAGGCTGGCCTCGAACTCAGAAATCTGCCTGCCTCTGCCTCTCGAGTGCTGGGATTAAAGGCGTGGGGACTATCCATGGGTTCTTGGCCAGGTTTATAGTACTAGGCATGTGTTCTCTCCTATGAAAAGAGCCTCAAATTCAATCAGAAAGTGATAGTTTCCCCATGGTCATTATTGTAGCTCACAGGCTGTATAGCCAGGGGTGGGGGGGGGGGGCGACTGTTGATCCTGATTTTGGCTCTAATTTCTAACTCATTGGTTCCTGACTTGGTGTTCACTGTTCTCCATCTACTGCTTTGGAGTCTATTTGTTTTTGTTTTCCCTTACCATAGAGTTCATCATCGGGTGGCTTCTTTAAGATCCCTCTGCATTTTAAAATACAGACACTTAGAGCTATGAAGTTCATTCTTGGCACTTCCTTCCTTTGTATCCCACAGGGCTGCATGTTTCAGTATTACTTACTAATATTTCTATTTTAATGCTGGGATATTTGTATTCCCTCCCTCCCTCCCTCCCCCCCTCCCTCGCTCCCCCCTCCCTTCCTTCCTTCCTCACTAGAGAGTGTTTAATGTCCATGAGTTTGGATAGCTTCTTTTTCCTGTTGATTTCTCATTTTATTCCATTGTGGTTGGTTGGAATGGAGGAAGTTGTTTATAAATTTTCGTGGTTTTGTTGAGACTTGCTTTGTGTCCTGATATGCAGTCTATCTTGGTTATGTGGGGTCTTGAAAAGACTGTGTGTTTATCCAGTTGTTTTGTACAGGTGATCTGTCTAATGATGATAATTGTGTATTGAGGTTATCCACTACTGCTCTGTTGGGTGTTAATCTGTGATTTTTATGTCTAGCAGTGTTTATTTTATAAACTTAGATGGGCCAATATTTGACACATAGATGTATATCTTCTTGTTCGAGTAATCCCTTGATTAGTATTAAATAGCCCTTTTTTTTCCCTCATTTGACAAGAATTGATTTGAAGTAGTATATTTTATAAGGTATTTGGATAGCAATAACTGCTTATTTTCTGATCCTGTTTGTTAGGAACAAATTTTTCTACCCTTTTACCCCAAGGTAGTGTTTAATCTTGGGCTTGGGCAGTAAGGTGTGTTTATTGGAGGCAGCAATAGGAAGGGTTCTGTTTTCTAATCCAGTCTGCTATTCTGTATTTGGTGGTGGTGGTGGTGGGGGTTAGGGAAATTGAGACCATTGATATTTGGAGTTATGATTGAAAGGAAAGTATTACTGCCTATCATCATTCTTTTGAGTTTGTGGTATTTGGGAATTTCTTGTCCTCTTTTGCTTAATGAGTGTCATAGTTTTTTTTTTTTTTTTTTTACAGTAGTCCTTTGAGTTTGTTTATCTTTCTCTTCAGGCTGAACTGTCCCTCTCTGGCATCCACTGTAGGACTAGCATGGGGGATATGGATTCTCTTAGCCTGCGTTTGCCATGCAAAGTTTTTCTTTTAATTTCTGTAGCCTCAAAATCATTTGATCACCTCAGTTAAGCGTGGCCTTTTTAAACTTAATTAATAGGGGGGAGAGACGGACTGGTGAGATGGCTCAGTGGGTAAGAGCACCCGACTGCTCTTCCGAAGGTCCAGAGTTCAAATCCCAGCAACCACATGGTGGCTCACAACCATCCGTAACGAGATCTGGCGCCCTCTTCTGGAGTGTCTGAAGACAGCTACAGTGTACTTACATATAATAAATAAATCTTAAAAAAAAAAAAATAGGGAGGAGAGAGGTTGGAGACCATACTGTTGGAAGGGCAAGCCCTTCACTGCCTCCCACCCTAAAAAAGCCAATTGGCCTTGTACTACGGAGCCATTCCTCACCTTCTTCTCCCTATTTCCCTCCTGTCATCCAACAATGCGGAGTAATATCAACTCAGTGTTATTCTTAATATAGTGTATTTCAAAATTGTTCAGTCAAGCTTAGCCAGGGTTCCAACGCCCTACTTAAAATTCAACTAGGAAGTTACCTACTCAGCACTAATTAACATTATAAAGTCAGAGCTTACTGCTCAGGGCTTTTCTGTTAGTTGTTTACTAGGATAGAAAGGGCAGTCTTAACCAGATATGGTTTACCATAAGAAAAGTTAGGGAATCCCAAGGAGACAGGTTTTTTCTTTAGCCCTAAGAATTCAGGCAGAACTATTGAGCATAGATAAATTTTTTGCCTCAGGCCAGCCTTTTCTTTTTTTTTTTTTATTTATTTTTTTTTTTTTAATATTTTTATTACATATTTTCCTCAATTACATTTCCAATGCTATCCCAAA
Organism: Mus caroli; assembly: GCF_978045245.1. Taxonomy (NCBI): domain Eukaryota; kingdom Metazoa; phylum Chordata; class Mammalia; order Rodentia; family Muridae; genus Mus; species Mus caroli. Next base: position 19,909,991 of record NW_028227266.1, read on the forward strand.
AGTCCCCCATAGTGCCCCCCACTTCCCTACCCACCCATTCCCACTCTTTTGGCCCTGGCATTCCCCTATATTGGGGCATATAAAGTTTGCAAGTCCAGTGGGCCTCTCTTTCCATTGATGGCCGACTAGGTCATCTTTCGATACATATGCTGCTAGAGACAAGAGCTCCGGGGTTCTGGTTAGTACATCATGTTGTTCCAACAATAGGGTTGCAGATCCCTTTAGCTCCTTGGGTACTTTCTCTAGCTTCTCCATTGGGAGCCCTGTGATACATCCAATAGCTGACTGTGAACATCCACTCCTGTGTTTGCTAGGCCCCGGCATCGTCTCACAAGAGACAGCTATATTTGGGTCCTTTCAGCAAAATTTTGCTAGTGTATGCAATGGTGTCAGCGTTTAGAAGCTGATTATGGGACGGATCCCTGGATACAGCAGTCTCTAAATGGTCCATCCTTTCATCACAGCTCCAAACTTTGTCTCTGTAACTCCTTCCCTGGGTGTTTTGTTCCCAATTCTAAGAAGGTGCACAGTGTCCACACTTTGGTCTTCATTCTTCTTGAGTTTCATGCGTTTATCAAATTGTATCTTATATCTTGGGTATCCTAAGTTTTGGGCTAATATCCACTTATCAGTGAATACATATTGTGTGAGTTCTTTTGTGATTGTGTTACTTCACTCAAGATGATGCCCTCCAGGTCCATCCATTTGGCTAGGAATTTCATAAATTCATTCTTTTTAATAGCTGAGTAGTACTCCATTGTGTAAATGTACCATAATTTCTGTATCCATTCCTCTGTTGAGGGACATCTGGGTTCTTTCCAGCTTCTGGCTATTATAAATAGGGCTGCTATGAACATAGTGGAGCATGTGTCCTTTTTACCGGTTGGGACATCTTCTGGATATATGCCCAGGAGAGGTATTGCTGGATCCTCCGGTAGTACTATGTCCAATTTTCTGAGGAACCACCAGACTGATTTCCAGAGTGGTTGTACAAGCTTGCAATCCCACCAACAATGGAGGAGCGTTCCTCTTTCTCCACATCCTCGCCAGCATCTGCTGTCACCTGAATTTTTGATCTTAGCCATTCTGACTGGTGTGAGGTGGAATCTCAGGGTTGTTTTGATTTGCATTTGATTAAGGATGTTGAACATTTTTTCAGGTGCTTCTCTGCCATTCGGTATTCCTCAGGTGAGAATTCTTTGTTCAGTTCTGAGCCCCATTTTTAATGGGGTTATTTGACTTTCTGGAGTCCACCTTCTTGAGTTCTTTATATATATTGGATATTAGTCCCTTATCTGATTTAGGGTAGGTGAAGATCCTTTCCCAATCTGTTGGTGGTTTTTTTGTCTTATTGATGGTGTCTTTAGCCTTGCAGAAGCTTTATAGTTTCATGAGGTCCCACTTGTCAATTCTTGATCTTACAGCACAAGCCATTACTGTTCTATTCAGGAATTTTTCCCCTGTGCCCATATCTTCAAGGCTTTTCCCCACTTTCTCCTCTATAAGTTTCAGTGTCTCTGGTTTTATGTGAAGTTCCTTGATCCACTTAGACTTGACCTTAGTACAAGGAGATAGGAATGGATCGATTCGCATTCTTCTACATGTTAACAACCAGTTGTGCCAGCACCATTTGTTGAAAATGCTGTCTTTCTTCTACTGGATGTTTTTAGCTCCCTTGTCGAAGATCAAGTGACCGTAGGTGTGTGGGTTCATTTCTGGGTCTTCAATTCTATTCCATTGGTCTATTTGTCTGTCACTATACCAGTACCATGCAGTTTTTATCACAATTGCTCTGTAGTAGAGCTTTAGGTCCGGCATGGTGATTCCACCAGAGGTTCTTTTATCCTTGAGAAGAGTTTTTGCTATCCTAGGTTTTTTGTTATTCCAGATGAATTTGCAGATTGCACTTTCTAATTCGTTGAAGAATTGATTTGGAATTTTGATGGGGATTGCATTGAATCTGTAGATTGCTTTTGGCAAGATAGCCATTTTTACAATGTTGATCCTGCCAATCCACGAGCATGGGAGATCTTTCCATCTTCTGAGATCTTCTATAATTTCTTTCTTCAGAGACTTGAAGTTCTTATTATACAGATCTTTCACTTCCTTAGTTAGAGTCACTCCAAGATATTTAATATTATGTGTGACTATTGAGAAGGGTGTTGTTTCCCTAATTTCTTTCTCAGCCTGTTTATTCTTTGTGTAGAGAAAGGCCATTGATTTGTTTGAGTTAATTTTATATCCAGCTACTTCACCGAAGCTGTTTATCAGGCTTAGGAGTTCTCTGGTGGAATTTTTAGGGTCACTTATATATACTATCATATCATCTGCAAAGAGTGATATTTTGACTTCATCTTTTCCAATTTGTATCCCTTTGATCTCCTTTTGTTGTCGAATTGCTCTGGCTAGGACTTCAAGTACAATGTTGAATAGGTATGGAGAAAGTGGACAGCCTTGTCTAGTCCCTGATTTTAGAGGGATTGCTTCAAGCTTCTCACCATTTACTTTGATGTTGGCTACTGGTTTGCTGTAGATTGCTTTTATCATGTTTAGGTATGGGCCTTGAATTCCTGATCTTTCCAAGACTTTTATCATGAATGGGTGTTGGATCTTGTCAAATGCTTTTTCCGCATCTAACGAGATGACCATGTGGTTTTTGTCTTTGAGTTTGTTTATATACTGGATTACGTTGATGGATTTCCGTATATTGAACCATCCCTGCATCCCTGGGATGAAACCTACTTGGTCAGGATGGATGATTGTTTTGATGTGTTCTTGGATTCGGTTAGCAAGAACTTTATTGAGGATTTTTGCATCAATATTCATAAGGGATATTGGTCTGAAGTTTTCTATCTTTGTTGGGTCTTTTTGTGCTTTAGGTATCAGAGTAATTGTGGCTTCATAGAAGGAGTTGGGTAGAGTACCTTCTGTTTCTATTTTGTGGAATAGTTTGTGAAGAACTGGGATTAGATCTTCTTTGAAGGTCTGATAGAACTCTGCACTAAACCCATCTGGTCCTGGGCTTTTTTAGTTGGGAGACTATTAATGACTGCTTCTATTTCTTTGGGGGATATAGGGCTGTTTAGATCATTAACCTGATCTTGATTCAACTTTGGTACCTGGTATCTGTCTAGGAACTTCTCCATTTCATCCAGGTTCTCCAGTTTTGTTGAGTATAGCCTTTGGTAGAAGGATCTGATGGTGTTTTGGATGTCTTCAGGATCTGTTGTTATGTCTCCTTTTTCATTTCTGATTTTGTTAATTAGGATGCTTTCCCTGTGCCCTCTAGTGAGTCTGGCTAAGGGTTTATCTATCTTGTTGATTTTCTCAAAGAACCAGCTCCTTGATTGGTTGATTCTTTGAATAGTTTTTCTTGTTTCCACTTGGTTGATTTCGCCCCTGAGTTTGATTATTTCCTGCCGTCTACTCCTCTTGGGTGAATTTGCTTCCTTTTGTTCTAGTGCTTTTAGGTATGTTGTCAAGCTGCTAATGTGTGCTCTCTCTAGTTTCCTTTTGGAGGCACTCAGAGCTATGAGTTTTCCTCTTAGAAATGCTTTCATTGCGTCCCATAAGTTTGGGTATGTTGTGGCTTCATTTTCATTGAACTCTAAAAAGTCCTTAATTTCTTTCTTTATTCCTTCCTTGACCAAGGTATCATTGAGAAGAGTGTTGTTCAGTTTCCACGTGAAGGTTGGCTTTCTATTATTTATTTTGTTATTGAAGATCAGCCTTAGTCCATGGTGATCTGATAGGATGCATGGGACAATTTCAATATTTTTGTATCTGTTGAGGCCTGTTTTGTGACCAATTATGTGGTCAATTTTGGAGAAGGTTCCATGAGGTGCTGAGAAGAAGGTATATCCTTTTGTTTTAGGATAGAATGTTCTGTAGATATCTGCCAGATCCATTTGATTCATAATTTCTCTTAGTTTCTCTGTGTCCCTGTTTAGTTTCTGTTTCCATGATCTGTCCATTGGTGAAAGTGGTGTGTTGAAGTCTCCCACTATTATTGTATGAGGTGCAATGTGTGCTTTGAGATTTACTAAAGTTTCTTTAATGAATGTGGCTGCCTTTGTATTTGGAGCATAGATATTCAGGATTGATAGTTCCTCTTGGAGGATTTTACCTTTGATGAGTATGAAGTGTCCCTCCCTGTCTTTTTTAATGACTTTGGGTTGGAAGTCAATCTTATCAGATATTAGAATGGCTACTCCAGCTTGTTTCTTCATACCATTTGCTTGGAAAATTGTTTTACAGCCTTTCATTCTCTGGTAGTGTCTATCTTTTTCTCTGAGATGAGTTTCCTGTAAGCAGCAAAATGTTGGGTCTTGTTTGTGTAGCCAGTTTGTTAGTCTATGTCTTTTTATCGGGGAGTTGAGTCCATTGATATTAAGAGATATTAAGGAAAAGTAATTGTTGTTTCCTGTTATTTTTGTTGTTAAAGTTGGCATTCTGTTCTTGTGGCTGTCTTCTTTTAGGTTTGTTGAGGGATTACCTTCTTGTTGTTTCTAGGGCGTGGTTCCTGTCCTTGTATTGGTTTTTTTCTGTTATTATCCTTTGAAGGGCTGGATTCGTGGAGAGATAATGTGTGAATTTGGTTTTGTCGTGGAATACTTTGGTTTCTCCATCTATGTTAATTGAGAGTTTGGCTGGGTATAGTAGCCTGGGCTGGAATTTGTGTTCTTTTAGTGTCTGTATAACATCCGTCCAGGATCTTCTGGCTTTCATAGTCTCTGGTGAAAAATCTGGTGTAATTATGATAGGCTTGCCTTTATATGTTACTTGGCCTTTTTCTCTTACTGCTTTTAGTATTCTATCTTTATTTAGAGCATTTATTGTTCTGATTATTATGTGTCGGGAGGTATTTCTTTTCTGGTCCAGTCTATTTGGAGTTCTATAGGCTTCTTGTATGTTCATGGGCATCTCTTTCTTTAGATTTGGGAAGTTTTCTTCTATAATTTTGTTGAAGATGTTTGCTGGTCCTCTGAGTTGAAAATCTTCATTCTCATCCACTCCTATTATCCGTAGGTTTGGTCTTCTCATTGTGTCCTGTATTTCTTGGATGTTTTGAGTTAGGATCTTTTTGCATTTTACATTTTCCTTGATTGTTGTGCCGATGTTCTCTATGGAATCTTCTGCACCTGAGATTCTCTCTTCCATCTCTTGTATTCTGTTGCTGATGCTCGTATCTATGGTTCCAGATTTCTTTCCTAGGGTTTCTATCTCCAGTGTTGCCTCATTTTGGGTTTTCTTTATTGTGTCTACTTCCCTTTTTAGGTCTAGTATGGTTTTGTTCATTTCCATCATCTGTTTGGATGTGTTTTCCTGTTTTTCATTAAGGACTTCTACCTGTTTGATTAGGTTATCCTGTTTTTCGTTAAGGATTTGTAACTCTTTAGCAGTGTTCTCCTGCAATTCTTTAAAAAATTTTTGTGCTTCCTCTTTATTGTCTTCTACCTGTTTACCAGTGTTCCTTTGTATTTCTTTAAGTGTGTTATTAAAGTCCTTCTTGAAGTCCTCTACCATCATCAGGAGATATGCTTTTAGATCCGTGTCTATCTTTTCCGGTGTGTTGGGGTGCCCTGGACTGGGCGAAGTGGGAGTGCTGGGTTCTGATGATGGTGAGTGGTCTTGGTTTCTGTTAGTAAGATTATTACATTTACCTTTCGCCATCTGGTAATCTCTGGGGTTAGTTGTTGTCGTTGTCACTGTTTAAAGATTGGAGCAGAAGCTGTGTTCCACTCACCAGAAGTCTCAAAATCCTGTGGCGGGGGTCGTGGGTCGCTGGCAGTACCCCAGTGCTGGTCCAGCCGGAAGAGGCCTGTGGTCCTACTCAGGCCGGTTTCTGCTTCCCTAACTAATGCAGTCTCAGGTCCCGCGCGCAACTGGATTGGAGCAGAAGCTGTGTTCCACTCTCCAGAAGTCTTAAGATCCTGTGGCGGGTGTTGTGGGTAGTTGGCGAGTGTCAGCTGACCCTGCGCCCTCGCTACCCAGGTGCTTTTCTGACCGGAAGAGGCTTGTGGCCCTATGTAGGCCGGATTTCTCTCTCCCTAACCAGAGCAGTCTCAGGTCCCGCGTGATTGGACTGGAGCAGAAGCTGTGTTCCACTCACCAGCAGTCTCAAAATCCTGTGGCGGGGGTCGTGGGTAGCTGGCGGGTGTCAGCAGACCCTGCGCTCTAGCTACCCAGGTGCTGATCCGGCAGGATGAGGCCTGTGGCCCTACTCTGGCCGGTTTCTGCTTCCCTAACTAATGCAGTCTCAGGTCCCACGCGCAATTGGTTTGGAGCAGAAGCTGTGTTCCACTCACCAGAAGTCTTAAGATCCTGTGGCGGGTGTTGTGGGTAGCTGGCGAGTGTCCTTTTTTTTTATTTTTATTAACAACAGGGAGGAGATGTAGCCTCCCCTCCCCCAGCCTTAATGGTTCCACTGTTTACACCTGGATGGAGCTTCCTGCTCAATCGTTCAGCCACCACGCCCACCTATGGAACCTGCTGCTTTGCTTTTCCGAAGCCATCACGTGATCACCTTGCTACTGGACCCCAAGATTATTTGGCGGGAATTGGGCCCCTCCCCCTTCCTTTATAACTGAGTGCCGGAATAGTAAAAATTAAACCTTGAGCAGAGAGCTTTGTCTTGGTTCCTTCCTTATCTCACGCAGCCCAGCCCCTCTTCTCTTCCAGGTTTCCAAAATGCCTTTCCAGGCTAGAACCCAGGTTGTGATCTACTGGCCAGACACAACAAATTTCAATTATGATAGATCATTTTGCCAGAGATATTAGACAGGGTTAGAGTTTATGTTCTTTGAGAGTGAACGATTTGAGTACAAGCCCTTCTTGCCTTCATGGAATGGATTGAAGTCAGTAGTTACCATGATGAGTCTGGCGTTATATGAGAGTTGGCCCTTCTCTTGCAACTTTCAATATATCTTCTTTGTTTTTTTTGTTGTGTACATTTAGTACTTTGCCTATAATATGTTGCAAAGGGTTTTTTTTTATTCTAGTCCTGCCTGTTTTGGTGTGTTCTGTGTGCCTTTTGTATCTGGGTTTCTCTCTGCTTGGGAAATTTTCTTTGATGATTTTATTAAAGATGTTTTGTGTATCTTTTGCATGCAATACTTGTCCTACCACTATACTAGAATATATAGTTTTTGTCTCTTCATGGAATTCCACGGTTCTTGAATGTTCCATTTATACCTTTAACAAAAATATTGGCCCTGACTAAGTATTCTAATTTCTATATTATATCTCTGTACCCTGATACTCAGTCTTCCACATCATCCACTCTTTGAAAAGGCTCCACTGAAGTTTTAATTTAACTCATGTTTTTCATTTCTCTCATCATTTTGGTTATAGTTGTCTTCAGTATTGCTATTTCTTTTTTAAAATGAGATTTATTCATTTTATGTTAGGTGTGTTTGTCTCTCTGTGTGTACTCTTGATGCCCTTGAAGGCAGAGAAGGGCATCAGGTCCCCTAGATCTGAAGCTATCTATGCTCCTGAACCACCATGTGGGTTCTTTGAATTAAACCTGTGTCCTTTGTAAAAGCAGCTTTTAACTGCTGTTTCATTTCTCCAGCCCCTCCATTTCTTTATTAAATTCTATTTTTTCATTTATTTATTTTTTATTAGATATTTTCTTTATATACATTTCAAATGCTATCCTGAAAGTTCCCTATACCCTCCCTCCGCCCACTCCCCTACCCACCCACTCCCGCTTCTGCCTGCCTCCCTCACTATACGTTGGGAATTGTGTCTAGCTTGATCTTTTATAGGTCTTGTATGTGTTGTTATAACCACTGTGAGTTTGTATTATGCAACTGCTCTGCTGTGTCCTGAAAACACTGGGATTTTGTTGTTTGTTTGTTTTTAAATCAGTTCCCACTTCTGGTTCTTACAATCTTTCCAGCCCTTTTCTGTATAGACTGCGAGCCTTAGGGAGAGTTATGTGACACAGATGTTCCATTTAGGGCTAACATTACCTGGTCCACTTGGCACACTTAACAGTTCTAGGTCTCCTGGCTAATTGCCATCTGTTGCAAGAAGCAGCTTCTTTGGTGAGGACTGAGGGATGCATGGATTTATGAATGTAACAGTAAGTCATAGAGAATCATTTCAATATTGTCGACATTTAGGAGAATAATCGTTTCAAGTTTTCCCCTAGAGCCTGTGACAATTCTAACCACAGGTTCTTAGCCATGTTAACACTGCCAGGTATGGATCTTGTCTCATGGAGTGGACCAGACACCCAATTAGAAAATGGTTAGTTACGCCCATATCATTCAGAGAATAAATGTGTTTGAATTTATTTAAACATTTCACAATCACAACAACATATAGGTTGATAATTAAAAAAAAAAACTTTTTATTGCTTCTTTGTGAGTTTCACATTGTGCACTCTAATCCCACTTGCCTCCACACATTGTGCACTCTAATCCCACTTGCCTCCGTATCCCCTCATGTCCACCCTTTGTCCTTGCAACCTCCCTCCCCCAAACACACACACACACACACACTCACACACACACACACACACACACACACACACACACACATCATAGAAGACATCTCATTGTGGAAGGTACAGTATGTCAATGTGTGTCCCATCATATATCTACACAGTATCCCCTGCTGTTCACGTCTTTACTTGCAAATGTACGTTGCAATGAGTCATTGTTTCCAGATTTCTGACTCTTGAGACACTATCAATATTGGGTTTTCATTGGACTTCCTCCTGGTTATCCTGTTATTGCCCTGTGTCATAGAGATCCTAGAACTTTGGATCAGCCAGACTGGCCCTTTCACATGTCTCAACAATTTGCAGATGATACAGATTTGGGGTTGGACCAACTCAGAGCCAGGGAGCTGAGCCTAGTGGTAGCTGAGCTGGTCAGAGCTCTGGCTTTTTTTTTTATCTGCACCACTAGAACCATCTCCATTGTGCTGCCCAATCAAGGTGTAGGTCTCACTCTCCCAAGTGTTGCAGCCTCTGAGAGGTAGGACCAACTCCCCATCTCTCATATTCTCAGGACTGACTCACATGTGCCTTTACTATCAGGGCCAGCTCCACTGTTGCCCAGGCAAGGTACAAGCCTGCTTTCCTGAGTGCTACAGTCAGTGAGGGGGCAGGGCTAGCTCTCCTGCTCTCATGCCCTCAGGGCCAGCTCTCTGGATTACTGCTGGGGGCAAGGGGCAGGGATGAAGATTCACTACCACACCCATTCCACCTCACAGTAGACAAGTGGCAGGGCCAGTTCTCCCATGGCCTTACTGGAAGGCAGAAGGCCAGCTCACCCATACCCCCTCCACCAAGGCCAGCACTACTGTACTACCTAGGCAAGATGCCCAGCCCACTCTCTCAAGTGCTGCAGCTGATAAGAGCAGGGATAGCTCTCCTGCACTCATGATCCTGTAGGCAGCTTTCCCAACTGCCAGAGGTGATGAGGGGGACAGGTATCACCCCTGTGCCCTTGCCACCTCACAGCAAATGAGTAGTGGGGTCAGCTCTACCACAATCATGCCCTCGGGCCACTCACCCACACTCCTACCACCAGGGCAAGCTCTACTGTGCTGCCTAGATGAGGTTCAGGGCCCCCTCTCCCAAGAGTTGCTACAGGTGAGAGGTGGTGCCAGGTCTCCAGAGGGCTGCATCCAGTGAGGGGTAGGGCCAGTTCTACACATCCCTGGGCATCCAAATGGTCCCTAGTGACTTGCCTGGACCAGGGACATTCTCATGTTCTCTAGTAGTAATATGAGCTACTGACATTGACACTGACCCCTGCCACTGCATTAGCCACAGATGCAGACATGGCCCTCAGCAGCAGCTCAGGCTGGGACTTCACAATGGCCCCAGGTGGCAGGGCTGGCTACTTAAAACAGGCTACTCCTCTCCACCCTCAAGTCTCCAATTCCATCTCTCTTCACACTGCTCAAGCTGCTCCTCTTCTCTCTCCCATCTGATAACCACACACTTGCACATTGTGGTTGCTCCCACTGGAACCTGCACACAGCACTGGCGGACCCTTAGGTGACATTCTCCAGGAAGCAGTTGTCTATGGTCTGCCCGTGCCAGGGGCAGGAGGGCAGGTCTGTAGGTGGCATAGCAGTCCAGCAGGTCCCTGTTTTCCTCTATCCATGATCTGCTATGTGGTGGTAGGCAGGGCTATATGTGTCTATGGCCCATAGATTAAAATATTTCTGTTGTTTGGCAGTAGCTTTTTGACTCCATTATTCTTCATTTGCTTGTATACACATATCCTGGTGTAGTTTGCAGAACTGGAAGATGATCCAGATTTCGAATTAGCCAGATAGCCTTATTATTGCTCAGTCTGTTAGCATAACCTACTAAAAACAAACAAACAAACAAACAAAAAAAAAAACACTAACTTGTTACATTGTCCATTAGGTACATTAGATTTTGTACACAAGAGTCTGCTCCTTCCTTGTAATCATAATGGAGTGTAGGGATTATTGCCTCTGCTTTATACACAGCAGTATGGCGTTTTCATTAACTATCCCACCATCTACACGGAGAAGAGCTGATGTTCTAGTCTAGTCAGTTTCCAAAAGCACACATGCACACCCATATGTAAGTAGATCATTAAGGATACACGAGGACATTTTAAAGCAAAACCTTGTAGCACGTGATGGCTGCTCTTTGATTTCCTGTGTTGTTTTAATGTGTTGGTTCTTTGGTGAACACCGTGTTTGTGTTCCTCCTTCCACTCTGTAGGAAGTGTGCTAGTGGTGGCCATGATGACACAGTACTCTCACATGTCATATTTAGTAGAAATGCTATCAGCTTTCAGCTGCTCGTGCTCCATCTAGACATTGTTTTCAATTTTCCATGCTACTTTTATTTTCTTTGCAAGTTTTCTAGTGTTTCGTAGTCAAATCTATTAATTGAGTTTTTAAAATTGATGTCTGCCTTTAATATGAGGTCTGACAGCCTCTTGCTACGTCTGTGAGAGCTGAGGTCCCGCTCAGACTGCTGGGCTCAGTGCTGCAGGCGTTGATCATGTTCTTGGTGGTGATGTACTGGGTATTATTTACCACAATTTGTCCTTTCTGTTTTCCTGTCTCTGGTGATTTTATGGGAATTGCCTGTTTGGTTTGCTCACTCTGTGTTTGTTTTCTACTTTCTCTTGGTTTTCTGACTCTGTGTTTGTTATCTATGTTCTCTAAGGGGTAACTACAAAATAACACATACTACACTACATTCAAACTCCCTCCCACAGCCCTCATGCTTGGAGCACAGGTGTAGACTCTCCTTCAGTAAGATTGGCTTTCCCAGAGGAGTCTTAGGTGCTTTTGTAACTAGCCTGATGCAATCCTTCTCCGGTCCTTAGGCATGATCAAACATGCACAATCCTGTGGGAGAAGCTTGGGTTGGGTCTGCTTCCTTGGTTAAAACTATACAGAGGCTGGCCAGTCATGGAGGATGCATCCTAATCCCCCAGTTTCCTGGTGTTTTGGTTTGGTTTCTCAGTCACTCAAGCCACTGGCTGTGAAAAGGGAAGGCAGTTCTCAGGCGATAAATACCTGAAGCCACTGGGTTCAATCAGGTTTTTTCTCTTGCTCTTTCCTTCCTTCCTTCCTTCCTTCCTTCCTTCCTTCCTTCCTTCCTTCCTTTATTTTTTCTTTTCTCTTTCCTCTCTCTTTCTGTAACTTTTAATTGATTTTTTGTGTGAATTTTATATCATGCACCTGAATTTCATTCATCTCCCCATTGTATCTGTCCTCCACATATGCAACCTTCACCACAAAAAACAGTAAAAATTAAAATAATAATGATAATTAAAACAAACCATCTTATCATGGAAGCTGTAGAATGTCACAGTGTGTTCTGCAGTATACCCTTTGTCCTGCTTATGTGCCAGAAGTTATATTTTCTTTCCTGGTGGATTACAGGTTCCATGGACACAATTGTTCTTGGATTTCTCTCTGCTGTTTAATAAATTTTTATTTATTTAAAGTTGGCCTTAAAGAGAAGAACCATTATTTAAAATTCAATATTTCATGATTCTTTTTTTTGTAAATACTTTGGCAACTTGATGACTTTAACATGAGGTTCCTATTTTTAAAAAAGCAACATTGAACACTGAAAATGGATACTTATCTAGAACATGACTAAATAAGATACAAGTATGCACAAAGATAACAGTTGTCACAAATATCACAAAATGTATACAAAAGATATTAGCAATATACCTTTGACATTCTGTTACATTGTTTTTTCTTATATTCTTAATGTTTATTCAATTTTTATTGCGTACTTTTATTCATCTTTTTATTATAAATATTTTATGATCTCATTTAATATTCAGTAAATTTAAAAAATAACTTTACTTTTCCTCTGACCTTGTTAACAGTTTTAATGGATGATAGTTTGCATAAGTTTCCTTCTGATTTGCTACCTATCAGCAATACCAGGTAGTATTAAAGTTATTGTCAAAATTAAGACAATTCCTACAAAGGTTCTGCATATTTGTACAATAAAACTGTGGAGTTTTGCTTTGCTTTGGAGTGAATTTTAAATAACTGTGGAGCTGACAGCTCTTATGAACCAGTCATCAGAATCCCCAATGAAGTGATCTTTATCGCAATCAGTTCACATCAGCTCAGTGTAGCAGGATACTGAAGTTTCTCTGAAGTGTTCATATGGTTCGTTCATTAGTCTGATTACAAGAATCATATAACTTCTATTTGAAATTTTTCATCTCATTTTCATGACTTTAGACTGATGTGGAAAATCTCTCCAGTCTCATCCTAAGCCTTGCAAAATGTTTGCAAGGGCTCCCTCTCTACCCTACCTCCACTCCCTGGAGTCTACAACAAACCCTGTGCCAGGCCCAGCATTCCATTTCCCTTGTACCCTCTCAGTTGTCTTTTCTAGCCCATTCCTGTTTCTTTACATCAGGCAACTATACCTAGAAGCACTCTGCCTGGGACCCCAGTGGCTACACAGAGCTAATACCCAGGTAGGTGACTTCCACTTTCCTTTTTGTCCTTGGTCATAATCTCTCCAGACTTATTCCAGTTTCTGTAATCAGACTGTTGCAGGGACCTCCACTCGCACTGAAGCTTCAAGCTCTTGTCACAGAGTTCCGAAAGCCCTTTCATCCCTGTCTTTCCTGATCATTCTTTATCTTACTGCAACCTGCTTGCAGGATCCTCTCTTCCCACCACACATCCCAGTACCTGGAAACCCCTCCCTTTGGTGTGGACAGGATCCCCGTAGCTCTTTCCTATAGCCCACTCAACTTTTTTCTCCTAGACTAGCTCTCTTTCTCACTGCTACCCACAGACCTGCAGCATTCTGTACCAGGTAGCCCACACCCACTACAGTTTTATAAGATCCAGAGAGGTTTATAGACACCAAAGAGTGGAACACCCAGCCAGCAAAGGGAAAATGAAACCTCAACACCCAGAATCAATCTAATCATCTCAAGTCCAGATGTTTAGACTACAGCAGAACACATGAACATTATCACCCGAGACAATGTGTCTACACCAGAAGCCAGTAACTCCACTGCAGTAGACCCTGTGAAATGCAGTATAGTTGAAAAACAAAAAAGGGCTTCAAAATAGGAACTATTAAGAACATGTTCAATATTCTCTCCTGTGATTCTCTAAGGCAGGTCCACCCAGGAGTAATGACACAGGCTTACAGACTCACAGGAGGAAGAAGCTCCAGCCAGAGACAGCAAAAACATCTAACACCAGAGATTACCAGATGACAAAAGGCAAATGCAAGAATCTTATGAACAGAAACCAAGACTACTTGGCATCATCAGAACTCAGTACTCCCACCACAGTGAGTCCTGGATAAACCAACATACTGGAAAAGCAAGATTCTGATTTAAAATCATATCTCATGATGCTGATAGAGGACTTTAAGGATATTAATAACTCCCTTAAATACATGAGAACACAGGTAAACAGGTAGAAGCCCTTAAAGAGGAAACACAAAAATCCCCTAAAGAATTACAGGAAAACACAACCAAACAGGTGAAGGAATTGAACAAAACCATCAAGGATCTAAAAATGGAAGTAGAAACAATAAAGAAATCACAAAGGGAGACAACTCTGGAGATAGAAAACCTAGGGAAAAAAATCAGGAAACATAGATGCAAGCATCACCAACAGAATAAAAGAGATGGAAGAGAGAATCTTAGGTGCAGAAGATTCCATAGAAAACATTGACACAACAATCAAAGAAAATGTGAAATGCAAAAAAATCCTAACTTAAAACATCCAGGAAACCCAGGACACAATGAGAATGTCAAACCTAAGGACAATAGGTATAGATGAGAATGAAGATTTTCAACTTAAAGGGCCAGTAAATATCTTCAACAAAATTATAGAAGAAAAATTCCCTAGCCTCAAGAAATAGATGTCCATGAACATATAAGAAGCCTACAGAACTCAAAATAGTTTGGACCAAAAAAGAAATTCCTTCCATCACATAATAATCAAAACACCAGATGTACAAAACAAAGAAAGACTATTAAAAGCAGTAAGGGAAAAGGTAATATATAAAGGCAGACCTATTAGAATTACACCAGACTTCTCACCAGAGACTATGAAAGCCAGAAGATCCTGGATAGATGTCACATATACCCTAAGAGAACACAAATGCCAGCCCAGGCTACTATACCTAGCAAAACTCTCAATTACCATAGATGGAGAAACCAAAGTATTCCATGACAAAACCAAATTCACACAATATCTTTCCACGAATCCAGCCCTTCAAAGGATAATGAAGAGAATAGTCCAACAAAGGAGGGAAATTATGTCCAAGAAAAAGCAAGAAAAAGGAAACCTAAAAGAAGATAGCTACATGAACAGAATCTCAACTCTAACAACAAAAATAATAGGAAACAACAATTATGCTTCATTAATATCTCTTAGTGGACTCAATTCCCCAATAAAAAAACATAGACTAACAGACTGGCTATGTAAACAAGACACAAAATTTTGCTGCATACAGGAAACCCTCCTCGGAGACAAAGACAGACACTACCTCAGAGTAAAAGGCTAGAAAACAGTTTTCCAAGCAAATGGTTGTTTCCAAAGAAACAAGCTGGAGTAGCCATTCTAATATCGAATAAAATTGACTTCCAACTCAAAGTTATCAAAAAAAGACAAGGAGGGGCACTTCATACTCATCAAAGGTAAAATCTTCCAAGGTGAGTTCTCAATTCTGAACATCTATGCTCTAAATTCAAGGGCATCCACATTCATTAAAGAAACGTTAGTAAAGCTCAAAGTGCACATTGCACAGCACACAATAATAGTGGGAGACTTCAACACCCTACTCTCATCAATGGACAGATCATGGAAAGAGAATCTAAACAAAGACACAGTGAAACAGAAGTTATGAAACAAATGGATTTACCAGATATCTATAGAACATTTTCTCCTAAAACAAAAGAATATAACTTCTTCTCAGGACCTAATGGTACCTTCTCCAAAATTGACCATATAATTGAATACAAAACAGGCCTCAACAGATACAAAAAATAGTGAAAAAATGCCATGCATCCTATCAGATCACTATGGATTGAAGATGATCTTAAATAACGACATAAATAATGGAAAGCCCACATACACGTGGAAGCTGAACAACACTCTACTCAATGATAACTTGGTCAAGGAAGAAGTAAATAAAGAAATTAAAGACTTTTTAGAGTTTAATGAAAATGAAGCCACAACATACCCAAACTTATGGGACTCAATGAATGCAGTCCTAAGAGGAAAACTCATAGTCCTGAGTGCTGCCAAAAAGAAACTGAAGAGAGCATACACTAGCAGCCTGACAGCACACCTAAAAGCTCTAGAACTAAAGGAAGCAAATCCACCCAAGAGGAGTAGACGGCAGGAAATAATCAAACTTACGGCTGAAATCAACCAAGTGAAACAAAAAGAACTATACAAAGAATCAACCAAACCAGAAGCTGGTTCTTTGAGAAAATCAACAAGATAGATAAACCCTTAGCCAGACTAACTAGAGGGCCCAGGGAGAGTATCCTAATTAACAAAATCAGAAATGAAAAGGGAGACATAACAACAGATCCTGAAGAAATCCAAACCACCATCAGATCCTTCTACAAAAGGCAATACTCAACAAAACTGGAAAACCTGGATGAAATGAATAATTTTCTAGACAGATACCATGTACCAAAGTTAAATCAAGACCAGATTAACGATCTAAACAGCCCCATATCCCCTAAAGAATAGTCTCCCAACCAAAAAAAAAAAAAAAAAAAAAAAAAGCCCAGGACCAGATGGGTTTAGTGCAGAGTTCTATCAATCAGACCTTAAAGAAGACTTAATTCCAATTTTCCTCAAACTATTCCACAAAATAGAAATAGAAGGTACCCTACCCAATTCATTTTATGAAGCCACAACTATTCTGATACCTAAACCACACAAAGACCCAACAAAGAAAGAGAACTTCAGACCAATTTCCCTTATGAATATCAATGTAAAAATACTCAATATAATTCTCACAAACGGAATCCAAGAACACATCAATACGATCATCTATCATGATCAAGTGGGCTTCATCCCAGGGATCCAGGGATGGTTCAATATAAAGAAATCCATCAACATAATCCACTATATAAACAAACTCAAAAAAAAAAAAAAACCACATGATCATCTGAGAAAGCATTTGACAAAATGCAACACTGGTTCTTGTTAAAGTCTTGGAAAGATCAGGAATTTAAGGTCCATGCCTAAACATAGTAAAAGCAATATACAGCAAACCAGTAGCCAACATCAAACTAAATGGAGAGAAACTCAAAGAAATCCCACTAAAATCAGGGACTAGAGAAGGCTGCCCACTCTCTCCCTACCTATTCAATACAACACTTGAAGTCCTAGCCAGAGCAATTAGACAACAAAAGGAGATCAAGGGGATACAAATTGGAAAGGAAGAAGTCAAAATATCAGTATTTGCAGATGATATGATAGTATGTATAATGACCCCAAAAATTCCACCAGAGAAATCCTAAACCTGATAAGCAACTTCATTGAAGTAGCTGGATATAAAATTAACTCAAACAAATCAGTGGCCTTCCTCTACACAAAGGATAAACAGAATGAGAAAGAAATTAGGGAAACAACACCCTTCACAATAGTCACAAATAATATATAATACCTTGGTGTGACTCTAAGCAAGTGAAAGATCTGTAAGATAAGAACTTCAAGTCTCTGAAGAAAGAAATGGAGGAAGACCTCAGAAGATGTGAAGATCTCCCATGCTCATGGATTGGCAGGATTAATATAGTAAAAATGGCTATCTTGCTGAAAGCAATCTGATTCCATGCAATCCCCATCAAAATTCCAACTCAATTCTTCACAGAGTTAGAAAGGGCAATTTGCGAATTCATCTGGAATAACAAAAAAACAAAACAAAACAAAACAACAACAACAACAACAAAAAACCTAGGATAATAAAAACTATTCTCAACAATAAAAGAACCTCTGGTGGATTCACCATCCCTGACCTCAAGCTGTACTACAGAGCAATTGTGATTAAAAAAAAAAAAAAAGGCATGATACTGGTACAGCGACAGACAGATCGGTGGAATATAATTGAAGACCCAGAAGACCCAGAAATGAACCCACACACCTATGGTCACTTGATCTTTGACAAAGGAGCTAAAAAAAAAAAAGACATTTTTATCTCCTTGTACAAAGCTTAAGTATAAGTGGATCAAGGACCTCCACATAAAACCAGAGACTGAAACTTATAAAGGAGAAAGTGGGGGAAGAGCCTTGAACATATGGGCACAGGGGGAAAATTCCTGAACAGAACACCAATGGCTTGTGCTGTAAGATCAAGAATTAACAAATGGGACCTCATAAAATTGCAAAGCTTCTGCAAGGCAAAGGACACTGTCAATAAGTCACAAAGGCAACCAACAGATTGGGGAAAGTTCTTTACTAATCCTACATCTGATAGAGGGCTAATATGCAATACATACAAAGAACTCAAGTTGGACTTCAGAAAACCAAATGACCCTATTAAAAATGGGGTTCAGAGCTAAACAAAGAATTCTCAATTGAGGAATACCAAATGGCTGAGAAGCACCTAAAGAAATGTTCAACATCCTTAGTCATCAGGGAAATGCAAATCAAAACAACCCTGAGATTCCACCTCACATCAGTCAGAATGGTTAAGATCAAAACTCAGGTGACAGCAGATATTGGCAAGAATGTGGAGAAAGAGGAACACTCCTCCATTGCTGGTGGGATTGCAAGCTGGTACAACCACTCTGGAATCAGTTTGGCGGTTCCTCAGAAAATTGGACATAGTAGTACTGCAATACTACTCCTGGGCATATATCCAGATGATGCTCCAACATGTAATAAGGACACATGCTCCACTATGTTCATAGCAGCCTTTTTTATAATAGTCAGAAGCTGGAAAGAACCCAGATGTCCCTCAACAGAGGAATGGCTACAGAAAATGTGGTCCATTTACAGTGGAGTACTACTCAGCTATTAAAAACAACGACTTCATGAAATTCTTAGGCAAATGGATGGATCTGGAGGATATCATCCTGAGTGAGGTATCCTAATCCCAAAAAGCACACATGGTATTCACTCACTGATAAGTGGATATTAGCTCAGAAGGTCGGAATTCCCATGATACAATTCGCAAAACACATGAAAAACTCAAGAAGAAGGAAGACCAAAGTGTGGATATTTCTATCCTTCTTAGAAGGGGGAACAAAATACCCATGGAAAAAGTTACAGAGGCAAAGTGTGGAGCAGAGACTGAAGGAAAGACCATTCAGAGACTGCCCCACCTCGGGATCCATCTCATAAACAACCACCAAGACAAGAAACATCCACAAACAAAACTATTGTGGATGTCCACAAGAACTTGCTGACAGGAGCCTGATATATCTATCTCCTGAGAGGCTCTGCCAGTGCCTTTCAAATAGAGAAGTGGCTGCTCACAGTCATCCATTGGATGAAGCACAGGGTCTCCGATGAAGGAGCTAGAGAAAGTACCCAAGGAGCTGAAGAGGTTTGCAGCCCCATAGGAAGAACAGTATGATCTAACCAGTACCCCCAGAGCTCCCTGGGACTAAACCACCAACCCCCCCCCAAAAAACCCAAACAAACAAACAAACAAACAAACAAATATGGTGTGACTCGTGGCTCTAGCTGCATATGTAGCAGAGGATGGCCTAGCCATCATCAGTGGGATGAGAGGCCCTTATCCTGTGAAGGTTATATCCCCCAGTATAGGGGAATGCCAGGACCAGGAAGTGGGTGGGTTGGTAAGCAGGAGGAGGGGGAGGGGCTAGGGGGTTCAGGGGGGAAACTAGGAAAGGGGATAACATTTGCAATGAAAATAAAGAAAATAACTAATAAAAAACAAAAAAGAACATGTTCTAGGACAGTAAAGAGATTAATAAATATCTTAATGAAGTCTGTGAAAACAAAAACACTAGAAGTAATAAAAATCATTTAAGACATGAAAGTAGAAATAGAATCACTAATTAAAACCCAAGCGAGATAAAACTGGAAATGAAAAATTTAGGAAGTCAAACAAGAGCCTCATATATGAGCATTACCAACAGAGTAAAAGAGATAAAAGAGAGAATCTGAAGACGCCTTTGAATAAATAGGTATGTCAGTTAAAGAACATGTTGAATCTAATAATCTAAAAAGAGAGAAAGAAAAAATATGAGAGAGAGAGAGAGAGAGAGAGAGAGAGAGAGAGAGAGAATGAATGAATCAGGTAATCTATGAAAAGTCCAAATCTATGAATAAGAGAAATAGAGGAAGAAGAAACGCTTATCAAAGGTGCAAAATATGTTTTCAACAAATCATAGAAAATTTCCCTAACCTAAAGAAGGAGGTCCCAATAAAAGCACAAGAAGCATACAGAGCACCAAAGAGACTGAATCAGGAAAGACATTCCCCACGATACATACTAGTCTAAATATTAAGTTTACAGAACAAAAAAAAAGATTAAAAGCTGCAAGGGAAAAGACCAAATAACATGTAAAAGTGGAATAATACCCAATGTCTCAGAGGAGATTGTGAAAGCCAGAAGGGCCTGGATGGATGTTCTATAAACCCTGAGAGACCAGAGACAGCAGCCCAGATTACTATACTCAGCAAAACTATCAATCATAGACAGAGAAAGAAAAACATTACATAATAAAATCAAATTTAGAGCTGGAGAGATGGCTCAGCGGTTCAGAGCACTGACTGCTCTTACAAAGGTCCTGAGTTCAATTCCCACCAACCACATGGTGGTTCACAACCATCTGTAACGAGATCTGACACTCTCTTTGGAGTGTCTGAAAATGGCTTCAGTGTACTTACATATAATATATAAATCTTTTTTAAAAATCAATTTTAAGCAGTATCTATCCACCAATACAGCTCTAGAGAAAACACTAGAAAGAAAATATCAGCCTGAAGAGGTTAACCATAACCAAGAAAACACAAGGAGCAAGTAATCCCAGAACAATAATTCAAAAGGGGAGGGAAAAACCCATACCATAACAACAAAAATAATAGGTATGAATAAACATTAATCACTAATAATTCTCAATATTAGTGGTTTCAATTCCCTAGTAAAAAGACACAGACTAACAGACTAGATTAGAAAACAAAACAAGTTCCATCTTTCTGCTCCATCTAAGAAACATATCTTACCATCAAGGATAAATACCACTCATGGTAAAAGAATGAACAAACATATTTCAAGCAAATAGACCTAAGAAGCAAGCAAGTGTACCCTATTGTCTGACAAAATAAACTTCAAACCAATAATAATCAGAAGATATTATAGAAGAACACTGCATACTCATCAAAGGAAAAATCCACCAAGAGGATAATGGAATTCTAAACATTTATGCTCCAAACACAAGGGCACCAAAGTTCATTTAAAAAAAAGAAAATAAAAAATGCTGCAGCTAAAAATCACATATTGATCCTCACACTGTGATAGTTGGTGAGTTCATTTCACAGTTTCCCAATAGTTATGTGATCCAGACAAAAACTAAAACAGAAAGATGCTGGAGTTAAAACTACAAAACAAACAGACCTAGCAGACATTTACAGACTATTTTACCCAAGAAAAAATAGAATATACATTCTTCTCAGTAGCTCATTGAAACTTTCTCTGAAATTAAACACATCCCTGGTCATAAAGCAAGTCTCAACAGATATAAGAAAAGAGATATAACTAAGAAAAGTGAAATAACACTCTGCATCCTATGTGACTACCACAACAAATTAAAGCTGTATATCAACAACAACAACAACTACAGAAAGCTTATGAACTCATGAAAACTTAACAACTCACTAATGAGTGAAAAATTAGGACAAATTAAGAAGCAAATAAGGGCTCAGGAGGTGGCCCAGCTGTTAAAGGCCAGGCTCACAACCAAAAATATAAGAAAAAAATTTAAAACTTTTTAGAATTGAATGAAAATGAAAACACAAAAATGGGAATGGGTGGGTAGGGAAGTGGAGGGGAGGGTATGGGGGACTTTTGGGATAGCATTGGAAATGTAATTGAGGAAAATACGTAATAAAAAATATTAAAAATTTAAAAAAAGAAAATGAAAACACAACATACCCAAATCTATGGAACATAATGAAAGTAATTCTTAGAGTCAATTTCTAGAACTAAGTGCTTACATTTAAAAAAACAATAATAAATGAATGAATGAATGAACAAATGAATGAAACACCTAAAAGGAGGTGATGGCAAGAAATAATCAAGCTCTATCTGAAATTAATAAAATAGAAACAACAACTAAAAAATACAAAGAATAGAGAAAATGAAGAGTTGATTCTTCGAGAAAAGAAACAATCCCAGCACTCGGGAGGCAGAGGCAGGCGGATCTTATTGTTGGTGCTTTTGCTGTTTTCTAAAGTGCGAGAGAAAGAAGGCATTGAGTTTCATGGTAGGGAAATGGGGAGAATCTGGGAGGGAAAAACCTTGATCAGAATATATTGTAGCGTGTTTATTTTTTTTTCAATTAAAAAAACAAGAAAAATTGATATGAACCAAACATTTTTATAATTTACTCACTAACCATTTTTTAAAAAAATCTTTACATGGGAATTAAATAGAAAAAAATGTTATTCTTGGTGGGCCTGTGAACTGTAGGCTCTGATGAAGTGTGGACTTATTTTAGGCCCCGTCATTTCCATAGTTAAAACCAAAGGCACAGTTTTCTTTGCAAGCAAAGGAGATCCACTCTCTGAAGAAGCACTCCCAGGCTTTTGCTTGCTTGCTTTTGTGTTTTGGTTTTCCTGTAGTGAGGTCCCATTCTAGCCCATGCTCTCCCTTAAGGTGCTATGTAGCAAAGCATGGCCATGCACTCCAATCCTTCTCCCTCTGCCTCCCAAGAGCTGGGATGATAGTGTAGATGCAAAAGGCACCACTCTCATCTAAAAGGGAAAAAGAGATAGTTTATTCTGGAACCATGTTGAATGACCATGGCCCAGGAACACAAATTTAGGTTACATCAAATTCCATGTTCCAGTGTGGGAGAAGTTTTATAGTTTTAATGAACAAAGAAAGTTGTAAATCAAGGCAAGTTTTAAACATACAGGTGGATCCATCAGAGAGGTGGTTAAGCAAGATAGGGGGAGCTTTTCTATAGAACCATGATGCTATCTGATAATATTCTTAACTTTGGATTGGTGGAAGCTGGTGGTAAACTACGTTAATTGATTCCAAAAGTTTCTATGTAGTCACAAGATGTTAATTTAGACACAGAGTGGGTAAGGAATGACTTTGGGAGGGCTAGAAGTAGCCCAAGATAAGGTAATAATTTTCTAGTCCTGTAACATTCCAGTACTGAAATTCTAGTCAGTCAGTCTCCACAGACATATCTTTTCAGGAGTTTTCATTCACAGTAGTCATGTGCTACTCTGCCTCACTCAGTGATTGTTTGTTTGTTTGTTTGTTTTTATTTTTATAGATTATTTCTTCATTAGCAAATATTGACTTTAAAGAAATAATAAGCCTGTTTAATTTTAATGTATAACATTGTCATAATTCTTTTTCAATTATTTGCCAATCATTTTATTTGTTTACATTTCAAATGTTATGTCCCTTTCTGGTCTCCCATCCACAAAGCCTCTGCCCCATACCCCTCCCCTTTGTTTCTAAGAGGGTGCTCCCCCACCCTCCCACCCACCTCAACCCTTTAGTATCCCCCTTCTTTGGGGCATCAATTCTCAACGGGGCCAAGCACCTCCCGTTCCCACTGATGCCAGATGAAGTAGTCCTCTACTACTTATGTAGTAGTAGTCATGGACCAGCCAATGTATACTCTTGGTTGGTGGTATAGTCCCTGGAAGGTCTGAGGGGTCCAGTTAATTGATACTGTTGTTCTTCCTATGGGGTCACAATCCCCCTCAGCCCCTTCAGCTCCTTCAGCCCATCCCCTCACTCTTCCATTGGGGTCCCTGGGCTCAATGGTTGGCTGAGAGTATCTACATCTGTCTTAGATGCTGGCAGAGCCTCTCAGAGGACAGTCATACTAGGCTCTTGTCTGCAAGAACATCTTGGAATCACCAATAGTTACTGGATTTGGTGTCTGCAGATGGAACGGATTGCATTGTGAGGTTCTGCTCCATTTTGTCCCTGCATTTTGTCTAGACAGGGACAATTCTGGAAGGTAGCACCATCCCTCCACTGGGGGTCATGTCTATCTACTAGAGGTGGTGTCTTCAGGTTCTAGCTCCTTGTTGTTGGGTATTTTAGCTAATGTCATTTCCATGGATCGTGGGAGCCTCTTGCATCCCTGGTCTCTGGGACTTTCTAGTGGTTCCCCAAGTTCCCTACCCAGCACTGCTACTTATTTCTATTCATTCTCCTGGCCCTCTAGACTTCTCTCCTGTCTCTTCCATACCTGGTCCTGCTCCCCCTTTTTTCCCTCCCCCTCATCTCCCACTCAGGTCTCTCCCTCCTTCTGTCACCCACGATTATTTTGTTCCCCCTTCTAAGTAGATTTGAAGTATCCACACTTTGGCCTTCCTTCTTATTAAGCTTCATATGGTCTATGAGTTGTATCATGGGTATTCTGAGCTTTGGGGCTAATATCCACTTATCAGCAAGTATGTCCTTTGGAGTCTGGACTATCTCACTCAGGATGATATTTTCTAGTTCCATCCATTTGCCTACAAAGTTCATGAAGTTGTAATTTTTATTAGCTGAGTAGCACACCATTGTGTAAATTACCACATTTTCTTTATCCACTCTTCTGTTGAGGAATATCTGGGATGTTTCCAGCTTTTGGTTATGATAAATAAGGCTTCTGTGAACATAGTGTAGCACATGTCCTTTTTATATGTTGGAACATCTTTTGGGTTTATGTCCAGGACTGATATAACTGGGTCTTCAGGTAGAGCTGTTTCCAATTTTCTGAGGAGCTGTCAGTTTGATTTCCAGAGTGATTGTACCAGCTTGCAATCCCACCAGCAGTGGGAAAGTGTTCTTCTTTGTCCACATCCTCACCAGCACCTGCTGTTGCCTGCGTTTTTGATCTTAGCCATTCTGCTTAGTCTAAGTAGAATCTCAGGGTCATTTTGTTTTGCATTTCCCTGATGACTAAGAATATTAAACATTTCTTTATGTGCTTCTCAGCCAATCAAAATTCCTCAGTTGAGAATTCTTTGTTTAGCTCTGTACCCCATTTTTAATAGGGTTATTTGGTTTTCTGAAGTCTAACTTCTTGAGTTCTTTGAATATATTGGATATTAGCCCTCTAACAGATGTAGAATTGGTAAAGATCTTTCCCCAATCTGTTGGTTGCCTTTGTGACTTATTGACAGTGTCCTTTGCCTTACAGAAGTTTTGCAATTTTATGAGGTCCCATTTGTTAATTCTTGATCTTACAGTACAGGCCATTGGTGTTCTGTTCAGGAAATTTCCTCTTGTGCTGATGTGCTCAAGGCTCTTCCCCACTTTCTCTTCTACTAGATTTACGGGATCTGGCTTTATGTGGAGGTCTTTGATCAACTTGGACTTGAACTTTGTACAGGGAAATAAAAATAGATCAATTTGCATTCTTCTACATGCAGGTTGCCAGTTAGACCTGCACCATTTGTTGAAAATGCTGTCTTTTCTTCCACTGTATGTTTTTGGCTTCTTTGTCAAAGATCAACTCACCATAGGTGTGTGGGTTTACTTCTTATAGTCCATTGACCTACCTGCCTGTTTCTGTACCAATACCATCTGATTTTTATTACTAGTTCTCTGTAGTACAGTTTGAGGTCAGGGATGGTGATTCCCCCAGAATTTCTTTTATTGTTGAGAATAGTTCCTAATATCCTGGTGGGTTTTTTGTTATTCCAGATGAAGTTGAGAATTGCTCTTTTTATCTCTGTGAAGAATTGAGTTGGGATTTTTATGGGGAATACATTGAATCTGTAGATTGCTTTTGATAAGATGGCCATTTTTACTATGTTAATTTCTCTGATCCTTGAGCATGGGAGAGCTTTTCATCTTTTGAGGCCTTTAATTTTATTCTTCAGAGACTTGAATTTCTTGTTGTACAGATCTTTCACTTGCTTGGTTAGAGTTACACCAAAAATTTTTATATTATTTGTAACTATTGTAAAGGGTGTTGTTTCCCTAACTACTTTGTCAGCCTGTTTATCCTTTGTGTAGGGAAAGGCAACTGATTTATTTGAGTTAATTTTATTTTTTTGAGTTAATTTTATATCCATCCACTTTGCTGAAGTTTTTCATAAGGTGAAGGAGTTCTCTGGTAGAATTTTTTGGGTCACTTATGTATACTATTATATCATCTGCAAATAGTGATATCTTGACTTCTTCCTTTCCAATTTCTATCCCTTTGACATTCTTTTGTTGTCTAATTGCTCTAACTAGAATTTCCAGTACTATATTGAATAAATAGGGAGAGAGTGGGCAGCCTTTTCTTGTTCCTGATTTTAGTAGGATTGCTTCAAGTTTCTCTCCATTTAATTTGATGTTGGTTTGCTGTATATTGCTTTTGGTATAGTTAGATACATGCCTTGAATTCTTGATATTTCCAAGACTTTGAACATGAAAGGGTGTTGTATTTTGTTGAAGGCTTTTTCAGCATCTAGTGAGATAATCATGTGATTTTTTTTTTCCTTTGAGTTTGTTTATGTGGTGGATTACATTGATGGATTTCCACATATTAACCATCCATGCATCCCTGGGACAAAACCTACTTGATTATAGTAAATGATTGTTTTGATGTGTTCTTGGATTCAGTTTGCAAGAATTTTATTGAGTACTTTTGCATTGATATTCATAAGTGAAATTGGTTTGGAATTCTCTTCATTGGGTCTTTGTGTGCCTTAGGTATCAGTGTAGCTGTGGCTTTGTACAATGAATTTGGTAGTATTCCTTCTGTTTCTATTTTGTAGAATTTAGTTAGTTTGGCTAAGGGTTTATCTAGCTGATTTTCTCAAAGAACCAGCTCTTTGTTTTGTTGATTCTTTATATAGTTCTATTTTTTTTTTCTAATTGGATGACTTCAGATCTGTGTCTGATTATTTTCTGCCATCTACTCCTTTTGGTTGTGTTTGCTTCTTGTTGTTCTAGAACTTTAAGATGTGCTGTTAAACTGCTAGTGTAGGATTTCTCCAATTTCTTTATTAAGGTACTCAGTGCTATGAATTTTCCTCTCAGTACTGCTTTCATTGTGTCCCATAAGTTTGGGCATGCACTGCCTTCATTTTCATTAAATTCTAGAAAGTCTTTACCTTTTTTCTTTCTTTCTTCCCTAACCAAGTTATCATTGAGTAGAGAGTTATTCAGTTTCCATAAATATGTGGACTTTCCATTGTTTTTGTTTTTATTGAAGAACAGCATTATTCCATGGTGATCTGATAGAAGCATGGGATTATTTCAATCTTCTTGTATCTGTTGAAACTTGTTTGGTGTCCAATTATATGGTCAGTTTTGGAGAAGATACTATGAGGAACTATATATATGTGTGTGTGTGTGTGTGTGTGTTTGTGTGTGTGTGTGTGTGTGTGTGTGTGTGAGAGAGAGAGAGAGAGAGAGAGAGAGAGAGAGAGAGAGAGAGAGAGAGAGAGAGATGTTCTGTAGATATCTGTTACATTTATTTGGTTCATAACTTCTGTTAGTTCCACTGTAGCTCTGTTTAGTTTTTGTTTCCATGATCTGTCCATTGGTGAGAGTGGGGTGTTAAAGACTCCCACTATGTTTGTGTAAGGATTTTGAGCTTTAGTAAGGCTTCTTTTACAAATGTGTGTGTTTGGGGTGTTCATGTTCAGAACTGAACCTTCATCTTGGTAGATTTTTCCTTTGATGAGTATGAAATATCCACCCCCATCCCTTTTGATGACTTTTGGTTGAAAGTCTATTTTATTGGACATTAGAATAGCTACTCCAGCTTGTTTCTTGGATCCTTTGCTTTGAAAACTTTTTTCCAGTCCTTTACTCTGACATAGTGTCTTTCTTTGTCACTGAGGTGTGTTTCCTGTATGCAGAAAAATTCTGGATCCTGTTTACATATCCAGCCTGTTAGTCTACGTCTTTTTATTTGGGAGTTGAGTCCATTGATGTTGAGAGATATTAAAGATCAATGATTGTTGGTTCCAGCTATTTTTGTTGGTAGTGGCAGTATTATGTTTTTGTGGTTCCCTTCTTTTGGTTTTGATTAATTTCTTGGTTTTTCATGAGTGTAGTTTCCCTCTCCGTGTTAGTTTATCCTCTGTAGGGCTAGATTGGTAGATGGATATTGTTTAAATTTTGTTTTGCAATGGAATATCTTAGTTTTTCCATCTATGGTGACTGAGAGTTTTGCTGGGTGTAGTGACTGAGAGTTTTGCTGGGTGGAGTGACTGAGAGTTTTGCTGGGTATAGTAGCTTGGGCTGGCATTTGTGTTCTCTTAGGGTCTGCATGACATCTGTCCAAGGTCTTCTGGTTTTTAGGGTCTCTGTTGAGAAGTCTGGTGTGATTCTGATAGGTGTCCCTTTATATCTTACATGACCTTTTTCTCTTACTGGTTTTAATATTCTTTCTTTGTTCTGTGCAAGTTAGTGTTTTGATTATTATATGATGGGAGGAAATTATTTTCTGGTTGAATCTATTTGGTGTTCTGTAGGCTTCTTGTATGGCCATCTCATTCTTTAGGTTAGGGAAGTTTTCTTTTATGATTTTGTTGAAGATGTTTCCTGGCCCTTTGCATTGGGAATCTTCTCTATCTTCTATTCCTACTATTCTTAGGTTTGTTCTTTTCATTGTGTCCTAAATTTCCTGGGTGTTTTGGGTTACCATCTTTTTGCCCTTTGCATTTTCTTTGACTGTTGTGTATCTTCTATGCCTGAAATTCTCTCTTCTGTCTCCTATATTCAGTTGGTGATGCTTGTGTCTTTAACTTCTGATTTCTTTCCTAGGTTTTCCATCTCCAGGGTTGCCTCCTTTTGTGATTTTTTGTTTTGTTTTGTTTCTATTTCCATTTTTAGATCCTGATGGTTTTGTTCAATTCCTTCACCTGTTTGATTGTGTTTTCCTGTATTTTTTAAGGGATATATATTATATATTTCCTCTTTAAGGGCTTCTACCTGTTTATCTGTGTTCTCCTGTATTTCTTTAAGGGAGTTATTTATGTTCTCCTTAAGGTCCTCTATCATCTTCATGAGATGTGATTTTAGGTTGAAGTATTGCTTTTCAGGTGTGCTAGGGTATTCAGGGCTCACTGTGGTGGGAGAACTGGGTTCTGATGGCACCAAGTGGCATTAATTTCTGTTGTTTATGTTATTATTGTGCTTGTTTCTCAACATATGGTTATCTCAGGTCATAACTGGCCTTGCTGACTCTAACTGAATCCTGTTCCTCTTGTGAGCCTGTGAGGCTGGTTTTGATGGACCTCCTGGGAGTCAAGCTCTCTCTGGAGTGCTGGTTCTGCCCTGGTTTGGGTTGAGGGCCAGAAGGAAAATATGTCTCTGGAAGGGTAGGGTGGATAGGGTCTGCCTCTGCTGGGCTCCGTGGGGGGTCCCATTTAGGGCAGGTTTTGGGGTGGGGGTGGGGTTCTTACCTGTAAGCCTGGTTGTGACAGAGCTCTTGGGAGTCAAGCTGTCTCTCTTGTTTTTATTTTTAATGCAATAGATTCTTGATTAAATAATCTTAGTTTTTGTTTTTGAGGAACTTGCTAGGCAAGTGCTCTATGACTAACCTAATGCTGGTAGTGAAATTTCTGTTTTGTTTGTTTATTTGTTTGCTTGTTTGTTTATAACAGCTAAGTCTATAGCCAACATCTTCCTAAATGGAGAAATTTAAAGCATTTCTACTCAAATCAGGAACAAGAAAAATTTGTCTATTCACTATATTCTAGTTCATAGTCCTTGAACTCTTAGCTAAAGCAGTAAGACAAAAAAAGGACATTAAAAAGGGAGGGGGGGTACAAATATAAGTGGAAGAACCCAGAATATCCTTATTTGAAGATGATATAATTCTGTACATAAAAGACTTCAACGTCTCCAACAGGAAACTCCTACGGCTGATAAATACAACCATCAAAGTAGAAGGATAGAAATGTAACACACAAAAATCATCAGCCTTCTTACACATGAGCAATACACACACCTGGGAGGAATATAGGTGCTACAATTTTTTAAATTAATTATTTTATTTATTTTACATTCCAAATGTTATTTACAGTCCCAAAATACCCCCCAAACCAAACCAAACCAAACCAAAACAAAACAAAACAAAACAAAACAAAAAAAAATGGGCATCCGTGTTCCTTCCAATAAGGAAATCAAGAAAACCATCTCATTCACAGTAGCCTCAAAAATATCTTGGGATAGATATAAGGAAAGAAAATACTCGTATAGTAAAAGAAATGAAGGTATTGAAGAAAGAAATTGAAGATAGCAGCAGATGGGAAAATCCCCCACACTCGTGGATTAGCACAATTAATACAGTGAAATGGCAATTCTTCCAAAGGTAATTTACAGTCAATACAATTCCCTTTAAAAATCCCCACACAACTTTTACTGAAATTGATAAAAATAATCTTAAATTTCACACACACACACACACACACACGGAGAATTAAAACAATCCAGAATAATAAAAGAAATGTTGGTATCGGGCTGGTGAGATGGCTCAGTGGGTAAGAGCACTCGACTGCTCTTCTGAAGGTCCAGAGTTCAAATCCCAGCAACCACATGGTGGCTCACAACCATCCGTAACGAGATCTGGTGCCCTCTTCTGGAGTGTCTGAAGACAGCTACAGTGTACTTACATATAATAAATAAATAAATCTTTAAAAAAAAAAAAAAGAAATGTTGGTATCACTATCCCTGATTTTAAGTTAGACAATAAAGCTATAGGAATGCAAATGGTATGGTACTTACATAAACACAGACACATTGCTCAATAGAATAGAATAGAATTGAAATTAGGTGAAAACTTAATAAATAAAAAATGAAACTAAGGAGCTTCTTTACAGCAAAGACTACCATCATTTACGTGAAGAAACAGCCGACACAAAGAGAAGAAATCTTTGCCAGCTATACAGCTGACAGAGTTGGTGTCTAGAATATACAAACTAAAAAAAAAAAAAAAAAAAAAAAAAAAAAATTAAACATCAAGTAAATGACCCAATTTAAAATTGGGCATGGAACTAAAGTTCTCAAAGACAGGAAATACAAATGGCTGAGAAACATTTCTAAGTGTTCTGTATCTTCATCCATTAGAGAAATTCAGATTACAACGACTTTGAGATCCCATCGTACCTCAATCAGAATGCTCAAGACTTTTTTTGCAGCCCCATAAGAGGAACAATATGAACTAACCAGTACCCCCAGAGTTCCTTGGGACTAAACCACCAATCAAAGAAAACACATGGTGGCACTCACGGCTCTAGCTGCATATGTAGCAGAGGATGGCCTAGCTGATCATCAATGGGAGGAGAGGCCCTAGGTCCTGTATAGGGGAATGGCAGGACCAGGAATGGGAATGGGTGGGTTGGGGAGCAGAGGGAGTGGGGAGGGGATAGGGGATTTTCAGAGGGGAATCTAGGAAAGGAGATGACATTTGAAATGTAAATAAAGAAAATATCTAATTAAAAAAAGAAATTCCTAAAAAAGAAAAAAACAAAGAAAAAAATAAATAAAATTACAACAGGTTAGTGAAGATCTTTTCAATCTGCAGGTTGCTGTTGTGTCCTTTGCATTTTAGTTTTGTGAGGTCCCATTTGTCAATTGTTATCTTAGAGCCTGAGTCACTGGTGTTCTGTTCAGGAAAATTTCCCCTGTGCTGATGTGTTCTAGGCCATTTCCCACTTTGTTTTTTATTAAATACAGTATATTTTATTTAAAAGAAATGCAGGGATAAAAAAGAAGCAGAGACTGTAAGAAAAGCCATCCAGCAACTGGCCCAACTTGGTATCCATCCCAGGGGTGGGAACCAAGCCCTGACAGTCTTACTGATGCTATGTTGTACTTGTAGACAGGAACCTAATATGGCTGTCCTCTGAGAGCATCTACCAGCAGCTGACTGAGATAGATGCAGATACTTACAGGCAACCATTCGACTGATATTGGGGACTCCTATGGAAAAGTTAAGGGAAAGATTGAAGGAGCTGAAGGGGATGGTAACCCCATAGGAAGACCAAGAGTATCAACTAACTCGACCTATGGGAGCTCCCAGAGACTAAGCCACCAACCAAAGAGCATACACAGCTAGTCTGTGGACTCTTACTACATATGTAGCAGCGGACTGTCTTCTCTGGCCTCAGTTGGAGAGGATGTGCCTAACCCTGAAGAGACTTTATGCCCTATGGAAGAGAGATGCCTGGGGGTAATGGGGAGTACCTTCTCAGAGGCAAAGGGGTAGGGGTATGGGGTAAAGAACTCTAGGAGTATGGACCAGGAGTGGGGAAACATTTGGAATGTAAATAAATAAAATAATTAATTTTTAAAAATTGCAGCAGATGCTGATGTGGTCATGGAATGAGGAACATGTTTTCACTGCTAGTAGGAGTGCAAACTGGTACAACAAATGTGGAAATCATGATAAATGTTCCTCAAAAATCTAGAAGCAGATATATTATATGACCCATCAGTTCCACTTAAGCATATGCTCTATATCTTACCCCAGAGATATTTGTTCTTCCATGCTTTCTGCTCTATCACAATAGTCAGGAAATAGAACTAGCCTAGATGTCCAACAACTGATGAATGGGTATTGAAAATGTACCATATTTACATAATGGAATATTACTGAGCTGTTAAAAATGAAATTAACTTCTCAGGTATATGGATGGAACTTGAATCAATCATCCTAGTGATGTACCCAGAGTCATGGTTGCCTTCCAGAACTTGATGGTCAGGACTTATTGTTGAAGACACCACATACTTGAATCATAAAACATGAAGAAGTCAAGCTATTACTCAACTGGAAGGGCCTACTCCATAAGAGAGAAAACACATACCTGGCAGTATAAATGGGGTCAAGTATCCACAGATACTCATGTTTTAGAGTTGTGATTGACCTTAACAAAAAACCTATTATTATTCTCCTAAATGTATATAATATTAAAACACTCCCAATACCTTACTGATAGATCCATAGATTAGTGAATTTCTCAACTCTCATCAGAGAAGCTCCTTCTTACAATACTTGGCAATTAACACAGAGATTCTCAACTGACCAATGCAGAGAGAATAAGAGACATGAGTGTTCAGTACTAAATGAAGCATCCATACCTTTGTTAGGTACTTTCTTGTTGTGATAGCAACGTATAGGAAGAATAGTTTTCTTGGGCTTATGGTCCAGAGGGTTGAGTGTTCATCTTAGTAGGGAGGTATGGTACCAAGCAACTGGCAGCTGGAAAAAAACACTGAGAGCTATAAACCTTTGCTTTAACATAAATTAGAGATACAGAAAGAGGGAGTGAGTAGGAGAGGAGGGGGAGAAGGGCACATGCAGGGAATGGCAGAAGGCTTAAGACCTCAAAGCCCACCTCCAGTAATATATTTCTCCAGCAAGGCTGCAACTCCTATATCTTGCCAAACACCACCACCAACTAGGAAGCAACTGTTCAAACACATGAGTCTATGGGGGCATTCTCGTTCACACAACACAGAACTGCACCTCTCCCCTCCAGGCTTAGGGATCTTCTTGGAAAAGAGTAAGAACAAGAAAGTGGTGAATCTCAGAAAGATTGTAAGAGCCAGAGATGGTAGATAACTTCAAGGATACAATGTTTTCCAAACACAACAGGACAGGTGCACATAAAAGATTACAGCACTTGTGACAGCAGACACAAGACCTAAACAAGCTAACAACAGCCAAATTCCCAGCAGAGAATGTTGTAGTTGAGAGTATTGAATTCCCAGCACTAGATGAGGAGCTATTTGTATTTGATAGTGGTTATGAGAGTGGGTGTTAGTTTTTCTTAGTGGTATGGCCTCTGGAATGTCAACCACACTCCAGGGTAGCCCAACTCCCAAAAGTGGTTGGTCAACACAAATAGGATTCAATGGGTTTAAAAGGAAAAGAAGAAGAGTAGGAAGAGAATTGGTTTGCTGAGTAGAGAGGTGAGGGTAGGGAGATAGATCTGAGAGAAATTGGGAAACGGAAGATGAATAGGATCTAAATTCATTCCATGACACTGCCCAGAGCTAAAATGGATTAGAGGGTAGAGCCAAGTTTCAACCAGCCAAAGTAAGCAGACTTTGTTGTACACTCTTAGCATTTGATCAATATTCCCCAAGGATAACATAGTAATAGACTATGTGACTAAAGTCACACAAGTAAAGACTATGCTGTTTCAGCCATAAGAAGCATATAATAAGCCTCAAAATCATATAGATGAGTTCATCTGTAGTAATTTAGCTGTCCAAACCTCAGCATGCTTCAACAGTGAACAACACAACACGCTGCTAAAATACCATTCAAGCAAACAAGCAGGCAATGTTTTAAAGCTAGGAATGTAAAAAAGTCAAATAGTGAAAAAGGTGTATTCTAGAGCTAGGAGAAAATCAGTGTAAGTAGACCCAAAAATAAGGGAGACTGGAGTTATCAAGCAAGGGTTTTAAAATAAAAATTATAAATGAATTCAACTATCTAAAATAAAAACACAAACAAAACAGGAAGCAAAGGACACAATAGTGTTTTAAAAATCAATTACAATTTCCAGAAATAAATACAATATATAAAATAAAATACAAATTAGACACTTCAGAAGATAACATTAACAAACTTTAAGA
Source organism: Mus caroli (assembly GCF_978045245.1). Lineage (NCBI taxonomy): Eukaryota > Metazoa > Chordata > Mammalia > Rodentia > Muridae > Mus > Mus caroli. The sequence continues at coordinate 19,944,243 of NW_028227266.1, forward strand.
CATGTTATTAATGCTATCCAGGCTAAAATGAAAAAAAGGAAGAAGTATGAAAGTAAGTATTTGGTGTCCCATCTGAAAATATCAAGGACTCTAAAGTCAGTGATGTGAGCTGAGGAAGTGGCAAGAAAAGGGAGATGTCTTAGGAAAAATAATACAAGAATAGTGGATTATGAAAGCTATAAATTCTGCAAAGCCAATACGGTCAGCAAATGCCAAGAGAAGCAGAGAAGATTGTGCCAGTGTTTGTCAGAATCAATTGGTAGGAAATCATTGATATAGAGGAAAACATTTTTTTTAACTAGAAAAGACAATACACACACACACACACACACACACAAGAGAATTGACAACTTCCCATTGAAGCAAGTGAAACAGAAGACAATACACACACTTAATGTAATGGGAGTCTATGTTTGTCAGCGACAAAGTCTCATCCATTGAAAGAATTCCCTAAAAACAAATATAAGGCATGGGGAGTTCAGAACAGACTGCCTTCATTGCAGTATAACTATATTAAATTTTGCATTTTGAGATTTTCCCAAGTTGAAGAGAAATGATCCCACATGAAAACTCAAATCTATACCAGGAAATAAAGAATACAAGAAATTGTAAATGCCAGAAAATAGACAAAATTTCTCATTTATTTGTTCAAACCAAATTGTTTTTTGTAAAAAAATAAAAACAAAAACAACAAAAAAACATAGTTGCAATATATTTTAAATGCATAAATAAAATTATGACAGCACAAAGGATAGAAAGGAATTTAACAGTATGTTATTAGAAGTTTCTTGTGTATAAAATTATGTCATAATATTGAAGAGTAGGCTGTGATGTATTTAAAATATTTATTATAAATGTTATAACAGAACTAAACAACCTTACAGAGATAAAATACTAAGAAATATTCAATCTAAATGGCAAGAAAAATTAAAGGAGCAAAACATGAAAAAAAAAAGAAAATAAATAGCAAGATAGTAACCTTACACCCACCTATACAATAATTACATTCAGCATAATTTATGCCAGACTGGATTTCTATAAACCAAGACCTAACTAAATGCTGCCTACAAAGTATAAAGTATAATATAAAGACACAGGTTAAAAATCAAAGGAAGAAAAATCTGCACCGTGCCAACACTAATGATATTGTAGCCAGAATGTAAATGTGAGACAAAGTAGACTTCAAAGCAAAGAATATTACCAGAGCAAAAAAAGAGAATTTAATAATAAAGGGGACAGCTCATCAAGAGAACCCAACAGTTGCTGCAGGTGGATCTCTACAAGAGGGTGCTTGCCTTTTTTGTAAGGCCCTTAGACTCACTCTTCAGTGCTGGAAGGAAAAAAAAAAAGGACAAGACAGAACAATTGTAAATGATGATGTGTTTACTAACACAATGAAATATATAAAGCAAAGCCCCACAAGACTTTGAAAAATGATCAAAATATCAACATCAGTTAGAGACACCAACAGTCCCCTGTCAAGAACTGATTACAGGAACAAACAGAAAATTAATAAAGACATGAATATTCCCATTACTCCAGTTAGCATCTGTTGACTATCACATCTAATGTAATTTGTCTAAGTGAACACAGAATGCTCTGGGAGACCATATCTTTGGCCACATACATTTTAAAGGGTTAAAATGACCCAGACTATGTCCCATGACAAGTAAAATAAATTGGAAATCAATAAAAGAGGAATTGAAAAATCCCTCCTATTTAGAAATTTTGAGCATACATCTAAACAACTCACAGGCTGTAGAAGAAATTACAAACACACTTAGAAAATACTGTGCATTAAATGATAGCAAAAACAATTTATGGGATAAATTCAATGTGGTTCTTTGACAAGATAGAAACTTTAAGTGCTTAGCTTTCATTTAAGAAAGCTGACGCTAAAGTAAGAAAAAAGAAGATAAAATGAATTCAAGCTGGGTGTGATGGCGCACGCCCTTAATCCCAGCACTTGGGAAGCAGAGGCAGGCAAATTTCTGAGTTCGAGGCCAGCCTGGTCTTCAAAGTGAATTCCAGGATAGCCAGGGCTATACAGAGAAACCCTGTCTTGAGAAACCATAAAACAAAACAAAACAAAACAAAACAAAACAAAAAATAATGAATTCATGGAAATATAATAACAGAAAGTTATACAAACCTCTGGAACCAAAGCTATTTTTGTAAAAAACAAACAAACAAACAAATACCCACCCACCTAATCAAGGTAGAAAAAAGAGAGGAGATCCATGTTGCCAATACTAAACTAAATGTGGAGTCATGACTACAGAGGCTACAGACATGAAAAGGTAGAGAAAGTTATGGAGTTCCTATGCCAATACATTTTACAGTGTAAATGAATCAGCAAATTTCTTAATAGTCTACATTGCAAAAATTGATACAAGAATAAAACAATGTCCTGAACAGCCCAACATTAATTTAAGAATGAACATAATTAAAAGCCTGCACAGATAATGAGTTCATTGGTGAATTTACACAATGGAGTACTATTCAGCTATTAAAAAGAATGAATTTATGAAATTCCTAGCCAAATGGATGGACCTGGAGGGCATCATCTTGAGTGAGGTAACACAATCACAAAGGCACTCACACAATATGTATTCACTGATAAGTGGATATTAGCCCAAAACTTAGGATACCCAAGATATAAGATACAATTTGCTAAATGCATGGAACTCAAGAAGAACGAAGACCAAAGTGTGGACACTGTGCCCCTTCTTAGAAGTGGGAACAAAACACCCATGGAAGGAGTTACAGAGACAAAGTTTGGAGCTGTGATGAAAGGATGGACCATCTAGAGACTGCCATATCCAGGGATCCATCCCATAATCAGCTTCCAAACGCTGACACCATTGCATACACTAGCAAGATTTTGCTGAAAGGACCCAGATATAGCTCTCTCTTGTGAAACTATGCCGGGGCCAAACAAAGAAGTGGATGCTCACTGTCAGCTATTGGATGGATCACAGGGCTCCCAATGGAGAAGCTAGAGAAAGTACCCAAGGAGCTGAAGGGATCTGCAACCCTATAGTTGGAACAACATGATGAACTAACCAGTACCCCGGAGCTCTTGTCTCTAGCTGCATATGTATCGAAAGATGGCCTAGTCGGCCATCATTGGAAAGAGAGGCCCATTGGACTTGCAAACTTTATATGCCCCAATACAGGGGAATGCCAGGGCCAAAAGAATGGGAATAGGTGGGTAGGGAAGTGGGGGGGGTATGGGGGACTTTTGGGATAGCATTGGAAATGTAATTGAGGAAAATACGTAATAAAAAAATATTAAAAGTTAAAAAAAAAAGAAATGTCAGTCCTCTACAAATTTAAACATTGGTTGCAAATATAGTTCCCAGTTTTAAAAAAATGACATAGCATTATCAATCATCAAATTTGTAGATAAGTGGATGATCCTAGAAAAAAAATCATCCTTAAGATGGTAACCCAGACACAGAAAGTCATATATTGTATATTTTGCTTATATATGGATTTCAGCTGTTAAGTCTTCAGTAATTAAGATATAATCCATATAACCACATAAGCTAGGTAAAGAGGAAGAAACTAGGAGGGGTTGGGGAATCTCCCTAGGAACAGGAAATAGAATACATAGTTATGAATAGACAGGTGAGGGGGGACTAGAATCGGAAGATCAAACAGGAGGAGGGAGGGAAGAGGGGGTGATGGAGGGAATACAGAGGAAAGCTAAACCTAAGGGCCATTTGAGGGAGTATATAAAAACCTGATACAGCAAAACTTCATAAAATCTCTGCATATATGAAGGTGATTTAGATGGAGTCACCAAATAATGGGGAAAACAGAGCCTCAGCTGGACAACTCTCATCACCAAATGACGCCTCCAGTTTCAGGAATGGATTACAAGGAATCCAATTGTTGGCCAAAGAGGTCCCATGGGAATACCCCAAATAATCCAACTGAGACCACGGGAAAGGCCAATGTTTACTCTCCACAAACTGTTGCTAAGACCCTACTCAATTCATTACATGTGGAGAAGTTGAGCTGGTGCCTACCTAGAACCTTCACCTTCACTGACTAGTATTCATGGTACTAGAAGGTACCGTACATGATACCAAAGGAGAAAGGTAAACACCAAGCTCGATACAAACCCTTTGATCTACATGGGTGACCTGTTTGTAAGAGAAGATAGTGCAATTGTGGCACAAAGCTTATGGGAGTAACCAACCAATATGTTTGAATTTAAGGTCTACTATATGAAAACCAAAGCACATTCTTCTGCTAAAGGATCATAGCAATAAAATAACTCCCAATGACATTACGCTACACTCATAGATCAATGTCTTGCTCAGCTGTCATAAAAGAAGCTTCCTCCTGCAATAGATGAGAAAAAACTCAAAACACCCAGAGATCAACAGTGTAGAAAATATGCAGATAGTGAGAGAGCTAGTAACACTCTATCCTAAATGGGATCTCTGCATCAAATCCCTCCCCTCAGCTCTAAGGGAACTGTGTGGAAGAGGAGGCAAAAAGATTGTAATAGCCAGAGGGCATGAAGGACACCACCAATACAAGACACAGCATTATCAGTACATGTATCAGCTCATAGAAACTATGATACTATGCACAAGGCCTGCCTAGGTCTGGGCTAAATGGGGTCCCATCACTGAGAGGGGAAGTGGACACAAGTCCCCATCCCAATCCAAATTGATAACTGTTCCTAAAGGAAAACTTACTCTTTTTCCAGTGGAGTCCCACTTAAGGCCAGGCCTCATGCCCAGCAGTAGATGGCCAGCCAACATGAAACAAACTTAGTGGCATCTGGGGAGGTTTTTTTGAGTCATAATGCGTTGTCAGGGTCTTGAACTTTGTTTTTTACTCTTTTTCTTTGTTTTGGTTTTGATTTTATTTTATTATTATATTTAGTATTCGTGTGTGTGTGTGTGTGAGAGAGAGAGAGAGAGAGAGCAAGAGAGAGAGAGAGAGAGTTATAGATTTGTAGATTTGGGTAGATGGAAAAGTGGGGAGAATCTGGTGGAATTGGGGGAGGGGATGCATAATCAGAATATATTCTATGAAAAAGTTTTTCAATTTCAATTTTAAAAGATTAGGTCACCCTTCCTGTCTCCATCTGCACTCCAGAGCTAATGCTGTCCCATAGCCCTCCATACCCAAATTCCACCCAGAGAGAGCTGATTTCCTAGGAGTGCTGACACACCTAAGATCACAGACCCACAGGAGGGACAAGCTCCAGTCATAGACAGCAAGACCAACTGACAACAGAGATAACCAGATGTTGAGAGGCAAACACAAGAACCTAAGCAACAGAAACCAAGGTTACTTGGCATCATCAGAACCCAGTTCTCCCACCAAAGCAAGTCCTGAATACCCCAACACACCGGAAAAGCGGGATTTGGATTTAAAATCACATCTCATGATGATGATGGAGGACTTTTAAAAAGACATAAATAACTCACTTATAGAAATACAGAACACAGGTAAACAGGTAGAAGCCCATAAAGGAGAAACATATAAATTCCTTAAAGAATTACAGGAAAATACAACCAAACAGGTGAAAGAATTGAACAAAACCATCCAGGATCTAAAGGCTTCTAAACACAGGCTTCTTGTGTTTACGGGCATTTCTTTCTTTAGGATTAGGGAATTTTTCTTGTATAGTTTTGTTGAAGATATTTACTGGCCCTTTAAGTTGAAAATCTTCATTCTCATCTATACCTATTATCCTTAGGTTTGGTCTTCTCATTGTTTCCTGGATTTTCTGGATGTTTTGGGTTAGGATCTTTTTGCATTTTGCACTTTCTTTGACTAGTGTGTCAATATTTTCTATGCTATCTTCTGCCCTTGAGATTCTCTCTTATCTCTTGTATTCTGTTGGTGATACTTGCATCTATGACACCTGTACTCTTTGGTTGGTGGTTTAGTCCCTGGGAGCTTGGGTGGGGGGTGTCTGGTTGGTTGATAATGTTGTTCTTCCTATGGGGTTGCAATCCCCTTCAGCTCCTTTAGTCCTTTCTCTAATTTTTTCATTGTGGACTCCTTGCTAAGTACAACGGTTGGCTGCGAGCATCCGCCTCTATATTTGTTGGGCTCTGGCAGCAAGCACTTTTTGGTATCAGCACTAGTGTCTGGGTTTGGTGATTGTCTATGGGATGGAACCCCAGGTGGGACAGTCTCTGGATGACTTTTCCTTTAGTCTCACTCCACACTTTGTCCCCGTATTTCCTTTAGACAGGAGCCCTTCTGGGTTAAGATTTTGGAGATGAGTGGGTGGCCCCCTCTCCCAACAATCACTTTACTTGCCAACAAGGGTTCCTCAGAGGAAGAGAGAGTTTTTGCTATGCTTTGGAGGTAGAAAAACCAAACCTCTGGATATGGTCTCTATAGATTCTCCCTTCCCTTTGTTGAGCATTTCAGCTAATCTTATCTCTGTTGAGTCCTGGGAGCCTCTTGCTTTCCTGGCATTTGGACTTGCTGGTGGCTACCTTCAGTTCTCCATGCCCCATTGCTACACACCTCTGTTGAAATTACTGACTCTCTGTATATCATCCTGTCTCATCTCTTACCTGAGACTGCCCCTCCTTTTTCCCCTCCCCTCCTTTCTTCCTCCCAAGTCTCTCCACCCTCTACCTCCCATGAATATTTTGTTCCCCCTTCTAAGAAGAACTGAATCATCCACATTTTGGTCTTCACTGTTTCTCTGTTTAACTTGATACCCCAGGAACTCAAACAGTACTAATGTGCATCTCCCCTCCTTCCACATACTTTTAAACTTAGTCATTAATTATCAGAGGCAAAGCACTTACAATTCACATACCAGACCATCATGGCAGCATACTCTTATTCAATATTAAAGTTACATTTCTGTGAAGCCATGTATCCAACTGAATCACCCTTAAATAAATACAATCTTTTCTGCATGATCAACAAATTAAACTCGACAATACTCTTGCTACTGTGGTTACCTCCAAGTTTGTCTAAAACTCTTCTGTATTTTATTGCTGTGTAAATATTTAGAAGACTTTAAAGGGCTAATTTGGGATTTGTGCTTTCTCCCATTCACAGTTTATACTTCAGGTCTATTTCTGCACTCTGGATTTTTACTCCTGGAGCACAGTGTAACCCTCACATTATTACTAGTTGCATTTTTTTTTTTTTTTGCAATGGGCCACACGTTTATGAAACTTTCCATTTGAATTCTTGATGTGATTAGCTGCTTTTAATTACATCTAAAGCGTCCTTGCCAAGTAATGATGAGATTGCATAGAAATGGTACAGTGGAGACTTAACCAGAGCCAAATGCTTCTAAGGGAAAACTGAATCTGTGCTAACACGGCAGACATGGTTCACCCTGCAACAGAGTGATTAACTGGGTGAGAAATGCAGGTGAGGGCCCTAATAGTACAAGCTCAGATGCTACTTTAAATGTCAGATCAGAGTTCAGCATTTGGAGGAGAGCTTTTGGAGTAAACATGCAAACTCCTATACTTGAAATTCATAGAAAATTACATTTATGTCTGCTGACCAGACTCATGTGGACCACTCGACCATGACGGCTGCTACTTGTACTGTGCATGCTTTGTGCTCTCTCTTTTGTCTCTCTCTCTCTTCCTTCCTCCATCCCTCCTTTCCCCCTCTTTTTTCTTTCTCCCTTGTCCCTAGTTCTCTAAGGGCTTAAGCACATTTCAGGTCTTCTGTGAGTTAGATTTGCCAAGCAGCCAGACCTCATTTGGAGATTCCTGGGCAGATCCTACAGATTTCACCAAGTTCAAATTCACCTTTGGAGGACCCAAATTCTTCTACAACACCTTTTTCTCCAGACATCGTCCACCCCACACCTTGCTGAGAGACAAGGTTTCCTGCTCCTGTACATCCTATGAGCCATTTCATTTGTACATCCTATGAACCATCTGGCCGTTTATCTTACAAGCATTTGTCTGTCACAAGCCAGATTTTTTCCTTGGGGATAGGGATATGGTGGTATGCCCAAAGGAAACTGTGTTCTTGCCTTCCAAGAGTGACCTCCAAGAAGAAACAGGCTTTACCCAAAAAAATCCTACAGAAAACTATCTGCAACCTGCATGCCTGTATAGAGTGCTCTGGAGGTGAGACATGCGGTAGGGCATCCCTCTGCAAATACAATGCCCATCATGTTGCTGGAATACTTGATTCTCAAAGGAAGTATTGCCCAAGACATAGAGAAAGAGAACCAAGAAAGTGATTGGACCGTGGATTAGAAGACAAGAAAAAGGCATGTGGTAGCCTACAGAAAGGGAGGAAACCATAGGGTTGTTTGATTTAATAAAGGGAGGGAGAGAGGCTGTCCATGCTGTTTGAGATTGTGGAATGTGTCCCAGGAGCCGGCCACATCTGTGTGTTCTTCCTTCTGCCTTTTCCCATCAAGGCAGCCCCGGGGTCCCTCTCCCAAGGATATAGTGCTCTCCTTTTGGATAAGTACCCTTTTGATAATTGCATCTTAAGCATCTGACATCAAGCAGAAATCATGAGACAGAGGCATAGAAGGGAGAAAAGCCAGGAAGGATTGTGAGGCTTGGTTTGCTGAGCATGCACTGGGGCAACTTGGTCCCTTGCGAGAGTCTAATTTAGAGGTTTTCCCAGCGGGTGGCCCTAACTCATCCAGTCCCATTCAAGGGTGCCTTCCCTTCCAAAAGGCTGCTCCATTTTAATTCAAACCAAATCCCAGCTTTCTGTAATTTCAGATGGTAAGGAAACACTGGACGGGATGCGGAAGCATGTGGTTTGTGCAGAAGAACTCAACCGTGGCTTACTCTACACTCTGGGTGCCGGCCCAGTCCTCATCAGCTTCCCCAGCCTGTAGTCCTGATGATGAGCATTAATGCAGGGATGCTGGAGGGGAAAGTGTTGGCACTTGGGGACATTTTAGTGAAGAACTTGGGAATCAGGATAAAGAGTCACAGCTGCTAATTGGTGCATAGAATAGAACAAATTCCCTCTCATCACAGAAAGGATTGTGTTTCATGTTGAGGAAAAAGAGATTTGCCTACAAATTAAGTTGGGATGTGCACAGAAGAAACTGTCTGCTGGCTAGAGTGGTGTTCTGGGACTGTAATGAAATATGACATAGAAGGGGCGTGGGTAGGGTAGTGCTCAGTCAGCGAGTGCCTTCTCCTTAGTGTTTTCTTTAATGTGGAGGGCTGGCTTGCTTCTGGTGCTGTCTCTGGGCATTCAACAAATGCCCCTTACACAGCCAGCTTGGACTTCCTTGTCAGCAATTGCTTCCAAACTGCTGCAGCCCTAATCCTGGGAAATGGTCACATCAAAGTTCCCAAAAGTCACAGGATTGGGGGGGGGGTGTTAGTGAGGTGGCGGGAGATATTTTATACTTCTTTCAGCACAAGTTAGTGGAGAGGTGTTTGGATCCTTACACATGTCTTGTAAAATGAGCAACCAAGTCAGGCACTGTGTCTGAGCCACCCGCTGGGAACCACCCAGAGAACCCGAGTTGGATCAGAGACTCCTGCAATCCACCAGCATTTCTGCAGAGGATTAGCTCATGCATTGTCTTGTCCATTTGCTCTGTTCAGCTGGCCTCTTCCTCAGGGTCCTCTCTTTGGGTTTGGTGAGTGCCTGTGTTGGTCCTGTCTCACAGGGACTTTCTTAGAATGTAAGCACTGCCCAACCCCAACTCCAGGTCACATTTTCTTCCTCATCCCTCCTGTGAAGCAGGAATGTTAAGGGAACCTAATTTTATGTATACTGACCTTAATGGATAAAACTTTCCAAGAGAGCACATGTCTACACAGCATTTCTTTATTGAAAATAAGTAAATGAACTGGAAATTTATGTCAGAAAGCACAGTGACTTGATCTGTGATTAGGGGAAGGGGAACTTGGTGATAGGATGTTCTCTGAAAATGCTTTTCTGGTTTGTCCTCAAGGAGGAATTTCTTTGGACTTGAGCCAAGGATAAAGAAAACCTTCAGCTAGGGGGCTGGTAGGGAGTCTAACCCCTTCTAGGTCTTTGTGGGACCCAATCATGTGGCCCAAACTAGGATTAGCCAAAGCAAACAAGACCTTTGAGTTGTAGGCATTTTATTCTGGGAAAGCCACTTGCCCAGAGTCTTGACTCCTGAAAGAGCCCCTTACAAGCCACTGGGTGAAGAATCCTTACAAGGAATTTTCTCTCCACCCATGAGTTGATTGAATTGCCTTTTCTCATAGAGCAAAGAACAAATGTAGTCCCTGGGCTTCCGAGGGATCAATTCTAGACAGTTGGGTTTTGTTTGGTCTCAAAAGGATTTGAAGAGATTAAAAAGGAAAAACAAACAAACAAAACTAAACAAAAAGCCTTTTCAAAATCATGTGATTGCCTTTCTCCCTTAACCAACCGAAGATATTCTTAGGGGGTGCATTTTAAACCCTGTTTTTGAGGTAAATCACATTACTCTCTGACATACTAAATACTGGCTGGTGGCTCATAGCTAATTATTTTGCATTACGAAGTTGGTAGAGTTAACTTTTGGGTTTGAGTTCTGGAAAAATACTGGGAGAGAAGTAAGAAAAAAGATTTTTTTCCTGAATAAGTTCAAAAATATGTTTACATTAACCATATGCTCAAGATCTCGGATAGCTTCCTCATGAAATAACAATAGGACACTTACAGTATTCCTTTTCATGTACCTTTTACAAGTTCTGAGGAAAATTATTTCTTCTTCTCCTATTAACAGTCTGTGTGTAACTGTCTTGGGAGGTGTAGTTCCGAGGCCAGCGAGAGGGAGGCTTCTTGCCTTTAGACTGCACAAGTTGGAATTTGCCATTTTTGCCTGCCCCATTCACCCTGTTAGCCCCTCCTGCACCTGCAAAAACAGCAGCTCCCCTCAGTACCTCAGACAGCCTCACTTCACAGGAAGAAATCAGTAGCAGACAGTTTTAACTATGCCATTTTCTGGTTCCCAGTGGTCCTGACAAGGGACATGCTTTCCAGGGAGACCCATGAAAGAAAACCTGCAAAGTCCTGCTTCTTCAGTTGGCCCTACCTGATTGAAAAGTGGCTGGTTTCAGTTGGGTCTGACTTGTAGTAGGTCTCTCGAGGCTTCACAGAGCCAGAATCTTCTGCCCGTGCATTGTGTGAGGTGGTGCACATGGACCATAGTGCAGCCTGAACATACTTGTCTCCAGGAAGGCACCCCAGCTCTCCATTGGCTCACGGATGCACCACACACCAAATCTCTCTGAGTTGCTTTTTCCTTGTGTGAATTAAACATGATAATGTTTCCCATGTGGTTGAGGTGAGGATCAAATTGAATAACAATTGTGAAAATCGTTGTTGGTTCCTGGTAGGCATTACAAATAGCACTTCCAGACCTTTCCCTGGTGCCTGTCCGAGGCTGCTAAGGTCTCATTATCAGTCTGTTAGCTCACATGGTCTCTTCTGCACAATGCACATCTGTAGAAGAACAAAAGGAACAATGGCAGTCCACAATCAGATTCTGGGTGACAATGTTCATGCCTTCGGGAAGACATTCACAGAAGCCAGGGTAGTGCCTGCTCAGAACCTGAAACCTGTCATTCTAAGGTAAGAGAAGTTAGTTCCATAATTGGGCTAAAAGACAACACCAAGCTGACTCTGGCCACCAGTTTATTCCTCCATGTTGGGGAATGGTGGACAGTGAACTCCTCACACAGTCACTGAGCCTGGTAGCAGGGGTGCTGGTGGCCACAATCAGTTGCTTTCCTTCATGTAGGTATTAGAGCTGCCTCTGAGGGAAAGTGTACAGAGGTGAAGTTGTCTGTTAGGGTTCTTCCTGTGGTCTCTACTGTCTTCCCATTTGTGGAAGCATCCCCTTCTAAAGCATCTACAACATAGCCATCCTTCGTCCTCTGTAGATCTTGTAACCATGCAACCAGTTGTTGGTGTTAAAAATTGAAATATTTTTGTGTCTGTTCTTCTGAATATGTACAAATTATTCCCCTGTAACTAGTCTGTAAACTAGTACTGTACTGCAGCTTATGTGGCATTTAGAGTATATTACATACCATAAGGAATCTAGAGATGATTTAAAGTATGTGTGATGGTGTGTACTGGTGACGTGTGAACACTGAGCCGTCTTACACAGGCACTTGAGCATCCTTGGGTTTTGATATCTGAGGGAGTCCTGAAAGAAATCATCATGGATCCATGGAGCCTTACTACTTACGTCATAGTTGCAGGCAGTAGCTGTGGATTTGGATGTCTGGCCTGGAGTTAACCTCATTTTGTCCCTCTGCTCAGAATCTCTGTGTGTAGACTCTTAAGATTGGAAAGAAAAGTCTGTTTTGAGCTTTACAGTATCCCTCATCATCTGCTCTGGGTGGGCTCCAAAGCCAAGCTCCATGAGATGGCTTAGAGAGGGTGCGTCAATGGAGAGCCCTCTGATTTAGTTCTAGGAATTGAAAACAGGGGCCTTATTCTGATATATGGAGAAAGCTCATATATGGAAATTCTTAAGACCCAGCCAAGTCAAAATCAGTCCTGGAAAGAGGCATGTCAGGACCTCACACTGAATCCTGTCTTTCCAGACCTCAGAACCAGCTCTGTTCCTACAACTGCAGCCACGCCATGCTGTGAGCCAACCCTGCGTTCTCCCAATAAGTGGCCCCAGGATTGTTTTAAGCAGCCTGTGTGGCATTTCTGTTGCTTCTCTCTAGACTCCTGTGTGCTTTGTCTGACGCCACTGAATTGAGCTGTTCCAGTCATTCCTAAGAATCTAACTGTAGGAGTCAGTAAGGTATTTTTCTTTTAAGTATTCTCTTCAAAGAATAACATTCAGGAAATAAGTGGGAAATTAAGTTCATTGTAAGATTATAGGTCTATTGTACTGTTTGGGGTCTAAAGGCTCAAAGTATAAGTATAGGCAGCTAAGGTAAGAGTGTGGTTGTTTAAAAGGTAAAGAAGATGGTAATTTAATTTTAGATCATTACAGAGTACAAGTCAACACACAGATGACCAGAAACCTGATAGAAAATTTTACTTATTACTGGGCCTTCATTTCACATATGACTGAGGTAAGGGTCTCTAATGGTATCCAACAGGCAAGTAAGATTGTAACAATAATTTTGAAAGCCACAAAGATGTTATCTTCATCTTAGAGCTCCGCATGTATTGGGATAAAGAAGAGAGGACCAACCATATCCAAAGAGATGGGCACTTGGTAGGAAAGCCAGAGCCCTGACTCGGGGCAGGGAGAGAAAAGCAGACAACAGACAGGAGCTTGATGCCCCCATTGACTTGAAGCAGGGAAGAAAGCAAAGTTTCATCTTATATGATCATTCTTGACATGCATTGTATGAATTGGATAATTATGTCCAGAAAGATTGTGAGGCTGGACCTGGGCTCACTGGGTCAGCTATGATTGTTTATTAGCGATGCAGCTCAAGAACACAGGAGTGGATTCTGGAGAGGCTACGTGGGTTAAGTATTTCTGTTCCCAAGATGGAGACTGAGGAGAGGAGGGAGTAAAGAACCACTTCATCACAGCAGCGTAGGTTTAATGAGCGACCTCCAGTTCCATGAGATTGGCCGTTGTCTTTTCTGTCCTCTCTATAGAGGTGACCAGAACCCGAGGGAGCCATATTAGTTACTTTTCTGTTACACTGACAAAATGCCCTGACCAGAGCAACTTGTAGAAGGAAGGGTATACTTAGGGTTACAGTTCCAGTGGTCCAGTCCAAAACGCTGGCAGAAGGCAAGGCAGCAGCCGGCTGGAACACAAAGCTAGACGGTCACATTTTCAACCACAAACATGGAGCAGGGAAAGTGAACTGGAAGTGGAGCAAAGGAAGCCCACCCTAAGCAGCACCCATCCCCCAGCAAAGCCACACCTCCCACAGCCTCTCCAAACAGTGCCTCCAAGTGGGGACCAAGGACTCAAGTATGTGAGCCCCTAAAGGGATATTTCTCATTCAAACCCCTAAAGGGGCCATGAGTAGAAGTTGGTGTATTGCTGTATTGACAAATACTGGGTTTAGGAAACTCTCCCTTTACAGGGTATAAAAATATTGAAATGTTTCAACATAGTTTAATGCGAAAATATGGCTAAGGAAGCAGAATCCTAAATGTTAGAATGGAGTCCACCATAGATGCAGTATCCTGAATGGTAGAATGGAACCCATCATAGATGCAGTATCTTAAATGTTAGAATGGAGTCCACCATAGATTCTGCAAGACATTTTTAGGAAAATAATAAGACATCAACAATTAGATTAAAAGCAAAGGAAAATGTTCACATGAGAGATTGGGATGAGACAGACCACACAAGGGAATGACTGTTTATATAATTTTCTTCCAGTAACTTTTAATTGTGTGTGTATTAAAATTGATGACACTTTCTAAGTTCTAATCTGTCTGCCTCCTATCGTTTTGATACACTGAAAGGGATGTTTCAGCTTGCAATGTTCTTGTGTCTAGTTTATTTCAAAAGCAAGCACTAAGTGTTGCCTAAGTGAAGACAGGTTTTTGATGAATGTTGTCTGTTAACCTTCTAGTTCCTTTTTGTTATGACTGAGAAATGAGCCCTCTCTAGGTTTTGTTTTGTTTGTTTAAGAGTTTAGAGAGATTTTTCCTTAAGGATCATTACATTATCATATTTTGTAGGTATTCTGTAGACTCTTTCATATGTGTGATCTATATGACCCACCATTGATTTCTGTGGATGGTATAAATGACATTTCATGATTACACTGAGTTTGTTAATATTGCCTTGTTTCTTAAATTACTCCTTGTTTATTACTACTTATGCACATAAAGATTCAAATTTTTTTTTCTTTTTCATATTTAGTCATGTTGTTATTATACTTCCATTTTGGATATTCCACCTTAATATTTGATTGTCTTCTTATGTTTAATCCTTCAGATAACTTCATTTTAAATCTGTATCTTTTAAATATCAGTGTAGAGCTACTTTCCCCTTATTCTGATCTCTTTCAACAGGAACTTTGTATTTTCCACTACAGAAACATCAGAGCTGAGAAAGGAAGACAATGAGCAATGTCACCATGCCTCGGGGGTGGCCAAGTCAGCAGTCTGATTAGTTACAACAAACATTTTATGAAATTTGGAAAAATTGGTAGAGTTGTTTGTTATCAACATCATGACCATCATTTTGGTTTTATAGCTAGAAGTGGTCAAGGAGAAAGAAGAAACTGATGTCAAAACTAAAAATATTCTCTTTATTCTGTGCTTCTAGCTATACATCAATCTCTAACAAATCTCTTACAGAACTGATCACCTAACTAATGCACTTTCGGCCTGTGTCTGAGTTTATTTAACTTATTATTGTCTTTTCTCCTACCCATATTGCCATGCTTTAGATTTGAGATGTGAACTCTTTTTCTAAAAGATAGTTTTTCATCATTCTTATAGAAAGGCAGGGCTCTGGCCTAAACATTTTCTGTGAATACTATTTACTAGTAGGTAAGATTCTGGTTCAAAATATTTTTTGTCTCTTAGCACTAGAACATTACTTTTCAGCTCATTGTTCTAAGGGAGGTCAGATGCTTTTCTTTCTCAATTTTAACAGTTGGTCATTGAGGGAGCAGTTTGTGATTTACAGAGATAAAAGAGATGTTCCCTGACATGCATAGAAGTGCATGCCCAACTTAGATTACTTACCTATAGGCATGTTTGAGCATACCCAGGCCCGACATTATTGATGATCCATTGCAAAGACAGTATGATTGACAGACTTTGCCCCTCAGAGTTTTGATTTCCCTAAGTTCCCCTGAAGTGTGGGTTGCTGGCTGTCAGATGGGTCTACTGCTGGAGAGCTTGATCCCAGGGTGGCCCTAGCAAACTTCACCTTCGTTTTTTCCCCATCTTGTAAGCCATGTTTTTCAAGCTGTCTTTCATCTTAAAATTCAGAAGAAATCTGTTTTCTTCCTTTAAGGTGATTTAAAGTGATAATTTTGTAGCAGCCAGTATCACTCCTCCCCATCGACCCTACCATTGGCCTCTTGCCATCGGTTTCCCCACCCCCATCAGCCTTTACCATCAGTGCCCCTCCCTGCCATTGCCTCCTGTCCTACCATCAGCTCCTGACAGCACCCTCCCCCCCACCCGCCGCTTGCCATTGGTCCCTAGGATCAGCCCCTGATATCTGTCCCCTCCCTATCAGCCCCACCATCGGCCTTCCCCACCCCTCCCCCATGCCTCCATGAATAGCTTTCATTGAGTTCCCACACTGGCTTACTGAGTCAGGACGCTTTGTCTTTTACCTTCTGTTTCTTTCCACTCTAAAAGAGCAGAATAACTTAATGCCTTCCTGCCTCACTTTTCTTTCCTTTTTCTTTTTTAATATTTACTTACATATTTATGTTTTGTTGGTGTGTATGCCTGCACACCAGAAGAAGGCATTAGGCCCCATGGGACTACAATTAAGTCAGTTGTAAGCCACCCTGTGAATGCTGGGAATTGAACTTAGCCAACGCCTTTAACCGCTGAGCCATCTGTCTAACCCCTGGTTCACTTTTCTTGAAGAGTCTGTCATTTTTCCAATTGGCTGGAGCAGAAAACTGTTCGGAAATAACAGGAGGGCTGAAGCTGTATCTTCAGTTTCTGGTAATTGAAAAGGAAAGGACAGTCTGCATTTGCTAATGAGCTGGACACAGATCTTACTTCTTCCCCAGTAGAATATCAGGACACAGAACTGAGCCACAAAATAAGGCCTCGAGCCGAGAATAACAAGGATTCTGTTATGTTGTCCACTCCAGGACCCAATCTGCTATTTTCATAACATTCTAAGCGATCTCGCATCTGCAAGTAATTAGTTGCAAAATAATCTATCTTGGGACTGTGGGTTAGTGAGGGTTGGGCAATAGGAGTTTCAACTGTGGCCTAGCGACGTGTAAGTCATGTTCCTTCTGCCTTTGCCTGCGTGTGCAACCATGAATACATTATGTAGATATAGGCAGGTCCTACACAATGATGAGCGTAGTCATTTGCCCAAGAACTTATTATCGACAATAGCTCCTTTCCTACAAAGGTCCTTTCCAATGGTGTCCAGATTCTTTTATACAATACCCTGAGAGACAAGAGAGGTTACAATAGTAAGTGTTAAGCAGGTGACATGGTTTTCTATTGTTTAGAATTCACTAATAATTCATCAACTGTAATAACACAGAGAGAGAGATCCATAAGAAGAAATCATAGTGACATAGCTCTGTGATTTATCACTGTTTATACAATCACACACATAACCAACACCCAGGTCAGGAATACTCCCAAGTTCCCTTCCAGCTACTACCCCCAAAGAGAGCCCACCCTTCTGATTGTAAATCAATGATGGGAATATTTGGATGAATTTCATATGGCACGTGGACCACATCCTCATGTGTGTACCTGCCAGTCTAGGATACTTACCTTTACGTGATAAAATGCACTTCCTGTGAAGAAACAACAAAGAACCGAGCATTTAGCTTGAAGAGAATTCCTTTAGTTGGAGCCTACCAGCTAGCTCCAATGGGCAAAGGATAGACACACATAATACTAGACGTTCTACTTATCTCTGTCAGGAGCTGACCCCAAACTCAGTTAACACAGAAAGAGAAAATGGTTTTTCCTTAGGACTTGGTGGCCAAGGTGGATATCTTTTTCCTACTATGGACATCTAAACATTAAGGCTATAAGCATGAACTCCAAAATAATTTTGTTCTACCTAAGCCAAAGGCAGGGGATCGGGGAGTTATTTTTCAAAACATTTTTCTGTTTGGCTGTGTATTACAATCACTTACCACGGGGAAGTCCATCTTATGCTCTAGCAAGGAAAGGGGTATTTTGCTGGAATGTGGAAGCTAGCGCAAGTGTCTAACTTACCACCTTGCTTGGAAGAACACATCCCCATGGTGAAGTGTTTCCTTGTGAGCACACTCAGGATGGGCAGAGTCAAAAATAGGTATCACTTACCTCCAGCTGAAAACCTTCTGGAAGCCTCCTCTCCCACAGCTTCAGGGCTGCTGGCCTCTAATTCCCGCCACTATCTGGAGACTTACAAGCTAGACTTACATTTCAACTAGTGGCCTGCTTGAGAAAGTTTGGAGTCTGCGAAGAACAGAGAAATGGATTTGGCCAGGTTCAGTGCTGCCTTCAGTATTTATTTATTTGTTTGCATATATATATATATATATATATATATATATATATATATATATATATATATATATCTGGGGTAGCCTAGGCTGACCTTGAACTCACTATGTTGCCTATTGTATCCCTGAATGCCAGATCCTAAGGGTCAGGACTGAAGATGCCCCCTCCCCCCAGCCTGATTGAACTGTTGCCTTTAAAGGGAACCCAGCTATGCCCTGTGCTAATACATCCTCCATTAGAAATAGCTGCCTTAGACCATACAACCAACATGCTGAGTCTCATCAGACCTTCCTTCTCTCTGGAGTCCATGTGCATCCTCTACTCCACACCAGACTCAGTGGGGCTCAGAACCTTTGCACGGAAAGCGATCTCCAAGGTTTGAAGTTGTGCCCAGTCAGAGATGAGTTCTGTTGCTGTTGCTTTATCCCTTGAAGGATCAAGATGCTTTTAATTTAATGAAGTTTTGAAAATTCAGAAACCTTACAAGTTTACAAAATTTTCATCAGAGGACTAAGAGACCCAGGTAAGCTTTAAAGGATGTCACGAATGTCCCAATTAGGTCACCCTCTCTTGTGACTTCAGCAGTGCTAAGGTGGGGCTTTTAATGTGCTTTTGAATTCTTTAAAAACAAATGTCAAATAAGTTAAGCTAGAGTGTAGGGCAGAGTCTTTTCAAAATCCTGACTTTTTTTTTCCTTACAAATATTGACTCTTCTTTCAAGAGCTGTTCCAGCATAGAAATATGTTATTTTCATTAATTCCTCATTACATTTTGCAGACACATGAGAGTATAGGTCACAAATAAAATCTGTGGTGTCAGATCCTAATGTCAGTTCTACAGTGGGCGACTAAAAGACAAGGGCTTTGTATGACTCAGATGTTATCATGACACTTTCTGGACAATTTTGCCCACTTTTGGCTGGAAGAATGGCAACTCCTGATTCCTGGGTCTGGAATATGCATGCCAGTCTGAACACATAACAGGGAGCCTGTGGGAAAGAATGCACTCAGATTCAATAACTAATTGCTTGGGCCAAATATTCAAATGTCTTTTTCAGTAAGCCATTGTTTAATCCCCCAAGCAATGTCATTTACCTTTCTAGGGAAGGTTAGGACTTATGCTCATCCCACTGTGACGCACACAGGAAAAAAATGTCCCTTACCTGCACGGGGAATGTTTAGGAGGTATGCTTATCCTCCTGTGACACATGCTCATCCTCCTGTGACACATGCTTATCCTCCTTTGACGCATGCTCATCCCACTGTGATGCATGCTCATCCCACTGTGGCATGTGCTCATCCCTCTGTGACGCGTGCTCATCCTTCTGTGACGCATGCTTATCCTCCTGTGACGCATGCTCATCCCACTGTGACGCAGGCTCATCCCACTGTGATGCATGGTCATCCCACTATGGCATGTGCTCATCCCACTGTGATACATGCTTATCCCACTGTGATGCATGGTCATCCCACTGTGATGCATGGCCATCCCACTGTGGCGCATGCTCATCCCACTGTGTCGCATGCTTATTGTGATAACATGCTCATCCTACTGTGACGCACACAGAAGAATGTGGTGACGTTTCCATTTGGAAAATGCCCACATAAACTCCCCCTTCACAGCAGAGGCTGGTTTTCCACACCTTGCTGCATGCAGTGTTACACCTCAGATAACAACTTCTTAAAATTCCCGTGGTAACTGTATATGGGGTTGTGCAACTGAATGCTAAGATCGTGAATATTTGGCAACAGTAAGAGGTTTCTGAATGGTCAGTGACCAAAAGTTAAATTCAGACTTAAGATGGTAATGAATCTGAAGTGTTTCTGACAACACTCATCCATGGTACATCACATGACTTTATTTGGGCATTGGTTCTGGCATACACCATGCACACTCTACACTGTATGCATGGTCACAACCTAACACATTGGCTCAGACACCAGGCTGTTGTGACCTGTGACAGTGCTTTTACTGTGCATTTAAAGTGTGCTGATTTTATGGAAATGTAGTGGTTTAATTATGGACAACAAAGGTTTTCCATACTTTACTATTGTCATTCCTCAGCATGTAAGTATCGGAGGGTTATATCTTTGAATGGTACTGGGTTAGAATGATTGATCTCAAAAATTGTTGTTTTAGTTGCCAACTTGAGTTCATTTTAAAATATCACTCCTCGAGTTTGGCTTGGGATTAGACAGAATCCCCATTTCTGAAATGTCCTTAAGCATGCTTCATACATCTGCTACCTTGTACTATAGATGTAAGCGAACTGGTGCTTTCAGCACCGATAATTATAACATCAAAATGTTGCTCAGCCCTGACAAATATTTAACATGTTATACATCATGCTGTACCAACTACTCATCTAAGATTTAATTAGTGTACAACTTGTTTTCATCTTTATTAAATTGTAAAATCATATGTAGAACAGAGAATTGTTTCTTAGCAGGAAGTGTTCAACCTCGGAACCCATGTCATACATCTTTATGTCTAGGGTCACATAAACACTATAGGTGAAGAGAAGTTGCAACTGAAAAAAAGTTTTAAGAAGTTCCCTTAGATCATTCACACACCTGGATCTCTAAAGAGGAAAAGGAAGATGTAGAGTAAAAATATTTATTGTATTAAATTATAAGAGGTAATTATCTAAAGAACATTGTTTTATAAATAAAGTATGGAAAAGATAAATAAGTAGAACAAATACTACCTGGATATCCTTAGCCTGTCAGCTGCCCTCTAAGAAGAGAACTAGGGCCTTTCAAGTGAAGCATGACTCACGCAACAGTCAGACTGTGCAAGACAGGTTTCATCACATAAGTAAATGATATTTTCACCAATAGGGCCTTACTATTAGTTTGGGGAAAGCAATTAATAGCTCTGGCAATAGCCTGCGATCTTTGGCAGCTCTAAGGAGCCCTTTATTAATTTGTTTTCTTTATTTCTAACTATGTGTATGTGTATTTGTATGTATATATGTTCTTGACTGCAAGTGTCTGAGGAGCCCAGAGGTGTTGAATCCTCCTGGAATTGGAGTTATAGGCAATTTTGAGTTACCTGAGTTGGGGGCTGGGAACCAAAGTTGGATCCCCTAGAAGAACATTACGTGTTCTTAACCACTGAGCCATCTCTCTAGCCCCTATTTTGTATTGCTTTGTTGTTTCCCCAAAACATTGTAAAATGGTGGTTATCTTGTTTCTCTCCTAAATAAGTCATTAAATATCAACAAACTGAACAACCCCAAAGAATTACAACCCTGAGAAAACCAGATACTGATGAAGTACTGTGAACTAATTAGAAATATTAATACTTCCCCAGTGGTTCTGATACTACTGTAGTTTTAAACTTAACTTACGATCAACGGCCACTTACTGTATTATGGTTATTTTACCTCTTTTAAGATTCTTCCATCTGAACTAGGATTTCTGTTGACATTCTTTAAATTAGTGTGTATGTGTGTGTGTGTGTATGTGTGTGTGTGTGTGTGTCTGTGTGTGTGTTCAGGACACTTGGTCTTAAACTTGAATTTGTCTCTTTCTGAAGATGATTCAGTTCAGATTAAAAAAATTTGGCAAAAACATATACATCGTGTATTTAAATTTCAGGATTTTTTTCTTCTTTATTTCTAAAAGCTTGTCACTACTTGGGGAAGAGCTATTATCATCCAATAAGAAGTATGATTTGGGGGCCCTGTTTTCTTCTTATTCTCTTTTCTTTCGAGAGTCTGGCTGTATAGCCCAGACTAGCTGCAAATGCTTGATCCTGCCCGAGTTCTGGGATGATGGGCCTGCATCACTGGGCCTCTGTTTCCTCTTATATACCGTGCATCTGTGCACACACAGTGCGCTGTTTGCTCTCACAGTCCATGTGCACACACAGTGCACTGTTTCCTGACACAGTCCATGTGAACACACAGTGCACTGTTTGCTCTCACAGTCCATGTGCACACACAGTGCACTGTTTCCTGTCTCAGTCCATGTGCACACACAGTGCACTGTTTCCTGACACAGTCCATGTGAACACACAGTGCACTGTTTGCTCTCACAGTCCATGTGCACACACAGTGCACTGTTTCCTGACACAGTCCATGTGAACACACAGTGCACTGTTTGCTCTCACAGTCCATGTGCACACACAGTGCACTGTTTCCTGACACAGTCCATGTGCACACACAGTGTACTGTTTCCTGACACAGTTCATGTGCACACACAGTGCACTGTTTCCTGTCTCAGTCCATGTGCACACACAGTGCACTGTTTCTTGACACAGTCCATGTGCACACACAGTCCACCGATTCCTCTTCTTTTTGAGACTGTTTCTTTCTCTCCACCAGCATTATCGGTCACAGGTAGACACAGCTGAGGAGTTGACAGTGGGGGAGATATTATTCAGTTGAGAATCTCCTCATCTCTCTGTGAAGTAGTTTCCCTTTGGAGGAGGATGGGGTTCTTATGATTTTCATTTTTCCATGCCCCCTTTTTAATTTCTGGTTCTCTTTTGCTTTATGACCCGACCTCAGAAGCTGCCCGTTCCAGGTCACCTGTCTCCCACCCAGCTTCTCAAGTGTCTCAGACTTCCATGATCCCTGCAGAGCCCGCCCTCCTGCCTGACTTCAGTAGCCTGGTGGCCAAAGCAGCTACCTCTTCTCCAGGCTGTGTTTTCTATTTGGGATGGATGTTCCTTTCCTGGGGTTATTTTCTCTTTTCCCCCATCAAGCATCCTGGGTTGGATAATTTATTTACTTACTTGAATATGCTTGAGGTTTTGCCTATCCATAGTTTCATATTTGGCTAGATGCAAGGATAGAGGAGGGTCTAGTGATCATCTTATCAATCTGCCTGGTCTTTGGAATATTTATAGAATATAGGGTATTTATTCCCTTAGATGTCATCACATGTCCCTTCAATTGCTTCTCATTCCCTTTATGTCATTTTACCTCCCGCTCTCCCGCTCTCCTGGAGACACACTCACTAATTGTCAGTGGGCCCATTATAGTTTCCCACACTCAGGCCCTCGGCTGTGTTTTATTGCTTTTCTTTGGTTGGAGATTTACATTGGAAAAGGAAGGTTAAGGTGTGTTTGGCATGAACAGACTCAGCTTGAGCCATTTTGAGGGACGAGCATTGGCTCAGAACAGCCACACAATAAATCTTAGAATCAGTGATTCAAAAGGAAAGTAAACTGGATAAAGTTGCCCAAATGTGAAGAAAACCGAAGTCTTTTTAAACATCGAGTTAAACATAATAAATCCCACATTTGAAGGAGTTTCATTAGCTGTTTAGACTTTTGAGTGTACCAGAAACAAATACGCTAGGATTGTCAGATTGTGCTTGGTGGAGTCACGATTTGACAGTTGAGAGAACAGGCCTGTGGGGGAGAGTTACTTCAGTCTCAGGGTGACTTCTGTGTGGGAGACTCCCGGATTCAGGAACCACATGACCTTGCTAGTTCCTTGTCTCCCCATAGTTCGTGGGTGGTGATGGCTGACCAGAAACATGAATGGGGCTTGCTTCTCTGCTTGTGGTCAGTTTCCATAAATCACTTCTTCCATTGTCTGGATACATTAGGGCATCCAGTAGTTTATTTCCAAAGTATATAAAGAAGCAGAGGCCAAGGGTGTAATCTTGGAGCTATTTAAATAGAGTGGTTCCAGTCAAGACGAGCAGCTGTTCCCAATTATTAGTCCATATATTCTAGGTGCCAGGGAAAACCCACAAGGGTGTCACTAAATTGAATTTTAAAAATGACCTTCTGTTCAGATGAAAATCTCCTAGCTGCCCCCGCCCCCAGCACTGGTCTCCTATTATACAACTTACCAACACTCTTATTCATGAATCAGTGCCGCTGCCTATAGAGGGAATTTGAACTATCACATGGCTAACCTTTTCAGGGGTCCTTTGCAGTGCTGTTAGGTTGAAAGAACAAGTCTGAGCCTTGCCAGTAGGTCAGGCTGTAACGACGGGTAGGCACTGTGTATGTGTGTTGTGGCGAGGCACAAGTTCAAGCACTGCCTGGCTTCCTGACATTCCATCTCACAAGCCCTGGAGGACGGCAGCAGAGCTCCTGACCATTCTACTCAGAAACACACCCTTCCCTGGAGCTGATGACTGAGAACAAAAACTGCTTCTGCAAAGCAGAACTTGAAAAACTTGGGCCCAGAGAATGACAGAGCAGTCATTCAATACAAAATTGTCCCATAGAGTGCCCACCCTCATATCCCTTCTAATTTCATTAGCTTTGGGACTAAAGGACACAGCCTTTCGAGTAACGTTGCCTATGATTATATCTTGGCTTCATTTTGAATAGTGGGACCTTGGACAAGTTAGTTAACTATTTTTTGTTTTGTTTGTTTTGTCCTTAACTTTCACTTTGGTATCTATGAGATGGGGATAGAACACTACTAGGCTAATAGCTTAATTGTGGGATTTTAGTGAGGGTATTGATCTAAAGGGTTTTCCATGTGTTTGTGGCCGTTTTTTCCTCCTTCTGACCATTATCATTGACTATTGTCCTCCTGCCCAAGGGCTGGACACGGGCTTCCTTTTCCCTGCTTATATCCGACTCTCTGAAGCTATCTATGTACTGAATATAGTCTACTTAAATTCGTCGAAACACACTATTTCCCTTCTCTTGTTTTAGATATTTCCTACAGCTAAATTTGCCCTTTGCTAGGTGAATGGAAACATCTCCCGAGGTCACTGGCCAAGTTAAAATGTCACCATAGACAGGTTTCATAGGTGACCTTAGATC
The DNA here is from genome assembly GCF_978045245.1 of Mus caroli. Lineage (NCBI taxonomy): Eukaryota > Metazoa > Chordata > Mammalia > Rodentia > Muridae > Mus > Mus caroli. The sequence goes on from NW_028227266.1 coordinate 19,969,092, forward strand.
AGTGAAAAATCCCTCATTGTCTGCTTTGCGTGGTGGTTTCAAAAGCAGAAGCTTGGAGGAAACACACTTGAGGCGAGGCGGCCAACCCAAAACACAAAAGCAGTGTGTGTAATCTATACGCCTCACAAAAATGCATCAATAGAGTTCTTCATTCACAAATATGAAAATGGCCCATTTAATTAGTTGTCAGGGCTGGTAGGCTTCTGTGTTCAGGCACATATGAGAATGCTTTGAACAGCAGCACAGAGAGTTTATTTAGTTGTTCTGTTTTACTGCAGTGAGGTGCCAAGCTGGCTCCAGAGAAATCTTGCCATGTGGTGCCTAGGAGTCTAAGTTCTAAATTGAAAGCCCCGGCTGCTCTCTGTCCTTCTCCTGTCAGGAGTAAGAAGGCAACTTCAGGAGACGCAGGCTTTTTATTCCACACAAATGAATTCCTAATAGTTGATGTTTATGAATGTTTTTACATAAGTTTTTATGACCTATTTTACGTGTGTAGCTTTCCTAGATTATATGTCCCCGAGTTCAATGTTTCCCCCTTATTCCCTCGACCTCTGCGTTTGATACGTGGCATTTGATATGCTATCTTTTATTATGCACAAGCACTTTGATCTCTGCAGAGGAAAGGCGCCACATAAATGCAGAAATCCATTATAATCATACAGAAGAGTGGCTTTATGGGCCACGTCCAGCTTAGCAACGCAGATGCATATGCGGCTGGATGGAGGAGCGTACAAGGCTGTGGAATGCTAATGCCTGAGTGTCTCTTCAGATACATAGACTTGCTTAAAGACATTCACCTCTCAGTATGCATTTCACTGACATAAACAGGCACAAAGAAGTGTGCACATTGTAAGCATCTCAACCTACTCAGTACACTCACACACCCAATACTAGGATCAGGGCCTGGCTTTTTTTTTTTTTTTTTTTTTGACATTGTGCTGGTGAAATTCTTCTATCCCACAAATCTTAAATGTTTGCTGTATATCACCCAGAGGTGCTCGAAGTGTTTCTAATTCTTAGCTGTTACATACAGCGCTGCTAAGCAGTCTTATATATGTCTTGTGGTGAACATTTGTGTGTATATATGTTACATGTACACTAGGAGTAGAATTCCTGGGTTATGAAGTATATGTGCACATGCCTGGCTTTGGTGATGTTGCTGAACAGTTTCATAAAGTAATTCTATCCATTTTTATTTTCGTGGTGGAATCCAGTTGTCATGTAGCTCAACATCCTTACTCAGTGGTAGCCATTTGCATCTCCAATAAATACATATCTTTGATGCATGAATTATTGTTGAGACTGTCAGATGCTGCTAAAGTTCTTAGAAAAGTACACAAGTTCTCCAGGTGTCAGAGCTTTACTTTAATTAAGACAATCTCTGTTTGGGGAGATGTGTGCCCCTATCCCATACCAGAATGGAATGGGAGAAGAAGAGACACATTTAATTCTACAGCATGTTTTATTAAACAGTAGTTGTTTTCCATATTTTCCTGGTTCATCTTATAATTTGCCTTCACTTTCCAGAACTCTCAAACCCCTTCTTAGTTTTAACCCAAGATGATATCTAAACCCACATTCTAAACACACTGTTAGTTACACTCACTCCTGGCTGTGCACGGGAACAAACTTCGTGCTCATGCTATTTACTGTTCCTCTGTCCTGACTACTCTGCTGGCTGCACCCCAGCTGGAGAGGCCACCCTGGATGGAGGAAGAAAGCCCCTCCCACCACCCCACCGTCACTGACATTGGCATTAACCTTCCGTTCTGTGTTAATTCTTACATCCTACTTAGAGGAAGGTGGGAGAATCCTTCTATAGTCCACATCAGGAGAGACTCAGGAGACACCCTGTTTATGCTGTTTTCTCAAACGTCATGTTTGGGATCATGGGACCTGAACCCTATCAGATACATTGTTGAATGTTAAGTATTGTTATAAACCCCATGTGGTTTTAATTTTCCTTCCCTCTAGTAACTGACTCTGGACACCTTCATGTATGTTTATTGACCATTTTGTAAATTTCCTTTTGTGATACATCAGCTTTAGGCTGTTATCTGTCTTATTGTCCAGATACCTTGTTCTTCTTTATTTATGGGAGTTTGATATTGTGGGTTTGAGTCCTATAATTATCTTCAGCCATCCTATGGCTTGAGTGTCATTTTTCTCTTTCATCCCTAAAGGGTAGGAGATTTCCACTAAGTCTAGAATGCTGGGACAATGGCTCCTCTCTCTTCTTTCTCCTTCTCTCTCCCTCTTTGTGTGTGTGTATTGAAAGACCTACAATGTGAGGACTCCCCCACGTTCTGACTCAGGAGAGGCGACACCCCAAATCACTCACGAGAAATGGTCTTGCTGCAAACTGCAAGAGGACTTTTAATTCAAGAGTGCTCTTGGGCCCACGGTCATATACCACGCAGGGGTAGAGGACCGTGGCGCCCCGAGTAGCTGGATAAGGGGGTATTTAAAGGAAGATACCATAACTCAAGGAGGTGGGGAGGGCGTTGTTGGAAGATACCAGTTAAGAGTCACAAGGAGGGGCTGGTGAGATGGCTCAGTGGGTAAGAGCACCCGACTACTCTTCCGAAGGTCCAGAGTTCAAATCCCAGCAACCACATGGTGGCTCACAACCATCTACAACGAGATCTGGCACCCTCTTCTGGAATGTCTGAAGACAGCTACAGTGTACTTGCATATAATAAATAGATAAATCTTTAAAAAAAAAAAAAAAGAGTCACAAGGAAGTGCAAAGTCACAAAAGTCATAAGGATTACCTGGTAATTGTGCAGGTTATCTCTCAAGACAGTTTCTAAGAGCCCCTAACAATAGCACATTTGCATAGCAGGTTCCAGCAATGGTCAGGGTGACTTTCTTTGAATGAACACTCTTTGAACCCAGGAAGTGGGTGGGTGGAGGAATGTTGCTATCTGTTTTATGATTAGCATACCTTGGAGCATTGAGTCACAAAGGCCACATTCCCAAGCCTGGACCTAAAGGCCTAGAATTTTGTTTTTACGTTATACTTTTTCAGTAGGTGTGTGTGTGTGTGTGTGTGTGTGTGTGTGTGAGAGAGAGAGAGAGAGAGAGAGAGAGAGAGAGAGAGAGAGAGAGAGAGAGAGATGTGTTGTGATGTATATGTTGTTGTTAGAGGAAAGCCTTGGCTGTCAGTCCTTGCCTTCTACCTGGTTTGATGCAGGGTCTCTCCCTCACCACTCTCTGTTGTTATTTTGTTTTATTTTTCTTTCCAGTGTTCTGCATTTAATGCCAGGCTAGCTGTCCTGTGAGATTCCAGGATTCTTCTTTCTCTGCCTGCCATTTCACTATAGGAACACTAGGATTACATATGCAGGCTATGCCACCCAGCCCTGGGTAGGTTCTGAGGATTCAGATTTAAGTCCTTTTCTAGTACAGTAAATGTTTTGTCCACTGGGCCATCTACCTAGCCCAAGTTTCCTTTCCTTCGTCCCTCCCTCCCTCCCTCCCTCCCTCCCTCCCTCCTCTCTCCCTCCCTCCCTCCTCTCTCCCTCCCTCCCTCCCTTCCCACATTCCTCCTTCTCTTCCTTCCTTGTTCTCTTAAGGATTTTACTTATTTTCACTTGATAGGTACTAGTGTCTTGTTTGCATGTATATATGAGCATCACATGAATGCCCGGTGCTCTCAGAGGCCAGAACTGGACACACAGGCTCTCAGAGTGCCCCCGGGAACTGGACAACTGGACATACAGATGGTTATGAGTGATCGTGGGACTGGGGTTCTTCTGCAAGAGGAGCAAGTGCTCTAAAGCATTAGCCATCTCTCTAGTTCCAGGACTCCTCTTTCTTAATGGTATCTATTGGGGGGATAGAGAAATAGATCAGTAGTAAGAGGGCATACTGCTGTTGTATAAGACAAAGTTTGATTACCAGCACCCATGTTGGGTTGCTCATAGCTGCTTGTAACTCCAGCTCATTGAATATACCCAAAGGATCAATATCCTACGACAGAGACGAATACACTCTCAATCATGTTCATAGCTGCTTCGTTCACAATAGCTACAACATGGAAACAACCTTGGTATTCATAAACTGATCAATGGATAATAAAAATAATAACTATACATAATGAAATTTTATTCAGATATAAAGAAAAATAAAATGAAATGTGCAGGTAAGTGGATGAAGCTGGAAAACATTATGGTGAGCAATATAGTCCAGATTCAGAAAGACAAACGCCTGCACAGTCTTGCTCCTATGAGTATCTTGGTGTTGATTCTTTAATTTGTGTGTTTAAATCAGAGTACCTGTAGAGTTCAGGGAACTAGAAAGAGACCTGTGATGGGAATAGGAAAGAAAGATCTTAAATGGGAAGGTGTCATAATTAGAGTTTCTGTACCGCCATAAATACCATTTCCAAAAGCAACTTGGAAAGGATAGGATTTATTCTGTTTACAATTCCAGGTAACAATCCATCACTGAGGGAAGTCAGGTTAGGTACTTGAGCAGAGAAGGAACCTGAAGGCAGGATCTGATGCAGAGGCCATGGAAGCATGCTGCTTACTGGCTTGCTTAGCCTGCTTTATTATACAATTCAGGACCATCGGTCCAGGGGTGGTGCTGCCCATGATAAGCAGTTCTCCTAAGTCAAAAATCAAGAAAGTGCCCACAGGCCAGTCTGTCTGGTGGAGGCATTTTCTCAGTTGAGAGTTCCCCTTCCAAAATGACTCTATCTTGTGTGAAGTTGGCAGAAAACTAACCAGGATGGAGGATAGTCGAACATAGCTGATATGAAGTAAAAGGGAAATGATAGAAAGAGAATTTAGGTGCAGGAAGAGATGGGAGGGTAGAGTAGGGGAAGGGCTTGGGAGACTAATACTAAATATGTTTGGAAAGTCATATAGGAACCTTCTATTTTATAAGGTTCCCAAATAGGGAATTTTATTTAGTCATGCTATAGGTGACTAAATAAAAGGCTTAGTGTTATGTGTGGGATACCTGCCACCAGAACTCAATGGTATGACTCTTTTGCTGAAGATGCCACACTCATGTATCACAGAACAGAGAGCTATCAAGATGGTGCTGAGTAGAAAGAGTCCTCCCTGCTAGCTATTATTGAAAGGTACTACATGAGCTGTTGGAGGTGGGGGACAAGACATCAACAGTGTCATCCAACTATGAACCCTGTAAACCCCAATAATGACGTATGTGATGAGTTAGGCCCATAGTGCAATAATGGTACAAATGGTATGGAGGTAACCAACCCCTTTCTGATGGGATTTACAGCCCTCTCCATGGGAGGAAGCACAAGCTCAGGTACTACAAATCTGGCTACAGACCAATGCTGGAGAGGCTAATGAGCTCCAGGAATGACCTACTACTGTTCTACTAGCTAGATATTATCATATCAAACCTGCCTCTAAAGACTTTTACCTGTAAATTAATCTAGCTCTTAGACGTGGCCTACTATTCTGTTAACTATACTCTCAAACTTTTCTCTAAAATTGTAACCTTCTGCCCATAAATTGATTCAACTCTTAGATTCTTCTCACCAGAGAAGTCTCTTTGTGCAGTGAATGATAGTTAATGCAGAAACACACCACTGCTCAGAGTGCAGAGGATAAGTGCCAACGGAGTGCTTGGCCACAGATGGGACATCAGCATCATGCCCCATCCAAGGCTGAGGGAGAGAGGATGGGAAGATTGTGAGGGTCTCAGGCAGGGAAGAGTAGACTGAAACGACAGCAACTTCAGGACACGACAGGAGTGATGTGCTCATGAACTCATAGCAACTGTAGTTGCCTGCACAAGAGCAAACCATTTAGAAACACTCACTCCATAGGGGGAGCCTGGAACAGGTGATGGCTTCTAGGGGAAGAGGGATCAGTTTTCTTAAGGATGTGGTCCATGGTGGGTGGACCATGCTCCAGTGGATAACCCTATATACCTAGGAATATATGAACAACAGCAATTTAACCTGAATGGTTGTTAAAACAACAACAACAAACTCATAAAGTTGGAGTGGAGAGGGATGTGGAGGTGGGTCTGGGAGGTGAATATTTTCAAAATACAACTTATAAAACTAACCAAGAGTCAATCCAAATATCTTTAATCTTTGAAAAATTATGTCTTTTACTAACACAAGTACTTAATTTTAACATATTACAATTTATGTATACTGTTTCTAAAGGAAAAAGTAATACTTCTGACCTATAAAGAAATAAATGTTTTCTTCTTACAAGTCACTTTCTTCAGGAAGAGCTATTGGTTTATGATTTTTATTTAGGTGTAAGCACTACTTGGATTATTTTTTATAACTTGTGGCTAGAGTGCTAAGATACATTTCCCCCGTATCTGCTCAACTGCTCTAAGGGCATTCATTGTAAAGACTTCCCTTTTGTCTTGGAATTTACTTTGCAAATGGATTTAGAGTTGAAATCCACAGCAGGGAGATCTTCCATTTTTCTTACCTAGGTTTTCTGGCTCTTGGGTCTTGGAAGCAGAAAGGAATGTATTTAAAGTGTAGGTATCCTGGCTGCTATCACAAGCTGGGCCACTGAAGGTGATTGTCATGCTTGGGGGTGGAGTCTCAGCCACACTCACTCAGGACCTTTTATTGGGGTGGTAACAAAAGTGTTCCTCCTGTAAATGATCACAGAAAGGATGATGTGAATTAATTTGGGGGAATTTCATTTCTTAGCTCAAATGTTAACATTGCCTCCCACCAGTAACCATAAACTAGGACCTGCTCTGCCACCTGCCCTATGTTTAACCAAGCTAACCTAAAAAGCAAAGCTTTAGATAGAGCTAGTCTGCTTACCCTTAACTGAGAATTACCATCTGCCTTACTATCTTTCTGTTGGATGGGTCACAGTCTATTAACCTTATTGAATACTACTGTTTGCAAAGACTGTTCTAAAATCAGCATGATTTCTGGAATGAAGGCATTTCCAGCACAGGAAAAATGTAATCGAGAAGGACACAGTTGAGGTACTGAGAGAATTTTCCATGTGCACCACCCCTCAGTAAATTTTGTGGCAAACCTACCATACCATTGACATTCAAACAAATTCAACCTCAAATACCAGATCAAATTTAAGTTGGTGAAATTTTGAGGGAGGCAGGGTTAGCTGTCTGTGTTCATTTCGCCTTTAGAGGGCATACATGCAATTTACATAGTAGACCTTGGCAGTGGATATATACATCCCTTTATCTATAGACCAGCAGATACAGCCAATCACAGATCAAAATACTAGAAAAAATACATATATCTTGATCATATACAGACTTCTTTTCTTGCCACAAGTCCATAAATAATTTGGTAAATATTATAGAGCATTTACTTTACATTGTGTATTATAAGTAACCCAAAGGTGATTTAGGGGATGGGGATGGGTATGCCTATTATTTATAAATATTATGTCTTCATATATGAGGTATTTGAGCATCCTCAAATGTAGGTATCCTAGAGGATCCCAGAGCCACACCCCCTAGAACACTAGGGGGTGACCATAACTCTGTACAAGTACGGAGGGGGGAAGCAGCCCACTGATCTTTGCTGGGTGGACGGACAGTGGAGACTTGCAAAGACAGCCACTCTTCCAAGAGAGACTATGGCCTCAGTGCCCTACAGCAGGGAAGGACGTGGCTCCTCTGGTCTAACAGATACTACAAAGGGGGACGGGCCTGCTAGTTCAATGCAAGAAGATATCCAGCCCCAACCGCCTCAAACTGAAAGCAAAGTAAAAGGCCAGTTCTGAAGCTGGAGGTAATTAGTTCCTCACGCGACGGCTGAGACTCAATCCAGACACGTGAACGGTCCACTTGGTTTCCTTTTCTTCCTTTCTTTTGTTGTTTTGCTTCTTTTTTTCCTCCCAGACAGTTTATAGCCCTGTAGGAAGTCTATCCACGCAAGCTCTCGGCATGGCACAGGCTCCCTGTGTGTCGCTTCTGATTGCTTTGCTCGTTTAGATCAGTTTTTACACGGAAATGCATGTAATGAATTCAGCTCCTCTTGTCCGGGAGATTTATGTTTCCCGGAAGGCCTATTTCACCCTCCCTATCAGCAGTCACATTGTTACTGCATTTCTCAGTCACAAAAAAGATCTCCGGACTAGACCATTGACGATAAATGCTGAGTTTAGTATTGAATTATGATTATTTTCTTAATTTGGAAAAAAAATCAAACTGTTTAGCAAAATCAGGTTTAAACTTGGGGTTAGCAAAAAACAGTCTTCAAATTCTTATCTGGAAAATTTTAAATCTCCAAAGATTCCTACCTTTGAGGGCCTGCCTCTTAAGCTTTCTGAGTCAAGTTCAGATCTCTTAAATTCCCAAAAGAGTACACAGCTCATATTCCCAGCTCTGGGCCTCTGCTTCCTTCATTGCCTGATCATGTTGTATTATGCCACTGTGTTTCTGCCCAGGGCTCACCCCTGAAAGTGGCTTCTCTTCCTCTCTTTAGCTATCATGTAGTCTTCAGAAGTCCCTAGGCTTCTAGGTCATTAGACAAAAAACAAAAACAAAAACAAAAACAAACAAACAAACAAAAAAAACCCAAAAACCCTATGTACAAAATGGACTTTAACTCTCATGGAATAATTTATTAGTCTGTATACTTTCTCTTCTGCGTTAGATGGGGCCCAGGAAAGGCTGTACTTGGGATCATGGCTTGCTTGGATCTTTGAATGGGTTCCCTTTCCTGCCTGGTTCCGGTTATGCTATGACTGCTCTCATCTCCTGGAAACCTTGACCTTGTCCCACATTTCCTTATGTTTGCAGCTGATAAAGACATCACTTACATTTCCTCTGAGTTGTGGTTGGAGTCTGAAATGTCAACCATGTTTGAATGGTTGTTGGTTCTGTAAATGTTGAAGGTTGGGACCTGGCTGACAGAGTAGTCAGTAGGATCCAGTCAGTGAGAGTTATATACCCACCTCCTAGTTCCTGCTTTTCTCAGTGCGTCATGGTCTGCTGTGATTCCTCACCTTTACCACATGTTTCCATCACCATGGTCTTACACTACAGTGTCCTCCCAGATATGATGGATGGATCCTCTGATACTGTGAGCCCAGATCCCTCCTCCCTTAAGTTACACCATCAGGGATCACCACAGCAATGCTAGAGCAGTGTGCCCTTGGCTTGCCAGCTCCTCCTCACCAGTAGGATCTCACTTTGATATTCATCTTCTCCCTGACTCGGGAGCTCTGCTTAGGCCCTGGCACAAGATGATTCTATGTCCTGCTTGGCCCTAACCTGGCATTGAAGTAGACACCAGCCCACCCTACCTGATGTGCTCTGCCAGCTTGCCTCATGTGTCAATCATTTGGGATTCCTATTCCCTAGCAGAATGTTGGCCATTATTTTCAACAGGGTGAATTGAGCTGGACTGTGAATTCCTTTTGGTGAGCTGGTCTGTGTTTGAATTGGCAAACTGATGCTAAGTTTCACACTTTTCTCAGCATTTTATAAAATTCAGTATTGATATACTTAAAGGCAAAGGGGTCTTCTGATACCGGAATCCTAGCTCTGGGTGTTTTAATCCTTTTAAAGTATCAGGTTTCTTTAATAAAATAAAATCCTCCACAGTTTGAAACGCCGAACTCATGCCTTCTAGGAGTGCTGATATTCAAATTTTATGGGATGAAAAAAAAAAAAAAAAGGAGAAAGGAAAGAAAACAAACACTTCTTCGCTCTGTAGGTTTCTGGAGTCTTTAGTTTTGATGAATTTGTTTAAAATTATTTTAAAAATTGAATTTGATTTTGCCTTAATTATTTTGTCGATGTTTTCTTCCTTTGTTGTGGGCTTATGCTAATCATCTGTATAGATAGGAAAGTACCAACTTTCTCAAGACAAGGAGGTGTGTAGATTATTTGCGTGGAATGTTCTAGAAAGTCTAAAGAAGTGAACTTTCTTTTTTGGCATTTTTTCTCTAGATAGCATGCTTTTTTTCAGATTTATTTTTGTCTTAAATGTCTAGGTTATTTAACTTAGCTTTTTGAAGATCAATCCTAGATAGAAAACTAATACTGGGATTGGAAACAAATATGGTCAAATTGCTTTGCATAAATGCACATTTTTGGTGTATTTATTTTGGTGACACCTTTTGGTTCCTTTTAACCGCAGTAAGAGGGGTAAGGAGCAATTTATGACCATATCTGGGACCCCAGAGCAGCCTTGGACATTCAGATAAACTGCCGATTTTATCAAGTCCCCCCGAAGAATGATCTTTTTCATAGCTCTGTTTTAGGGGTATTTGATATTTTTTGTTTATTTGCTTTGTTTGTACATTTTAGAGACAGGGACTCACTCTGTAGCCTAAGCTGGCCTTGAACTCACAAGTGAGCCTCTTGCTTTAGTCCTGAGTATTGAGATTACAGATGGGACCCCAGGTGGAAGCATATACTTCTTAATAATGATATTTGCCCTAATTTTATAGCATATGAAGTGGCCTTAAATGTGCACTATTATTTTTCTTTTGTTTTCTTTTTTCTCTTGTTCAGCATGGTATAGCTTTACAGTGAGCTGAGCTTTGAATTTACAATTTTTTTGTGTAATCCACATTACTTTTATGTGAAACACCGAGTTTGGGGGAATTAGTGTCTTTCAAGGAAGGAATGAAATGGTAGTAAGGTAGGGGTGAGAAGAGGATGGTTACACGGGACATGGATGTAGGTGGTCTGGTTGCCTCCACTGCTGGTTCTCTGATAAAAAGAAGCTGTCACAAAAGTAGATCTTTTGTATCCACTTCATCTTTATTATTCCAATTATCTAAATGTATCCACTAAATGACACTGATTCATGGGCTCTGTGTGGGCAGGAGTTCAAAGACCTTGTCAATAAAAGATGGGGAACTGAAATGGGGCAGGATCCCAGCCCCGCCCGCCCACCAACATGTTGGCTCTATGATAAATTAACTTCATCAAGTATCTTCATAACTTTCATGGGGGAGAAACTGGGAGACTCATTAACATCATTATCTCCCTCCTTTGGCACCCACTTTAAAGTGTAGCAGTGTGAGGGATGGGCTCCATAGATTTGGGGGCTAATAGAACACTGTTAAAAGCAAGTGGCATTTCATTGAAATACAAACCTGAAGCCCCACCAGCACTCTCTGTGAAGGAGAAAGGAGGGCCAGCTTTCTTCGGGTGGGGTGATATAGCAAAGGTGTGCAGAAACTTTGGGTTAGAAACAGACGTTCAGGGTGTGGGAGTTGTGTAGGAGATTTCTCCACCTCCACCCCAACCCCCATTCTCACCTCCACTCACCGCCACCCCCACCTTCACCTCCACCTCCATCATCTCGGTCATCTCCACTGGGAAGAGGTTTTCTTGCTAGTAGAGTAGTGAGCGACGGAGCAGTGTAGCCAGATTAGCTTTAGGGTTTAATCTTCGCCCCCAGGATTTCACCTTACCTCAGGGAACCTTGAAGAGATCCAATTGGGTGTTTATTCTGTCCATATTAAGCCAAAGCCAGACGCTGACAGGGGTGGCTAATATATACCAGTGGGACCAAGCTATTCTTCCTACTTGGACTTACTATACTCCACGTCTGGTGATTCTTACAAGTGGCTCAGTGCACAGTCGACAGCTCAGAGCCCAGATATCTCCCATCACCTTGAAGAGCATGAAGTAACCACAAGGATGAAGCAGGCACAATGTGCCCCCTCAGGAGCCGCATGGCAGCTTATGGACGTGGGGCTGGAGCCAGAGCCGTCCAACTGCTGTTGTCTAGCAGATTTCTAAATCTGCTGGAAAAATTTAAATATGAATTCAGTTATATTCCAGAGGCTTATTTGAGGGGATTTCCCCCTTGTTATTTGAAGTCACGGAGCAATAAAACTATCATTCTGAGATTTTGCTAAAAATGTTTTGATGTCCTGGGCTTGTTTTCTTCCCAATAAAATTATGAGATATTCTTTGCCAAAACAGACACTGGGGTTTGTTGTGAAAGTCATTAAAATATAATTGAAGCCCACTGCTATTTTGAGTCATTTTGATTTTTTTCTTCCTCCTCAATGGGTTGATTTTAAATTTAACTAACTTGAAAAACTAGGCTGTCATTACCTATATAGTCTAGAAAAACACATGCGAAAGAAGCAATATCCTGTACATCCTATTGAAACAGACCACAAATTGGGCTAGTAATCTGATGATTTAATACAAAACTCATTGTTATTTTAAGGGACAGTTAATGAACCAGAGTAAATAGCCTGACTTCCTGTTGGCAAATAGCCAGAGGAAGCTGAGGGGTCCCAGACACCTTGAACTCAGCTGTGGTTGGGGATGAGGTCCCCAACTTCTCAGTCATCTGTCCACATGACCATTTCTTACTGCCACCTCCAAAGAATGGTTTCACACTCGCTTCCTCAGAAAGTATGAAAGATTTAAAGATGGGGATGAACACCTAAGCATGAATCCATAAAGAGCAAAGGGAAGAGGATACAGGAATGCCGTGTATTGGTTCAGGCCCGGTAAACACAAAAGCAGTCACTGGTGAGGAAAGGATCTTGGCATGGAGTTTAGAACTCACTTTAATATGGATTTCTATAAAGTTGGCTGCAGAAAGCTTTTTCCTGTGGAACATGGTGCTGGAGGTGTACATTTTCAAAAGAGGAGGAAGGAAATGGTTCCACTATGTAATAAAAATCAGAGTTGAGATTGAAGTAACATAAAAACCACACATTTTAGGATACATACTCTACTCTCCTGGATAATAGTCATAACAGTCAGGGATGCAGAAATGCAAACCCTCCATAGAAACCGAAGATATTTATAATCCAGCACAGCCTCCTTCTGCTGACTCTTTGGATTGCCTGACTTTGATATGAGAGTGAAGTCTGCAAACTTTTAGTCTTGAAGTTAAATAAACAAGCCCTCGTGGGATGGCCGTCAGGTGACTTTAGGCTATGGGAGGATAAGTTTGGTACTGTTGGTACTGATGAGGTATGTTTTCACCGAGGGCATCTGATACTCCTTCCTTTTCACGAGTCTGCTCTTGTCTATAGTCTCAGACAATGGCTTTCCCTCTCTAAAGCAGGAGGCAATTAAGCAACAGCTTCTCCTCCACAGAAGATATCTCTAAGTGTTTGTTCTCTTCTACCCTTCCAGGACAAGTGTTGGAGTAGCTTCTGGCTCCACGTTTTGTCTGTGCTTTGAGAGGATCTAGTTATATAGTCTAGCTTAGCACAGACTCCCATTCTTGTCTTCCGTGTCTCAGACACTGAGATCGCCGTGTGCACCAGCATGGCCATTTGAATGAGAACAGCACCCACAGGTTCGCGTGCTTACTATTTGGTCCCCAGTTGGGGGAACTGTTTGGGAAGGATTAGGAGGTATGTCACCGGAAGTGGGCGTTGAGGTTTCAAGTCATCAGCGTAATTTCTGCTGTGCTCTGTGCTTCCTGCTCATGGTTTGAGATGTGAGTTCTCCTCGGTCCCTGCTATCATGCCTTCGCACAGCCATCTTGGATTTAACCTTCAGGAACTGGAAGCCCAACTCAAGGCTTTCTTTTCTATGCTGCTTTGGTCACGTTTGTTATCACAGTAATTGGAAAGGAACTAAGACAACTTGGCTTGCAAACATTTGTAACATGCACAGCTTGGCTCCACACATTTTAAAATTGTTTTTCCACCCTCCTCCCACATACTTTAAGTGATAAAGCCATCAACTTGTCCTTATTGTAGATAACAAAGCCTTTGGATTTGCACCTTCATGTCATATGGATAATTTAGCACACAGACTTGTGGAAGTTTCCTTGGAACACATTCCTACCAGAATAACTGAATATCCAACCATGTATGGAGGTGTCTGGAAAATCATATACTGTGTACCACAGATCTCAAACTAAAATATACTGTGTTCTCAGCTCAAAGCCACTGTCTTTTCTCAGCCAGGGGAATATCTGCCTTTAATCAAAACAATTTTTTTTAACTAAAATGCAATTATATAATATCCTCCCTTTCTTCCCTTCAGCTGCCCCATGTATCCCCCATGTATCCCTCCTGAGTTCATGACTTCTTTTTCTTTGATATTTATACCTAAATATATAAGTAAAACATGGTCATTCTACTTAATGTCATTTGTGTCTATGATTTCAAGGCTGACCACTTGATTCTGGATATCTAATTAAAGGGTTCTTCTCTGGGGAAGACCGTTTCTCCCACTCAGCATTTATTATAGTAAATATATATACATATATTTATTATGATGATAAATAATTATTTATTATTAATTACTTATAGTTCTTCATCATGGGATGGCACTCCATGAGGTTTCTCCATCCCATATTAACATGTCTGCTCATGATGTCCTTGTTTAGAAGCCATATTGCTGCAGTGTCATGGCTGTAGCTTACCTGTCGTTTCTAGGAGACACAATTTCACAGGTTTCCTGGTCCTCTGGCTCTCTATGATTCTTTTTCATAATGTTTTCTGAGCCTTAGGTAAAGAAGTTGTGTTGTAGACTATCAACTGGACCTGGGTAACCATAACCACGTGTTCTCTACAGTTTGACCAGTGTGGTTTTTCTGTAATTGTCTCCATCTGTTGCAAAGAGAGGGTTTTTTATTTTTATTTATTTTTTTTTTTTTGGTTTTTTGGCTCTTTGGTTTTGATAAGAGCTACATTTATCTGTGGGTATAAGAATTGTGGTGGTTTGAATGAGAATGTGACCCCATAGGCTCAGCTGTTTTAATATTTGGTCCCTGGTTGGTGTTACTGTTTGGATAAGGTAGGAGCTGAGGCCTTGCTGGAGGAAGAATGCGACTGAGGTCTCAAAACCACATGCCATTACCAAATCTCTTTCTCTGCTTTCTGCTTGTGGCTTGAGGTGAGAACCCTTTGCTCTCAGCTTTCCAGATCTAGCCACCATGCCTGCCACGTACTGCCACACTCTCCTCACCATTGTGGATCCTAACTCTCTGGAACTGTAAGTCCAAATAAACCCTTCCTTTAATAAGTTGCCTTGGTCATGGTATTTAATCATAGCAGTAGAACTAGTACAAAGATAACTATTTAGAATGCACTTAGGAATTATGTTGGTTCAGTAAAGTAATGGGATTAAGTTCCCCTCTAAAACCCATATGCCTGGAATGATTTTCCTCCTATTGCTCAGGTCGCAAGTCCGTTAATTACCACCAAGATGTGAATGCCACTATTGTACCCTTAGGATCATTGTCCCATAGTAGTCATTATTGGAGTTCATTGTTAGCCCGAGTTGGATAACTATATATTATATTGTATATTGTATATTGTATATTGTATATTATATACAACTAAAATATAATATTTAATTTTAGGTAAACAATAATAGAATTTCTTATGAGCTTCTCAGGCATTCTTAGTGCCTCTACTTCTGTCTTGACTTCTTTCTTCTTTCTCCAACTAAAGCCCCTCCCCCTTTTCCATTTCATTATTCAAATTACTTTTTATCCCTGACATTAGTCTCTCTAGTGCTACCTCCAGTCAGGAGAAATGTTTCTTCGTATCCTTCTAGGTGTTTTGGAAGTGTCTGGAGACATTGATGGTAGTTGCGAGTGGCTAATGTTGTTCATGATTCCAATAGACAGAAGCCAGAGATGCTCCTAAGAAACTCACAATGCCCAGGAAAGGTACAGTTCAATAAGCGTAGAGCCCCAGACCCCAATAGTGTCAGCGTTTAGGCAGTTCTCCCAAATGCCAGTCACTTGAAAAGTGTTAGGGGACAAAGTCACAGAGGAAGTGGCTGTGACTGCATATTTTCTTTTACACATTTTGAGCGGTGGTGGTCACTCCAACACAGACAGACTGCTGTAGAGCCCTTCCTTGGTTTGGAAGGGCTTGTAGTAGGAGGGATCCTGAACTTCGAGCTTACTTAGTCTCACGATGAACCTCTCATGTCAGAGTTTTTGTTGGATTCTTTCTCCCCATCCTGCCTTCAGAATCTGAATTTTGCAGATCAGATGAGGTAAGTGCGACTTCACTATCTTCCTGCCTAAGCCTTTATGCATTGGTGGGGAGACACAGAAGTGGTCGTCGTCTCGTCCTGTCCTCACCTGATCTACTCATGGGCTTTGTTCTGGGCATGGTGCTACTTTCCTTGGCTAGAGCATTGTAAACATTTCATGCTTCTCTCTGCCAAATGTTTCCCCAAATGCACCATCTTTATTGTGTCTGAACCCACAGTAGCTCTTTAAAATAATGTTGTTCCCTATCTGGTAATAAAAGCAACCCAGACATATGAAAGAAAACATAGAAAAATAAATTACGCCAAAAATTCTATAAATTGCCATAAAGTGTTATAGCTGGCTAACAGTTTGATGTGATTGTGTTTGAAGTATACATATTATATAAAGTTTTCCATTGTCTCTCACTCTCATTTATTTAACCTACACCATGATTTGTGTTAGTTAGCTTAATGTTAATATAACAAATACCTAGGATAATTAAATTACACAGGAAAAGGTTTATTTTTAGCATTGAGATTTGGAGAATTAAGCTCACGGTTAGGCAGAATCACTGCTTTTTCGGCTTCTGCTGAGGAGCACAGAGTAGGCCAGCCCAGCATTCTTGGTTAACAAGCAATACAGACAGGAGGAGGCCACGGTGCAGCAACGTACCTTGAGAATATGTCCCCAATGGCCTTTCTCTAGGCACCTCTTAAAATTCCCACAGCGTACCAAAAGTGCCACTCTGGGGACCAAGCCTTCAATACCTAGACCTTTGTGTGACATTTGCAAGCTAAACTGCAGAACAGCTCTTCCTGTGGTGTAAAGTATTTCTGAAAAAGGTTTTTGATTCCTGTCTAAGATTCATTCCTGTGACTGTGTCACAAGTGACATCATCCCTGTGTCTGGATCATAACTGACAACTTTTCCTTGTTAGACATTCTGTTCACACCCAATGGTGTCACTTCTGTGATTGGTGCTGGAAGTGGACATCCTTAGGGGGAAATCCTTAACTAGTGCCTGCTTATTTCCTTCAAAACATTATTTCCAGAACTGAACTAACTGGACTCAAACTTGGACATTTAAGTTACTTGATTCATATTACAAAATCACTGTCCCAGTGACAGTGTATCTAATCTTTATTCATGATGATATCTTGATGGACCAGAGAGATTCTAAACCTTTGAAGTTCCCAGGATAGGTCAGCTCACAACCACCTGTACCTCTAGCTCCAGAGGACCAGAAACCTCTCTGCACTCATATGCACATACCCCACCCCAAACACACATACACATATATATTTTTTAAAAATAAAAATAAACACTTAATAGAATGGGTCATATATTCACTTGTATGGCTTTTCTCTTACTGAGTCACAGTGGCCATTTTATAAGTGAGAAGAGTAAGACCTGAAGGAAGTGGGAGCCTAGTGTGTGGCTCCAGAGCTAGTGTAAGCATGCTCAAACCCTCCTTTTCACTCTTGTGCTGGCTGGTCTCATGTTAACTTGAGACAAGCTGGAATCATTTTGGAAGAAGGAGCCTCAATAGAGAAAGTATCTACACTGGATTAGCCTGTGGGAAACCCTGGGGCATTTTCTTGATTAGTGTTGGGGGGTGGGGAGGCGTGTGATCACTGTAGGGAGTGTCGCCCGTGGGCGGATAGGCCGAGTCATGTTTTTAAAAGCAGGTTGAGCAAGTCATGAGGAGCAAGCCAGTGAGCAGTGTTCCTCCTCAGTTGCTGCTTTAGTTCCTGGCTTCAGGCTCTTGCCTCGAGTTTCTGCTTTGACTTTCCTGGATGGTAGAAACCTTAGACCTTTAGATCTGTCACACAGGCTCTAGGATGGAATAAGTCCTTTCCTTCCTATGTTGTTTTGGTTATGATATTTTTTATCACGATAGAAACCTAGCTGAGACAGACGTGCCCTGGAGACACTGGAACAATTCCCTTGCCTGGTCTCCTGCCAGACAAACTGACTAGGATTTTGGGAAATGAAGGTGGAACCCTGACATTTTCTAAGGCACACTAAATGATTTCATCATGTATCCTTCTCTGAAGGGTTGAGAACACTGTAGTCTGTCTAGAGTCATAAGACACTCCATTCCTACTGCCACCTCCTGTTTGGTACTCTTTCCAGAGCCTGATGCTAAGATTTCATTGACTTCTCATTCATTGGGGACCTGTGAGGTGTCTCAGTGCGTGGCATGCTCACTGTGAAAACCTGGAGACCTGAGTTTGATCCTCAGAACCCACAAAAAAAGTGTAAGGAGAACTACCAACTCTACAAATTTGTCCCATGCCCTTCACATGCTTGCCACTGTACACATGTGTCCTCCCCACTCACACACAACACACATCCATCTTATATATGCACACACAAATAATAACAATAATAATAAAATAATGACTAAATAAATTAAAAGAAGGTTGAGTCTTGCTACTGTACTGAGGAGTGGTATTGCACATGTTCTTGTTATCTTGGCCTGGGCTGTACTGTCTTTCAAACATGTTCTTACTGAAAACACAAAGACAATAAAGGCACACACAAGGGTTGGTGTGAGGGTGTCAGCCAGTTGCAAAGGTTTGAAGGCAAGTGCCACAGCACAGGAGATACTGCAAACTATTTTTCAGCTACTGGTTATCCTCCATGTGAAATAAATATTGACTATTTATTTATTCAGCATCACCAAGTTAGGTTTTGGGTTCTCTCTCCCCAGAATTTCCCTGCTGTTGGAATCAATTCTCGAACTCCCGGTGACAGTAACATGCAGGGGAAACTGGTCAGCGTGGTTCTCTTGGGCTGGTTTTCATTTGTGAGGGCTCCGACGGCAAGTATGACTGACCAGGGGCTTAAACAACAGCGATTTCCCTCTGGACAGGTTACAAGTCTGGGATCAGGTTACTGCCGGAGAGTGTCCTTCCAAGGCTTCCTCGTGGGCTTGCAGATACCACCATTTGCTGCCTTCACATGACTGTGAGCATCTCTGCTGTCCCTGAACCCTTCTCAGAGGAGGGGGTCACAGTAACTGCTGAAGTTGATTTTCTCTTTTGCCCTGGAGATAAACTCCTGAAAAACAAACAAACAAACAAACAAGCAACCTAAAGGAGAAGAATTAATTCTTGGCTCCTGGTTTGAAGGCTACAGTCTATGGAAATACATGGCTGCTGAAGTGCAATAGCATAGGGTGGCTGTGATGGCTGATGGTATTGTGTTCATAGTCAGTATGCAGGGCTATTCTCTAGCTCTCTACACCCAACCTTAGAATCTGCCAGCTGGGTCCCAAGCTCCAAAAGCTACAGCCTCCCAGAGCAGTAACAAGAGCTGAGGACCAAGTGTTCAAAACATACTCCTTCTGGGACATTTCACATTCAAACACAACAAAGCTCAAGCCTCCAAATATAGCCCACGAGGAATTGATGTTATAAATTGAGGAGGGGATGCTCGCAGGCAAAATTGTGCCTGTAAATGGGGTGCTGAACTGTGTGAAGTGTTTTTCTAAAAAAGTGCCAGACTAGTCCCAGATAGAGACAATGTTCTTGAAGTGACTTTTGTACATACCTATGCATGTATGTATTCATGCATGTATATATGTACACACACACACATACACACACACATTGTCATATTAT
Organism: Mus caroli; assembly: GCF_978045245.1. NCBI lineage: Eukaryota > Metazoa > Chordata > Mammalia > Rodentia > Muridae > Mus > Mus caroli. The sequence goes on from NW_028227266.1 coordinate 19,988,618, forward strand.
GGTGAGAGATTCCTAAAGGTACCCAGTGGGTAGACACAAGGGATAGAGTTTAATGTCCTACCCTTTCTCACACAGTGACAAAGACCAATCTGGTCTAAAATGCCCAGTAGCATTTTGCCAAGGTCAGAGCAGAGCACTGGATTAGGGAGCCCTTGGTTTGAGTTTCTCTTGGGACAGCCGTTAGATGTGTGCTGAGAAGCACATCCCTTCTGTAGATGTCCTCATTGGCAAGTCCCTATGGTGGGGCAAATGAGACCATCTAGTACAGATTTTTGCTCATGGCCCTATTCTGGGAGGTCCTCGGCAGCCTTCAAGTGCTTTCTCACACACAGAATCAATTAGCACTGGGCAGGGTCTGGTAAGACACAAGTAGAGCAGTCGAGGGCAGGTAGGCCACAAGAAGGCAAAGGCCATGGCTTGTAGAAATAGATTGGATCCTGTATTATCTTTGGATGGTTTCCAATCTCAAACATGTCAACTTCACCGAGCAGAGCATGGCTTGAGTTAGGGGCAGTCCTGTCTCTGACCGTAAAAGGCCGAGTCATGTGTTTCCAGCGTACGTGCCTCCTGCCACCGCTTCCCTGAAATCAGTTAGAAAGGGCTTGTCAGACACATCAGATTTCTTCTTCACAGTGTCAGGTCCAAAAGGCCCAGAGGTGACAGGGAAAGCTGAGGAGTACAAGTATTTGTTGAGAGGAGAGGGTGGTGTGACCCTATCCCCACCTCATGTCAGGGTTTCTGACACCCCCTTCCTCTACCCTCTGCTATCCTCAGGGTTTTCTGCTAATTAATACATTCCTATGCTCTGTAGCCACAGAAAGAAGATCTGATTTGTCTTTCATTAGCTTCCCCCAGCCCTGCTACACAAAGCTGCCTTTGCTTCATGGGCCATCCTGTTACTAATGTGGTCCACTTTGGGGACCTAGTGGAGTGGAAACGGTTCCTGCACACTGGGAAACACAGCTCCATGTGGGGTTGTCGCAACTTTCCTGTTACCCTCATTCAAAGTCTTCAGCAATCTCTTAGACTCATGTCTGGGTTTGGGGGCCTTGATGAGATGTAAACGTTTAGTGAATGTCAAGAACCAGCGATCTCCAGACATGTCGTCCAGTAGTTGTCCATAGCTCCGTAGTCCAACCCTGTCTATGTGTGTTAGAGTAGACGCTTTTGAAATACCTCTTAAAAGAAGAAATGGGTGCTAAGTAGTTTTAAATTCCTCTTTAACCTACAGCTGCCATCAACTGACCACCGGCCAGGAATTCGCCCTGTGTGCACAGGCTCGCTTAACGTTCACAAAATTCTCAGAGCCAGAATTTTTAACCTCTAGGTTACGAGTTAGGATTGGCAACAGAATCCCACACCCTGAATAAGGAAGGCAGTGCTAAGCAGGGGCTTGAGGGCCGTTCCTAGCTCCTCACCACCACCAAACCTCCCACTGGAAATTAATCTAGTAAGAGTGATGACATTAGGATGGCACATAATAAACAAAGCCCCGTGTTTAAATAGTCTAGCCTTGCGGCTCGGTCCGGTATTTTGTGACAAAGGTGTTGAAAGCATTTTTTCATGGGGAACAGGTTGAAAACCCAGCCAGGGCTTGCTCGCGTCTGTTCCTTGGGGTGGTGTTACCTATTCAAGGAGAGCACAGACCTGCCCATGGAATCCTGGTGCTCCTTTCCTCAGGGTGGCAGGACCCTGGGCCTCCTAAGTTTTTGAGGAACCTGTTACCATTTCCATGAATGCTATGCTAGTCTGCATCCCAGCAATGTTCTAGGACACTCCCATTCATCTTTGGTGGCCCTTGTGAATGCTTGCCTTTTTGCTGGTCGCCTTCCTAAGAGGTAGCAAGCATGTCACTGTGCTTGGATGAATAGCATGTCACTTTAGGTTGTATATAAAACAAATGCTTTGCAAAAATAGAGAGTTTTTTTTCTATGATGTAATTGCTCTGCCCTGTAAATGGAATGAGCACATTCATTCAGATGAACATTGAAGAATTCTTACTTACAGGGTAATGTCTTCCTTTCTATTGTCCCCCATCCCATAATAGTGATTTCTTCATTACATATTCTGATTCAACCATCATTCCATAAACCGTACAGATCATCCAGTAGGCAGTGAGAAATGAACCTCGGTTTCTGCAGTCACAGGAGCAGACATTTGCTGGAATGCAGGGCCACCATTAACAATGGAAGGATTCCTGGACCAGGTGCATGAGCACCTTGCCTGCCAAGAGACTCTCCTAGGAACTTCTTGAGAGGTAGAATTGAATTGTTCTTGAAGGATCAGGCAGAATTGGGATGGGCAACAGGATGCTATACCTCGAGTAAGGAAAGCACAAACCCATCAAGTCCAAGCACAGTAAATGAGAAAAAGGAAGGCTTTCAGGAAGAGGAAAGAACATATGCAGACCAAAAGAGCGGGGATGATGAGGGGAGCAAGAATGGAAAGCAGAGCTATTCCAGAAATACCGGAGTACCATCAAATGGCAGTAACTAACCAGCAGTCAGTGCCGCAAAGGAGCAGCACAGCCCTGGGACTTCACAGACCCACGTTCCCACTAGATGCCAAAGCGTGTTAGCATGCGGCTAATCCCAGACTGAGAAAGGCCAATTGTCTTCTTTCTTCCTTCAGGAGAAGCTGCACAGTGAAGACAGCACTTCGCATTCCGCCCTCTTGCAACTGGCAGAGTGTCTGAAGCTGTGCTTTGTCCCATAGTTATGATCCATGACAATTACATTACCTAGAATAACAGTTCTTAGAGCAAGGGTGACAAATTCATCACCGGCACTTAAATCAATGCCTGGTCACTTAAATAAATATCCGCTTGGCTGCGTTACTTTTCTGTCACTGTCAGTGAGAAAGAGTTCCTGGGATCTTTTGTTTGGTGCTAGAAATGAAAACCCGAGGAATGGGAAAAATGAAAGATGGGGTTTTCACACACTGTAAATATCCATGTTATGAGATAAATGTGCAGTTCTGAATACCTAAGGAAAGTATTTGGCCCCAGGGTATGAACAGGTATCCCACTCACCTGGATATGGAAATCTCCTAGAAAGAAAAATATGCAAAAAGTACCAAAACCCCTTTGTGGCACTTGTCAATTTGGGAGAACAATTTGTGAATGTCTCTTTTTAAGCTCTTCCTAATCTCCAATGAGTCTCCTTTCTTCTCTCACAACTGCGACAGTTCCTGGCATGACTTTTGAACACTGAAAAGGGATTTCACCTGCATGCCACTCCAGGCTTAAGACAGGGTGTTCTCTTCTCTCATGCCCTTTAGTAAAAGTACTAGTCTACATTCTATGGGATTTTGCTAAGCACTGACTTCATAAAGTAGGCTCAGGATGTATAAGGTACTTTAGAGGAGTAAGTTGCCAAGATGGTTTAGCACTTAAATGCTAGAGCTGTATTTGAACCCAGGCAAATGAGGCCAAACCATGGTTTTCTGTCACACTGTGCCATCTTTCTGTGGTATCTGGACTTGTAGCTTAGTATTTTTGTTCTGACTTCTTAAATTCCTAGATCTTATTTATCACAGAACTTTCTCAGAGGACACTGAAGCAAGGATTATTCAAAGAGGAAGAGGGAGGCAGAGAGAAAGACAGAAAGCCTCTAGGATGCATGCCTAAGATGCTGTGGCTAGAGCAGATAGCATCCCGGAATCTTCTACCATAAACAAGGTGGTTTTGAACGGGGTCCTCAGGTCTCTGGCTCTGCATTTGAAAGCTGAAAGATGGGATCAGATGCTCTCTGGCTTCATTCAGTTTCCCAATCTATAAATCTAATTTACTTAGCAAACACACAGAGAGATGTGATGGTAGTGGTGGTGAGAATGGGGGATAGGTTTCGCCAGCAGGATCTAATTCAGTGTGGGGTTTTATATTACAGGGACATGTTAGTTAGAACTCTGTAGACTGCAATTATGAAAACCCAACCTGAACCAAGCTGCTTACTTTCAAACTGGGGGGTTTATTGATTTTGTGACTGGGATGCATCATGGATTCCAAAGATTTGGAGGCATGTGAGCTTCATTTGGGAAGGGCTTGTCTACTGGAGCTAAGAGCTCCTATATCTTTGCCCCTTTGCCTCTCTGATGCTTGTGTTCTCTTGAAGAATGTTTACCTGATCAAGTGACTAGAAGTGAATCTTTTATATTTGATTCAATTCTACAGGAAGCTATTTTTCCAGCCTAGGTCATATGTTGGTTACTCCTGTGTCACTGTGACTAAAGTACCTGCCAGAATCAACTTAAATGACGAAGGGATCGTCTGAATTTATAGCTTTGGTTCAGTCCAAATATCTTGACACTACCCACTTGGACAAAACGTCATGGTGGCAGGAGGGTGTGGCACAGGCCGTCACAAAGGACAGGAGGAAGAGGAATGCCGAATGCTAGCATTCAACTAGCATTATTATTATTTTTTAATCTATTATTTTACTCCATGCAGGCTACCAGCCATAGCGTATTGCCAAGCATGTTCAGTGAGGGCCGTCTACTCTCATTTAATCCTTTCTGGAAATATGCTCAGAAAAACCCAGAGGAATGCTCCCCCAATTTCCTATGCAGTTCTAAAAACAGCCAAGTTGATGATGTTGATTAACCCTCAGCTCCCATTGGACTGATCGACTGTAGCCAACTGGATAGAATTAGGTAGTAGAGATAATGTAACCCCATGTGACTCTGAGCAGAGAACAATCCCAGCCACTAAGGAGTCAGGTTGAATCTTTCTAGATGAGGAGGATGGAAGAAGGCCCCATGCATCCATGTTGAAGACTGTGCCGAAGAGCAGCTGAAGGACTTAGCTTTGCTCATGGGCAGTGGCTGACTGGATTAAGACTGGAAGACACATCTTAGAATGTTTGCTCTCTTTACCTAGGTGAGAATAATACATTACATTTCATTAGGAAAGCTAATAACTTATTTGAGGCTTTATAACCACTTTGAGATAATTCTAAGTACAAGAGAAAAAGGAATCTAAAGAATTACTCCACCTCCCTTCCTACGAGATATATATATCTGTTCTTGTGCAGATTGATTTGGGTCAATGTAAAATTGAATATTATTACAATGTTCCCCTCCAAAGTAAGCCTCCACTCAATTCCTAACTTTATAAAACTGTCAGAAAGATTTTATCTAACCATTAAAAGTTGAGCATTAAATGTATCTTACATTTCTTATAATTCTTGAACCTCTCACCTCTCAGTTCCCAGTCTAGAGCCACAAGGTATCCTTGTGGCATTGCTACCAGTGAGATGTGTTTGAGGGGCTGGGGCAGTTGAGTTGTGGAAGAATTTTCTTTGTGTGAAGCTCAGCTCCAGCTCTGTCACGCTTGATGGAGCTGTTTATGAACTACTTCCTTTCAACCCCAACCAGCAGACCCCTGGCTGCATTTCACAAGCTATTAAAAACACGAGTGCTCTCTTTGCTTGTGTGTGTGGCATCTAACCATTTATTTTGAATATTGCATATTTGGAAAAGCATTCAAAATAGAAAATGACAGCTTTGGGGGATTTTGCCTGTGCCCCGAGTGAACTGGGCCTATAATCTGAAACATACTCACATTATGCAGGAATGATGGCCGCGGTCTGGGGCTGGGGATTTTTTTTTTTTTTAATACTTGAAAGCTCTATTTTTCTATTTTCAGGGAATTTTGTTTTGATTTCTGCTTTCCATAGACAGTAGCAGACACTCACCTCCCTTAATCATTCATGGGTTTCCTTGCTGTTTTTATTTTGGCTCCAAAGAGTTTTTCCTTCTCCAAAAATACCCTCCAAACCATACAAGATTTTTCTCAGTATTATTTAAACCAATACAATCTTTTGTTAAGTGATGTCCCCACACTTTATTGACACTTTCAGGAACATTTTATCCTTTGGTAAACCCTGTGAAATAGTGATCATTCTTCCCTCCATGTTATGGACAGATGAGGAACTTCAACTTCTGAGGGTGACTGAAGGTCACACAAGGTCATATCGGTGCCTGGGGTCTATGTCTAAAGTGCCTACACTTCTTAATCATCCATCTGTCCAACCACCCATCTTTCCAAAAGCAATAATTACACTCCAGCGAAAGAGTCAACAGGCCATCGGCTACCTCAGGAGCCTCTGGACGCTCTCAGAAATTCAATGTAATAGAGTTGTTAGGTTTTCTAGCAGGGCTGGAAAATTGCTCACATCAGAAGACAGTGGCTAAGCATTATCATGTTTGATAGCATCCTACCCAACTACGCTGAAGGCTGCTTAAGCTAACACAAGCTCTTGCTCATGCAGTCCACACGGGCAGCTGCTTTTCCTAGTGAGGGCTAAGTCCATGCTGACAGCTCCAGAGTGAGTGGGAGGGGCTCCCTTGCTCTTCTCCTGGCTCAGCTGGCAGTATCTCAACCATACTATTATACTGACACCAAAGAACACACTAGTCATCCAGTTCTCTTTGCCTTTCCTCCATACTCACTATTGGTGACTGGTGATTGGAATTTCTTACAAAGAAAGCAATAGTGTTGTTGGGGCTGGAGAGATGGCTCAGTGGTTAGGAGTATTTGCTATCAACACAGAAGACTTCAGTTTGGTTCCTAGGACCCTTATGGGGTAGCTCTTAGCTGTCTGGAACTCTAAGCCCAAGGGATCTGATGCTCTCTCTTTTGGCTTTCATAGCACCTACAAGCATGTGGTAGACATAAATACAGTCATGCATATGCACATGCACACATATGTACAGATAAAATGAATATGTAAATCTTTCAAAAGGAAGAATTAAAGAAAAGAAGAGGGCCAAGAAGTGGGAGTGAGTGGGTAGGAGAGCAGGGCAGGGGGAGGGTACAGGGGACTTTTGGGAGAGCATTTGAAATGTAAATGAAGAAAATATCTAATAAAAAAAGAAAAGTAGAAAGAAGGGAGAAATAATGAAAAAAAAGGAGGGAAGACAGATATACAGAAAGACAGTTGTGTTCTAGTCAGAGGTTGGCACACATTTAATAAAGGACCACAAACATAGGATTATATGAGATACTTGCCTTAGCAGCAAGATACATGAAGAACATTGAAAAAAATCAATAATTAAGATAAATAGTATTTTAATACATGTGTTTTGAAAAATTAAAATTAGAATTGTATATTCAACAAAATGTCAAAACCTAAAGACCAGCTCCTTCCAGTGTCCTTCAGCACCATGCAGATGAGTGCATAATCAGAAATAATAATCATCAATACTGCATGCTAGAAAGAGTATTGATATCCTAGGCAGAATTTGCTCAGTATTTAGCTGTGTCACTCCTCAAGACCTTAAAACCCTCCTTATATTCTTCCTCCAGGTCTCCTTTAATTGTAATTGTACCTTGCTGCTGCCCCTCACTGTTCTTAAGTCAGGACACCCAGGGAACCCTTGTGCCTGGAAATGACTCTGTGTCTCTCCTACTCATGAGTGGAGCTGCTGAGATGGAGGCTTCACTGGCCTCACAAGCCTGCTAGACATCTTATTATGTGGCCATGGTAAAGGAGGCAGGTGGTTAGAGATCCCTTTGCAAATGCTTGTTTGATCCCAGAGCCAGATTTCAAAACCTATGTCTCACTCCCACTAGTTAGCTGCCCAGTAAGCAAGATTAGTGATAAATATGTTTAGTTTCTGCATTACATCTTTGTTCTGCATTGAGAAAAAACCTTGCAGAATGCAACTGGAGTAGAACAAGGTGAAAAGGAAATGGGCTTTCTGGTTTGGTGCCACTTGAATACTGTGTTTGCTTAGATACTGTTTGTTTGGAGTGTCGACATCTCAGCTGAGGTCGTAGGTTGGGTGAACAAGGGCTGCCCAGGTGAGTTACTGGCTCTTCTCCGATAGACTCACATCTCTACCCAAACGGTTTGACAATGTAAATTTCTTACAATGTAAGACTACAGTTCACAAACTGAGCTTCAAGTTGGGGTTGAAAAAATTTGCTGTAAGACTCCATGTTGCTCAAGAATGCACCATACTCCATAACAGAAGGGGAGAAACCATTCCTAGTTCTCGGCTTCCCAGAAGCACAGCCTAAGAGACAAAGCAAGTTCTCAGCCTCTCCCTGGCCCTGGAGTCCATTGTGATCCATGGGTTCCTTACATGAGCAGTTCTCATACATGCACCCTTTCCTGAGCCATTTTGAAGGGTTAGCATGTCATCTCTGTCCTGCCTCTGGTGCTCCTGGACCATGGTGGACTAAAATAACAACCAGTCTACCAAGATATGTCTACTGGTGCCATAATGGCATACCTATTATGGGAATAACCAACAGCCTTATGATTGGACTTGAGACTCACTTCTGAAGAGGGAATTCATTGCTAGTACTGTAACCTGGTCAAAAGCCCAGGTCCTGGGAGGAGGGAGGACCTACTAGTGTTCTTTTACTAAATTTATATATTGTCAAACTGCCTTCTAAATATTTATGTTTATACACATTTATTAGCACGACTCTCAGCCTTCATCAGAGAAGCATCTTTTATGGTATGTGATGGTTAATATAGAGATTCATAGCTGGGAAATGCTGAGAATAAACAACTGTTGAGTGCTTGGCTCTAAATAGCATAACTGCACCATGATGTCCAACACTTGGGGCATGCCACAGAAAGAATCCACAAGCCATAGAGTAGGGAAGATTACTGAGAAGCCGTGACTTCTGGACATGATGTGATGTTTGTACCGTGAACTTATTGCAGCTGTGGTTACCAACACAGGAATGGGCCAGTCAACATTCTAACATGCATGGAGCTCCAGGTTCATGAGGCTGTGGCTCTCCCTGAGGGTCTATGGTCAAATATGCATCTGTAGGCAACCACACTCAAAGGGAGATGGATTCCAGTTCCCTAACTTCCTCCACCAAATACACTCAACATCAAAGTAAGGGGCATTTTGGGGAATAACAAAATTTAGGTGAGAGAGAAAAAGAGACAAGAAGGAGAAATGGAAGTAAAAATGACTAATTATTGTACACATACAAGAAATTATCAAAGAATAAATAATGAAAGCATGGGCATATAATTACATGCAATTTAAAACATGAAACAAGAATCATGATTCAACCCAAAATGTATTGACATTTCATTGAATAAAAATCTAAACTTTTTAAAAAACAGTATATAGTGGGTTTTGTTTGTTTGTTTGTTTGTTTTTTAAAGTAACATGTCTTAGTTAGGGTTTTACTGCTGTGAACAGATACCATGACCAAGGCAACTCTTATAAGGACAACACTTAATTGGGGCTAGCATACAGGTTCAGAGGTTCAGTCCATTATCATCAAGGTGGGAACATGGCAGCATCTAGGCAGGCATGGTACAGGAAGAGCTGAGAGTTCTACATCTTCATCTAGAGGCTGCTAGCAGGATACTGACTTCCAGACAGCTAGGATGAGGGTCTTGAAGCCCACACCCATGGTGGCACACCTACTGCAAAAAAGCCACACCTTCTAGTAGTGCCACTTCTAGACAGAGCATCTACAAACCATAACGCACATGATTTTAAAATGTTGAAGTTCCAGCTGGGGCAGAGCTAGAGCTCCAGACCCCTTCTCATACCCAGAGACAGCTTAGCTCACAGGAGATCTGTCACAATCAGGCTCACAGGTGAGACAACCTCCCTCACTCCTATCACAATACCTGGCCCAACTGGCACAATGGGGCCCATTAGAAGCAAGACCTATCCACCTGCAAAACTTCTGGTTCACAACTGCACTGGAGTAGATCAGGTGCTACAGAACCCCTGTACCCACAACATCCACACCCAGATACAGCTCAACTCCCAGATCTCCACCATAACCACATTTGCGGAGACAGCCTGATTTAACAAGGTCCATCATAACCAGTCACAAAGGAGGGAGAGGATCCAGTCAGAGACAGCAAAGCCAGTTAACACCTGATATAACCAGATGGTGGGAGGCAAGTACAAGAACATAAGCAACAGAAACCAATGCCACTTGGCACCATCAGAACCCAGTTCTACTAACACAGCAAGCCCTGGATTCCCCAACACAACTGAAAAGCAAGATTCTGACCTAAAATTCCATCTCATGATAGACTTAAGGACTTAACTCCCTTAAAGAAACACAGGAGAACACAGGTAAACAGGTAGAATCCCTTAAAGAGGAAACTCACAAATCCCTTAAAGAAATACAGGAAAACACAATCAAACAGGTGAAGGAATTAAACAAAACCATCCAGGATTTAAAAATGGAAATAGAAATAATTAAGAAATCACAAAGGGAGGTAACCCTGGAGATAGGAAAACTGGGAAAGAGATCAGGAGTTACAAATGCAAGCATTACCAATAGAATACAAGAGATAGAAGGGAGAATCTCTGGCATAGAAGACATCATAGAAAATATTGACACAGCATTTAAAGAAAATACAAAGTGCAAAAATTACCTAACCAAAAACATCCAGGAAATTCAAGACAAAATGAAAAGACCAAACCTAAGGAATAGAAGAGAGAGAAGATTCCCAATGCAAAGGGCCAAGGAACATCTTCAACAAAATCATAGAAGAAAACTTCCCTAACCTAAAGAAAGAGATAGCTATTAATGTACAAGAAACCTATGTACAATAAAACCTCTGGTTTTATTTCTGTATAATCTATTTCCCAATTAGCCCCTGGCCTTTGACCCCCATTCAGGTTCCTTGACTGGGGCCTGAGGAGTTCTAAGCCTGGCAGGTGGCACAGTCTGAGATACCTGATCAACCAAGTGTCCTAAGTCAGATATTTTGTACCTTGCCCCTCACAGCAATTCCTTTAGTTTTCGGTGACCAGGTGTGAAGCTTGATGAGTCTGATGGATGAGTTGCTTATCAATCTCCTTAGGTAGGATGGTGCAGCCTTCAGAGGTCAGCAACCATCCGTCTCTTCTGTAAACCCCTCAGCATTTCCCCTGATGTCATTTGTCTTCAGCAGTATATTCAGAAATGGCTGGGAGTGCAGGGGACAGCAAAGCTAGTAGGATGTTGGCAGTGGAAGCTTGGGTGGCCTCCCTATTGGTTTCACCAGCTAGCCTGTTCCCCTGGGCTGTTTCTGATGTCCCCTTTCTAATGCCCAGGGCAATGAATTATGACTTCTTTCAGAGGAAGCCATAACACCTCCAATAGAGCAAGTATTTCCTTCTGCAGTCAATAATTCCATCTGCTGTCAGTGTAAATGTTAACTATGCCTCCTTTTGCCAGTTTCAATGCCTGGGTTAGAACCTTTAGTTCAGCTTTCTGGGCTGAAGTTCCCGGCAGCAAATCAGTTGGCCAAATAACGGAATGCAAGTCCATTACTGCCACCCCTGCATACCTGATTCCATTCTGGATGAAGCTGCGCCCATCCATGAAGTAGATAAGTTCAGTGTCTGGCCAGGGTCTGTCAGTCAATTCTGCTATGATGTTCTGGATGTGCTCCAGAACTATTGAGCAACCATCCTGTGTGTCTGAGGATGGATCAGGTAGTGGGGTGGCTGGGTTTAGGGCAGATGATGGGTTATATCTTATGTGAGGGGGATTCAAAAGTAAAGCCTGAAAGTGAACCAGTTTGGCCTTAGACAGCCACCAGCTGGGTGGATTCCTGGGGGTCCCTTCAATAGAATGGGGGATGCTGATAACAAGTTCCTGCCCCAAGGTTATTTTATCAGCATCCTTGACTAACAGTGCAGTAGCAGCTATAATCCAGAGGCAGGCTGGCCATCCTTGGGTCACGAGGTCCAACTTCTTAGATAAATAAACCACAGGTCTTTTCCATGGTCCCAAAGTTTGGGTAAGCACCCCCTTTGCTCTCTCCTTTCTCTGATCCACATACAGGTGGTAAGGTTTGTGAATGTCCAAGAGAGCCAAGGCTAGCATCTTAAAAGCCATGCCCATCTCAGGGGTCCATTCTCTTCTTGGGCCCTGGTGGCCTCATGTAATGGTTTGGCTAACTCAGTGACCCTTGGCACCCAAAGCCTACAGAACCCGTCAGATCCCAAAAGTTCCTGTACTTGCCTTTGGGTTGATGGAACTGGGGTGCTGAGGATGGCTTGCTTCTGGCGCATCTGACAGCATATGTTGGCTGGCCCTCCTCAGATAGGGGACCTCAAGTTGACAAAGCTGGGTCTTCTTAGTCAAGTTGACTCAGCTCCTGAAGCAGGTCTTGTGTGCCATGTGGTGATATATGGCACTTGGTCCAAGTGGCCCCAAGTCTCATAGACTAAACTTTCACCCTGCAGATGATGGGGAGATGGAAAGTCCCCTCCTCAGGCCATGAGTGGGCCGTTCATTCCTGCAAAAGATGGTTAGTTTGTGGGGACTAACAATCAGACCCAAGTGACTCAGCGAAAGAGTCCTTAATATGGTTCAGGACCAAGCCCAGTGAGGTGCTTTGTGCCTGTCCCATCCTAGGAATCAAAGAAAAAATTGTATGAGAGGATAAGAAGCAGAAACAGAATACACACAGACAGACACAGGAGGTCAGAATACACACAGACAGACACAGAACATTCCCAGGAAAACAAAAACAAACTGAAAGCCTATCTCAGACTTTGTGTCTCCCTGCACATGGAAACCCATAGACCCACAGCCAGTTCAGAATCCAGATGGGAAGTAACAAGGCCTCCAGCTTCTGGTAAGGGGTCGGGAGCATCTTCCATTGCTCCTGGCCAGGTGACAAAATACAGGTCCACTTTGTTCCTCTCAGCCTCCAGATTAAACCCAAAACAAATACAGATATGGATAAGACAAAAGAAAACTGGGTGCCAGGAGTTACCATCAGAAAAACACTCTACTATTTGGGTCAGGGGAGGTCTCCAGTGAATCCTAGGACAAGCCTCCACATGCAAAGGTCCATGATTCCCTGAAGAATGATACCCCAAATTCAAATACTATGTAAATGCAGAGAGTTTTATTCTGCAGAGGCCCAGCATGCTGGGGCCTTCCATTATCAAGACAGAGAGACAATCAAGTAAGCTTGCAGGTCTGATTTAAAGTGCATTAGGGAATTCTGGGGTAAGTAAGTGACTGCTATGTTAATCTGTTGGCTCCGTCTCTATGGACATTCCATTACTGGGACCTGGGGGCTGGAAACAAAATACAAAAGAGCCAGATATAGTGTCTTATACCTATAATTCCAGCATTGGGGAGGCTGAGGCAGGGGGATTGCTGTGAGTTTGATGTCAGTCAGGCTAGAATTTGAGAACTTGTCTCAAAGAATAAAATGTTCTATAATGTTTCCCTTCATGGTAAACTCTTGCTTCCTAATTTCTTTGCAATATGTCCTGCTTTCTGTAGTGTCTCCTTCTGTTTGTGTCTCTTAGCTTTTCTTGGAAGCCTTTAACTATCTAGTGTTTTTGAGTGCCTTTACATATTAAAACAAAAACCAAACAACAACAACAAAAAAAAAAAACAAATAAAAACCATGCAGGAAGCTGATGGGGGACTGCTTCCTTCTGGGAACCAGGTCCTGAACGGCCTTGACTTTGTGCCAGTGATGTAGATCTTTTCAGTGGGATGGGACCACTTCCATTCCCCAACCTAGGCTTTAAGTTTCATTGCTGTTCAAAGGTAGATGGGGAAAGGAGCCTGGGGTAGCACTGTTCAGCAGTCAGTCTGGTCTGCTGCTGAGCCAGCGACCGTGTTGTTTATTTCCAGGAGTAAGTGCTAACCCACTAAAGGAGGGTTGGAATCACAACCCAATCTCTCCTTTGTCTGCTTTGTCCTTGCCCCTGGGCTTTCCAACACTTGAGCATTTCCAGAGATCCTGGGCAACTCCATCTGCTTCCCAGCCAAAGAACCACCTAGAAGCATGCACTTTGAGCCCTGTACCCTGCTGGGCTCATCCTCTTTATATATGTGTATATTTTATGGCTTATGGCAACAGCTGCCTCCTATGGCTGGTGAAGAACTGGTGTTGCTGTTTCTTCTTGTACTTACTGTTGTGGGTGCCTCTGAGAGCAGAAATGATCATCCTACCGCAGTACACCAGGAGTGAGGTCTTTGTCCTTTCAGCTGGCTATTAAAGGATTCTCTCCTTTCCACAGTGCCTGGGTTTGGTTCCCATAGTGTTTCAAGGTCATCCTGACGATTTACTAAGTTGAGTTATCTTAAACGACAGACATCAAGTATTACCTAAAGACACCTAGCATTTCTGGGAGGAGATTGGGAGATGAAATAACCAGAGCCCAGGTCCCAGGGCCGTTCACTATGTAGGTGCTTCTTGGATCGGTATTTCTGTTCCTTGCAGCGGGTTTAACTCTCTTCAGTTTATTTTTCAATCTATTAATCTGGTACAAAAAAATAAAAAAAGAACTGTCTGAAGTTCAACATGTTAAGATGTTTTCAACTCAGTTTTCTCTCTCATCAGCTGCAGGGTGGGGTGGGGGGAGGGTGGGTGGACGTGAGTGATGAGAGTACGCTTAGAGCTGTTGACGAAATTATTGATGATTTCTTTAAGAATTCGGCAGTCCATTTGCTTATTTATTGAATTTGTCAAACTGGCTTTATGTGCCAGGCAAAACGAATGCTGATTCCAAAACGAAGAAACCCCAATTTTGTACCAACAGGTTAGCAGGGGAGGCAGGTACAGGAGTACATCACTAGGACCCAAGGTGGCTAAGTGTAAAGAGATGCAGTATGGGAGTACAGACCATAAACAAATACCCCAGCCTGGGAGCATGATGGCACAATGAGGCTTCCTCACCTAAGGGGTGGTGGCAACAGTTACTGAAAGATCAGAGGATGTCTGAAGGGGTGTTAAAGAACAGACATAACCAGAGATCACAGAGGTGTTAAAGAACAGACATAACCAGAGATCACAGAGGTAGAGTTAGTGTTGTTCTGGAGGGCAAAGGCAATTTTGAATGTGTGGACTGCCTTAAAGACTCACAGTCTACTCACATGAGGCACAGTCCTCCCTCCAGTCCCTAGACACGTGGACATTCGAGGGACTCTCAATTTCCAAGATTCCAGATGTGGTGGATACATCTGTCGTATGAATTGGGTATAGTGTCCAGGGAAGTGTGCACATTTACACTTGTGTATGTGTAGGTGTGCTTGGGCTCTGTCATCTTTGGCTGGTTTTATGTTGGCTTTCACTGTCTTTTTCCCCTTAGCTGTTTCAGTCTGACCTCTTCCACTGGTCTATTAGATTAACGTATAATCTAATATGCATGTATATATTATACATACAAATATACAATAATGTGGTCTATTGGGTTACACTCTGCTGTACTTCTCTGTGACGTCTCTGTGTGATTCTCTAGGAAAACAGCTGCCATGCTCTGTGAAAATTCTTGTGCTCTGGCTGATACTACAAAGCAGACTTCTTTGCTGTGAGCTGGCTCTGACTGCCCCTGGATTTCCTGAGAAGGTGTTCCTGCCCGGGGCTATGAGGGAACTGAGACACAGCCATCTCCCTTGAGACATACAGGGAATTCTAGCTCAGCACTGAAACTTGGCTGCTGAGGTTAACATGAATTTTCCTAATTAGATTGTTCATAAAAGAGGATGTCCCAATCACCAGAGGTTCTCAGACTTTCTTTAGAATCCAGGGCAAGCTGATGGGGACATCACTCAAAGCTGCTCCCATTGGGGCAGCTGCATGTAGCTTCCCTTTACGGAGACTATAAAGGTTGCTATGGGCTGCTGCTGTAGGAGGAAGCTTCTCTGATGTTGTCTGAGCAAGATGAAGTCTGATCTATGGGCTGGAGAGAGCACTGACTGCTTTTCCAGTGGTCCTGAGTTCAATTCCCAGCAATCAGATGGTGATTGCTCACAACCATCTGTAATGAGAATCTGATGCCCTCTTCTGGTGTGTCTGAAGACAGCGACAGTGTGCCCACATACATGAAATATAAATAAATAAATCTAAACAAAAAGACTGATCTATAAGTATAGCAGAATATCGTTAGGAGTTACTTTATCACTGTTTTTGTTTTTGTTTTAGGAGCAGTATTATTTGATTTTACCCTATGTCTCTGGGCTGTCTAGTCTCTGGTTCTTGGTCATCCAAGCAGTGTTTTGTGTGTGTGTTCCATCTCCTGAAGTGAGCCTTAAGTCAAATTCCTGCTTTTCAAGGTCTGTCAGATGATTCTGGGCCAGAAGGCTGAAGACTGATGGTCCAACTTCCTGACATTAAGCCTATGAGTTAAGGGCCGGATAGTAAATTCATGGCTCTGAGTTTATTGTTAGGGTGTTTTCAAGATATTTTAATTAGAAAGATCTGAAAGTAGTTAATGGACAACAGTCCAGATTACTTCATACAGATAGATAGTTTTCAAAAACATCAGAAATCTAGAGAATGAGACATTCAATGTTATTTATTCACTTGTTATTGAAACATATTCGCTCCTAACAGCTCCTCAATCATGGATTCAAAGAAGCAGCTGAGCATCTCTACCTCCAGGTGAGGCTGTACATTGTGGCTAGGTAGCCACTGGGCAGAAATTGCCTCTCTCTCCTGCAGACCTGTACCATCCTTCAGAGGACACAAGTTTAGATTAGGACAGCTTCGTTCTGCCGAAACAGAACAAGCTAGTCCTTAATAATTCCTGGTTTTTTGCTTCAACTTCCTGACTACCTGAAGCTGTATAGGTAGGCAGCTGTCTCAATTTGTCTCAGTTCTGGAAGCTGTGTTGGATTTCCTACATTTTCAGATAATGTTAGTCATTCTCGGATTTCTGACGGGATTGAAGACTAGTTATAGTCTCCTATCCAACCCAGGCTCTTTAACATTGAGAAAATATATTTGAGAAGATGGTTTTTAGATAATACACAAACTAAACCAGATTATAACATGGATTTATAAGCCTCTTTTAAGTTAGGATAGCTAACATTGTTCTATTTCATTGACAAAAATAATGGATGGGGTGTTAGGTGTATTTTGTACTCTATAAATTACAGAACGATCGTGCTCAATTTATATCTGAGATAAAAGAGTCTTTTAATTGGACAGAAAGGGGGAAGTGGTGTTGTTTGTATTTTGATGTTAATTCAGCTTCTCCAAGAGTGGCTGCCTGGGATGAGGAGTGACTCATGTACTGAGGACTTCATATGACCCTTCTAATGAATTAAAAATATATATATCACTGGGCAAGTAGGTGAGACTTCCCAGTCAGAGAGAGAAGACAAGAGGCAGGAAAGAGACTGACTTTTGGACAGGAGACAGGTGGAGGTCAAAATGTAGCTAACAAGCGGCCCCTGGTTTAGATGGTGAATCTGCCAGAATCTGCCACCTGCAGAGTTATATTTAGTATAGCTTTCAAAATTAGAATGCTAGCTGCTGTGACTAGTAATTGAGTTAACCCGTTGATTCTCAACTAAGTTTGTGTGGTATTTTCTTTCATGTGGTGACTCAACTGGGTTCCAAAGAGAAAGATATGATGGCAAAGCATGGGTTTTCAAGAAGCCCACCCTAAAAGGTCCTGGGAATTTGGAAGCGTGGGGCTGGCATGTAATGACCCGACAGTGGGAACTTAGGGAGCTGGGTGGAGAGATTTTGGAGCTCTGGGTCAGAAAGTCTCCGTGAGAAGAGAATAGGCCAGTGCCTTGCTGGTGAGAGTGTGGATTGATATTTCACACAACAGGCTGGTTCTTGGATTTCTCTTGGGCTGTACAAAGTAAGGACTTTGCCACATACCCCTAAGACTGAGTTTTATCAGAAACCGTGTGATCTCTGCCCTTCCAGAAAATGCTGATTATGACTTAAGAGTGTACTCATGGTGGCATCTGTATTAGATATTTGAATTTTGAATGGTATATTGAGGAAAAAATAAAGATTTCTGGGGAAAAAATCTAAAGATAACTGTCACTTATGTCACTTACTATGAAGCTTTTTTTGTGCAAACTCAAGTTGAGGTATGCACTCTGTTACCCAGCCTGTACTTGTGAGCTGTGCCGCCTGCTACCCAGCCTTAACCATGAGCTCTGCACTCTGCTACCCAGCCTATACTGATGAGCTGGGCTCTCTGCTACTGAGTTTTGTCTTCACCATCACCTATTTCCCGTCTTTTAAGAATATAGAACTCTGGTCACTTTTTTGAGAGAGTGTTGAACATGGCTACCCAAGACTGCCCAGGTACAAGTTGCAATTATTGTTATTTCTCCCTGTGCCTATTAGGATTTTAATTCAGTCATAGACCATGAGGTTATCAACTTGGCTATTAGTAGTGTTTGAAGCAAAAATTCACCAACAAAGACTGAAAGGAAGCAGCAGCTATAGAATGACCAAAGACAATTTTTTGCTCCAGATTTTTAGGAAATGCTAGTTGGTTACTTTGGAGTAAAATGCAAAGCAATAATCTATTTTCCAGGTAAAAAAGGAGTTAACCAAAAAGAAATAGAAATGTATTTACTTATGTTGATCTGAATTTCATTCTTTCATTTTTTTCTGTAGAACTTATTAGCTGGAGCTAAATGTCATCACTGACTAAGATAAATGTAGGGAAATTCATACTTTAATCATTGGCTGTAATATTCAAAGATGAAATACAGCTTCATATCCAATAACAGAATTATTTGCAGGCATTATTAGTCCCAAGGGATAGCAAACATAGACCATATCCGGATCCATCTAGAAGGAACAGCAAGTCTGGAGAGGCAAGAGTAGCAATTCTTGGCAGTTTAATGATGGCACCCAACTCAAGCTCTCTGTTGCAGTGGCTCAAAGAAGATGGACCCCAAAGAGACCTTTAGAGGCTGACTAAAGTTAATACAGCATTCATTTATTAAGCAAGAAATACGGGTCTACCATCTGCCTGGCACCAGGTGTGTATCTATCTGTGTCATGAGCTGCCTGCCGTACGTATTGACTGAAGGAGCGTATGGTAAGACTTTACTCTTCTCCTGGCTATTAAAGCAGCATGCTCTGAACTCAGTTTCAGAAACTGTGGGACTTGGGGGAGAGGCTGCAGGACAAAATGAGGATTGTGGTCAATGAGAGGATCCCTGTGCCATGAAAGCGCGTGGCTGAAGAGCTCTGGACTCATCGCTTGACATACTGCGCGTTTCATGGCGTAGAACATTTACAATGGCATGTTTTCAGGTGTGTGTCATCTGGGCTACATGCAGTGTAGGGAAAAATATGAACAAAATCAACTCAACTGATGTTAAGGATGAGCTTCAGACCTGGGGCCTACAATCCAAGGAGAGGTGGTGGCTGAGGGGTTAACCATGCCAGTTTCCAACTCTGGGATGTGAAAAGAAAATCTGTAGGAAAAAAAATACACCAAGCAGACTCCTCAGATGTGTTCTTAGGAACACGGGCTGCTCTTGTCAAAGACCCGTCACACATGCAAGGCTAACAGTTTTTTTGCAGTCCTTGAACAATAACTGCTTTGAGATGATGACTTCATTTCGCATGCTCAGAGGGAAGCACATGGCTTGGTGGGCAGCACTTTTCTGCATGTAGTCCTGTGATTGACATGGACAAATATTTCCTCTAGTGGTAGCACA
The DNA here is from genome assembly GCF_978045245.1 of Mus caroli. Classification (NCBI taxonomy): domain Eukaryota; kingdom Metazoa; phylum Chordata; class Mammalia; order Rodentia; family Muridae; genus Mus; species Mus caroli. The sequence continues at coordinate 20,008,020 of NW_028227266.1, forward strand.
ATCATGGCTGCTTTGGGTGCTACACAGCCTGGGGTGAGCTGGCCAGGGCCAGGTGATGGGAGACCGATTTTGCAAGGTGTCTTCTATCTTAAATCTCTTTGTTACAGCCTGTAAGAAAGTCAGGGTTTTCACCGCAAAGGGCTATTTTGAGTCCTGATGGCAAGCAACATTTTTGGTTTTCTTTTTAATGAATTTCAAGTGGTAACTTGAAACTTAACTTGGGCTGTGGACTAGGCTTCCCACTGTGTTGAGAGGTGCTTCTCCTGGATCTCAGGTGCCTGGGAGAGGTCCAGACCCTCCGTAACTGAACTAAACTCGTGGAGAATCCACAAGAAATACCTGCAGTTGTTAGACTGCTTGTCTCCTGCCAGAGTCTCCACAGATGTGAAAGGTGACAAAGACTAAGAGGGCCTGAAAGACAAGGGCTGTGGGCAGCTTGAGAGAGGCCCAAGAAAGATACCAGGAAGAGTCTTTAAAAAAAAAAAAAAAAAAGGTTCCAATGCCTAATTATCATTTGATTCTCCTTCTACAGACAGTTCCAGAAATTTGAACCCTGCCTGGTCATGAAAATCACCCTCCTTCATCCTGAAAAATTGTCTCTCACTGTCAAAGATTAACCTGACGGGCAAAGGAGAGGTCATGAGGGGGTCTCACTTCATAGTTTGTCATTACTGTCTGCTAGTTTGGCCTCTGACATAATTACCTTTTCTAATTTAATAAACATATGGAATTACTTTTTCCTAACCATGACTGTGGAGTCAGACTTTATGTTTCCTTTAATAAGATTACAAAGCTTCTTGAGGCTGAGAGAAAAATCTCTTTCATGTAATTAAGGAATTGCTCAGAAGGATTTTGAAGGCAAAGATTTGAGCACAGTGTTTTCATCCTCGCCAAAGTGTCTGTGTATGGGGCAATTGGGAGACGGCTTCACGGGTAAAGGCTTTCCATGAAAGCAAAGGGCCTGAGTTCAGATTCCAAGAACTAACTCCTGCAAGAACTCTGGGTGTGACAGGGCACGCTTGTGACCACACAGCCTAGGGTAGAAAGCAGGTGTTAGAGACAGGAGTCTTCCAGGCTTGCTGTCGAGCAAGTGTGGCAAACTTGTGAGACCGTGGTTCAAAAACACAAGCAGAAATCGATAGAAGAAGAGAGATGGTGTTGGCTTTAACCTGATTTGCAAATATTCTGGCATTGTTTTAAATTTAATTTACATACTAAATATATTATATATAATTAAATTATTTCTAATTTAATTTTAATTATATACCTGCTATGCAAATATATATATATGTATATATATGTATGTGTGTTAAAATAGCTCCTCAAATTTATTTTAGTGGTATGTCATATGAATTCCAAGTATAAATATTAAAAGCTAACCTTGTAATAACACCTGACTCCAGGGTGATTTGTATGTGTGTGGTATAATAGAGTTCTTTGCTTTATCAAATAACTTTCTGTGGAGTTGATTTAAGCAGCATTCCCACCCAGGCAATTTAACAGAGGATTATGCTATAAAAAATTACCAAGCACTTTGATGTACACTAAACTTCTTGGGTTCATTTTTACTGAGTGAAGTAAGGCATTTTTGTCTTCCATTCCATGGCTATTGTAAGTAACTGTATATGTGCTGGAGCCTGGACTTCAGTAGTGTATTGTAAACATACCCTTCTCTTTTGAGTCTTTTTGCAGAAGTGACTACACATACTGAATTTACTGTGCAACAAGACAGTGTCATGGCTGTGGGGACACACAGGACACCTGCGAGCATGTGAGCTTGGTTCCCAGTTGGTGGCACTATTTTAAAGGTGTTGCAAATTTAGGTAGGTGAGGCCAAGCTGGAAGCAGTAGGTCTGAGGGAGCGTGAGTGTTGGGAGGTCCCACCCGATCTCCTGTCCCTCCCTTGCACTCTATTTCCGGTTCTTTAGGAGGAGAACAGCCTCCCTTCAACACGCTCCTGCCACCCTTGTGTTCTGCTCAAGAGCACTGACCTCCCTAAAACCAGGACTGAATCCTCCATTGTTTAACTTCTTTCCCTCAGATATTCTGTCACTGTGATGGAAAACCATCCGCGTCACAGTGGAGGTAAAGGGAAGGCTTCACAGAAGGGATGGGAAACATTTGAGCTTAGTTTTCAAGGATGGCCATTAGGTAACCAGTTGATGATAACAGCATATATAGACCCTTATTAACACATGTCACATCATGACATTGTTTAGGACTTTATGATTGAGGTGACTTGGGAGACTGAGGAGACTGTAATCTCTTTTGGTTTCATTGCTCTTAACTGGCTAATCCTTTTCCATCTCCTTTGCCTTTTCTTATTTCTTTCCCCCAATTTTTAATGTCTGGGTTTCCTTGGTCCTTTCCACTGGCTGTCATGCTCTTATGATATCATTTGGCCTCAAGGACTCCCATCCTATGAGAACCCAGCGCTCTTCTCCACCAGACCATGCCAGAACAAGCATCATCTGTACATGCATATGACATATGTGTCTGTGCATGTGTTTGTGTGTGTACATGTGTGCACATGTATGTGTACTTGTGTATGCATGCATTTGTGAGTATGTGTGCCTGTGTTTGTGTGTGTATGTACATGTGTTTGTGGATGTGTGTGTGTTTGTGCATGTACACACATTTCTGTCTGTGATCCAGAGATTGATGCTGACTATATCTTCCTGTATTACTCTCCATTTTAATTTTTGCAAGACAAGCTGTCTTACTGAACCTGTAGTTTGAGAGGATCAGTGGCCACCAGACCCCAGAGATTCTCCAGTTTCTTCTTTCCCGCTTACAGACGCAGGCTACAAAGTCAGCTTTTGATATGGGTGCCGGAGACCTGAACCTGGGTTCTTATGTGAGCATTCTACTGACTGAGGTGTCTTGCCAATCCCAAGCAAAGAACAGAGGTCGACAGACAGATGATGCTGTCAGGAGCTTGATCTTGGGCTTTCCAGCCTCCATTCTGTGAGAAAATAAATTTACATATTCTAAATCACCTGGTCTCAAATGCTCATGTATAACAGCACAAACTAAGTTAGAAAGGACATTGAGTTAACTCCTCACTGTTGGGTATACCAACACCTCTCAGAGGTGGACAATCTAAATTCCTAATATCCTCAACATTCGCATTTGTATTTGTGTACTTAAAGACTATTCAGATTGAAATTTTCCAATAATAAATGGTCAACTTCCTCTACTAGCCTGCCAAAACCAAATGCTTCCTTACCTTAGTGGGTGCTACTCCAATCTTCTAGTTGTTGAAGTCAGAGTACTAAAGTTATTTTTCTTTGTTGAAGTCAAATTAGCAGAACATAAAATGCACTATTTCACTACTTCATGCTGTGTAACTCAGTGCCTTGTAATAAATCCATGATGTTTTGCATATATTACCCAAAGCCATCTTTTCCCTGTGCACCATTCTCTTTGTCTCTCCATCCCCCAGCAAGACCTGGTCCATTTTCTATAGCCTCACCCTGTTCACATAAACAGAATTGTTCTGTGATATGTGTCTTTTGCATCTGGCTTATTTCACCAAGGGCAATGTCTTTATAGTTCATCCATTATATACTTAGAGCCTTTGCAACTCTCTCTCTCACCTCAAATCTAGCCCATCAAGAAATCCCATTAGACGTATCTCTGAAATGTATCTTGAATCTGAACTCTGCTCACTGCCTCCATCACCTTTGCTTCCTGTGAGGTATCACCATGCTTCCCTGTAGCATAGCAATTGCCTCAAACTCCTGTCCCTGACTTAGCATTGCCTGTGTGCTTTCCAACATATCGATCTGATGTGCTCCAAATCTGAATCATGTGTTGATCCTCTCCTCAAAACCTTGCCATGGTTTCCAATTCTACTCAAAGGTAAAACTAAAATCTCTACTGTGCCCCACAGGATGCCCACAATTTTCCCAAGAGTTGATGTGGGTATCCTTCTCATTTGGACCAGCCTATACTCTTCCTTGCCACGGAGCCGCACAGGCCTTTTTGCTGTTCCTCCATGCATTCATTGTCTTCCTGCTTTAAGGACTTTGTAGTCACTCTTCTTCCTCCATAGAATGTTGGTCAGTCCACGGATTTCTCACTCAGTGATGCCCAGCCAGCCTTCTCCCTCCACACTGGGAACTGCAATGTCCCCTACTTGTATTCTAATATTGCTTATTTTTTCCTGTTTCTTTTAAGTGGGCAATTATCATTCTCCAATTTGTCCTATTCATTATTTGCTTGTTTTTCATTCATTGATTCACTCATTCATTCATTCTTGTATGTGTGTGCCTCCAACCAAAATGTGAGCTCTACAGACTGCAAATTTTTGTTTCTTTCACCAATGGATTCCAAGAGGCTAGTACAGTAGTACACTTGGCACTCAGTCATTGCTTGAGAAATAGCTGTTAACTCGAAGATGTCAATCAAAATATCAAATAACATTTTTTAGAACTTGCTACCCTTCATTTAATTATTGAGCTGTGTGCCAGGAACTTAGCAAAGGCCATACTTGCAATTTTATCTCGTCTAGTCCTCAGCAATAACTCTGGGAGATGAGTATTTTTCCCACCTCCAGATGAGAGCACAAAGCTTTCTGGGATCAGATAGCATGCCCAAGATTTCACGGCTCATAAACATTCAAGCATTCTGGACTTAGTTTCTGTCCCATCAGCAACTTCGAATTACTAAGCAATTTGGCAGGGTGAGCTCTTTTTATTTGTTTGTTGTTGATTTGTTCTGTTTTCTTTTAAATAACAGAAAACACTTAACTGGCAGCTTGCTTGCAGTTTCAGGGGTGAGTCCATGACGGTATGGTAGGAGGCATGGCAACAGGCAAATAGGCATAATGCTGGCACAGAGAGCAATTTCTCCACTGTATCTTCCCCTCCAGCAGATCACCCCTAGTCTCTGCCCCTGCTGCCCCCAGGATGAAGAGTGGTTTCCAGGGTCTCCAGAAATGGGGCACTTTATAAAAGTTAGGTAGGGTTCAGTGGCGGGATGGCAGTGGGTGGTAGCATAGGGGGTCCAGTTCTCACCAACTCTTCACCTAGTCTCATCCACATGGAGCAGATATTAGCTGCACTGTACCTTAAATGCATCCAGTGGCTATCTTTACTCTTTTCAAGGTGAAGGCTAGCTAGCATGCTTCAGGACAATGCCCCATAGAACTAACTGGGGAGCAAGTGAAAGCAGGTTTTTGTTTGTTTGTTTGTTTGTTTTTAAGTGCTTAGAGAGGTTGTTTTTGTTTTTGTTTTGTTTCCTGACAGAATGCTTTGGCATAAAGAACTCAAATTTTCTTTTCTCTCATAGCTTTAAGGATATGGCCAAACTTAGACCTTTATTTAAGCAGCTCATATCCTGAGAGTCTGGGACACTTTTCTGACTTTTTCCCACTAAGAGCTTCAACTTGAGCGCAAAGGTAGTTCCAGAAGAAGCTTGAAGACAGCTTTTTGGAAGGCAGTTCATTCAGGTTGCCAAAATTTCCACCCCATGCTGAGCTGGCTCCTCCATGGGAACCCAAAGCCGTCATCCCTTCCTCTCTTGGCATCCCTGAGTGTAGATAAGGAGATAACCTAAGTCTGTTTGTTCCTCCTAACCCAAGTTCAACTTGGGAGAGAATTTCATTTCACAAAAGCACATTCAGATGACTGGAGCTGCCATAGAAGTAAGAGACCCTTTAGACTTGGGTCATGTTGAAGAGTCAAATTCAAGAGTGCTTTAGTATAAACACATTTCTAAGATTTCCTAAGGCCAGCGAATACAGTTATTTTTGTTGAAAGGAAATGGGTCTGAATAAAATAGCTGTGAATGCCACAGAGAAATCCTCATAGATGATAAATTACTACAGGAAGAAATGTGTATGCATTTACTATCAGTTTGACCTCGAGATTCAGCAAACATAGTGTAAGATAAAGGAAGACACAGATTAAAACTTAATACTTTTGATTAAAAGAGTCTCAAGATTATTTACAGTATCTTTTCTGTCTTTATAGGGATGGAGATACCGTTTGTGGTCTCTGATATGGAGCTGTGCATGTCCCAGCAAGGACCCACCTAATTAATAGGATAGATGGCATTGTGGGTAGACATTTTTACAGAAAACCTGGATCTCAGGAAAGAAGGGTGGGGGTGGGAGTCTGTGCTTTTCTGCTCCATAAGGACAGCTTAGTGTTTACCACCACTTGAGTTTTGATGGTCTGCTGTTACTGCACATAGACAAGCACTCTTATTTGTATCATCATGTCTGTTGTGATAAAACATGGCCTCTCTCTTCAAGGATTAAGATTTTTTGAGGAGACGATCAGCAACGGGGCAATGGTCATATCAAAAAGACAGGGTGCTGGGGAGGTGGGCAGCAGGCAGATAGCTCATGCTGCTAGTGAGGCAGAGAGGTGGCTTCTGAGGAGAGAATGTAATGAGGGGTACCCAGGAATTGATGTGCATGTGCTGAACTGTAAATGAGCCCCAAATAGGGAACATTTCCATCTTGCCAAGTGGCAGACTGCAACTCACCCAGAAGCAGCTACATCTCTGCCTTACTGCCATCTGTCCGGCTTCTTTCTCCTTTTAGCTCAGTGTTAAGTTCACTAAAAACAAGTGAGGTGTCATGTGTGTCAGGACACCATTTTGTAACATAACTACATTGGTTTGGGAGACTATGTGCTTGAGAAAAATCACTTCCAGGGAGGGGACAGAGGTGACTCTCTCTCTCTACATTTGCATACCATTTCTAGACAGGGTGTTAACGGGAATAATATGATGGAGCTGATATTTATTCATGTTTTCAGTGGCTAGTGCCAACTTCCCAGACCAGATTTCAGAGTCGAAAGGTGAATTTAAACACACTCTATCAGAGAAAGAAGGTAGAATATAAAGACCACACCCTTCCCTCAGAGTTCTCAGGGCTCTCACTGTAGCTCTGTGGTTTCAGCCAATCAGTCAGGGGTTTTTGTTACAGCAGCCTCAGCAAACGAATACATCTACCCAGCTCTGCCTTCTGGGTCCCAGTGGAGGAGAGCCTAGCAAGGTTTGCTCTTATATCTTAGCTATCCACTTCCATCTGTGCTGCCAGGGAAGGAATTTGGGAAGCCCAGGGGACTGTTTGTCTATTAAAATGGTATTGGAGGAGGGTAGAAATTCACAGATTAACTGGCTTTTGTTTTATGGAATGTTGGATAGAGAAGAAAAGGAAACAGCCCCCAGGGATGGCTTAATAATATGTACTCTTAGCCAGGAGTAAAAGAATTCACAAGTTATTGATGGGTTATTTTTAAGACAAAAGGTATTTTTGTGGATTTCCTTTTTAAGTAAAAAAACAAACAAACAAAAAAACCCAAAACCCCAAACCATCTTGGAGATTTGGTAGCCTTCTCTAAACCTCAACTCTTGAATCCCCATCCCTAACCACATGCTTGTTTCTAGTTACCCAAGAGCACAGAATTTATGTTCCTTCAGTGTCAAAGTCATGGATATTTCTTTCCTACATTTATTTAAGAATATGATAAGATATTAGTATTGTATTGATATTAATTATATTATTTTTATTTTTATTATTTTATATATTCATATAATTATCTTTATATTAATTTTATTAGTATTCATATAAAATTGTAAATCAAATTTTATAAATGAAGCAAACTGGAAACAAATACCATGTGTCTACAATAAGCATGGGTTTGGTGAAAAAGGACTATATGAGTTTGGGGCTGGAGAGATGGCTCAGTGGCTAAGAGCTCTTGCTGTTCTTTTGAGGACCTGGGTTCAGTTCTCAGCACCCCATGGTGACTCACAACCATCTATCTGTCAAGCTAGTTTCATAGGACCTGATATTCCGTTCTGGCCTCCCAAATGGTGTACTCACACACATACAGGCAGAAAACTCACAGACACATAAATAAATCTTTACAAACAATATATGAGTTTAAGTGAAAAGTTTGACACTTTCTATTTTTCAGCCCATGAACTAGTCACACATCACCAAGTGCTCCATTACGTTTTGTTCTGGTTTGATTATCGTTGCTATGATAAACACCATGACTAAGAAGCAACTTGGGGAGAAAAAGCTCTATTTCAGCTTACAGATTACAGTCCATTGATGAGGAAAATCAGAGCAATAACTCAAGGTAGGAACTTGAGGAAGGCCTGCTTGCTACTCTACACAACTTTACCTCTGAACAAGGAGCTCACTTACACCCAACAAAGTACAGCAGAAACCATGAAGGAGTGTTGCTTCAGACTCATGTTTAACTAGTTGGCTTATACAGCCTAAGTCCATCTACCTAGGGAGTAGTGCTGCCCACAGTGGGCTGGGCCTAACTGCATCAGTGACCAATGAAGAAAATCCCCCACAGACATGCCCACAGACCAATCTAATCAGGGAAATCCCTCATTGAGATACCCTGAAGATGACTCTAGGTTGTGCCAAGTTAAAGTTAGCTAGGGCATGTTTTTTTGAAAATAAAAAGCTGAGTGAAGTACGTTAAGTTCTGACATGGTACCACACATACATAGACACAGACAGAGAATAGCTATGGGAAACTTATATGTCAAGTCATAGATGGGTATGGTTTACAGTCCATCATGGATTTGTTTCCTTGTTTTTCTGTGGTGCTGGGGATGGCATGTGGGTTACCTACAGAGTAAACAAGGGCCCTACTACTGTACTGCACTCAGCCCTATTATTTTATTTGCTTTGTCTTACAATGACCCACTCCAACTCAAACTGGAAAGTGTCTTAAAATCAAGTGCAAAAGACTTCATTTTCTCCTAGGCACCTAGTTTTAGGGAATTAAATTTACCGAGAGTTTCTGTGAATATGAATTTATCATCTATTATCTCATTGGTTCTTATCAAAACTCAAGGAAGAGATGCTGTGATTATCCCCACAATGATCCTGGAACTTGGAGAATAATTCAAAATGCAAAGTTCCCAGGCAGAATGGGAGAGCTGGCAGGAAAGAAGACTCCAGAGCATTGGATGCTGAACCTAAGCACTCAAGATTCAGTTTAGGATTCCTTCCCTGCAGTATAACAATTCTCCAGACCAGCACAATCCAATGGCTATCTAGAGGCTAACCTGCTGAAGGGAAGTTTATTACTGAGAGTGAAACCAGCAAAAGGTTTCAGACATCCTGTTACCACGGAGGAAGAGCTCCTGGGGACCACTGCCGCTTTAATCTCTTAGGGCGAAGGATGCATGAGAGTGAAGAATTCTACGCTTTAGAAAGAGTGGTTCTCCTCACTGTGGGTGGTCATATCTTAATCCATTTTGCTCCAGTCCCTCTTCCAATGAGTCCTATGATATACTCTCTAGCAGATGACTGTGTAATAAACACTGTGCCAGCCCCTGCAGGCACAGTGTTTATTACACAGCTTCAGGAGAGCTGTGTAAGCACTTCCCAGGCCCCCTTGCCTCTAGGAATGTATCACTTATCATGAAGCAGGCAGGGAGGCAGAAGCACCCCACACCAAGACAGGTTGACTTTGTAGAACTTGGTGCCTTTGGTTCCAATCAACCAAGCCCCACCCCACCCTGTGGCAATAGCTGTGCAGAAGTGTCCCTGCTGGGATGGAGCAGGCACACATGAGATTGGCCGCTGCTTAGTAACTGTGGCTTGCTGCTTTGACTTTATCCTATGCGTTTGGTACACTTTGAGTCACACCCATTTTCCTCCTCTCTCGAGGATTGCCTCCACAAACCCCAGTGTTGAGAGGAAAAAATTCCAATAAACCCAATAAATCTGAGAGAAAAATGTAGAGTTTGAGAGCCACACAGACCATGATGACTGTCACATTAAGGGCTCCCGGGGATCTTTTTATGACTCTCCCCCGTCTCTTATGTCCATAAATTGTACTGACTGGCTTTTCATTAACTCGGAGAGTTGAAATAACTCTTTGTAAAGAATTCTTTGGTCACACAGGATTCAACAATTGACCAAGATCAAAGCTAAGTCAGCTGTGTGGCGGGCCCAGCACCGTATATTTCACGTAAATGGTGTGGCTTGTGGCACACGCAGTCGGAGTTGGTCCCATTTTACATCCCTCCTGCAGAGTGTGGGACCCAGCACAGGAGCTGTTCTGTGACTGACCCCGTTTTCCTCAGGAGCTGGTACAGGTCTGTATGAACATGAAGTCATTCTGACATTCCTGTCAGTCGTATCTGAAATTTCACGAAGGATGGGGTCATTCTAGGCCCTAGGGGGTCTGGGGTTGTGGGGGGAGGGCAGGGCAGTGGGGAATGGGACAGAGAAATGCCTCATTGTTCAGACCTTCTCTGTCCCCAGTATTTTCCCTTTAGGAGGGTGGGATGTATTAAAGAGGCCCAAAGGGGAGATTAAAGCAAACCAAGGACAGGGAACACAGACAGTCTTCCTTTGTGGGGATATTGCTGGCTTACTCTTGGGCTGTCTTATGCCCTTCCATTTTTTCATTTCAAATATATGGGCATGAGAGGAAATGATGTGTGAGAGACATGGGAAAAAGAGCTTGACAGTCAGGCTGAAACAACAGTGATTGAATAACGCCAGCCCGGCCACGGCTGTGCATCCCTTTACCATACACAGAAGCACAAAGCAGCTCTGAGACTTGCCACACACAGAGACAAGCCAAACAGAAGGCACGGAGGAGCTTGAATTCTTCATGATACAGAGGGGACTAGGAGAGGAGTGGCCGTCAAGTGAGGCCCAAGGCTCATGGTGACCTCTTACTGTGTTTCTGTTGGTCACGGTATTGATTGACCCCTAGACGGTCACATCCACATCCATCAGCTCTGAGAGGAAACTCGACAACACATGAACATTCCATACCAGTGTAGTTATCAACTATATCTGAGACAATCCTCTCTGAGGCTTGGAAAAGACAATGGTGAAGAGGCACAGACAGTGTGCACTCACAGCCGACACTGTAAATTCAGCAATTATCGGAGGGTACGTGGCATCTGCACAGAGCACATCGCTGTGTGTAGGGTGGAGCTGGAAGTTCAATTTCATTTGGAAACCAAAGTTTCTTGGGAACATCAGAGGTCCCAATAATGTGGCCTTTCCATTCTAGCAGACAATCCATGCCCCCGACAAACACTTCCTCCTCCAGTTTCCTTCCGCATGGACTGTAGCGGTCACCTAAGCTTTATCAGGAGGCTAACAATTAAGGTAACATAAGGCATGGGCTAAACTTGGAGGAATGCACTGTTTACTGACATTGTGGGAATCTTAATAGAGGAGTCTGAAGAAGAAACACTGGCTTTCCAGCATTAGCTCATACATCACTGAAGTTGTAAGTCAGCCTGCCCTCCCTCCGCCATAAGAAGCAAACGATACTTTCAAAAATGGAAGCATCTGGTTAAATATTAAATAGGAGAGCCATTCTTCTGAGGCCTCGTATTGGCAGCGCGTAAGTAGCAGTTAAGTCAGATGGATGTTGACTTTGACGGCGGTGCATTTGTGGTGCTGCATAAATAATAGGAGACAGCGACTCCCTGGCAATCTTTCCACATCTTGCCCCTCTTTGCACTTTCCACATTGGTTTATGCACACACACACACTTTCCCTAACCATTATAATAGCTATTGTCTTCCCCTCCTCGTTTCTTTCAACAGATGTGTCCATTTTTAGTTAATGCAAAGGAAACGGCAGCTTTTAAAGGCAGCCTTTCGCAGTGGGGAAAGCCGCATTAACTGTAAAAACCTTTTAGTTGCGCAATTTTGATATTCGGCCTCACCTCCCCAGACATTGCTTTCCTGTGTCTGCATTTCTCTTTAAGCTCTTAGAAGGGATTGCTCAGGGGTCAGCAAAGGTGCACCTCATAGCAGCAGCAGCAACAACAGCTGAGACACTTTAGTTTGAGTGACCTTGCCCAGGGAATAGAATCCAGCGAAACCTTGGACAAAGTAGCATTTGTGCATTCAAAAGCGCTCTTGGAGGATTGTCGTGTTAACCTGTACACGGAACGCTAATGGTGTTTGTCTTGGGCTTAAGCCAAATCAAAGCAGATTCACACACGAAGCCCGGGAAACAACAGCAAACACATTCAGATCGTCTCAGATGTGGTCAGTCCACAGGTTCATGAAACTGAAGTCACAGAACTGCCGTGGAGCAAAGCCTCAGCCATAAACCAACCTCAGATGTGTCTGAAATGTGGAGAAACCTCCACGGAGTGGTCCTCGGTTGTTTGGTATGGGGAACACTTTTTCCAGAGTGTTGGGCCAGCTCCTGAGTAGAAAGGAAATCTCAAGGATGGAGGTCAGGGACTGCTCCTTGGAGGCAGTGGTTAGCCTGAAACCACCTGGCATCTAAAGCCTCACTCATCAAATAGTGAGTGGACCTATAGGACCTATCCAACAACAGATTATGTCATCAAAAGTACAGATCTCTCTCCTGTACACCAAAGTACTACAAATGCAGCTAGAATTCTAAAGGATTCTCTGGGAGTTTATAAATGACGCAGGGGCAGCCCAAGTTGCAGACCCCTCCATCCCATTATGGCCCAGCCTTTGTCACCTGCAGGAAAGAAATCCTCTTCGAGGGCTATTTCCATCTTGATATTCATATACTGGATTTAGGGAAAATCTTACAACAGATGGCTTCTCTGCCATCTCCTCCTCCTGTCTAAGCAGAACCTTCCATGTGGTCTGTGAGAGGGGAGCTAGTTGTGCAATGTGAGAGGGGAGTTGGTTGTGGCACAAATGCTCAGACTCTTCCACGTCAGGAAACACAATTCCCTGCCCTGACTTTAACTGGAGCTGGTCACCACTTGAGAGATAAGATTATTGATCAAACATGCGGGACACCAACTCTGCACCATATCTTCTGCTAAGTTCTGAGAGACAGGACAACAAGACACCCAGTGTCTGCATTGTCTCTCTGTTAAACAATCCTCATCAACAAGGAGATGCAGTTCAACAGAACCACCTACCAATGTCTGAATATAAGTGCTGAGTTTTTTCTACAAGTTCTCCCTGCAGATGATACTTTCCGACCAGTCGCAGTCATCTCTACTCTCTGGTTGAATGAGCGCGTAGAACAAATGCGGTGTTCGCCTGTATTACCTGGGAGAAGTTTCAAATAGCTTGGATTTCAGTGTAACTGGTCTGATATTTGACTTAGGTATAGGGAGTTTCAGCACTCCCTGAGTGATTTCTTGACCTCACAATAGGCCCCACTGCTAGGTCCACATCAGTTTGCCTGTGATTGTTTCCAAAGAGTAGGCTGTACCACTAGCCAGGAATGTGTTCTCCATCCCGCCCGCCTTGCCTGTCTCTCCAGGCTCCTTCCAGCATGTGGGTACTCCATGTGTTTGACAAATGAATTGGACTGAAACAGTATTTACTAACACCCAGAAATGATCTGTTTCCCTGGAAGGCTGAAGACTTCAGAAGAAATACCACAGAGCTTATATTAGGTTTCTATTGTTGCCATAATAAATCAGCACCAATTTAGCGGCTTGAAAGCTGCACCCATCCGTTAACTATCTCACAGCTCAGCGGGTCAGAAGTCTATGGCCGCTTTTCCCAAAGTAGAATCAAGGTGTCTGTGGGCCTTGAGCTGCAGGCTCTTGGAGAAAACCTGCTTCTAGACTTGGTCAGTATTCAGTTCTGTGGAGTCTACAGGGCACTCACTATCTCTAGCTCCTTTGTGGCTGATGAACAGAAAGGATCCAGAGCTCATCTATGCCTTCTCATCCTCTATGCTAGTGATGGTGGGCTGGGCTCTCAAGTTTCTCGTCTGTGACCTCTTCTGCTAGCTCCCCATCCTTTCCTCCCTTTGTCACATCTTACTGACCTACCCACCTTCCCTCTCTGCACACAAAACCCAACTAATCCTGCCAGGCCACCTGGATAATTCGGGATAATCTCCCTACTTAGAGTCTGCTGATTGGTAACCTTACTTTTATCGGCAAAGACTCTTCACAGTGGAATGTAGATTAAGGTATTATCGAATGAGGCGGGCATAAGAATCGTGGGGGTATCTTTAGAATTCTGCCTACCGGGAATGCTCATAAATGAGATCACAGAAGCCCACGTGGGCGGTGAAGTGCCTGAGGTCAGGGGCCATTCAGGTAGTAGATGACTGGTTGGAAATGTCAAGGGTCTCAGCGGTGGTCATAAATGTCTGCACACGACAGGCCCTGTGACTGACAGGAAATCTAGACAGAGTGGGCTGCTGTTTACTTGGGGACTTAAGGTTTATAAAGAGCTCGGCTCAGGTTGGATTAGACACTTGAATGTTGGGCTCAGTGTGCAGGGTGGGTGGTGGATCTCAGAGGTGCTCAGGGACTGCTGAGAGCTGAGGAGGGTTCCAGCAGGGTCGCACCCTCTCACTGTTAATAAGCTGGTAAGGTTCTGCTTAGATCCATTTTGGACCCTGTACTCTAGGTGACTTCTGAGGACTTTGAGGACACCCTCACGAAGTTACCTTCTGATGGCCTTTGGAACTAGATGAGGCAGATTTAATTTCGCTATTTGGTCCACAAGGAAACACAAGGTTTCAAATGTCCTGCTATTCACTCAGCAAGGGAAGCCTGGCTTGTTCAGAATACCGTGTCTGTTATTGGTGTATTCTGTGTGCAGAGCCCACTTATAGTCCATGAAAAAATTCAAGTATCTGCTCTAGGAAAATCTCATTTTAACCCTCTAGTACAGCTAGATCTTCTCAGCTTACCATAACCCTATCCCTATAGTAGGTAATCTTTTTAAAAAATGTGTGTGATACATATATCTTACTGACCTAATGGCTTAGTTTATTTTGCCTTTAAAATACTCATGGCACATGGCTTGGCACAGTTGGGCAAAATCATCTTTTACAATGTCTGCTTCATAATAAAATGTAAATGTTTTGTGTGATTTATTAGACAGTATACTAAAAGTAAAAATCAGTATAATTGCATGGGTATGCTTTAGCACTTTTCTAAATTTAAGCTTCTGTCACTCACATCGTTAAATCGAGCTATCTGCTCTATCTCCAACTAGCCCAGTGTGTTAGTGCTCTTGTTTTGAGACAGAACTATGTAGCCCACCATCCCCCTGCCTCAGCCTCCTGAATGCAGGGATTGAAGGGGCCTAGCACTCTGCGTGGCTCAACCAGCCTATTTTCTAAAAGTATCAGATCAGACCTGGCATTCAACTTCTGGGACTTTCCCCACAAATTTTAGCATGACACCATGAAAGATATTAGCAGTGGTGTGCTTATGCAAAATGAAATTGTGTAAAAGCACTTCTTGTGCAAATACCTGAGTATGTGTGTTGGCAGAGCCTGCCTTTGTGTGCTGGGGTGGGGGTCGCTACAGTTAAGTCCTAATCCTGTTCAAGAGTCTACCTACCCTAAGGAGCACAGGACTCATTTGAATGAGTCTAATGTATTTTTAAAAGAAAAAAAAAATACACTTTTAGCATTACAACTCCTATTCAGGTTCTGATACATTAATACAGACCTTTGAAGTCACTGGGGAAAGGATAGAGGAAATGGAAAATACTCTGAGTCCATGGCATATTATCAACCAAAATATTAAACTTATGTGTCGCTACGTTTTTCAGACTTGGGCTTAGAAAGGGATGGATTTTCCTTCTGGCTGCAGAATTCAGAGTTATCAAGGCGAGCTATCATCTCAGCAAGAACTCTGCCGCCCTAAGAAAAGTATTAGCAAGCAAGCAGGGCAGTTGATCTGGAGGTATTACCTCTAGGGCAGACCCTAGCTTCCTGGATTTTCTACTCTTGGAGTGTGAGTCCTGAGGTCTCCCTGCGGGAGGAGCTGGGAGGAAGGAGGAGCTGGGAGGAAGGAGGAGCAGGTGGCAGCCAGGGCAACGGGCCAGGGAAAGGTGTGGGGAAGAGCAGCCTGCAGCTGTCTGGAGCCGCTGGAGTCGAGTCGCGCGCGCACACGTTCGCATTAGTGGTCAGCGTCGGGTGGTTTTCACAGCAAGTCTGCGAAGGGGGTGAAGGGATGAGGGGGGGATCATCGATCGCTGCAAGCAGAGAGAGTCCGCAGGATGTGAGAGGCCTGGTGCTGTGGCTTCCGCTCTCACACATCATCAAGCCTCGTTCGAGATGGTTTGAATTAATGACACTTCTTCAGACAGACAGAGTAGGTAAATGGAAATGCTAGACCGGGGCTTTTCACTTTCGTTGCTCAACACTTCCCATTACCTTGGGTGCTGGAAATTCTCCACCCTAGCCTGCCTCCAGGCAAGTCCCAAAGCATTACAGTCGTGACCATTGTGTAACAGTTGGTCCTACAGGGGCTGGAGTAAAGGCACGCTGAAACGTCAAAATATCCTTTGAACCCCTGTAGCCCTTGGCTGCCTGCTGGACTCCGGCCCTTCAAACAGAGCGCCCTAGTTCCGTGCAGACTTACCCCAAGTGAAGGACGAAGCCCTGGATCATTGATTCTATAGGGCGGCCCGCACCTAAGCACTGTCTTAGCAGGGACAAAGGTCCTGCAGAGCTCACCTTCAGCTGGAGGCTGAAGCCTGCAAAGGTGTCATTAGCTTAGCCCAGGATTTGGTTTCCAGGACACAGCCAGCTTTCTGTCTGTCCAGCTGTTCCAGGCCCTGCCTGCTCCTCTGTCTGGCCCTGAGAAACGGCTCCAGGACCCTGATCCTTTTGCTTTTTCTGTGTACAGAGGAGCAGGAGACAGTAGGATCTGGAGTCATGTGTCCAGACCCCAACCCAGGCTTCCTGTCCATCCTAGCTAGTGGCCTTGAGGAGTTTACCTCACTAGCCTGTGCTTTAGTTGTCAGCCTGTGCAGAAAGGTTACTAATAAAGTATATTAGTAAATTAGTAATATAGCAAAGTAGGAAAGTCATAAAATATATTAAAAATAGAAAAGTAAACTTTCAAGGTGATGTTTGGATTAGCCAGAATTCTGCACGTGTTATCGATTGGATGGATATGATCGATATATGTTGTATAAGTGGATGGAACAAAAAAATATTTTAGAAAAGAATTCCGTACATTCTTTATTTGCTATTTACCCGTGTCTTGTCACATTACTTTCCCGTTTAGGTGACTGAAATGTGCTTAGTGAATCTTTTCTATGCTAGTCTTTGAAGAGGTTGCTGGTTTGTCTTCAGCACCCAGAGTTGGAGCAGTGTGAACTGCTAAGCCTGGCTCCCCGGGACCCTCCCGGTCTCACACCAGTTAAGCCTTTGGCTGACTTTCCTGGGGCAAGGCTATAAACTCCCTTTACAGATTGAAAGATTTTTTTATCCTGAAATTATTATTTTCCCTCACCTTTCCAAAGGGGAGCTCTTGCTTCTCTTCTGAGCTCCTTTTGGAAGTTTTCATGCTTTTAGTGTAAATGTTCTTAAGGGCAGGGAAATGGGGGTGGGGAGAGAAGAGAGAGCCTCTGGGCTGGGGAGGGAGGTAAGGAGGGTTTTTTTCAAATGCAAATATTTGATAAAATATGTGGCTTTGTTTATTTATGTATATCTATATGTAAGAAATGCTAACTTGGGCTGAACGGTTTAACGCGCTTAATCAGAGGCAGACGGGATGGGATGGTCACTGAATTATTTTTGTAAACCACTTCTGTTGGTGTGCAGGCTTCCTTTGCCATTGGTTCCACCCTGGAGGACCACTGGAGGTTTTGCCAGAGCGAGCTGGTGCCAGACTCTGCTTCAGTGACATATGCCTCTGCTGCTCCCACCCCTGACACACAACACAATCACACGTTCCTCCAGCCCAGCAGAACACTTTTATAACTAATTGGAGCAGACAGGGTGTTTCAGAGAAACCACGAGCACAGCAGAGAGTCCTGGTGGATATTCATCCCGGCCAGTCCTTTAACAAAGTGAACAATTGCCCAAATAATTATTTCCTGCTGTGGACTCCCCCTCCACCTCTTTTTTAAAAAATGCTTTGTTTGTTAAATCCTATTTTCCTTCCTACTTTCCTGTTGACTGCAGCTAAATTGAATTTGGTCCAATCCATCTCACACTGGGTCAGCAAAATGCTTTGCTGGGGGAGTTAACCCTTTCAGTGCCGTCTTTTATTCCCAGAGCAAAGGAAGGGCTGCACTGATTGGGGGGCTGGGGGTGGAGCATGGCAAGAAATGAGGTAGACACGGAGTATGTTCTATTAGGATCATGACCAGTTTTGATAAAAGAAGTTTGTGGCTCCATTCCTATTGCCAGCAAGAATTCAGATTGTATTTGCAGGTGGGTGGTGCACCCTAAGGAAGAGGGGAGGGTCACTTTTGCACAAATGCTTTCTCTAGAAATGTTGCATAGATTTGAAGTGAAGGGCATGTCAACAAAAATTTTAAAGCGAAGGCAATCACTTCGAGGTAACAGAATTAATAGAGTGGTTTGAATCAAAAGGCAGAGGAGAGGGCAACTTTGTGTCACATCTTAAAGTCATTAGGGTGGGAGGAGCATTCTCATCTGTGGTTTCTCATTGTTTGAAGACTCTGGGTGTTGTGTGGCTGAGATCAGATGACTGGGGGCTGCTGAGCAGTGTGAACCATGGGATCCCTCGATGTCAAGCCCAGGAAAGAGAAACAGCTGTGGGGACACCCCAGCCAACATCAACAGGCGGGATTTTCTCAAGAGCATGTAGTGGCTCCTGTCCTCCATTGTGTGAAAACTGTCCCCATCCAGGGAGAGTTTATAGAGCTCCCTGTAAGCAGAGCTGGTGTCAAAAGCTGCACTTGGCTGTCGCTCCCTGCTGGCCAGAACTGTGGCTTATGTTTCTGCAGGTGGAATGTCAGAGACAAAGCCTTTTCCTGTGTGATGGATGGGCTCAGATTTCCCCCCTTGGATACATGTGAGCCCATACACATTTGAGTTCTACCTGCCACACAGAAGCATGTGATCAAATATTGACAATTTCTGCCTGTACAGCTCACCCTCTGCATTCCCCACCTCAGTATCTGGGAGTTCAACCAGGCATGTATGGTGAGTCGTTAGGCCCTAGGTGGTTGGTGGTGTACTTACAGTGTGTTTCTCTGGCCACCATTAAACACTACAGAATATCATTTATTCACATTGTGCCTGTATGGCACTAGGCACAGAACACTGAGGGACAGTGTTCCGTGGAGTACAGCTTCCGTGGAGTCCTGAAACAAGTTTTCAACCAACCTCAAGGGCTTACATAAAAATGGTCTTACTGGGATTTTTTTTTTCTTCTTCTTCTTCATGTGTCATGTGTGTGGGAGTATCTTCTAGAAGTTCTATGCTCAATGCCATCTTTCCCTGAATTATACGGCCATTTTTACAAGACTGAGTTCTACAAAACTGAGTTCCTTAATGTGTTTACAAATGCTTTCAGAGTATCTCCTACAGGTGCGTGCGTGCGTGCGTGCGTGCCTGAAACCACAGCTCTCCAGCGGCAGAGGTGAAAAGATCAACAGTTTGAGGCCAGTCGGAGCCACATGAGAAGGTCCAGTCTCCAAATAAACAAACAAACAAACAAACCAAAAACCAAAACAGGGTGGTAGTTGTAATTTAGTGGGAAGCATTTTCCTAGCTCTATAGGATCTTGGGTTTGATTCCCATGCACACACACGCCGCCATAAACCTATGCAAAAATATTACTTTTGATTTATTACATAATTTGCTGTTTCCAAAAATTTATCATCAAACCTTTGACTTTGTCTATGGTATGTCTTCTCCTACCTAAAGAGTTTTGCTACTATGGTTTTTCAGGTGAGAACTGTTGGGTTTATCAGCATGCCTTCAGATGCTGTACTGCTGTTAAAAGGGCTTTCCCTTTCCATCCTGGCTGTATAATAGAATATTCCTCTTTATCTGTAAAATCGTGAAATGACACAGATAGAAATGGAGGGAATTGAAAACTCAGACATGTTTTGCTTTTTTATTATCTGAGGCATCATCAGATGTAGGAGACAACTTCCCAGGAATGTATACTTCCAAAACTGACCCAGAAAAGAAAGAGAATCCAAACCAACATATTTCCAGGAGATGGGAAGTTGTCGAAGAGTGATCCACCACAGAAACATCAGGCTCAAAATGTTTCAAGGGGAATTCTAACCCATCATTATATTAAAAAAATAAATCCATAGCTTAGAAAAAAATCAACTCAAGCAAAATATCCAAAATTTACAATATAATATACAATTTTAACTATTGATAGCCAAACACAAAGATTGCAAAAGAGTTATCTTTTAAATAAGTATTAATCATAAAATTTTAAAATAGAAAACATAATGTCCCAGGCATGTGTATTAGAATGCTCTAGAGGAGCAGAGCCAACTGAATAAATATATATTCATATAAAAAGGGATTTACCTGATTTATATCAGATGGGCTGGGGAATCCTACAATGGCTATCAGCACACTGGAAAGGCTGAGAACCCAGAGGCTGCTTAGTCATACCACGAGGTGCCTCAGCAGTCCTGGTATAGCACTGAAGGCCTAGTGGATTCCTGGAGAGTCACTGGTCTGTAGTCATATTGGAAGGCCAAAGGAGCTAGGTTCCAATGTTGACAGAGAATGTCAGCAGCAGAAACAGTAATAGAGTGGATGCACTGACCAATGGGGAGTGAGTGCAGGCAGGTAAAAGCAACCCCCTCTTTCCTCAAACCTCACATCTGGGCTGATGCTAGAAGACCCTCTCACGGTGAGAGGGTCTTCTGCCTTCATTTAGTCTGTCCAGGAAATGACCTCACAGACTACCTGGGGGTGTGTTTCTTAATCACCCTAGATCTAATCAAGCTGACAATCATGATTAACTGTCACAGCATAAATGATGGATTACATAATTAATAAATATACAATTGAGACTGTTTCTTACTAGATCTTTTGTTATAATTTCATGTTGATTCTTAAAAAAACACTTCAAAGATTAATAATAGTCATATGTGTCATTGGAATAAAGATAATTAAATAGATACCACTTTAAAATTATTTTACTCAACATATAAACTGATATCATTAGGTAACTAAACATACAGAGATATAAAAATTGGAGTAAAGGAAACAAACCTACTGCTATTTGTAAAAGATTCTGTTTGGTGCCTGAACTCCCTTTTCACAAGAGCCATGAGAGAGAGAGAGAGAGAGAGAGAGAGAGGAGAGGAATTTAAAATGCAGTAATGTGATAGAATGCAGAGTTAATAAAGAGCAAATCAGTTCTTTATATTTTATAATGTCATCAAAAATATTTTTAAAATCTCATAATTAATAGTAATAAAGGAGATGCCATACTTGGGAATAAACTTTATAAAGATGTTGTGTTGGGGATTGGGTCTAATGCTTTGTCTTATTTCAGCTCCCAAAACCATGCTTCCAGACCTGAGGGTCCCTGTGCCCACCTGGCTTTGACTGATGATAAAGAATTATCATGCAGCCATTGGTTTGACAAGGAGACTGCATGGGCAAGAGCGGAGGGGAGAGAGGGGGAGGGGTAGGAGGAGAATCACCAAGGCAGTGAAGGAAAAGGAGGAAACTTAAGGACCTGCCAACATGTAAGAATCCAGAAAAGTAGCCCTGGAGGCCACTTCTTGCCTTGGGTTTGGGGTAGCAGAGATAAAATATAGATTTAAAAGGATATTAACTCAGAAATACTGGGGGGTGGTGTTTGTTAGCCATGGGGAGGATTAGAAATGGCCAACCATTGAGCTGGTTAAGACATATCCAGATTAGCTGGCATGTGTATGTATTTCATTTGCTACCTCCTGAGCGGGTGCGTGTGTATGGTGGAACTAATACACTTCTTTTAATTAATTAATTAATTAATTAATTAAATTTTTATTAGATATTTTCTTTATATATATTTCAAATGCTATCCCGAAAGTTCCCTATACCTTCCTCCTGTCCTGCTCCCCTACCCACCTACTCCCACTTCTTGGCCCTGGCATTCCCCTGTATTGGGGCATATAAAGTTTGCAATACCAAGGGGCCTCTCTTCCCAGTGATGGCCCTATTGAACAAAGACACTATTGAACAATGCCAGAATGATTTTGCTGAAGGGACCCTGTTATAACTAATACACTTCTACAGTGTTATATTAGCTTTCCATCATCGTCATGAAATACCCGAGGTGATCAACTTAGAAAGATGAAATGTTCATTTTGGTCTACATCTTCAGCTGTTTCTGTCTCTGGTTGACTGGCCCGTTGCTACTGGGCCTGTGGTAAAACTGTACTTTATATCCAGAAGTACTGGATGAGAGAAGCTGCTCAGGGAAGGAGTGGGGAGTGGGAGAGGGAGGAATGGATGGGAGGAAGGAAGGAGGGAGAGAGGGAGGGACGTCATATTCAAGCTCACACTTCTTTGCCCCGGGCCCCACCTCCTAATGCTTCTCCTCTCTGCAGCATCAAGACTCCAACGTACAGGCTTTGGGGGTTGGCATTCATCTAAACCACAGCATGTATCCAAAATATGTGAAGAAAACTTTAGAACTCCTTCTCGGGGAGCGTGCAACCACTTTCACAGCACACTGAAAGGGGAAGGGGTGCAGGGAGGAGTGGGAGAGGGGAGATGGTACACACTCTTATTTAGAAAGGCATGACCACAAAGACGTGAGGCTTCCCAAGTGACACAGAATGCTAGCAAAATAATGAAGTAAATTGTGAAGCAAGAGCAGAAACATTCCAGGTAAAGAGATATTTCATTGTGGGTATTTAGCTATGCAATAGTGTGGCACCTCTGTATGCATGAACAGTCCAGGGAACGGAATGAAAAGTCCAAAAATAACCCCAAGAACTGACGATTGGTGGGATTGGTGGAAAGGAGACCAGGGGTGTGTCCTGCTCCTCAAAATGTCATAGGCATCAGGAACCTGACACACCTGGGGGGAGATGGGGATCCAAATTGCTTCATGCCACTTACCAGTACAGACTGCAAGAGGAATGATGTTCAAGTCAGTAAACTGGAGCATGGCCTGGTTATAATCCCTTCATTCAAGGCCAGAAAGTCAAGGTCATCTTTAGTTTAGCAAGTTTAACTCCAGCCTCGGCTACACAAGAACCTGTCACAAAAAAATAATTTAATCTGTGGGGTGGAGAGATGCTAAGAGCACTAGCTGGTCTTGCTGCGTACCTGGGTTCAGTTCCCAGCATCCACATAGGTGACTCACAACTGCCTGTTGCTCCAGTTCAGGGGATATGATGACCTCTTGTGGATTTAGCAGGAACTGCATGTGCCTGACACATTTAACATACAAGACTACAATAAAAATAACCAGTGAAAAATTCAATATGAAAATACCATGACTTGGACTTATTAACTAAATTGTAAGCAGATTATGAGCACAGGGCATGCCGATAATCTTCCTTCTTTCAAAAGAATCTTTATGTGTGTTTGAGTGCATGTTCATGTGTATGCATGCAAGCACATGGAACATATGGAGGTCAGAGGTCAACATTATGCGTAGGTATTTGTCCTTCATCTCTTTTGTAGGCAGCTACATACACCAGGCTACCCTGCCTGTGAGCTCCCGGGATCTTGTCTCTGCTCCCAGCTCCCTGCAGAAGGATGGAGATTACAGTTGTGTGCTACCATGACCAGCTTTTCTGGAGTCTGAGGATTTAAACTCAGGTTTTCAGGCTTGCACGTTGCCAAGCCCAGCATGGCCCTGGTGGTGACAGAGTGACAGAGTGACACAGTTCTGCCCCTGGGACAGGGTCCTGGTGTGAGTCTCCAAGAGTGTCGATGGCTGCTGTGGGCATAGACTTGTTTGTATAATTATGTACACATTTTCACATTCCTCCAAGGAATGTCCTCCCAGTCAACTTTAATGACTCCATGAGAATTAGAAACAGCATGAGGCAAAGGTGTGGCTAATGTCTCAGAAAAATGGTAAATGCTAGGACCTTCAGGACAGCTCTTAAGGCTATGGGAAAGAACTCTAAATACCATATGTATATATACATACACATATACATATATAAACATATATACATATATACATGCATACACATATATACATATATATATACACACATATATACACATATAATTCTCAACTATGTAAAATATAAGGATGTAATATGAATTATGAGGGAGTTCATGGATCTAAAGGAACAAAGGCAGCTGCATTAATGAGCCAGCTTGTCAGAAAGATACAAAGGCAGGCAGATTCCAGAGTTCAAGGTCATCCTGGGACACAGCAAGGGTCAGCCCAGATGTGGTAGAAACAGTAATTTCAGAGCAGGGTCCCACCCAACGAGTTTACCTTTTGTGCTTAACAAAGGCAGGCAGATTTCTTCTGCAGTGTTAGAAAAAGAAAAGTATGCTTGCTGTCTCTTAAGAACCAAAGGGCTGGGGTCATGGAATGCTGCTTCATAAGATAATCAAAAGAGAACCTGGAATTAATAACTGAATTGATATGTAAATAAAAAACTGGGCTTTTGGTGTGCATGTGATGAGCTAGCAGAAACCCATAGCGGTTCCTTTTTAGATTTTTTTCTCTAGCAAGAGCTGAGCTGTCTAGAGATCTCCAGAGAGCAAAACGGCTCTTCAAGAATTTTCTCTTAACAGGATTTCTGACTTGGTCAAAAGACACAATAACTTTTTGAATAGCAGCTTTTCTGACTTTGGTCAGAACACCCATGAGTTATCCAGATAACACTCAGAATGTATACTTGCAGAGAGAGCAGCCTGGGAAGCCATCTCAGCAGAACTTAGGCTGCCAGCTTGGACCCACAGTTAGACTTCAAGTTGTTCTTTTTGCCACTCCCAGACACCCCTTCTCGCAGAACCCCTCTCCAGGCTAAGTTTGGTCCCTGGTAGCCTGTCACGCACTTTAGCCACCGAGCTGTCTCCTCAGCCCCATTTCACTTATAACAGTTGCACAATAACTATTGTCATAACTGTTTAAACTGCTGTTGATTGACATGTAAGAGATTAACAAACTCCAACTCTTATAGACAAGACTTTATGGTGATTATTTACTAAAAATCAGTGTTTGTTATTATGCTAGTTTTCTACAGCTGCTGTAACAAATTACCCCAAATTTGGTAGCTTAAAATAACAAAGGTTTATACTTTAAAGATAATGGAGCCAGAAATTTCAAATTAGTTTCACTGGGAGTTTAAGGCGGCAGCTGGGCCACCCTCTCTCTGGAGATTATAGGTCAGTGGTTCTCAACCTGTGGGACACTACAGGGGTTGCATATCAGATAGCCTGCATATCAGACATTTACGTTATGATTCATAACAGTACCAAGATTCCAGCCATGAAGTAGCAGTGAAAATAAGTTTATGGTTGGGGGTCATCATAACACGAGGAACTGTATTAAAAGGTCACGGCATTAGGAAGGTTGACTGCTCTAGCTTGCTCTTTCATCTCTTGGCTTTTGGAGTTCCATGGTTGGTGGCTGCATCTTTCTAACTCCTTCCTTGGATCACACTGCTTCCTTCTCTTCTGGGCCAGATTTCCTGTTTTTTTGCTTCCTTAGGATGCCCACAACTATATTTAGAGCCCATCAGGGATCCAGGAGAAGTGTCTGCCTCATAACCCTGAACTGATTCAGGCTCTGAGTTCCTTCATTGCTTGTGTCTGATATATCTACACATGAATGTATATATGTGAGCATATTTATTCATTTGCCGAATCTAATAATACCTTTCCATTTCCAGGTTTCCTGGGATGAATCACAGATTTGGCAAAAACAAACAATTGTATAACTTTGTGTGTGCTCAACTTTGGAAACATTTTTTTTTAACAGTGGGAATTAGGGACCCTAATATTTCCAGTCCCACATCCTCCTTTCAGCTTCCCCATCCCACCTGGGGTCAAGGCCAAGTTCCATTCTCCACCCACAGGAACATTCTTGAGTAAACAATTCTCAGAATGCACTGATAGTCACCTGACCCTCTGGAAAGTCCCAGGTAGAGTTCAAATGCGTGTCATGCTTGCTAGCCAATAGATTTAAAGGTCAATATGCTTAACCAATAAGTTTGAACTGAAACCTGTGCCCCTAAAATGTATAAAAACTGCTTGAAATAGCCATTCAAGGTTGCCTTCTTGTCACTCGCCTAGGGGGACTGATTGAGGGTTGACCCTGACATGCCAGATAATAAACCTCTTGCTTTTGCATCGATCTGCATCTCAGTGTCTCACTCAGGAGCATCTTGAAGTAAGTACCACTGACTAAGGGTCAGGGTCTTACAGGAATCTCTTTGCAGAGTCTAGGATTTTTGCCCAGGACTGATCTCCTTATTTACTGACCAGCACCTACACTGCCCCAAACTAAGCCAGTGTCAACCTACCTGAAACACATGCAGTTCTGTGATGCCCTGGGTGTCACTTTAAGTCTCTAGCTTGTTTACACTGTGTTTACCGCTTTCCTAGGAGGAATTTAAATTCCTAGGAGGAATTTAATAAATTATTTCCTGATGGTTGGTCGTTACCATCAGCCTGGCTGGAGATCACTGCCTATGGGAGGCACCAGGCTGTGGTTCTTCACTTGCTTCTCTTGCCAGACATGAGTTTTATCTCTTATTATCTGCATGAACAATAGTACCTCCCCCAACACTCACACTTCAAGTCTTGGCAATTTTGTTGTTGTTGTTGTTTTTTCCGAGACAAGGTTTCTCTGTGTAGCCCTGGCTGTCCTGGAACTCACTTTGTAGAACTCAGAGATCCACCTGCCTCTGCCTCCTGAGTGCTGGGATTAAAGGCATGCGCCACCACGCCCAGCTTAAATCTTGGCAATTTTAACAGAATGGAAAAATAAGATCTTTACAAATCACATGTTTCCCACAAAATCCCCAAGTCTGAAGGTTTGTTTTGTATGATAAATAGTTCTTACATACTTATATGTGCTCTGCTGGTCCGAGCACAGAAGAAGGAATCACCCACTCTAATTGTGGGCCAGCTGTCATCAGCTTCTGCCCACTTCCATTTTTCAGGATTGCTAGCAGGAAAACTCAATGCCAGTGCCCTGAGGGGCACTACTGGGTGCAGATTCAGGATAAGCTCAGGCCTGCCCTTACATGTTGTAACTTCTGGCATTTCTTCACTTTGCAACTCTGTGAGGAGCAATGTAAAGATCACGTGACTGGACATTAAACCAGCAAAGTGGATCTCCCACCAAGAGAGACTTGAGTTTGGCCAAATTAGAGAATCTGATAAATTAGGGAAATGGGCACAATAAATTATGCCTGGTGTTGCACTGAGGATTCTGGGAGATGGTTGCTGTCCTAGAGCTTTATGCCTGGCACATGGGCACAGCTGGCTTTGAGTTTTTACTCTTGAGTTTTCTCAAGCCCAGAGGCCACTTCTTAGACTATGACTACAGGCTACATTGCACATGTGATCTATACTTCTGCATATTAAACCATGCTCTGTCGATTGACACTTACATTTAAATTGTTTAATTTTACATTTAGAAGTTTTTCCCCACAAAACTTTTCATACATTTTTAAAATTGAAAATAGGTTTTTTTTCCTCACATAATATGTTCTGATTATGGTTTCCCTTCATTTAAATCCTTTAAGATCATCTCCAAAGATGCTTCAATGTCTCTTTCTCCATCTATGTTTTCCTTTCTCTTTTAGATCTATTTCACAGGTGTGAGTATTTGCCTTCAAGTGTTTATGCATACCATGTGTATGTCTAGAACCTGCAGAGGTCCAAAGAGGGCTGCCACATAGGTGCTGGGAATCAAGCCCGTCTTCTGCAATAGTAACACGTGCTATTACCCACTGGCCATCCATCTCTCCAGTCCCTTAAAAGCTTTTATGAATTATTTATTTTATTTTATGTATTTTCTATGCATGTCTGTCTGTGCAGCACAAATTTGCATTGCTCTTGAAGGCAGAAAAGGAGGTGTTGGGTCCCCTGAAGCTGGAGCTTGTGAGCCACCAGGTGGGTGCTGGGACCAGACGCCAGGTCCTTTGTTATAGCAGCAGTGTTCTTAGACACCGAGCCAGCTCTCCAGCTCCATTAATCCATTTTTTTTTAAAGAGAAAATGTAGACATAGTTCCATTTGCATTTTTTTGTTCAATTTTGTCCCTGTCCCTCAAACACAATTTTGAAAATCTTGGAACTCTTTTAAATAGCTTGCTATGTATCTGTGAACAAAATTAGTATTTTTTTGTTTTAAAAATGTATAATAGCTGCTATTATGCTGTGCATGTCCCTTTCTGTTACGATATTTGGAATGAATCAATAGCTTATCTTAGAGATTTGTACTTATTTCATATGTAGTACAATAATTCATTGACAAAAACTGATGCTTATAATTTTTCTATGAATAAATAACTAAATTTACAGCCTACAATGACTCTGTGAAGATTATTTTTAAGTTAATTTATTTTATGTGTTTGGGTGTTTGACTGAGTGTTTGTCTGTGTATACATGTGGACAGTGCCCATGGAGGCCAGAAGAGGGGTCCCCTGGAAATGAAGTTACAGACAGTTGTTAGATATCACATGGGTGCTAGGAACCAAACTTGAGTCCTCTGCAAGAGCAACAATTGCTCTTAACTGCTAGCCATCTCTCTAGGCCCTAAAAGGAGTATTTTTGTATTAGTTTCCTTATTATTGTTATTATTTTAAACAAATATCTCAAGTGGCTACTGAGGTGGCTCAGCAGGGAAACCGGCTTGGTGCCAAGCCTTATGGCCTGAGTTAGAGCTCTCAGCCCACATGGTGGAAGGAGAGAATCCACTCCTACAAACTGTCCTCTGACCTGCACGCAGGCGCCATGGCACATGCAGGCTACCTCGCCAACAAATAAATAACTGTAAAAAAAGAAAAAAATACTTCAACAATGAACTACTTGGGCAATCTCTTTCCACATCCCAGTGCTTCTTTTTATTTTGTGCTTTTCTTTCCTTTTTGTTTGAATTTCTATCCACTACTGGAAATATGCCATATTAGTTTTTTCTGAGCCAATTCATTTCATTTAATATGGTCATCTCTGCTTCTGTCCATTTTCGTTTAGATGACATGATTTCAGTCTTTGTTATGGCTGGGTAAAGCTCCATCTTGAATCTATAATGTAGCTAGCAGTACTCCTTCCTTTTCTGTGGGTCTGTCAGTGGGTGTGTGTGATGGTTTGAATGAGAAGTGTCCTCACATGCTCTTGCATTTGAACACTTGGTCTGCAGCTGGTCAAGCAGTGTCTGGAGGACATGGAACCTTTAGGAGATGGAGTCTTATTGGAGGAAATACATCACTGGGGCTGGGGCTGGGAGGGTTATAACCTCATCCCACTTCTATTCCATGCTCTCTGTTTTCTTCCTATGAATAGATCTGTGGTCTTTCGGCTTCCTGGCCACTTGTTGCCATAACTCCCCTACTAGGGACTCTCTTTTTGGAACCGTAATCTAAATCAAGCCCTTTCTTCTGTAAGTTGATTTTGGCCATGGTGTTTTATCACAGCAACAGGAAATACTACAGTATTTACTTTGAGCTCTGGCTTAGCCTATGAAACAGTTGATAGACAATCATAGCTGTAGGAGGTGGCTCTGATGCTTGGATCAGAAATCTGCATGTGAACACTGAAGGTCCTGTTCCCCAATTGGTTCTTGATCAATGAATAAAGATGCCAGCAGCCAATGACTGGATAAAAGAGGTGGACTTCCCGGTTCCTGCGGGAAGGCTGGAAGATGCAGGAGGATAAAGGGAATTCTCCATGCTTGGAGGGAGAGGGAGTCGCCAGGCATGTGAGAGACTGGATGGAGTGTCCATTGGCCGCTTCCACAGGCAGATCAGAGACACAACTAGGCTGAGGGCAGATGTAGGGTGTTGAGCAAGGAATAAAGGAAGAGGCATGCTGGCTAGCCATGGAAGGCTTAGAAAAGCCAAGTCCCTGAACCATAAGGCAGGTTAAAAATGATCTAAATGTGACTTTTTTTTTTTTTTTTTTTTTTGGTTTTTCAAGACAGGGTTATCTGAGGATCAGCGATAGCCCCTGGGTGTGTGCATGTGAGCAAATTGCTGGGAACTCAAAGTGGTGTAGACAAAACTACATGCTGCATATAGTTATCTAAATATTTACCCAACAGGAGATTTTTTTTCTAGAATATATCCGAGGAACTAAAACAAACAACACCCCAAAACAAAACAAAACAAAAAATGGAATCATATATACAAATAATCCACCAAATGGGCAGTGGACACAGACTTTTCAAATGAAGAAAAAACAAATAGCTGATAAATATGTGAACTGTTCAACATTCTTAGCTACCTGGGAAATGCTACACGGAGAACCCATTTCACCCTAGGCCAAGGGTAAAGTCTAGAAGATAAAAAGCAGCACATGCTGGTGAGGACACTGGGCTGGGGAGGAGCTGCTGGTGGGCATGTGAACTCGTGCAGCTGCAGTGGAAACTGGTACAGAGGCTCCCTCAAAAACCTAAGAATAGAACTACCATGTGATCCAGCCACACTGTGTGATCCAGCCACACTGTGTGATCCAGCCACACTGTGATCCAGCCACACTGTGTGATCCAGCCACACTGTGATCCAGCCACACTGTGATCCAGCCACACCGTGTGATCCAGCCACACCGTGTGATCCAGCCACACTGTGATCCAGCCACACTGTGTGATCCAGGCACACCACAGGCTGAATAGAACTACCATGTGATCCAGCCACACTGTGTGATCCAGCCACACTGTGTGATCCAGGCACACCACAGGCTGAATAGAACTACCATGTGATCCAGCCACACTGTGTGATCCAGCCACACTGTGTGATCCAGGCACACCACAGGCTGAATAGAACTACCATGTGATCCAGCCACACTGTGTGATCCAGCCACACTGTGTGATCCAGCCACACTGTGTGATCCAGGCACACTCCAGGCTGAATAGAACTACCATGTGATCCAGCCACACTGTGTGATCCAGCCACACCACAGGCTGAATAGAGCTACCATGTGATCCAGCCACACTGTGTGATCCAGGCATACCACAGGCTGAATAGAACTACCATGTGATCCAGCCACACTGTGTGATCCAGGCACACCAGAGGCTGAATAGAACTACCATGTGATCCAGCCACACTGTGTGACCCAGCCACACTGTGTGATCCAGGCACACTCCAGGCTGAATAGAACTACCATGTGATCCAGCCACACTGTGTGATCCAGCCACACCACAGGCTGAATAGAACTACCATGTGATCCAGCCACACTGTGTGATCCAGGCACACCACAGGCTGAATAGAACTACCATGTGACCCAGCCACACTGTGTGATCCAGGCACACTCCAGGCTGAATAGAACTACCATGTGATCCAGCCACACTGTGTGACCCAGCCACACTGTGTGATCCAGGCACACTCCAGGCTGAATAGAACTACCATGTGATCCAGCCACACTGTGTGATCCAGGCATACCACAGGCTGAATAGAACTACCATGTGATCCAGCCACACTGTGTGATCCAGGCACACCAGAGGCTGAATAGAACTACCATGTGATCCAGCCACACTGTGTGACCCAGCCACACTGTGTGATCCAGGCACACTCCAGGCTGAATAGAACTACCATGTGATCCAGCCACACTGTGTGATCCAGCCACACCACAGGCTGAATAGAACTACCATGTGATCCAGCCACACTGTGTGATCCAGGCACACCACAGGCTGAATAGAACTACCATGTGACCCAGCCACACTGTGTGATCCAGGCACACCACAGGCTGAATAGAACTACCATGTGATCCAGCCACACTGTGTGACCCAGCCACACTGTGTGATCCAGGCACACCACAGGCTGAATAGAACTACCATGTGATCCAGCCACACTGTGTGATCCAGCCACACTGTGTGATCCAGGCACACCACAGGCTGAATAGAACTACCATGTGATCCAGCCACACTGTGTGATCCAGCCACACTGTGTGATCCAGGCACACCACAGGCTGAATAGAACTACCATGTGATCCAGCCATACCATGTGATCCAGCCCCATCACTGGCTGTTCACTGGATGGAATCTAAGATCTCGACAGACATCAACCGAGGCCCTTTTACTGCATCTTCACTGTCATCCTTGCTGGGAATGACCAGAGAATATGAATGACCTTTCTTTTCACATCATCACTGGCACTGAATAACCTGATTCCTACTGGTGTTTGCGGATCTGGTAGATTACGTCTCTTGGTTATGTGTCTGGCAAGTTTGCCAGTCATCTGTTTGGCTTTCCTCTGCTTGCTTATCTATGCTTGGATTGTTATCTTTCATTTACGTTGCAAATATATTGCCCAATTTTCTATTGTTATATTAATTTTTTGTGGTAGTTTTTTACTTCGTAGAACTTTTAACTTCTTGTACATTCAGATGGTTAAATCTATCAAATATTTAAACTAAAATTGTTAGCTTTTGCTGTTGAATTCTGTTCAATTAAAACTTGCTGTTGCGTGTGCTGTGCGAAAGAACATTAGGGGTATAAGTAACAGTCAACTGCGTCTCAGGGGAAACTGGAAATTTAGTTTTGGGACAAGATAGATAAAACTATAGTCAATAATATAAGCTGTCCACGATGAGTGTCAAATACTTGGCACAGTACTAGGTGATTTCATGTTTGCTGCCGGGAAACAGAGAGCAGAGAGAACCAGGGGCTGCTGAGTCCATGACTGGATCAGCCAGATGACTCATGGCAGCATAGGATGTCAGGGCCGGAACGGCCTGGAGGCCAACTACTCCGATCTCTGCACATGGAATAAGCATTCTGACTTAGCAGTGACTGAGCTCCTACCCACACGACAGCTGCACTGTCAGTCCCACCAGAGGCTCTCCAAGGTGACGTGGGCTAGCTACCTCAGGCTGTGTTCACTCCAGGTTCTCAACACTGAGAACAGTTGTCACTCAGCCTACTA
Organism: Mus caroli; assembly: GCF_978045245.1. Taxonomy (NCBI): domain Eukaryota; kingdom Metazoa; phylum Chordata; class Mammalia; order Rodentia; family Muridae; genus Mus; species Mus caroli. The sequence continues at coordinate 20,040,733 of NW_028227266.1, forward strand.
CAGTTCCATTGAACCTGCTAGTGCCAACACCAGAGTCCCATTGCTGTGAACGGGGTCCCGAGGTACAAAGGCAATCAAGGCTGAGGGACTTGTCAGATGTGCTCCTTGGCTCAAACTCTTTCTCTCTGATTGGGGCTCTAGGTCTTAAGAGAGTAGGTTTCTATGAGGGGCCTTCCCTTTGATCTGAACATTGGGATTCTACTCTCTTCTTTATTTCATACAGCCATTGAACAACGGCTTCTTAATTATATAGCTCCTTGTCAGTGTCTGATTGTTTTTTACCATAAGAGTTTCCAAAGCCCTGGAACTCAAGGTACTCTCCCTAAGAGTGAGGGCAGGAAGTCAGGCATGGCAGTTCACCTCACAGCAGGAAGAAGGCTAAGGCAGGAGGATCACTGGGTATTTGAGGATAACTGAACTTACAGAGTGAGTTCCGGTCTAACCTGTGATACAGAATGAGACCCAGTTTTGGACAAACAAACCCAAATAAAAACAGGAGGTAACAGCAGGATCTGTTAACTGGTGGGGCAGCTCGGTAGTACTAAGGGTGCCTTCTCTATCATCTTTGCCTTCTTTTGATTTCGAAATAATTATACATCACAGTAAACTGTAACAATAGCAGTGCAGAAAACGCCCAGGAACCTAGCACCCAGCTTCCCCCTGCAGTGATGAAATGAGAACTTTGATTGGCTCAAGATCATCAGGCACCTTGTGGATGCTGTTCCTATCCTTCAGCCTTAGGCACGCTCTGTATGTTCTGTGCTTTCTGTGTTGTAGATTCACATAACCACAGATCTAGCTCTGGAACTGCTCCAGCGACCCAGGAACTGCTCACCAAAGACACAGCTTCTAGCAGGCCTCAGGTTACCTGTCTTCCATCTCTACAGTGTTCCCTTCATCTACAGGCAGTGGTTCTCAACTACCACAGGGGTATCCTAAGACCATTGACAAACACAGATATTTACATTACAATTCACAACAGTAGCAAATTACAGTTATACTTAGTGACAAAGGTAGTTCTATGGTTGGGGCTCACAACAACATGAGGTAAATGACTGCAGCATCAGGAAGGTTGGTTGAGAACCGCTGATCTACAGTATGCTAGTGCACACTCTTTTAAGATTAGCTTGTTTTAGTCAGTATAATGCCCTTCATATAGAAACCCAAGTTGTTTCCCAAGTCAATAATTTCTTCCTTTCTATAGCTAAGTAGCGCTCAGTCGTGCGGGGGGGGGGGGGGGGGAGCACAGAGTTTATCACTCTCCTACCAAAGGACATTTGAGTGGTTTCCACGGTTTCATATAGCAAAGCAGCTCAAACTGTGTAAGTGGTCTGTGAGTTTAAAGGAATCACGGTCAAACAGAAGCTGTAGACTAGAGCTCTCTCCCATAGCGGAACCTTTGTTGCCTCTGTTACCAGAGGCAATCTGCTACGGGCTGCAGGGGCCACCCCCACATTGCTTGTGCACATGCCCCATTACTGGAAAAAAACAAAACAAAACACCCTTAGTATTACTCCTTTTTGACATCACAATATTATTACAGTTATTTACTCCTTTTCTATAGCCCCGAGAGAGCCCCATAAGAGATTTTGCTTTGCCCAGCTCTTTGCTAGTCCCTAGTTTTTAGAGAGTCAGGTTCCCCACAAAGTAAATGTTTCAGCAAATGAATAAAGTCTAGCAGATAAGGAGGGAGTGGAAGGACGCCATTCTAGGGTTGGATTAGAAAGTCAGAGTCAAATCAAGTCCCTACCCCTTTCTGGCTCTGGTTTACACTCTACTAAAGTGTCTATTAGCAACAGCACCTCTGTCAGGGACACTGGAGGGTCAGGTGATTCTCTCTGCATGAATGCACTTTGCAAGGCAGCGCCATGATGACTGTCCGAAGGGATCTCCACACTGTCTTGTTTTCTCCTCTCTTCTCTTTATGCTCGCCCTCCTCCATGGGAAACTCATTATGACCACCAAGGAGATCACCTCCACCCTTGGGAGGTAAAACAACAAAAACAAAAACAAAAACCATCCAGGCAGTTGCCAAGCATGAAATCATGGCCTTCTTGTGACATTCCATCCAGTAGAGGGCGACAGCTCCTACCTGCTGAGTCCCATAGCTTCACTTGGAATACACATGGTCGCTTAGTTATTTATATGCGTTTGTTTTTGAAGGGAGCACACACGCCCACTGCAGTCATTCAGTAGGCTCACAGGATTCTTATTTAGCACGCTGCGCTGTTGCAGCTCAAGCCCCTTTAGGAGGTGTCTAGCTGCTGAAAAGCTTATTTCCTTTGTTTAGCAGGATTTGTGGTCTTAATTTTCCTGCTTGGCTGAACAAGCCAAAGAGCTCAAGACTTGCTCCCTAGGCAATGCCTACATGGTCTACTTGCTGGACACTGTGCATTCATGGTGGACTGGCTGAGGACAGTTCTCAGAAGTGCCTGAGCTGCTGGGCCAGTCTGGGACAGTTGGGGAGCGTCCTTTCCCCAGGGCACCAGGCAGGGATGCTAGCCAGCCAAGAGACTGAGAGAGAGAAGGCAGCCCTGCTTCCTCTGAAAATAAAGGGTGGTAGTGGTGGCACTGATTACGTCTATTAGTGAAAACAGCTGGGGATTAAGAAAGCATCAACAAGATTGTTACCAGCCCAAGCCTAGCCAGCCCTTCCTGAATTTATCAGTACTGATGGGGACAGAGCAGGGTGAAGTAGGAGGTGGCAGGTTAAAGTGAGATGATAGATCCCAAGTGTTGAGAGCACCCCACCCCCGACCCTCATCTTTCCTCTTAGTTGAGAAGGAAGATCAAGAAACAAAATAAACTTGTCTAACTTGCTCTGGTGGGAACCACATTCACTTCCTCAACTTCCTGAGAATCCGGCATGCTTGAAAAGAACATTCCGAAAAGCACCAAAGGCCACTGCATGTGGGCCATAGGTGGAGGACGGCGGCCTGCTGCAGGGGAGCACCCCTGCCCAGTGGTCTCACTGCTGCCCAGAGTGACTGTGGGAATCCATTCCTCTTTCTGTGCAACCATTTCATTCCCTGCATTCTGTTCATTCGGTTTCTTTGCTGAATGTTACCCCATCGATAAAGTATTCCCAAGATACCCTTAGTGTTGGGTAGGGAGGAGGCTTATCCTTTGGTCACTCTCTGGTTTCTTCAAACCCTGCTCTTCGGAGCAATGGGTATTGAGTGTGTGCTCCCCAGTGATGTCAAAACAGAGCCGACACACAAATAGTGACCCAAAGCAAACATGGTCAAGTTGTGAGCAAGCCTGGGACAGAGCCCAGCCCCACAGACAAGATGGCTCAGGGTATGTCAGCTGAAGCTGAAGCTGGCCAGAGCCGGCAGGGATGCTGACCTTGTTCTTGTTCTGTTAGCAACCCCAGAGAAGCAGAGCATATCCCCAATGGGTAAAAATCTAAATTTAGCCCCCAAAGAAGCTGCTTTCCCATTTTGCTGGAGGAAAGTTCTTTTCACTGGTATGGGCCTTGGCTTTGATTAGGTGGGAGGACCCACATCTGGGAATACATAAACTTTATTGTTCTTGGATGACAGTACATTTTCCTTGCCTACTGGTTTTCCGCCTTTCCCCCCTATGATTTGGGTTTGTGACCTTATTGGACAAAATGAGCCACTTTGCCTTGGCCAGGACTCCCTAGGAGGTCACACCTACACTGGAGTCCACACCTGGGGGCATTATGTGTCCCCTCTTTACCTCTAGAGACAGTTCTGGGAAGGTTGAGTGTAGCAGAGAGAGGGACTCTGAGTCTGTGTGAATGGTACCCTGGGGACTAGGCCCAGGTTGTACCCTTAGGACCAGGTTCTAACACCTAGAAGCCCAAGAAGGCCAGGGCTTCCCTGAGGTTCGGGGATCTCAGATTGCAGTGGACTACTTGGACAGTCATCAGTTTCAAGAGGATGGCCCTGCAGGGCCAGGTTTGTAGTGCCACACCCCCACCCCCATGGCCAGGTTTCTTCCAGGATCTGCTCTAGAGCGATCTGCCATTCACATTTTGAGTGAGTAGCTGGGGGAAGTTTCAGTCCTCTAAAGCTCAGTTGCCCAAGTGCATGTTTAGTCTCTTTTGACAAATGTCTCCTTTGATGTCCAATGACACAAGCTCTGGTTAACTCATCTATTTATGAAGTTTGGAAATGTAGGGCAAAGAGCATTCACTTGGACTCAGATGAGCTAGGCTGCTGGGTGGTCTGCTTTTACTACTTATTAGCTGGATGACACTGGGCAAGGTACCTTCTCCAAGCGTCTGGTTCCTCGCCTGGAAAACAGCAATAATGAGAGAACTCGGTTCTGTCAGCAACAAGTCAGACATTATATATCTTCAAGCGCTCTTTATAAACCTAGCTTGCAGTCCCTATAAAGGGATCATGTCTGGTAGCAAATGTCTGATGAGGTTCGATAGACTGTGTCTCTGCCTCTTGGGAGAAATCCTCACTAAATAACATTAGGTCTTCACAGACTCAAGGAGCTCCTTCTGGCCCCCGTTTTTACCTCCTGTCTCTGCTTTTGTTTACTCTCTTGAATCCTGCTTTCTTTTCCTGCAAATGACATGGAGAATGTCTAGTAACAGCAGCTCCTCTGCTAACTACTCTCGAGCAACACGTGTCCTGTTTTTATTTATGTTGCTTTGCTAACTTGGAGGTTGAAAGCAATGACACCCATCGGCAGAGCTTGCCCGGTGACTCAGCGAGGGTACAGGAAGTCGGAGGGAGACACTTGAATGCTGTGACCATCATCGAACTCGGGCATGCTTTCTGATTGCAATCTAGACTCGGCGTTTTTCCATGCTCTTTCGCCTGACATTCAATATTAAGGCCGAAACAAGTGTTCCCATTTAACAGTGACTCATGCAGCAGAAAGAAATTAGACTAAGTCTAAAAAGAAATTAGGCTCTGGGTGAAGGAGAACTGGACAGACACTTTCTTACTGTAACTTTCCAGAATGCCCTGGATAGCCCCCAGGAGTTCTCAGAGTGGACAGAGCTTTGGAACATTTTACAAGCTAGTAAAACATTGTTTGAGGGGCAATAGATTTTTTGGAATTTATCTGCATGGCTGACGTCATCCTCTCAGCATGGGGAGCCAAACTGTCTCCAAGTCTCTGGCCCTCTTCTGGTATTATTTCCCAGTAGTTAAGATCAAGTGAACCTTCAGGTCACTTTCCTGTCAGATATTATTGCAACAAAGAGTGACCCTTTCTGGGCCAAGGGAGCTTCCTCTTCAGATTGAAATGGAAGGGAATTGATGGCTTTTCTCAGCCCCAGTTGCCTTCTCTGCAGACAGCTGTCTGGAGAGTCCAAGCCTGGTAGCTCGAAGCTTTGCCTTTGCAGTCTGCAGTGGCTGCCACCTCATCAACTGTACCCCTCCGTAGGTCAATGCACGCAATGCATTACCGCTTGAGGACTGGAACATTCCCTCCTCAGCACAGGTTGGGAAGCAACCTGACGTCTCTATGGCAGAGTCTAGTTCCTATTTTGCTGCGGCTCATGAAGAGCAGCACCCTTCTTCCTTCTTAGAGTGTGAGCATCTGGAAGCCATGAGAGCGGATCCAGGAAAGCTGCCTGCATCTGCATCTGCATCTGCATCTGCATCTGCATCTGCATCTGCATCTGCATCTGCATCTGCTGTAATCTCATGATGTGCTGAGCACTGTGCTGAGGTATAATATTTCAACCTGCTTTCAAAACAGCTCTCTGCTAGAACATTGCACATCTCGTTAATCGGGGAACTAGGGTGTGAAGGGATAAAGACAAAGCAAAGAGGTCTGCGATGCGATGCACTGAATGGCTGTGGCTCTCAAAACTTCTCTCAGAATCCTAACACCCAATGTGACAGGTGAGGTTTGGGGCAGTGATTAGGTCATGAGGTCAAGACCCTGAGGAAGGGGAGTAGTGCCCCTGTAAAAGAGGCCCCAGGTGCGAGCCATTCAACAAGTGAGGATGCATCACAAAGGCTCCTTCCAGGAACCAGAATTCAGACCCTCACCAGTCACAGAATCTGCTGGTGCCTTAATCTTGGACATCCTAACTTGCAGAATGATGGGAAATGAGCCTCTGTTAGTCATAAACTATGTAGCCTATGGTATTTTGTTACAGCAACTGGGCTAAGCTAAGACATATGTATTTGCCTGGATTCCATTAGAGTCTGTCATCTCTAGAAGAGGTGTTATGTAGGAAGGATCTGAACAGTAGCTTTAATGTCACACTAACAGGGACCCACTGTTTCATAGATCGAGATCTGCTAACCCAGAAGTCAATCCAAGACAACTTAATAACGCTCTAGCATGTTGAAGGTTTTAAGCAAGCTTTCTCTCTACAGAGCAGAGCGACCCTTCAGAAATTCTGGGCCTCAGAGGAGCCTCTACGATTTCCACAGTTGGGTGCCGGCATTGGTCCCAAATCTTTACCCTGCTTAGAGCAGACTCGAGAAAGAGAACTGTGGTTCAGCTGGCCAGTCCCCAAATGACTCATCTGGCCCTGGACAGCCTGAGCATCCCCACACTTTCCTAACCTGGCTGCCCTGTGTGACCCTGACTGCCAAACTGATGGCTGTTTCCTTCCCTGGCTGCCCTGAGTGACCCGGACTGCGACACTGATGGCTGAGGCTGGTTGCTAACCTGGCTGCTGCTGAGGACAACTCGGACGAGGATCATGGCCACACAAGGTGAGCGTGGCTTGCTCACTAACCCTTTTCTGACCGCCTGCTCGAAGCTCAGCGAAACCCAAAGGTATAAGAGAGGCCCCCTCCCCCAGAAACCTGTGGCTGACCTCTGAAATCTGCAGGTCCCCTTTACCCAGGGACAAACAGTAGGGTTCTCCCTACTCTGGTGTGAGGTAGTAAGCTTGCCATTCCCTGACCTTCAGGAAAGGGTTGGTATTTTCCATGCCCGTGGTGACTGGTGACAGCCACTACCCTGCTATTGGCTTCTGCAGAGGAAGCATGGGACAAAGCCATGGCAGTTTTTGGAGTGCAGAAACGAAGCTCTGGCAAATTCCAAACATGAAAGTATAGCACAGCATCTGTTATATCATAGCCTGTCGCCAGGGCCCCACCCCAATCATCACATTAAGTGAGCCAATCGGCACAGTTCAGCCACCGCTCAGGGGACTCTCATAGAACTCACAGCTTCTCCCTGAGTTAAGCAAACACAACAATGATCATGCTTCAATGTCTTTATATATGTGCCTAAGAAACAGGGGCCCACTGCTGAATGACACCAGATAACTGAGAATCTGTAACCCAGTGGGACTGAACCTGGGTCCTCATGCATGCTGACCACCGACCTCAGCCGGAGTTGGATTCTAATCTCAGCTCTGCGGCTCAGTTGTGCGATGTGTTTAGCAAACTGGTTAACAACGTCTGGCCCTCAATTTTTTTTTTCAGTGTAAACTAAAGACGATAACACCTCCCGAGCCTTTGTTGGTTAGAATGGCTCAGCACTGCTTCTTGCCTGCCATGTTTGCTCGTTGTAGAGCTTGGTGTCTGTCTCTTGGTGTGTGTTTAGGATGTTCCTTTGTAGACAGCAGAGAGATAAAAGCTCTTTTGCCCAAGGTTTGTTGGGATATGTTGAGGGTGGCGTGGGGGTTTCAGGGCTTGAGTTTCAGATTATAGAGGAAATATTTGCTGGGTTGGTACTTCCCTGTGTAGACTCTCACGGGGATGGGGGAGGGAGCGATTTCCGAGAGCTTGTGCTGATTCTTAGAGCCAGTCCTTCTAATATCTGGAGTCTCCAAGGAAAGCAGAACTATTTTAAAGGATGTTCTGGAAAGAAAGCATGCAGACACCACATGGTAGGGCATGAGGAACTCGTGTTCCTTTGATACTTCAATTTCAATTTGTTGTTATAGCCAATCTGCTGGGCTGAAACTCAGCCTCACACCTCCCTGGAATGCTGCCGTCCAGAGTCTCGGACATTCATTCAAAATGTGCTCCAGGAGGGTCCTCTGGTCATTAGGTCACACGGGGAAGCACTGAGGGGCTGTACCAGTTCTTGCCAAAGCTTTGTCTCAGCTCTGATCTCTGTCTGGGGCCCTGCTACCTCTCCAGGTGGTTTCCAGGGAAGTAGAACTCCTACATTTGGGGTCACATGTTTCCATCCCTTCCAGCCCTGTAGGAAGCCCTAGACTCTAAAGACAGGCACTGTTCTCTTCCCCTGACCTTTCTCAATCATTCAGAAAGACAATAGGTCATCTATCCTTGAGACAAAAAAGGTGGCTCCTTCCCTGGGGGTGCAGAAAAGACAGGCTATCTAAGTCAGCCAGTGTCTCTGAGAGGGTTAATGAGGTGTAATGGCAGGACTTGTTTGAGGACTGACTATGAGGCGGGCCGCAGGGATTTAGAGAGTCATGTGCAACACTGGAGGTGATTCGGATCCCTTTAAAATGTCCACGGCTTTCCTTTCACCGGTTTTGTAAGTTAGCTCAACCTGCAGACCTGCAGAAGCTATTGCCTGTAGGGCGCTCGTCTCTGTGGGAGTGGACATGGCCGTTGCTGACGAACAGACTGATTTGACTGTCACACTGTCCCTGCAAGGTTGGTGCAACAGCCCACACACCCATTTTTCAGATTTCTTACAAGGTAAATCTAGCATAAAAAAGCTGTTCGGTGGGAGCAGACATACATCATTAAGATAACTTGATTTAAATTTTTGTTTTTCTAGGAACTTGAAGCCTCACTGGATATTCAGATTAGACCTTTGTGATATGCATCAGTGACCTGTGAGGTCTGCTTCTTCCCAAAGAAGAGGCCGGATTAACCCTGCTCTGCATCCTGGAGACTCTAAGACAGATTTTTATCTGACTTGTGCTCCCGTGCTGTGTTTCCATGTTTCTGGGAGGAGGAGCTGGAGTTAGTACCTGCTCCTTTAGAGAGACTTGGTTTCACATCTAGTGCGTCTCTAAAGACTGGGCTTAAATGAGTTTGAGACCTGTTGCTAACTCTGTGAATATCTTCTTGAAGCAGCTTTTTGATTCAGGTATTAGTTCAAAGTCCCAAAGAATAATGGCAGGAAATGTATTTCCGACTACTTACGCTGACTTGTTATGAGACTATTTGAAACTATGTATTTATCATCATCATCATCGTCGTCGTCATCACCACCACCATCATCACCATCATTATGATCAGAATGTACAACTGCCTATAGTCAATGTTATCTCTTGAAATCCAAGAGATCCAGATCCTAAAATCCCTTTAAAACAACAGACAGCAAAGTTGGGGAAGAGAAAACCCACTATACTTTACAGTGTTACCACTCGGTCCCAGTGCATACTAAGCATGCCATAGGACACTGACCATGACCTCTACAAACAGGATAGGTAAGATGGAGTTTTCTCTTCTATCCCCAATGATTGGCATTGCTTGTGAGATGGCAGGATCTGCAGAGGTTCTATAACCAGAAAACCCTGGTATCGTTTCAATGTCTGTAGTAAAACAGGAAGGTCGGGGAGAGTTGCAGAAAGGCCTTCTTAGGGGATTTTGTGACAAGAAAACCTTTGAATATTTATTTCATCCTTAACCAAAAATGGCTAAGGACCCTGCAGTCATTTCCCTGGTGAGTGTGCACCAACAGAACAGTATCAGGCTTGGACTTTGCTTTTCATTAGCTGGCATTTAGCATCATCAAAGTGAGGCAGGAAAAACCCAAACTCTCCCTGTACCAGCCACACCCTCTCACATAGGTGTTCAGCGCAGTATCGCTACATCCTAACATCTAGTGTCCTGTCTTGGAGCAGGGGGCTTCCAGAGAGCAGTGGTCCCAGCTCAGGCAGCTTTAAGGGGCTTGTTGCTTTGGAGGGAAATGGTGGCCTATATCTGTCTCTGTCCCTCAAACACTGTCCCTGGAGTTGACATTTCCTGAGACAGCAGTGTGCTCTGTGTGCTATACTCAGGAACTCAGCTTTTCCTGTGAGGAAGACCCTGGGTTTTGTGGGGGAAACTTGGGCTTATCTGGGGTTAGGACTCCAGTGGCAAAGAAGATGCATGTCTTGTTGATAGTGGACATGATAAGCCCGGAAGTACCAGGGATGAGCTTGGGCTAACATGTCCTGGTCAGCTGACTGATGGTGGATGTCTGTCTCAAGCCTATGTGGGCGGGCTGGACAGGTCTGCTGGGGAAGCAGCCACAGTTTTTTCAGCATTAGCCTTAGGAAGCATATCTACTGGGCTTTGTCACTCATGATTGATCCTAAGACCAACAGCATCATCGTTCCTAAGAACCTGTTAGAAAAGTAGAACTCCCCACAGCCATCGATTTACAATCTGCACATTAACGGATCCCCTTGGCAGACTTGGATTCGTATTTAAGTGTTGGTCTAAACTAAGAGGAAGAGAGGAAGATTTTGGTTGGATCTGGAAGACATGAGATGGGAGAAGCCTTTGAAACCTGCTCCTGTGTCGAAGACCACAGGAGTCTTAGCCAGAGCAGGCTGAGCGACGTGGGGGAGGGTGAGCCATCTCCATCTCCACAGGAGAGAGGTTCGGCCCTTGCCCTGCCTCCACCTCAGGAATCTTGGTGATTGACCCAGACCAGAGAGTTCCGGAAGTGGACATACCGAGGATTTGTGTTTTGAAGTCAGATTTCACTGCTGTGGTTTACACGCCTGGCCCCCTGAAGTTCTTGCTGTATTTGCAGCAGGGAACCTGGATAGTCCTGGGCTCTGATGCCGGTGCCCTGCAGCCACACAAACACTCCGAGGCTCCTCCTGGAGCCACAGCTTCTGGGAAAGACATTTCGGAAGTTTCCTGTGGCTGCAACAAATTGCTCAGGTCTGCGCGCCACAGCAAGGCTGTGACCTGCCTTTCTCCACCTTGGCTCAGCCAGCTTCTGAAACTGGCAAAGGTCCCATGTCCCCGCAGGCTCTGTTTCATGGGATTCAGAGGGAAGGACCAAGCAAGCACTCCTGTCTGTCGAGACTGGGCACTTCTGCCTAATAGTCAGGACAGGAGCAGCTTCGGGTGCCCTGGGAGGAGGAAGGGAGTTCCTGGAGGTAGACAAATCTGGGACTGGAGGAAGTCTGTATATTGAAGTAGAAAGAGAAGCTGGGGACATGAAGAGAACTGTTTCATGGGGAAGATTCTATCAACTTTTAGGTTGATAGAATTAATTTATTTCTGCCAAGGTGGGGGTGTGCCCTGAGTGCTCTTGGCACTGAAGCACAAGCCCACGGGAAGACAGACCCCGAGCCCACAGCCCGGCGCAGAGATGCCTACCAGCATGGATTTCCTTGTCTGGCCCCTCTGTGTGGGTTTTTGCAAATATGTTTCTGAATTTAATAGTTCCTTCCTGGTGATTGAAAGGAAGACAAATCTTGACTATCTAGCATCTCGAGTCTGAAGGCTCTGTTTTAAAAACGACTCTAACGACTTTGTGAAACCCAACTGGCTCCTAGATGGAAGTCTTTGGGGGCCCTGCTTCAACCAACAGGCCAGAGGATAATTAGCACATTAGTTCCTTGATCGCAAATTGATTCTCTTAGGAAATAAATATACTTAAAGGCAGTTTGTTTTCATGGCTGCTGTTTAGCTGCTGCATTGTGGGCGGACCCTTAGCTTGCCAAGTAAACCCTGACGTCATGAGTTCACAAGGTGACTTCTGGCGGTCTCATTTATACTATATATATTCTCATAAAATGGGTTCAGCAACTTCAAGTACTCTCTGTTTTTCCCCCCTCCAAGTGATTAAGAAGTTACGGCTATTGTGGAAAGCCATGTGTGAACTTCCTCTTCGATGGGCTTTGGCACACAGGGCCCTGCTTGAGTGTCACATTCACCTTGTCCAGGACCATAAAGAGATATGTTTTTGTTTCTTATCCTAAACACTGTGTAACTCACTCTTCATTTTTCTATGGAGATTATGATAATATGGGGGGGGGTAGACTGTGGGTCTCCAGGATGGAGCAGCTTGTAAAACAGCCATGGGGGATTCCAAATCGGACTTAATCAACCTTTCTCCAGAACCATAGACCAATAAAACGGCTTGCTTTCTTGCCACAGCAGAGCGGCTGATTTATTCCTTTCCCTCTGCTAAAGCTGTCGCTGTGCAGAGGAGCTCATTTGTCAGGTCCAGAGAGTTACAATTCACAGGACCGCTTGCAAGTACTATCTCAGTTTATAAATTTCGTGAATTACAATTTACTGGGTCGCACCCCACAGAGCCCCATATTAATAAATGGGGGCTCATCTGCAGAAGCACGTGTATATGGCTCCCTGGGACTGTGGCACTGAGGGGCTGTGTGCTGCATGTGGCTAGCACACAGAAATGGCTGTTCTGTATAGAACCCAGCCTCGGGGCAGCTTCTCTTGCTTCCTTTAGATGTTCCTTTTCCTTGCAGTAACTCTTTGAATACTCTGAGTGTTGTTTTTGCCTCCGCAGGGATACAACATAAAGGAGAACATATACTGTGTGCTTACCTTGTGGTATGGAGGGTTAGGCTGTGGGAAGAGTTTACTTGATTTCTTTCAAAATGTGCAGACTTTCAACTTAGGGGTTTCATAACCCTGTGGACAATTTATAAAGTTGTGCTAATAATGAAACCCCTTCTTTCTTATTTCTGCCTTCCTCTTTTCCCTTCTTTTCCTTCCTTCCTTCCTTCCTTCCTTCCTTCCTTCCTTCCTTCCTTCCTTCCTTCCTTCCTTCCTCCCTTCCCTCCCTCCCTCCCTCCTTCCTTTCTCTCTCCTTCTCTCTCTCTCTCTCTCTCTCTCTCTCTCTCTCTCTCTTTCTCTTCCTTCCTTCCTTTTCTCTGTCTTTCTTCTTCCTTTATTGGGGACTTAACCTAGGTTTTTGAACATAATAGGTAACCACTCTACTACTGATGTATGCCCTCTGCCCCAGCACCATATGTATTATGCCAAGGGATTTCTGTGTAGCCCAGGAAGGTCTTCACGTGTGATCCTGTATACCATGCCTTCTGAGTAGCTGGGACTCAGCAGCTGGCATGAAAACCTTTCTTCTTTTGCTATGTTCATTCCCAGCCACCAGATCCTCTGTTTGAGCTTTCTGGATGCTTCTGAGTTTTCTCACATGCACCCAGAAGCCAGTCTAGTTCTTCCTCCATTCAACTCCCATAAGATCTTTTTCTTTCCTTATGCGCTACTCCAGCATCTTTGTTGGTCATGGGTTTCGGCACCCAGCCTGCACCTTGCAACCTTAACCCAGGGCCTCTCCTCTTCACCAGTCCATTAGATGCTATCTTTTCTTACTGAACCACTGCTCTCATTCCCATTGGACATGTCTTGGTTCTCACGGTCTCTCAGTCTTCCACTGCCACATAAGTCTTGGTATTGCCATGAACTCCTATGTGTATTCCTAAATCATATGTCTTAGAATGTGACAACATTTGGACACATGTTCTGGTAAATTCTGGACCCTGTAGGCTTTTGCCGCTGGATGTGCGATTTGTGGTCTTGGTCCTCTATTCCCACGTGACCATGGATAAGCTCCTCAAGGGCAGAGCAGGGCCTTGTCGTCTGATGCCAGCTCCTGTCAGTCATGAGGACTGAGGCTTGGCTCTCACTCCAGTGGTTTCTTCTTTTTGGAGTGAGATGCCATGGCCCCCACATTCTAAAGCCTTGCCCGGCTCTGCCTTCTGTCTGACACACACGAAACACAGAGGACATCTGCAGCATGGCTCTTCTTTGTTTTGTCTGCTTCTTGCTGGGTTTACCTGATACACTGCTTTCCAGAACAATTTTCATTCTAGAAGATACTCCCTCAGAGCTGAGAGTGGGGGAGGACTAAACCAGAGAGATGGGCACAGTGTTGTTGTAGTGAAACTTGGGATAAAGGGTCTCATCTTTAAAAATCCATTTCAGACCAACAGGCAATTGACCTCATCCCAAATGGCCAGTGCACTTTTTCCTGAGAAGGGTGTGACAAGCCATCCGTCCTTCAGAGGAAACCTTCAGTCACCGGGAATGCATATGAAATGGAAGGCACCGCTCTTCTGAATTTGTAGTTAAATTTCCTTCAAGGCCAGTGAGGTTGTTTATTCCATTCAGGCACCAGCTGAGAAGCCTGGTGATCTGAGTTCAGTCCTGAGGATCCACAGGGAAGGAGAGAACTGACTCTTGTAAGTTGTCCTCTTGTGCACAGCCACCCCTAAACACACACACACACACACACACACTCATGCACATATGCACATGCACACACACACTCACGCACACACACATACAACCCCCTGGTGTAGGCTTTCTTCAGTAACACCTCTGTCTTGTACCAGTAGGTGGAAATCAGCCACCATGCAGGGTGAACTCCCTGATGTGGCTCTTGCCACAGCAGACACACGTTTGGGAGGGGAGCTGAGCCCATTTGTCAGCAAATGTAAGTTTCACCTTTGAACTCCGAATTAATTGTTTGGTTTTCCGTCTAAAGTGCTAAGATTGATTTCTCAGTAGCAATTAGCCACATATATACAGGAATAATAGAATAAATAACTGGAGAGGAAAGTTTGGGCCACTTGTTTGTGTTTCCCCTTGAGTCCTTACAAAGTTGGGGAAGGCTGTGTGAGTTTACTGTGTAGAGAGCAAGTGAGTTTGTCTCAAATGAATAAATGCTAATGTCGAAGCCTGAGGAAACTGGCTCTCCAGACCTAGTTTCCTCATGTTTCCTCACATAAAAACCCAAGAGCAGTTCTGATCTCTGCCTTAGGGGATCATTAGGAGGCTGTTGTGAAATGTTTTGAAGATGCTGTGTAAATACAACACTGCAGAGCCTTCCTATGGCCCTACTGCAGTTCTGATCCTGGGAAAAGCACTGAGGGTTCTTATACAGGCCTGCCATTGGTCTTTCTCCTTCCAGCTACTCCATTTCCCAACACCATCTCAGCTTTTCTCACTTCTGCCCTGGGCTTCCAGACACATCATCAGGCCGCAGGAAGACCCTGCCTCCGGCCATCCTTGCCAGCACTTTTCTTTCTCCAACCAGCCCTGGATGCTCGGCCTGTCCCTCCATATAAAGCCGTTTATTATGATCTAGGAAGAAGCTGAACTCTGTTCCTTTACCCAACATAAAATCTGTCTCTGTGTCAAAAGAGAAGGAGGAGGAGGAGGAAAAAGGAATTAGACGCCAGGGAGACACTAAATACGGTTTTCCTTTGACTGCTGGAGGAGATAAGTCCCTAAAAAAAGACAGGAATTGTTTGCTTATAAGTTGAGTGCTGCAGGTTTATCACCTAGTGCCATAGATTAAGTTGAACACAGTCATCAGGAGGAAGAGCAGGAGGCTACAATAACAGATGATAGGGACTATTCCGACTCCACAGTCAACACCCCCCCCCACCCCCCTTGACTCACTCACCCTGGGTGGAAAGCGTTTATGTTACAAAACAATGTCAGGTCCTGCCCCGAGGGTCTAATGTGTCTCCCAGGCGGTGAGGCAGATTCGGATGTTCCTTGGCTGGGTCTGATGTCACCCGAGAAGCTGGGTGAGATGGTGGGGACACTCTGGGATTTCCTCCCCCAGAGTGTGGTGGGGGCTCAGAGCCAGAATCCAGAGACAACAGAGAAGGCTGTAAACGCCTAGTGCAGAATAATATTTAGGCAGGATGCTCCTTGAACCATGGGAGCCGTGAAGTTTCCTGGGCCTAGAAGCTGCAGGTGATTAATGTCCTCAGTCCCAGTGGCGCCCAGTGTCTCCAAGAACACCCGGGTGGCCTCTAGATGAGGTCACTATTCAGAATTTAAGTCACATCAGTGCAGCTCAGAGAACTTACAACAACTTCCACCGACCCAAATTCTTTCTGGTTGGTTGGTGCTGCACATGCGGTAGGGTGGCCTGAAAGATGAGGTTCCTTTACCGGAGAGTCTAGTCGGGTGCAGGGAAAGCTGTGAGCTGCCCAGGAGCTGTGTTGGCTCCAGGGAGACCTGCAGTGACGTTAGTGTTCTGCTGGGCACGTAAATCAACTCCAGGAGCCGCCCCCTCCTGTATCTTGGCAACATGTTTGCTTTCTGATAAATCACCCTCATGACCAAATGGATTTGGCCCAGATTAAATGTCTCCTGATCACGCAAATTATTCATACTTTGTCTCATCCGTGATTCCAATGCTCTCTCCAAGGGTGAGACTTGGTGTCCAATGAAGTGGATTGTCTGTGTTTCTTGTTTGAGAAAATGCAAGACTGTAGGAGGCTTGCGGTTCAAAGAGACACCCTGATAGCTACCTTTTCGTGAAGTCTGATATTGAGTCGAGTGCTTGCAGACATCTCTCATGGTCCTCAGAGCCTTGCGACCCATGTCCAGCCCATCTCTCCCCCTACATTGCAGCCTCAGCTTACCCACCCAGCTTTCCCTCTGGTCCAACCTTAACTCACATTCTCTAATTTTTTCAAATAGCCTGTGGATCCCTGGCATCACACTGGTGTCCTTTGGCTCTATTGCCCTTTCTTCTGATGAACTTCCACTCATCTTTTAAAACCCAACTCAAGGAGGTCCTCTTTATAACCTTGGGGGCTTCCAACTCTCTACTGCCACTGTGAAACACATTGCGTAGTCACTGTCTGTCCTCTCAGAGGAGACTGTGTACCTCCTGGGAAGACTTTCCTTCTGGTACTAAAGTATTGTATCCCCTAGTTTAAACTTCTCCAGGCTTCAACCTCTTTCTTTTTGATCTAAGCAGACCCAGCACACAACAGACCCTCCATTTTTTTTTCTGAATAAGAATTGTGCTCTAATGACTTGTGACAAAACCAAGGGCTTCCTGTGCCTGGAAGAGCCAAGTGGCTGTTCACAGCCTCACTCTGGCCTTGAGGCGTGTTGCCAGAGGAGACAGATAAGCTGGAGACTGGCAGCAGGGAGATGAAGAATGCCCAACTGTTTGTGAAGCAATCTCTGCCTCTCATCTTGTCTCTGCATTTCGTTTTCCATTGCAGTTTCTTAACTTTCTTTGTGGTCACCAGAACAAGCAACAATGCTGTTTCTTGGCTGGGTATCATCTCTGATTGGAGCAGCATTGCCCAGATTTCAAACCCTAGCTCTGCAAACGGCACACATCATCTATCCTTCAGATTCCTTGACAGTGAAGGAGCTACTCTGTCAACCACAGTCTTGTGTATTGAGCAACTTTCCAGGGAGAGTAAGGTTCAGCAGGTGTTTGTTGGGTGTCTTCATTCTTTGAGACTTACTATGGCTTTGAGGCTCAGAGGGCAAAGCATTTTCTAAGAACAGAGTAAAGTCCAGGCTAAACTCTATTCCCAGTCAGGCAGGTATGCTCTACCCATGGCCTGCCACTTGTGTTTTTGATATAACAATACAGCAGGCTGGATTGCTCTTACATCTTACTGGAAGTAGCTGTATGCTATGTGACTGCCCGAAACTGCATGCATAAATGTGTAAGGAGAATCCTTTTTTAAATGGTGTAGCAAGTCTGCCTAGTTTATGGTCCTTACTCCTGTTAATGTGATCTTTTAAAGCAGCACCAGATTATGGTCATCTCTTCCAAGGGCTGAAATGGTTCCTTATCATCAAAGATTCCTATAAAGACTTCAAGGGCTGTGTGTCCAGCACTCACAAATTCTTCAATTTCTTTGTCTTTTTTTCTCCCTGCATATTGTTCCCTCTGTTGCCCATGTGTCCAGTAGCATAGTGAAGTAAGACAGAGGCAGTGTGTCTCCCTGTGGCTCACACTTTCCCTGCCTGTTGGACATCAAGTTTTTGTTGCCTACAGCCCTTCAGCACAATGGTGTGAGGAGGTGAAGACTTGGAGAACAAATAGGCCAAGAGCATAGAGCTTCATGATCCAGGGTAGTGTCCCTAGAAAAGAGACTTTGAAGAGCTCTCTCACTCTTCTGCCATGTGAGGGGGCAGCAATGGGATAGCCATGTATGAGCCAGGAAGCAGACCTTCACTAGATCATCATGCCACCATGATCTTAAACTTTCTATATGCTACAGCTCTGAGAAATAATTTTCCATTGTGTATAAGTCAGCCTACGTAAATAAGACTTTCAGTCCTTTTCTTTCTCTCCATCCTGATTCCCTTCCTTCCTTCCTTCCTTCTTTCCTTCCTTCCTTCCTTCCTTCCTTCCTTCCTTCCTTCCTTCCTTCCTTCCTTCCTTTCTTCTGGCCACCCTTCATCTCCTTTTGAGGTGTTTTGAGGAAGAGTGTGTAGTCAAGACCTGCCTCAAACATTCTGTGTTTCTCCATTTTCTCCTGCACTGGAGTCAAACACCAGGCCTTGAGACTGCAGGCAAGTACTCTATCACAGAGCCACATCCTGGGCCTGAGTCTATGGCATTGTTACAGAAGTTTGAACAAACAATAACAGATACCCAGGAGGAGTTGGCTGGTTACAGCTACCAGAATTGGGCTGCAGCTGTCTGAGCACTGGGCTGGGCTAGGCTTACTCCATGGCTAGCTTGTCAGTGCTAGTGATTGGCAATGCCCCAGTGACTGGCCATGTTGGACTTTCCATGGAGCTGATGGAGGTGTGCTTGCTTCCAAGCTTCATTTCCTACTGCTCTCAAATTTTGTTTGGTACAGCAGTATGGTTGTGTTACAAAGGCCCACTTGTACCCCTGGCGGCCAATGACACCATTCTCTCCGGTGAAACATGAGTAGAAATCAATAAGATGAAACCTCCAGACATATTCTTTTTTCTTCTTTAAAGATGTAACAGTCTCACTGGGCACCTGCCTCTCAGCCTCCATCTTGACCTATTTTTTTTCCTGTCCAGAGCTGAATCTGGATGTGCAAGAAGACATTGCATAGGTCTGAGAGTGAACATCATAAACAGAGGAGGAAGGATAGCTAGCAGTGTGGGAGAGGCAGCCTGAGGCCAGAGGGTTTCATGGAGTCTGGTCTCACCAAAGGCTGCAGAGCTTGGCACCATTTGTTATCAGATGAAAGATGAGCCATGGTTGTCAACATTGCCATGGTCATTTGTTATGCTACTCCACACGCCACCCAGTACAATACCACCTTCCATCCCACCTTTGCCTGGTCCTCTGCTTTTCATCCCCCAGCCCCTTTACCACACTGCTTGCTTCTCACCTACTTCCCTGGATGTCTCCAAACTCCCCTAGTGAGCTACTGGAGGCTGGACTTCAGGTCATTCTTAGCCCTGTGAATTTTTAATTAAGACAATGATTTTATATTTTAAAAGAAACTTGTAATGAGTTCTTTGAACTTTAACCCTAAACAATAAACTCCATCACTCTGTGGGTGATCAGCAGATCTGGTCTGATCCTGACTGTCTTCCCACCAGCACCAAGACCCAGGTCAGGAAGAGAGACATCAAAGGCAGCAGAGCGGGTGGGGAGGGGAAGACCTGTTTGATGTGTAAAGAGAGAGAAAGGACTTTCCCAGATTGACTACAAAGAAGGGCTTTTTCTGTGCTCATGGCTGCTGGCTCACCAGGTCATTATTTTTGCCATTCACCTTGTATGGGTCAGAGGACTTGAAGATAGATTCCTGCAGCCAGAGAGTCTGTGCTCCTCCCAGATGTGCCTCCAAGCTGCCACAGCCACCCTCCTCCCTTTCATGGCCTCTTCGTCCCAGGGCAAAGAGAAGAGTCAATGTTAATTCCACAAAGAGAACAGAGCAGGTAGGGGAAAAGCCCCTGGCCAGAACTCTTGGAGTGTCTAATTTAGGTAAGAAGAGAAACAAGCAGGAATTCAGGGTCACACAACTGCTCTGTGTGACTTTGTGATGATGGAACGAGCCATTTCTCAAAATCAGCAGTGACCTCACATGTAGATGATGGCCTTGGTCCTCACTCTGTCATCAAGGGTCTGCTACCAAATGCCCCACAAGGAGCAAGACATCAGGGCACCAGGAGAGG
Organism: Mus caroli; assembly: GCF_978045245.1. Taxonomy (NCBI): domain Eukaryota; kingdom Metazoa; phylum Chordata; class Mammalia; order Rodentia; family Muridae; genus Mus; species Mus caroli. Next base: position 20,060,514 of record NW_028227266.1, read on the forward strand.
AGGTTATCCTGTGACACTCCCCAGGTGCCATCAGAAAGGATCTTTTCCCTGCTATCCTTTTGAGCCAACAACTTAATGTTTTTGTTTGTTTTCAATTGTCTCACATTTTAATCTATTTATATTTGAAAAATATTCAATACTTTATATTCATTTTTTTTCTGCAAAACCTAACACTACTCAAATTTTTTTTTAAAAAATTCTATTACTCTTTGAAAGGGTACTACAACACAGAGAAAGGAATTGAGCAGGAGAACCAGAGGCCAACATCTGGACTGCCAAAGCAGAAGAAAACTGGGAAGGGTGACACGGCCAGCAGAGCTAGCAGGGCTTGTCCAGGAGATGACCTTCCAAGCCATGTCTGCTCTATGTGATGTTGGGAGAGCCATTTAGTTTTGTCTTAGCTGTACTATCCTCTTCTACACAGTGAGTAGATATGGTGTAGACTCTTCCCCTAAACTTTTTCAAATGACAGTGACATGTGGCTTCCCATGATAACAAGTTACTGACATCCTATCTTCAGTACACGTTTAGTGGAGAAGAAAGCCTTGGGTTACCATAAAAGGGCTTTAATGTTCTGTAATTAACTGCTGGTCTTTGGTATTTGTGGATATATCTATATCTATATCTATATCTATATCTATATCTATATCTATATCTATATCTATATCTATATCTATATCTATATCTATATCTATATCTATCTATATCTATCTATCTATCTATCTATCTATCTATCTATCTATCTATCATCTATCTATCATCTGTTCTAGCATTCTGGTCATTTAAAAAGTATACAGTCCCATACACCAATCATTCAAATATATACTATGTATAACCACTAACCCCCATCTAGACTTTAAATCTGTATTCTAGCAAGTAGTCATTCCCATTGTCACCAACACAGAGCCAACAGCATTTCTCTTTCTGTTTCTTTTGTATAAATAGAACCCATGCCTATTCTTTTGTATTCACCATCTTCAGTGCCCACAATTATTTATGGTTCATCCAAGTTGTGGGGCTGCCCAGGGATGTGGTTCTGTGGTAGAGCATTGACCTAACCAAGCTGTGATGTTTGTGTCAGGATTTTATTTATGTTTACAGTGGAATAGTATTTGTTTGCATGAGCACATCACATTTTGAGCTTTTAAACTGCTTCTTTCCTTGGCTGCTGTGAGCTGTGTTGCTATGAACAAGGTTATACATAGCTCCGAGACTCTGATGTCAGTTACTTTGTATCTGTCCCTGGAAATGGAATCCATAGATCAAATGGTAATTCTATGCTTTGTTATTTTAGGGACGTTTCTCATTTCCCACAGTGAATATACTACCATATGATTCCACCAGTGATACACGGGGTCTCAGTTTCTCCACATCCACACCAACACCAATGCTTTTCTGTTAGGTTAGAATGGGAATATTATAGATACTGTGAATCATTCTAGGGAAGGCCATTTTTTTTTAAATGAAGTGTGGTTGGATTGTGGGAGCTAAGCCCTTCCACATGGCACTTTCCATCTGGAATTTTAGAGGAAATGCTCAAAACATGGAAGGCCGTAGCCACTTACCCCACTGCCTTTCTTCTTCTATAACAGCAGCAGGAGAGACCCAGGAGACCCTGGGACTAAGTGAGCTCTAGACTGATGGAGAATCTCCTCCATGAGCACTATTCAGTGGCAGGACAGCAATGGGTGGGAGCAGGTCCTGAGAAGGCTCTAGAATCTGGAGAGAGGAAAGTTTGATTCTGCCCTTCCATGAATGAACCTGGTCCCTCAGACGAGTCAGGGGGGATCTCAGTAGATGGGCTGAGCCTCCCCAATCTTAGGTAGGATCTGTGGGCACCGAAGGGACTGCTTTGGCTGGGGCCCAGGAGCTCACCTTGACTTGTGCTTTAGAACAATGTATTGTTTTCAGTGAGTTTCTATGGATCATGCCTCTTCCTGAAGACCAATGATATCAACTCCCCATTGGTGAAGATTGTATAGGTGTCTCAGAACAAATTTGTTAAAATGTATAAGTCAGTTTAATAACAACAGTAAGTAAGAAATAATTCAAGGGACTGTGGGGTCCAAACTCAGCTGCCAGGAAGTGAAGAGGGAGACAGAAAGGCAGGCAGCTGAAGAAATTACAAGAGACTATGGGCAGATAAGATATCATTTATTCACTCCAAGCAAAGATTAGCACCATCTGTGCTGGGCAAGCAGGCATCTAAGTACAGCAGGACACATGGGCTACACAGAAATAGGTGTAGACACGTATCCAGACTGGCACACAGAACACATGAGGGTAGCACTCAGGCCGACTGATAGATCCACACAGGTAGGCTGGCAAAGGCAAGGGCACTTGCTTCTGACTTTAAGGCCATTTTTACACAAACACATACAAAATATATAACAGATCAGATCTCTGTTTATTTAAAGTATTTTAGTAAACATTGCCATTAAAAAAAAACCCTTGCAGGTAAATAAAAAAAATGCTGTCTAGAAGTTTATTGAGTTATATAGACTTTAGGTCTGGTTAATTCTGTTCCCTACATATATGGCAGAGACTGGGATGGTGGAGCAATAATCTGGACTGACACGAATGTCTCTGAGATGTCATTGGTTTCTCTACTTTGAACTGACAGAGACTTCTTGTGTTGGGTCTGGGAATTTTTCAAATGATATTAGAACCTAAGCATGTTCTCCCCCCCACCCCACCCCGATTGCTTTGTATTGAACTTAGGGCCTTAAGCCTAAAGAGGACTAAGCAATGCTCTTTGACTGAGCTACAAGTTTGGCAAACCTTAGCATCTCTGTATTCTCACAAACATCTCTGTGCTCCGAGACCTGTGCTTAGCAGTCTCTTAGGGACGGGAATCTGCCTCTTAGGCAGGGGTGAGGTGCAGTTTGACTTGAGATTGAGACATGAAGGCAGTACATCACCACCCTCAGTTGGGAGTGAGAGCAAGTCTAGACAGTCTTGCTTTCAAAGTCTATGCAAACCTCAACTGCACTTGCCAAGAGCCTGTAGGCAGTTGGCTACTACTGAGCTCAAGCCTAAGTGTTTGGATAGTGACGCCTCTTGTCCTCTGTGGGCTCCCATTCAGTGTCCAGACTGAAAGCATAGCTTTTGTATCCCTGGAGTCAAAGCCCAGGTAGTCTCGTGCCGCTAGATCTAAGGCCCCATCAGTCAGGATCTGGCCTATGAGTAAGCAGGCCTGGAACCATTACTGGGCTGTGCATGTCCATGCCATACTGTGCCTCCCACACTGTGCCATTAGGTCTTGGTGGGCCTTTTCCAGGCTCTCTTCATGCTCAGCATGGCTGTCTCTCACTGTCTTATTCTGCAACAAGACCAGACCAATTTAGAATCTCTGATTTGGTCCAAGAACCAGAATCTCTCAGTTCTGTTGCCTTCCTGGAAAGAGGCCATCCAGGTCCCAGGTAGCAGGAGCTAGGAGGAAAAAGCCTGCTGCTCCTACTGGTGGAAGGAACATTGGCAAAACCTTGGTAGTTTGCATGCAGTGCTGACACAGGCAGTGGGACCAGGCCCAGGTCAGGCTCTCCACTGCTGTTGCTGCTGCTGGGCTTACAAGAAAACTTGCATTAGGGACAGTCACTCCAGATTAGGGCAGTGTCCCAGTGGGACAGGATTTCTAATCTAAGGGCATTTAGAGGTCAAGATCTTTCATCTGAGATGAGCCAGATGTTGTTTTGTTAGATCTATTCTTCTGTCTTTCTGTCCTAAGGCAAATGGAAATAACAGAGCTGCCTTGTGGAAGGTGACAATGTACAAGCGTACGTTAAAGTCCCCGAGAAATCCTGCAGCAAGAAAATCCATTTCCTTTCACTCAGGACTGTTCAGTGTTACTGAGCTATGGAATTTCTTTCCTGGAGTTTACTGTGTGCTTCCTCTGGGAACCAGTATTCTGTAAACTACCTTTTGAGAACTGCTGTTCTAAGAATTTGATAATTCCTCCCTTACCCCTTTCCAGAAACAAAATAGAATAAAAACAAACAAAACTGTATTTGTGCTTCCCTGGTGAACCACATGGGAGTGTTAAGATCCAGATACAAAGATGTTCTTTGCTATGCTCTCAGAGCTAAGCATGAGCAAAGAGGAGAGCAAACAGCCAGTGCTCCTATGAAAAGATGCACCCCTTCTGCTGTGGGCAAGGGATGGATGTGCGTGCTGTCTCCAGATGTGTGACTAATGCAATGCCACCACCATCATTTGTGGTAGAGTTTTCCATATATATATCACAGTAGTTTGGCTGTTTACCAATGAATTGGAACTGGTACTTTCAAGGAACTAAGCAACTGCTGTCCTTAGCATCTCCGTAGCTTAGAGTCTCCATGGCTGCATCTTTGCCTTCCACATCAGTCTTCAGCAGCACTCCCCCCCCCCCCCCCCACCACCATGGGCACTTTCTACTTCTTGTCATTTCTAGAAGTTTTTCCATAAGAGACAAATATCTCCCTCTCCAGCTTGGCCTCTTGCTCTTCAGCCTGCTTTGCACCTTCAGTTATTTTAGGAGCTGTCTGGCAACCTGAATCAGCTCTCTCATCTGACTATGTTCCCATGACCCATGCCTGACTCTGTTTACTTACTGTCCAGTCCAGAGTTTTGTGAACCATGCTTTTACATCTAAAACACATTCGTGCGTATTTCTGTCTTTCAAAAAGAAAATCAGCAACTGGCATCACTCTGGTTCCACACAGCATCTACTGTCTCGTGGCATCTGAACATCTCCAGAGTAACTGTGAACAACTTTCTAACATCATAAATTCTGAATAGCAATGCCCATTGGGTCCTCAACGCTAGAGAGCTCTCTCAGCCTCCACTGTGACATTTTTTTAATTCCTATCCTTTTATACTATAGTCCACCTTTATGCATAGCTTTATGTGTCCCAAGTCTCCCATTACATGCCTGAAGCTGCAGCTAGTACCAAAATCTCTATGTATAACCCAGTTTTCAGCCAATGTGATAGCTGAGGTAAGTGACCAGCTGATGGTAGTGTGTACTGCACAATCAGTGAACATGAGAGTAGCTTCCATCCTGAGTGGGACAAAGCAGGGGTGTACAACAACATATCAATCCATAGAGCTGCACAATTTTAAATGTGCAAGCTTGTGATTTTTTTCTGCTTCATATTTTATTTGGTGTGTATGCGTATGGGTGGGGGCATACACGTGGAAGTCAGAAAACAACTCATGGGTCATATTTTTCCCTTCTATCATATGGGTTTTTGAATTTGGGGGATCAAGCTCAGGTCTGCCAGGCTAGACAGGAAGTGCCTTTACTCACTGAGCCATCTTGCCACTTGCCAGTTCCCTAATTTAGGGCTTAAGAGTGATGCTATCTATACCATTATTATTTTTTTTTTGAGGTTCACCATAGGTACTATTTTTTCCTACTTGGCTTGAATTGGAGTATAGCACAAAGTAGTTTCTAATATAACACATTTAGACAAGCCATACTTGATAGAGTAGGATTTAAAATCCCTGTATTCCCATTTTTTTTCAGAAAAAAAGCTTCTATTTGAAAACTAAATAATGTTTGTTCTAACAAATATCCAAACTGTTTTCAAACACACACACACAAATATATATCTTATTTTTTTTTTTATCTTTTTGAGACTACAATTATATCATTTGGAGACTATTTAGAGACTACTTGGAGAAAGGTGGTTGTTTTTTTTTTTTTTTGAAGATTCACTGTATTTTTTTAAGTGTGTGTGTGCGTGTGTGTGTTTGTGTGTGTGTATCTGTGTCTGTGTGTTCATGTATTGGTGCCTGTAGAGGCCAGAAGAGGGCACCAGAAGCCTTGGAGCTGGAGTTAGCAGGTGGTTGTGAGCTACCCAGTACAGGTGCTGAGAACTGAGCTCACATCCTCCATAAGAGTAATTCACACTCTAAACCACAGAACTGTTTCTCTGGCCCCTCTTTGGTTTATTTATTTATTTATTTTTGAGACAGATGCTAACATTGCCCATGTTAGCCTCCTACTTACCATATAGCTGAGAATAACTTTGAACTTCTGACTCTCCTGTTTCTATCTTCCAAGAACTGAGATTACAAGCACACCGTGCATGATTTATGCATGGGGGTAGAACCCAGGACCTGTGTGTGCTGGGTAAACATTCTACCAACTGAACTATATCTCCAGTCTAGGAAGTACACTTTCAGACTAGCCAAGTACATTGTCACCCAGCAAAATTCTGGGGGATATTTCATACTTTGTCCTGAGAATGAGGAAAATATATTTTGTGTAGATCTGAACACTAGAGCTATTAAAAGGTATATCTCCTACTATAAATAAAATATTGTGGTTTATAGCTTAGTTCACTGCAGTTATTATGCAGACATTATACTGTAATAATATCTGTCATCCTCTTTTTAAATTTGACCTTGTCAAGTAAACTTGTTGTGTCTTTCTCTTGAATGAAGAAAGATGTTACTCTCTTACTTCTACATTAAAAAAAAAAAAAGATACTGTTGGTGTTCGAGAGATAGCTATTGGTTAAGAGCACTTGCTGCTTTTCCAGAGGACCTGAGTTCCATTCCCAGTACCCACATTGGGCAGCTCACAACCACCTGTAACCATCACATTCCACTCCATGACACCATCGGCTTGTTCAAACATACGTCCATGGTGGCTGTACTGACTGGTTTTGTGTGTCAACGTGACACAGGCTGGAGTTATCACAGAGAAAGGAGCTTCAATTGAGGAAATGCCTCCATGAGATCCAGCTGTAAGGCATTTTCTCAATTAGTGATCAAGGGGGAAGGCCCCTTGTGGGTGGGACCATCTCTGGGCTGGTAGTCTTGGGTTCTATAAGAGAGCAGGCTGAGCAAGCCAGGGGAGGCAAGCCAGTAAGTAACATCCCTCCATGGCCTCTGCATCAGCTCCTGCTTCCTGACCTGCTTGAGTTCCAGTCCTGCATCTTTTGGTGATCAACAGCAATGTGGAAAGTGTAAGCTGAATAAACCCTTTCCTCCCTAACTTGCTTCTTGTTCATGATGTTTGTGCAGGAATAGAAACCCTGACTAAGACAGTGGCCATACCTAAGCATAGCATAATACAAAATACATTTAGTCCAACTTCAAAAGTCCCTATAGTCTATAGCAGTCTCAACAATGTTAAAAGTTCAAAGTTTGAGGTCTTTTCTGAGATTCATCCAATCACTTTACTGTAATCCCTAAATCAAGACAGGAAACCAGCTGGGCAAACTCCAAACTATGCATCTCCATGGCTGATGTCAAAGCGTCTTCAGATCTCCAACTCTCTTTTCATCTTTGTTGACTGCAAAAATCTTCTTTCTCTTGGCCTGGTTCCACTCCCTGTTAGTAGCTTTCTTCAGTAGATAGACCAAGGCTCTGCTATCTCAAATATCTTTGGGTCTCCAAGGCAACTTCAGTGTTACAGCTTCTTGTTTCAGTGTCTGGGATCCACACATGATCTTCTGGGTTCCTCCAAAGGGCTGGCATCACTTCTCCAGCTCTGCCCTCTGTAGCACTCTAAGCTCAGGTTGATTCACTCCATTGCCATTGCTGTTCTTGGTGATCATCTATGGTACTGGAATTTACAATACAGTAGGGTCTTCCGCTGCAACTAGGCTTCACCAATAGCCTCTTATAGGCTCTCTTCATGGAGCCAAGCCTCAACTCCTTTGCATGACTCCTTCAGTCCTGGGCCATCAACTGCAACTGATGCTGCACCTTTACCAATGGCCTTCCATGTGCTATCATAGTGCTGAGCCTCAGGTGTTCTTCATGATTCCTTTAATACCATATATTTTATATTTTTTCCTTCCTAAGCTTGCTATGCTTATTCAAAATGCTTGTTCAAAACACAGTGGTTCATACCCATAATCCCAGCACTTGGGTGGTTGATGTAAGAGGAGTGCATGGAATTACATCAGAGATGATCCTGTGCATGTGTCTGTAATGTCATTTAGATTGCATTAGATGAGGTGGAGTCTTTAAATGTCAATGGTAGCATCCCACAGGCTGGGAATCTAGACTGAGTAAGAAGAGAAAACCAATTCTAGCTTTCTCAAATATGTTTACAATGTGACCAAACTGCCTCAGGATTCTGTCACCACGATTTCTCTGCCATAGTGAAATGGACCCTCAAACTGTGAGCCACAGTAAACTGCAGTGTCCCCACATTGTTTTCGTCAGAGCTATGAGAAAACATAGGTACAGCCTCTGTGATAGGTAGAAGTTTTTAACTATAATGTGTTTGAGTAGTTAGTCTGCTCCACAGCAGGGAGGATCGACAGGCTCTGCAGTGAGCTGGCACCTCTGTTTTCGAACTGTTCTGGGATGGGCTTCTTCACATGTCTTGTACTGTGGTGGAGTTATTTCTGTCACCTTTCTGTAAGCTTTCCAGGGTCATGTGCGAGAAAGTGGCTACAGTATACCTGGAGAAACCCCAGTGCAGGTGCACCTTTTGGAGTCTGGATGTATTGTGTTTACTCACGTGCCTCGTTAGACCAAGCAAGTTCTAAGGACAGACACAGACAAATTGAAACTCAAGCAGAGACAGGAAAAAATGGCTCGTGTGTGTGTGTGTGTGTGTGTGTGTGTGTGTACACGCTTGTTTGTTTGTTTGTTTGATACAGGGTTTCTTTGTGTAGCTCTGGCTGTCCTGGAACTTGCTCCATAAACCAGGCTGGTCTTGAGATCAGAGATCTAGCTATCTCTACAATCTGCTCAATTGGTATGTTACTTATAGGTATGTTCTAATGCTGACAGTTCAGTTTGGCAGGGAAAACCAATGGGTGAGCTCTTCCCTGGGGAAGACTATTTCTCTTGCTCTCAGCAGTCCTCAGTTGTCTGTAGTTGTTTGTGTAGGATTGAGGCCTCCTGGACTTTTCCTGATCCACGTTAGCCTTGTCTGATGGTGCTGTCCTTGTTCATCTGTGTTTAGACAAACATGCTAATGAGATTTTATGGGTGTAATTTCTGTTTATAGACACAGTCTCACTTTCTGTTCCTCTGGCGTTTACAACGTGTATGCCTCATTTTCCATAATGATCTCTGAGCCTTGGGTGCAGGAGTTGTATTGCAGTTGGTTACTGGTCTCCACAATTACTTATTTTGATTGGCTGTGGTACTCTTTAGAAGTCTCCATCTACTGCAAAAAGAAATTTCCTTGATGAGGGTGAGAGCTACACTTATTTGTGGGCATGATGATACATATTTAGAATGTGTTAGGGTTTACACTGCTTTGCTGAAGTGGCAGTTGTAAGGTCTCCTCTAAGATTCATGACATCACTATACCCAAGGGGTTGGTTAGATTTCCAGTACCAGGCATGGTTTCCTCCTTGATGAGAGAGGGTCTTAAATCCAATTAGAGGGTCATTGGTATGGATGCCACCTCTGTATCCTTAGAGCTATCATGCCATGCTGGTCCTGGTTTTGTTTATTGGCATCATAGTTAGCTAGGCAAGACAGACAAGCTAGGTTGCATCTTAATGTTGGAAGGTTGCATGGCACTTTCTAGCACGGTGACAACTAGTCCTCTTGGAGGAGGCAGGCATCCACACCAGTGCCAGCGCGTGGCCTCTGGGCCCTGTGCCTGAAGTACATGGTGTCTTCATTAATGGGGGCTTGCCTTCTACCTCTGGGGGTAACCAAGGGCAACAATAAAAGGATTGTAATATTTGGCTGTAATATTTGGAAGTCTCTTAAGCAAATCTCGAGAAAGGGATTCTAAGACCTGATGTTGAGTTTTTTGTTAAATGGTCTTTGGATCTTGAAGGAGCATTGTTCTCAAAGATGAAAAGACTTTCATTTAAACTATGTATGTGCATTTATACACCAAATTACACACATGGTAGGTATTTGGGGGCAATGTTAATAGTAAGATTCCTTGTGACTTATTCAGACATTCATATGATTATTTATTCTCCTCTTTCCTTCTGTATTTATCTCCCTTCTCTTCCTAATTAGAGGACTACTTGAACCCTGCTATTTCCATTTACTGCTTTGTAAGTATTTATTGTTATTTGTCTGTCTGTCTGTCTGTGTTTTTCTCTCTCTGTGTATCTCTGTGTGTGTGTGTGTTGTGTGCATGCATGTGTGCGCGAGTGTTCATGCACACATGTGAGTATAGCAGCCTCTGATGTCCAGAGGCATCAGACACCATGAAGCTAGAGTCAGAGGCAACTGTAAGCAGCCTTATGCAAGTGCTAGGAACCAAGGAAGTGTTCTCAATGACTGAACCATCTTTCTAGCTCCAATATTTGAGTGTTCTTTTTTTTTTTTTAAAGTTTGAGATCTTCAGTTTTATAAATATAATTTTACTGGACTGGTTTTTTTTATGTGTTCCTCAAATTTGAATTTTTGGATGAAATTTATGATTGTTCTTATAAATTCTGTATCCTGGGCTTCATCTAGGCAGTCTCTGTTAGCCAACTTTTCTGAGGGCCTGGCAGATTTGGGAAGGGAGATACTGGTGTGATCTTTCACATTGTTGGTGTTTTTGCCATGAGACCTGGACATGTGGGCTTTTATTGTTAGTTCTTTATCTGTGTGGACATAGCCGGTTGGGGCAGAAGAGAGGATGTGAGGGTGGCTTGGGTCTAAAAGTTGGGAATGGTTTGAGGGGAATGAAGTCAGGTGGAGGATGCACAGGCTGTGCCTCCTGATCCAAGCCTCAAGTATGGGAGAAATCTGGCTAGGTGGTAAGGTCGGACATGGTATGAAAGTGGCTGGTGGGTTGGGTGTCAGGTAGGATGGGTTTTGTCAGATGTTAAGAGGTTGGTTCCAGTGCAGGCAGGGGCCATCAGACTAGGCTGGAACACTGAAAGTGGTACCCAGGCTCATTGTGGAAGGTTGGGGAGGGTGCATAGAAGACAGGGTCAGCAGACTTACGGGGCTAGACTTTACAGAAAGATATGCAGCATCTGGCTGGGTGGGAAAGTTCTGTCTTTAGGCTTTGGCTCCACTTCAACTCATCCCTAATTTCCATCCCATGATAGGACTGCTAGACTGAGGCCACTCACTGTGGGAGAAATGTGAGTTAATGTCTGCCTACTTCCACCTGTTTCTCCATCTTAGCTGCTTCTTTCAGCCTACCCCTTCTCAGGACTCAGGTGTACCCTCTAGACTTTAAGACAATGCCCACAAAAGCTGGAGGTAGGAGTAAACCAACAACACCAAACTCTGCAGAAAGCTCAGCACAACGGCCACTCATTCTGAGCTGGCAGGGCTCTGGGACAAATCTTGCTGATGACAAGCTGCCCTCGAGCAACTTACACAGCAGCTTAGCAGCATGTGTCCTCTGCGTCTACTGAAGTTTTGCCCTGCAGAACATCTGGCTCCTGATTTATCCATCCAAACACAGGAAGTCAAAGGCAGAGCCCAGGACAACTGTTTCCTTTCCAGAGGAAGGTTCCTGGGGAGCAGCACGTAAGAGCACGTGGGGTGTCGTGCTGGGAAGACGCTGTTGCCTTCTGTTTCTTAGAGAAAGGCTGGCTATCATGGAGAATAGGAGGGTGCCTTAGAAGAGCAGTGCAAAGAAACCCCACAAAGGCACTAAAGCAAGAAATGTGGGCAAAGGCATGTTGAGTCCAGGCAAACAGACTAGCCATCACCATCCATATCACAATTTCCTGGGGTCCTTGGCAAACTACATAGGCTCCTGGCCTTCATTGCCCTATAAGCAAAATCTCTGGTGCATCTGAGAAATCTGCATCCCAAACATGTGTGTGAATAACTCTACTATGTCCCCAGTAGCCTAGAGTTCAAGGATTCACAGGACTACAAGGCTCTGCTTTCCCCAGAATAAAAGTCTACCTACTCTAGTAAAAACAATGAGAAGCAGAACATCTCAGCTCTTCTTGCTTTACTCTGAAACTTGACTCAGGAAGGCCTGAGTTCACATCTTGGAAATGCCTTGGTTCTTTCCCTCTAATTCTGTTTTTCTGTCAGCATCTGTATAGGCTGGGACAATGTCCTAAGAACTTCGTATCAGGGCAGAAAATACCAGGTAGCCAGCTCTCCTTTTCTTCCTCATTCTCTCTTTCATCAGATTTCAAGCATGCAGGCCTGAAAGCTATGACACCAGAAGGAAACCTCACGGAGTAACTTTTGTGTATTCTGCACATGACTGTGGCCTGGGAAAGGGGTGACTCACTGTTCCCCGTAGGCAAGTCTTCAGTCTCTCTTGGAGTGTTCTTTAAGTCTTTTTTCCTCTCTGTATTTTTAAGGAGTTGGCCAGGTCATTCGTTGGAGCTGGCACAGTGGGATTGGCTCCAAGGGTAGCTTCAGGGACAGCAGGTAAAGAGGGCATGGGATGGCCAAAGGGACAGAGAGCCTTTGATTTGTCTGCTGCTTCTGCCCACAGGGAGCCTCTTGCCATCCTTCCGACTCTCTCACCATTTGTCTTCCTAGACGTTAGTAAGAACAAACTGAAACAGGGCCAAACAGAACAAAATCAAGGTAGGAGGAGGAGAGGGAGGGAGAGGGAAACCGAGAAATGGAAAGGAAAACAATTCGGAGACGCTGGCAGAGACGGCATAAAACATTCCTAGACATGAAGGAATAAAGTACTACTTAAAAATAAAACGTAAAATCCTTGTAAGATAAGGTATGCGAAATGAAATGGGTGGTGTGTAAGGTAAGAGTTTAGAAGCACAAAGAAGAGGTAAAATATAAAGTTGAAATTCTCATGCAGCACAAAGAGAGCAGAAAGTGAAAGTGGATGAATTTCGCTGTTAAATCCAAGAATTCACAACCAGCCTAAATGCCTTAACACTCTAGACATCTTCTAGAGTTGAGTCCATTGGGGCAATAGTAGCTTTCCAATGGCTCTTGTATGCATTGAGGTGGCTTCTGTGGAAACTGAACCCAAAACTTTTCATGTGCCCGGTAGTCATGGCTGCGGTGCCCAGCTTCCTATCTGCAGGTGGCTTTTTTTAACCTATGACTCCAGCATTTGATCTGCATGGAGAACATATGGAGGTCCTTGTATGTTCTGCAGCTAAGCTGGAAACCTTGAAAGCACAGCAGGATGGTTGAAGGCAGCCCATGTGCCTGGCAGAAGGCTCAGGGCTGCCTGCCCAGGGCACAGCACAGCCTCAGTCCCTATGCCTCAGCACACAGTGAGCCTTTCCTTTGTCTCACTGGGTTTTCTCTGTGCTGTGAAGCTGAGCTCAAGTGTTACTTCCTTTGGGATTCTTTTGTTGACTCTCAGCAGGGTTGTATTCATTTATCCCAGGGTTGGTTCAGCTTGACTTTCAACTCCACACAGAGCAGAATAACTGTTGAGTTACTTGTCATCTCCCTGAGCCCAAAACTCAGGCACTTCTGACACTTGTGGAAGGGCAGTAACAATAAGGCTCCACCCTGTTTTCCACCATATCCTTAATGACCCTGCGAAGTAACCTCCTTAGCCACATTGTGCCCATTGAGAAGCCAATGTTTAGTCTTTGAAAAATCTCCATTAACTTCTGTCTTAGTCTGTTTTGTAGATAACGACCTCTCTCTGGAAGGATTTGCTTTTGTTAAGAGATTCTGGAAGTGGGGAAATCCAAGGGCCTGGCATCACAACTGTTGAGGACCAGTATGCTGACTATCTCATGGGAGAGAGCAGAAGGGGAAAGAAAGTGGGGAAGAGAGAAAAGAGGGGGGGGGGGCAGACTTGCTTTTATAACACCCTCCTCCTGCAATGACTCAATCTATATATGAGGGCAGAAGCCATCTCTCTGTAGAATGGTACCATGGGATTGTTTATGACATGCAAACTTGGAAGGACACATTCATATCACAGCAGATACCAGTGGGGCCACAACGTGACAAAGGGTTAAATAGCTTTCCTAAGCTTGCCCACCCATTTAGAAAGTCAGGAGCCATTTCCCTAATGGCCCAGCATATGCTGAGCCTAAGTGCCTGTCACTGTCCTTTGTCTCCTTGGCACACAGGGGTGATTGTCAAGCAAACTTTTATAAAAGCCTTGGGATCAGTCTGCTTTTCCTTTTCTTCCTCTGCTAACCCCTGCTATGGTGCTGCTACTTGGAGATGCGATGTTTACATCTTTATGTCTCTCCTACCTCCTTCTAAATAACTTAGTGTGTGTTAGAAAGATCCCCAAAATAAACAGAGGCTGCAATAAAACTTTCCTGGGAATCTTTCTCTGAAGGCAATGGACTGTAGGGGTTTCAAATTGTTGCAATGTCTAGGGTTCATTTTTCTGCTTTGGGAGTGGAATGTATGGCTTACACAAACACAATTAAATGCAAATTACCCGTGGAAAGGCAGCCACTGGCCATCTTTTAGTGTGGAGAAAGATACAGTTTTGTGGGGCTACAAATAATCTGGAAAAAAAGTAAGAAATGGCTCAGGCCTTTTCCTTTGCAAATGTTCATTTAAAATGCTACATTCCCAAGGAAGTTGATGTTTTATTTGTTTATTTTTTTTTTGATTTGTGAGTGTCACAGAGCATGAAATCTTATTTTAAAGGCTCTGTTCTTTCTTGAGAAATTTGCCTATATTTTCGCATTCTCAGATTCCATGTTCAGAAACCCGAGGCAGCTTCTACCTCTTTGGGGACATTTTTGAGCTCTTTAAAATATTCTAAGATTTCCCCCCACCCCCCAGCTCTGCTCAGGGACAGGACAGAGTGCAGGCAATTTGTTGTGACACATAATGAGTTGATTTATTCAGCGATTGTTGAAAGCAGCCTCCACATTTTAAACACAGCATACTTCTGTACTTAATACACAGGCTGTCATCCCTGTGTAACTGGTGCCGGTCATTTGAATAAAGCACCAGATGGAAACCACTTCCCCGTTATTCCTTTCCCATCACCTAAATGTGAACAGCAAAATGGGAAGCCATTTTCCATGGCTTCCCAAACAATAATAACGATAACAACAGTCTGAGACTTTTCTGCCAGATACCTTCAGATGGCATGGCGTTATAATGGCCGTAACTACTATAATAGGCCTGTTTTACAGATGGCAGCCGAGCCAGATCAAACCCTTCATTAGTCCTTCTAAAAACTGTCATATACTTTCTCTTCTTTATGGTTCAAAACACAAAAGGCCCTTTGTGCCTTTAGAGACTGCTGCAATTTCAAATAAAAGGAGAGGCACATTAGCTGCTATTATGCATGGGCCGTATCATCAGCATAAAAATGAATTTGTAATATTTTGCCACATGTGATGTATTATTGCTGGGCTATGTAAACAATACTGGGTCTGAAATTGAGCCTCAGGGACTCCCTTTACAACTGACAAATTGAGAAACAAGGCCATCAACTCTCACACATTGCATCCGCTGAGTTAAATAACTCAGCCAAGATCCATTTCCAGCGCAGTCTGAGATAATCTCTGTCCTGTAATAATAAATCATAGTCAAGGGCATTGGGTGCCCCAGGCAGATCTATAAACCTGTAAACACTGCTATGCTACACAGTTCTGATCTTTCACAAAAGCTCGAGCCAAGTCATTCATGGGTTTAATCTCAGCACTGGTCAGGATTACATTCATGGCTCCCGACTGCCCAGCCCAAACAGCCGTGTGTTGCTGTTTGGAAGGAGATCAAGGTTGCAGACTCCTCTTTTTGTTGATTCTTCAATTTTCTAAGCTGGTGGATTCAGTGAGAGCTGATATCTGCCCTGGGATCAGGCCGCTGGTGGGAGGGAGCAAGCTGGGGGCAGTGCTATTTGTCCCCAAGGAAGGAAGTGGAGCCAGATGGCATGGTAAGCTGAGTTGCTGAGCAAAAGATCCATTGTCACCAGACCACAAGTGAAGGTTTTGGCAAGAAATAGCCTGGCAACGGTGAAGCTGCATGGGTCTTTGTGTCTTTGCTTTGGTGACATGCACACACTCACTGGGGTTTAATTGTTGGATGGGTGGCACATTCACCCACACAAGGTTGATGCTTATACCAATTCTGCTTAACTTACCAAGGGATTGCATCTTGATAAGTCAATCATGAACTGAGAAAACAGTAAGAGGAGAAAACATTTATTCCACCTAACCTGTGGGGCGTTTGTATGTGACTGAATTGTCTGTTCAAATTGACTGGTAGACACTCCTTAGACTATATCTAACTCTTCAGCCTACCCAAATGGTCATAACTAGTTCAGCATTTCTTAAGGTTTTGCTTAGCTGAGGATTCTTGTATACACAGCTGAAGGCCAGAAACTGGGGAGGTGGATCGATAGTAGAGACCAAGGAGAGAATTTGAAGCTCTGTGTGAGATACACAACTCCTTGTATGGTTAATGCTGGCTAAAGAAAGAATTAGCATTTGTTAAACACATACTAAATTTCAGTCATCACACTGTCTGCCTAGGACTTGCTATTTTGTTTATTCTCCACAGCAATCTTGTTGGATGTTACAACCCTTTCTTAAACAGAGTGCAAACCAAGACAGAGAGAGGTTATGCGACTTGCTCAAATAAACTCACACAGCCAACTGAGTGCCAGAGCTGAGGTTGGAAGTCCTGTGAGTGTGAGCCCATGAGTTTTCTCCAGTGTCTCACTACCTCCAACAGCGCTGTGTTAAATGAATGGATCACCTTTGTTTTAAAGCTGGGGAGATAAATAGGATTTGTGCCAAATTCAGCTGACTAGTAGTATGCCTGGAATTCTATGTTGAGAAAGATTCGTATTGGGCAAGATTTCCAGCTGATTAATGATGTCTGCCATGTGTACTGCTGGGGAGGATGGTAGAACACTCTTATTGGCCAAGATTCTCTGGTTGATTAATGATGTCTGCCAGATGCTATGCTGGGGAGGAAGGGCAGAACAGGGGCTCTTCATTTGCTGGCTCCTCTTCAGGTCCCTAGGAGACACAGGGTCTATCCAAGCAGAACTGTGACTGGGTGAACCTTATGCTGAGCAGCAATGTGGACCTGCATCTGACCCCATGGCCATGACTTGGTAGCAGAGTTTTATTCATATTCTGTTGGGAAGAGAGCCATGGAAAAAAATGTCTCCAAGTTGCCATGTTAGAAACTAGAAAGTGACCAGTCAGCACATTCAGTGTTCATATTCTCAACTAACAAGCACACGGCAAGGCACTTTGCTCTCAAATATGTTATTAGGAGAAAAGTTATTTTCTCTTTTCCTTGCTGGTAAAATGAGAAGCCAGGGAAGCCCGAGGGTTCCAGCTTGTGTCTAGACTCTGTGATAGCGTGGTTGCTCATGGCTGAAACATCCCATTTCAAATGCTAACACGTACACAAGCAATTCCAGGGCAGTAGCACTTGGTGTGAATGAAAACCAAGACCACTTTTAGTTTAAAGAAAATCAAAAGCTTCATATGATTATTGGCAGTAGTAGAAGAGATTAGAACTCATGATGTTAATCAATTTTAACAGTTAGAATATACTTCCTTTCAGATACAAATGTTAAGATATCAATTAAAAACAAATGTTTTCAGACTACTCTAAGACTCAGTTTTAGTTTTATTTCCAGTTGTCCTGAAACACAGCAGAGCAGATGTGTCTGTAAGAGTTCAGCTGCTGAGACCAAATGTTGTGTAAAGCCTTAGAGATGAATTCAGTTCCAGCATAGACTGGAGTTTGCTCCACTGAGGATCAGTGTAGGCGCTGACCCTTGCTTTTTCCGCATGCTTCCCACTGTCTGCTGAGCACTTCAACTCAAGGACCAATGGCCTACAACACCTTAGAAATCAAAACTCAAAGAAAAAAAATTCAAAACTCAAGGGTTCAGTTGCAAAGCATGCTGGTTTTTTGCTTGCTTCCACTAACACAAGATTTTTCCCCCCTTGTTACAGTAAGTTTAGAAGTGAAGGTTTTGTGGCAGAAACAATTCCCATATATTATTTGTGCATAAACGAACCCCAGAAATCACCCAATCCCATCCACTTCCAAATTTTCTCCTTGTCCAGTTCACTTCCAGAGGAGTTGTCTCAGATCATTTTTAGATCACGCAAACATTCTGACAATATTGGAAGAACGACTGGGCAGACCAGCGCTTGATAGATACACGGAGAGGTTCCCGTGTTAAATTCTGACCAACTGACCTTCAGAAAACGAGGAGTGTGAGAACTAGTGAAATTTGGTAATCTGCAAAAAGGAACAGAGGGCTGAATTCAACTCCCCAGAAGGTGGTGGACCAGGCTGGGATGTCTGCCAACTGTCAATCAAGCCCAGTGTAGGATAGGATAGCCCAGTCAAGCTTCATTGCCAGACACAAAGTAGAAATGCTGTTCAGCCCTGCAGCTTCCTTCCTTGAGCTCTGTCTGGCCTGGATCTAGAGATCTTGGAGCAGACAATAAATCTAGCCCATGACCTTGACTTTGGTAAGTTCTCACCTTTCTAAATCAAGTCTCAGGGAGACTCAGAACTTAATGTGAAGGAAGATAATTCCTTTGATTGTGGAAAATGCCAAGTTGTGACACAGTTGATATGGATTGATTGTAAAACCTCTCTAAGAACTGAGTTAGGTTAGTTTGCTGCCTAAAAACGGGAAGTACATAGTTAGCCCATTTGCTTCCACGTCTACACATGTAAAATAGGAGTTACTCTGGAACCTATCTCAAATGTGGCCATGCACATGAGGTGTGTCATGTAGATTACATGCGAAACCACACCACTTTAGTCAGTGAATGATAGTATAGATAGAGGCCTTCTGTCCTATCTCAGAGGTGAGATAGTCTAGCCATTTGCCATAAAGTTCAAGAAGATCACAAATGTACACCCCTGGGAATGTGGAGCACTGAGTTCCACCATTTGCTTAGCGATTCATGGTAGCTAGCCTCTGTTTAGATGGCTTTAAAGTTTACAGTGGCTTAAGGGACTAGATGATAGTGAAATGCCAGCCTGTCTCCATAGTGAAACGCACTGGTCTGTGACATTGTTATGTTTCGATTTTGTCATGCATGCTGTCCTAAGCTTAACCAAATACCACAGCATTACAAAATGCACAAGAGCAACCATGTTATGACAGCTTTCAACACATGATGCCATCTAACTATCAACTGAGTGAGCTATGGAGAGGTAGTGACCATCTGTCTTCCCATGTTCCCAGTCTCCAGAAAATGGAGCCAGCAAGATCTTGGGAGTGTTGGCCAGGCTCACAGAGCCAATGTGTTCAGAACCAGGCTGTAAACAGAGTCTGTGAGGATCCCAAGGTCATAGCTCTCTCTCTCCTTCACCCTGCTGCCATGCTGAACTATAAGGCATAGTTGACTGGTCTCAAACTTCAGGGTAAGAACCAGGAGACATGAGTGGGCATATAACCAATCAAAACAGTTACACTGTGCTGCCTTCTTGCAGAGAGGGAGCTGCTGTATGACTCAGCCTTCCTCTGATTTTGGCTTTGCCCCTTTAATTCCAGGGCTCTGATTTTCCCTTTAATTTAAGAGCAATCATTAAGATCCAACCCATCTCTTGCTCTGCCTAATCAGGAGAATGAAAAGATAAGCTCTTCGCTGCCCAGTGTAATGTTATTGAGTAGTTTATACAGCTCTTCGATCTCACTCTGTCTCTGAGAGGTAGATGCTGCACACTTCCCATTTTCTAGATGAGGACACTGCAGCTCAGGGAGGTCACTAGAAATGCCTGAGTCTGATGCCTTCTTGATGGACAGATTGGGAGAGGAATATGACGTCTAGTGAATAGAGTGCACTTGGGTTTTATTAATCCTGCATTCCAGCACTATTGCATCCTGAGCAATTTTGTTCTTTGGGGATAGTTTTGATTGTCATGGTTAAGGACAGCTATAGGTAAATAGCAGGGAAATGTGTGCTGGAATGCACAGACTAGTTTTTCTCCATATGGGCTCAATGGGAGTTGAGCTGAAGCCGAGACCTTTGGTCTTAGGGGAGATTGTCTATAGACTACCTACCCTCTTTTGGGAGGTTAACCACATTCCACACATGGGTAAGCTGAGGCTGAGAAAGGATGAGTGACTTCCAAAGATCATTTTTTAACTCCATTCTACATTGACATGAAGGGCTCCTGTGCCAGATCCCGGAAGCTTTCTGCTTCATTAGAACTAGGCTTCTTTGGGTCTTGGCTTTCCCCATTGAACTCAGACCTTTGTCACCAAACATTGTTAAGTCAGTGGTTCTTAAAACAAAGCAAACATCAGATTCACATGAATCTGTGCTATGAAAAGGACATTCTATGCTTTACCACGTAGCACTGATTTAGCGGGGCCCAGATGGGTCTGGTACTGGGATTCCTAAAACTCAGGGATGCTGCTGCTGCTGCTGCTGCCACCACCGCTGCCACTGGTGGCTGCCTTGGATGAGTTAAGCATGATGTATTTTCCTTTCTTGTCTTTGGAGTCTTCTGCCTTTTCTCACTTCTCCCTCCTCTAGTATTCTGGGAACACAAGCACACTGAATTTTCAGCCTGGCTCCCACAGGCAGCCCGAGACAAATAGACCAGTGAAATATTAGTGGAAGATGTGTGCCTACAGCCTGGTGAGGGCTCAGTGCATAGCTCAGACAGATTAGAGTGTTACTGACCCAATTGCTTCTTAGGGCCTCCTGGGGGTGAGCTGACGTCATCTCTGGGTGACAGCGGTGGGTGATAGAGATAGCCGAACTACTTGGGGATTAGCTAAGCTGGTCAGAGAGTCTAAGTGATCTGTTATCTGATCACCAAACCCATTCCCAGTCCCTTCGGAGCTGCCCTTTCTGTTAGAGGAAGGAGGGCAGAGGTGCACATGGAGGTCTCCTGTCTCTGTATCTGGCAGCTGCTCAGCTCCCTGAGTGGTTGCTGATGCAGCTGTAGGTGGGCTAGCTCAAGGGGTTTTATTTATTACCCCCAGACGCTTGGAACATCTGATGTGCCAGTGTTCCAGAAATCTGTGATGAATGCACAATCAAGGGGAGAAGACTGCCAAGAAGGGGACAGAAGCAAGTATTTATTGACCCTGATATATGCCAAGCACTGTGCATGGCACTCTGCAACCAAACATCTCATTTTAACCACATGGCACCCTGGAGAGGTAGGCAGGCTTACTCACAAGAAGGAACTGGGTCTAGCAAGAAATCAACGGCCTTACCCAAGCTCCCCAGCCTATCAGCACAGGAGCCAGGACAGCCCAGTGGGGACACAAACACAAGGAGGCTTGACACCCTGGGGTTCGGTTAGGGGTGGGGATGTGTCATGACAGTGATTTAAAGGGCAGATTTTGGTCCGTTTTGCCTTTAGTCAGCTTTTGTCAGGGAAGTTTGGGGAAAAAAAATTTTTTTTTTTTGTTTCTACTGGTTGGTGCAGATAGGTAGGCCAAGATGTGCTGTGAGGAGATGCCCCATTCTTAGGACTGGAGAAAGTGGAGTGAATTATTTCCTCGGACCTTTGCAAGAAGCATTGTAAATATCTATTGCAGAAGAAGAAGCAGAACATGAAATCACCATACTTATGGCTAGATCACGTAGAGGCTGATCTGTTGGCCTAAAGCAAAGTCTCTTAGCTCCTCACTTAGGTTACACAGAACGCCCTCTGTTCTACATTCCTTTTTGTCAGGAGGAAACTTAAATCACCTTTCTCTTGCTATAGTTTCTCCGACTGGTAAGAATAAAATCAAAATAAAACCCAACGCTTATAATTTCACCCTGGCCCAGAAGATGATGGAAGAAATCTCAGTTTGAGGGATCTGCTGACTGCTTCTGCGGTCGCCACGCGTCTGACTCTTGGTTGTGAATAGGAAAAGGCAAAACTTTTTTTTTTTAATCATTCACTCATCTTGAGCAAATTGTTGGCATCCACAGGGGAAGAACCAAGCTTTAAAACGCTTTTGTGGATAATTGGCCTTGAGCCTCCTAATCCCATAATATGCTTAGTGGTCTCTTAAATGAGCAGACTGTCGAGCATCCGCCATTTGAAATTAGAGCCAGTTCACATCAATAGCAATGCCTTTCACCGCCTAGAGTCTGCAAAGCATTTTTCTGTCACATTATCACACAGAGTTCTCACAATGACCCTCTGAAGGAGATAGTTTATCTTCAATGTATAGACAAGGAAAAAGTCTTGACAGTGTTGCACTGTAGTAAGGGCCAAAGTCTCAGTTTAAACACAAACAAAACACCCACGTACAACTCTGCTACATTCTCATTTTCCTTTGTTATGTAAATTTTCTTTTCAATGTAGTGATTGAACTTTGTTAAAGGCAGCTCATCCCTTGCTGTAAACTATGTAAAGGTCACCAGATGATATCAGAAGGATCCTGTTGTCCAATTAACTCCATCACCTTTAACACCTTACTTGTATATTCAATTAACATCTGTTCGCTATTAATGCATTCAAGTTGCATATATAATTTTTCAGGTTTGTCATCCCAGAAGGGTCTAGTGCAGTGTCTAAACTGACCTTAGAGATGGTCTGAAGAGGGCATGAACGAGTGGATCAGAGGTATCAGTGTAAGCATTTATAGGCCAGCATGTGGTATAAAAGAAGAAGAAATAGTTCTTGCCCTTGAAATGCTTGCCATATAAATATGACCAGACTAGACTTTCATTTCCAAAGCAATTTTGTTCTTAGAATCACTAAGCAAAACATAATTAAGTACGTAAGCCTGGAGTTAGTGATGAGGAATGAGTGTCGGGTTGAGTGTTGGGAGAGGCACTGAGCAGTAATAACGAGGTCTAGTCACAGGCTTGGGACACAACCTTTATTGACTTCTTAAAGGAAATGATGCTTGTGGTTGGCAGACAGATATATGGATGTCTCTGGTCTTTTCTAAAAGGATAAACCACGGAGGAACAGCTGTGTCTTTATTGTGTGGAAGATTCAGATTGCTTCTATTCGACAGTTTCCTTTTGTGGCTTGCCTCTCTGGAGGGACAGACTGTATCTACTGAGCTCAAGAACCCTGCCCTCATAATCTACTTATTGAAAATGCGAACGCGGCCTGTATTTCTGTCGAGCAGTACTTTCTAACCACTTGGGGGAAATACAAAAGGAAATGAAAAAGGCAACTTTACTGTTTAAGCCTAGGGAAAAAGAAGTGCTGTGAGTTAAATAATTTACAGATTAAATATCCGTGTGTTAAGGAAGAGGTCAGCTTTGCTGCTTTTAGCAGAAAAATGTAGGGATTTACTTAGCATTTAAAGTCCTGCTGTGATGCTTGGGAACAAGCTCTCCCATTGATAAGTGATACTGTTGTGTGCAGTAGATGCAGGAACAAGCGTGTGAGTTTGGCCAAGTAACTACTCTTAATGTTTGTTTAACAGATAAAGAAATTAGGTGACATTTTCCATCAGGGTGTTGTGCAAGGCTACAAGAAAAACAGCTCCAAGATCTAGTATAGAAAATGAGTAATTCCCAAGAAAATGATGCTGGCAATTAGAAAAGGCTACCCAGCACAGCTGAATTTCTTAGCTACCTCTCCCTGTAGTCTTCAAGACCTAGTGGCTTTGGAGTCAGATCTGTGCCCGAAGCTATATTCTGCTCCTTTCTGGGTATGGGATTTTAGGGGTGGTACTTAACTGCTATAAAACCAGCTCCTTCCCTTGTCAATGGAGTTAATAATAGGTATGGCTTAGGGTAGATGAGAGAAGGATTTAGGCAAAGAACTTAGTTATGAGAAAGAGCTAGCCATGAAAAGAGTTGGGACTGAAGGAATGACATTCATGACATGCCTGGCAGCCTTGAGGCAGGAAACAGCCAGCATGGCTTCTGGGGTTAGATGAGGTCAATGGTCTCAGAGGTGAACAGTTGGAGACAACCGAGGAGTGCAAAGGGCCAGCTGCTGGAGATGCGGTGGAAGTCAGCAAGGACTCTCCTATGAACTTGGACTTTGTTCTTAGCACTGCTCCATCCATTAGCTGTCTGCCCTCCCCATCACAGTTTCTCACAGTGGCTTAACAATGAAAGCCTGACATCTGAGTTACAGTCATCCCAGTGACCATATCAGGGAACCAAGGAGGCAGAAAAGAACATTTGATGGTGAACAGGAGCTCCTGAGGTCTACAGGGATGGGCAACATTTGCCTATGTCACAGGCTCCTCCTTTACAAAGAAAAACGAATACAAGGCTGGCCGAGACCTGGCATTAAGCTGGCTGGGATAGAAGTTTAAATGTTGGTAGCTCTGTTTTCTGGGAGGGGCCATAGATATTTCTGGTGTGACCACTCAAATCTTCACAGTTATGTGTATAGAAAATTGTATTATCATTATTATTCAAGTTTCGCATATGAGAAAGCCTGAGCAACTTTGTTACTAAGAAAGTGACATATGTAGTAGTACTCTGGAAAATAATTTAATTTTATTCTTTTAGTTGATTTTTTTTTACATTCTCTTGTAAGAGTCATGAACACAAATGTTTAATATTATTGTGTTTAGAAGTAAGGAACTGGACATTATCCTAGTGCTTATCCTTGGGGAAATGGAGGGCTTATGGTACAAACACACCCCAAAGAACATCTCACAATGGAGTGATCTATGGTTACTACAAGATGTAGATGTCCCACCTATCATTCAATGAAACGAAGTCTAATAACATCTTAGAAACAAAGAAAAAAACAAAAACAAAGCTACAGTACACTATTTAGTACCCGTGCTCAAACTCTCTATAAAGCAAAGAAACAATGGTTTTGGATATTGGGTCCTGGTTGCTTCTGTGTGGGAGGCAAGAAACAGGGCAGTAGAGGGTGGTAACTGGCAGATGCTGCGCCCATGTTGAGCAGAAAAGTGGGTTTAGGGTTTTCATGTCCTTATCATTGAATGAATTAATGGGTGAACAAATGGATTCATGAAGAATAAAGATCTTTCCAACTTGGACCGATGATGACAATGTATTATGATTAATGTGATTCGTGTGATTAATGATTAATGTGATAGTGAATAATTTAACCCTAAAAGTGAATTCCATTGAAGGGGGAAAAGTAGCTTTTATGGTCTTTGTTTTCTGAAGAATGCTTAAGGAGTGGAAGTGCAGGCTCCATCACTTGGGAGAAGCTTCATTCATTCACATTGAGTCCATGGACACAATCCATACACCCACGGCATGAATTTCTGCTGATTATCCTGTGCATTTGTATGCTTGAAGCTTTTATGATGCACACTCAGTCAAGCACCATGGCCCATCATGCCTAGTTTACTAATAAACTATGCATCTGCGACTGCTCACGTGTCTGTATATTTCCCGTATTTGAAGTAAAATGGCAAGCGAAGAGAATCGACAGCAGTCTCAGTGGCCTCGTCTCTCAAGCTGTGATGGCCCAGCTGCAGGTTTGACTTTTGCTTCTAACTAGAGACACCTGTAGATCACTAAACTTAACATACAGATGCTTTACTTTCGAACTTCAGCACCCTCTTGCCAATGTTTGTTTCCATATTTGATGGTCATGATGCCCATGAGAGGCAAGAGAGACAGGCAATGCTGTTCCTCTTGTATAGTGAAGCCAAACCCAGAGAAGCCTTGGCTCTCCAACCACAGGACCAAAGAGAGAGAGAAAGTTTGCAATAAGAGTGAGCCTGCCAGGTCCTCCCCCATGCTGCTTCCCCCTTGGTTTTGGAGCTTTTAGCTGAACGTTATCGTATTTTCAGCAGACCAACCTGGCTGTAAGTTCCAGCTCTGTTTCCTCTTGGGAATCGCTCAAGCCCTCTTCTCATCTGTGAAATAGAAATGGTATATGCTTCATGTGGTGATTATGAGACATTTGAATTGAGATCAAATTAATCAAAAGCCAACAGAGACTAGGACAGCCAGTAAATGCTGGCTGTCCTTCCTTTCTTTCTCTTCCGTCCCTCTTTCATTATATTGTCACTAGAGACTTAGCAGTTTTCCAACGCCAGGGAGAGGAAGCAGTAATTGTAAACAGCACCTGAAATATGATTTGAGGTATTTAATTTTAAATGCAGGAAGTCCTATAAACAGTACTAAATTTGACAGTCAGGCATGGTGGTGCGCACCTGCGATCACATCAGTTGGAGGCCTGAGGCAGGAAGGTTACAGAATCCCAGGTCAGCCTGAGCTATATGTGGGACCCTGAATCAAACAACAATAATCAACAAGGAAACAAAACCCCTCGGAGGGTTAGGCTTGTCTCCAAATCTTTCCTATATTTATCTAGAGAATTGGCCCTGAAGTAGCCTGCATCATTACAATCAAAGCAAAGCTGGCCAAATTAGTGTGGTCCATTCAAACTGTGTGTCTCTTCAATTGTTTGATATTGAGTATGACAACACAAAGATATTTCATGGTATATTCATTGTTCAGCTGAGCCCACCTCTGGAGGACGAGTAAGATTTTCCCAGTCTAAGCTAGTTTGTCATAATTAAGGCAAAGAGGCTAAGCAGGGCACTAGAGAATTGTATAGTCTGTATGTGGTCCTTGTCTGCAAATCCAGTTCCTATAAACACAGCTACCATAGCACATCTTTGCAAAGCTAACCTACTGAACACCTGCACATATTTCTAATTTCTACGGAATTGTTATCTCAATAGATCCCATTTTCTCTTTCACAAAAGCACACGTGTACAAACACAATACTTGATTTAAATGAAGCAGACACCTTAAGAATCTTAGCTAGGAGAGTTGACCTTTGAATACAATTTTACAAATGTGTATTATGCTCTTCCAAGTGTTTCCAGGAGGTCTGAGACAGAGAGCTGAATGGCAGCCTTCTTCATGCACCGCTATGAGCACAGGCATTAGATGCAGGGGGCAAAGTTCTGTGAGACCCAGGGATGGGAGGGACTGGCTGACTCAAACTCTGCTTTTCCTCTTGTTGTGCCAGGCTGCAGCCAAAATGCTTCTTGTCCCTGGATCAAGTGTTGTTTGTTTCTTTCCATTTGACAGTAACAGGCCTTGTAGTGTGGAGACTATGGAAATTCCTCTACCTCCATGTAATCAGAACATATGCATATGTGCAATAACACACACCCAAGGACACACACACACACAAACAGCCATCATGTGTGGAAGAACTCAAGTTCACTGCAATGCAACAGAGGGGATTAGGGGTCCGATTATTAAACAATGGACTCTGTTCTGAGGTGATTTAACATTTGGCTCGAAGAATGTTTATATTTTGAAATGACTTCGGTCATCTTTTGACCATCATTTCTAAGATACTGACCAAAGACAAAAGTGTTTCCTGAAGGACCTTGTCTAGCATTGGCAGACCCATGGATACAGAAGCAGATTGGTGGCTTACTCCAGCTGGGGCAAAAGGGAATGCAGAGAGAGAGACTGCTACAAGGCAAAGGCTGATAAAGGTGTTAAGGAATTAGACAGATTTAGTTTTACAGCACTATATACATAGTTAAACTCCTGATTAAAGTGGTGAATTTTATATTATGGACATTGTCATCAATTAATACAAAAGAAGACCATGAAAGCTGGAGTTTTGATTGAGAGAGTAGATGGCTACTTTTCCAAGTGCTAGAGAGAAGTGGCCAGCCTGCATCCTGCAGAGGCTGAGAAAGCCCAGGACGATGATGGCTTGAGACAGGATTTGAGAAAGGCAAACAAAGAAGCTGAAGGTCAGATTCCTGTGGCAAAAGGATTATGAACTGACATGAAATTAATTTGTGTGAAATTTAAAAAGGCTTACAGACAGCAAAGAAGCAGTCAATGGGGAGAAAAGAAAATCTATAGGATGAGAGAAAACTTTTTCCAACTGAGAGTGGATTAATACCAGGATATATATAAAGAACTATAAAAAGTAAACACTTTAAATAAATCATCCAATCATGTAACTCAGCAAGTATCTCAGACTGTCCTCTGACATAGTGCATTTCTCCTTCCTCAACCTCTCGAGTACTGAGATTATCAGAAGTGTGAGCCACCGTGCCCGTGCCCAGCTAGATCTATGTCTGAGGTTATCATAAAGGCAAACAGTGGAGCATTTTGTGAGAGTGCCATGGGCAGATGAACATGAGCAAGGTGCAATTACGGATGTATTTGAAAGTGTCATAATAAGGCATCTTGCTTTGTATGCTAACTAAAAATATTTTTTTTTAAATTTAAACTCAAAAAGAAGGCTCCCATGGTGAGGTCTGGTGGGAACCATGGGCCCAGTGTTAAGAAGTACCCAGGTACTTCCTGGAAGGTGCACAGCTGGACCTGTGGCCATTCCCACGCTCATCCCCCTGGGGAACTCAGTTTTGACCCTAAGGTAATAGCCTGGAGACTCAAGCTCTGGACCTCTCCCTAAATTGCTTGGGTTAGGTGATTTAAAGCAGATCTTCCACCTTTCTCTGCTGGGATAAAGCAAAGTTCAGGAAGTCCTCAGCCTATGCTGTGTAGCACTGCCCACACCTATGCTTGTCCCAGCGGGCCTATGTGACCCGTGCAAAGCTGAGACATCAGATGCTAGTCTTCTGATGTCTTCTGCCAAAGTCTACCCCCACATTTGGTATAATGTGCATTTCTCCTTTATGAGTAAACCCTGTCAGTTCTGAGCTCAGGTCAAGAGAGAACCAGTTTATTCAAGTACATTCTCTTGGGATGGGAGAAGGTACACTTTATGGTGTGTGTGTAGGTCAGAGGTCAGCTTTGAGAGATGATCCTCTTTTTCTACTATGTGGGTCTTCAGGATCAAATTTGGGTCATTAGACTTGGTAGCAGGTGCCTTTACCTTTGATCCTTACCAGCCAGCTCTGTGTTTTGATTTGGGAAAATAGAAAGTTGGGTCCAAGAAAGTAGTTTTTAGTTGTTGTTGTTGTTTTAATATAGATCTTATATAAAATTATTGTACAGAAAGACTAGAATGGGTTGTTCTGGCATAAACTCCTTGAAAAATACCAATAATGAATGCTATGAATTTCTGTATTGGAAAGTCTGAATCACTCTCTGACCAGGCTCCTTGATGAAAATGTGAAATTAATTTTGTGCTAAATAAAACTTAGAAAATGGTTTCAATTACAAGGAAGGAAAAAATGAAACACAGACAGTAATTGCACTGTATTGTATTCTTATTTCACTATTCTGACTTTTGAAGGAATCATAGTCTCTAGATACAGCTCCATCACTCTGCCACTGAGATGTTGAACACTAGGTGGGCAGGGGTGGTGCTCAATACAAATCTATACAAATCTGACACTGTGTAAAGAGAGTCTGTGAACTCTATGGAGTTGCAGAGACAGGAGAAAGAAACAAACATTAAAGGAATATCCACTGGGGAGACCTGAGCTGGGAAGTGCCATATACGTTCTGAGACAAACACACGCACATGCACACACACACATACACGCACATGCACACGCATACAGGTCTATGTGTGTGCATGTGCATGTGTGTGTATGTGTATACATCTGTATAGATATAATTAATATTATTACTGTTATACATGGAAAGTAGACATTCCAGGTGATCTCATATGGTGCTCAAAGAAACACAACTTGTAAACTGGAAGCGTGGGAACTCAAACCAGTCTGCTTCTTCTCTAAGGTCCCTTTCCCCTTACAACCAGGTAGCACCTCACTAAAGAATCTGGATATCTTGATATGCAACATGAAGCCTTTTCTCTGGAGGTTTCTTCTCTCCAGGCTGAAACCACACCCAGAACTTTACACCAGCATCATTACGGTGCACACGCTGAGTGCAATCTTCCTTAGCAGCACTGAGTACAATCCATCTTCCTTAGCAGCAGTAGGATGTGAGGAACCGTGGTTTTGAAATATTAGCAAACCTAGTTTTGAGATCTCCAGTGGTGGCCTTTGACCTCAGGGTCCTTGCCTTAAAATGACAACAGAGATTCATGACCCTCTGAGCTTTTGCATAAGTTCACATAGGGTCAGTGTCTAGTACTGGGTTTGGTTTAAAAGGTGTACTTGAAATATATTAATTTTCTTCCTATAGTGGCATTATATACTTGCCAAAAGTGGATGAAGAAATTACTCAAGAGACACTGAAGTGTAAAACGAATATGAAAGACATCCATGTTTGGGATCTTATGCCCACCACACTCTACCAAATTCCTGGTGGACTTGTGTGTCTGTGTGCTTATATACACATAGGTACTGCTATAAACATAAAAGTATTTGTGTACACATAAATGCATATGCACTTAAAATTGACGCCGGAGTGCAGTTTAACTTCTCATGACCAGCTGAGGACAGCTTCATGGTGGAATTTCACGGTGGTCATGGTGAGGCTGGGGTAGAAATGGCTTCACTGCCATTCTTTAAGTGTGACAGAACCTGGGGTCCCTACTTCTACCCCTCTGTCAAAAACTGGATCCAAGTCACAACAGGAACTAGGAAAGATTTTCTTCACTCTAACATTGAACTCTGCTGCGGATCCAAAGAAATCATTTTTTAAGGAAGTCGGTTATTCCAAAATAAATTGGAAGCGTCTGTGGCTGAGTCAGAGCGAAGGTTCTTCATTGAATATGTGAAAGGTCCCTTCCTGAAGGCCTGAAAATTGATAAAAGGATGAACCAAAACAACAGAATAAAACAAAGGAGTGTCAGAACGCTGACACACATTAAAATGAAGAACTCAGAGAAACCCATACTTTCTCAGTGTGGAACTTCCTGAGTGTTTTGGGCAAGCAAAACTAACCATGTACCTGCTTCCCAATTTTGTTACTCAGAGAATTTTCATCTGTTCTCAGTGGAAGGATAGAGGGGGAAACTGCAGCATCAACATCGTGAGCCTGGTTTCTGTGACGCATTGGGCACCATGACAGGTTAGTCCTTATTGTTAACTGGACACAACTTAGGAACCTCAGTTAAGGAATTTCCTTTGTCAGACTGGCCCATGGCATGCCTGTAGGGCATTGCCTTGGGTGCTGGTTGATGTGGTACCATCTATCCCATACAGCGTGGTACCACACCAGGGTAGGTCATTCTGAGTCATACAGAAAAAGCTAGGTAAGCATGAGAGAGTGAGCAAATTAGAAAACGAGTCGGTAAACTGTTCCGCCGTGATTTTGTAATCAGGTTCATGCCTTGAGTTCCTGCCCTTCTTTCTTTCAGTGATATAGTGTGACCAGGAAATATAAGAGCAAATGAACCCTTTTCTCTTCCCTTCCCTTCCCTTCCCTTCCCTTCCCTTCCCTTCCCTTCCCTTCCCTTCCCTTCCCTCCCCTCCCCTCCCCTCCCCTCCCCTCCCCTCCCCTCCCCTCCCCTCCCCTCCCCTCCCCTCCCCTCCCCTTCCCCTTCTTCCCCTTCCCCTTCCCCTTCCCCTTCCCCTTCCCCTTCCCCTTCCCCTTCCCCTTCCCCTTCCCCTTCCCCTTCCCCTCCCCTCCCCTCCCCTCCCCTCCCCCTTCTCCTCCCCCTTCTCCTCCCCCTTCTTCCCCTTCCCCTTCCCCTTCCCCTTCCCCTTCCCCTTCCCCTTCCCTTCCCTTCCCTTCCCTTCCTTTCCTTTTCTTTCCTTTCTTTCCTTTCTTTCCTTTTCTTTTCTCTCTCTCTCTTTTTTTTCTTTCTTTCTCTTTGGTGCTTTGTCATAATAATAGAATGAAGCCAGAGTAGGCACTATGTTAAACATCTTTTTTTTTGTTGTTGTTAAATATCTTTATATGACCCAATTTTACTTGGTCTTCAAGGATACCTTCCATTCTTTTAGTATAAAATTGATTTTTTTTTTTGCCAGAGCTAAGATTTCTTTTCTTTAAGGTATATCTGCTTATGTATATTGATAGTGTTCTGAGAAGTATTAGCATACTAATTAGGGCTCCTAAAGGAAGAGAATTTATATATATGTATGCATGTGTATGTGTGTATCTGTGTCTCTGTGTGTGTCTGTGTGGACTACATAGAGAATTAAATGTGGAGGTCTATGAGACTGACTTACACAATTAGAGATCTAATAGTCCACCAACGGGCATCTGCTCTTGGGAGCTCTTGACAGCTGTTGTCAGTCAGCCTACTGGAAACTATGGGAAACAGAATGATGACTGAAGTCCAGTCCAAGCTAGATCCCAGAACCTGCCTGCAGATTGCAGAATGACTAAAGAATGGGTGGTGGAAGCAGGATAGATACATCCTTCATGGAGAATGAAGCTTGCATACACAATCTGGCTACCTCTTACCTCTCCTTACTCCTCTGGACTCCCAGCAGCCACATCCAGGGTGGGCCATTCCTCACTCAGCTGCTGTTCAACATGCCAGTTGTCTATGCAAATGGCCTCATAAGCAAATCCAGAAGTGTGCATTATTAATCTCCTAGTCATATCTCAATCTAATCAAGTTGACAGTCAACAGGAGCCACTGTAACGAGACATTAAGAGATTAGAGGAGGTCTGTGTCCATACACAGATACTAGAGAAAATTCAAACAAAAAAATTATAACACATGAAGAAAAAGAGCATTTGCTGGGCAGGAGGACCCTAGACTGTGTGTCAGACAAGGGATTGGAGCTGAGCACTAACATGTATGTATTCTGGCTCTCTTCTGACCTCTGATACAATGTGACCAGCTGCCTGGCATTCCAGAACATGATAAATCAAGACTTAAGCTGTGAACTATAGTGTGTTACCCTGTCTACTTTAAGTTGCCTGAGCCAGAGGATTTTATCATAACATCCCGAAAACACATAAAGACAGTCCGGAAGATGGTCATTTATTTTGCTCAGCAAGCTCATTACTTTGAAACAGAAAATGCTAGGCATGAAAATTATGGGGATAATGTTTTTGATTGGATTCAAGGCCCATTCCACAGGAAGAAATAATTGTTTGGTATTGCAAATCTAGCCAAGTACCCACAGCTGGGAAGCTCACAGGGCCCAGGGGTGAATCTGTTACTGTTATTTTACAAGAGAGATATAATATCAAACTGAGCTCCAAACTCACAATTCTCTATCTGTAGATAAGTGTGGCTCTCAGACCTCATGGGGAGGTTTCTTTAAGAGGCATACTGTAGTTAATGCAGAGACTTACAACTGGCCAAAGAGCCCAGAATAAGCATCAGTGGAGTGCTGAGTCACTAATGGGACACAAACATCACATATCCACCCCCAAGGCTCTAGGCCACCATGGAAGCGAAGGAAGACTGTAAGAGCCAAAGGTCAGAATGTACTGACTCAAAATAGTGTCTTCAGGACCTGGTGGGACTGTTGTGCTCATGAGCTCCCAGCATCTGTGGCTGCCTGCACATGACCTCTACAGGATTAAGCCGGTCAACATTCTAGCATAAGGAGAAGTTTGTGGGTCCCCACCCCTACCCGAGAAGCTCTGGATGGATGGCTTCTGGGGAGGCGGAGACAATTTTCCTTAAGTGGCTCTTGGTAGGTTGACTAGACTCCAGGAAATGGCCTCATGCATGGAAATAGTGTGAACAGCACAAATTGGAGTGGGGATAGCATTTACACAAAAGGACATGAAGTTGTGAGGAGGGAAGAGAGTGGGGTGGATCCCAGAAGAGTTAAGGGGAAGGAATGGGTGAGTATGACCAAAGTATAACATCTCAAGTTATTAATAAAAATATTTTAAAGGAAATGTCAGGGAGCCATGGTAATGGCTTAAATCTATTTGGGTTGGGCAAAACGATAAGCTTTCAAAGGCCTTTAAGAAGTGCAAACAGTAATGATAGTGAGCGTTGTGAAGATGGAGAGCAAAGGGAACCCGTTTATACTGTTGTAATCTAAATTGGTGGCAATCACTCTGGAAAGCAGAGAGGAGGATACATTAGAACTAATGACTTGGAGGAGATGGCTCAGGTGGGAAGTGTTTGCTGTATAATCATGACCTGAGCCTAGATCCTCAGCACCCGTTTACATGCTGGGGGCAGCTGCATGCATTTGTCATTCCAGTACTAGGGAAGCAAAGGCAGGCAGATCCTGGGGACTCACTGGCCTGTCACACAAGCAAACTGGCAAGCTCCAGGTTCTCAAAAAGTAAGGTAAACCATAATAGAGAAGGACAAAGTGAACCTCTGTCTCTCACAAGAATGTTTATGAGTGAGCACACAAGGAGACACCACACACAGAGACACACACACATATATACATACATACATTATACACAGCCACACAAACACACACACACATACAGACCCCATAAATATCCACACAAACATATACAGATATATACACAGACACCATACATAGCCACACAAGCACACACACACACACACACACACACACAAATATATACACATCATATGTAGCCACACACATACATGCATGTACATATACACACATACACACGCTATGCACAGCTGCACAACCATACACACATATACACAGACACCATACACAGACACACAAAAATACACATATACAGAACCATATACAGCCACACAAGCACACACACACAGAGAAAGAGAGATATGCCCACATCGTGCACAGCTACACACATATGTATACACATACATACATACACACACATACACACACACACACACACCACAATGTGCCTTGCAGTCTTGCTTCTAGCTATGTTTCTAAAGCAAGTTAAAGTAGTAACTCAAGGAAAATACAAATATAACAAAATACAAGGAGCTCACAAATGATCCTCATTATTTGGGAATGAATCATAGCAGATGAGTACTTGATAACATCTTAATATTTATAGTTCATACATACAACTTCATTTGTTAATTAAAACATAAAAGTAAAAAAATGGAGATGCTCTGGATGCTTTTATGGAGAGACCCTAGTGGCTGGCCTCGGTTTATCTGCATCTTGTTTCCTTGAAAGGCCAAGCATTTTCTTGCTATTGTAAGCTGACTGGCAGAGGGGTTTTCAAAACCCTT
The DNA here is from genome assembly GCF_978045245.1 of Mus caroli. Classification (NCBI taxonomy): domain Eukaryota; kingdom Metazoa; phylum Chordata; class Mammalia; order Rodentia; family Muridae; genus Mus; species Mus caroli. The sequence continues at coordinate 20,095,086 of NW_028227266.1, forward strand.
CTGTGTATGATGTGTGTGTGTGTGTGTGTGTGTGTGTGTGTGTGTGTGTGTGTTTGTGTTCCTTGGAACCTCTGAGGATCTTGGCCAGTTCTGGGTGGACATCCCCTGGAGAGAAGGCTGGGGCGGATCTCAAGCATCACCTCTTCTAACTCCTAGCACTTTAATTAGAACAGCCTGATAATTTTACTGATTTTATTTCTCGTTTGGTTTAGTTATGAGCTGCCACACTGCAATGTACAATTTTAAATCTAGGCTTTGGGAATCCAGTTCCGAAAGCTCCCCTCTGAGGTCTCCCACAAGGCTAAGGTTTGGGGAGTCTCACCCAAGGACTAGAATTTGGCAAAATATAGTTCAGTTTCCAAAGTCATGTTGGCTTTCACGGCTGGCGCAGAACAAGCCCCACCGTGAGCACCGAACACACAGGCAGGGAGAACAAAGCTGCAGCCAGGCAGAACAAAGCGAGGCTGCTCAGCCACACGCCCAGACTACACTTTCTGAGGGCAGACAGCGCTGTGGCAGGCTGCCAAGAAATTCTGGACATCAAATTGCTTTTGCTAAGCCAGCCCAGCGGTGCAGTAAAGAGCTAAGGAGCCCCAGGAGAGGGCTGGGAAAGGATCGCCTCTGTTTCTCTGCCCCTGATGTGGGCCCTCTTCGATTAGGAAATGGCGTGTAAAGGAAGTTATCGGGGAGCGAAATCGGCTCAGAGAGAAACCTTCTTTTAGAGCAAAGCCCAAGGAAAACGAATGGAACCAGTTGAGCTGCTTCATGCTTATCATATCATATGTGGTACCTGGAGGTCAGATCACCTTCCAGCAAAGAAAGAGACCCTCGCACAAAGGAAAACCTCACTTTGGCAAAATAAGCCCTCACTTCGGGACCAGTTTTGGATCAGTTTGATTCTTCTAAGGGGCAGTCACTCCAGGAATCTAGTTCAAAATGACACACACCTTCTAAATTAATGATTCCAATGGAACACCGCCTAGGTGTTTAAGGACTGTACTCAGCTGAAAGAAAAAGCCTCATACAGTAGAACACCAAAGAAACCATTGCTTTTTTCCTAGGCGAGGAGCAGTTGGGAGGAGCAGTTGGGAGGAGCAGTTGGGAGGAGCAGTTGGGAGGAGCAGTTGGGAGGAGCAGTTGGGAGGAGCAGTTGGGAGGAGCAGTTGGGAGGAGCAGTTGGGAGGAGCAGTTGGGAGGAGCAGTTGGGAGGAGCAGTTGGGAGGAGCAGCTAGGTCCTGGATAGTCCACGTCTCTACTCCGTCTTGTGTTTCTTCACCATGACAGTGGTTCTCTCTTGTTCTGTGAAGCAAGGCTGTTGAAGGTGGCTGTGAAGGGTGATGTGGTGGTAGACAGCTGAGAATAAGCCTCTCTTTGCCCTCTACTCTCTTTGTACATTTTAAGACCATATCCATTCAACTGTAACTCATACCATCAAGGACAGTATCACAGCCAATCCCAACTGCCAGGAGATCTGGAGCTAGAGTTGTTTAGCTCAGAATGCTGTCCCCCACCGAAAGTATAGCTTACTGCTAAGAGGGACAGGGAGAGAAGGTGTACCTTTCTGACCAATTGCAGAAGTGTTCCTCCTTCAGCCTTTAAAACACATCTGTAACATGACCTGGCTTGTTTAGGCTGCCCTGTTAAGTACAGTTCTCCATATCCCCCCACTCTGCATCTGAAAAGTCAACGATTTGAACCAAAATAGTTAGAAGAACTACATCTATGGTAAACATGTACACATTTTTTCTTACCATTATTTCCTAAAAAATATATAATCTAGCTAGAACTTCCATAGAATTTGCATTATATAAGTAGTTGTCTTAGGGTTTTATTGCTTTGAAGAGACAATATGACCCCAGCAACTCTTATAAAGGTAATCATTTAATTTGGGGGTGGTTTACAATTTCAGAGGTTCAATCCATTATCATCATGGTGAGAAAGCATGGTAGCCTACAGACAGACATGGTGCTGGAGAAGGAGCTGAGAGTTCTACATCTGATCCTCAGCAGTAGGAGGAGACTTTGTGCCACACTGGGCATAGCTTGAGCAAAAGAGACTCCAACGCCCGCTCCCAGTGACACACTTCCTCCAACAAGGCCACGCTACTCCAACAAGTCCACATCTCCTAACAATGCCTTTCCCTATGGGCCAAGAATTCAAACTCATGAGTCTATGGAGGCCATTTCTAGTCAAACCACCACAGTAGTCTAGGATGGGTTAAAGCACACAGGAGGATGTGTGTAGTTACATGGTCCTGAAGCTCTGCGGGTCTTAGTATCCTGGAACTAAAGCTTGGCAGATTCTAAGTGGAGATTACCCTCAGTTTTCCTGAGATTTCCTTTGTCTTTTCTGTCATGGACTCTCTTTTCCTTTGTGACCTCAAGGCCATCACTGACGTGTCATTCCAGGAGAGATTATCACAGTAGGCATGCCTCTTCTGTGGTTAAGGAAGCTGTCACATGCCACTCGGGTTATGTAGGTAGAATGGTAAGTTAGTCCTTAACAAATGAGGTAGGCTCTGACGCACTTGGGAGAACTGACTTGGGCTTATGGCTTTGTGTTGCTGGCTTGTGTTTGCAGTGTCAGGGTCACAGTTTGTGTTGTCATTGCTCTGCCAGCTAGCTGAGAAGCAATCCAGCTCTAGCTTGGTTGTTCTAGAAACTACCCTGATTAGGTCTTAGGAATTTTTTTTAGTTTGCAAGCTAATTCTTAGGTTGCAACTGGTCACAGAGTTCAATGAAATGGGGCCACTAGGCAATGCCTGAATGGTGTGGCCATGTCAAATTGCCATGATTTTCTACATGATTCTTCTAGGCTTCAGTTACTCACCTTTAACACAGTCTGGGGACAGTGTGCTGACATGCTTGCCTGGGCTGATTCTGTACACTCTGGGGAGCATTGTGCTAAAGTCTACAGTGCAGCAAGTGTCAATGCATACATACCTTTAAGCAAATAGCAAAGTAGAATCTGGGCTGGAACCTTGAGGTCTCAGCAGTCTGTGGAAAAAGGGGTTAGATGACTCTTCATTCTATCTTCAGGTGCAGACACTGAATCTGAGGGGCTGTGGAGGTTTGGTAATATTGGGAACGTGGTGACAACCTGCTGTCTAGTCAGGACTTCATCTCTGACTCTGTCTCTTCACACCATCTGATCCAAAGGGAAAAAAAATCACTTCAGTCGCCCAAGATGAAACAGAAAAGATCCAGGGAGGGTGAGTGGGGTGGGCACTGGGATCTGCACTGAAGCTATGCTTTTCTCTGACTTTCCGAACCTTGGCAGCACCCCCGAAATGTAAACAAGCAAGGGAGAGAATGTGAATGTTCAGGGGAAGCCAAGGTTCTTCCTCCTTGGATATCTTTGGGATCCTGATTAGTTGGAGTAATTCAGACTTCCAAGAGAAATGCTTCTGTCTTCAGTCCACACAAACTCATCTGTCCTGTCCCAGTAGGAATGAGAGAAAGTTATGGCTAATGGTGCAAAATAAATCAGTAGGGCAGTGTCTGACTGACAGCAGCTAGAGAGAGTAGAGATCAGTGGCGGGGGAGGGGCTTACTCTTTTGACTCCTTTAGAAAATGAAAATGTATTTAGTGTTAAAAGACATATGACATTGAATCAACTCCCAGTGGAAAGGAATTTTCTTATGCCTGCAGGAAAGGTATGGTGGAAGTCCTTGTTGGCGCAGCCTGTCCAACAGTCCTGCACCGACCGGGCTATAGGAAGGTCATGCTACACTCAGCAGGACCTACAGAATGATGGTGGAGGGGATTCTTGGCATTATCTGACCCAAAGTCTCCCCCTGTTTCACAACCTTCTATGGCTGAGATCTTTGCCTAATGGAAGAGGTCCCCAATTTGGCTGGAGCACACAATGTATCCCTTTCCTCGTACCCTCAGACCATCTGTGCCGCTTTCTCCCTCCCCATTTGCACAGGCTCTGTCTTCTTCTTGGTGAGCTGCCATCAAAATACCACTCATTCCTTCCTATTTTTTTTCGTGTTATATAACATGTGTATGTATGTATATGCGTGTTTGTTGTCACATGAGTACATGTGGAGGCCCAAGATTTATGTTGAGAATGTCCCTTGATTGATCCTATGACCAATTTTTATAGTATCTATCTATCTATCTATCTATCTATCTATCTATCTATCTATCTATCTATCTCTATCTCTCTATCTCTATCTCTCTATCATCTATCTATTGTGTGTGTGTGTGTGTGTGTGTGTGTGTGTGTGTGTGTGTGTGTGTGTGTATCTGCTTGGGATTATGTAAAGCACATGAGTATAGGCCAGAGGACATCAGATTCTTTGGAACTGGAGTTAAAGTCATGGTGAGTTGCCATTTGTGGGTACTGAGAAGTGAATCCAGGTCCCCTGAAGAGCAGTAACCTCTGGGCCACCTCTCCAGCCAGAGTTCCTAGATACAGCTAGTCTTATTATGCAACTTGTTCTAGAATCATCTCCATCTTCTGAGGCTAGAATTCGCAGGCTTTGATGCCTGCCTGGCATTTCTCTTGAGATACTTATTCTGGTCCTTGAGGGTCAAACATTTTACTGAGCCAACTCTCCAAATTCCCATTAATTCTTGAATTTCCAACTCTGTCACCCTCAATGAGACATGTAAATCAATAACCAGGCTGAAGTAACAGCCCCCGCCTCCATCCCTTCTGCCTGTTAAATAGGTCTCAAGCCCAGGGAGAGCAACATAACTTTTTATTTAAAATTTATTTACTCTCCCTCTCCCTCCCCTCCCTCTCTCTATGTGCATGTGTGTGTGTCTTCCATGTCACAATTGTGCAGGTCAGGGAACAATTTACACATGGAAGTTCTGGGACTTGAACTCACTAGGATGTTACTTTTACCCCAAGCCACTGCTGGCCCAACATTCACTTCCATCCAAAATATCCACTGTGTTCTAGGCACACTGCTGAGGCATTTTTCTATTGGTCTGTCATGCAGGAACATTATCTTTCTATTGATGACACTGAAGTTCCTAAGAGGCCAGAAAATTTGCATAAAGTAACGTAGCCTTTGGGGTAAGGACTTCAACCCAGGCTGTTCACTAGGAAGTCCTCTAAGTGTTCAATCTCCCATGCGAATGACAACCCCACAAATCAAGTCTGCCTCTAGCCTTCACCCTCTGTTACAGCACTCCTAGGAAATCCGTACCAGGTTATTCTTTGAGTCCTGCTGGCCCTGACCCACGGAAGGAGCTGCAGATCGCTGGCCAGAGTGAACCTGCTGCTTGAGCTCTCATATATTTTATGGCAGAAAACCTTTGACTCAAAAGTCTGTGGCCAATGCTACCATGCAAAGAGCAGTCTTGCCATCCAGACCATCCACAGCTGAGCATTAGTGGCTGGGTGGAATTTCCTTGACACTTTGGGCTTTTTGTGGTTGCAAACAGAAGGCTTTTGAATGGAGGAGGAGCCTTTATCTTAAGCATCACCCTAAGAACCTCAGCTCTGTTCATCATAAAGCTTGAAACCCTTGACATCACGCATTCCCCTGATCTGGGTATTAGGCTGTTTAATCACCAAGGAGCTGACAATTTCTGTACCATGAGGACTGTGTGTGAGTGGTTAACAACTGACTACAGCTTTTGTCTCAACTTTCAGATATTTGAAGGAGCTCAAAGAACAGAAGGGTGTAGCTAAGTCTCTCTCTCTCTCTCTCTCTCTCTCTCTCTCTCTCTCTCTCTCTCTCTCTCTCCCTCCCTCCCTCCCTCTTTCTCTGTAGGTCTGTCTGTCTCTCTCTGTGTGTTTATATCATTAGCTTTCAATGAATCTCTTCCTTGGCCAAAGAATAGAGTGCAAAGGCTTCGAAGGTAGAGCATCCTTGGTGTCCCAGGCCAAAGGAGCCTCCATCTCCACAGTGTCACAGCTTCCTTTACCCCTGAAAGCCATTTCTTAGTTATTATCAGGCTGTTTCGTTTTCCTCATGATGTTACCAAGTTTTATCTCCTCCAAACTCCCACTGGGATTTTAAGTGGGATTATGTGACATTCATAATTTAATTTGGAGAGTTGGCCTTTTGTCTTTGGCTGTGTCTTCCCACGTAGGAACACTGTGTCTTCCCATGTCCCTCTGTCAGCTATTGTTTGTCTTCCTGCAGGACTTGTGTGTTTCCTTCACTGTTTTCCCAAAGGTTTTGTATTACTATGGCTATGGCTGGGATTTGATGTTACATGAATATGTGTGTGCTGTGGTTGCTTTTAAAAGGGGAAGAAAGCCCTAAAATCAGAGAGTGGGCAGGAACACTCTTCCAGTGTTTCTGCCTGTATCACTTCATGGATTTGTGCTTACGGATTACAGGAACCGAAGATCATGGAAGTGACGGGTAAGCAAACAGATCATTAGTCATCAAAATGAAAGTGGGTCTGTATCAGTTGGTTCCCCAAACTCAGTAGCTCATTAACCTTGCTTACATATGGGCTTATTGGCTATGGTTCAGCTCATTACGTCTGGCCTTGGCTGGAGTTCTATGTGTTCAACTATGGCTGGATTTGTGATGAGTTTGCTCACATTACACTTCTATTGTGCCTAAGATGATAGGAGCCAGGAGGGATTTATAACCTCTTAAACCCTGGATTATATAACTCTTGACTTCTGGCTTACATGTCATTGGTTATGGCCAATCATGTGGCTGAACTCAAAGGACACTTTGATGACTAGCACCGTGTTTCCAAGAATGTCAATCGATGCACAGGTAAAGCAGGGCTGAATATAGGGGAAATTTGAACAAGACAGAGAAGGTTATGCATCTGACAGCAGAGTGTAGATCTGTGAACCTTGCCAGGACAAAGCAGCAAGAAGGGAAGCTCCTGTCGTGACTCCCAGCTCTCCTTCAGTCTCCTTAAATATCGGTGACGTTTGGGGGCTGCTATGTGTTTCAGGAAATATTAAAAAAATAGAATCTGCACATTTTCTCGCTAGTGCCAGCCGCCAACTGGTACACAGGGCTCCCGCTGGACCATCTCACTCTGCAAAACCCTACTAGCCATCTCTCCGGTGGGGAGGAGGGGGTTGGGGGGGTTCCAGTTCATCTAGCTTCCATGCAATGCCCCACACACCCCGCAATCAGCCATCTCAACCCCTAATTACCTGGTAGAAACATGACTCTTAAAGCTTAATTAACCAATCAGATTTATATAACAATAAGATCACAATTTACAAGATTCCAATACAATAATTTCAAGGCCAATTGATAATGAAAAAAAGCTTTACCCCAATTTTTCTAACCTTGTGACAAATCTTAGCTACTTGTGGTACAAAAAAAAAAATTAAACAATCCCAATCTCACTATATTTCTTTCCTTTTTCTACTGTATAGACTTAATCCTTAGTATAAATAATTCTTCTCTTATTGTGCTGTTTAAAACCACACTAGATCAGGATCTTCTTCCTGTTCCTCTGCCTCCCTGTTGGCTTCTCCCCCTTCTAACCCTTCTGCTACCTCTGTCTCTTTCCTCAGCTCCTAGCTCCACCTCCCTTTTCCTGTCCAATCACAGGCCTGCCACTGCCCTAATGTGATTGGACAGGGAAAATCCTGCAACAGCTATGTAGGGAGCTGAGACAGCTTGCCTGACATTCTTTGTGTTGCAGACTTGATGGCAGTAACACTAGGCAGGGCCCAGCTGGTCCTCAGGGGCTCTGGTTTGCCAGTATTCCCCATATCACATCCAGATTTCATAAATCGCTTCTGCTGACCTTTGGCCTAGTACCAGATGCAAGGCTAAAGTGCATAAGTGGACTGCTTACAAGATCATATAAGGTCTAGTTTCTACAAAAACAATTTTGTATGCCTCTCATTGTGGTTCTGCTTCTCCAGTTGTCCCTTCCCTGATGTAGATGAGGAGGTACAGGCTGTTGTGATGAGGCCAAAATAAGGGAAGAGGAATGGAGCTAGTAATTCATTATATGAGGATATGATATTCTTATGAGGATGGAAGAAGGCAAGCAGACATTTCCTGAATGCTTTTTATACTTATGGCAAATGGGGTTCTGGTTTGCTTTTGGGACATAGCAAGTTTAATAATTACTGACTCCTGTGATGGAGAACCAAGACTCATCTCCACTGGATGACCCTTTAACACAAGCTCACTGACCCAATGGGAGGGGTCATCACTGCTTCATTATGAATGAATTTTTATAAGTAACACCTCTTCTCAATCAATGGACTCCAATTCTCCTCCAAAAAATTTATATGTGTTAATTAAATTTCTAAGCTCTAAATCCCAACCTGCTCGCTTCAGGGAATATTTGATAAGGTAACAGAGTAAAAAAGTTAAACAATCCGAGTCTCACTATATTTCTTTCCTCTTTCTACTATATAGGTTTGATCCTTAGTATAAATAATTTCTTCTTTTATTTGCCGTCTACCACCCTGGATTCTCAGTTTCTGAGTGACCCAAGCTGTGGGCTTAAGTTACACTTTAAATGTGAATTGCCTAAGAGGTCTTTTGTGTCTTTATTTTTTCTTAAAACATCTTTGGCCTGCTTGGCCAGGGACACTGGCTTTGGAGCTTTGGGGGAGATAAGACCGTCAGTGTTTCCCTGAAGGAGGACTAAAGAGAACCTCTTGGCCACATTGTCCTATTTGCTTTGTGTCATTTTGAGCCTTTTGACAGCTCTGATCCCATTTTTCTTTAAAAAGAAAAAAAAAAGAGAGAGAGTGTATCAATTTCAAGGTCTAAGGTTGTTAGAATTTAGAATGTCTGATTTTTAAAATAGTGAGATTTAATCTTAAATCAAGAGATGGGATATAAGCAGGGCTTTTAGGTTCCCCTTCCATAGGAGACTCTTGTGACTGGTATTTATTATGGTAGTGCTTTGTTATTATAAACTTTCAATGAATAATATTTCGAAGAACTACCACACAGCAAGGCACACTTTGTAGCCCCATTATGGGGGGAGGGTTGACCTCAATGAACAGAGAAGTATGATTGTCTCCTGGCTATGCATGCTTACGAAGATGGCATTACTTTTGTTTTTTAACGGTTTGTAGAATATTTTCATTGTAGGTGAAGCATCAGACACATTTTTATTCAAAGGGAGAGAATCAAAATGAAGCTTGTGTCTGCCACATGTTCTAAATAGGACTGGGTGGCCTTGTCCTCTGAGTTGGGGGTTAATGTGTCCCCAAGTGCCTTGTGGGCTCCAGGGCACCCTGCTTTCGTGTCTGACCCATGATCTCCATGGCAAGAAGGAATCCTTATTTGGACATAGTGATCAGTCAATTTGAACAAGGTTTGCTAATGCCTTCACACTTGAGAAAGCGAGTGGAAAAACATGATTATTAATTATTTAATACAGAGGACCAGTGTGCTACTTCAGAAATGCCATTCATTCTGTAGCAGAAAGAACAGTGGCATGAATTTTGCAAGAAACTGAAGCTCGGGTCAGATTTGCTAAATTCACCCAGAACAAGGCACACATCCATCTCTAGGCATAACCTCAGGGATGAGTAGACTGGTTTAGCCAAGGTATATGTATGAAGACAGGGCAAATGGTGATGGAGGGAAGAAACTGACTCTCTCCACAAAGACAAGTGATGCCTGGGGACTAGTTAGGTTTGAGTGATGAGGGAAAGCAATTGCCTCAGGCAGAACATTGGTCAGGAATGATGGCTGCGCCATCATGTTGATGGTTCACACTGGGGTTGGGAGGTAGTTCTGAATATGAAGCTCCTTTGCTCTTGTTCATGTATTTTTATTATTCATTATTTCCCCCCAAGTATCTGAAAAAAAAATACTAGGGCTGCCTAAGGATGAGATCTGGAACTAGATCTAACTGCTAAATAGTAAACAACTTTACCATAAGGTGTGATCCAAAACCAGGTCCCAAGGTCCATGTAGACTAAGCCTTAGAAGTATCAACTCAGATTAGCATCACAAATCTGATGCCTTCACCTTCAGGGTTGGGGGTAGCCTCTGCCAAAGGCACAAATGTGGGTGAATTGCCTATATCATGTTTTTCTTTCAAGCTTGGCCAAAATTGATGTAATTGATCTCACTAGCTGGGATGGTAGCTTCTTTCCTCACGTTGAAGCCTTCAACTTAGACAAGCATCAGTTTCTTTCCCAAGCAGAGTATGGCCATGAGCCTGGTGCAGGCTTATAGAGAAGGGAACTCCTCTACGAGTCCTTTCAACAACCCCTCAAGGTCTAAGAAGAAACTTGCAGGGTGTTTGTGAGGATTAGATGACATCACAGACATAAAACACTTTGTAAACTCCAAGGGTTCTTCCATTTGGTTGTTATTATCCCAGACATGGATTCAGCTCTGTTTAGTCATAAAATTTATCTGGAGAAAATACTGGAGTAGGGTTTTTCTTTCCCTAAAAGGGGTCTGTTCTTTTGCTCTTACCAGGAATGTTTCATAAGTGTAATAGGGTGGTTTGCTGTGGTGCCCGGAGTCCTAGGGCCACTGATGGAGTTCCTGAATGTCCAGAGGCTCTGAGAATAAAGGCGGAGGTACCATGTGTAGCTTTGCTGACTGCCCCCTGTATGGGACAATGTAGGATGTGTATTAATTTTCTTCTACTGTGTAATAGATTACTCCCAAAGTCTAGGAGTAAAAATAACATACTATTTGATTTGGGGCAGGACGGGTTATTGGGGCAGTACCTTGAGGTCTTTCACAAGTCAGCAGGAGCTGAAGTCTCATCAAGCAAGATCTCACTCAAGCTCTGTCAGATGGTGGAGAATTTAGTTCCTTGATTCCTAACAAGTGAAGGCCCTTTTAAACTCCTCTTTTAATTACTTGGACCTCTCCAGGGGACAGGTCATAACATAGACCCTGAATTCAGAGCGAATAAAAGACAGCACAAGAGAGGGCATTCTAAACAAAACCTTACCCAACTGCAACAAGAAGATCTCCCCATCCCCGTCCTGAAACTTCAGTTAGGCTTACAACTCTCTCAAGGTACTGATGTTGAGCTATGAACTTGGTCTGCACAATCTGGTTGTAGAAAGAATCCAGGTACCTGTTTAGTCAGAAACCCTCTTATCCTTCATGTTTCTTTTGAGCAATTTTTTATCCTCTGGCTCCTACACTTGGCCATAAAGCTCTACTACTTGCTGAATGCAAACAGAAGCCAGTTCTGTGCTGAAGTGTCTCTCTATTGAAGTGGTTCCTGGATAGCATTTCCTTTCATGGTTTTTTGTTTGTGTGTTTCTATTGTTTCTCTGACAGTCACATTAGTTAGGAAATAACATCTTGACATTTTTGTCATATTCTTTTGTCTAGAATCAAGTCACAATGTGTGTTGTACACTCATGGGAAGGGGTTGAACAGGGACAGAATATGAGGGAGGCAGAGACATTTAGAGCCATGTCAGAGGTTGTGTTCCATAGGTGGCATAGCACCCCACCTTGGAGGCAAGCTTGCAATCCCTAGACCACTGCTATGCTATATCAAGACTTATTTGGCTTCCACTGTCAGTTTATACATCATCCTGGATTCCTCTGTGCCCTATTGTCCCTGGTTCCTGAAAGGAAGGTCAAGAATGAACCTAGCTAGAAATCTTAAAAGCCACATTGTGATCGCCAAGCTTAGATTTGTTACTTTACAACAAAATTAATCCAGACTTACAAGGACACAAGTGTGCTTTCCCCTCAAACAGGTGAACAGTATTGCAGTAGAAGATCCCATTCCCTACCTGGTTATCCCAAATTGGTATTGTTGAACTTCAAAAATCAATGCTCCAAAGCCTGGCATTTCAGCACTGCTGAGGCTTCAGATCCAAAATAAATAAGTTCTGTCTGCCCTTTGCTCTCCTGACTCCTAGTTTTATTCTCTTCCAAAGTTATTCAACAGAGGTCAGAATGCCCCTTTCCAAATGCATGTTTGAGAGTCTGGAATCCATCTCCCCAAAGCCAACTGAAACCTAGAAGTATTAGTCTAACCTTCTTGGGCCTTTGTATATGGGTGCTGGAAACAAAGAAAGAATCTTGCCTAACTTGTCTTATAGACACAAGACCTTCATCCCCATGGTCCTTGTCCCATACTTAGAAGGAAATGATGCTGCACACTTCATCCCCATGGTCCTTGTCCCATACTTAGAAGGAAATGATGCTGCACAGAGAAGCCAAGAAGAGTGTGAGTAGACAGGCCTTTCTTTCTTTTTTTCCTGTTGACTGGAGGTTCTCGACTTTCCTAGTGCTGAGATCATTTAATACAGTTCCTCGTGTTGTGATGACTCCAAATAAAATTATTTCCATTGCTACTTCATAACTGTAGTTTTGCATATATATGTATACATATATTTGTGCATGTATGTGTACATATATATGCTATGCACAGTATCTAATATGTGACCCTATGGGGGCTGGGACTCATTGGTTGAGAATTACTGCCGTAGACTCTGTGATCTAGTCAGTGTTAGCACTAACCACTCTTCTCTAATACTAAGCATAGCAGTAGAAAACTTCTGGTTCTTTGGGTCTTGCTCAAAGCCACTTCCAACACATAAAAGTTTCATCAAATAAGTATATTATATTGGTTTTTTTCTTGTTAACTTATCTTATTCTAGAAGTTCTGTTCATGACCCTAAAGATAAGTAAGGAAAGATATTTCTACACTATCTTCTTCTAGGTGAGCTCGTAGGATGAACCACACTGTAGTGGTTTGAATAGGTATAGACCCCATCCAATCATGTATTTGGATGCTTGACCCATGGAGAATGCCACTATTAGAAGGTGTGGCCTTGTTGGAGATAGTGTGTTACTGTAGGTGTAGGCTTTGAAGTCTCCTGTGCTCAAAGCTGTGGCCAACAAGGAATCCAATCTCCTCCAACTGCCTTAGGATCAAGATATCTGCACAATGTCTGCCTGCACACTGTCATGCTTCCCACTATGATGATAATGGACCAACCCTAGTTAAGCTTTCATCTGTGTAAGAGTTGCCTTGGTCAGGGTGTCCCTTCACAGCAATAGAGACCCTGACTAAGATACACACCGAGGCCATGGAGCTAAGTAACATCGCTATTGAACCTTTAATCTCTGAGGACCTGGAGTGATCCATTGTTTACATAACATCTAAGCAATCCTTTCCAACAACACTGAATATTTCTTTTTTGGGGCTTGTAAAACCATGGAAAATAAATATGAAAATGTTTTTTAAGATGCCTCTTGTTCCGAAGGCAAGCACAATTTTTCATTTTGTTTATCTAAATATTTCAGGATCATTATCTGACTGCCCCATTTGGATGAAGCCTTGAAGAGATGTTAACCCATGGGCTTTGTTAAGAGTCACTTAGGAAAAGCACTCAGGCTCCAAATCCAGCTTTTAAAGTGGTCTTTGCTGTTGTCTGTGTTGTTTTCATTAAAGATTTATGTAAACATAGATGAACAGTGACTAGGGTGCTTTCTGGTGGAAGTTGATGTTTGTTGGTGGAGATTGGGGTTTTTAGTTTGTTTTTTTTTTGTTTTTTTTTTTTTTTTGTTGCTGCTGTTTTGTTTCGTTTTTATCTGCAGGATCTGTAAAATGTAGAGTCTGAATTCTGATCTACCTTGGCCTGAAAGAGGGTGAGCTCAGGATCTCATAGTCCAGTAAGAGACACTGTAGTGCTAAAGGTGGGTGAGTGCTTAGGCCAGTCCATGGCTTCCCACACCAACTATGACAGTCTCACTTCCCAGAGCCCTCACAGCTGTTGAAAGAGGGCTCTCTGCATTCAGACCCATGGCCTGCTCATGTGGGCCTGGTGAAAGCCACAGAGGCCTTGACCCACTAGCTGCTTTTCTGATCTCCCTAAGTTGACCCACTGTCTGCCTTCAGAGGCATGATGGATTGGTTTGAACAGAACCATCACATTCCCAAACTGAAAGGTTCCTTTTTACGTTTGGGAACAACTTGAAACCACTGGAGAAAATCATGTTCCAATTACGTATAAACTCCTTTACCACAAGGTATAAAGGAAGCCATAATTCGGGGGCTTATGTTTGATTGAATTCATCTGTTTCCATTTTGTAAATAGAGAGGAGGGAGGGTCCATGGTGGTAGACAGTTGATATAAGGCAGCTTCTATTCCTGGGGAGAAGAAGGGGTGGCCCTGTCGCTTCACAACCTCAGAGCCAGGCTCCTTAGGTGCAAAGAATCACAAGAGAGCCTACGCCAGAAAAAAGCTCAGCCTTGTGCAGGGAAGACTCTTCCAGAACCATAGACTAAAAGAGAAGAGACTGAATTTTGTCTATCACATAGCCAAGAACAACAGCCTCGCACTGGGGAATACCCCTACCCCCATCCAGGACAGATTTACACTGATGGGTCTGTGTTTGCCAGCAGCTGACAAGCTAGACTTTCCTCCTAACATCCCTAAGTGTGTTGGTACTAATTTGGTGAAAAACGAGATGCATTGTTAAAACTGGCTTTCCTTTCCTGCTCGGCAGCTTGACATTACAGGACATTGAAACCTCAAATTGCTTCGTAGAAACATGCCTAAGGGTGACTGCACTGTTTGGGGGCTGGGAGGACCCAGTAAGGTACAAAATAAAGGTCTTTTCCCTATCATTCCTGTCTCCCATGAATGAAAGAGTGGCTTGTTAATGTGCACAGTGGGTTAGCTGATGTCCCTGTCCTACTATGTGCCTCTGGTGAATACTGGCTTCTCTGGTTGCAATTCAGAAACACTTGGGTCATAAACCAGCCTTTTCACTCAGTTGATAGCAGGAACATTGGCTGTGTGTGGGCTCTTATCCCTGAATCTATAGAATGGGACACCTACTTCACTGGGTTGTTGTGCTATGAAAAGTATTTGAGACTTATGTAGCATCGTAACATAGTAAGAATGAATCTGGCCCTGTTATTTCTGTTCAGGACCCATCTTCCTAAGAAATGTCTGGCTTCTACATTTTCAGATCCACATTGTAGAGCCATATTGATTCCTTATTGTATACTAAGGGAACAGCCATATCATGTGTTATGTTGGTGACTGTGATAATTGCCATTCTTGATCACTTGGTGTTCCTCTTAAATCATGTCTCTTGTAAATTGTTAAAACATGAGCATATATTTCGCAGATGAAAATGAATGGCTACTGTGGTGTCATTGTTCTTTCATTAGGCCAGTATCTGATTATCTAAGAATTAGATGTGCAAATACTAGGTTTCGTGCATGCTGCAGCTCTGTGATGGTCAGCTTCCTGTTTCTATAGCAACTATGCCAGCTCATCAACTTATAAAAGGAGAAGGTTTGTTTGAGGTCACAGCTTTGGAACTTCTGTCCTCTAGGTCTTTGGCTGTAGGCGGCAGGTCATAGAGGCAGCACACAGAAGAGCATACCATTCATTCCCCTTGACCCTTTTGAGGGATGCCTTCAGGATCTCCCAGTAGACTTCACCTTTTAACATCCACACCAGCTCCTAATAGAATCAAGATCAAAAACACTTCTCACATGGGATTTTGGAGGACAGTCCAGATCCAAATGATAGCAAGACACTCCTTCCTTTCCTTCATGCCCTCTCCAGTCCATTCTTAATTTGCTTCTAGATATATTGGTTGTCAAGAGGTTTGCATTGGATTGTCCCAATTTTTTTTTCTGGTACCTGATCATTATTCATGCTTTACTCAAAAAAAAGATGTAGGAGGACTGGGCAACTTCCCCGAGGTTATCCCTCGAGGAAATGGGAGTGGCCTTTGATCACAGACATTGAGAACTCTGACATTTCTTACCAGGTGTTTCTTTATTCAGCTAGGAAACCGTTCAAGTTCAAGCCAAATGGCGTAGCACAAATCGGACAATGAGAAGATTCCCTTGGGGATGTGTGCTGGAAGAAGGAGCAAAGCCTGTGGGTCAGACACAAGTGCACTCACAACACCCAACAGGACCGCTCTCTTCTCATCTCCTCTTATTATTGTTATTATTATTATTATTATTATTATTATTGGTTTTTTGAGACAGAGTTTCTCTGTATAGCTCTGGCTGTCCTGGAACTCACTCTGTAGACCAGGCTGGCCTTGAACTCAGAAATCCGCCTGCCTCTGCCTCCCGAGTGCTGGGATTAAAGGTGTGCGCCACCACACCCGGCCTTCATCTCCTCTTATTGTGCTAAAACTAGAATACATTCTAGGAATGCTCAGAAGGAAGCAACTCCCAATTTCTCAGATATAATTTTACTTTGTTTTAAATCATCATCGAGAACTTACTATGATAGAATTTCTTGGGAGGGGTTCCTTTTCACAGTTTAGAATTGATACTTAAAAATCAGACTCTCCTCAGTGACATGTATATTTGGTAGTTATCAAGACTTCTTCCCAGATGATTGCTTCTCCCACTCCTCTGGAGTCTTACAATAGAGTTTTTGATAATGATCTGTGTTCAGCCATAATCTGACATCTTTCTCATTCCTTGTGTCAGGCACTAAAATCTCCCAGGTTTTCCTCAACACTCAGGACTTACTGGCTCTGTTTTGCTTTGGGGATTTGCACCTCTAAGAACATAAGGAACCTTCTGGGTTTCCTTGGCGATCTGGATATGATTATTTTCTCAGTGGGCAATGTCTTGGACTTTGATGCCTAGCTCTCTTGTCCGCATGTTGTAAGAAGCAGTCCTGAGTCTGTGAGGCAGAGCTTGCCTTTTGGAGGCTCAGTCCCACCAGTGTTTCCAGGGTAAATTATCTCTGAGAGATGAGCATTAAAGAGGAACTAAACAGCAGGGTAATTTGGCCCTTTCCAGACGAGAATGATCTTATCAAGCTTTGGCTATCTCCTGTGCTGAGCCCAAGACATGAAACTCTGACTGTGTGCTTTGGATGGGGTGGAAGGCTGCTCACCCAAGCACTCTGACTCCCTTTGAGGCAGTGGACCAAGTCTTACCCTGATGTAAGCAATTTTAATTCACCGAGATTCTGCCTAATGATGCTGGCGATTTACATTGTTGTCATTCTTGAGTGTTATTATGCTTTCAAAGAGAGAGCAAGAGATCAGGCCTGTGGAGACACTTTCCTCTAAATGCCTCCTTTGAAGGGTACTGCGTACCATGTCAGAGAGAGAAATGAGACAAGAGAGGGTCTTCTGTAAGGCAGCCAGGGTCTCTGCAGCGAACTGGCTGAAGAATGGTGTGTATTGTACTCACCTGGCCATTCTGTATCTTTTGTGAAGGGTGCTTCTGAGGAAGGCTGATGTCTGCAGGGATCTGGGGCTATCCCTGAGTTATCTGTGACCTTATCTAGAATTGTTCTCCAAAACAGTATCTTCTTATTCCACAGAAGAAGAGACTCTGCAACACTCTCAGATTCAAGGATACTGTGAAAGGAAAAACCAACGAGTTTCATGATTAATTATAGATTTAGAGGAAAATTATGGCAAGGAACAAGAAGACATAGGTTCAAACTATTACTTCAGGGTAGTCTTTAAAAGGCAAACCCTACTGAAGGCAGGGGAAAGCTTCCTCTGGAAAGGTACTTAAAAATATCCAAACGTTCAGTAAGCTAAAAATATGAGCATGTGGAATAGTGCCTAGCTGTGTCCTTCCTTCAACCTCAACTGTAGGCTTCTCTGTGGCAGGTATTGCTCAGAGCTGGAGTTAACAATCCCCTGATCTTTTTTCCTTTGGATTTTGCAAATCATCCTGTAACCAGCTCTTCCTCTCCAACTTCAAGCAAACTTATCCCCAAATATCTCTGGAAGTATGTTACACCACACTCTTGCCCCAACCTCTCAGAGTTCAAATCCTATATAGAACACAGGATTGCTGCCTGACACTCTACTCTGCCCACCACACCTCTAAATCCCCAGCTACTGGGACCCAGATTAATAATTACCTTTTACAAGCGGATCCTTAGTGCGATGTATCCTAAACTGTGTCTCAGTTTTAGCACTTACTTACTGTACTACTCTCTAATTTGTCTCTTATCTTTTCAAGTTCTATATTGAGCTTTAAGATTATAAACTAGACCTTGGTTTTGCTTATCTTGGAGTCATCCCCAGGACTAAGTTGTCTGTAAGTCTGTAGAAGGAGGAAAAGAAAGGAAGGAAGGAAAGAAGGGAAGAAGAAAGGAAGGAAGAAAGATCTGCATGGATGGGTACCTCTTCCTCAAGGATATGATGTGTCTCTGGCCATATTCTAAAGAAGCCATCAGACAGAATCCATAGAATAGGCCCTCCAATGGTTCACCCAGCCCCTCAGATGCCATAGACATTCAGTGACTATACTCAGGAGCTAAAATGTTTAATTTCCCTGACCTATCAGAGCCTGATGATTTCACTGAAACCCCACTGCTTGCACCTAGAGAAGGTAAAAAGGACTGTCGAGACTCCCTTGCTTCCATGTATTTGGGGAAGAGGGTGAATCAGTGCTGTCCAAAGTTCTGCTCCATAGTGAAATAGTGACTCCTGTCAAACTGGTGTGAGACTAGTTCTAGTGGAGTCTAAGTGTTAAGCTCTGCGGCTCCATCAGTGTACCTACTGTTCTTTTAGGTGTGTCAGACTAGAGAGATGAGAAGGACCAGACAGATGCAGCCTGATGGCCAGCTTTGAAGTCAGAATGCCCTGACCTGCTCTGGGGCCAAGGGTCCTCCCACCCCGATGCCTTCCCCCCCCCCATGCCCCCTCCCCCGCCCCATGCACTGTTGGTACCTGGGCCAGGCCTTCCTGGGTATAGGAGCAGTGGGTTCCCAGCACCAAAAGTATATGGAGAGATTACAGGGAGGAAAAATCATTTGCTCCTGGCACAGTGCCCAGGCAGTTAGAGGTCCTCAGAGAGTGCTTCTTGTACCACTCATAATTAATCCAGAGAGCTCATGATCCCAGGGGAGGTTAAGGACAAATGGCGCCATGGGCTTCCAAAAGGGAGTTGCTACCCATGTGTGAGAGTGACGTGGCATCTTAGAGAGACTGTGGGGAACCCTGCCAAGGCTGTGAATGGAGCCATTTGCAGAGAGGAAATTCAAAGACCTGGGCTAGAATACAAAGTGGTACTCACAGTGATTAACTTTTAGTGAGCAGTTCTTCACTTTCTTTGCCTCTGCTTGGGCAGGTCCCATAAAGGGTGGAGGATTTTTGCCATCTGTGATGGTTTGTATATCCTTGGATCAGGGAGTGGCACCATCTGAAGGTGTGGCCTTGTTGGAATAGGTGTGACCTGGTTGGAATGGGTGTGTCACTGTGAGTGTGGGTATAAGATCCTCACCCTAGTTGCCTGGAAGTCAGTCTTCCACTAGCAGCCTTTGGATGAAGACATAGAACTCTCAGCTCCTCCTGCGCCATGCCTGCCTGGATACTGCCATGCTCCCACCTTGATGATAATGGACTGAACCTCTGAACCTGTAAGCCAGCCCCAATTAAATGTTATTTTTTTATAAGACTTGCCTTGGTCATAGTGTCTGTTCACAGCAGTAAAACCCTAACTAATACAGAAGTTGGTACCAGAAGTGGGGTATTGCTGTGATAGGCCTGACCATGCTTTTATTTGAAAGAATGTGGATTTTGGGACTTTGGATTTGGAAAGCAGTGGAATGCTTTAAATGGGGCTTAATGGGTCATCCTAGTAGGAATATGGAAGACTTTGTTGCTGGGAGTAATTTGAACTGTGTTGACCTGGCCCAAGAGATTTCAAAAGAGAAGAATTTCAGAATGTGGCATAAAGACTGGTTTTGTGGTATTTTGGTGAAGAATGTGGCTACTTTTTGCCCTTGTCTGAAAAGTTTGCCTGAGGCTAAGGTGAAGAGACTTGGATTAATTGCATTGACAAAAGAAGTTTCAAAAAAGCCAAGCAGAGACTTTGTTCTCTGGTTAAGTCTTATGAAGAGAAGTTTGAACAAGCATAGCAAGCTTAGAAAGGAAAAATATAAAATATATTGTTCGAGGATTAAAGGGGTACCAGGAAGTGAAATGGAGCAAAATCTTGTGTTCTAGGAGATAAAGATTAAGGGAGTGGGACCTTGGGGCAAGATCCTACTCAGCTAAATTAGATCCAGGCATGGTGGTACACACCTTTAATCCCATGAGAAAAGCATGCTGATCTCTGCATTCAAGGTCAATCTACAGAGCAAGAACCAGGATAGCCAAGCTTAGGCACTGAAGGATTTAGAAAACATAAAGCTAGTGATAATGTAATAATACAAGGGGATCATGTTCTAGTTCCTGTAAGCAGCAGAACTCGGCAGCTTCAGCCATGTACCTCTGGCTCTAGAGTTAAGAATGGAAGGAACTACTGGGAAAATTGATGCTGGTTAGCTGGAGCTAAGGAATTAGCGGTAATTAAGAAGAGACCAGCATCGTTGAGGTGAAATCTTCTGGAAATTGTTTTCTGGGAGCACAAAGAAGCTGTGTTCCAGAGATACCCAAGGTTGTACCTCATGCTGCAGCTGTACTTGGTAATGTGTAAGAGTCACTCAGGTGGTACTGCTTGTGAAGGAATGAAGGGATCATGGAGAGAAGCTGAGGCTTAGCACTGTGAGAGGCCAGGGAAGCCCATTGGAGAAGGTGAAGCCTCAGCTGTAGTTGATGGCCCAGGATTGAAGGGGTCATGCAACAGATTTGAGGCTTGGCACCCTGAAGAGAGCCTATGAGAGGCTATTGGTGAAGCCTAGTTGGAGTGGAACACCCCAGTGTATTGGAGATGTCAGTACCATGGGATGATCACCAAGAACAGCAGCCATAATGGAGTGGATCAACCTGAGCATAGAGTGCTACAGAGGACAGAGATGGAGAAGTGATCCCTTAGGAGGAGTCCAAAAGATCAAGTGGAATCCCAGACACTGAAAGAAGAAGCTGTAACATTGAAATTGCCTTGGAGACTCAAAGATGTTAAAGATGCCAGAGCCATGGGATACATGCTGAGGAAAGCTGCTAACAGGGAGTGGAACCAGCCCAGGAGGAAGCAGTTTGTTGCAGTCAAAAAAGATGAAAAAGGAGTGGAGATCTGAAGACCACTTTGACATACATCAGCCATGGAGATGCAGAGTTTGGAGTTTGCCCAGCTGGTTTTCTGCCTTGCTTTGGGGATTACAGTTAATTAAGTTGAATGAATCTCAGAAGAGACCTTGAACTTTGGCTTTTAACATTGTTGCAACTGCTATAGACCATGAGGACTTTGAAAGTTGCACTAAATGCATTTTGCATTACGCTATGTTTAAGTATGGCCCCCATAGACTCATGTTTTTGAACAAGTCTATGGGGACCAGGGAGTGGAATGTGATGGTTTGTATATCCTTGGATCAGGGAGTGGCACCATCTGAAGGTGTGGCCTTGTTGGAATAGGTGTGACCTGGTTGGAATGGGTGTGTCACTGTGAGTGTGGGTATAAGATCCTCACCCTAGTTGCCTGGAAGTCAGTCTTCCACTAGCAGCCTTTGGATGAAGACATAGAACTCTCAGCTCCTCCTGCGCCATGCCTGCCTGGATACTGCCATGCTCCCACCTTGATGATAATGGACTGAACCTCTGAACCTGTAAGCCAGCCCCAATTAAATGTTATTTTTTTATAAGACTTGCCTTGGTCATAGTGTCTGTTCACAGCAGTAAAACCCTAACTAATACACCATCCCTCATTTGACACGAAAGGGAAAAAGAAACCAGAAACATTAGATACTTTTTAATGGTCATACTGTTAAGTGTGTGTCTCTCACTGAGGCACGAGGTCCCTAGGTCAGCCCTTAATCACTGGGTCTTACCACCTGGAGTTGGATGGCTAGAATCAGGCCACACATGTTTTCTCCTGTGACTTATGGCTACTTGTTAGAGAGAGCCCCGATTAAGAAAAAAGAACAAACCACAAAACATAAGTATACTCCTTTTAATATTTGTAATGGTTATATGTAAAGATATTTTGAAGTACACTCTAAAATAAAGTACTTGGCTATTGTGATGACTGTTCTTTCTTGTCAACTTGACTACACCTAGAATTAACTAAAACCTAAGCACTTGGGTACACCTGTTAGGGACTTTTCTTGATTAAATCATCAGAACTGGTAGACCCACTTTTAATCTAGATGTAGGGCATAGAAGAAGGAAGTTGCTATTTTTTTTCTGCTTTCTCTCCATCTTACTGGCAAGTCTATTCCTTCACTAGCATTAGAGCCTACTTCTTCGGGATTCTGGCATAAAAATGAAGATCATCTGAGACATTGAGTCATTTAGACTGAACAACTACTTAATTCTTAGACCTTCTTTTGGTATATGACCATAGATTAGCCTAGCTAAAGACAGACTGTAAGTCACTCTAATAAATCATCTCTCTGTCTGTCTGTCTGTCTATCTATCTATCTATCTATCTATCTATCTATCTATCTATCTGTCTGTCTATCTATATTCTATCAGTTATGTTCCTCTAAGGCAGTGGTTCTCAACCTTCCTAACTCTGCAACCATTTAACACAGTTCCTCATGTTGTGGTGATGCCCAAACATAAAATTATTTCATTGTTACTTTATAACTGTAATTTTTGCTACCCTTATGAATTGTAATAAAAATATCTGTAATAAAAATATCTGTAATAAAAATATCTGCAGGGCATCTTGTATATGACTGTCAAAGGGGTGGTGACCCACAGGTTGAGAAATGCTGCCTCAGAGAATTCTGACTAAAACAGCTATGAAGCTCTCCCCATGTGGATTTATGCAGGCAACATGAACCTAAGCCTCGTGTTACACAGTACCTTTCTGTAGTGATGAGGAACTCCATCTTTGTTGTCAGCAGCACTAGTTGTATAAGTTTTCAAAGGAGGCTGAAGAATTACAATTCAGATTTTATTTTATTCATTTGTACTTGAACAGTCACAGGTGGCTTATCAGTATTATAGTGAATAACATAAAAAATGATTCCCACTGAATGACACCCTGGTGATCAATTAGTCCTTTAGTTACACGGATGAGATGATAGAAATGCTTAGTGGACCAGAAACTTGCCAAAGGTCAGAGGTTAAGTAGGCAGGAAGTAGACTCATAACCAGAGCTGCTAAGACCCCGATGTCCTCATGCTAAAATGCTATGCATCCCTGGTTTAGACTAATATGTGAATAAAGGAGACTGACTGGCTGTTGTCAGGCTGAAACTCATGTGCATAAACAGCCAGTGAACTACTATAATAGCCCTGGTTTTCAGGGTTTCCAAAGGCTAGAGGGCAAGGAGATGGCTGTGCCTGTATCTACTGGGAACCCATTGCAACTGCCCCTACTATGGGCAAGCTCTGTCCCTCCTTGATTTTGTTTCAGTCTTCTTGCTTACGGTATACACAAGGATGCCATCTCCCCACTCAATCTGACTCCTCAAGGAACTGCCTGGCCAGGGACAGTGGTTTGTTTTTCTATAGAAAGAAAGCCTGAGGTGAGAAGACGAGGCTGCAACCTCAGTGTTTGGTGTCAAATAACTATTTAGAATTGGGGCCCTCACACAAGCAGCCTTATTTGCCAAGGTGAAAGACACCCTGCTTTGGGATCACTTTTTGTGTATAGTGTCCACATTTCCACTGGATTCCATGCTCTCTCCTTAAATCACACCCACATGCAAAAAATAATCAGGAGTTACTAACATGGAAAGACTCCATGGAAAAAATGCCTTTATATTATTTATAGCCGTAACATACATTGTTTGCTGTTTTTCGTTTTCGTAACAAAATTTAGATTAATTTGTCCTCATTTCAGTAAAATTATATTATTGGAATAGTAAAAATAAATATATTCTTAACAGTAGGAGATTAAAACACCCGTGGGAACTGCCTTTGGAGACTCGTAGTCGGTTAGCTCCTTTTGTATGGGTTGGATCAGGCTGCCATATAACGTATTACTGTCGGGGCTTCAAGAACAGACTTTTTTTTTTCACTTGCAGCTGTGGGAGCTGCTAGTTTATACTTAACTTGTTAGTGAATTTTTTTGTCTTGAGTGTGTCTCCTTGGGTCACAGGTAGTGTCCTTCTCACTGCCTCACATTGTCTTCCTCTGTGTCCCTGTATGTTTTCTTATAAGATTAGCAATCATGTTGGATTAGAACGCCACTCTTATAACCTCATTTAACCTCATTTATTTCTTCTCAGTTGCGTTCTTAGACTTCCTAATGCTGTGACCCTTTAATACAGTTCCTCAGGTTGTGGCAAATCCAGACCATAAAATTATTTTCATTGTTACTTTATAACTATAAATTTGCTTCTGTTGTCAATTGTAATGTAAATATTTGTGTTTTGTGATGGTCTTAGGTGACTCCCGTGACAAAAGGAGTTGTGACCCACAGGTTGAGAACTACTGCTTAAAGGTCCTGTCTCTGAACATAGTAATGTTGTGTAGAAGATTTTCAACATGATAACTTTTGTTCATTTGTTTTTAGGAGGCAGGGTCTCTCCTCTTGCCTCTGCATTTTCTAGTGCTAGATTACAGGCATGTGTGAAAATATCTGTTCTTCAAACTTAGAGTGGAGAACCACAATTTAATCTTCAACACCATCACTGTGTATTTTCTGTGTGCTAGATATTGGGAATGCAGAAAACAAGTGATGTCCAGTCCAGCCTTTAGCTGAGAGACTTATGAGTGTGTAAGGAAATATGACACTATATGCAATTCATATGTACAAGTCTATCAAAAGAGAGAATTTACTTTATTTGTGGGAAATACAGAGGGAAAAATACAGGCTTGATTTTCAAGACAAGGAACTGAGTTGAATTTTGAAGGAAAACCTGGCATAGACAAGAGAGTAAAGAACTGGCTATAGGGCTGGAAACACATAGCATCTTTATCATACAGATAGGATAAACCAAGGCCCTTCTGTTTTCCAGAATGTTCAGCCAAAAAATATTGTCAATTTCAAAGGACTTAACTTTTATAATTAGTGATGCTTTACTCATTATGCCATTATTTTTGTATTTAAAAAACAAAACAAAACAACAAAAACCTTGCATCATTTTAGTCCTGTGGTAGCCTATCAAAGATAAACCCTTCTCTCAGCCTGTCTCTCTTCCTTTAAGACTTGCCAGATCCCAGTTATGATTGCTACCAGGTACCTTTAGCCACCACATGTGGCATGGACCTAGGTAGCTTGTCAGCATGTTCCTTCATTGCTTCCACTATCCTACCAGTCACTGATGGTCAGGGACAGACTCCTTCTCTTGGTCCATCTTCCTTCCTCTGCAACTCCTTACCCAGATCTTCACCAAGGATCTTCCTTCAGCCATCACATGTGACCCAGAGTTTCAGAGTCTTTCCAGCTGCCCAACTCAGATCCTCCAGGTACCCTATTTTGAGACCCAGGACCAGTCCACATGCTGCCAGGAAAAGTTTGTTCTAGGCTCCTTGCCAAAACTGCTGAAGACACCAAAATATAGCAGAGAAATAGAAGACCTGGGTGAATGCTGAATCCCCAAATATCAGTCAAACAGAAGAAACCAAGATTCCAGTCCTGCTAAGAACTAGTCTCCACCTGAACAGCAGAAATATCTCAGCTGAAAGGAGAAAGGCAGTTTGAACAAAAACCCAAATAACACACACACACACACACATACACACACACACACACATACCAAACAAAAAACAAAAAGAGAAAGAAAAACACAACAAATTAACTAAATTTGCACAAATCCCAATGGAGAAATAAAAACAGCAAATAGTGCAAACACACACACACACACACACATACACACACACACACCAACCCCCCAAAGTACAAATCCAATAGTAATAGCCCCTAGTAAAAAATGGCATTGAAGAACTTATAAAGAAGTCAAGAGAATGATTCAAACTATGTTCAAGCAACTCAAAGAAGACAAAACCATAGAGTTTTGCATGAAATATGGAAGTCAATCCAGGACATGAAAACAGAGTTTTTAAAGAAAATTCCAACTGAAATGATGTTGAAAATGAAGAACTGAATAAACCAACTAAAATCCTCAGTGGAAGATTTTACCATTATAATGGGTGATATCAAGCAGGAGAGAGTCAGGGGCTGGAGCTATATCTCAGTGGTTAAGAACACCTGTTGCTCTTGCACAGGACCTGCCTAAGCTCCCAGCAACCACATGGTGGTGGCTCATAATCATTCTTAACCCAGTTCCAGAAGAGCCAAGTCCCTCTTATGACCTATGTGGCCACCAGACACATATTTAGACACAAGCAAAAGACTCATACACATACAACCAAGTATAAATCCTTTAAAAAATCTAAAACTACAATAACAAGGTCAATGAGAAATATATATAATTGAAAAGTTATGGGACTTTATGGAAAGACCTAATCTTCAATTTTTGGGAATAGAAGAGGAAGAATAAAATTATAGAGAAGGCAGGCACAGAAAATATCTTTAATAAAGTCATAATAGAAAATTTACCAAACTTTCAGAAAGAAATGTTTATCCAGATATAAAAGTTCTTTAGAACACCAAGTAGAGAAGGCCAGAATAGAAATTCTCCATGATATACTGTAGTTGTAACATTAAAAACACAGAATAAAGAAAAAGGTATTAAAATTCACATGGGAGAAAGTCCAAGACTCCTATTAAGGCAGATCTATTAAAACAACACTTGATTATTCAATAGAAACATTTAAATCAGATGGGCTTGTGCTCACATCCTGAAACAACAAAACTGTCAATCCAGACTATTATACCTAACAAAACTATCTATAAAACTGAAGGAAAATAAGAAACTTTCTATGATAGATATATGGTAGAATACAAAGCCAGTTGTACAGAAATATTAGGAGGAATACTTCAGTCTGAAGGGAAGGATAAACACATCCAAAAGTTCACAGTTAAGAAATAAACAATGCTAGGAAAAATAACCAAACAGACCTTAGATAACATCACAAAATCAACAAAATGGTAGGAATTAGCACACTTCTTTCCATAACAACTCTGGATATTAATAGTATCAATTCCCACAATAAGGATATATATGGTAACAGACTGGATTTAAAAACAGGATCCACCTTTTTGGTGCTCCTAAGAAACACACCTATCCATCAGAAACTATCCCTTAGGGTAAAAGCGTGGAAAATAGGCATTACAAGCAAATGGAACTAAAACAAGCAGGTGTAGCTATTTCAATATCTCATAAAATAAAGTCCAAATGAAAACTAATCAGAAGTTATAAAAAAAACTTCATACTTATTAAAGGAAAAATAATCTACAAATAGGATATTGCAATCCTGTACATAAATACAACAACTGCATGGTCTCTAATTTTCATAAAAGAAACATTAGATATAAAATTCATAGATTAACTCCAAAACAATGAAAGTGGAATATTTCAGTGTCCTCATTCACAATAGAGGGGTCATCTCCAAATAAGCTAAATACCTTAAATTAAATGGCATCATAAAACTGTAGATCTAATAGATATCTATAGGACAGATACAAGGATACTCATTCTTCTCAGAAACTTGTGGAACCTCTCCCAAACTGACTGCATATTAAAGACACAGCACGACTTACCAAAAACAGCAAATTGAAATCACATCCTGTATTCTATCTGATCACAACTGAATAAAGCTGAATATCAATGTCAATAAAGACTATGGAAAATTCACAAGCACACAGAAACTAAACAACCCAATACTGAATGATTATTGCTACCAGTGTGAAATAAAAATAGAATTAAAATGTTCCTAGAATTGAACAAAAATGAAGGCAGTCCTAAGAGGAAAGGTTTTAGTAGTAAGTGCCTATATAAAAAACTTTGAGAGACCTCAAATTAATCAATGATGAACCAAAGGCCTTGAGAGAGAGAGAGAGAAAAAAGAGCAAATACCCACCCTCCCACACCAAAAAAAAAAAAAAAAAATGATGAAAAGACATAAGAGCTGAAGTCAAGAAAATAGAAATTCAATATATAAAGAATTAATGAAATAAAGAGTACAAACCATGAAAAAATAGCATGTTTGACAAACCTCTTGCCAAATTAACCCAAAGAGAAAGAATCCGAATTAATGGAATTAGTGACCAAACGGGAGGCATTACAACAGACACTGAGGAATTATGAGGACAAACCTAAATTATCTATATTCCACCAAACTGGAAAACTCTAAAATAAGTGAATATATTTATAGATTTATATTAGGGTTACCAAAGCTAAATCAAGATGAAATAAACATTTTAAATAGAGCTACAAT
Source organism: Mus caroli (assembly GCF_978045245.1). Taxonomy (NCBI): domain Eukaryota; kingdom Metazoa; phylum Chordata; class Mammalia; order Rodentia; family Muridae; genus Mus; species Mus caroli. The sequence goes on from NW_028227266.1 coordinate 20,123,106, forward strand.
ATTCAATGAGATACGAACAATAATTTAAAATCTCCTGACTAAATAAAAGCTTAGGGACAAATGGATTCAGCAAAGAATTCTACCAGACATTCAAAAGAGAACTAACAAGAATCCTCCTCAAATTATACTACAAAATGGAAAATTAAGGAACATTTCCAGAATGTTTTTATGAAGTCAGGATCATCATGATGTCAAAAGCTAGGCAAAGACTAACAAGAGAAAGAAAAACAAAGAAAGGAAGGAAGGAAGGAAGAAAAAAAGGAATGAAAGAAAGAAAGAGAGGAGGGAGAAAGGAAGGAAGGAAGGGAGGAAGGAAGGAAGAATGAAAAGGGCAAAAGAAAGAAAACTATAATTCAGTATTTCTAATGAACAGGGACAAAAATTCTTAATAAAATACTTGCAAACCAAATTCAAGGACGTATCAAGAAAAGTATCCACCAAGATCAAGTCAACTTCATTCCAGAGATGTAAGGATAATAGATTCTTATACTGATAATTTACAGAGAAAGAAGAATTATGAAGCTGGAAATGTGAGCCCCATCAAGATGAGTCTGGGGTGAGTCTACTTGGCTTGGGAGAGATTAATATTTTGCTCATAGAAGCAGAGTGCCTCAGATACCATCCTCCCTTGAAGTTTCAGATTATACCAGGATTTAGAACTCAAGAGATATGGAGCTCTTTGTTAGACAATACCAAGGACTCAGTTCCTTTTAGAATATATAAGGGCTTTATTAGAAGGAGCATGCCGTTCATCTGGGTCTGTGATTTTAGAAACATCAGCTTTCAGACTGTAGCTATGTTTGCTCTGATTAAGGCAGACAAAGGTATAGGGTCCATCTGTAAATTGTCCAAAGTCTGGGCAACTTCATATCAGAGTTGACTGACATTTGCATAAATAAGTCTACCCAATCTCCTTCCTCAGGAAAGACCCTTAGAACCTCCAAGCTTCTGCTTGTACCTCATTGTCCAGTAGCTAAAGATCCCAACAGATGAGTCTTCACTGGCTGCTACAACTAGTTCTTCTGTTCATTCTTGGGAGTCTGTACCAAACGCCAAAAGCGATTCTCAGAAGTATTTACCTAACTTGCAATGTGCGGGGTTTTTTTTGTTTTTGTTTTGTTTGTTTGTTTTTTACTGTCAGGGAAGCCTTTGAATTAACCATCCCCTGTGACTCTCAGAGCATCTTTTAGGTCTTGCCTTCCCCTGTGACTTACAGAGCAATCTTTGGGTCTAGCCACCTCTAGTTTATTTTGTCTTGACACCTTGCTTCCAGGATGCCACAGTGTCACCTCATCTTTCTGTTAAATTCTTCACTATTTTCCTTTGTATTCATTTGTAGCTTACAGTGACATCTCCTCAAGGGTTCCTGTTATTTCTTCTCCTTTTATTTTGGGCCATCTTTTCATCACTTTTCAACTCTGGGAATATGATCTTTGGGCCAGTCACTGCCTTTCTCCTTGGCTTCAGCACTGGGGTCATCTACCTTTGTTGATGACTACGGTTACCTCAAACTTAAATTGTCCAGCACATCCAATTTTACCATTTTCCGTAGATACCATCTTCTTGGATTTTCTACAGTTAGAATTGTTTTCTTACAGATCTCCCAAGCTAAGGCCCTAATGATATCTTGATTACAACCTTCCTAATAAGTCAGTTTCCCAAATACCTATGATTTCTCCACCATCATTCCTCATATACATTTCACCCCTTTCACTTGTTTGCACAAGATCAGCAGGAAGAGGTATTTTAGGCTTTACAGTCACACTGTCTTTGCTACCACAACCAAACACTGCTCCTGTAGCATGAAAGCAGCCACAGACAGGGTGTACTTGAGAAAGTCTGTTTGTGACCAAAGAAAACTTCGTAAAATCAAGCTTCTGGTTTGACCTGTGGGCCATTGCTTTCCATCTTCTCCTTCAGGCCATTGTTGTTTCTGCATGGATAATTTTGTCAGTCTAGGAACCCAGCTCCCATCTACTTTCTTCATCATTACTTTCATCTCTATGTCCAAAAATTCATATTTGTTACTAACGTGTATTCCTAAAATGCAAGCCTGGGTAGATGCATCAAACACTAAGATTTTCATTAATGCGTTTTTGAACATGTCACCTAACCGTGCTCAGCAACCTCCTCTAACTATACTCTCTAGCTCACAATGCTCTTCCTCCACCTAGTATTTAGGCCTGTCAATCCCACAGGCACACCCTAAAGGCACCTCTCCTTCGAAGATCTTCATATGTCCATTTCCAATGCCAAACTCTTCCCCCTCTCTAATACAGGCTTAAGTAATAGCAGATCCAACCCAGGGTTGTCTGTAATTAGGATCCGTCTCACACTGCAGCTATATCTGCCTTCTCCTGTCTCCCTCTTTCAACCAAAAGCTCATTAGAAGGCAGAAAGTGACTCTCTTCAAAGTTTCTTTTATTCCTCAACATATTACTCTGTTCAAGTAAACGAGTTGCCTTGCTTATAGAGTCTCTAATTTCACTTGCAAAGGAAGCCCGTATATAATTTATAAATGCCCAATCCTTGCCATCTGGAACAAAAGCAGGTCTGCTTCATCTGCCGCTCGCAGTTGCCACTGGGACTGGTTCCTTTAGCCTCAGCTTCCTCTTTTAGAAAGCATGTTTAGAAAGCATGTTTACTGAGTCTGTGGGGTTTTTAAAATTAAATTATTGTGTTTTAAAAAAATGGAAAAGGTATTGAAGCCCAGCCCAGGTGACGCTATGCTTCCTTAAAACAATAATAAAAGGGAAAAATGCAAACTGAAAGAAAATGAAGTGTTGTGTGTGGTTCATATTGAACCTTTTAGTAGATGTGAGGCTAAGAAATGAATCAGACCAAACTATAGGCTGCCACATTAGTGGTATCCCATTGACATGAACCAAAATAAATAGAAAAAAATTTAAAGGTGTATCTGGCTCAAGCCTTTTTTAGTAAGGGAATTATGTATAGCTATTCAAGTTTAAATAATAAAATTATAATAACACTTAAAACTTCACCCCTCAGCTCCGCTAGACATATGTTTCAAGTATTCAGTAGCTATGTGTAGCTAGTGGCTGCCATACTGTAGAGTGCAGACTTAGACTACTCCCATCATCTGTAAGAATGAATTGGATAGTGTCACTGTTTAGTCCTCAAAGCAAAGTGCCTTGTCACTTAGAGTGGTGTCCAGAAATGTATGGGAATTCTTAGAAAAGGCGAAGACCAATTATTCTGATTAAAAGCTCTGGTCAAACATAACAGAATGGTTTCACAGAGTTCAAGTCTGTTGGGATCTGGCTAGCACCACTTTCACAGTGCTTTCACAGAATACATTGGCTCTTAGTCGCAATCGTGCTTGTGAGATGGAGTATTTGCAGACATCTTTCAAAATGTCAAACTGAATAAGGAAGACTACATGTATAAGGCTATGCGGAATGTTATAATGGCAAACACTGTTTGGTAAAACCCCCATTTTCAATGAACTATGTTCATTGAAATAAGTATCAGTGTACCCCCTCCCCATGTTTGTGCAGAGAGTGGAAATCATAGCTTTTCAAAACATATTAGGAAAAAAGTGCAAAGAGTTATGTATTTAAAAGAAAACAGTAGGCTAGATATCCACCTCCTTGTGTTGGGCAAACCTGGAGCTAGACACCTCACTCCTGGTCTCTCCGGCTTAGGAAAGTGATTTCTCTTCTCTCTTACTTCCCCGAACTGTCTTCACAACCCGTGGTGCTCTATATCTCAGAAGAAAGTGTTTTGTTTGTATTTATGTCACAGTAGAGAGCTTGCAACCAGAGATAGCCTTATCTGACTGACCAGCAGGGGAATGACCAAGGGAATCATGCTAGCAACTGAGCGCTCCATTGCACAAGACAGGGAGGGGAAGGGGGGGAGGGAGGGAGGGGAGGGAGAATACCAGAGAGCATGGGGCTGTGTTCCCTAGCCTCACAGCCCAGTACTCACCTTTCCACTCAGCAGAAACAAAAGACTTATTACATTTTGAAAGAAGAGAATAATGCTTGTCTTATTCACATATTAATATGATTTATTTAAAAACCCTGATCCCAGAGCCTCAGAGTGACTTACAATTCTGTTTATCTCTTGGACGGCTGACAATGGCTGTTCAGATTTCCCCCTCCGGCCTTCTGAATGATCCTTGTTTTGGAGCTTAGTGCTTACTGCAGTCACTACCCTATACATTACATAGAAACGTGGAAGCCTTGATTGCTGACTTAGACCAATTTAATTCAAAATGGAGAGAAAAAGCCCCCAGCTTAATGGAAATTCCTATGGATGGCCACCCAAATGTGCTGGAACCCCAAAAACTTGATTAGTCACTTTGAAAAAATAGCATTGATTACTTATAATTATCAAAAGAAATTCAGCTTAAAAATTCTTTCCCCAGGTTAAATAGCAAATCAATCCTAACTGAAATATAAATTTCTAAATTATCAACATTTCCACAGGCAAGAATTTTTACTTCAGTGTGTGTAGCTGTTAGTTGAAATTTTGGAAGCAGTTTTCTCAAAGGCCCTTGGATGGATTAGATACTTCCAAAATCTCCAACCCTCTGCTTTTTACATACACATTTCTTAAAAAAAAAATGTGGCTGCTAGCAAAGTTTTCCTTCAGAAGTTCTGTTTCTCATTTGTCCCTTTGGTTTTTTTCTATGGGACCTATAACTATAAGTAGGACCCAGCACCTATTTATGTCACTCCTCAAGCCACAGGTCCTATAAAAATTGGACACCAGATCATGCATTCATTTCCAGGGGTGTTCTGTGAGCACTCCAGATTCAGCAAGTCTAGACTTGAGTTTGTTTTCTTCCTGCCTAAAGTCCACATCCTCTGACTGTAATCCTTACCTGAGGATGATTTAGGTATTTTCTTCCTTTTGTAAGCCAGCAGTTCTTGAAGGTTTCATCAGCTCCATTGTGAGAATGTTATCGGTTCCTCTTCAGAAATTCCTGTTCTGTTTTCAGCTTCCCCTGCAGGACCCGAAGGGCCAAACCTTCATTCAGCTGGTGAGGCCACAGCCTCTCTGTGTACCAACTCCCTTTCTGGGCTCCTTTGGGATAATCTTCATGGAAAACAGACACATTGGTGATATTTTTCTGTGGATTCCTGCCTCTCGCACAGCCTATGTTATTTTTATGTTGTTAACTGGTAAAACAAAAACTAACTCCCTAAGAAAGATGGCCCTTCCAAGCTCTAGTTGAGGGACCCCTCAGAGGTGATGATTCAGCCCTACAGGACTTCCAGTTTCTTTGAAAGAAAGATGCTTTTAGGATAGCCACCTCGATTCAGACATGCTTCTCAGAAAACTCTTTTCAGTGCATCAGTACCTGGCCATCTATAACTAAGCCTAGGACTCCATTGGCTTGTTGGTGACTGTACTGGCTATTTTTGTGTCAACTTGACACAGCTGGAGTTATCACAGAGAAAGGAGCTTCAGTTGAGGAAATGCCTCCATGAGATCCAACTGTAAGGCATTTTCTCAATTAGTGATCAAGGGGGAAAGGCCCCTTGTGGGTGGGACCATCCCTGGGCTGGTAGTCTTGGGTTCTATAAGAGAGTAGGCTGAGCAAGCCAGGAGAGGCAAGCCAGTAAAGAACATCCCTTCATGGCCTCTGCATCAGCTCCTGCTTCCTGACCTGCTTGAGTTCCAGTCCTGACTTCCTTTGGTGATGAACAGCAGCAGTATGGAAGTGTAAGCCGAATAAACCCTTTCCTCCCCAAACTGTTTCTTGGTTATGATGTTTGTGCAGGAATAGAAACCCTGACTAAGACAGTGACTTTTCTTTATTTTTTCAGTGCTTTTCACATTGAATCATTGTGTACTAAAGTGTGTGACACTCATTAGAGCTCTTCCTGCAAATGTTTCTCGATCTTCCCCAATCTCTATGTAAGGTAGCGCTGATCTTAGTCTCCTGTGGTGGAAGGGGGTCAATGATTTGAAAGCAGAAGTGATGAGCATCACTTCTAGGGTGGACCACTTTTGTCTCAGGAGGACTATAGTTTCCTAAGGCCATAAGTATTTGACTATTGTTGAATGAGTACATACAGAAATGAGGTATCCATTATCAGTGAAATAAAGAGGAAGCCATGAATAAGAACAGTGGTTCCATATCTGTTAAAAATAATGGACACATAAAGAATGTTCTCAAAGGATTCAAAGATGATAACGGTGAGGACTGTAATGTTTTGTATCCTGGCTGTAAACCTTATATTGCAAGGGGAGGGATGTTTGCTAGAGAAGCTGTGTCTGAATGACCTCTGTGGTTTATAGAGCCCTGCTGCTTGGATGTGGGTGCTGCCAGAGCAGTCTCACTTGTAAGAGACAGTACTGCAGACCCTGAGCTTGGCCCAGTCGGGCAAACCCTTACATGGTCTGGAAGACTGTGAAGTCCCTGTAGGCTGTTTCACAGAAGTTAAAGAATTTTCTGTTTTGAAGCAAGGGGTGACAAATGACACGAGGCTGCCCTTGTGCCAGCTGTGTACGTCTTTGTGAGTCACTAGACCTCAGTCAAGGGCGACAGACACACAAACTAATCATTCTTAGTCGGGGCTGCTTCCCGTCTCTCTGCAGAGACCAACCTTGGGAAATGGTGGTGAGTGGAAAGAAGAAAGAACCTTTGCAGGCTTATCTAGCTGGGGAAGGTTTCAAGGCGATCTCGGGAGAAGCCAGAGAAAAGTAAAATGTAGTCCAATCAACCAAGATAAGATAGGAATGAGCAAAGTGGAAAACACAGATCCTGGAGACAGACTCCTTGAATGAGTCATGAGTATTATTATTATTATTATTATTTAGTATTTGTGATTGAACACATGTAGCTTGTGATTTTCCACAATTATAGCTGAGGCAAGGGACTCCAAAGCCTTCACTATCTATGAGTTGTCTCTCAATGTGACCTTTCTTTAAGGAAGAGGAAGGGAGCACAAACAGATCCCACCCTGACATCAGAGCCACCTGGCTATTGAGCTCCCCAGAGCTACCACCCGCTGCCGGATGATACCTCAGATATGACGTTCTACCTCACCGAATCTCAACTTCCTCATCTCCAAAATGTGCTTCCTCTGCCAGAGAGTCACAAAGGTTCACAAGCTAACAAGTGCACAGTGGACTCATATTCAGTACAAACTGAACTCTCAATGGGCTGGGGGATAGTCACTTTTGATAGATGTATTAAGACATCCTCTGCTTAAGAATTCTGGCCTTGGGGCTGGAGAGATGGCTCAGCAGTTAAGAGTACTGACTGCTTTTCCAGAGGTCCTGAGTTCAGTTCCCAGCAACCACATTGTGGCTCACAACCATCTGTAATAGAATTCAGTTCCCTCTTCTGGTGTGTCTGTAAACATCTACAGTGTACTCATATAATTAAATAAACAAATGAACAAATAGACAGATAAACAAACAAATAAACAAACAAACCATTCTGGCCTGCTTCCTAAAAGGAATGAGACAGAAATAGTTTTGCAATGTGGAGGGGACAAAGAGTGGAGCATCAGAGGAGAAAGATCATTTTCATGGGCTTTTATGCTTCTGGTTCCTTGCGATGAAACTGCTTTTACAGCAACCTTTTGGATTCTCCTGTCTTTGTAGAAGGCAGGGAAGGCACAGAATTACAAGTTTTAGGCTAATGGTAACAAGCTGGTAACCTAACAAAGCCCACAGTCTTCTGCATCATGAAGCAGAGGACCAGGGTCAGTTGGATTTCTTCAAAGGATGCATTTGAGCTTTGTCCGCTGGCTAGGCTGTTGTTTGTTCTGTGTTCATGTCCCTTATCAGCCACCCATGGTGGGCACATGTTTCTCTCCTCACTGAATGGCAGGACTTCAGGACTCCCTGTTGACAGAACTAATCCACCCTTCTGCCTTTTCGTCTAGAAATAACTTTGGGGAAGCTTATCAGGTAAAGTGGAGGTAGCCATGATGGCTGGATGATTTCTCAGGCAGGGATGAGCACTTACTTCAAACAATTCTTTTTTCTCATTGGGAAGTCTTATCAGGATATGTCAAGGAGGTGGCTCAAAACACCTGGGCTTATTTATAGGGATAGGGTGGGTATACTTGTAGGTATCAGAACATACTCCACTCATAATCCCTCTAAAAACATTGTCTTTAAAGGAAGTTCAGTGTGCAGAAGAGCCCAGGACCTTGTGTATTGTCCCCAGCAGCTCTTGGAGCTGACTATTACCTAGATTAGCCATGGTTGCTGAAGCAGGGGTGGGTACTTCTGCTCCCTGTAATCAGTCTGGACTGCCATTTCTTGAGAGTTGCCACGCCTTCAACACTTGCAAGGATTTTTCAAGCATTCTGCAATAGTGTCACACTTTTGTGATTAGGCTAATTTGGGAGCACCCAATTTTCTTTGACAACTCAATATTGGGTGGAGACATGTTTCTCCTCCATCTCTCATGCCCATTGGATCCCTTTATTTAGTAAACATCCAAGTGAGGCTCATGAGAAACCAAGGAAGGCTACAGGCAAATGAGAATGTAAGAAAGCTTCCCTCATTTCCCTTCCTAGGGGATTAGCATCATGTTAGGGGACTCTCTAACACATGACCTATCCGCTCAGTAACAGGAAAGGTTGTGCAATGTGGGATTAGCCTGATAATATGGGTATGCAGGAAGTTATAGCTTGTGCCAAAGACCAGCCTATGCTACAGCATCTCCAGGGGCTTCACTTATGTCACAGACTTTGTAAGTGTGACCTCTGTGTCACAAAGTGCATAGAGCTAGGCAGTGCATACTCAACAAGTGTAAACAGCACCATAAACCTAAGCCTCACTTCCCACAGCTGAGTGAGAACCTCTGGTGCCACTCTGCCTTTAGGGTCCAGTGAGACCTGGCCTTCCACAAACTCAGAGGTGAGAAGACACAGAATGTGAGATGCCCTGTCTTCCCTCAGCACTTGTCTTGCTTTGTATTTATCTGTTTAGTACCTAAGTGACCTGCATTTTAAAAAGACCGGTTCCCAAGAAGAATGGGAATTGGAATTAAATGTGGGAAAATAATGTTTTTCTTCCCTGATATTCTTGCTAATCTTCATTTTTGTTCTTGTTAAGGTTTAAGTGTATTTACCGGGAACATGGGATACATTTGAGACTAAGTGGTAGGCTTGGAAGACATTGCTTGAAATGGATAAGTAAGTTGAAGTATTTAATTGCAAGTTATTATGTCAAGGGCAGTTTGTCCCCTCAAGATGTGTCCTGAATTCGACCCAACTTGTCTTAGTCATCACTGAGCCCCCAATGACCCTAGAGTTTACAGGTTCTGCACAGGTCCCCTAATGCATCTTTCACAATGGAAATCTTTGGAAGTCAAGTGAATTTGATTCTTGAGTAAAAACAATAAAAAACTTGCCTGACTCATGCCAGGTATTCTGGGTACACATTTAGTCCTAATACTTGGCAGGCAGATCTCTGAGAGTTCAAGGCCAGCCTGGTTTACATTGTAGATTCCAGGCCACCCAGGGCTATACAATGAGACCCTGTTTGTTTGTTTGTTTGTTTTTTAAAGTTTGACATTTATGTTATAGCACAGAAATACAGCTGCATTGGGTGAGGGGACTAAGTAGGGTGATGTTCTCAGGTGGGGGCTGAGTAGGGTGATGTTCTCTGTTTCTCACCTTGGTGCTCTTGAGAGTTCACTTTCTCCACCCTTTTCGCGCATAGAAGTGGGCTTCAGTCTTATTCTCTCATGGTGTACTGGGAGTTAGAAGACTGTCTTTCACAGCTCTGGCCCCATGCTGGAGTCACAGCTGCCTTCATTAAAAAGTGCTTTCCTCTAAATCCTTTCAGTAGAATCAGTTTCTTGGTGCAGATCCTTTCCTTCAGGGCTCACAAGTCTACTCAGTACCCGCAGTGGCGGGTGAAGCCAGTTTCGAAAGTTATTCTTTGGCCTACACCACACACACACACACACACACACACACACACACACACAAAACCACGAGAGAGAGAGAGAGAGAGACAGAGACAGAGACAGAGACAGAGACAGAGACAGAGACAGAGACAGAGAGAGAGAGAGAATAAGCGACTGGTGCAACTCTTTCTTACTACCATTGCCATACACGTGAGGAATTGTTTTCTGGGTTCCTTTAAGGGTCTCTCAATGGCTTTTTAGAACATACCCCTCCCCAGGGCAAGGGCCAGACTCATTTGTCACGTGAGGCACCCCTTTGGCAGGATCCTCTAGATGGCTCCCATCTCAGTTAAGCTCCATATCTTACCCCAGGGCTCCTTAGGAAGCTTGCAGCAAAGCCTAAAACTTGGGACACAAGTCCCTAGACCACACTCCCTCCTTTCCTTACCTCATAAAGTAAGAAAAGCACACACCGCAGTTGGAAAGGCCTTAGCAGCCCGAGGCAAGGTGCTTAAGTACAGAAGGCTGCCTTCACCCGGACCTCTCTGGGACTCTCACTGTGTTAACTCTCTTTCCATGACTTGGGTCAGGATTTAAAATAAAATCCCCATTTTGAGGTTAATGGTTAATTTTACGGTTGATTTATTTTTGTGGTTGCAAAATAGGTCAATAAGTATCTAAAACCCAACACATTTAGAACAACCTTCTCTTTAGCCTCAGCTCTTGATCTGCCTTGTGTTGTCACTTGGCGGCTCCTCCTCCTCCTCCTATTCCTCCTATTCCTCTCTCCTTTTCTCTCTTTCTTTCTTTCTTTCTCTCTTTCTTTCTTTCTTTCTTTCTTTCTTTCTTTCTTTCTTTCTTTCTTTCTTCCTCTCTCTCTCTCTCTCTCTCTCTCTCTCTGTCTCTCCCTCTCTCTCTCTCTCTCTCTCTCTCTCTCTCTCTTTCTTTCTCTCCCCCTCCTTCTCCTCCTCCTTCTTTAAAAACTGGTATTTGTAACTTAGTTCTGAAACAAGAACATAAACGGTACTCCATTGTTAGTAATTGTAAAATTCTAAATTCTGATTCCCTCTAAAGTGTCCTGTATCTGGAAATGACATCAATATCTACCTATTGTCATTTGGTTGTGTCCTGAAAAGTTAAGATATTGAAGACTTAATGACAGTGTAACAGTGTTAGGAGGTAGGATTAATGGGAAGTATTTAGGTTATGGATACTCATGAACAGATTAATATTGCTACCATGAGGAGTTTCCTACAAAAGCAAATTATATCTTCTTTTGGCATCTCTTATTCTGTCTTACCTCTGTGATATCTCCTTCCATGTTGCAATACAGCCAAAGGGCTCTCTTCAGCTCTGATGAGACAATTTTGGTCTTCCTAGTCTAGATAATAATGACCAAATAAATTTATGTTCATTGCAAGTCTCTGATATTTTGTTATAACCTCATAAACTGACTAAGACACACAAACCACCTGTGGTACATATTGGTCTTCTTTTCTGCCTATCATGTCACCAAGTTTGACCTCTGGCACTGTGTCAGATTCCTTCAGAACTGGCATTGAGTAAGTATGATCACATAGATTACATCATATTGAAATCCCTCTGGAGTTAGTAAACAACTTCTTCCACCGGCTCCCTAAAGACCTGTTCCCACCACATCAGCCTCTTCCATTGAGCCCCATCATCTTTCTTCCCCATTGGTCCAACAGCCAAGTGGCTGATGGACCCAAGAATAATCTTACCTCTCTGACTTCACTGTCTCTATTCAGTGTAAATCGGAGAACAATCATACCACTCTTAGTTTCATTATGAGGACTTAAGAAGACAACGTTGGTTAAGGTTTTAAACTCACAGTCTGGCCAGCAACTTTCGTTCTGCTCTGATTAATATGGCCCAGCAGAAGGAAGAGCATAGCCTTTGAGAATAGTAGACATGGACACAAATCCATACTTCATTTTTTTGCCTGTGTGACCTAGAAAATAACCTATATCCAACTCTGTTTTCTGAAAAATCAGAATAAGGAAGGTCCATCAATATTTGTGGACATTAAATCACCTTTGTCTTCAATAAATACCAATATCCCTTGGTTAATTGAGTTTGCACTACTGTATGACTTTGAAAGGAATAAATATGATTCATGTAAATTTACCCTAGCATTCATAATGCCAGCAGCTTGCTGGGGGGAGGGGGGCAGACATAGATGGCCTTACCCAATGTTGTACCCTGCATGCTATAGCACTGACCTGCCAGGTGACATGTAGCCACTGGCACATTAGTGGCATGAGAGTTGTGGAATAAGTAACTACTCTCTGATAGAATTTGAATCCCGATTCACAGGACAAACTCAGTGCCCAGAGCAATAAACCTGGTCAAAAGCACCATAGCTAGGAGGCCATAAATCCTAGGATAGAGCCTACTATTATTAAATGCTTATGTTGCCAAATTACCTTCTAAATATTTGTTTCTAATCATAGACCTTCATGCTTTCAATGGTCAGGTAAGCTTCTTCTCGCCTGCAATCTATGCAGATACTCATAACCTGTCACCATGCTTATAGTACGTGAGAGAACTGAGTGCAACATCTGGGAATTCTCTGCCCCAAAGAGGCCATCGTAATCATTTCCTCTCCACAGAAGCTCAGGAGACATCATGAAAGGGATGTTCCAGAACGATTGTGTCCAGAGGATGGAGAGGAGAGCTGTGAAATTCTGTCCTTTGGACATGTCTAGTCCACTCACAAACTCACAGGAGCTGTGCTTCTCTGTTCAAGCCATGCAAAAGATCAAGCCAGCCAAAATTCCAGCAGAGATGAGAAAGGAGCTGATGGGCTCCCACCCTTAACTGAGAAGTGACTGGCTCAGTTGACAGTTATTAAAGGGGAAAGAATCATTCTCCTTTGAAGGCCTTAAATAACACCTATTACCATTGCTAGGCTTGTTTATTTTTAGGACAGCATGGGTACTGGTAGGTTGTCCACACACCAGTGGATAGCCCCACGCCCATGCACATATGGGTAACATTAAACAGACCTTGTGATCTATAAACAAAGAAAACAGAGAAGGACATGAAGTTAGAAGGCAGACTCTTGAGGGGAAGCCTGTAAGCAGTTGGGAGATAAGGGAAGTAGATATTACTATATTTCACTGTATGGAATTCTTAAAGAAAAATAAACAAGCCTAGCAGTGGTAATAGGTGTCATTATATACTCATTAGCAGAGTGAAGGTCAGAACAAATGATAGCATAAATGCTTGGGAGGATGCTTGGGAGGACTCGAATCAGCAGGACCTCTCACTGCTGATTGGAAAGCAAAATGGTCCAGATGCTTTGGAAAACAGCTTGGTGGTTACTTATAAAATGAACACATATTTTTTTACCATAGTACTACAACAATGATGCTCCATGATAACCACATAAAGGGGTTGAAAATTGAACTGTGTGAGTGTTCTGGGACACGACTGTAACCTCAGTCTTGGGAGTTACAAAGTTGGGAGGATAGCTGAATAGTGATTCAGAGACCTTGTCTCAAAAATAAAGTGAACAAAAAAAAAAAGAAAGAAAGAAAACAATAAAGAACATTGGATATGGGTTTGTGTTCACAGAAAATTGCATGTACTTGTCAAAAACAGTTTTACTCATAATTGCCAGAACCTGGAAGCAGCCACAATGTTCTTTTGATAGATGAACAGATTCACAGTCTGTGATACATCTAGACCAGGGCATATTATTTAGCTCTAAAAAGAAACAATCTATTAAATCATGAAAGTGGTATGAGAAATATAAGTGCTCACTGCTGAGTGGGAAAACATTCTCTGCAAAAGTTGGAAGTTTGGAGACAATGAAAATACCTAGTCCTCCATTCAGAGCCTGCTAATACAAAGGAGATAGAAGGGCCTGTGTGTGGCTTTGCACTCTCTACTGATGAACAGTTGAGGTCTTGATCCCTGTGTGTTTGCAGGACTGTGGCGAGCATAGGAGATGTAATAAGAATAGTGGTAGAATTTGTGTAGGGGGGATGGTTCATTTTGGGGGAAATGTTCACATTTTAACCAATCAACTTTTGAACAAACTGTGAAAATAATAAAAAAGAGAAGAAAGTACCATTTATTGCCAGGCCCCAGCAGAGAGGAAGTAGATAAGAATCAAGCACAGAAATTTTTAGGGCAGAGCATCTATTCTGTGTCATAGTACAGTGGCAAACATATAGCAGCGTGTGTTTAGCGACACTGACAAGATGTGCAGCTATAGAATAATCTCCAGTGCAAACTATGAACTTTGAGTGACAGAGCAATGTTGTTGGTTGACTATCAATGCCTTTGCTCAGGTATACTGATGTAAACAAGGCTTTTGCTGGGTACAGGAAAGCTTCTGTAGGTTATGGTGAATTTTGCTGTGAACTTTAAACTGCTCTAGAAAATCTAGAGTTCACACTTTTCTAATTCAAACTGACCTTTCTCCCAAGAATTCCCCTAGAGGTTTGTACTTTCCTGACAGGAAATGGGCGGGTACTGTAAGTCCCTTGAAGGTAATTCCCTCCCTCTTGCTCCTGGCACCGCAGCTCATTTTCCTTTGGTAATCCTTGGATGAACTTGGTCTTGAAGAAATTTTGCTGCCTGTGGTTAAGGCAGACATCAACAGAGAATGAAGAGAATCACCAGTCTATGGCAGATACAGTTTGCTCTAGTGCAGAAATCCCCAAACATAGCTTTCTTAGTCACTGGGTCAGGCTGTGCCTGGAAAAGAGGCTCAACCAGGTGGGGCCTATTGACAGATTGTTCTCCAAGGGCTGTCCCCAAGTTTCCATTCTCTAGTCTGAATCAGGATAATAATCACCACAAGGAACTCCATCCTTACAAAGTGAGCAGTCGTTCCAGCGAGTCCTTTTCGGGATGAAGCAGGCTATAAATGAATGCCTCTGTGAACTGTAAGCAACACACACTTCTGATGAACACCTCCTATGGCTCCTGGAGTTAGGCTACTCCTGTGCTAGACAGGAAGGTTGAAGCACCAAGGATTCCATAAAACATCAGTTCTCAACCTGTGGGTCATGATCCATTGTGGGATGCTCAAACGACCCTTTCAAAGAGATTACCTGGGACCATCAGAAAGCACAGATCTTAACATGATTCATAACAGTAGCAAACTTATGTTATGAAGTAGAAACAGGAATAATGTTGGGGGACTCACCTCAACATAAGGAACTGCATAAAAGGGTCACAGCTTTGGGAAGGTTGAGAAGGGGATTCAGATGGGTGAATGACAGAGATTTACATTTCATGTGTAAGGCTTTGCATGCCTGTTCCTTGTACCTCCCTCTTTCAAAACACAAATGTTTTTCCCTAAGTAGAGGGTAGGAGGGCAAGAACAGCAATAGTGAGGAGAGACATGCCTGTCCCACCCACTGAGTGTATCCATCCAGTGTTGTGTATCATGAAGACAGGAGCAACCAGGAAAGAAATATTGTCTGGACAGGCCAGACTGAGACAGGAGTTTGGTTCACATGGTGGCTTTTCCATATGTAGTACTTCCAGACAGAACCTTCATCTGTACTTCAAGTTGTGGGCATCATTGTCCTGCTTGAGTCTCTTTATTGTTCATATTTGGGTTCTCTGGGAACTATGAGTGAGCTCGATGTAAGAAATCTATTTTTTGTTGTATTTTATTTTTTCACTATCTCCTAACAAACTTGGGAAATCAGCCCAGATGTTCCCCTAAGCCTTGGGTCCTTAGGGCATCAAACACATCCTCTCTCCAGATTCCCTGATGCTTAGTGGCTTGAGCCCACTGAACTCTAAGGCAGTGAGGTTTTCTAATGAGGCATATCTAGGACCTGTGTGTGTAGGTGAATCTGGACGTGGAAACAGCCCCCTTTCCAGTGGAGATCGGGTCTTCTGAATCTTGAGAATCCTCATTTGTGTTGGCGTTGAGTGTTGGGTAACAGTTCAACCTGAGTCTTGTTTTCCTTCCGAATGTTCCTGCCCATAGATGTCCTGGCTTGTGAGGCCCATTTCTATGATCCAAGTTAGCAGATGTTTCAGTGACATCACGAAGAGGTTTTCATGGATAAGAAGAGAACAGGATTCAGGATTAACTTCCTTGGTCCCCAAAGCTGAACTACATTTTCGAGATCTCTGTTTGAAGAATTCACATTCAAGTTGCCAGCCACCATCTGAGCATTCTACAGAAAAAGAATTTGATTGATTTTTGTGTTTGTTTTAGGTCTCTCCTTGGTCCACTTCTAAACCCACATAAAAGCAGTTTGGGACTGGTCAGAGGCCCACAGAAAGAAATCGGAGAGGGAGATTTTTGGATAAAGGTTTTTCCCTTTTTATGAAGATAATTGGCAATAATAGCAACTTTCAGCATAGATCCCATATCCTTTATCTTGATCAGAAAACATTTTGGACGGAGTGATGGGGTGGGGGTGAGCTCTTGCCTGCAATCCTCCCTCTTAGGGGCTCTGAATGGGACATTCATGGGCAGAAATGCAGGGCTCACTGCAAGTGCTGGGGGAAGGGTGAAAAGCAGGGAGGTAGCCAGGCTTGGGCTCTTTTCTCCTCAGGGGAGCTATTTTTTGCTTTACATGCAAAGAATTGCTTTGTACAGCCAAGTTGGTCTCAATCTTGTTTACATAAAAGAAATCGAACATTTATTTTGTGCTGGTTTTTTTCTTCCTTTGCCAGTCATAGGGTCCTAGGCAAATCAATAAACAAGACCCTGCTCTGTTTTCAGTTTGTGGCTGGGGATTTCGGCAGGGTAACCCTTCAATGACTGGATTAGCCATTTCTGTGGGGTCTGAGTTTAGCTGTGAGTGACACATTTGTCATATTAAATGCCTGGTGCTCCAGAGGAAAGAGGAAGGACACGCAAGACCTCTGGGGGGTTGGGGTTGTGTGGCAGATAGCATAGGTGGGAGAGAAGGGAAAACACAAGTGCTTGTTCTCACAGAGACCAACTGAATCCCTGGAGCATGTGGTATGGTTTCCTCTAATCTCAGCCAGTCAACAGCCAGCATTGTTGTTGGTTATTAAATCAACCAAAACGCTTTCAGAGCCGAGGCCCTGATATTTGACTCCACAGCATTTCATGATATAGGATCCCATAGAGGAGCCCCATGCTGTGGGCAAAAAATATTTTCTTAATTTTTTTTTTCTTCCTAAATTTACCTGCTGTGAACTAAGAGTGACCCTTTGTTCTTGTTTGGGGACAACTGGAAAAATAAAAGACTATGTAGCCATGGCAAAAGCATTTCTTAACCCACTTTGAGGCAGCTCATGTTCCCTTGTTAAAGGTCAGAGGGTGGCTTCACAGTGGCTCACCTTTTTATCAGTCCGGACCATTTAAGTCCTTAACTCCTGTTAGCTTCAGTTGGGGCAGCACAGTTGGGGTGGAAGAGAATAAGCTGTGATATTGGACAAAGCTAGAATTGGATACCGATCCCAGACCTTTTTGGGTTGTCCTTAGATAAGTCCTGGCACCTCTCTAAGCCCAATATCCTACCTTATAAATGGAAATTGTAACTTCTGGTGATGATAACTATAATGGTGAGTGGTGCACAGTCAGCACATTGTGGGCCCCGGTAAATGATAATCATTATTGTTTTTATTCCTTAGTCTCAGACCTCTATGATGGGAACTCTCAATGCAAGAGGGTCTGTAACACTTGTCAATATTCAGAAAATGATACCCCAAAGTATGGTATTTTGGCACGTGAACCCCAAACATAAAGGGAATTGGAAAGTCCAAAAAGCTGTTGTGGACCTCGGGCTGTTCTCCCTCTAGCCTTCTGTCTTCCCAACTCCTCACCCCAGAACAGAGACGGACTCTTTACTGATGTTCCTTTTTCAACCCAAGTACCAGATTCACCAGAAAGAGTGCCACCACCTTCAGTCTCCTTATTATGGTTCCAATAACCAGAGAAAACCAAAGTTCTAACTATAGAGAAGCAAGCAGACTACAAACTGCACATCATACCTACAGCCCAGGAAACAGTCACAGGCCATCCTGTGCTCTCAGGGCCCGCCTGCCTCTCTTATCATTCCTCCAGACCTGTGAAGGGTCCAGGGCTTCCCAGTCTCCTTGGATCACTGGATACTGCCTTTGATTTCTTCAATGCTCTCAAGTGCATAACACCTCTGTTTATTTTTATTTTTTTTTCTACCTAACAGGAATCCTGTTTCTCTTTGAGGACAGGATACCTCTAGGGCAGAAACCCCTCTTCAGGCACATTAGGGACAGGTTGGATCTAAGACGGCTCCAGAGACTTCAGACAACTTTCAACTTTGTTATAATTCCTCCCGCATGCTACATAGCACCCCCAGCACAAGAGAGTTGACAGTTGCTTGGCAATGATTAGAAAGAACTAGAGAAGAGCTGCTGAATTCTCAGAAAACCTCGGCTCATTCCCAGAAAAACAGGAACACATCCCTCTGCTAACGTATCCTTCCCCCTCATTTCTCTCAAGTCTACACCTATAACCTCCTGACCCCCAGGCAGGTGAGGTTTAAACTCTACTTTTCCTGGATACAGTACAAAAACGTCTCCTTTCCTGCTTAATTGCTGTTTAGTTTTGTTCCTGGTTTCACAGTTCTGACAGGGGGAAAGGACCCAGGCTGGAGGTAAAAATGGCAACAGAACCTTCTGGAAGGGAGTGAAAACTTCCTGTCACCCCTACACTCTGGCTGAGCTTCCAGGTGGAAAAGGGTTGCTAGGCAGACAGGCAGGCAGGCAGGCAGGCAGGCAGGGATCAGGGGCAACAGCCAACTTCCTCGCTATGCTATATAATTTTTAGTCTATGTGCAATGGGAACAGCAGTCTGTATTTCTCCTCCAATCATGTCCAATAAGAAGTAAAGGGTCTGTGCCTTTGGGGATGGATGCTTTCAGGATCTTGAAGCCATTGCCGTGTGGATAGGCAACGATAGTGCCTGCAGCAACCAGGAAGTGGAAGCAAGACGATGATGTTCCAGGCCATCCTTGACCTCACAGCAAGCTCAATGGCAGCCTTGGATTTATGAGTCTTTGCGCACCTCTCCAAAGCTAACTACAAACCATCTGAGATGCAATGGATCTCAAAGACATCTACTAGATGAGCCATATATGCCTTTCTTCTAGTGTGGACAAATTTAACTGAAAATTGACTCTATTGTACATGTCCTCCAGTTTCACATCAATCATACACATGACCCCAAGGCATGGCTGTGTAACTTACAAAAGGTAAAAGGTGGTGAAAGGATTCTAAGTCCTCTCTCTGTGTCCATAAAAGGGAGAGCCCTAGTGTCCCCACTGTGGCCCTCACAGCCCATTCACTTGCACTGCCCCCTAGCACAGCTACACTTCTGCTTCCTCACAAATGCTTTTCTAATGAACACTTTGCTTACATTGGCTTTTGTGTCCTCTGTTGAGGTTCTGACAACATTCTCTCAGACACAGAAGCCCCAGGTCAATCTTCAGTGGCATAATTACTTGCTCACAATCACACTCAATGTGTGTGTATTTATGTATGTGTAAATATCAAACATGTTTCCCCAAAAATTCTTCCGTGCTGTGAACATAACATTTATTAAGTAATCCTTTCCTTTTGTCAGAGTTAGACACAGCTTGTGACTTTGAGCATGTCCATATTTGGAGAAGGATAAAATTAAAAGAAAAAAAAATGTTGACAGGGTTAAGATTTGGGTTTAGGGCCCGATCACTTCTTAGCAGCCCACAGTTGAGCAAAATGTTTCTCAGCATCAGAAAAAGAGGGAAATAATAAATATTTAATGAGGATTTGTAATAGGTTGGGCATTGTTGTAAACTCTTTAAATAAGTCAAACTTATTTAAAATGACTGGAATCTCCCTGGTGTGACTGGTTGACTCTTAGCTTATTTTATACATGAGCATATTGGATCTCAGGGATATTGAAACATGTCTCTCTTAGGGTCATATGGATGTAAAGTTGTACTAAATTTTAACACAGCTGCCTGTGGCATCCTTTGCGTGTGTTTCATCTGTATAAGATTTGTCCAAAGATTGCTTATGAGGCTTAGTTCAAGAAAGGGGCTCAGAGTGACTTAAGTGTAACACAGCAAAAGGACTAGGTTAGAGGGAAGTCTTAGCTCATGGAAGGATTAGGGGTGGAAGTCATTGCCAAGAGAGAAAAATCACAGAGTCAAATTACTCTTGAAAAATCTTGAATTTCCTTACCAAGTTCTGCTCAGGACACTGTGATGCAGACTGTTGCAAGCGGAAAACCATGAGGCTGTGGGTCCTTTACAAACTCCCATGGATCCTTCGCATTTTCAGTAAAGGTCTTTTCCCTCTATGAAATATCAGTACTGAAATCAGTGTGTTTATTGTTCACCTGGTAGAATTGAACTCACATCAAAGGGAGCAGCAACACAGCCCAACAGGACTGCACCTTGCAGCCAACTTAGAGCCACTTCACCTTCAGATTTGCTATAAGGATCAAGAGAAGGTAAAACTTGATAAGGGCCATTAATTAAGCAGGCCACTGCATTACATTAGCCCCGTGCCTTGATACTTACTATCAGTTGTCCTTTGAGGTCTGTGGTGCTCAGCGACCTTTGGTCATGACCATTCTGCCAAATGGCTTGTTTATGTTTATCTTCTTCACTCTCCTGACTCAGTTTCCCTTCTGTCCTGTAAATGTACTGTTCATCGAGCATCAAGACACCTTTCTAAATTTTTGGCATTCTGAACACTGTCAGAACTCCCACTTATTTGCGCCAAAGGCACAGTTTTCTACCTAGAGCCACTTGTGTGCCATGTTCTGTTTGCTGTGGTCTTTACCCTCGGGAATCTTCCAATGTGTGACCTTCTTTACTTTTTCTCTTAGAAACAATGACATATTGTTTATGTCACTTATCGGAAGTCAAGCTGACTCTCCCTCTTGTCTTTCTAAAGTTACCTCCTGATATTTCTGTTTCAGACAGAGGCTTCTCCCTGGTAAATAAGCCATGAACCTTAGCTTCTCTTAGGAGCCTCCTCTCCAACAATTTGGAGGAACCTCCTCCAACAATTTTGGCTTGGCCAGAAACTTTTATGGGTATTCATGGTTGTCTTTGGTCTCTGGTACCTCTCCAGTTTCATTTCTTTACACGAAGACGTGTGTCTTCAGGATCAATTGTTCCTAAAGGTTCCTACATTGTTTCCAAGATAAACCTAAATTCAGCCTGGCCACCTCCCACTGACTCAGTACTCACTGTGTCTCAGGGCTTAGGGAGTCTGCAAAGTACACAGCAAATGGCGGTTGCAGACGTAAGAATTCTTCCTGGTACTGCAACCACTCCTGTATTTCTATTCCTGTGCACTCAACCCCAGATGGAAATCCAGCAGTTCTCCAGAAAATTGGTATGTTTGATGGGATTACAGTAGTGCTGCAAATGACTTTAGTTTTATAAGTTTCAAAAATTATCTGCAAGAGTAGTTGCACATGAATAGCCTAAACATGATTAAAGGGATAAATTGTAAGAGAAATGAACAAATATGAAATTGTAGCAAAGTTGCATGCATATAAGCATGCAGAAACTGTGTTAGGATAGGGTCCTGAAATATAGTAAATGACTTCAAATGAAAGAATATGTCCACTCTTAGTATGTCAAAAGACAGTATTTTAAATGTACAATAGTTTAGCTAGTAAATGATGCTAGAATAATTTTAATTAAATAATTAAGCTATTTCTTTACTTTTCATTGTACACTGAAACGAATTCCAAGAAGATATAAAAAACCAGAAGTTAACTATTTATATATTCTGTGTATGTGGGAGGTCTTTTAGACATTAACATCAAGGCTGGAATCATAAAAAGTTGGATATGTCACTACATAAATATGAAATTATGCATCAAAAGCTATCATAAACACAACTGAAAAGCAAATGGTGAAACTGGGGAAAGTATTTCTAACATTTAAAATAAACAGGAGATTAATATGTTCAATATGTAAAGGATCGTTGCAAAGCCTACAGGAAATAAATAAACAGTACAATAGAAGCAAGCGGGGCAAGGCCATAAGCAGAGAATTCATGGTGAAGTGATATGCATGGCCAGTAAGAATCTGAAATGTGCTTGTTCTTCAAATAAATGAAATGCAACTTTCCACAAATTATCTGCAAGGAATACAACTTACTTTATGCAGTCCACCATCCTTCAGATTTTTTAAAAGAACATTCAAATAAAATTTAATAAAAGATAAATCTGAAAATTGTGTAAAATTTATTTTTATTAGCTTTGTCATCTGCCTCAGAGTGATCTTTTAAGAATCCAATGCATTCGTTGGAAACATATCTACCAATAAACACATTTTAAGGGGAAAATATAGTCTGCAGATCAGGATGTACCATGTGGTCCCATTTTAGAGCAATATGTTTGGAAACACAGAAACAAGTAGAAGAAAATACAGGTGTGCGTGAAATAAAATGTTAGCAGGGCAAAGCTAATAGTTATTATTTACTTTCTTATCTTTTTTGTATCTACTTTGTAATGTTTTGAACCATGAATTGTCTTTACATATAACACACTTAGGAATGTATGTTTCAGATTGAGGTGGAATCACAGAGCTTGTACAGTGGCCGTGCTCTCAGCCTTTGGGCATTCCACAGATGGGAGAGTGTTCCTTCCCTCACTATGGAAGCACCCCACGAGTGTGGGACCTTGGTTTTTATACATGGGGTTTCATGTGACTGGAAGTGGTTAGAAGGAGGCAGAACCTTCAGTGGTCCTGGTACTAAAGCAGGGGATGGCCTGGATCATAGATGATGCCAGGATGAAGTGAGAGCTTCGGTGCCTCCATCACTCAGGGCTCATGATTAGTAGGAATCAAGGGGCAGGGGAAGGACTGAAGCAGACAGGCTATCTTACTTTCTCCTTTGCTCCGTTCCTCACCTGCCTACTTGCCTGGGTTGAGGTTACCTTGATTTCCTCTTGGCTCCCTGGATTCATCGTGATATCTCTTTCTTGTTCTCTCTATGGAGTGAACATAACACTTTTCTTTAAAAACCTGTTATATTATGTGAATGTGTTTTTGTTTTAATCCCAGGTGTGGGATATGGGACGGCTTCAGGTTGTCCACAGCAGCTGAGTACGATTTGTCTCGTGCTCTAGGAAGGCTGTGAATTTTGCCAGCTGCAGATAGTTTATGTTTGGAATTCTGGGGACTCTTGAGAGGGTATAAATATGAGAGGCCTGTAGGAGCTGCTGCTTTCCCTGTGGCTGCCCCTTCTGCTGGTTCTTGCTGTTGTGTTGCTATTGTTGGATTGCTGGATTGCTCGATTCCTGGTTGGAGATATTCTGATGATGAAGACTTCACTTGTCCCAAGGAACTCAATGCCCCTAGTCAGTAGGAAGTAGTCTAAAGGTCTATACTCCCTTTCCCCTCTAACATTTTTTCTCTTCTACCTAGTGTGTGTGGAAGGGATTGGGGTGGAATACTGATTGGAAGGGTGGTAGATATAAGAACACAATAAAGTAGCAAACAATTTAGCACCTACATAGGCATGTTTGTCCCTGTTCCCTTCTAAGAATTGGTCCCTAAACATCTTCATACTCTCAGGTTATCATAGCTTCTTCCAATGAGCACTGCCAGGTGATACCTTCTCTTGTCTCCTAAATCTTAGCTGGTGCTATGCCACGGGTCTAGGTGATATCCTCTCTCCTCTCCCAAAACTTAGGTGGCACTGTGCCATTGGTCTGTCCTCACTTGAAGGAAACATCAAGGCTTTAGTCTACACCCATCATTGATTTTTAACTAACTTTTATCTCTGCAGCCAGACCATACGTTCCATGGAGGCAAGATTTGTCTTTCATTTTTCAGTTCCCCCATGTACATTCAATTTCTGCCTGATCCTAGATCAGTTAGTGATCCTAGATCACTGAAGCAAGTGCCCATAACATTGTGGAAAGTTTCAACTGTCAGAAGCCTTAAAGAAACTGTGCGAATGGAATCAATTACAGTTACCCCGAAGAAGACATGAGCTGTCTCAGATGGATAAAATATTATTTTTAGACTTGTTTTATTAGTGTGTATGTGTGTGTGTGCCGTGCACATGAGTGCAGGGAATTGAACTCAGGTGATCTGTAAGAACACTGTCTTAGTTATTTTCCTGTCAGTGTGGAGACATCATGACCAAAGTAACATACAGAAGAAAGCATTTAAGGGGGCCTTAGAATTTCAGAGAGTGAGTCCATGACCATCATGGAGGTGAGAATGGTGGCTTGCTGACAGACATAGCCCTGAAGTAGTTGAGGACTTAGATAATGACCCATAAAGATCAGACAGTTAAAACTAAGTGAGAATGACTTGGGCTTCTGAGACCTCAAAGTCTACCACCAATGACACACTTCTTCCAACATGGCCACACCTCCTCCAACAAGGACCACCCCTAAAACAAGGACACACCTTCCAATACTTCCCAAACTGATTTTTACCAACTGTGAACCAAACATTCAAATATGTGGCCATTCTCATTCACACTACCACTAATACTATGTATTCTTAACTGTGGAGCCATCTTGGTTCTGTTAGTGAAATTCTCTAAATGGATCCACATCTCAGATAAGTGTTGAAGCAGATGTCCCTGTGGGTTAGCTGGGAGAATCTGTACTGAATATTTCACATATTCACCTCTTAGCCAGGCTTAGGGCACCATGTGAAGCTCTCTGTATCCGATTCACTGGCACCGTCCCTTTCCTTGCTGATGAGCCAACCCACTGAGCATTTCTGAAGCCTTTGATGCCTGTCACTTGAGTCAGGTCTACCCAGTTAGTCTTTCTTGTTGGTCTCTTGTTTCTGATGGTTTGAGTTTGTGATCCAAAGACTTGGGGGTAAATTTTTAATCAGCTCTGTTTATTCTACCCATTCCAACACTAATATTCAGAGAGTGTGGGTGGGAAGCTCAAAGAATATCAGATTCGGTCGGGGAAGGATGCTGAGTGGGGATGGAGAAGTGGCATGGGAGTCTGAACAGGCAAGGCATCTTTAGCAAACAGAATCTGAAGGGTGTCTGCAACTTCTCAGCGGCTGGAGCTCAGGTGTCCCTGAATGAAGGTGTGCATCGCTGCGCAGCACACTTCTGCCTTCCTGTGCTGGCTCCAGCCAGCTTAGCATGGACAGAATCTATGATCCCCAGGGCAGGCCTGCAGAGCGGCTTGTCTCTTTAAGAGGTTATTATTTCTGCAAAGTTCTAATGTTCATTGCGTATGCTTTGCCCTGTGAATGCTTGTTAATGCAGTTTCATTGTTGCCTAGGGAAAATGAACCCCAGCGACCCACTGTAATAACTGCTTTCATGTGGGGCCCCGGCCTCTGGGTCTGGGTAGTGTCCTTTACAAATGAGCAAAAGTGGCCACAGTTATATTAGGCGACGTTGCCAGAGGTCTATGATAAAATCTGCAGTCACTGCCAGGGACAGTGTGAACCCTGTCAGTCTGAGGATTAACTTTTCTGTAGTAACAGCTAAGCGGCCCCCCACCCCCATTTTAAGGTCTCACAGCACAGCGTGCCAGACACTGTGTGCTGATGGTGAGAACTGGGGTGGGGGAAAGGCTCTCCTATGCATGACTTCCATTAGTTTAATGATAAATATCAAATATGTATATTACATTCTAGTTTACCAAAGAGGAATTTTTAGGTGTCATACCCAAAATTACAGGGGTGACAATGCTCTACTCCAAAGGTACCTGCTGTGGCTGCCTTTAAGGCAGTGTTAAGAGTGTTAAGACCAGGTTGTAAACTTAAGGGTGGGAATCATTCATCCATTGGTCTGCAGGAGAGAAGGCCGTTTCCCTTGTTATCTATGTTGGATACTTAGTGCCCAGCATAGTGGCATTGTGAAGTACTGGGATCTAGTGGCTGCTGGTCCCAGACAGAGGGCTGCTAGGGGACATCCTACCTTCCTATATGATCACTTCCCTACCAGTTTCTACACTGTGATGTTACTCACAGTGGGGCACTCCACAAAATCCAGTCATCTGTGCCCCTGAGTCTTAGACTTTCAGCCCCTAAACAATGAGGCAAATAGGCCTCCTCTTGTTAGAAAACACCCATCTGCAGTGACAATTTTGGAAATTTTGGTTTCTTTAAAAAAACACAGAGATTTTAAGTTTTCATTTTAATCGCAGGTGTAGGATGTGGGGCTGCTTCAGATCACCCACAGCAGCTGACTCTGATTTGCCTCGTGCTCTAGAAGGGGTGGAATTTTGCCAGCTACAGATAGTTTCTGTGATGGTGTGATGGTTAGAATTCTGGGGATTTTTCAGAGGATATGTAAATGTTAGTGCTCCAAGAAGTAGGTGGTGTGTGTGTGTGTGTGTGTGTGTTGTTTGTTTTTGTTGGTTTCTCTTGGTCATGGTTTCTTAAGTAGTTATGTGCAAAGAAACAACAACAAGAAGAAATTAGATATTCTGATGGCAAAGATCAAACTTGGCCAGAGGAACTTGACACCCCTAATCAGCAGGAAGCAGTCTGACAATAATGTAGCCCCCCCCTCCCAGTTTCCAACCCCTGACTTTACTCAGAGATCTCTTTCCTTTTCCCTCTATCCTTTTTTCCCTCCTATCTAGTGTTAGGGGATTGAAAGGGTGGGAGAAAGGGGTGGAGAAGGATGGAAGAAAGAAGCCACAAAGTAGCATAGACAGCAACATTTGGCCTTAAATATTTTGTCACAATCATGGAAGGGACAGTATGAAACAAAAGTTAAAGAGGAGACAACCTGGAGTTGTAAAAGCATAAACATACCTCATAATTTCTTATGGAACATGGTTGCACAGGGCGGTCTGAGGTGGAAATACTGCATATGTATATATATATATATATATATATATATATATATATATACATATATATATATTATGTATATGTATAATTTTCCTCAAACTTTGCTAGTTTGGAAACTAAAATTCCTTGTATCCTCAGACCCTGGCAGCCCCCCCGTCTCAGGTAGATTGGGACAGTGGTTCACAGCAGAGTTAGGGAAAGAGGTTCAAAACTGCATCTGCAAGACAGCCGCACCTTATTCATGGTGCACTGTCTAATCAGCGGTGGCTTTGGGACAACCTGCTGCACACTCCCCTGATCCAGGGCAGTTGCTCTGTGCTGACAGGGCTGTGCCTCACCTGTCAGTAAGTGTGGAACTGTTATACAAGACATTGTGCTGGCCAAGCATACAACTGACTCAGCCCCAGAAGGGGTGTAGGAGTCCCAGGACACAATCAGCCTGGGAATTCTCTTCCCTGAAGGTCTGTTACCATCAGCATAGAGCCAAGGCTGAGACCAGCGCCTGAGCTGTGGAGCCTGTCAACCTAGTCCTGGATTTGTTGTTGCTTAGCTATGGGACTTGGAGGATTTCAAGCTGTTCACTTAATTCCTCTGAGACTTGCTTTTCACATCTGTAAAGTGGCCACGGGGATGTTCCAAAAATGAACCGAGATGCTTACCAGTTCCCAGCAGAGTGCCTTACTCAGCGAGCATTTGTTTCCTGTACAGCCCCCTCTCTCTATAGGATGAGTGGGGCTCTGCCTGCAGGTGGGAGAGTTGAGCCCAAACAGAATTTTCTTAGAGTTGGGATATTCCCAGTGCACGACAACGATGAATTGAGAAATGTCCCTCTCAGGGCCCATCTGGTTTGTCTGTTTGCGAAAGTCAGGATTTTGCAAAGTGTTTAGAGATGCTTAATATTAGTTCAGCCATATCTAAAGCATGTTCAGATTCAAGAATCTCTTCTGCAGTCAATAGAATAATTTCTCCCCACTTCCCTCCCCTCCCTTCTTTCCTCCTCCCCTCTTCTGTTTTGTACCCTTCCCTTAGCCTCTCTTCCCTGCCCCCCTTCTCTCCCCTCTCTTCTCTCCTCCCTTCCATCCCTAAACAACCTTCCTCTCTATCCTCCCCTCTTCCCTTAGATTTATTAGCTGTGAGAACTTGGGTAAGTTGTTTCCCTTGAGCAGACTTAACTCTTTTATCTATAAAACCAAAAGACAAGGGCATCTGTTAATGGGTTCTTGACAGCTTCAATATCCCGAGACAGGAGGAATCAGCCTTTTATTTATTTAGCAGAGAGCTATTGAATTTCTGTGGCACACCAATCACAAACACAGAGCTACAGTTAAAGTCCTAAATCAAGCAAAACCTCTGCAGTCATAAATTTACATGCCAGTGAAGAGACAGACAACAGGCAAAGTGCACACAGGGATGCACATGCACACGCACATATGTGTGTTCGAGCAAGCACACACACACACACACACACACACACACACAAGTTGGGAGGGAGGCCCACAATGTTTTCTCCAGGGAAGTGGATATGAGAAAGAACAAGTTATGCAGCTGTCTGGAGAGAAGTGTTTTAAGTGGTAGAAACAGTAAGCTCTATGGCTGATGATTAGATCATGGAACACAAAGAATATTAAGGAAGCCTGTGTGGCTCTTGGGTATGAGTCAAAGTGCAGAAAGTGGGGAAGTTAGAGAAGGCAACGGGGGAGATATAGGATGACTATAGGGGCCCACAATCAGTTCAGACTTTGAAGTCAGTCCCAGTGCTTATGCCAACACTTGCACTGGGTCAAAGGTCACCAGGTTCTCTCTACCACCCGGTGGTCGCTCCTCACCACTCTTCTCAAGATGCCATGTTTTTTGACTTACTTCATCAACTGCAGGAGGCATGCTGTTTTCAGAGACCGTTGGCAAAGCCAGCACAGGAGAATTTAGACATCTTGTTATTCTCAGTGTTCATGGGCACATGTGCTTATCCCAGGCTTCTTTTGTGGCCTTCTGCTCTGACTGGCCCTAAAGATTTGGCACACATGCAGTATATTCAATAAGAAAGCTCTCATGTGATGTTCCCTGGGATGTCAAAAACGGAACACTGATGGAAACAAACTGCAGGACAGTGGAACTCTTATTTGTGTTAATGTATCCATGGAATTTCTGCAAATTATGGTTCACTGTCTTAAACTCATCCCTCACAGCCCATTTTCCTGTTATGTAAGGGGGGAAATTGCTTGGGAAATCTGCACTGGCCATGTGCCATTTTAAGGCTGAGAATCCCCAAGGCTTAGCCTTTGTTTTTCAGTTATCTGGTGAGGAACCAAGGACAATGGCAGGGCCTCCCTCTTATGTCTGCTAAATCTATGGATAATCAACATCCTGTTTGTCAGAGTACCCCACAAAGAGATTGGTAAACTATCTCTGTTCTTGGGTTGATAGCCTCAGTTCTTTATTATCCTCTAAATATCCATGGAGTCCAGAACAAGCCACCCAGGCCCTGACACACTTGAAACCATCTCCATATCTCTCATGTTTTGAAATTCTGTACTGGACAAGAGGATGCTCTTTCATTTTGGAGAATCTGCAGAGCTCTAGGAACAATACCAGAACGTTTGCCTATGCCATCTCCTTTGTTCTTGTCACAAGAGTTGGAATAATGTGATTCTTACTTTCCACCAACAACTGGCAAGGCTAAGGCATAATCTCTCCATCATATAGCTGGCAGATGGGGGAGCCCATAGGTTTTCCCTTGGAAGGGTCACTCTCTTGTCATTATGCTAGAAACCCAGCTAGAGACTGGCTGCTTGACCAGTGCCCTTCTACCTTCACAAGCCAGCTGAGTTAGGATGAAGGTCTGCAGAAAGATGTGCAGCATGGAGCCCATGGTTCAGACAGTGAGCTTTCAGTAAGGTTGAGCTGCTTTGGTGGGACACATCACCTATATCCACAAGTCAGAGCAGAAGGACAGTTATCCAGCTCTTGAGCTAGCAGCACACCTTGACATCTTACCTTGCAAGTTGCCATCAGAGCTTGCCTGAGTCTTAGCCAGGACCCCTGTTCTGATGTCTCTGCTTATTTTCCCTATTACCCATTTGCCTATAGAGAGTTTCAAGGGCTCTGGGCGAGTAATGTGATTGGCTGGCTCACCCGGTGCAGGGTGGTTCTTGAGCTCTGT
Organism: Mus caroli; assembly: GCF_978045245.1. NCBI lineage: Eukaryota > Metazoa > Chordata > Mammalia > Rodentia > Muridae > Mus > Mus caroli. Next base: position 20,152,893 of record NW_028227266.1, read on the forward strand.
TTTTTAATTACTCAGATATTTCGTTGGCCAGCATGCTTTCTTCTTGAGTTTTGGCAGCATAGAACTTGCTTGGATGAATATAGGTTCTGTGCCCTGTTATTTTGGAGGGGCGCAGAATTGCAACTGCTGCCGTTGAGTCATTACTTTGCAACAGAATGTAATTTGTGTCTGCCTGCCTGCACAGTCAGCCGGTGTCATTTTGTCCTCTTGGAAAACAGATCCACGCTGAGCATGAACATGGATCAGCTTTGTCCTTTGTCTCTGTAAGATCCCCCTGGTATTGACAAATAGGGGCAGGGCCTGCTGTGACAGCTCCCAAATACAGTGTGTATTAGTTCACCATCATGGTCCACGGCCCTGGCAGCTTGGGCCCTGGAAAAGGGATTAAAAGATTAGTAAGAGTGCATGTTTCAACCATCTTTTTATTCACTGTGGCTTTTCAGTTATGCTTGCTTCATGGCAACAGGAAGGGCACTCTCAATAAAAACAGATGTATTGGTGCATGGCCTGGACCTGATGGGGATCATACGGCTCAGGCATCTGGACAGTGTAGAGACATGATCAAGTTTCTCCATGAACACGGCAAATTACCCTGATTTTGTAACCAATATTGGTTGGTGGGGGCTATGGATTATGTTAATTTAGGAATAATAGCTCTCCTGGATCTATTATGTTGGATAGGCTGGTAGACTGAAGAGTCATTTAATGAACTTTGTCTCCTGGAAATATAGGAAAGGGGATGTTATTTTACATTTGAGATGAGCTTCGTAGGACAGGTAAGCAGAACTCTTTTAAAATGGCATTTATCCCTGGTGAAACCAAATCCTCTGGACTGTGCAGCCACAGGAAATGGCTAAAGAAATGCCAACCATCTCACACTGTCATTTTTATGAATGAGACTGTTTTAGGCATTCCTAACGTGGAAAGTCCTATCCCATTCAGTATAAATTATGGCCTTTGATCTTTGCCAGAGAATATGACTTTTAGATTGGACAGTGCTGTCCTCTGATGTTCTATGCTTTCATTTTTCTTGACTTATCCATTCACTCAGCAAGGATTTTATTGGACATAAACTATACGAGAGCGATGAAAATCTAAGCGAATATAAAATGTAATGTTTATGCTCTGTCCTGCTTTGCTTCCTGTTGCTGCTTAACACCAGGACCAAAAGTAACTTGAGGAAGACAGGGTTTATTTGTATTATACATCCCGGTCATAGTCCATCATAGAAGGAAGTCAAGGAAAGAGCATGAGAGAGAGAACTGAAGTAGAAACCATGGAGGAATGCTATTTACTGACTTGCTTGCAAGCTTACACTCAGCTACCTGTCCCATGATTCCCAGGGATGCCTGCTTAGGGGTGGTCTGACCCACAGTGGGCTGGGCCCTCTCACATCAACTGTTAATAATAACAAGCCACACAGGTATATTAATAGCCACCATGACGGAGGTGTTTCCTCAAGTGAAGTTCCTTTCTGTCAAATGACTCTAGTTTGTGTCCACTTGACCAACTGTAAGCAGCACATGCTTCAAAGTCAGTGTCTATGGGTGAAAGATGCTGACATGGAATCGATCGTAGAGACATTCCAAAGAGTTTTACAAACAAGTGATGTGTGAGCCAGAGGGCTAGGACTTGGAGAGGGGACACTGCAGGAGTGGATCCAGGATGGCAGAGGTAAGGGAAATTGGCTTTAGAGAGGGGAGTGGTCCTTGGTAACAGAAAATTGTGCAGGAGGGAAGAGGTAGATATGGTGGGGGGGGGGAGGCATTGGACAGTCACGTCTAGGACTCAAGACAAGGCTGATGTGGCAGTCATTTATGTATGTAGTAGCCACTGTGAAAAACCCAATGAGATAAACTTCCAAGAAGGACAAGTTTATGCTGAGCGTGTTGGTGCGCATCTTCAATACTAGCTCTTACACAGTGGTTTGAGGCCAGCCTGGTGAATTCTAGGCCACCCAGGGCTAATTAGTAAGACTCTGTCACACTCATTCACTTAAGAAGAGGTTTATTTTAATTCAGAGTTTCAGCGATTTCCACAATCACTTGGCCATGTCACTTTGAGCCCCTCATGATGTGGAATGCTATGGAGAGGAAATGTTTTGGCTAGTGGTGCCTGGGAAATACCTCAGAGAATAACTCAGTATTCCATTCAAGACCATTCCTCCCATGATCTAACTACTTTCCACTAGACCCCACCTTCTAAAGGGGCCATCACCTACCTATAGCAGCAAAGACTAACAACAAAGTCTTTAGCATATGAACCGTTAGGGGGTACACTAAAGATAAAAATCATAACTGGAAGGAGCGACATGGGCAGGTTGTGCCAGAGCTTGAATCCTCCCGTGATGGGTATTTAGATATTATCCTGTAAGAAGCAGGAGCCCTAGACGTTCTTGAGAAGAGATATGAATGCCACTAGGACATTGTTGGTTTATAAAGAATGTTAATTTTTAGGAATTCCCAGAAGTAGATTAGCAGTGACATATGTGTGACAAGTGTCCTGGATACCCAAAGGGGGCCAATGCCATAGTCCCAAGAGGAAGACCTGAGCATTACAAGAGGGAAGGGAAAAGTTTTATATGAGAAATAAACAAGCTGAGATGTGAGGGGAAGGGCTTCCCATCTGTGTGACAAACACTAAAGCTCCCTTTTCTCCCGTCATAGAAACTCTGTGATGTAGGACTAGAAATTAACCAGTTTCCAATGAGAAAACAGGTGCAGAGGAGCCAAGTGACTTGGTCAAAATTGCACTGTAAAATATGGATTTTCCTTTCCAACCTGTGCACTGCTGTGTGCACCCTCCTGTGGGTGGTTGAGGGGACCAGCGAGAGTGAGGAGAGGAAAGGAAGTAACTGTTAAATATATTAGCAATGGAACATTTTAAAATAATTTTGTCTTTCTATGATCTTCTTGGTATAGGCTAAATATGAAATAGGAGTATAGATTTCCATGTGGAAACAAAATACCTGTGTGGGGTGAAAATGCAAGTTCATTCAAAATATCCTGTTTCAAAATAGACACAAATTCTGATGTTTGGCTTCATTCTTTGTATGTAAGTGTCTCACACATACAGGTCTGCCTTTGTGTACCTGTGCATAAATGCCACATAGGGATTGAATAAATTTAACCTTGATTCAAGCTTGAGGTGAAAAGTAGCTGTAGTTTTGACTTTCAAAAATTATGTTTATTTCCCTTTCTCTGTCGATAACTCCCGGCTGTAATACTAAAATCTTAAAAATACAGCACAGTGAACTTGCAAAATGGGCATAGTGTTCTCTGGGCAGTCTAAGTTGAACAACACATAATTTGGCACAATTTGGCAGGCCTGAGCTTAAGACAAATACACGCCTGAGAAGCATAGAGGCCTTACTATTTCTACATGAGTTCATGTAGTGTACACCGGTTGAACTGATCAGAGCTCCGAGCGCCCTGTCTCCAACCCACCCCATGCTTTCATGAGTGCAGCCTTGACAGCACAATATTTCCACTTCCCCAAGAGAGAACTTTTGAATTACCATCTGTGCTTGGGCAGAGCCATGAATGCTATGTCCTATTGATTGCCATCCCTGACTTGCCCCCACCCTCAATGCTACCACCTAGAGATTGCAAAGACAGAGAAAGAACAAAGCATGCCTCCTAGGGTAACTTACGAATTAGAAAGAGGACTGTGACATAGACCTGACCAGTCAAGGTGTGGCTGACTGTCTAGTTGCTATTACACCCAAAAGAGGAAGGTATAAACGCAGAATAGCTCAAATTTTTGAGGGAGAAAAGAAATAAAAACCCAGACTTCTCAAGAGACTGTACACAAGCTACTATATTGAGTAAGCCCCGTCCAGCCTCTGATTTCACCTGCTAGTCTAGCTATAGGGTTCCTTCAGTTGTTTTCTCTGGGTGGAGAGCTGGATTTTTCCTGAGTTTTCATATTCGCTCTCATCTGGACCCTGGTTCTAAGGAAAGAAAGTTTAGGAAATGAATAATCACAGTTGAGACCTTGCTATGAGTTCATTGACTACAAGAAAAGCAAGATACTTTCAAACAAATAGGACCTAGAACTGCTCTCCCCTAGGATAAAGCCAGTGGCTGAGCCCATCCATGCACCAGTCAAGGAGTGCGGCATTCTTTTAGTCAAGTTTCTGTGACACTTTCTGTAGGTTTTACAGCATGCTTTTATGTGGAGTGTGATCTCCAGATATTAGCCCACACAAGACTAAGAGTCCAACAAGTCCTGAGTGTATATATACACTATGCCAGGCAAGGCAGGGAGTGAGAGCAAGATGCTGGGAGTTGGGAGACTGTGATGTCTTCATGGTCAAAAGGGTCTTTCAGCATAGTGATTAGCTTGACTTCACCAGACAATTACCATCCTTGCCCACTGTCAAAGCCAGAAGTCCCTGGATTAAGATCTTTGGATTATATGACCCCAGAAAGAAAGGAATAAAAGAGTGAAGAAGATGCAAACTGAGTTAAAGAGTTGTGCAAACCAGAGAACAACTTGAAAGCAATCCGCAACTCATTGAACCGTCAGGGACAAAATGCAGCACCTCCTACTGGTCAGGAGGACTTTTTTGGAAAGCATTATGGCTCAAGGACTACAGGAAAGGTTAACTAGTGTGACCACAAGTCTGAACCCCATTGTTGTGCTCTGTCTACCGGCGGGGGAGTTTCTGTCTGCCCTTGATGCCTTTGAATTCATAAAGTACATGCTTTAGTAAAGAAATGGAGACTTGGGTCCTCTAGCTGGAGTGTTAAGCTACTCGGAAGAGAAATAAAACTGAGAGGACAGAGAACACACTGAAAAGAACTTAATCATGGTGAACGAAGCCAAAGCTAATAAACAGGGCTGATGGGCTCTTCTGGCCTCCAACAGTGGGTGAGCGTGGTTATTGTACGATTGCTTTAAATCATGCTAATCCCAATGCCAAAAGCCACTTTGAATGATGAAGTGAAAGGGCCTTCAATGGCAACCTGGAGGCCCCGGGTTACTGCCCCAGCTGGGTGGGGCTGCTGTCAACCCTCGGGTAAGCTCTGGATCCTGTCTGAGGGGCCAGGGAGATCTTTACAGGAGACTCACAGAATTGGAAGGTTTCAGTTTGGTTTGGAGTTTTGTTGTGTGTTTCTTGGCAGGGGGTGGCCATGCGTCTATGGAGCACCCTGTATTAATGGCTGAAGTAACACCTACTGGCCAGACCAGTGCTGCTTCTCGAAGGGGCCTTTCTTTGGAGTCGTGAGGCCTCATTCTGTCTTGTGGATAAATGGAGGCTCCTGCCCTAAAGTCCACACTTCAAAATTCATGATATGAAAAACAGACAAAAGAGAAGGTATCTTACTCTCATAGAATAGAGTACTGCCGTGTAGGGGGAAATCCTGGGGGCGATAAGGGTAAGTTATTTTGTACAACAGTGAATCTGAGCCTCAGAAACAAAACTCTCTTAGTTTAAGGTGGTTTGATGGTTCAGCAGGTAAAGGTGTTTGCTCCTCAAGCCTGATGAGTTAGATCCCCTGAAGCCATGTGAAGGTGGGAAGAAGAGAACTGACTTTACAAAGTGGTCCTGTGAGCTTCACATCCATACAGTGGCCACGGGGTATACACATGCATACGTGTATGCACTCATGCACACTTGCCACAGTCTTGACTTGTCTGCTTTCTTTCTCAGGTTTCTTTGACTTTCTTTTTCCCCTTATAACTTAGGGAATAGTTGAGATGATGTCCTAGGGACCTAGAAGGTTTGTTTTGTTTGCTGTTTGGGTTCCCAAGAGTTCAGACGAATGTTGTTAGAACCTTAGTATTTGCTTTGCATTTATGATAAACAGTGTTGGAAACAAGATGAGACCACGGGAAATACAGCTTTGTGATTATTTCCTTAAAATAAACAAACAAACAAAAAGAAAAAGAAAGAAAAAACCTTTGTTGAACCCAAATTGTGTCCAATCATGTCAAAATGCACTATTTTCTGTTAATTGGTAGAAGGACAGATATATTTATTTTCCTAATCTATCTTGGGACTCTAAAGAAAATAAAGATGTTTCCTGTGGTGCTGAAGAGATGCTCAGAGGTTGAAGAGCACCTGAGCGTAATTCCTAGGGCCCATGACAGGCGACTCACAAGCACCCTGCAACTCCAGCTTTGGTGGATCTGATGCCCTCTTGGGGACATGCACTCACATGTACTGCCCACACAGAAACTGCACACACACACACACACACACACACACACACACACACACACACACACACACAAAATCAGGTACACAAATAAAATCTTTAAAAACTTCAAAACTCTTTCCTGTTCAGAGTTTCTAAATGAATTGATTTAATTTGGGGCACAGGAATGACACACTGTTACTTATAAAGGAGTTGGTTATGTCACAGGCAGAGATTGAATGATGAGGGCCATGTTCATTTTGGAGGTTGTGATATCCAAATCACAGGATGGACTTAGCACTTGTTGAGTCTCCTCACTCCATTACTACAACACTAAAGTATTAGAAGGGGCTGGAGAGATAGCTCAACGGTTAAGAACACTGTCTGCTTTTCCAGAGGTCCTGAGTTCAATTTCTAGTAACCACATGGTGATTCACAACCATCTGTAATGGGATATGATATCTTCATTTGGTGTACCTGAAGATATCAGCTGTGTACTCTTATACATAAAATAAATGAATAATTCTTTTAAAAGTTAGAAAAATAAGATTGACAAATGAATGTCATTTCATATAAGATGTTCATTTCATATGATATATAAAAGGTAAGGCATGCATACAGAATTGCTAGGGATATTGTGTGTGTGAGGGTGAATTATGTATATGTGTGTGCAGGGTGTGTGTGAGTGTATATGTGTGTGTGAGTGTGTGTATATGTGTGTTTATGTGTGGTGTGTGTGTGTGTGTGGTATATATCTGTGTTTACTCATGTGGAAGAGAGAGAGTGAGAAGCCCTGACTGAGGCCCAGGCCTGAGAACCAGGTTGTGAAATATAGATGGACGTTGTGGTATGAGCAGATCTGTATCTGCCAGAATTCTTTTGTGCCCATGCTTGTTGGTGGGAGGAAGGACAGTTCCCATCATTCCCATCATTTGTGAGTTTTTAGGGAGGAAATCTGATCTGGTCCCTCTCTGTTTTCTTTAAAGCTCTTGGAGAACAGTAACGTGGAACACATGAAGGGAGAGCATGGATGGATGTCAGTTTCTGAGAAGATGAAGACTGAGACCCAGCCCAAGGCCAACTGCTGCCCACCCTTTTACTACTATGGCCAAGAACAGTTGGCACCAAAACATACCCTAGGTTCCCAAAGGGACATCTGTCTGATTATTTGCTCAATTACCCAACAGTCTGGGGAAAAAATATCTTATTTCTGTGACAACTTAAGTCTTCTAAAATTTCCCCTTTATGGGACACCTTAAAGCAAGGATCACAAAGATGTCAAAGCACCCACTAAAGTTAACTATTTTTCAAGTGGCATAAACTCAAAGAGGTGATCTGTGTTCCTCTCACCTTCTCCATCTCCAGGAGTAATAGCTGTGGGAGAACGGTGGAGTTTCCCATGAAGTCGTTTTTGTGGGTGAAGGGCCTTGCTGTAGTGGTGACCTTGGCATTGGAATTCATTCCGACACTGACACTCCAGGAGAACTTTCCATGTACCCCACCTCCCAGGCAGAGCGCACTTCTAAAGCTCTCAAAGACATTATTTATTAAAGTGTCCGACAAATGGTGGCATTCCACCAAAATGTGTCGCTGTGGATTTTCCTCTTGTTGGCTGTTTCACAATTCAGAGCCTCCTCAGCATATGGGAAAGTCTCGCTTCCTACCTGGGCCAAAAACAGTCATCACACTGATATGGCCTGAGGCAACCTAGAATCCAGGGCCTTGTTTGTACAAGTAGGAGGTCGATATATATTTACTCAATCAACCATTTTTATTTTTAATTAGTAGTTGAACAGTGTAGGAAGAGACACTTTTTAAAAAATGCAAAGTACTATGAGAGCTCGTCCACCCTTTTTAATTAACTCTTTAAATCTAAGGAATACATTGTCAATGTGAGATCTAATATAAAGATAGTTCCATATCTGGGCAAAGGGCATAGAAATGGGCCTGTTCTTATAAGGTCAATTTGAACACAAACTGGTATGGGTTGATGAATCAAAGTACTTGTAATTGTAAACCAAGTGATTCCTTATTTTCATGATTCAAACAAAGAACATGATACCAGAAGCAATAATTTTTTTCTCATCATTCTAAACTAGAAAGTTAAGAGGAGAAGGATGGTCAGAACAGTTGGTGTCTGCCATACTCCACAGATGGACCATGTTTGAATTCATAGCATGGAAAGAGATGTGCTCTCAACTTAACATGAAGTGAAAAGCAAAAAACCAGAGACGAAATAATATTAATTAAATTCTTTTTGCACCTTAGACACACACAGGGGACATCTAGAGGAGAGCAGTCACCAATACTTTGGATTTTCTCTGACTGGCAGGATTATGTAAATTTTTCATTAAATTTACTTTTCAAGTAGCACTAATAAAAACTACACTTTAAAATGAAACACTTGTCTGATTAAAAAAAATCATTAATACAATTTTTGCTTGAACAACTGATTAATTTATGAAAAGCTACAAACCAAGTTATACTATTTAATTTAGCCAGGCCCATTTATAATCTGTAAAAAGTTCAGGTTTCTTAAAAGAAACATACAAAATGAAATGGCTAAGCAAAACCGAAGGATCAGATTTAAAAAAAAAAAAAAGACGAATGGGAATACACTGTGCACACTGTAAAAGTGAGACAGATGCAGCTCTACAGAAAATACAGACTTTGGAAACCGGGACACTAGAGGATGACCACCCCAGCTCCAGCAGCAGCTGAACCACCCTAGTGAGGCAGATTCTGCAGATTCTTGCTGAGGCTGAGGAGTAAGCGCTTCCCCCAGGAAGCCAGGCAGTGTTTGAAAGACACCAATCTGTGGCTCACCCAGCACACACCACCTCTATTCCTACAAGGTTTCTGTGGCATCTTCCAATGATAGTCCATGTTAGATGTCTAAAACACAGTCCCATGAGCAATATGGGTCTGTCTTAATCTGCATTCTTTCAACTTAGAATCCCAAAGACTTGTGGAATTGCTTCCCCTTGGATGTTGTAGGCTTGCCTAATGGCTGGCTTCTAATCAGGAGGACATGGTACACAGGACAGATCTGGGTTTCATGGCTCCACACTGAAAAACTATTAACTTATGCCTACTGTCTCCCTGAAAGTTTTGATGAGTAAGCTGCCTTGTTATACATGCACACAGGGCAAGGGGCTGAGATCAGACACTAACCAAACGTCAACAAGAGGCAGGGCTTCTGCCTACTTGCACAAAGGAGCCAAGGAGGCTGGTTAACCATAGCAGTGAGCTTCAACTTTCCCTGAAACAGCAGTCAGAGAGGCTCCTGCCCTGCTGAGAATCTAACTGCAGCTGCGTGACAGACCATGAAACATGGTGTCTGGCATAGGCAAGGCTAGGATTCCTGGCCAGTGGAAACCGTGAGATAATAATGCACATTATTTTAAGGCTCCGAGTTTGTGATGATTTGTTACACAGTACTGGATGACCAAATACAATCATTTCCATGAGAGCCTAAAGCCTGGCTTCACTGAGCCAGAACCCATGCTAATAGCTGGTTCTCCCTAGCTTTGACTTTACTTCCTTTGGCACACTTTTATAACTATACTATGTATATTTGGTCATGAAAACCTTGAAGGGATGACCTGTTATCAGCCCTGGCTGCATAGGACAGCTCCCTGCTACAAATCTATACAGTAAGTTGCTATGCTGCACACTGTAGGTAATGATGATAGAATGGTAAATACTTGCGGTCTTGAACACTTCTGCATGTAGGGAAAGACACAATTTAAGAGATGAAGCATGCAGTTTCCAGGGCAGTCATATGAGTAAGGCTTGCAGGGCTAGAAATCCTTCTGGTAAATTAGTGAGTGTGTGGTACATCTACACAAGCCAGGACACTGCTGGCTTTAGAACAACATACACTTGTGCCGGCTACAGTTACTCTTTAAAGTAATCTTTCTGGAGTGATAAGTTGGCCTCATTTTTATTTTGTAAAACCCTTAAAAAAAAAAAAACCTTCTTGAAAATCTGTAATAATACTTGGCTTAAAACACACAGATACTGTGTGGTAGAAAAGACTTTTCTTTTATAATTTATTTCTAGTTTGTGTTCCTTGGTGTTTGCCTGTATATATGCCTAGGTAAAGGTCTCAGAACCTGCTATGGGATTACTGGAAATTGAACTGGGTCGTCTGGAAGAGCAGTCAGTGCTTTGAACTGCTAAACCATCTCTCCAGCCCAGAGGCGGGGAAGGGGGGGGGGTGTTGTTCTTTTGTTTTTTTGTTTCTTTTCTTTTTTACTTTTGCAGTGCTGAGAATGGAGCTTGGGGCTTTCTGCATGTTTGGCAAGTGCTCTCCCACTGAACAATACCAATAACCGGATCCTTTTGTTATACCATTGCTCTATGAGCTTGTTGTTGATCATGAAGCAGACATGTGCATTAAGCCAGGCCTACACAAGATCACTTTCTCCCGTTCTGAATTTGATCTCCTTAGCAAGACTTCAAGAACAATAACACTTTATGGAGTGCTTGTCTCCAACAGCAATGGGCCTTCTGCATCTTCCCCGAGGCCCTGCTATAGGCACTCTGGGCTATTGCTCTATTCAGAACAGTCTCCAGAGAAGCAAGCATCTTCCTTTATGGTTGTGCTGGTAAGTGGGTATGCATTGTGGATGTTCCTCCCTGCTGAAACCCTGGAAGGGTGGGGTCTATGCTTTCTTTTTTCTTTTTTTCTTTTTTTTTTTAGATACAGAAAGTTCTACTAACGTTTGTTCTACTAAAAACATCTCAATGAGTTTCCTTGGAGTTCCCCCTCACCCCTCCCTTTCTCTTGCCTTCTCTTCAGCTGTGCATTCTTCTCTCTGTTCTGCTTTAATGTGCTTTGGTTTGCTAAGTTGTGTTTGTTCCATTTGTTTTGTTTCTTCCCCCCCCCCCCATGATTGTAATTAGCTCTGTTTGCCATCTTTATCACCATCGGTCCTGTTATTTCGGCACTTGGTAATTTCTGACCAGTTCTATCTCTTCTTGTCGTAGATAGTGAATAGATACTTAAGGGATAGGACCAGTTCACTTCAGCAGCCCTGGCACCTACTCTAGAGTCTACACTTAGATTCTGTGAGGGTGTTGGTTGAGCTAATAAGTAACTCATGACTTCGGTAGACATGTAGATAAACCGGCAATTCAGTTAGGATGGTTTTTTGATATCTGCAATGTGGTAGACACTGAACCAAACTCGTTCAGACAAGAACAAGTCACTGTGCTTTTCCCTAAAGTTGTCAAAATACAGAAAAGGAAGAAGCCACATTGAGAAAGAATGACAGGGATAAGTTCCCAAGAGGTGTGAGGTGGAACTGTAGGAAGTGGCTTTCTCTGTGGCTTAGAAACAACAGAGTATGGGGATGTTAAATGATTCACCTGATTAAAGATTATGCCGCCAGAAGACAGGGTCGGATATGTTGTGGGTCTGATGTGTTCCTCTTCTGTAAGGACTTTAATTCCAAGGCTTGGAAGGATGACAGACATTTGAATCCTTAGCAAACAGAAAGGAATGAATACTCTGAGCAGATAAATCTGAGAAGTGATTAACTCCCAGACCTGGAGGATGGCTGCTGGGCTAATGGAAATGAGGAGTGAGCACAGATCAAGTTTCAGACGCCAACTTCAGAGGAGGAAACAGAGTCTTTTAAAACCTATCACTTCCTGTGTTTCTTGCTATTAAAATAAATAAATCATAAAATTTCAGATTAGATGATACTTGACATTTTTCTTTTTTTTCTTCTTTATTGTATATTTTCTTTCTTTACATTTCAAATGTTATCCCCTTTCCCTGTTCCCCCCTCTCCTGAAAACTCCACATCCCATCCTCCCTCCCCCTGCTTCTATGAGGGTGTTCCTCCACCCACCCATCCACCCACTCCTCCCTCCCCACCCTCGATTCCCCTATACTGAGGCCTTGAGCCTTCATGGAACCAAGGGCTTTTCCTCCCATTGATGCCTGACAAGCCATCATCTGCTACATATGCAGCTGGAGCCATGTGTACTCCTTTGTTGATGGCTTAGTCCCTGTGAGCTCTGAGGGGTCTGGTTGGTTGACATTTCTTAAAGAGCAAAATCATAGATGTCAAGTTTATTCATTGTCCATTACTGTGTATCATGTTATCCACAGCAACATTTCTTATCATTCAGCTTCTTTAAGCCAAAAATCCAGGTAAGCTTAGCTGGGCCATCTCTTAAGTGTCCACTGGGAATACAGTCATCTCGGGGTTGACTTAGGCAGGACCTACTTCAAGGACAGGATTCATACTCTCATGAGCTGTGGATCTGGGGTGTTGCAGTACTTGATAGCTTTGGAGTAAAACAACTTTGGGCTTTTTCATGGGTGCCTCTCTGTATTATAGCTCCTATCACAGTACATAAACGCCAAGGGAACAGAGAAAACAAAACAGGGTGTGCACGGTGGAAGGAACAGCCCTTCTCAAAGTATCACCCTGACTCCTTCTGTAATATTTTGTTAGATTTTTAAACTGAGACAAGTCAGAATCAAATCTAGGAGAAGAGAGTATGCAAAGCCTGATCCACACAGGAGAAGTCATTGGAAGCCATCTCTAGTGTCAGCTGCCACACCGAGTAAATTCCAAACTGTCCAGATTGTGACCTTGATCCGAATCACCTCCTCCCTGGGCTTGTTTTGTTTACCTTCTACTATACTGTAAGAATATGTTCTGGCAGTGGAATAAGGGATCAAAATCCAGCCAGCAGAATCACTGACTAATACCCATGTACTTAGAATTAACTCGTGACCACAGGAAAAGGAGTTACAAGGAGAAGTAAGCCAGTATCCCTCCCCCTTCACAACCCACATACAGAGGAGTGAGCCAGAAGGCCTGCTGCTCTGATTAGGTGAGCATAAGACATGGATATGGTGGGATGAAGCTTGAGCTGTATTGCATCAAGCTGCCCACCATTGAGTGCTGGTGCTCAGAGATCAGAGTCTGGCTCATCCTGAAATCATGTGCTCATCTGTAGTGAGAATGATGGAATTTTTGTTTAAAAAAAAACCACAGGAATATTATGGTTTCGTTTTAATCCCAGGTGTGGGGTCATGGGGATGCTTGCAGCAGATGACTATGATTTGCCTTCTGCACTAGCAGGGGAGTGGTTTTATGAGCTGCAAATAGTTTCTGCGATGGTGTGATATTTAGAAGTCTGGGGACTTTTCAGAAGGTGTTAAATGCTAGGGCCCCTAAAGGTAGGATGAGTTGTGGATTGTTGTTGGGTTGATGGTTGCTTGTTGGCTGTTGGTCACTAATGCTCACTGTTGGTTGTGGTTTGTAAAGTCGTCATGTACAAAGAAAAAACAAGAAGAAATTAGATATAGTGAAGATCAAACTTGCCACCAAGGAACTTGACACCCCTAATCAGCAGGAAGTATAGTCTAATGATAATGTTGCCCCTTTCCAACCTCTGACTTTATTCAGGGATCTTCTTCCTTTCCTCTCTATCCTTTTTTTCTCTCTTATCTAAGGCGATGGGGTTGAAAGAGTGGAAGAAAAAGGATAGAGCAGGCAGAAGAAAGAAGAACCTACAAAGTATCCAAAGACCAGGTACTCTCATCTTCTGGCTGTGAAGTTTTAAAAGGATGCAGACACTTGAAGATTACCTAAAAGGAGCAGCTGTGGCTGAGAGAAGCCTGGATCCCAGATGGAAAGAGAAGCTTTAGGGAGAATCAAGGCCTTTGTCGTGTGCAGAGGAGCCTGCAAGTTAATGTAGAAGACATCTTAAATGCCGGAGTATGTGAATTTTCTCAGTCTCTCCGGGGGACAGATCTGGGACAGCACGGAAGTGGTTGAAGGCTGTAGAGGTTGAGGAAAATCTGCCTTCACTGGGGGTAGTGGAGTTGAGGCTGGATCATGGACAACTATGTTGACACTATCTTGGTTAAGTGACAGAAACCAAATTCCAACAAACCTTGGCAAAATCTGGCACAGAAACATAGACACTGGGTGTGCCTCAGGACTCTCTGTTTATTCTTTGACTCTGTGACTTTGCCAAGAATGTAGACAGAAGCAGACTCACATCTTAGCAAGTTCATCATCACATAGATAGGTCTTCAAGGTCTTATCACAAAATACAAAACATTAATCAGATACTTGCCTATACTGGGCACTGGTAAAGACATTCAGTTTGTAACAAAGAGGAAAATAAGCACCTGCATCCACATGGGAGTGACATACTAGATGAGCCTGGCCCACCCCTGGACAAGGACATCTACAATCTGTCCTCATGGGTATCCAGGAAACTTCTGACTATAGCTCAAGCACCATATACGAGTCCACTTTTTTATACAACATCTCATTGAAAGACCACAATATGGAATGTGGTGGTTTGAATGAGAATGGCCCCCAATTGGCTCATATATTTGAATCGTCATCCCCAGTTGGTAGAGCTCTTTGAGAAGCATTAGGAACTATAGCCTTCTTTGGTGTCATTGGGGGTGGGTGTTGAGGTTTCAAAAGCCTTGTTATTTTCCAGTTAGCTTTCTCTCTACCTTGTTGTTATTGCCTCTACATGTAAGTTCTCAGCTACTGGTCCCGCACCATTCCTGTCTGCCTATTGCCACACTCTTCATTATGATGGTCATGGACCCAACCTCTGAAACTGTAAGTAAATCCTCAATTAAATGCTTTCTTTTATAAGTTGTATAGGTCATGGTGTCTCTTCATAGCAATAGAAAAGTAACAAGATATGGAGGTTACAGTCTACAATTGGACCTTAATTTGCCTTTCTATTTCCTCTGCCAATTTTTGAAAGGATTATTTCACCTCATGAGAGATATATAGCCATGGTTGGCCAATTTCCCTGCTTTAGTACTATGGCAAGGTTGTACGTTATGATAGGAGCACATGATGAGTAATGATATCAAAAGCCAGGGAGTAAAAAGAGAAAGGGGGTCAGGGCTCTGCAATTCTCCTTATGGGCTTATGTACTTGTCTTAGTTGGTATTTTTGCTATAAAGAGACACCAGGACTAAGGTGACCCTTATTTAAAAAAAAAAAAAAGTTAACTAGGGGTTTGATTACAGTTTCAAAGACTTAGTTCATTGTTGTTGTGGTGGGAAGTATGGTAGCAGGTATGACAGGCATGGTGCTGAAGAAGTAGTTGAGAGCTACATCCTGATCTGGAGATAGATAGATAGATAGATAGATAGATAGATAGATAGATAGATAGATAGGTAGATAGATAGATAAGAGAGACAGGGCCTGGTATGAGCTTTTGAAATGTCAAAGCCCACTTCTTTCTGCAAGGCCACACTTTGGAATCTTTCTAGTCCTTTAAGCTCCCTGGTGACTAAGCTTCAAATATATGAGCCTATGAAAGCCATTTGTATTTAAAACACTATAATCCTCAATGATCTGTGAGCCTTACCCTAGTATACCTCAAATGTTCAATCACCTCCTTATAGAATCAAGCCTTTAACTCATGGGCCTTTGGGGGACAGTCATGATCCAAACCACAATACGAGGGACTTAAGAACAAAAGTGCAGATGTGCCCGGGGAACACCACAGGCACAATACTTTTCATCTTAATCGTTTTTTCCAGTCCTTCTCTAATGAGTAGGCTCTAATACTAGTGAAGGAATGCCTTCAGCATCAGAATAGATGACCTTGCCAGCAAGAGTGAGGACAAACAGGCAAAACCAAAAGCTACCTTCTTCCATGTCCTTCTATATAGGCTATGACCAGAAGGTGTGGTCCAGATTTGGGGATTGGTATTATGACCTTAAGTGATCCAATCAAGAAAAATTCATTATAGGTGTGCCCAAGATATGCACATATATACATATACATAGCATATGCACATGCACATGCACATTCACATACACATATATAACATCCCACATATATTTTATAATATATCATATATAAACATATAATATATTACATATGTCATATATAACATATGCATATATATTACATATTATATATCATATATATGTACCCTTCTAACACAGGGAGAGATGTCCTTTCTCTAACTCCCATTTGTTTCCTAGTTTTCTTACCCATGCTCTCCAATCTGAGCCTCTGCTAAGTCCCAGTACACTTTGCTTTGTTGCTGAATGCTCTTGGATCATAACTTGTCACACCATTCAGTAGGACAAGCTATTTGAGGACAAAAATACTCATCTTTTTATGTTTGAAGATCTCCAAAATTCTGTGGGGCTTAGTCTTTATATAACCAGCTTTCATTGGTTTGAACTGAATGTAAGCCTCTCATGATCTGTGCTCTCAGTGAGTCTTGTGTTCAGTGTGACTACTCAGAGGATGTTGGCTTGCACAAAATTCTACTAATAATTTCATTACTGAAGTGTGCTTTCAGGTATATATGACTCACACACATTGCAGAGATGCCCTGTTATAACATGGCCATTGATGCGCTAGCTCACTACTTCAACAGGAAAGTTAAGTGCCAAAGCCTCAGTGTTGCCTTTCTTAGTGGTGAAGAGGCGAAGGAAGGAATGAAACTGAGCCTAAGCCAATCACATGTGCCCTCTTTTGAACTCAGGCAGGCAATAGGAACTAGAAAGGATTTGTGGATTGGCTAAGTTTATGGACAGCCTTGAATTAACTCGTAAGCAGCTCATTCCTGTCACATAAATATACATTGATGCCCTGGTCCCAATCCACTCTGGTAAAGGCTGGGGAAGTCATGGGATAGTGGGTTAGACTCACTGAAACATTAGTAAGGTACAAGTTCCTCAAGCCAGAGACTACACAACTCCAAAGGTAGACAGAAGCAAATGAGATCAACAGAACATGGGAAACAGACTAACAGGAGGGGAAAGGCTCTGAAAACACACAATCCAACTTTGCCTTCCACACTGAGCTATGTAGGGCAAGCTGCTGCCAATCAGGTAAAGGAAGGTACTCACCTAGTACAGGCTGTGTGTGTGTGTGTGTGTATGTGTGTGTGTGTGTGTGTGTGTGTGTGTGTGTGTATTCCAAATAAGAGCTTGCTCAGATACCTACCTGCTACATCCCAGGGAATAGTTAAAACACCAGCCCCATTGAGCATTGGAACATTTTAAAGGAAGGGATAGAATTCCCATTTCTTGATCCATTACAAATGGAGTGGCAGAAAATTCTCCAGCGTTTAGTTCAGAGAGTGCTACCCTGGCAGGCAGGTGTCCAGTTGATTTAATCTGCTTTTCTTTTTGTTTCTACTCTTGTAAACTCCCCATCATTTTCCAGTGACAGCTGAAGGGGCCATTATGTCCCCTCTCCCCCACCTCCCGGGTAGACATGACCTTTCTCTATTAAACTGATTACCCAGGGATAAGAAATTCTGACCCTTAAAATAAAATGTGATGACATTTAAAGCAAAATCCAAGTTCTTTGGGAATTTTCACATTCTTGGGGAGGGATAATTGTGTTAAGAAGTTAGACCTGAGTTGAATTTGTTGTTTGGCACCCTGACAGGCTCTTCCCCCTTTCCCTGTAGCATTATTTGGCAGCCCAGATGTGGAAGCACAGGCGCCATCCCTTTAGAAGGCTTCAGAAGCCGTCCTACTTTTCTCGTTGAAGATCACAGTGTTGATAGTTGATTCAGTTGGCATATGAGTCACTTTAGATGCAGCCTTTCTAAAATTCAACACCCCAAATCTTGGGTGCTCACATTTCAGATGACTGATCTTTAGAATCTGGGAAATGTGTCAAATGGTTTCAGTGAGCCAACATGCTTGCTTTTGTTTTGATTTTCTGCAAACTGCCTGAGAATGGCTAAAGTTTGGAGCCATTGATGGTCTCTTTTCCTGGTGTATTACCGAGTCTGATTTGTTGGTAACTCTGAGCTGTCTAGACATAGGTATCTGTCTGGATTGCAGCCAAGGTCATGCTGGGCAAGTCGGCTAAGTTGGAATGAATGAACACTCCCTTACTCCAAACTCTGAGATTCCAGCTGAGTAGCTAAGTAAACAGGGAAGCTCCGTTCCATGCCCTTCCACGTTTCTCTACCCAGAACTTTCTGCTCTGTCTCATTGGCCAGAATGTGCTACTAGTGTGTCTGCTTCAGTAGCAACAGCTCTCTCTCTAGTCCCCTGTTTGTTGGCTGTCATCTGCCTTTAAATCTGGAAACAGATTTCCATTTGAACTTGGTCTTACATGTTTCATTTAGATTTTATGAGTGATATTTTTACACCTGCTTCTGGGGGTCCATCACTCTGAAAAACACATCTAGGGATGAGTCCTGCGATCCTAGAACTCTCCGTCTTGTGTCTCATTATCTGTGTCACCAGTCTCAGGCAAGCTTCGGATCTTTCTGAAACTCAAGCAGCACAGTTTGAGAATAGATTGGTAGGTGGGGGAGGGGGGTCCAGAACCTCTGCACATTGGTAGAATTGTAAAGAGGATGGTATCGGACTCTTGTCTAAAGCAAGGTCTCTAGCTGTGTGTACTTTAGGCAGCAATGAAGGACTGCATGAATTGGAGTCAATATTTGGCAGACTGAGGCAAGGAGATCTAGCTTGGATGCTAGTTTGGGCTACAAATTGAGAGCAAGTTTCAAAAAAATAAGACAAATGTTGCTTGGGGAGGATCTGAATAAGCTATAAAGCAACAATGGATTGATGTGTTCTTCCCTCACCACATCCTGTGTTTTACACACACACACACACACACACACACACACACACACACACACATGAGAGAGAGGGGGGGAGAGGGAGAGGGAGAGGGAGAGGGGAGGGCGAGAAGGAGAGGGGGGTAGGGAGAGAGAGGGGGTAGGGGGGAGAGGGGGGTAGGGGGGAGAGGGGAAGGGAGGAAGGGGGAGAGGGAGGGGGATGAAGAGAGAGAGAGAGAGAGAGAGAGAGAGAGAGAGAGAGAGAGAGAGAGAGAGAGAGAGAGAGAGAGAAAGTTGTTTCTGGTATTAAAGTAAACAAAGCTCTTGGGAACAGTATTTAACAGGAGACTCCGATGGATGTTGACTTGATTTGCTACAATCAGCTCCTGAGTTTTCAGCTTCTGCAGTGTGAGAGCAGCTGTTGTTGGATTACACAGACCATATTGTGTAAGATAATCAAATACAGGCCCTTTAAATATGCATCTATTCTGTCTATTCTGTTCTTGAGAATTCTAATACTGATGCCAAAAGCCAACAGTAGTCAAGATAACCAATATTTTTATTACAGTGTTTTATACTCGTAATCAGTGTGTATGTGTGTGTATGATAGATATGTATGATGTGTGTAGTCACACATGAAGGCATACACATGCCACAGAGTGCTGTGGAAGTCAGCACAAGATGTCTGTCCTTGCCTCCCCCATATTTTCAGGAAATATATCTGCACTATTTTAGTTACAATCTTTTAAAACAGAACTAAACTAAAAAAATATATACAAGATAGTGAGAACATCAAGAATGTGTTGATTTTTTTCTTTTCTTCAACTTTTCATACATTTCAGCACATGGTGAGTTCTGTCTTCATGTTAATTTTAATTTAAAAAAATCATTAAAAGATGAACACTGAAATCATTGATCTTCATTACTGCCATTTCTAATTCTCCTACAACTTTGAGTGGATCACTCACTTTCTATATTACTGGCTCTCCAGACACAAGCCAGACAGACACTCATGTGTCATTTTTTGCTGCTTGCCCATCACCTTTTTATTGTGCCATGTGAGGGCCACTTCACACAATGCCCTTTTGTGGCATTTACCTTGCTAGGGGCGACAACTACAGTAACCTACCATAGGCTCACTTTCCTTCATTCTAATTATCTTCGATTAATTCTGTCAACTAATATTACATGTGAATTCTTAAAAATAACACTGAGATATTTTGAGACAAAGACTACATTCTTGTAGTCTTATAGTTTATAAATGTGCTTTGAATCTCCCTCTTTTATTTGTAGTAATAATTATTAATTTCTTACTGTATGTGATTTATAAATTAAACTTTATCATAGGTCTGTGTGTACAAGAAAGACCCCATTGTCTGTTGGTATTGCTCATGGTTTCAGAAGTCCACTGGAGATCCCTGTGATGCCCCTGAGGACAAGAAAGAACTGCTGCATATTGTTTTCCTTGAACTAATATTATTTTATCAGCTTACATGCAGTGTTTGGTTTCCAGCAGTATTTTTAAGACCTTCTGATTCAAACATACCTTGCTCCACCACTGAAGACATAAAGCCTCAAACTTGACAAGTCCCCACACAAACTCATTCACGCCACTGCTCTGAGCCTTCAACACTCCGCCATCACTAGTCACACAGGAGTCCTGTAGGGCCTGAGATCTGGTCTGACTCGCCTGCTCTCTTTCTATCTCACACCTCTTTCACCTCGCTTGCCATCTTCATGTCCTTCCCAGTTCCATTGGTGCTTTCCCTCAGCATCCTCTCTGCTTTCTCCTCAAAGGCTGAGGCCTCCCTACTTCCTATCTCAGGCAGTCTGTTGCACTGCAGGCCAAGGGGCACCTTTAAAAGATGAGTTGGAAACATCAACCCCACTGGCTAACTGTCTCTTTGCATAGTTAGGGTTGTTGTTTTTTAAATGTCTCCCTGTGTCTGATCATACTTCAGAGCAACAGAAGAGACACTGGGGTGATACCTCGGTAAATGGGAAGGAGTACTCTTAATAACTGACTTGTACCTACTGTCTAAGGTTAACTACAGCTAAAATTCCAGATCTAGTGTTAGGATGTCTTAGATACAGCCCAAGGCCATAAGAATGCAATAGTTAGAGGGCCAAAAGTTCAGTTATGATGGATTCATCTCCTACCTACTGGACCATCAGTTTCTAGATACTCTTCCTAATTTACTATTGATTAACTAGCATGGCTTGTTAAGAGGGTACAGAATCTACTGTTTGAGGAAAGAGGAAGACTGATTTGATATGTCATGTTCAGCTCTCTATATGAATATCTAAGAATTTGATGATGGTTGAATTTTGGTGCCATTACTTTTCTGTGCACTGTGTTATGCTATAGATCAAGAACCGTATCTCATCCCTCCAAAAGAACCACATTTCCCCAGCATCCCAGTATTTTATATGAGTCCTGATAGATACATATGGGACAAGGCAGGTTCTGAGCAGCATATTTAAGCATAAGAGTCATGCCTAGCATTTCTCTGCCCATTTGCATGACAAATGGCCTGTGGGCATCAGTTGGCATGAACAAGAGTTTCAGAGCTGGGTAGGGTAGACTGGGTACCTGAACTCAGAGAAGAAGCCTGGAGCCTTAACCATAGTAAACACCTCACAGAGCTTTGTATAAATAAATATGAGGGCTGTAAAAAAGTTGGCCACAGCAAAATTTTCTGAACTGTTATCCATGAAAAATGAATCCCCAGTCAGAATCATAATGAGCCCAGGGTAGCGATAGCCCATGTTGCATCGTGTAACTTAATTGCAGTGTGTGGTCTGAACCCAGCACATATGCACTTTGCCCCACATACACATGTCATCATAGCACAAGCACACACCACTAATGAATGCTGCCTCAGACATGTTGGCTGAGATCCCAGACTGTTGCATGTTATGGACCAGAGCATGTTCTTCCTCTCCGTCCAAAGTTCTCTGCTCGTCTATGAACACACGATTTAATTACAGAGAACAAAGACTTTAGCATCTCCCTACCCTCACTCCTCAGCATTTAAGTATCTAATTAGTATATTTTTGGACTGTATTGGGTTAGAATGTTTGGTTTTGAATTTGTTGTTGTTTTGAATTTGAATTTCATTTAAAAATTACCCAGTGAATTTTGTTTGGGATTAGATCAGAATCACCAATAATTTCTGAAATTACCGTAAACCATAAACACACACACAATCATTTTCATCACTGATGATCATTATGATAGTTATTAGTGCACATTTTACTTGTGGATCTATTTTATGTACTTATATACCTGTGATCAAACGCAAATTTCTTGCTAGAAAGAAGCCTCAGGCAAATCTTTAAGCATGCTCCTTCAACCATCCATAGTGTATGTCCATAGTGTATGTCCAGTCATCCTCCTACAGATCTGGCTTAAGTCTTACTTATGTGCTTGGGAAACTTCCTTGGGGGATTAAGGAAGTGATTTGGCATGATGATGGTAACTTATTCCCAGAGGTAGGGAAATTGCAGGAAATATATATATATATATATATATATATATATATATATATATATATATATACACATATATATGCATATATATATATTACATATGTATGTTCTGGAGAGGAGATCCACTTAATTTGGTTCTAAATTGCATCTCAATACCTACCACAGTTCTTAGCACATAATAGGTGCTTAGTATATATCTGATGAATAAAATGGTAGGAGACCTATCCCAAGCTGTAAACCTAGATATTTTCATTTAAGTAAAATTTGTTTTGATAGCAGTTCAAGTACTGACATAAATTCCTACTCTGTCTTCATTACAGATGATCATCATTAAGTGCCTTTGAATCTGTACCAGGGGGGTACTGGTTAGTTCATATTATTGTTCCACCTATAGGGTTGCAGACCCCTTTAGCTCCTTGGGTACTTTCTCTAGCTCCTCCATTGGGAGCCCTGTGATCCATCCAATATCTGACTGTGAGCATACACTTCTGTGTTTGCTAGACCCCGGCATAGCCTCACAAGAGACAGCTAAATCCTTTCAGCAAAATCTTGCTAGGATTATCTGTTTTTAAATGTGTGAGTTAAGTCTAACTTTCTTGGGCTGGCAGATAGCTTAGAGGGCAAAAGCATTTGATCATCAAGCCCCCAAACCAGAATTCAACCTCCAAAACCCATGGTGTAAGATAAAAACTGACAGAGATGAGATGACCGCTGACTGGGGACTCAAGGCCAGGCAAGAAGCAAACACAAGATGATCACCAGTCTGCTACCATGGGGCCCAGACAGGAAGCAAGCCTGAGATGATCACCAGTCCGGTGTCCTCCAGGCTCAATCATACAGATCATGCCCAAGATGGTCCCCGCCCAGTGCTAAACTGCATAGGTGAGGCATAGCATTCCTGAGACCACTCCTGAGACAACCCCAGGATTCTAGGCACCACTAAGAGAAGCAAGTAAGTGATTGAAAAATGGAAGAGAAAGAGAAGCAGAAGGTTGTGGGCATAATGAAGAGAGGCAGAACTGGTGGCTTGAGGGTAGTGAGGAACAGCCTGATGTCAGTAGCCAGTGATACCATCTAAGGCCATCATGAGGTCTTGGTCTGTGCTGTCACTGAGAACCATGTCTGCTCTGTGGGCCTGCAGAAGTGGGAATCTGTTACCACCAAAGGCAAGGCAGATCTGCCTGGTCTGGGATGTTCTGCAGAGAGGGCCATGTTGAAATCTGAGAGCTGTGTAGAACTGTCCACACCTCTCATCTAGGCATTGCAGAAGAGCTGGCCCTGTGGGCATTAGAACAATAGAGCTGACACTGCCTCTTCTCAGCTGCAGAACTTGGGAGAACAGCCCCCACACATTGCCCAGGAAGTACAGTAGAGCCAGCCCTGATTGTGGGAGTTGCAGGTGAGCAGGCCTCAATGGGAGAGATGTCCATACCACTTGTCTGTCATTTGGTATCATGGACAAGGGAGAGATTTTTCTCCAGGCCCAGGGCCTCTCATGACCTGAGGCAAACAGGAGAGCGCAAACAGGAGAGCTGGCACCGGAGTCATGAGAGCAGGAGAGTTGGCCCTGCCCCTCACCTGCTGTAGCACTCTGGAGAGCAGGGGGCCTACACCTTGCCTGGGCAGCACAGAAGAGCTAGCCCTAATAATGTGGGCGTGGGTGAGCTGTCCCAAGGACATGAGAGTTGGAGAATTGGCTCTACCCCTTGCTGGCTGTGGCATTGGATAAGGTAGCCAGGGCAGTGCTGGAGAGCTCAGTCCAGTCATAGGGGTATAAGAGAGCTAGCAGGTTAACCAGCTCAGAGACCTCTCTGGCCCAAGGCTTTAATTTAGCCCACCCCAACATCTATCTCATTGACAAACTGCTGAAGTGAGTGAAGTGACTGACTGGTCCTACAGATCCAAAGCTACAGAATCTCCATGACACAGGCAACAGCAGGATATCTGAGCAAAGTCATCGTGAGGATCCAATATTGAGAGTGTAGCAGAATCCAGAGGCCTCACCCAGACAAATGACTCATTGCAATGATAGCAAATTGCAATTTCAAGCAAAGAAGTGTGGACAAAGGGTATACTGTGGAACACAAGGTAACATACTACAGCTACCACAATGAGATTTTTTGTTGTTGTTTTTTTCTTTTGTGGGGTCGGTTGCAAGGGCAGAGGTACAGGGGATGGGGAGATGACTGGGATTGGGGTGCCTGATGTTAAAATCACAAAGAATCAATAAAAAGTTAAAAAGAAAAATAAAGATAAGAACTGACTCTAAAAAGTCCACGTGCATGAACCTGTGCATTCACATGTGCACTCGTGCGTGCACACACACACACACACACACACACACACACACACACATACACACACATACACCTCATACATACAGAATTCAAATAATTAAAAATAAATATATGCAGTTTTTCTTTATAAATTAGGTGACTTGGTATTTTCCAATAGAGGCAAACTGGCATTCTGTCAGGGAAATATAGATAAAACTCTTGGATACAGTCTTAGCTTCCAAGATGATGGCATTCTGGTGGGCCAGGGTAATATGGTTCTGGTGTTGGCCTGAATCTTGGATCAAACCTAGATTCAGTAGAAAGCCAGTAGCTCTGAGTTTTGGACAAGGGCTCCAGGCTCCAATACAGAACAGCATCATGGAAGCTTTGGCACACAGAATTCTGTAGCTTTGTCAATGTCCTTCTGACGAGATTCAGCCAGGTATGTGCTGAGCCCTGGGGACATCTTATCACACATCTCTTCAACTTTGTCACATTCATTCATTCCTCTAGTGTTTGTGCCCTTCCCTGGGATCTGGAGAGGCTAATACTCTAATAAGCTCATCGGTGCCTTCATCAGGCACCTGGTAAGTGGAATAGCATTGTTCTGAGGCACTGTCGGTTTTGCTTCAACTCATTTAACTTTTCCATAATTCTTTTTCCTTATTCTCTCATTTACTGGGAGAGCATCACTGCCACTGTTCCCAGTGACTATCACATGACCCCTGAAATATCACTCTGGGACACACATATCTGATTCTCTTGTATATGAAATCAGGGCAAATGAAGAGGAGGAAGTAAGGGAAAAATTGTGGGATTTGCTTGGGGGCTCACTTTTGATATTAAGAATGTGAAAGCTGAATTTGGTTTTTCTAACATTTGTTTTGGAAAGGATGTAAATGGTTGAATCTAACATGCTCTTAATTCATTAGAGGAAGTTTTCTGAAAGAAGTTCCTCATATTGAAAGTGAAAAGGGTTTAAAAGTATATTTTTCAAATATACTTTGGGCTATTTCAAACACTGTTGGCTCCATACCAGATTCTGAGTGGAAAGGGACACCTCTGGCTTCAACAACCTTCCATGAACATGTCCCATGTCTGGATTTCTAATACCAATCTGCCTTGACTTTTCTATTCACGTTCTACTCTTTGTTTTGAAGGAAGACCACTTGTGCATGGGTCAAGGGGTAAATTCCAAGGTTATGTCTTAAATTATGGGAAGTGGGTGCTCATATTCCCTCTCGTTCCTGATCATTGTCATGTTCTGGGCTAAGCATGTGCCCAAGAATCAAGGGAGTGATCTAAAAAGCTGGCATATGGCTATGTTCAGTTGACCTGAAACCAATTATGAGATTTTAAAAAAGTTTTTAACAGATCAGAGAGAAGTGAAGGACATGTCAAAGCCAGGTTCTTGCTGCTCATGCAGAGTGCCTGGTGTGTGTGGGCACCTGCCAGAATCTCATGCCAGAGCTGGTACTCAGACAGCCTTTTTCTTGCCATCGTCCTAATCTGGGTGCTTCAGGGTCCCTCTGAGTCTGTCTGTACGCATGTCTGGCCTTCTTCCTCACATCCACCCGCTGCTTCTATTGGTAATAAACATTGTTCTGCTTGCCCTCATGGCCTCCTTTCACATCGCTGTAAAGGAAGCCAGGAGGAGAAGATGAGTCATCTTTTCTTTCAGATCTCTCATAGCAGTTCTACTCAGATTACACCAAGCCAGGGATTTGATGTAGGCAGTGAAGAGACTGAATCCATTTAAGGATGGAGGCTAGAGAGAGCATTGATTAGGAAAACCTCTAGAATCCAGAGGTGTTTGTTTGTTTGTTTGTTTGTTTGTTTGTTTGTTTATGCTTCACCTATCTCTGAGATTCCCTACCTCTAAAAAGATAAAGGCTTCAGGCCACCAGTATGGCTCTTTTCATTAGCTGTAATTACATTTACTCTTTTTTTCTTCTTTTGCTGAACAAATTCTCCATAAAGGTTATTCAGGTTAATACTTAAAAGTGTGTTCAAAGTGCTGAGTTATAGAGGTTTACAAAATGACCAGTACTCATGTGACAGGAGCCCGCCCCCAGATGGACTCTATCTTGAACTTGCATTTGTACCGAATGAATCAGTTCCCCACAGAAGAGAGTAGGAGGAGGAAGTGCCACAGAGGAGAGAGTATTGGTCATCTCTTGCTTGTTTAATGGCTCTTGGCCGCATCTTACTCCAAATCCTATCGCTCTTGGATGACATCCTTTCTGAGAATAAGATGTAGCAGTGCGTAGAAGGAGATGAGGTTGGGATGGGATCCAAATGCCATTCTTTTGAAGTCTCTCTGGCTGAATTAGTTCTGGGATCCAGGCAGGGAAATATCATAACTGAAGTGAAGAACTTTTCCATTTAACATAAACAAATTTAATTAGAAACTGTGGAGACGCTGTTCTGGGCCAGATACTGACCAGGTGCACGGGATATGGAGATGAAAGATGAGCAGTTTCTGTTCTCAGGAACTTGGATGTCTGTGATAGCCTCCAAGTGTGGGTGTAATAAATTTATGATAAATCACTTCACACTAGGGGTGGTATGTGGCTTGAAGGAGGTGACAGAAAATTGCTGTGTCATTCTAGGCACTACACACTCTTTAACTCTGAGTACAACGGCAGCCTGCCACCCGTTGATCCTGGAGGTCAGCCAATGAATGAATTTGAGAGTCAGGGAGAGAGTCAGGGGTAACAGGTGTGAGAAGACAGAACCAAAGCAAAAGGAAAGGACGAGACAGACCGAAAGGCCAGAGATTCGGAAAAGTGTAATGGACAGACTGGGACAATCTGGGTGGCTTTTTTTCTTTTAATCATCAACTAGGTCTTAGATGATTCTAGGGCCAAATAAGAAGACAAAAGATGATGTAGCTTTTTGTTGTGTGTCTGTCTAAAGTTTAAAACACTGTTTTGATGGAAATTATTTATTTTAGAACTGTCTTTTGGGTTTAAAATCTTCCTTATGGCAACAGACAAAAAATTGGCAGAATAAAGAGTTGAGGACTACGGATCAGCGCCGGGGTAGCGGGAGCGCAGGGTTGCCTGACACCCGCCAGCTACCCACGACCCCCGCCTCAAGATTTTGGGACTGCTGGTGAATGGAACACAGCTTCAGCTCCAATCCAATTGTGCGGAACCTGAGACTGCATTAGTTAGGGAAGCAGAAACCGGCCTGAGTAGGGCCACAGGCCTCATCCGGCCGGATCAGCGCCGGGGTAGCGGGAGCGCAGGGTTGCCTGACACCCGCCAGCTACCCGCGACCCCCGCCGCAGGACTTTGGGACTGCTGGTGAGTGGAACACAGCTTCTGCTCCAGTCCAATCATGCGGGACCTGAGACTGCTCTGGTTGGGGAGAGAGAAATCCGGCCTACATAGGGCCACAACCCTCTTCCGGTCAGAAAAGCACCGGGGCAGCTGGGGCGCAGGGTCTGCTGACACTCGCCAGCTACCCACAACACCCGCCACAGGATCTTAAGACTTCTGGTGAGTGGAGCACAGCTTCTGCTCCAATCCAATTGCGCTGGACCTGAGACTGCATTAGTTAGGGAAGCAGAAACCGGCCTGAGTAGGACCACAGGCCTCACCCGGCTGGATCAGCGCCGGGGTAGCGGGAGCGCAGGGTTGCCTGACACCCGCCAGCTACCCACGACCCCCGCCGCAGGATTTTGGGACTGCTGGTGAGTGGAACACAGCTTCAGCTCCAATCCAATTGCGCGGGACCTGAGACTGCATTAGTTAGGGAAGCAGAAACCGGCCTGAGTAGGGCCACAGGCCTCATCCGGCCGGATCAGCACCGGGGTAGCGGGAGCGCAGGGTTGCCTGACACCCGCCAGCTACCCACGACCCCCGCCGCAGGATTTTGGGACTACTGGTGAGTGGAACACAGCTTCTGCTCCAATCCAATTGTGCGGGACCTGAGACTGCATTAGTTAGGGAAGCAGAAACCGGCCTGAGTAGGGCCACAGGCCTCATCCGGCCGGATCAGCGCAGGGGTAGCGGGAGCGCAGGGTTGCCTGACACCTGCCAGCTACCCACGACCCCCACCGCAGGATTTTGGGACTGCTGGTGAGTGGAACACAGCTTCTGTTCCAGTCCAATCACGCGGGACCTGAGACTGCTCTGGTTGGGGGGAGAGAAATCTGGCCTACATAGGGCCACAACCCTCTTCCGGTCAGAAAAGCACCGGGGCAGCTGGGGCGCAGGGTCGGCTGACACTCACCAGCTACCCACAACACCCACCACAGGATCTTAAGACTTCTGGAGAGTGGAACACAGCTTCTGCTCCAATCCAATTGCACGCGGGACCAGAGACTGCATTAGTTAGGGAAGCAGAAAAACGGCCTGTGTAGGACCACAGGCCTCTTCCGGCTGGACCAGCACCGGGGTACGGTCAGCTACCCAATACCCCCGCCGCAGGATTTAGAGACTGCTGGTGAGTGGAACACAGCTACTGCTCCAATCTTTAAACAGTGACAACGATAACAACTAACCCCAGAGATTACCAGATGGTGAAAGGTAAACGTAATAATCTTACTAACAGAAACCAAGACCACTCACCATCATCAGAACCCAGCACCCCCACTTTGCCCAGTCCAGGGAACCCCAACACACCGGAAAAGCTAGACACGGATTTAAAAGCATATCTCCTGATGATGATAGAGAACTTCAAGAAGGACTTTAATAACACACTTAAAGAAATGCAGGAGAACACTGCTAAACAGGCAGAAGACAATAAAGAGAAAGCACAAAAATCCCTTAAAGAATTGCAGGAGAACACTGCTAAAGAGTTACAAATCCTTAAAGAAAAACACGATAACATAATCAAACAGGTAGAAGTCCTTACAGAAAAACAGGAAAACACATCCAAACAGATAATGGAAATGAACAAAACCATACTAGACCTAAAAAGGGAAGTAGACACAATAAAGAAAACCCAAAATGAGGCAACACTGGAGATAGAAACCCTAGGAAAGAAATCTGGAACCATAGATACGAGCATCAGCAACAGAATACAAGAGATGGAAGAGAGAATCTCAGGTGCAGAAGATTCCATAGAGAACATCGGCACAACAATCAAGGAAAATGTAAAATGCAAAAAGATCCTAACTCAAAACATCCAAGAAATACAGGACGCAATGAGAAGACCAAACCTACGGATAATAGGAGTGGATGAGAATGAAGATTTTCAACTCAAAGGACCAGCAAACATCTTCAACAAAATTATAGAAGAAAACTTCCCAAATCTAAAGAAAGAGATGCCCATGAACATACAAGAAGCCTACAGAACTCCAAATAGACTGGACCAGAAAAGAAATACCTCCCGACACATAATAATCAGAGCAACAAATGCTCTAAATAAAGATAGAATACTAAAAGCAGTAAGAGAAAAAGGCCAAGTAACATATAAAGGCAAGCCTATCAGAATTACACCAGATTTTTCACCAGAGACTATGAAAGCCAGAAGATCCTGGACGGATGTTATACAGACACTAAAAGAACACAAAGTACAGCCCAGGCTACTATACCCAGCCAAACTCTCAATTAACATAGATGGAGAAACCAAAGTATTCCACGACAAAACCAAATTCACACATTATCTCTCCACGAATCCAGCCCTTCAAAGGATAATAACAGAAAAAAACCAATACAAGGACAGGAACCACGCCCTAGAAACAACAAGAAGGTAATCCCTCAACAAACCTAAAAGAAGACAGCCACAAGAACAAAATGCCAACTTTAACAACAAAAATAACAGGAAACAACAATTACTTTTCCTTAATATCTCTTAATATCAATGGACTCAACTCCCCGATAAAAAGACATAGACTAACAAACTGGCTACACAAACAAGACCCAACATTTTGCTGCTTACAGGAAACTCATCTCAGAGAAAAGGATAGACACTACCTCAGAATGAAAGGCTGGAAAACAATTTTCCAAGCAAATGGCATGAAGAAACAAGCTGGAGTAGCCATTCTAATATCTGATAAGATTGACTTCCAACCCAAAGTCATTAAAAAAGACAGGGAGGGACACTTCATACTCATCAAAGGTAAAATCCTCCAAGAGGAACTATCAATCCTGAATATCTATGCTCCAAATACAAAGGCAGCCACATTCATTAAAGAAAATTTAGTAAAGCTCAAAGCACACATTGCACCTCATACAATAATAGTGGGAGACTTCAACACACCACTTTCACCAATGGACAGATCATGGAAACAGAAACTAAACAGGGACACAGTGAAACTAAGAGAAATTATGAATCAAATGGATCTGGCAGATATCTACAGAACATTCTATCCTAAAACAAAAGGATATACCTTCTTCTCAGCACCTCATGGTACCTTCTCCAAAATTGACCACATAATTGGTCACAAAGCAGGCCTCAACAGATATAAAAATATTGAAATTGTCCCATGCATCCTATCAGATCACCATGGCCTAAGGCTGATCTTCAATAACAAAATAAATAATAGAAAGCCAACCTTCACGTGGAAACTGAACAACACTCTTCTCAATGATACCTTGGTCAAGGAAGGAATAAAGAAAGAAATTAAGGACTTTTTAGAGTTCAATGAAAATGAAGCCACAACATACCCAAACTTATGGGACGCAATGAAAGCATTTCTAAGAGGAAAACTCATAGCTCTGAGTGCCTCCAAAAGGAAACTAGAGAGAGCACACATTAGCAGCTTGACAACACACCTAAAAGCACTAGAACAAAAGGAAGCAAATTCACCCAAGAGGAGTAGACGGCAGGAAATAATCAAACTCAGGGGTGAAATCAACCAAGTGGAAACAAGAAAAACTATTCAAAGAATCAACCAATCAAGGAGCTGGTTCTTTGAGAAAATCAACAAGATAGATAAACCCTTAGCCAGACTCACTAGAGGGCACAGGGAAAGCATCCTAATTAACAAAATCAGAAATGAAAAAGGAGACATAACAACAGATCCTGAAGACATCCAAAACACCATCAGATCCTTCTACCAAAGGCTATACTCAACAAAACTGGAGAACCTGGATGAAATGGACAAGTTCCTAGACAGATACCAGGTACCAAAGTTGAATCAAGATCAGGTTAATGATCTAAACAGCCCTATATCCCCCAAAGAAATAGAAGCAGTCATTAATAGTCTCCCAACTAAAAAAAGCCCAGGACCAGATGGGTTTAGTGCAGAGTTCTATCAGACCTTCAAAGAAGATCTAATCCCAGTTCTTCACAAACTATTCCACAAAATAGAAACAGAAGGTACTCTACCCAACTCATTCTATGAAGCCACAATTACTCTGATACCTAAACCACAAAAAGACCCAACAAAGATAGAAAACTTCAGACCAATATCCCTTATGAATATTGATGCAAAAATCCTCAATAAAGTTCTTGCTAACCGAATCCAAGAACACATCAAAACAATCATCCATCCTGACCAAGTAGGTTTCATCCCAGGGATGCAGGGATGGTTCAATATACGGAAATCCATCAACGTAATCCAGTATATAAACAAACTCAAAGACAAAAACCACATGGTCATCTCCTTAGATGCGGAAAAAGCATTTGACAAGATCCAACACCCATTCATGATAAAAGTCTTGGAAAGATCAGGAATTCAAGGCCCATACCTAAACATGATAAAAGCAATCTACAGCAAACCAGTAGCCAACATCAAAGTAAATGGTGAGAAGCTTGAAGCAATCCCTCTAAAATCAGGGACTAGACAAGGCTGTCCACTTTCTCCATACCTATTCAACATTGTACTTGAAGTCCTAGCCAGAGCAATTCGACAACAAAAGGAGATCAAAGGGATACAAATTGGAAAAGATGAAGTCAAAATATCACTTTTTGCAGATGATATGATAGTATATATAAGTGACCCTAAAAATTCCACCAGAGAACTCCTAAGCCTGATAAACAGCTTCGGTGAAGTAGCTGGATATAAAATTAACTCAAACAAATCAATGGCCTTTCTCTACACAAAGAATAAACAGGCTGAGAAAGAAATTAGGGAAACAACACCCTTCTCAATAGTCACAAATAATATAAAATATCTTGGCGTGACTCTAACTAAGGAAGTGAAAGATCTGTATAATAAAAACTTCAAGTCTCTGAAGAAAGAAATTATAGAAGATCTCAGAAGATGGAAAGATCTCCCATGCTCATGGATTGGCAGGATCAACATTGTAAAAATGGCTATCTTGCCAAAAGCAATCTACAGATTCAATGCAATCCCCATCAAAATTCCAAATCAATTCTTCAACGAATTAGAAAGTGCAATCTGCAAATTCATCTGGAATAACAAAAAACCTAGGATAGCAAAAACTCTTCTCAAGGATAAAAGAACCTCTGGTGGAATCACCATGCCGGACCTAAAGCTCTACTACAGAGCAATTGTGATAAAAACTGCATGGTACTGGTATAGTGACAGACAAATAGACCAATGGAATAGAATTGAAGACCCAGAAATGAACCCACACACCTATGGTCACTTGATCTTCGACAAGGGAGCTAAAAGCATCCAG
Source organism: Mus caroli (assembly GCF_978045245.1). Lineage (NCBI taxonomy): Eukaryota > Metazoa > Chordata > Mammalia > Rodentia > Muridae > Mus > Mus caroli. Next base: position 20,185,930 of record NW_028227266.1, read on the forward strand.
TGGAAGAAAGACAGCATTTTCAACAAATGGTGCTGGCACAACTGGTTGTTAACATGTAGAAGAATGCGAATCGATCCATTCCTATCTCCTTGTACTAAGGTCAAGTCTAAGTGGATCAAGGAACTTCACATAAAACCAGAGACACTGAAACTTATAGAGGAGAAAGTGGGGAAAAGCCTTGAAGATATGGGCACAGGGGAAAAATTCCTGAATAGAACAGTAATGGCTTGTGCTGTAAGATCGAGAATTGACAAGTGGGACCTCATGAAACTACAAAGCTTCTGCAAGGCTAAAGACACCATCAATAAGACAAAAAAACCACCAACAGATTGGGAAAGGATCTTCACCTATCCTAAATCAGATAAGGGACTAATATCCAATATATATAAAGAACTCAAGAAGGTGGACTCCAGAAAGTCAAATAACCCCATTAAAAAATGGGGCTCAGAACTGAACAAAGAATTCTCACCTGAGGAATACCGAATGGCAGAGAAGCACCTGAAAAAATGTTCAACATCCTTAATCATCAGGGAAATGCAAATCAAAACAACCCTGAGATTCCACCTCACACCAGTCAGAATGGCTAAGATGAAAAATTCAGGTGACAGCAGATGCTGGCGAGGATGTGGAGAAAGAGGAACACTCCTCCATTGTTGGTGGGATTGCAAGCTTGTACAACCACTCTGGAAATCAGTCTGGCGGTTCCTCAGAAAATTGGACATAGTACTACCGGAGGATCCAGCAATACCTCTCCTGGGCATATATCCAGAAGATGTCCCAACTGGTAAAAAGGACACATGCTCCACTATGTTCATAGCAGCCCTATTTATAATAGCCAGAAGCTGGAAAGAACCCAGATGTCCCTCAACAGAGGAATGGATACAGAAATTATGGTACATTTATACAATGGAGTACTACTCAGCTATTAAAAAGAATGAATTTATGAAATTCCTAGCCAAATGGATGGACCTGGAGGGCATCATCTTGAGTGAAGTAACACAATCACAAAAGAACTCACACAATATGTATTCATTGATAAGTGGATATTAGCCCAAAACTTAGGATACCCAAGATATAATATACAATTTGCTAAACGCATGAAACTCAAGAAGAATGAAGACCAAAGTGTGGACACTGTGCACCTTCTTAGAATTGGGAACAAAACACCCAGGGAAGGAGTTACAGAGACAAAGTTCGTAGCTGTGATGAAAGGATGGACCATTTAGAGACTGCTGTATCCAGGGATCCGTCCCATAATCAGCTTCTAAACGCTGACACCATTGCATACACTAGCAAGATTTTGCTGAAAGGACCCAAATATAGCTGTCTCTTGTGAGACGATGCCGGGGCCTAGCAAACACAGGAGTGGATGTTCACAGTCAGCTATTGGATGTATCACAGGGCTCCCAATGGAGAAGCTAGAGAAAGTACCCAAGGAGCTAAAGGGATCTGCAACCCTATTGTTGGAACAACATGATGTACTAACCAGAACCCTGGAGTTCTTGTCTCTAGCTGCATATGTATCGAAAGATGGCCTAGTCGGCCATCAATGGAAAGAGAGGCCCATTGGACTTGCAAACTTTATATGCCCCAATATAGGGGAATGCCAGGGCCAAAAGAATGGGAATGGGTGGGTAGGGAAGTGGGGGGCGCTATGGGGGACTTTTGGGATAGTATTGGAAATGTAATTGAGGAAAATATGTAATAAAAATATATATATAAAAAAAAAAAAAGAGTTGAGGACTGAGTCCCTCAGGCTGCATCCTCCTCATCTGAAGAGCCTAGAAACTAAGAAGCGCAGCTGACGGAGTGAGAAGTTAGTCACCTGTTCCTGTCTGGGGTTCCCTTGCCTGCTGGCACAGTGAGACATTTGATGGATGCTAAGTACTTCCATGTTTGTTGTGTGGAGTCTGAAAAAGGCACAACACGAGAATCCAAAATAAAAGTGTCTCTCATACTTTACACATGTAATACATTCAGGAGTTTGGGTTCAGGAAAGCTGGCCTGAGGAGAGAGGGCCAGACCTGAGTTTAGGCAGCTACACAGAAAGAAGACAGGACAAAGCATGCATGAGTCATAATCTCCACTTGGAGTTAAAAACAACCCCTGTCTTCTTCAATGACATAATCCACCAGCCAGCTAGCAGGCAGCTCAGAAAAGAGCTTCCCCATCAACTATGAGGAAATCATCTTCAGTTTGTAAAGAGAAGTAAGTAATAATTGTTCACTACCATTTTCCAAAGTTAGATATCTACCCTGAGAGTACAAAAGTCCAAGACATTGATCATTGCTTTTGGAGGCTGAAAAAGCCAAATGCCCTCTCCCTGGTGACCCAACAGAGGCCCAAGGGAAGAGCTGGTCTTTGGGGGACGGCCATTGTGCTATTTACTGTGTCTTCCACAGCTCTCTTCTATATTCATGGCCATGGCTAGCCTCACTGAAAGCTGAGGCAGCACCCAGTTACCCAGGAGCAGTGTCTTTTACTGCTGCCATATTACTATGACTAGGGACTAAACAGTGCTTCCTCAAAGCCACTATTCACATCTTAAAGTCCTAACCCCCAGCTTGAATCTGTATGGAGACTGGGGCTTTAAAGAGGTAACTGAGGTCCTAAGAGTCACGAGGGTAGATCCCATATTGTCCTTGTAAATGTCTATAAAAAGTATCCTTAAAAGAAGAAACATCACTGTAGAGGGTTGTTTGCCTCTTCAATGGCCTCCATGTGAAGCCACAGGAAGAAGTTGGCTGTCTATAAGCCAGAGAGTCTTCACAGAAACTGGTAACCTGGCACTTTGATCCAAGACTTCCCAGCCTTCACAATTATGAGAAACATTTTTTTATACTTAAACTACAACATAACAAAGACCACTCAGTCCTTAGCATTTCATTATAGTGGCCAAGTAGACTGAATGCCTGGTTGTCAGCTTGAAGCCCTGTTTAGGTAGGTTTAGGAGGTATGGTCTTGCTGGAGGAGGTATGTCACTGGGCTTGGGCTTTGAACCAAAAGACCAAACAAACACTTCTGTCTTAGTTACTTTTCTATTGCTGTGAAGAGACACCAGGATCAAGACAATGTATAGAAGCAAGCATTTAATTTGGGGCTCACAGTTCCAGAGGGTAGTAGAATCCTTGGCTATCAGAGGGGAAACATGGCAGCAGGCAGGCATGCCTGGCTCTGGAGCAGTAGCTGAGACTTTATATCTTGAGGTAACAACCATGAGTCAGAGATAACTAAGTGGAAATGGCTTGATTTTTTGAAACTCCAAAGCCCATCTCCAGTGGCACAGCTCCTCCAGCAAGACTGCACTTTTAATTCTTCCCCCAAGCAGTTCTACCAACTGGGGGCCCAGGGATTTGAACATCTGAACCTTTGGGATCATTCTCATGCAAACCGCCACACCTTCTTTCTATAATTTGCTTTGGTCATGGAGTTTTATCACAGCAATAAAATAGTAACTAATATAGTATGTGTATGCTTTTTATGTATGTGGATATGTACATGCATGAGCTTATGTGTATAAGAGGTTAATGTCAGTGTCTTCTTAGACAATGTCCACCTTATTTATTGAGGCAAATACGTACCTCAGGAGGTACAGGACAGGAAGCCAGGAAGTGGAAGGTCATATATTGATATGCCAGGTCTGCTGGGCTTAAAAACCAGACTGCTCATGTTGGCTCTGCCCTTTGTACAAGCTAGTCGTATCAGGCAGTGTTTGTTTACTTCTTCCTATAACATTTCACTTTTGTCATAGATCTCAATGCCACGTAATTCCCCAGGGGAGGGGGGTGTTGGGGGGGTGAGGGGTGGGGTAGAGGAGGGTGCGAGGACTATTTGGAGATTCATCAAGAGTCGATGTGTGTATAATTCCAGTTTTGAAAGAGTAAAGAGAGAACAAAGGAGAGTGTGTTGTTTATGTCACATTACCATGAGTTTGGAAGACTGACTCTCAGCACTAAGCCACTCTGAGCAGAAGGATGATGGGTGCTGTGTGCTCTATAGATTTTGGACACTTTTGTGTTACATTCTCAGCGCTTATAAACATAAGCACCATTTTCAACCATGGAAGGCATGACTTGTCTTCGTCTTGCAGCACTTACTACTGTGCTCAGCTTCAGCACAGGGGAACCTGGAGAGTTTCTCATACAAAAACATGGGCACCAAGGTTGAAGCCCTGGAGACCACAGAAACCAATGGCAGGAGGTGACCCTGTGTGATCCCATTACAGACAACTGGTGTGGAGAAGGGGGTGATAACACTGGTTCAGTTCCAGGCCTAACTGGGGAACAATTGAAATGATTACCATATGGAGCCCCTGTGGAGACTAGAGGTGGTCTGGAGTCAGAGCAACCATGGCTCTAGTGCCCTTGCCTGTGTCTCTCAGGTTCACGAGAAAGAACACTTCTAGGACCTCTGGAGAAATCCAGAGACCCAAAAGTATCTCAGTAACAAGTGATAGAGTGACCTCCAGAAGCAGAGTGGTACCTCCGCGGGTCGCCTTGTCCAACAGCACAGTGCTGAGGAGTGTGTGGCCGAGATGGGTGGCGTGCTCTCTGGTTTTCTTGGCAATGGGCTCTGTTCTTTACTTATGTCTTCTGAAGTGCCATTTTTGGCCAAAGCACATGGGAGAAATACTATATGTTGAGGAAAAGGAAATAGGAGTGTTTCCACTGCCTCCCCTGTCCCCCATCCCAGATTCATAATGAAAAGTATGAACAGTAGAGCGCTAGGATTTCTTTATAGGGAAAACATGATGAATGAAAGCTGCTTTTAAGTGTGAGAATACACTGGAGGAGCCCTTGCTAATTGGAAAGTCAAAGAGCTATTGTGTTCTCGAGGGGAACTTTGCAGGCAGGTGGTGACCTGAAAAGAGAAGTATTTCTAGAAGGTTCCCAGTTTACAGACAAGGCTCCCTCCTAAGTTGATGTTGGAGAGGTGTCTGAAGGGATGGTGTAGTCTGTAGACGCTTAATCCTATGCTCATTTGTCTGCATTTGCCTGTCGATTTTGTAACTCTTAGAAGAGAGCCTGCTGAGCTTGCTGGCTTGCTCCTTCAGCAATGACTGAGCGTCTGCACTGTACACGGAGAGGACATAGAAACATGCCTTACTTGTGCTCATTACATGGAATAGTAGTAGTCTGAGTGGTGGCTGCCAAAGATCTGTCCTAGAACCTTCATGTGTGACCTTACTCAGAAAAAAATGTCTCCATAGATGGGATTATTGTAGTAAGGAGATTATTTTAGATTTCTATAAATCCAGTGGCAAAGATCTTTGTGTGAGATATGTCCATGAGAAACAGAATAGAAAAGTGTGTGACCTCAAAGGCAGATGGGAGAGAGATCGCCACAGGCCAGGGCAAGGGAGGCTGCAGCTCCCAACAGCTAGAAAAGACAAGGAACTGCCACAGCTCTAGAACCTCCAAAGTGAGGGTGGCCCTGCTCACAATTGTGACTTATAGTTTTTGCTTCAGATTAGAGAGTGAACATATTTGTTGATTTTTAAGCCATTTAATCTGTGGCTGTTTGTTATGCCAGGAAACGAAAGCACACACACATAACTACCCGTATGTAGCTTCACATGTGAGAGATATCAGAGGCATCGGTGTAAAGGCAGACAAGAATATGCAGGATCACATGGAACAGAAGATTCTCCAGGGAGCAGAGACATTACACCCCGCACTGAAGCAGTGGTGAGGGCTATTTTAGGAGAAGGAGAGGGAGCTCCTGAGTTGAAGACACTGAAGCTGAGACTGCAGGATAAGATGCTCTACCGTCAATGGGCACTTGCTCCACCCAAGATGGTGTGCTAGGGGCTTCACACAGTGCCCTATTTAAAACCCTTTCAGGTAAGCGCACGACTATCTCCATTTTTTCAGATTAAAAGAAAACCCTCAACCCCCCCCCCAAACAAAAAACAAACAAACAAAAAAAAAACCGAAAACTACCTGAGACTCGGAGAGAGGATTATTATAAATTTCAACCTAGCAGGAGTTAGCACTGGATCCAGTCCTGAGCTGATTCTAAAACCCAATTTTTCACATCTATGTCTTCTCTTCTTTAGGCTGTGGGATGCCAGTAAGCAACATAGAGCTTGGTGTTCTGGGCGGAGGTGCCAATCCTGGGGCTTGGCACATGTGATGTATGCAGTAACCTCGTAAGGATGGCTCCACTGAAGTTCAACTTTTTCCACCCTTTCATTTTTCTCATATTTTGACCAGGTTTTTCTCCTCTCTCAACTCCTCCCTGTTCCTTCCCAACTCCCTACCCATCCAACTTCATGTTCTCTCTCACTTTCAAAAACAAAAATATAAAATAAATAAAACACCTAATAAGATAAGAAATAACAAACAAAACAAAATGAAACAACAACAAAAAACCCAGAATCAAAACAAAATTAAGAAAACACACACACACACACAAACCAAAAACCCAACAAAAAAAATTGAGTCTGCTTTGTGTTGGCCCAATCTGTCCTGCAGGCCGGACCTGTCCTGCAGCACGAGTGACACCCCAGCATGATTGATCTACCCATTGACACCCCATTGAATAAAACTGATTTGCCATTTGCCAGAAGGTGTCATCTGCAAAGAGATTCTTGGTTAGGGTTGGGAATTCGCACACTTCCCTCTCTCAGTGCTGGGACCCTGTCTAGCTTGAACCTGTGAAAATCTTGTGTTTGCTGCCACAGTCTCTGTGAATTCGTGTGTGCACCAGTGTATAGATGGCACTGTTTCCTTGGGGTCATCCATCACCTCTGGCTCCGCCTCCTCTTCTGAACATTGTCCAGTTGTGAGTTTCTGTGTTAATTCCCATCTACTTCAAGAAGAAGCTTTTCCAATGAGGGCCAAGTGAGGCACTGATGCAGAGGAGAGATTTTATTGCTATATTTCAGCAAAATAATATTATTAGAATTTCCCCTAGGTCTGTGACAGACTTAGTCTCAGGTGCTTGGCCAGTTTAGCAATGTCATGTGTGGGTTCCATCTCTTAGAATAGGCCTGAAAGTCAATCAAAAGTTACTAGTTATTACTGCAACATTTGTGTCACTACTGTACCAGTGTATCTTGCAGGCAGGTCACTGTTGCAGGTCACAGGTTTGTAGCTGCATGGTACTCATGATTACCTTTCTCACCCAGTAGCATGCATGTGACCTTCCGGCACCATGGACACTAGCCAGCATGGGTGAAGCTTCTAGTTGCATACCGGCTTGACTTCTCCATAGTCAATGACTTAAGAAAATGGTATCTTTAGCTATAGAGCCTTACCATCAGGCTGTGGAGAACAATCAATAACCTTAGCAATAGCCTGTGATGTTTGAGGGTAATTGATAGTTGGGAGCTAATGACTCAACAAGACACAACCTATTCTTAGCACTGGAAGTTTTATTGGGTGGCATAAGATGTCTAGTTAGGGCATTGTTTCCCTTATTATGTGGCTACTTCACTTAAGTTGCATGTATTATTACACATATATGCACATACAATGATAGATATGTGTTTGCATGTATATATATTTATACATGAAGTTTCTACAGTATTAGGTTTCCATACAGTTTTTAAGAAGGTCTTTAGCATTAGCTGTCCCTCACCCAATTCCTCCTTTTGTTTTGTAAAAGGAGAGTTCATAACAACAACAACAACAATAACAACAACAACAACAACAACAAACCCTACATCTTTTATAAATCAAGTCTTCGTCTGGGATTTTTCTGACAATAACACTGAGACAAGTATGCTGGTGGAGATAGTCCAAGGAAACATTGGTAGGATGTAGACAAGGAAGGAAGGTCATCCAGGTTAAGGGTTCAGAGTCAAGAAGTCCATCAGTGTGGTCCCCAAAAGCTAGTCCTGCTGAGCAGGTGTAGGAGCTGGTGCAGGCTTGGCATGGAGTTGGATGTATTCAGCCTTATAGATACATTTCCACACTATAAGCTTCATGCTGGGTGATGCTCTTGGTGATCATATTTCCCTCATGCCTTGACCCACGCAGTAATGGTTAAGGCCTTCTGGCAGCGTCTGTGGGCACATTTCCTCAAGACTGTATATTATGGCTGCAGAAATTGGTTAGAACAAGTGGTTAGGAGCATCTATCATCTAGGTCCCTGGTTTTGTAGCAGCATATGGAGAAAGAGGCTTGGGAAATTTTCTACAAATTCCATACTTCAAAACTGGACATGCTGTTATCTGGAATGATTGAGTCTCCCTACTCAGATCAAAATTCAGTTGAAAGCCATTTGAATTATCCTTTCCTGTCTCTCTCTTCTCTTTTACATTATGCAGTTTACTTAATTATGGCTTGAACCTGCATCTACTTCAGCTGAAGTGTCAAAAAGAAAGCAAGAGCAATGATGAGAACAGAGGTTAGCAGGTGAGCAGAAATGTCTAGATAGGAGTGCTACATGTGGACGTCATCAGTTTCTGTGGCACGGATTGAGCACTGGAGAAACCATACCAAATATTTCTTTCAGGAATACAAGGTTTAGGAGAAGCCAAAGCCAAGAATCTTCCAGCACATCTTACCTGTGGGAAGAGCCCATGGGAGCAGTCACTTTTGACCTCGTAAAACTGCACATGATGCTGAGTCTTCCTTGTGTCAAGGACGGTGACTAAATCCTCCCAATGGAGAAAGGGAGGTGAAGAGACCACAGTGGGAGGAAATGGATCCCTTTACCCCCTCACAGTGGCACAGAAGGAAGCAAAGCCCCAGGCAAAGGAATTGTTTGAAGAAGGAGGGAAGGAAATACTTTCTTTGCCAACCCACTGTTGTAAAAAGCAGGCCATTTTCAGTAGTCGCTGAGGAATGTCCAAAAAGTATGGGGTAGCAACATCTCTGACATCCTCCCCTAGAGATGAAATTAAAGAAAACCCAAGTCTTTAGAAGCAGTAACAATCACAAGGAACTTCAGAGGTTGATGCTCAACCTGAAGGCCAGAGGTCCCCGCAATATGTCAAATGCCAGAATTGTCAGATGTCAAAATATTGTACAGTAGCCTTAGCAGGTCTAAGGCAAACCATTATACTGGGAGCAGAGCATATTTACAAAGTCAGTAAAGGCTGTGTAAAAACAGAGGGTGACAGGAGCTCCCAGGAATAGTGAGACCAAACAGACTGAAGAGGTACTGCTCTCAGCTGTTGAGAAGGTGTTTAGGACCAAATAACATTTTAAAATAGTATAAAGTATGATCTGAGAAAATGTGAAGTTATTAAGGAGAGAATTGCAGCTGAGAAGCAGAGGGATCTTGAGGAAAGCCATGTCAAAAGGACAAGGTGGGAAGTGTCATTGTCAGCCTGGAACCGGATGGATAGGAGACCATTGTGGGGCAGACCTATGCTCTAGTCTGCTTCTTTGTTGCTGTGAGAAAATACTCTGACCAAAAGCAACCTGGGGAGGAACACGTTTATTTGACTTATACTTTCAGATCATAATCTACCTTGAGAGGAATCAGGATAGGAAGTCAAGAAGGAACTCAAGCTAAAACCATGGAAGAAATGCCACTTACTGGCTCAGCTAACTTTCTTTCACAACCCAGTCCTATCTGCCTCAAAATAGTGTGGCCCCACAGTAGGCTGGGTCCTCCAACACCAATAATCAATAAAACAATATTTTCCTGACATGGCCACAGACTAATCTGATTGACGAGAAAGTCTTTAGCTGAGGTTCTTTCTCCCTAGGTGACTCCAGGTTGTCCCAATCTAACAAGAAATTAATCAGGATGACCTGCATTGTCCTTCCACAGAGACCAGCCGATGAGTCCACAAGGTTCTGAGGCACAGGAACTGTCCCTAGTTTGCTGGTATGTGCCCCCCAAATGTGTGAGAGGGGTAGGCAGTATCCCCAGGGGTAAAAAGCCCAAAAGGAGAGACTTGGGTGTGGCTTCTGATGGGTTGTTTCACGTTTGAAAGACAATGCTGTTCACTTTGCCTGGGGATCTGGAGAGGCAGCCTCAGCAAGGCCCTGGTGTTAGAGCATAGGAACTAGCAAAGAGAAGACGATGTCAGTACAATAACACAGGCAGCACTATTTTCTTGCTGTTTCTTTTTCAATTTTTTTAAAATAAAAGATCAAAATCGTTTGCATTTTAAATTACAGCCTGTAATGGGCACATAGATCTGTGTAGTGTAATTGTGACTCTCCTCATACAGGAAGTTCATATGTGTGCCCCATGCCTCACTTGGAACAGAATTGAAAATCTTTGTCTAGAGAAAGGCTCATATGCATAAGTACAAAACCTTATTCATTAATAATAAACCCAATGGAGATTTTTAATCATCTTTTAGAGAGCAGCCATTTCAAAGAAGTCCAGTGGAACCAAAGCCTTTATTATTTAAGAGATGTCTTTATGCCAAGACTGTTGATATCACACTTTGAAAGTGAATTAATGATGGGATTGCATAACCCAGACAAATAAAGCGGTGTCAAGGACAGTCCCCCACTGGGAAATGGTGTGCACAGTGGTATTAAATGGGATTTCTGTCTCAACCCCATATGCTGTAGCTCTGACCTCTGGTTCCCCTTTCAGATCTTGGGTTGTCCTTCCAAGAAGAAACAGAGAGTTACTCATAATACTAAGTTTCATGGTATACCTTTCTCTCTCTCTCTCTCTCTCTCTCTCTCTCTCTCTCTCTCTCTCTCTTTCCTTCTGGTGTGTGTGTGTGTGTGTGTGTGTGTGTGTGTGTGTGTGTGCATGGTGTGTATGTGTGTGTCCCATTCTCAGGCTGATTGTCTAGTAGAGACTGACTGAGAGCTACTTGCCTAACACCCATGACTATGGCAGGTAGCAACAGCAGCTAGGATGGGCATAGATCCTGCATTTTACCTGAAACAACAGAAACAAAGCAATGGATTCAGAATGTTTTTAATCAGGAGAGGTTTGAAACCTCAATAGACCCTGATTCCTAGGCTTGCTGTAGCAGCCTAATCTAAATCACTGAGTGAGCCTGAGCTCTTGGAAACAGAGTGCATGCTTTCAAAGCCAGTGCTGGCTCCCTTGGAGCTCAGGGTATCCTGGTGCAGCACAGTGGCCAGAAAACAGGGCCAACAGTCCACTGGTGCCCAGCAGTCTAATGCTCACGTTGGAAAAGTTGTCTCGGGCCATCTAGTTCAAAGAAGCCTTTCTCAGCTCTGAACCCTTGGACTTGGCTCATCTCACTGATTTTAGACTGTGTCTGAGAGCTCTACTGTAGTCCTCTTACCCTTTTATCAGGATGATTGGCCAACCAAGTGGGATGGAAAGACAGTATTTGAGCAAGAAACATTCTCACCCTCTTGTTTGCAAGTAGGCATTGGGAGGCAAGGAGAGAGACCTGTCCACTCCATGCTGCTCCAGAGCAGCATCCACTCTGCTCTGGAGTTTGTAGCTGGCATCAAGCGACTCAAGGGTCTATGTTCTGCCTGTTCTTATCAGTCCTGTTTAGGAGTTCACGGTTCCATTCATCCATTCCTAAGTGAGAGACTGAGACAAGACATGGGATTACCAACGCCTTCATTTTGCCATGTGAAAACTTCTAAAAATGCCTTCTATTTTCCTCAATCCTTTGCACACACACACACACACACACACACACACACACAAATAAATAAATAGAATGGGCCTTTAACTACCTTTCTGTTAATTCATTATTGTAAGTGGTCTCATTCACTCATTGTCTGGTGAATATGTGGCCTGATTATTAGAAATAGCAATGAGTATTTACTGAGTATTTACCATGCATCCAGCTCTCTTCTCTTCACTGGGTTTGTCTCACATTCTTACTACTTAAGTCCTTAGCCTGCTCTCAGTAGCCTCTTGCAGCAACAATGAGCTATCATTTCCATCAACTTAGACCCAGCTATTGTTTCTTGCTTGGAGCTTTTATTGATAAAGATTGAGGACTGAGCAACGCTTAGCTGGAAAGAGCATTTATCTATGATTAACAGCAATACCGGAATGGAGGTGAAGGCTGGGAAGTGATGGGTAGAGAAGATGAACGTTGAAGTTCTCTACAGAAAAGATTCAAAATCATTTAGGTAGGTTGGTCTCTCTACAGCCTAGAGTTCCATGTCTTTGAAGACTTGCCTTCTGAACCCTTTCCTGGCCTGCGGTGCCAGCATGTCCTCATTGTAATGAGCACATGGATTTCCTCAGGCTCTTGTCCTTATGTTGTAGTTAAAAGTGAGGTCTAACTCCTCTTATTTAGACCAAGATTCTCTAAGCTGCTAGTCATACACTATACTGAATAGCTAATTCCATGAAACAGCACTCCCTGAACTTGCAACATTTGTTAGCGGGAGCATCAGTTTACCACTCACTAGGCACCAAGCCCTTTGCTGGGTAGGTCTTCTGCCTGGGAACAAGCCCTTAGATAAATAATATCATCATTGCCTTTCATGAATTAATAAAACCAGATCTGGGGTAAATAATGTTCTCAAGATTAGATGACTGCAGTGGACGTGAGCCTAGTACTGATGCACCCCAACTCCTGGCCATTAAGCAGGAGGGGTGACTGGATCAGAACCAAGTGGGGACACAGTAGCAGCTCAGTCTCAGGCCCTGATGGAGCTCACAGAATCAAAATCTACATTTACAGAAATCTTGGGTAATCCCCATGTTTGTAATAATGTAAACCAGCTCTCAAAAACACTGGAACTCCATATTTTCACAAGCCAGTTTTTCAAAAATAGGAGGTCTTGAATCATAAGTTTTAATCACATTATTTCTTTCAAGGTCTGTTTTCCTTTTCATAATATTCTCAAGTCTTCACCCTAGAAGTTTGACCCTAAGGACACTTTTACTAGGTTGCCAGGGAAAGTTTTGGCTGAGCAGAAACAATCCACACAAAATAAAATTGATACTGACTAAGACTGCAAGTACTAAGGCTTGTCACAGATGAACTAGAGGGTCATGTCACACGGGTCATCTTGGATCCTGCAAGAATTGGCTCAGGAAAACATTAGGCTTGGTAGAAATAATCAACGTGAAATAAAACTGTCAACAGTTAAAAATTGCACGTGGCACAATTCAAAGACTGATGGAAGAATCAAGTCTTGTTCATTTAAAAACCAGCCAAACAGGATTTGGAGACAGAGAGCTTAGTAGCAATAGTGTCCTTCAAAGAGAAAGAAGCTCACAGAGTAGAGGGTCCCAGAACTACTACAGATGAACTAGTATGAGTAACAGGACAGAAGAAGCCACAGGAGGGCAGGGACAGGTTCCCTGAGCCTGGTCACTGCTCTAGCCTCAGTCTCCAGAACATTGCCTTCTGGCCTGTAACAACAGCCTAGATAGAACAGTGTTGCATAAGATCTTACCCTTTACAGAGAAAATAATCTGATAGTTAAATTAGAAACAAAATGAAAATGGAATAAATATTGAAGAAGCTTGCTTCTGCATCTGTGTAACAGATTTTGGAAAAAGTAAAATGACTTAATAGGCTTTGATCCATAAAATTCCCCCTTTCTCCAAGCAAAGCTATTGGAGATGTTGATCAGGGTGAATGAATTTAGATTAAAATTTGTAAATCTGAGTCCATGTGGGCTAAAATGAAAAGAGTAAGCAGCCTGCTTCATCCAGGGTAAACTCAAATAAGTTGCTAAAAACTATCGTTTCTTCTTCTGGCAGCAAGTCCTAATTCTTCTTCATGCTGAGCTGAAATTTGGCATCTTAAGTTGGACATTAACTGATCCAAAGCAGGATCTTTTTTTTTTTTACACTCCTATTATTTTTAATCCAAGCAGGTGTTGACTCCATTGCATGGTCTATCAAAAGCCATCAAAACTGAAAGTCTTCTGATACTCTTAGAGAAACTTTACAATTCTGCTGGAATTTCTGATAATTTTATTAGAGTATAGCTAGCAAAAATCACAAGTTACCAAACCATTTACTCAGTTGACAATACATATATTATTGGACTGGAGAGATGACTCAGGGGTTAAGAGCACTGACAAAGACATTATTAAAGATAATACATAAAATAAATACTTTACCATCATTTGCAAGGAAAACTGCCTCTAAAAAAGTCATAGGGTAGTACTGTCTTATCTACCTTCCATATTGTTTTCAGTTGTTATTGTGAAGTGTTTGTGTATGTGTGTGTACATGTGCATGCGTGTTGGATCCCCCAGAAGTGGAGTCACAAGCAGTTGTGAATTGCCCAACCTGGGTGCTGGGAAGTGAGCTCTAGTCCTCTGCAAGAGTGACAAGGTCACTAAACCTCCAAGCTGAAGGTTATCTTATATATATATATCATTAAAACCTTTTCAAAAAATCATCTAAAACATTTAGGTGAGAAATACTCAATATAAAGTAAAATTGTTCATAGTCAAACTATATGGCAGCATTAATCTTGATTAAATTTGATGCAAACATTCAAACTTCTTTTAGAACTTTGTTCTGAATGGGTAAACTCTGAAAATTGGGCTTCATGGAGATTTTTTTAAAAAGTAATAAAACAAAATTTTTAGTTAAAATATCTATAATTTACAATGCTTCATACATAGCAAGACTCTTTGATTAATTCAAATATCATTCTATAATGTATGTTTTAGAGAACTGGCTCTGAAAAAAACAATCAGCTCAAAACAAAAAGAGGAAACCTGAAAAAGATTTAGCTGCCTTGTTTAGAATATGATCTCTAAAGCTTTTCCTTAATGGAGACTCAGCAGTGTGGTCCCATTCGTCCAGTGAATAGTTACTAGGCATCCATTGTGTCCCAGTCTATAGCAAGTGTACAGGGAACAGGATGCAACCCTCCCAAAAGGCTATCACGCCCTAGATGAAACTGTTGCTCCCCTAAGTATTCATTTATATAGTCCACACATCCACTGGGTCAAAATATGTCTTCTATGTTTCTTAATTAATTTTAGTGAGTGGGTGGTGGGGTAGAGCTAGACCCAAGTATTTTGACCCCTTACAAGGTTTAAAATTTTTTGACTGGAATTTAAAACTTTTAAAATATTATCTATAAGGACATGGCTAAACATCAAAAAGCCATATCTTTAAAATGGTCCTTAAAATAATCTATAACTAAGAAAATTTACAATAGAAAGCATTAGGGAGCTTTTAACCATGTAAAATCTTGATGGCCATTAGATATTTTCCATGTTCATTTTCTCTGATCATTTATATTTGCATGGATAAAAGTTTCGCCAGACACCCTAGCAGTTCCAGAAGTTGGCCCTTTGTGTGCACCTCTGTGATGTGGTCTTGAGTGACAGAGTCTTGGAAATATCGTCTTCTCCTGCTGCTGCAGGATACCAGATGCCAGAGTTCTGTCAAAGGCTCAGGTCAGAGCAAGAGCCAGGATCAAATGTGCTTTGGTGACAGTTTGATGTGCTGAGAGCTCAAGGTTGGGGGACATAGTGGGAAATGGAGATACAACCCCTTTAAAGCACTGAACACTCTATCTTTCTTGTGTTCATTCATTCAACAAGTATTTGTTGAGTAGCCACTGTACCCCAAATACTGTTTTAGATGCTAAAGGCTCTTTCTCCCCTCATTTGTGTGTGAGAGAGGGAGTATGAGTGTGAATGTCTGTGAGTGTGTATGTGTGTGTGAGAGTGTGTGAATTAGTATCTCTGTGTGTGTGTGTGTGTGTGTGTGAGAGAGAGAGAGAGAGAGAGAGAGAGAAGAGAGAGACACACACAGAGAAACAGAGAGAGAGGAGGGAGAGAGAGGAGGGAGGGAGGGGAAAGAGAGAGAGGGAGAGAGGAGAGAGAGAGAGAGAGAGAGAGAGAGAGAGAGAGAGAGAGAGAGAGAGAGAGAGAGAGCAAGAGAGAGAACTGGGAATTGAACCCGGGGTCTTGTGGGGTGTGTGTGTGTGTACTCTGGGCATTGAACCCAGGGGTCTTGCACATACTAGGCAAGAGCTTTGCTACTAAGCTATGACCTGAACAGGAGGAAAGGGAAAAGCTGCTAATGTTCCACAGTGTAGTAGTACGACTATGACTGGTGCCTTAGTCAGGGCTTCTATTCCTGCACAAACATCATGACCAAGATGCAAGTTGTGGAGGAAAGGGTTTATTCGGCTTACACTTCCATGCTGCTGTTCATCACTAAAGGAAGTCAGGACTGGAACTCAAGCAGGTCAGGAAGCAGGAGCTGATGCAGAGGCCATGGAGGGATGTTACTTACTGGCTTGCTTCCTCTGGCTTGCTCAGCCTGCTCTCTTATAGAACCCAAGACTACCAGCTCAGAGATGGTACCACCCACAAGGGGCCTTCCCCCTTGATCACTAATTGAGAAAATGCCTACAGCTGAATCTCATGGAGGCATTTCCCCAATTGAAGCTCCTTTCTCTGTGATAACTTCAGCCTGTGTCAAGTTGACATACAAAACCAGCCAGTACAACTGGCAACGGAATATATCAAAATAGCTGGTGGCAAAGATTGTGAATATTCCCAGCAAAAGAAAGGATAAATGTCTGAAGGGACAGATATATTACTTTGATCTAATCATTATACATCTGTGATTACACATATATAATGATAAATAATGAGCAGATCAAATATGAACAAATACTATCTCAACTTTAAAGGAGTCTCATTATTAAACAAAGTTGGTAAATAGGATGTGTTTGTTTCCAAATAAGAATAGGATGTGTTTGCTTCCAATTCAGTCATTCTTTCTTTTATTATTATTTTTATTTTATTTTATTATTCATTTTATTATCAACTCTTTAAAACAATTTAAAGATATATATGGGTGTTTTGCCTGCCTGTCTATCTGTGTACCACTTTTTTGCCTGCTACTAGTGGAGGCCAGAAGAGGGCATCAGATCCCATGTGACTAGAGTTACAGCTAGGTATGAACCACCATATGGGTAGAATTTTATTCTGGTCCTCTACAGAACAGCCAGTGCTCTTAACTGATGAGTTATCTCTTTAGCCCCCTTCCTTAATGAGCTCTTCCTATATATTTCAGGCTGACCTCAAACTCATTCAGTCATCCAGGCTGGCATTCAACTAGAACCCTCTGCTTCACCCTCTAAGTGCTAGACTTACAGGGATGTACCACTATACCCAGATAGAAAGGTCTTGGAATAAACAAAACTATGGAGCCCGACCGTGGTGGTGCACGCCTTTAATCTCGGCACTTGGGAGGCAGAGGTAGATGAGTCTCTGAGTTTGAGGCCAGCCTGGTCTACAAAATAAGTTTCAGGACAGTTGGGACTTCACAGAGAAACCCTGTCTTGAAAAACCTATCAATCATCCAACCAATCAACCAATAAATAAGCCTAACATTGCTCTAACTTCTCATTCTGTAGCTACTGATCTCTCTAATGAGTCTACTGATCCGCAGAGCACACTGGCCCAGAGGATAGCATCCCACAATACTCACGAGCTCTCTGAACATCATCCCTGCACTCTTCCTTAACGTTGAGTTTTCCAGTTCATCAAGCAGTGCTACAAAATCAAGGGTCCTGCATACAGCATAGAACAGGGTGGCTCAAACATCCTTGCCAACTTAATCCAGATAGATTGAAATATGTCACTGGAGAAGAGGCTGGGTAGGGGTCCTTGAGAATGAACAAGAAAGTGTTTGAGGACGAGAAGACTTCCTCATGTTCCTGGTGTTCAGTGTAGCTCACTACAGAGACACAGTTGTTATTACTCAAGTAAACCCAAGAGTGAGACATAATTTGGTGAATCACTGAGATGATGGTCTCGGAAATCAGGCAAGCCTCTGCAGGAGGTTGCTGTCTTTGGCATCTGTCAGCTGTGTTCTCATGTGATTCTCCTTGCCTCTGCCACTGTCCTCTTCTGTCTGTAACAAGCAAATGAAACCCAGATCTTTGTCAAAGTCACTGCTCCTCTGCTGGGATGAGACACCATGGCTATGGAGGCTCATAAAATAAAACACTTATTGGAAGGCTTGCTTACAGTTTCGGATGGTGCCACATTGTCATCGTGGCAGAGTGCATGGCAGTACTCATGTGGCTAGAGCAGCAGCTGAGAGCTAAATCCTGATCCAAAGAGCAAGAGAGATCCTTGGCCTGGCTTGGGTTTTGAAACTTTGAAGCCCACACACAATGACACACTTCCTCCACCAAGGCCTCCTAATCCCCTCAACACCTCCTAACCCTTACAATCCTTTCAAATAGTGCAACTCTCTGGTGACTAGGCATTTAAATACATAAACCTATGAGGGCCATTTTTACTCAAACCCCAAAACCCTCACTGCTCTTGTTTCATTATTTCTGTCCTCCTTTAATAGTTAGGGTTTACTTTTTTTGTCATTTGTGTGTATGTTCATGTGTCTGGGTATACAAATGTCTGTGTGTACATGTGTCTGTGTGTGTTTGTGTGTGGATGTGTGCATGAATGTGTGTGCATTTGTCTGCATGTGTGTGTGTGTGTGTGCTTGCATGTGTCTCTGTGTGGTTTTGTATGTGTATATGTCTCTCTGTGTATGTGTCTATGTGTTCATGTGTCCACATGTCTGTGTGTACATGTGTCTATGTATGTGTTTGTGTGTGGGTGTATGCATGTGTCTGCGTGTTCATGTATGTATGTATGTGTGTGTGCGTGTGTGTACGCGCGCGCGATGCCTTCTGAGACCAGACGATCCCTTGGAACGGAAGTTATAGGAGGTTGTTAACAGGTGGATGATGGTGCTGGGAACTGGATTCTGGTCCTGCGGTGCTTTCAGTCATCCTCCTCTCCCTACTCCACATCATTCCAAATCCTGTCCAGGCTTGATCTGCTCTGTGCTGACTTCTGGCATCTGTTTTCTGTTCCTGCTTCCATTTGGCCTTTCATTTTGGGATACAGACCTAGAGCAAGACAGACCTTTGTATTTCAGTGTATCCTTTGCCATGTGTCATATGTTTATGCAAAGCAACTCTCCTCAACTTTGTCTACATTTTTAATAACATATATCTGCATTATAACAAAAACAGCATTGTTTGTTTGTTTTTTTTAGACAAGGTCTTGCTATATAGACCATATTGGTCTTTCTACCTGCTTTAGTCACCTTCGTTTTGGGGTTGCAGGCATATGTCACCATGCCTGACTTATCACAGAAAACTTTGCTTAGGAAGTAGATTTCTGTGGTCACTGAATTCATCTCAGCTCAACCAAAAAACAATGGTTTGTGCAAGGTGCTAAAGCTAGGGAGATAGAATACTTAGTTTTTCTGTGGTGGAGCTCATGGCCCAGCAAGTGTCCTGCTGGAGGCTAGCAGTGTCTGACCCAGCCTGGGAAATCAAGAATGATAGCATCCCAGTCTCAAAGGAAGCTGAAGGCACAGTACGAATTTGGACCTTTAATTAAAAGCTAGTTTGGAAAGCTTAGGCTTTCTACTGTGCTTTAAAATTTGCCAATACCTGAGAGCTGCTTCTGATTCTTTAACATATCAAGGGCATTATTTATCAAAGGAATTTAAAAATCATGTATCATAACTGATGTCAGTATTATGAAGACTTGTATAAGGCAATGAATGTAATGTTCTGCAATGCTTCCTGCTACAAGATCATGCATAAATAAAAAATTAAACTCAAAATGCAAAAGTCTGATGATGGAATTCATGTAGCAGAACATTGAGTGTTCAATCACATGGCTTGAGCTTCTGCACTACAGCTCACCTCTAACAGATGACGATGTGCAGAGCATTTGTATATTGCCAACAAAAATTATCTGAGAAGATTACAAATTCTCCTTGCACTTCCAGCTACTTAAGTATGTAAGTTTGGATTTGTTTTATATACTTGACAACCCAAAATCACATACCAAAGGGTATTGAATATGGAAGCAGAGAATAAACTCTATCTGTTGTTATTAAGTCAGACATTAAATGTGAAGCCACACAAAGCAATCCCACTATTTTCCCTTTATCTCTTTTTCTTTTAAAAAGTTAAATTAATTAAAATGCATTATTCAGTTTAGTGCAATGTCTAAATCTAAAACTAAGGGATTATTATTTTAGAAACTTCTCAGTTTTGTAGTCAAGTATGGTAAATGTGCTCTTTATATTACATACAAATCAAATGGGTCCCCACACCACTAGACTGGCTAGAACCTTACAGTGGAGTGATATGGGGTTTTACTATTAAGTCTTGAAGAAGTTCCATTGAGGTTTTTTTTTTTTTTTTTTTTTTTAATTTGCTCCTTCTCATGGAAACTCTGCCTCTGCATATTGTCAAATGCAGACTGTTTGAATCATAGGTCACTATCCTATCCCAACTGAGGTCCATCTTCTTTGATGAGAACATTTGCATCTCTGTGATGTTGTTTTTAGCAATAATATATTCAGACATTTATGGGGTATGTTATGGGTATGACATCCTTTTAGAGGTTGAGGATCCCATGATAAAAAAGACTATCTTATCTCTGCTCTGTGGAGTTCACAGTTTGCTAAAAGAAAGCCACGGGCAATATTTACTTCATGCCAGGATTTGAAAATTTTACACATGGTGTCTCTCCTTCATCTCTCAGTCATACTTTGAAGATAATTGGAATATCTGGGTTTACTGTGGAAAGAAACTAGGGCCCAGAGAAATCAAGAAATGTGACTGTACTCACTGTGGTGGGTGCTCTATGCTCCTTCTCAAGATCCCCTCTTGTTATCTTCACCAGCACTGTGGCTGGCTTCCAGTACAGGCTATGTATTGTGTGGCTATATACACAGAGCCATCCTGTGAACCAGAATATGCCCCAGTGTTTATCCCTGGACTGTTCCCCTTTTGCTGATGACGAACAACTCAGCTTCCTTTGCTTCTAGATAAACCCTAGGGTATAATCATACATCATAGCTACTAAAGCCTAGAACTGAGCCAGATATGGCAGCATACACTTATAGTCTAACACTTGGGGTAGAGGCAAGAGGATCAAAAGTTTAAAGCCAGCTTCAACTATATATTATGTTCAGGGACAGTCTGGCTACATGAGACTGTACCTCAGATATTAACAAAACTAAGACGAGAAAAGGAAAAAGCTAAAAATATTGAAATCACCCCCTCCCCAAAAAAACTTCTCCTTCCCTACTGTTCTTTAAGTGTGCTGTTTCCCAGGGTCCTTTGGTGATGGGTTACTAACTTCAGTCTTTGGCACAGTCAAAATCTATCTGCATGTCAGAAGTTAGGAAATGACACTTTTAGCCAGTACACTCAACCACACGTCCTCTTCATTGGTTTTAAGTTTGTTGACAAATCGACACCAGGTAGAGGTTTGACATAACCGCGTATTTTATTTTGACATACACATCTCCTTTCACCTTGACAATAATTACTCTTTACTCTGCTGGTGGGAGTCCTATGCAAAGGAGAAGGTAAATATGATGCATTTCTAAATCCAGTCCACTAAACATGAGTGTATGTATAGGCATATATCAGTTTCTTGCTTCTATTCGCACCAAGTGATGAATGAAATGTTTAGTAAACACATCTTTTCTACAAGCTATGGTAGCAGTGGACCAGTTGAGGAAGGAATGGCAGGCTGGCAACGGCCTTTCATGGACTGCTTCCATTGGGCCAGCCACAGTAGATAGAATTTCCTAAGCTGTCCTCACCTCTGGAGAGGAGAAACAGTAGCATGCTATCATGTGTTGGTCACATCCCACCATGCTTGGCTCTGCCTTACGGCACAGTGTTGAATGTACAAGCTGATACCCCCTAATCCCCTGACCACCCCCTGATTTGGTTTCCTTAAGCCTCATGGATGAATACAACCACAGGTCTCAACTGTTGTTTAGAGTCACGCATTTCTCCAGGTCTTGAGGTTTAGTTGTCAGATTCAGGGGAGGCCCAGGAACACATGTCCCCAGACAGCTTTAATGTCAAAGAATGTGCTGTGAGAGGACCCATCTCCATTACCACAGAACTGTTTATTTTTGAATTAACAAAGGATAAGGTAGTCCAAGGGGAAATTTTGGCTTGCAACCCTAGAATTTAAATATGTATGAAAAGTGGGGACTTAAAAATATCACAGATTAGTTTAATTCTTGGGGCACCTAGAGCTTTTGTGGGGGCAGGAGAGTTAATCTGTCACTGTCTTGGGACAGAACCATTTTGCATAGGAAAGCTCATTGTGCATACATGCTGAGTTGGTATGTACTGTGCACTTTTAAAATGCCTTGATTTCATGCTTAGCATTTTATTTTATTTTATTTTATTTTATTTTATTTTATTTTATTTCTCTCCTATACAACAAAGGTACCTTACTATGTTAATCCTTCATATAGAGGCATCAGGATACAGTCCATATTTTGATTTAGGAAGAAAGAGTCCTCAGTTCCAGGCTTGGGAAATCTGGGTTGCATGATTTATATCCTAACCTTGGGTTAGACTGCTTGCAGTATTTCTTTTATTTTCCCTGCTAGCAAATCTATTATATTTCAAAAAGAGAACAACATATGTGTAGATAGTCTATAAATCCCATAGTTCTGCTCTGAAATCTTCTAAGGCAAAAAAGGGGGAAAGAGAGAGATGGAGGCCATTGGGAGCTAGGTTACAATGTAGTAGAATAGGTCACAGGCTAGAAATGTCTTTTGGTTTCCTTCCTTATCATACCTGCTCTCATCTAAAGTACAGACTATTAAAAATCTCCAGGAAGCAGAGGAACCGGTGATCAGCTAGGTCTTAGGAGAAGTCAAGTCTGGGCTACTTTTGGTAGAGAAGCCAATAAAATTCTTTAACATTTTCCCTCAAACATGGAGCTAATCTATTTGTTGATTTGAGCATATAAAGTCTTTTAGAGCCAGTGCAAGTTTTAATTAAGGTGCTGATATAATTTCAAATACATTCCATTCTATTCCTCATTTGATCTTGCCCTCTCCCTTCCTTCATTTCATTCACCTTCATCTGGAAGAGAGTATGCTATTTTTGAGACTTTCCATCACCACAACAAATGTCCATGGGAAACACTTTAAAGGAAGAAGAATTATTTTGGTTCATTGCTTCAGTTGATGGTTGGTAAGCTTTGTTGCTGTGAGTTTATGGTGAGGCAGAACATCATGAGGAGATGTCAGGGTAAGGCATAGCTTCTTACAACATGGTGGTCAGGAAGGACAGAGAGAGAGAGAGAGAGAAGGAAGGGGTTGGAGTAATGGAAGAGGGAAAGGGAATGGGTGGAAGGAACAGAGGCATGGGATGAGATATGGCCCCAAGAACATGCCCTAAAATATCTCTCCTTTCAGCAAGACCACACCATCAGCATGAATCTACAAAAGGGCTAAGTGTTGCTTGGGCCAGAGACTATACTCTAATCATCCTCTTAGAATTTGACCCACCAGTGCTAGGTCAAGTTTTAATACATGGTACTTTGTACACGGACTCTTCAAGTCCAAATCATAGCAGCTATGTTCTGAACACCTATGGAATAGTCTTTAGGACATCTGCTTTCTGGGCAGTGCATTATTATTATTATTATTTTATTTATATAAAGATACTTCAAGAGACTGAAAGTGGTGACACTCTCTCACAGGTTCATAACAAAATCCAAGACAACAAGAAGAAAGGCTCTAGAAAGTGGGCAAGAAAGACAGTCACCAAGGAAACAAATTTTGAAGCTAGGGCAAATAGAAGGAGCCCAAAGGCCATGTTAGTGACAAGGTCTATAAGCTAGCCTTGGATGGTGAAGCTCCTTATGAGCAAAGCTACAAGAAAGCTCCCTGCTCCAAGGTCATTGCCACAGCTGTTGTCTCTGAGAAATTGAAGACTCATAGTCCCTCATCTTGTAAAGAAATCACCAAATTGGCTCTTAGGTACAGCACTCAAGAAATTTACCCAGGAACACAGAGCGGGAAATACGTGTGAATGTGTATGTATATGGGCAATGTTTGGTAAGGACATCTGAACAGTTCCCATTAGCTATATATTTGGAAAACTAGAAATTGACTAAGTTGGGGTAGAGGATGGGGAATTCACAGGCTCAAGATCAGTTCAGGGTTTGTGTTACCCGTAAAACACCTGTCACCTCCACAAGGCAGAGCTCAGTCTCTGCTAAGGAATTAAAATGACATGGGAACTGGGCTCTGCTGGGTTGGCCAGCCTGGCCAAACTGAACTGTGGGCAAGCTTGTGGTTCTTCCTGTAGCCTCTCTGTTTCCCAGGGAAGGTCTTGTCTTTATCTGCTCTCCTCTGAATTTCTTGCTATGCTCTTCCACTTATCAGCTACAAGGATGTTGCCAGCATTGCATTTAATACAACACATTATAGTCTTTCTATGTTTAAATCTATGTTTCTATGTTTAATTACAAGAGAAAAGACTGCTCTTTCAAAGATATTGGGAGCCTCCAGGAGTATTGAAGACATAGAAGGGAAATTTCTTGAGGAGTTTTTACCAAGAGAAACATTATTTGAAAGTGCTTAAGCTAACAAAACTGAGTTTAGGACATCTGCTCTTGGCCTGTTCTCATTAACCACCATGTCCCTGGAGACTGGTTTTCCTCCTAATATGGTGAAATATGCCAAAAGCAAGTAAATTCTCCTGTGGGTTTAAAGGATTTAACTGAGTCACATGGAAAGTTACCAGATTTTCCAAATGATTTATGTGGTAGAGGCATGGTTCTATTTGGATGAACTTCTTGCTGTCTCACAGAAAGAAAGTAAAACATTCAATACATACTCATCAAGTTGTTCCAGGGGCCTTGCCTTGACGAAGACACACTTTAAAAAAAAGTTAGTTTAGAAATGTTTAAAAAAAAAAAGTCATGTTTTTATAGGAAGAGTTATCACATTGCCAATTTTTTTTGTTTGGAACTATAAATAAAGTTTCTTTCTTGTTAGTGAGTCATTTAATTGCTCATAAATAAGAAAAAGGTGTGTATGTGTGGTCTTAATCTAAGTGTTAACACATTGGGTAGAAATGTGATGTCCCCTAAATTTACAGCGGATACTTTAAACAGATGAGATAAGTTTCAAGGTCTGGATACCACATGGGGATGCTGGGATGCAGGCACATTCCCTTGTTCTTCCAGATAGCTAAAGAATCTCTTAAAAGCTGGTGTGTAGATCCACTTACAGTGGTATCATTCCATTATCCAAAACATATAAATTAAAAGAACTGAATTCTCTTGGGCTCTGTTCACATTCTAGTAACCCTTTAAAAAGTCTGCAGAAAACACACTTGTCGTCCAACACTTCCTTACTGTTCAGTGCAGACATCCAGAAAACGTCTGGGATTTTTCAGTGACTGCAGCATAATCTATAGTGAGAGAATTATAAGAGTAATCTAGAAGTGAAGCCTTGTTTCTTTTCTTAAAATGAAACCGAGCAATTTATTTGACCTTAGAGTATGTTTATTAAAATACTTTAAAATAAACATCTCCTACTTGGATTTACACCAGGCTGTAAAAGATGTTCTTAATATAAAGATCTGTTAATTTAATTAAAAGATATAAGGAAATACATCTTTATGAAAGAGGAGAAGCATGTGACAACTTTTTCTACACCGATACAAAAAGGCATCTTTAACCAGAGAAGTTAAATTATCACAGAATGTTTCATTATAATAAAGAAAACAAAGGCTTGCTTTCTAAAAGAATGGAATCAGAGGGGCACAAAGACAGTCCATTGGTCCTCCTACTGTCTGCATCCCGTGTTTTGGGTTATGTGAGAACGCTGTGGGATACCCCTGGACCTGCCTCTACTCTGGGCTTGGCCTTATGCAGTGAAAGTCAGCAACCATTCAGAAAGTCCCACTGGGAACACAGAGAAAACGAGCCAGATTCCAGACACTCCAGGTCTAGAACATCATTGTGGTGCAGTTACGGTCCAGGCTGCACTTACAGACACCTGAGCAGAGAATGAAGTGTCTGTGCCAGATATGATTCCTTTTATTAGCGATCTATTAATCCAACCCATCAGGAAGATCTTTGCTTTTAAGTGGTTTATGAGAAGGACCAACAGGAAATGACTCTGCTGGGAGCCTTTCAGAATTGGAAATAGTATTAAATTGGATCCCCAACTCCCAAATAAGCATAGTATACACCAAAACATAAGATATTATTCAAGCCAAAGATGCAAAGGAGGAAATGTTGATTATTTGGGGAAGAAATGGTGGGGGGCGGGGGCAAAGGAAGACCAGATGTTCAATTTTCAACATCAGTGTTAGTGAAGCCAAGAATATACTGCTGACCCAGGCATGATAAACTGTGCAGGGATTTTCAGCAATCCAAAGCCAGCTGAGCCAAGTAGGGAGAAAAACAGTAATAAAATAATTAAGTCAGACTGTAAATATAATTATCTGGCACTCATACTTCAAAATGGATATCTGCATAAAGAGATTATTTTGTTTCATGTTGAAACCAGTTTTAATCCCAGGGAATTCTTTAACCGTCCAAAGTTACCAAGAGAAAACTTTGTTTTTATGTGAAAGGCCAATGAAGATTTTAGTCAACAGCCAATCTGACATGGGCCATCATGCTCTATCAATTCCAACACATGTGGCAAAAGCCTTCATCCTGTTGCTAGATAGGGGGCAGCAGTGTTTATCTTCCAAAAGGCTTAGTGCTTTGATTGGTTTTTCTCTTTGAACCATTTCACAGATATGCTATTATTATTAGACCTAAATGGCTTTATTAATATCCCTGTCTGAATGATCTCTGCTCATAACCAGGCATCTTGTAGGCTTGCTCCTTAATGGCACCCTTGGAAAATTTGTACTCGTTCCTCTTCGGTCTGAGCTTGAAACTGTCAAACTGAAGAGAAATGACTTTTGTCAAAACATGAGCCGGGCTGACATGCTGTAAAATCGGATCATTTAATCATTGGAAGTCATGTTCTAACAGCGTCTGCAATCTGTGCACCCCAAGGATGGGCTTTTTCTTTCCAATTCATATGTGAATAAAGCCATGGATAACATTACTGTGTTCCCAAGAAATCCATTGAGCTCAGAGCTGAGAGGGCAGGCTCTGGTTCTCCTCCTCCTCATAACAAAGGCTGATAGGAGCGCTGGGGCACTCGCCCACATGAAGCTTCTATTGCCTTAGTCCATCATACCCCAGGAGCCATCCTAATCTTAAGCTGGGTTTTAAAAATCACACCCCAAATAAGTACAGTTTCTTTGTGTCAAAATGTATGGTCTGTTCCTAAGAGATAACTTCCAGAAGAAGGAATTTTGTAATATTTCCCACCCAGACCACAGTATCAATGCACCAGGTGCCTTTCTGTTATCCCTCACTGTTGACTTGAATCTTCATTAGCCTAAAACCTCATCTTTTCAAGGCTGGGGTTCATGCATTCTTGCAGAATGACTTGGCCTGCCTCTTCTAGCAGCCATCCTTGAAACCAAGGTGTCTAAAACTGATGAGTTAAATAAAAAGCTCAGTGGTCATGCAGAACTATACAACAGCAACACAGTGAGTGATCCTCAGCCAGAGGCTATCCATTCATGTGGTCGGGGGCTTGCGGGAATGGCTTACATGGCGAGGTGCTTATCATATAAGCACAAGGAACTGAATTCACTTTCTCAGAATCAACAAAAAAAAGGTGGTATGTGTCTGTGACCTTTGTGCCTAGGGGTAGGGTGGAGTGTTTGAGACAAGCAGTTCCCAGGGCTCACTGGCTAGCTAGTCTAGCTGAAACAGCAAGTTCCAGGTTCCCAGAGAGAGCATGTCTCAAAATATAAGGGGAGGGCTGGCACAATGGTTCAATAAAGAAAGGTGCTTGCGGCAGACCCTGATGATTGGTCTTCAATCCTAGGAACTCACATGGTGGAAGAGAACTGACTCCTGGTGTCCTCTGATCTCCATGCATGTGCTGTGCAATGCTAGCACCAGCATGAAATACACACACTCACACACACACACTCACACAAACACACATTCACATACACTCACAATCATACGCACAAAATGTCTTAAAATCAAACAAATAAATAAATAAATAATTACAATGAAAATCTATTGAGGAAGACATTCAAGTGTCTTCTGGCTTCCATATGTACATATATGGATTAGTGAACACACACATACACACACACACACACACACACACACTATCACATACAAACTATGGTCTGGTACCTTCATCAAAAAAGTAATATTGCTTGTTCTATTTTCTGTTATTAGCTTTAGACTATTTGGAGGTGGACTTCAATGTGATGAGCCTTTTATGCATTCCCTCCTGTACCCTAAGGTGGGCTGCTTATTCATTGAAGCCACTCAATTGGGAGTGATTACTTGATATAGGAATGACTCTAATCAAGAACCTGTAGGACATTATTCAAGATGTAGGAGGGAGTTACAATCCTCTTACCTGAGAGTAATACAGAATGATTCATTTGAATTATGAATAGAGTACAGAGATCTCACTACCAAAAGTAGAATATAAAAAAACCCATGACTTCCCTTTTGCTAGAAAGTCAGCTCTTATCTTTTAAGCTGGGTGGCTTTGATGAAACAAACTCCACATTGTAGAGTTCACATGGCAAGGAGCTGAAGGCAGCCAGCAGCCACAACAAGACTAAGACCCCAACAACCTATGAAGAACTAGACCTGGCCAAGAACCGCCCAAGTGAGGGAAGAAACTCATGCTGCCTGAGTTGAGCTATGATAACGACAGACCCAGCTGGCCCCTTGTTCACAATTTGTAAAAGACTTTTGAAGTAGAAGATGTGTGTAAGTCTTGCCTGGATTCCTGGCCCGCTGATGTGGGAGATAAAGGTTGTTCTAAGTTATTATGTTTTCAGGGCAATAGTACTACTATTAGTTGTACAATAGTAGCTGACTAATACTAGGGTACAGGGATCAATTGTCATTGATAGCCATTGCTTTAGCAAGCTTCCAACTTAGAAATTAGACCATTTGAGAATTATCTCTCAGTAAAATTATTTTAACATATGTATGAGAGTACTTGTTGACAAGAATAAGTGATAAGAGAAGCACAGGGTAAAGGTGTTGGCTATTGAGTACCTCGGCTTGGACATAACATGCCTAAGAGGCAAGTTCAGATTTTACTATTGTCCCAAATGGTCCCTGATCTTGGACTTATGCTTAGTATTAGATTTGGCCACAATATACAAGAATTATGGCTGACCTGGGCTAACTCTGATTTATTGTTGAGACACTGTGACCTTCTTGAACCTAAATCCTTCAGACAAGTTACTTGTGGAGGAGTTTGGAGGACAGTGAGCTGCTTCCCTGATTATCACACAAGTGGATTCTGTGACCTTTTTGTGTGTGTGTTGATGTGTGAGTAATTGCTTATCTGTGAGACAGACTTTGGCCAAAGACTTGCTTGCATTGTGACATCCCAGTTTGCTATTGAGAAAATGAGGTACTTGCCCTTCTCAGCCATCTTCTAAGAGAAGCTCGGCCTATCAACCTAAAAGAACTGGACAATGTGAAGAACAGAGTTGACTTTGGTCATTCTGCCAGGAAGCTAATCCATCAGTGAATTGAATGAATCCTCTATAAGATAAAGAGGGCCTAGATTAACCATTGGCTATTGTCTTTATCATGGCAAATCTGTTAAACTGGCCCTTCAGTTGAGCTGTTAATCTAAGCACCCTCAGTACATGCAGGTACGGACCATTCATTCTCTTACCCAGCAAACTTTCATGGATTTTTACTTTCAAGAACCAAGACTTGCTTTTTAGTCCTGTATGCATGGCTCTAACAACTTTGTTCTACTCACCATTGTTAATCAAATTGGAACACTTCTGAAAAATGGCACTTTCTGTACTTCCTTACATATGATCATCAAATCTCATCCATCGGAATGATCTTTCCATGCATAGTTTTGACAGTGTTTAGCATATCTGGAGTCTTTGGATTCAAAGAAAGATGAAATATGACTTCCCCTTCTAAGAAGGTCATCATTGAGTATGCATGGTGGCAATATCAACAGTTCAATGTGATTTGGTAACTGAATGGTATGGTTGGTTTCAAGTACATTAAGCATGTCCAGTTGTGCACCTTCCTATTAAATCTTGGGCTTTATCCCTCCTCCATTTACCTCGAGTCTCCCATGTCATATGGCATGCAGTGGAAATGACACTATCGTTTCCGAGACTAGTGATCTTGTGTATGATGCCTTGAAATAGTTCCATGTAAAGATGCTCACGTGATTAGTTGATAAATGAGAGGTCCTGGAGAAGAGACACGAGTTTCCCGATGATTGGCAACACAGTGGCAGTTATGTTTCTCTTCTCTGTACAATGCGATTTGTAACAGTTTGGGGGCCTTTTAGACCTGAGGAGAGAGTGACACTAGAGCAATGACTCCTACAGGTGAAGATGTCCTGGTAGGTTGCCCAGTCATTAACAGCCTCATAGCTTACAGCATGAGTTACATCCACCTTAAATTAACCCACGGTTAGGAGCTAGGTGACTAGGTGACTTCATACCACTCTCCTCCTTCTCTGCAATTATTCAAACCAGGCAGTCCTATGTTTACTCTGTCTGGTTAGGTGTTCATGAAAGTCTCAACAGAGACTTTGGCACAAGCCTTCCCGCCACTCTTTATTCTTTCCTTTGACTATAACCTAACGCTCACCCATGTGGCTCTGCTTCCCATACTGTGTCTCTGAAATGACAGTCTTTCAAGGTCATTAGCCTTTCTGTATTGCCTTTCAGATACCTTCCATGAAGACACACTTCAGAACAAGCACCAACTAGTTGGTTCTTTAGCTTCAGTCCAGCCTTCAGATGATGTCAGCTACCTGAATGAGCTCAGAAAGGCTGGCAGGACTTCCTGGCTGAGTCCATCCTCAATTATGAAGTCATGAGAAAAATGGATGTCTGTTTTATAGGCACAGAACTGTGCTTCCCCTGGAAATTTGAGGGTTTCCCAGAGCACACCCTTCCAGATTATCCGGTTCCGAGTAAAGAGAGTTGTGTCACAACTCTAGTTTGGAGATAACAGACTCAACCCCGAATCATTCCTGTCCAGTCTTTAGGGACGGAAATGAATCTTGTCCAATGCAAGGTCACAGTTTTTCTTTCTGCAAAGAAGTTATGTCTCTGATTCCACCTTCATTTCAACATTTCCTTGCTTTATATGAATTGATGCTTTGTTGATGTCTCCCTTGGATCGATTACAACATCTACTTGTTTGTAGATTAAACCTTTTTAACATGCACTCATTATTATATTAGTCATACTTTTACTGTATCCTGAAAATTATCTCAGCTGGGTTTTTAAAATTTTGTTTGTTTGTTTGTTTTTTAGGAGTCAGATCTTGACTTTGCATATGTACTCTGCTACCAATTCATATCTAAGCCCTCTTCTCTTTTTCTTGCTTTTCTCTTTTAACTTCCCCTCCTCTTTCTTTCTTTTTGTACCAAAAATTGAAGCCATACCCTCTTATATATTAAACAATCATTCTAGCACTGGACTAAGTGCTTACCTCTTTTTAATTTTTAAAACAGGATCACACTAAGTTAGTTACGCAGGCTGGTTTTTAATTCTTTTTACTTTTAGTTTTAAGGAAGGGTCTCACTAAGTTGACTAGGCTAGGCTCGAACTCATTCTGTAGTCCAGAAAGGCTTGGGGCTTTTAATACTATACTCAGTGTCCTGAGTAACCAAGATTCCACCCTGTGCCACCAGGCTAGCTACAATACTTGATAAAAGGCTGTCCTGAGATAGAGCAGTAGGTGAGAGAAGGGAGTAACAGCTAACCCACCATTCTCTGCCCACTGGACTATGTTTCTGTTCTACTCACATTAATATAAATTGCCACTTCTTTGCTGCTTAAACTAGTATTCATAAAGGAAACAATGGGAGCATGGCCCTATAGCATTCTGCCCAATAAGAATATCACATTGATGGGGATGACAGTACCAGCTTTGTCCACTGGTTTGCTTCTGTACAGCCAGATATCACAATGCACCAGCTGTATAAACTTGCATTTTTATAAATGCCCAAAGCCTCATTTTTAATGAAACCATGCATAAGATTATAGTTAGCACTGAGTAATATTATGAAGTGGATGCCTTTGACGGCCCACTGACATCCACTTCATCACTCCCAAGCAGAGCCCTGATTAATATAGGAATCCACATTGTTTCCAGCTCCAAAGCTGGATCAGAAGCAGTGTGCAGCACTGCATGATCCTTCTTAGGGTAAATAGGCTGTTCAGGACAGGACGTGATGTAGATTTCCATTCCAGGTTGTAAAGAAGTGTTCTTCCCCCCCCCCACACACACACACATTTTAAAATTATTATTCTTTTTCTCTTTTTCTTTCTCTCTCATTGAGTGAATCAAGAAATACATGAATGTCCATTGCTGCAGCTCACCATCTTGTAAACAAGAAGCAAAACAACCTTGGGACAGATCCTGTGGTTGAGAGAGAGTTAGAAGCCCAGAAGGACTAAGGCTGCATTGCATGCGCAGAGCCAAAACCTGCTGTGGAGCACTTATATTCTCTGCTCTGTGGATTTGAGGAGACACCCTCCTGTTAGCCTGGACTGAGGGTTCTGAGTTCTAGCCAGGGAGAACGGGAAGGGCCAGTGTATTTCCCGTACATTATGAAAGGAAAGCACAGTTTTATCATGTGACCAGATTGGATGATTATTCCCCTGAAAACCAAAACTCAAGTGTGATTAGGACGTTGGCCTTAATATTCATTGCCTGTAGCCATAATTTATTCCTGTCAAACTCAGTTTTTTTCCCTGCCAAACTGTTGAAATCATAAGTTTCAAGAGTTTGGCAAAGAAATATTTTCCCTTTAGAGATAACATTTTTAACTATGA
Source organism: Mus caroli (assembly GCF_978045245.1). NCBI lineage: Eukaryota > Metazoa > Chordata > Mammalia > Rodentia > Muridae > Mus > Mus caroli. The sequence goes on from NW_028227266.1 coordinate 20,218,535, forward strand.
TTTCTGCCCATTGAGCTATTTAAAAAAAGAAGAAAGGAAGAAAGAAAGAAAGAAAAAAGAGGAAGAAAAAGAACAAGAAAGAAAGGAACAAAAAAGAAAGAAAGAAAGAAAGAAAGAAAGAAAGAAAGAAAGAAAGAAAGAAAGAAAGAAAGGAAGGAAGAAAGAAAGAAAGAAGAAAGAAGGGAAGAAAGAAAGAAGAACAAGAAAGAAAGGAACAAAAAAGAAAGAAAGAAAAAGAGAAGGGAAGGAAGGAAGGAAGGAAGAAGAAACAGTAATAGTGGAAATCTTGCTTCTAGCTATAGTGTAATCTTTAAATATCTGCCCTTACCATTATACAGTAAAGTCTGTAACTCAGGCCATCCTTTTGGATTGTGATAACAGAATTTGAATCTATTTCTGGCTAAAATTTGGTATCTTAGCTAGGATTCTATTGCTGTGATAAAACACCATAACCAAAAGCTACTTGGGGAACATCTTGCAGCTTGTAGTCCAACTTTCAGAGAAGTCAGAGCAGGAAGTCAAGACAGACACTTGGAGGAAGGAACTGAAACAGAGGCCATGGTGGAGTACTGCTTCCTGGCTTTCTCTCCATGACTCATGCAGCCTGCTTTCTTATGTAACCAAGGACAACCTTTCCAAGGGTGGCACCACCCACAGTGGAATGGGCCTCCCCACATTAATGATTAACTTAGGGATTGCCCCTACAGACATGCCCACAGGCTTCTCTGATGGAGGCCAATTCCTCAGTTGAGGTTTCCTCTTCCCAAGTGACTGTAGTGTGTGCCAATTTGACAAAACGCCAACCAGCACTTGGCATATTAGATCTAAACATCCAAACACCCTTGTGAGTACAGTTTTGCTAAGATGAGGACATGTGCGTGCGCGCACACACACACACACACACACACATCTATACATACACACATGAACATGCATACATATACTCACTTGGGATTTTTTTTTTTTTTTTGAGAGCACAAAACCATGAGCCTCACAGAAGGAGACGAATGTGCACTTGAAAACAACAACTAGATTTTAAGACGTGAGACCAGACAGGGGAGTCCATCCAAATTGACGCCCCCCTTTTGACTCTGGAGTTTTTGAAATAGACAGGCTAACTGGCAAATATTTAAAGCCTGGAAAAGTGGCAAGAGTCGATGCTTTCTAAATGAAGTCAGAGGATAGATGGCTGTGTGCTTTTATACGGCAATCTGTTTTATCTCCTCTGGAGACTTACAGACCCACTCCGACTTGGCATGATCCCTCAAGCAGAGTTTTGTTATGTTCCAGTAGTATACAAGGAAAAAAAAAAAAACCAACTCTGAGGTCAATTGTCAGCTTGGTTTCTAAATTCCTTCATTCTCCCATCAGTATTGGCACAAGCCTAAGTCCCGCTTAAGGTTCAATGCAAAAATCTAGTGTGCTGATACAATTCATTATAAGGCAATTTGCCTATGATAGCTACTTAACGTGTCTGCAGTATATTTTCACCATAGACAAAATCAATGGAGATGATCAATAAAAAGAATAATCACGAATTTCCTGACAGTTCCACAGTGGCGGGGGCAGCTGGGAAGCCTGGGCAAAGGGCTTGCCAGGCAGTGCTGAGCTCCTGCCATCAGGATCTGCCCTGAACTGGTTATACCTTAACAGTAGCCCTATGGCTGCCCAGGGGGCCTGCAGCTCCTGTCCTGGTCAGGCACTGACCTTGATCTCTTCCTCTTTCCTGGCTGGCTCTTGTCCTTCTCCAAGTAGAGACCAGCTACGGGCAGTCTCAAGCCTATTCTGATTTTTACTCTTAACTCCAACGGGGAAGCCTCAGAAGCTGGACCACCAAGTGTTCACTCAAGCTCAGGGAGGTTTCAGTCCCTGCTTTCAACAGAACAAGCCAAGGCTTCAGTTCCCCAGTTCTCCACATTGCCTGCTTATCTTTGTCTACACTGTCTACATAAAACAGAGTTGAGCCATCTTAACATAATCAGTTACTGAGGGCAGGTGAGTGTAAACCCAGGCCTCCCATGGTTGACTCAGCCCTCTTGGGACTACTTTACAGGCCTCCAGTTACATGGGAAGATCTCTTCTTAAATACTGAGAATTCTGTGATTGTACATGATCAGTTCCTGGGGCTATTATCTCTATTGGCAACGTGGTAGATGCTCGCTGAGTGTCAATATTTCATTTTGGCTCTCCTATTTCTGACAACCAAGCTCAAACGCCTAATCTCTCATGGCAATTTTCTAACTTTATGGGGGTCCATAAAAATATAGATTCCCTTTCTTCACATCTCAAGATTGCTCCCAGGGACTTCAGGTTGAGGGTCGAAGAGTGTTTTTGTTTGTTTAAGCTCAGTTCTGTCCAAATTCTACTTGTTTTCCATCACTTTGGGCTGATGGCACTCCAGCATCCTCTCTTACCTCACCCCAGTGACCAGTGAATTCATCAAACTCTGGGCATCTCTATACAAGAGCAAGAGACCCTAGCTCTTGGGATGAGTGAGACCTTGAAAAGTAAGGACACTTGGGAAGGGTGTGGGGAGGGCCATAGCCTCTTCTCCTCTCTTGTGCAACATTGCTTGATTTGCCAAAATGGACATCTTGGGTGGTTGAAACAACTGGCTTTATTTGCTTAGCCAATGGACCAACTCGTTACCAGGATGTCAAATCCCTGTAAAACTGCAAAATGATGGTCACGAGCTTTTGCTTCTGGGAACATGCATCAGGGAATGAAGCAAATGGGGCACAGATTATTTTTACTGCAAGAGAAGCCAACGTGGTTCACAGTCATTCATATTTCTCTGGCTTTGTCATTGAGACACAGAATCTAAGTGTAATAGTGTAGGAAGCCATGAAACCAAATTTTTGAGTTTTCCCCAAGTATTTCATTTTTAATAATATAAAAAAATAATCACCAAGCCCATGTGTTCCATAAAAATAAATGAATGTTTTCCCTCTTGAACCAATAAAGCAAATGAAAACTGTAGCTCATCCAGGCTGTATGAATGACTTGGAGAATAAATTGTTGTGTGTTTTTCTGATGGGGGAAACTGAGGAAGCCTCCACTCCACATCCAGATGTGGCTGCGGGATGGAACCTGCCAGCTATTCTACTGTGTAAAACGGCTAGCTCTCTGGAGGACTGGAGCAACGCCCAGAGCCTGGAGCATGGCAAGTTCCAGCTCTGCCCACACGTCCAGCTTCTTTTCCAGCTGGCTTTTCTTGTCCCTGCGGGCTGTGGCCCTTCAGAAGGTCATGGTGTTGCGGCTCTATGCTCATGACTTTTTCCTCACTGACACACTGGACAGCTCCTGTCCGCCCAGCAATCGCCCATTCATCCATTGCTCACCCGTGACCACAGGCTGCCATAGCCCCTCCCGGGCTGCGTTCTCCAGCCCTCCAGCTGCACTGTCATATCCAGACATGTATGTGTCCTTGGTAGTCATGGATCAGGCCAGCCCGTCATCTCCCACCAAAACAAAACAACAGAGAACATTTTGAAAGCTGGATCCTGCTTAATTCACCATAGTTTATCCTGGGATGGTTTGATTACGCTGCCAGGCACAGAATAAATGTTAATTAAATGTTTGTTGAAGGGATAAGTGGATAAACCGGTGTGGACCTGGTACCATGTGAGGAAAAAATAAAAACAAGAGGGCTATGAAGCCTTGAACCCCCTTTTCTCTCTCAGCAGGAGGTTGTAGGGAGGAACAGGGGGAAAAGGCCCATGAAGCCTTCAGGCCAGTGTTTCCCAGGGGCCATATTGCAGCCTAAGGAATGTAAACGTGGGAACAGATTCCTTTCCGTGATAAATAACTTCTCCATCCATTCAAACCAGGAGGAAGGAAACCTGACAGTCACTTTGGGAAAGGGATTTGTGCTACACTGCCAGGGAACATGTTTGAGGTTGTCCTGGGCAAAGGCTCTACCCAGAGGGCTGTGATCACTTAGGGGCTATCCTTATTGGAAGGAGAAAGTTTGAAACCTTTTCTCACTTGGAGAGGAAGAATAACACCTGGAAGCCACAGTCCCCCACTCCTGGCTCTGTCCTGAATGAGAAAGCCCAGGCTCTGACCACAGTGCCCCTTGGTGCTTCAGGACAAAGGCTGGGAATTGAATCTCTGCCCTATGGCTATGCAGGTGTCAGTCTCTCCACAGGGGGCTGGAGCCCAGCCATCTTGACTTATCTACCCAGGACTCTAACAGGGGGCTGCTCCATCCCTAATGGGCTGTCACGCTGGCTTTCTTCAGATTAGGTAGACGTGTGATCCTAAGCACCTCCTACTCACAAGAGGTCTGGATATTGGGACCCTTGTGATGGAAGAGTGAGAAGTTGGGAATGTTTATTGGTGGGGGAGCTTTTTAAGATGGAGCTGGGGAGACAATGTTATATTTGCAGGGGTTTCTTTTTCTTTTTTTCCTCTTAAGCATGGCACGTGTGGTATCAATGAAGAAAAATGTCGCTGAGGTAGAGATGACATTGGAGAGGGAACAGAGTTAGTCTTTCACGAGAGCCTGATCTGCTTTGTTGAATAGCTTTGTGCATATAATCTCATTTAATCAGTGGAAAAACATCCCGAGACTCGTGTTACTACCACATGCTTGCACAGAAGTAAAAATCAAGTTACAGTGGACTAAGGACAGAGAGTGCCTGAGGTGTGCAGCAGGTATGGGACAACGAGGCCAATATGTTGAGTCTATAGAGTAAGGAGGCAGTTAATAACACAATGCACTGTTCTATTAGAACCGTTTGAAATCAAGGCAGCGCCATATTTCCTGTGCGGTTTTCAGCCAGGCAGTATCCTATTTAATCTTTGTAAAATTTCCATAGGAAACTTCTTGGGGAAACTGAGATTTAAAGAAGCCGAATATCGTGTCCAGAGGTGGAGGCTGAGTTTTTGTGGAGTTAGAACTCAAACCTGGAGTGGCTAGAAATATAACCACTGTTGGTCCTGAAGATAGCCAGTGGGGGTTGAGATGGGGTGGAGAGGTAGCTGTTGCCCAGCAACAGCAGGAAGGAGCCTCTGCTGGCTACAGAGCTCCAAGAGAAAACAGAATGAGGCTTTTTTCTACTCTGGCAAGTCTATTATTAGGGTAATGAAGCCCTCACAGAGATGTCAAGTTAGGTAAGGCTGAAACCACAGGGCTTCCCAGGATATAAGGAAGGGACAGGGAAAGGGAGAGGGCAGGCCTGGCCATAGAGGAAAGGCTTCCTCTTGGTGCTGGGCGGGCTTCACATCCCATATCCACCTTCTTCCCAGATGCTGAGGTAAGCGCCGGGGCTCCCAGCCGGCAGAGCTGTCCTCAGCCTCTCAGCTGCGGAGTTAAGCATTCTTTGACACTGCTCTTCTGGAAGGAGGTTGTTTAAAATCACCGGGTTTATCTGCAATAATAACGTGCGCAAGGGACTGCAGGTTTCTGAGAAATCTTCAGAAAAAAATTAATTCGCTTGTCAGCCTAGTTCCTGGGACTCTTGTCTTCTAAACTTGGAGCTTCCACGTAGGCATTCTGAATACTGCGACACATGCTCGCTGTGAGGGAGCCCAGGTCACATGCAAAGGTGTGCTTTCTGTTCAACAGCCCCAAACGAGGTCCCGACCCAAAGGCATCAGTAACCACTGGGCACGAGAGAAGACATTTTCAAATGCTTCTAGACCACAGTGCTGAAAGAGAGGACACCATGCCTGGCTTTGTATCTTCACAGGGGACACTCTAGACATCTTGGAGTGGCTGCAGGCTAAGCTATGGCACATTATCAAAAATCCCCACGGTGCAGACTCAATGATCATAATAAATTGGTTGTTCTGGGTTGCTATGCACCACTAGTTACCAGAATGCAGGCTAAATTCTTACTTCCCAGTAACTTGGCTTGGAAACACAGGGCTGCAGGTCTGCACAGACTTCTTGGGTTGATCCCACTGGCGTCCTTTGAGACAAAACTGGCCACACAGATGAACCAGCTACCTTATCAATACCTCCCCTAACTTGGCTCCTAGGTTCTAATCTGTTCTCTTTCCATCCTTCATTTGTAGCTGACAGCCTTACCTCGACCCCCCCCCCCCCTTCATTTCCCATTTGGATGGCAAATGCTTTTCAGTCCTCTTAGCTCCGGGGCACAAGTTTCCTGTGAACTCTCTGGAGCCACTTATGTAGTTAGCCAGACCCCTGGGAGCAGCTCTGGGGTCCTGCAGTCTGGCCTTTTGTGCAAGTGGCTCAGTTTGAAATAGCCTTAGCAGATACCTACTGCTGCAATTTCAGGTTGTTAAAATGCTTCAAAGAGCTAGGTGAACTCATTTCTCCTATACTCTTCCTGGTAGGAAGTCTTTCCTTTTGGGGGGTGAGTTCATTATGATAGCCCAGTGCTAATTTACTTTTAGCAACCAAGCAAGCCCACAAGTAAAGATTAAAGGTAAGAGACTAAATTAGGCTCTGCTTGGTCTTTTATTTTGTCTTGTCTGAATTGACCCTGAAATTTAGCATCTATACAGCATGGTGTGCAAGTGAGATTTTGGCCTCCGCCTTTCTGAGTCTCCTCTACTTACCAGTTAGCGCCCTCATGTAACCCTCAGAGTTCCTTCCATTCTCCTTATCTTACAGGATGCAGCTCATAATTCCTACCCAGGGTTAATGTGAAAACGGACTAAGACAACATTGGTAGCCAAGTTGGACAGAAGTTTGGCTAGCTGAAAGATAGGGTTTAAGATCTTAGGATAGTTTGTTACTATTTGTGCTTATCTTTCAGCAAATCCTCTTGACTCCACCCACCCAGTCCTCAGTAGAGCTGCTGCCAACCACCCAGTGTATTGGTTGTTTTTGTCAATTTGGCACAAATTAGCATCATCTGGGAAGAGAAAAATCTCAACTGAGGAATTTCCTCCATTGAAGTGGCCTGTGCACATGTCCACTGGGGCATTTTCTAAATAATTAATTATTAATGTGGGAAGTTCCAGCCGACTGTGGCCTGTGCCACCCCTGAGCAGATGGTTCTGGGTGGTGTAAGAAGGCAGGCTGAGCAAGTCCTAAGTTGCAAGTTGGAAAACAGTTCCTTCATGGTCTCTGCCTGACTCTAGCTCCGACCCTGAATTCCCTCAGCGATGAGATGTTACCTGGACATGTAAGATGAAATAACACATTGCTTTCCAAGTTGCCTTTGGTCATGGTGTTTGTCTCAGTAACAGAAAGTAAACTAGAACAGCTGGTGTTCTCTAATGTGGCCTCCTGGTTTCATCCTGGATGCCTCCCGTCTGTCCTTCCATGCAACAGCAGGAGTAACCCTTTCACAGTTTTTCATGTCTCTTCTAGGTCTTGTTGACCCAAAAGGCCCCTAAGAGCCACGGGTAGACCATGAGTTTTAGGACACAATATATAGACAGTCTTTGACTTACAAATGATTATGACTTATTTTGACTCCAGAATTTGGGGACTCAGAGCTTGGGCCCTGACAACTGTAATAAATTAGGTTTGGCCATTTGTCCTTAATAAGTCAATTAAAGAGACAAGCCACAGTAAAAAGCAGAAAGAGAGAATTAATTCCATGAAGCCAGACTGGAAAGAGGAATAAATAAGAAGATCGGTGACCCCCAGATTCACCTTCAGATTTAAATAGAGAGAAATATGCATAACCAAGCAGTCTAGTTCAAGGTATGGTCCTTCCTATTACTCACCCATCATTAATTTGGTCCCAATCTACATAGTTTCACAAATTGGCAGAACTGTGAAGTGTCTTCCTGGGAGGTATTCCTCCTCTGGCTGTCACCAAGCTTCAATTATGGGGGAAGTCTGGGGAAATCCAGTTAATTGGGGTCTACTGTCTCAGCTGACTAATAGCTGAAGTGAGGGTCACAAGTATCATTCCTGAAAATGCCTTTGTCTCTGGTAAAACACAGTTATAATGGTGAAGAAACTATGCACGTTCAGTAGAAACTATATGTACTAAAATTTGAACTTCTCCAGGCAAGCTGACTATGGTAAAATCTTCCCTCTGACACTGGACAGTCGCTCTCAGTCAGTCATGTGGTCATGAAGGACACAAGAGCATGCACTCTTACAGCATGCTGTGCACAGGGCAGTAAATGACCCAAAGTGTTTAAAACTCTGTTACAAAATGGGTTTTGTGTTAGATGACTAAATGCACTTCCAGTTTAGTGTTTTTAATGTATGATGGGTTTAAACAAGAGATGACCTCATCAGAAGTCAAGGGACAGCTGTATAATTTGCAAAGCCCGGTGCAAAACTAAAATGTGAGGTGGAGCCTTTGATAAAGTTTATGCAGATTACCAAGATGCAACGGGACAGGAGAAAACCAAGACAGAGATCTTCTGAGTCAAGCACCCTGTGAGACACCTAAGTACCTGTACACCATGACGCTGTACTGATCATGTTCAAACACTACTTATTTCTCATAAGCCATGTAAACCTATCTTAGGAGGCTTTGGGGAGGGATGAAGTCACGGTTGGGCTATCTTTGCTGAGACCATGGTCTGACCATGAACAGTAACCTTCTGGTTACAGCCTTCAAATACAGCCCCAGAGTCCAGATGTCACCAGGTAATTTAGTTAATGATGATAACCACTGCTAGAGTCTACTAAGGAATTGCTGGGGTAGTTAGTTCTTCTTTTTGGGACTTGTTTCCTTTATCTTCAGAAGAAAGACCCTACTGTTCAAACATTACTTTGAATATATTAAGCAGACTCTGAAACACTCTTGTGGTTTGAGTTTTGCTGGAGTTAGGTACCATGAGAAGCAAGCTACTGACTGCTTCTGTTTTATTTACCCTCCCCTCCCCCTTGAAAAACAAAGAGAAAACTTTTGTGTATTTTCATAACAGGTCTGTGTTAACATCAATTTTAAAGATGACTTGGTCTCCTGCTTTGATTATGGTTTGCATAACTGAGGCCAAACCTGGCTTCTCCCATGAATATTCTTTTAGAAACCAAATTGCAACAGTCACAGTGGGTTGAAGAAATATGCAATGAAAATGCATTGCTTAAACAGGAAAGTTATCTCCAGTTTTCTACAAAATTCCAAAGAAGATATGATTTGACCACACAAGCTGTGAAAGTATTAAATGATACTAGCAGAAATATCATCAACTCAATGTTTCAGTGATAATTTATCACTGAGCAAATGGATTCAAACATCTTTTCCACAAGATTTCAAAGCATTTTTGCAAAGATATCTAAAATAAATACCATTGACTACTGAAAAACTTCTGGTTACTCTTAAATTTTAAAGTGAGAATATTTGTTTCTCTGTAGGCCAGCAGCAACATGTGGCCACTCATACTTATAAAGGTAAAGTTTTCTCCACTCCTGCTCTTGCCTTTGATGAGGATCATTAATATTTCAAGTAGCCTGACTTGCAGTGATGACTTCTGTGTCCGTTAAACTGAGGGCACCTGTTTAATGGGTAGTAAACTCTCTCTCACACAGTACTGGATTCTGAAATTGACATAAGAATTCTATATTGAGCCAAATGTACCTGGAATCATAGATACTCATTTTTTTCCTCTTTTGTGGGGATTCAGTTTTGTCTCTGGCTCTATGCGTGTTCTCACAAAAGCAAGACCAGTTTTCATTATGATTCAGATGGAGGAGAAGGCAGCCTACTCTACAACGATCTGCTCAGGAATCAAGCAAGGATGCTCTCCTGGGCTTCATCATGGCCTCCGTGCCACTTCTTCCACACTGCTCAGTGACATGTGCTCAGCTCCTGCCCTGTATAGGCCGAGTCTCTTCTTCTGATCCCTGGATGTCCCGAGTGAGCCTCGGCTCCCTTTCTGATCTGCCCATTCCTTCCTCACATGCCTTCCCCTGGATTGGAGTTACCTGGACAGCATTTAAGCCTCTTTGTTGGTATTTTGCAACTCAGAACGTCACCTGGCTGTCCTCATATCCCAGTTCAGGTTATGGTGGCAGGCAGGTCATAGAGATTTTTATGTGTGAGATGTGTTTGACAAATTCTTTAAATCCCTTACATTTGAATCTTTCCAAGTTTAGAAATAGACTCAAATATCCATTGTTATTATGATAGAAAAAAACAACTTAGAAGGAGGAAGAAATAGGAGGGACTAGGAGAGAGAAGGAGGGGTCATGGGAGGAGAGGATAACAGGGCAATTCTGACCGAAGGCCATGATGTATGTATAAAGCAGTAGAAGAATAAAATCATTTTTAGGCTAAAATAAGTATATTGAAATAATAAAATAAAAATTAATTAGGTTGAATAAGGATCCTGACAATATCCAGCAGTTTGTATTTATAAACATGGCAGATGCAGGGGATGTTTATGTAGGATTATAGGATTATATATGACCAGTAAATACTTGCCCACATGCTCAATGCCTGTAGCAAGACTATGTATATGAGTGTGCATGCTTGCATGTGTGCACACATGAGTGTGCGAGCACACACACACACACACACACACACACACACACACACACGGAATGAGATCGCAGTGAGGCCCAGGCAGTTTTACTCACAGCACTGCTGCCTATGTGGAGGACAGCCCTGTCTCTACAGCCCACCTCACTCCTCAGCTCTCAACAGTCATCTCTTGGGCCTGGAGCTGGGCTCTGCATGTGTAAGGAATAGGCTGTGATTGTGGGTTTTAAAGGTCTGAGTTCTGCATCATCTCTGAGTTCTTCTTGGTAGGTTATCAGGGCGGGCTGCTTTTTCAGGGAAGTTCCTTTTGCATGGTGCTGTGTAAATGGAGAGGTCAGGGAAAAGTGTTCATAACTTAGCAGCTAGTGTGTCTGGGACAGAAGAGTGCCCTGACTCTTATTTATACTAGAATAAGATTTTATTGCCTGTCTAGCCCTTTACATACTTATCTATCATACACTAAGGCCAAAGAGCTGCTGTCCCTGAGTAACATGGGGCCCGGAACCTTGGGTGAGGTGGTTGAGTCATTCTGTGTGGTGTCTGTGGCTTTGAGTAAGTAACTTGCTGTCGGAAAGGCCCAAAAAGTGTCTCTGTTGTCTAAGTGGTAGGGTCCTATGGATAGTTAGGATTTAGACACTCTCAGTCCAGCCTCATTCAGTTTTCTGCTATGATGAAAATGTTCTATAATCTGCCTTGTCCAAAACGCTTGCTTGCTAAGCACCTGCTTGTTATATCACCGGATGCAGATAGAGTGAATGAGAAGAGAATTTTCAAGGTCTTACTAAACTCAATAGCTGTCTACAGCTGGCTTTTGGTTGCAGGTTTCAGACAGCATAGGACTCAGAGGGAAAGCCAGAAAAATGATGTCCTTGAAACAGGCAATAACTAGGCAAACACAGAGAGCAGCTGGACCCAGACCTCAGTGAAGGGACAGACAGTGGAGATAATGTAGCAATTGGACGCCAGTTGAAACGGTTTAACAGTCATCGTTAGGCAATTTAAGTTAGAGGATAAAGCTCTACACCAGTCACCATGTTGGTCGGCTGTAGAGCCCTTAGTCCGGCAGTGCTGAGTGAGCAGAGTTTCTGATTTGATCAGGTCAAGGCTGGAAAGGCAAACACGACTGGAAGTATTAGGAGGCTCCCTTGCAAGGCACACACTGGCCCCCTGGCCTTTGCTTGCCTCGCCTCTTACTTCGTTTTGGCACTTGTTTTTGAGATTATACTTTAATCACGCCATTTCTCCTTTCCCCTTCCTCGCCCCAAACCCTTATGCATAGTCCTCCTTGCTCTCTTTCTTTCCTCTTGAGAGGAAACACCGAGTCAAGAACCAAGTTGCCTGGATTTGACCCCGGTTGCTCTCTGACATCAGGCAACTGATATCTGTGCTGCGCACAACCTGACCTCTCTTAAAGGTCTTCATATGCTACGGCATCCAGAATGCCCAAGGTTCCAAGGCAGTCTCCATTGGAGTGGCTGGGTTTTTGTTGTTGTTGTTATTGTTTTTTTAAAATTTATTTTATTAGATATTTTGTTTATTTAAATGTTATCCCCTTTCTTAGTTTCCCCCTGAAGACCCCCTATCCCCTTCCCTGTTCACCAACCCACCCACTCCTGCTTTCTGGCCTTGGCATTCCCTACACTGGGGCATAAACACAGAACCAAGGGCCTCTCCTCCCATTGATGACTGACTAACCCATCCTCTGCTACATATGCAGCTGGAGCCATGAGCCCCACCATGTGTTTTCTTTGGTTGGTGGTTTAGTCCCAGGGGGCTCTGGGGGAACTGGTTAGTTCGTACTGTTCCTCCTCCTATGGGGCTGCAAACCCCTTCAGCTCCTTGGGTCCTTTCTCTAGCTTCTCCATTGGGGACCCTGTGTTCTTTCCGATGGATGGCTGTGAGCATCCACTTCTGTATCTGTCAGGCACTGGCAGAGCCTCTCAGGAGACAACTATATCAGGCTCCTGTCAGCAAGCACTTGTTGGCATCTACAATAGTGTCTGGGTTTGGTAGTTGTTTATGGGATGGATCCCCGGGTGGGACAGTCTTTGGATGGTTGTTCCTTCAGTCTCTGCTCTGAACTTTGTCTCTGTAACTCCTTCCATGGGTATCACTTGATCTTTGACAAAGGAGCTAACCCGGGCGTGACTGTTAATGTTACTTCTCCACAATCGGGATGCCAGTGTCAGAGCAAGGCAGCAGGAGTATCCTCAGACTCCCTTCACTACTGGAGTGTTGGACCCGGACTTAGAGGTGTTCTTAGCTAAGCTCAAGAAGCAACCATACAATAGTAAAGCAAGAACAAACTAAATAAAACTCAGACAAGCTGAAATGGAAGGGAAAGTCTTTTTCTTCTTTTAAACTTAAAAAAAAATGCTTTTATTTATAATTATGTGTACCTGTGTGGTATATGAACGAGAGTGCGGGTGCCCTCAAAGACAAGAAGTTTTGGGTTACCCCTGGGCCTGGAGCTACAGGCTTAGAGTGGGTTCTAGGGCACTCTTAACCGCTAAGCGTCTCTGTCTGTCAGCCCGGGAAAGAAGCCTTGGCAAGTACTGGAAGGTGCAGTTTTTGTGTGCATCGGGGTAAACTGCACTTTCAGGCAGGCGTCTTAGCTTCTTCCCAGTCCTGGAGCAGTCAGAGTTGCTGAGACCCTGGCTCCGCATTCAGGAGGTCCCCGTGCTGCCACCTACAGGTCGTGAAGGGAAAAGCGTGCCACTCTCCCGTCCTGGGGCTCTGAGGTGCACCTCTGAAGGGGTCTGCATACTGTTCCTAGGCGCAACAATGAGGAACAAACTAATTTCTAACCATCATTTCTAACGGGGAGATAGGTGGATAGGTATTGAAAAGCAAAGAAGTCAACAATGGAAAGTGTGTCTAACAGGCCACTGCCGTGCTAGGTGGGTGGTTTTATTTAAATGTATTTAAACCACATAGAAGATATCAGCATTACTGTCTTCATTTCAAAGCAGGACTACAATTGTGTAGAATCAGGCCATTCCAAGTCTGATATTCATATGTGTCATGACACCTAAACGGACTTGGATGATTTCTGCACCTTTCCCCTGTGTGAGAGAGAGCACCGTACAGGGGGGGTCAGAGAGCTTCCAGCTGCAGGGGCTTGGCAGGGCCCACCTTAGCTTTAAAGCCCACACCTCAGACAAAGACATTATATAGCAGAGTACTTCACTTTCCTATGTACATCACGTGCTTCCTCTGCCAAGGCTGGAATTGATGCCCTTTTGTAGAATGAGGCATTTGTAGGAACCTGCCAGAACACAATGGGTTCTAGCAAGAAAGGTTTCTGACTCAGTGGGTCTGGATAATGTCTGGGACTCTGCAGGGGCAATCTTCCTCTGCCGCTCACCCAGCGGAAGGACTCTGAGTCTCAGGGAACTGGACGATCTATGCATTACTCTGATTCATCAAAAGAAGTTTTAATTGCTTGCATAATTACTAGGTTATCGTTTCCTAATGTGTTAAGGATCAAAAAGCTATATATTCCATTAGGGGGAAAAAAATCCCTTACCTGTTAGAGCACTGAACTGAACAGACTCTTCTGTTCTTTCTCACAGGCTGGACAATAAGGTATAATCTTTATGGGACTCTGATCCAGAGGGATACTGACTTCACAGAATAATTCAGGCACCATTAAACTTATTTTCCAAACTATAAGGGAAAGTCATGATTTAATATTAAAAAAAAAAAACATCGAAGCAAACAGTTTCAGTTTTGGTTTTTAAACCCACTCCTTTGTCCTCTGGGGAAATATGAGAGCAGAGACCCACAGTGACCCACTTTAAAACCAATAAGCACATTTTCACAGCACACAGAGCTGGGGTGGGGTGGGGTAGGGTCCCCACTAATGATAACACTTACCAGGAGCTCCTGATGTTAAAGAGCAATGAGTAACACCTTCTCAGGTGATACAAGTGCCTGTCCTATGCCCAAGGGGCAAGTTATTTCTAGCAGGAAAGAGCAAAGTGACCTATAAATAGACTGCCGTTTACTTGTTTGTTTTGTCTGGGGTCCATTTAATTGCATCTTTTAGGAGGCAAGGGCTAATGTCCAGCCATTATGTCCATCAGAAACATCTCTGGGGATGAGAAATGCAATAGAACTGGATTCTTCCTTCAGAATTGATTTTTTTCCTCCTCCTACATCAATTACAATGCTCAGTAAAGGTGTTTGGTTCTCTTCAATTCCTTCCTGTTTCCACAAATAAAAAAACACACATATTTAAAAGCTTTATAATATGCCCAAGACATCATAGTGTCTTAAAGGAGAGCCGTAGACATTATGCAAATGAGCAAGCCTGGCTGGCCTAAATGGGAACGCAGTACCTGCATGTGATAATAGCTTTCCTGTGTGTGGTTTTATTTCCCTGAATGGCCTCAAGATTGATTTCTAGGTTTGCCTAGCAAAGAATTCCCTGAGTTGTGAAGATGAAGGTAGGCTCTAGGGTGAGGAAAAGGCTGCTGACACCTATATCCTGGGATCTGAGGGACCAGCAAGGCCAGCCTTCTCTGTTCTTTCCTCCCTTGAAGTTCCGGTTTTAATGCCTAAAGATTTCCATGCTTAGCTCGTATCATTTAGATTGAGGCATTGCCTGTATCAGGGTCTTATTGTAATATATTGCAACAATGAATTAATCACATGGTGTTCTTGTATAGCTTGGTTATTAACATAGGTCCTATATTAATGCTATATTAATTTTATAGACCTGTGTTGACAACGATGCCTGGCTGGCCAACAGTTGTTCAGCTCCCATTATGAAGCCAACTTCGAAAAGAGGGGAGAAAGTGGTTTCTCCACAGCTGAAGTTTTAAAAGCCCAGGGTAGAAGCTGATGTCCCCTTGTACTGGAGCAATGAATGTACAGAGACAGGAGTCTAGGACTGGCTTAGCTTGGATCACATTGGTTTCCCATTTGCTAAAGTGTGCAGACAGACTGGCTAGTTTTATGATCAGGCAGTCCTCAGTGAAACCACATTTTGAGTGATATTTCCCAAAGAGGATGTTTGTCCTCTGGAAGATCATGCCCAGCACAGCTCTGGGCAAGCTGTCTAATTTATTTGACCTTTAGATAACTTGAATAATGAAAGAGTTGAGTTAGATGCTTTCTGAGGGTCCTTTCATGCCTCAAACTCTCCCGTTTTGTTTAGAAATCCGTTTTGCGACCAAGCAAAAAGAAGCAAAACCACGTTGCTGTCCTATTTGATGGGAAATGGGCTTATAAAGCACAGCAAACAGTCGTAAGCCTTAGGACATCGAGGGAACAATCAGGATGGGACGGCGCATCAGTGGAACACTTTAGAATCCCCCCTGGTGCAGCTCACATCAGTGAAATCAGGTCCATTCAGTAATCAGCACTGACCAACCCAATTGGTACAAGCTACTATCAATTAGCCCAGGGCTGATGGAGTAGCTTTGATGGCTTAAGTGTTGGTGATCCAAGATTTATTCTTTTACTGCCTTCTGATTGATGGTGGGACTGTTAATGAATACGGTTATTATCTTTATAATGAGAGATTACTGGAAAGTGCAGCTCTGGGAAGGAAATGAATTCACATTGAAGAAGACTGCTTTTTGGCAGAGATTATCGGGAGATAAAAACCTAGCAAGAATTGTTTCTTACTTTCACAGATGCTTGATCCCCAGAGGGGACAGTGGGCAAGTACATCACTTTTTAAGATTTCTCTAACTACATATTTATCCCACACAATCAATGAAGCCTAGAAAGCCAATGTTTTATTTTTAATAAGACTTACATTAATTGTAAGTTCTGAGCATCTATAACTATCTCCAAGGTCTCATTTGAGTAACTTATCAGTGTAATACAGAACAATTGAGGACCAAAGGGGAAACCAATCTTTGATTAAGAAATAAAAGGCTACATAATTCAGAAGTCTTCATATACATGTCAGTGAATAAAGATATCCTTCACAAATAAATATAAATATTAAAATGAGCACTGAAAAATTTCTTATAGAAACACGAAGCTGGAAATCAAAGATTGTTAAGAGAAGCTATGTCAACATCAGTAAGATTGCATAGTTATTAAGAAGGAACACTGCAACAAATAAAAACAGCAAAACCTCCAAATATGTGCATATACTCTGGAGGCAGCCTGCCTGGTTCCTTAATTCTTGTAAGATCTTGGACAATGTTCTTATCTTTTTTTGTTTGTTTATTTGTTTTTTTTTTTTTTTTTTTTTTTGAGACAGGGTTTCTCTGTATAGCCCTGGCTGTCCTGGAACTCACTTTGTAGACCAGGCTGGCCTCGAACTCAGAAATCTGCCTGCCTCTGCCTCCCAAGTGCTGGGATTAAAGGCGTATGCCACCACGCCCAGCTGTTCTTATCTTTAGTGTTAAGTTTTACTCAGATGTAAAATAGCATGATTATAAAGTATTTGCCCTGTATGCTTTTTAGGTGGGTTTAATAAAATATATATGCACAAACATACACAGACACACAGACACAGACTCACAGACACACACAGACACACACAGAGACACACACACACACACACAAACACACACAGAGAGAGAGAGAGAGAGAGAGAGAGAGAGAGAGAGAGAGAGAGAGAGAGAGAGAAAGTGATGTCAGGAACCAAAATATAAATATAAAACTTTTCTATAAATACAAAACTTTCCTTATCATTTTCTATCCCTGATTTTCTGGCTAATGACTATGTTAATTTGATATCAAAGAAAATATTATATAAGACTTTTTATTTAAAAGTTTAATGATTAAGCTGAGCAGTAGTGGTTCACACCTTTAATCCAGCATTCTGGAGGCAGAGGGGTGTGGGTCTTTGAGTTATAGGACAGCCAGGGTTACACAGATAAACCTTATCTAAAAAACAAAACAAAATAAAAGAAAACGAAAATAAAGTTTAAAAATTCTAAATATGTGGTAAAATGCACGTGGTGTATGCATTTGTGTAAAAGGTGTATGTCCATGCCCATGTGGGTGCATGCAAAGGCCAGAGTCTGTGTGTGCACAGTGTCTGAGTAACTGTCCCTTCCCATGTGGGTGCATGCAAAGACCAGAAGTTGACACCAAATATCTTCTATCGCTGTCTCTTTTTTTTTTGAGACAAGGTCTCCTGCTGAAACTCAGGCTTGCCATTTTACCTAGACTGTTTGTCAGCAAGTCTCCAAAAACTGCCTGGTCAACTCTCCCAGAGCTGGGTTATAAATTAGTGCTGTCACCAGTTCTTAAAGCGATGCTAGGATCAGAACGCAGGTTCTCATAACTTTTACTCACTGAGCCACCTTCCCAGATCCAGGACGCTATTTCATGTTGCAAAGATAGAAATGTGATTTTTTTTTTAAATTTTAGACTTCTTTGTTTATTTTATGTATTGGAGTGTTTTGCCTCTCTGTCTGTCTGTGCACCTTGACCTTACCTGTTATCCATGGAGGTCAGGAAGGGATTGGATTCCCTGGAACTAGAATTACAAATGGATGTGAGCCATCATGTGAGTGGTGTTTATCAAACCCAGGTCCTCGGAAAGAACAGCTAGTGCTCTTAACTGCCGAGCCATCTCTCTAGCCCTGAGAAGCTAGAATTCCATACCCATTAACAGTTCCAAGATACTCCCTGCCACAGACTCTGCAGCCTCCATTCTGTGCCTGACTCTATGATTTCATTCTTACATGAGCTTTATGGCCTTTGCATGCACCCACATGCCATTGACATTTACACACACACACACACACACACACACACACACACACACAATCTCTGGCTTTTGCATGTACCCCACATATAACAGTATATGTTATTGGGAAGTTGTTTTTTTTTTCCACTTAGAATAATGTCTTGTGTTTTATCTACATAATAGCATAAAACAAACATTTGTTTCTGTTTAAAACCTGTGTAGCATCCAATGGTATGCATACATAGTGTTGTGCACACACCAAACTACATATATGCTGTGCCATGCTCACGCTGTGTATACACACTATGTTTTGTTTATCATTTACCCTTGCTAGACATTGACTTACTATCACCTCTTGGCAATTGTAAATAACAATACCAACACAGCTTTGCAAATATCAAGACTATTTAAAACAAAGAGCATCACTCTGGGGAGATTTACACTGGGTAGGAAGGCTTACTGACCAAGTATGATGACTTGATTTCACATTCCAGCACTTAAATAAAAAGCCAGGGTTGGCCTTAAATTTCTGTGACCTTAGTGGGAGGGACAGAGTCAGGTAGACAGTAGGAACTGATCTCAAGCTTAGCTGAGGTGCAGGGGTACTGAGGAGCCCTATATCAGGAAAAATTAGTGATAGGGAAGGACTCCCGCTGACCGGTCTTTACACACATACACATGGGTGGTTCATTTGTACACATGTTCATATGCACACACAAACACAAATAAAAAAACTAACAAGGAATAGAGCACGCTAGATATGCATTTCCCCTCATTCAGGTAAGCTAGGGGCTACACCTACATTATATTTCACGGCATCAGAGTCCAATCTTCTTCTCAGCTATACTATGTTCCTTGCGCTTTTTCCCTCTCAACAGAAGGTGGTTGTTGAAGTCTCAAATACTTACTATAGATGGATTCCCGCCATCAGCAGGAAGTAAAGACAGAACATGTCTGTCCTTTAATGACACTTTATATTGCTGCCTCATTGGCTAGAAATTAATCATAGAGCTGTATGAGTGAGGGTGATTAGTATGACTACTACAGGAAAGACTAAAAAAGTGATCTTTACTGTTCGTAACTCAGAAGCACTGCATGCATTACAGGTTTTATATTAAGGAAGAAGGGAAGAGCAGAAATTGATACGTGGCCCGAGCTTACACACACTGAGTAGCAATCTGGGGTACACATCCCCCGTTAACAATGCTGGACCGTTCTCTCTATGTCTATAGCCAACAGCGGCTGGAGATAGTGTTTCTCTCTCCTCTGTTGATGTTTGCTACAAGGAAGACTGACAGGATGTAGTTAGTGAAGCATAGACCAACAGGAGAAAAGTATTAGTTTGGTATCCTGATTCCCTGGGTTGAACCAAAGTCTTTTGTCAGTTCCTTACTTCTTCAAGATGGAGTTACAGTCCCTGGCAGTGTTTCCATACATGGGATTATTTTAGAGGTTAAAAAAATACAAGTCTTTGGATGACACTAACTTTATTTTGTTTGCCAAACTGGTAAATGTGTGACCTTTAATGGCACTGATTTAGCTCATAGGCATTTCCGTGAGCAGGCACTGTGTGTCCCAGCACATCTTTCTACATTGTAATGAGGCTCCATTATGCTGGAGGCAAAGGTGAACATGGGGGTTGCAATGGGTCAGGGCCAGGTGGTAAAGGAATAGCATTTATTACAGTATTGATTCAAACTGAAATAAAACAAGTAAACAAAGCAATGGTTTTGTTATTTCAGGGCAATCGGTGTTTTTAAAAGTTCTGGTATTATCAGTTTATCCCAAAGCATTGCTTTGTATATGGGCATGCTGTGAAGGATGCAGTTCTTAGGGTGACAAGATATGGAGAAAATGCTTCTGTGCAAAAGGATCCGGCTAATGATCAAATGATTGAGTTTTAATCATGCTCTTTCAAAGCCTCTGACATTTGGGAGTGGCAGGAAATCCTACTGCTATAATCTATAAGACAACTCATGGCTTCCACGGGTCCCAGCCACTCTGAAAGATGAGCAACAAAAGCACTCCAGTAGGCAACCTAGAAGTCAGCACCGTCCCTAAACATTGTAGTCAGGTGACCTAAGAATAAATTCACTGTTCTGCTACAGACACATGGGAGTGTCCAGGATTTTTATGGTGTCAAACAACTCATATATTTGGGTCCAGTTCAGTTCCATAAATATTTGAGTAACTATTGTGCCAGCTCCATAACTTTCATTTGCATCATATCTGAAATATCCCATGGCCTCTTCCTGTAATTCCCATGACTCATCATCTAAGAAGGCAGAGCTTTTGTAATGGGAAGTGCCATGCTCGCCAGCCGGCAGAAGCCTGCTAATGGGCTCTGCCACTATCACGCCCTGTGGCCCTGGCACACCTTGTCTCTCTTAGCTCTTAGCCTTCTCACCCTTTGACCACAGCGCCTCCTGTGTGTCAGGCAACTGCTCTGCCACCGAGCCACTCTGACAGCCCAGACATTTGACTTTCAAGGTAAAGCTGAAGGAGTCCATTGTATGCTCTGAGATCTCCAGTGCTTCAAACCAAACCAAACCAAACCAAACCAAACCAAACCAAACCAAACCAAACCAAACCAAACCAAACCAAACCAAACCTCGTCAGGAGCATTTTCAATTTTATCCTAGCAAGAATCAGATGGCTATCAATAAAGAGGTTGAGAAATAATAAATCTGTAGGCACAATCCATACTGCTGTTCCAAACCCTTTTGAAGATATAAAAATGATACTTTCCAAAGTTACCAAATATCCAGAACATTGACCATGCCTGCAAAAATAACCTCTCCTCTAAGGAAATGTGCCCTGGGCTGCTCACATTCTCCACAGTCTCCAAGTTTGCCCCATCAGACCTTCACCATTTTCAGTTTACCCAGGCAGGTGCCATCTGTGAGTGCAACCCTCCTACACTTACGGACAATTAGCGCTTGCTGTCACAGGTTCTTCTGTTCACTTTGGAGAGGTCTGTTTTCTCTGTTGTGGAGAAGGTGAGCTGATTGCTGGAAGTAGCTTGAAACTCCTGAATTGCATGTTCAGTGCATTTTTCAGTGGGAATTGAGGCTGTGATTTGAGAGGTGTGAGAATGCCTTAAGACATATCTCCCATTACATGTGGCCAGGTCACATGCTTATTTCATGGAGCAAGGACTGAGACTTTGCAGATCTGGGCCTAGTCTAGGCCCTGAGTTTGGGCCCCATTATGTCCTTACCCATAGACAATGTCAGAAGTCAAGGCAAACATCCCTACCCTACCTTGTTTTTCTCCTTTGAATTCCAGCCAATATTTGGGACTTTGATAGGTTCCTCCTCCTCCTCCTCCTCTTCCTCCTCCTCATTGTCCTCCCTCTTTCCTTCCCCCTAACTCTCTTCTTGTGTGACCCTGAAATATCTCAGCTTGGCTTAGGGACCAGTTGGCAGCTGAGAGAGTTTGCTACTCTGGAGTAACAATACCAATAGTTGCATGGGGGTTGCAGGAGTCCCTGATGAGCCTTTGGGGATAGCTTGCTCTTTCTGAAGTGGAGGTCATTGTGAGCTGTGATACAGTAAGAGCTGAGTTTCCAGAGGCTTCTGTCCACCTTCTCATTCACAACTTCAAGGCTGGTGAAAAGGTTTCCCGTTTTTTCCCTAGCCACCCATGGTAGAAATGCCACACACATAGGGGGTAGAAGTCCCCACCCCCTAAAATTAGTCATGCACACTGAGGAGACAGGCCCTTTAAGGGAGGCAAGTCAGAGGGGCAGGCATGCTCTTCAGGTGTCTTGCAGTTTTGTAGTGCAAACGTAGCCAAGTCTACAGACATCTGAGGGAACACTGGGTCTCCTAGGATCTCCAACACTCATGTTCCTTACCTGAATTATAATGGATACATTTATCTAGAGACTTTATTGAAGGAGAATCATTTTAGAGAGCAGGGACAGTGGTTCCTACTGAATGTACTTTTCTGTGGCAATTATTCTTTTTTAACTTTTAGGGTTTTTTTCTAATTAGTTCTTATGGGAAGTAAAACTCTCTGTCTCTGTCTCTTTCTCTCTCTCTCTGTCTCTGTCTCTGTCTCTTTCTCTCTGTCTCTGTCTCTCTCTCTCTGTTTCTCTCTCTCTCTCTCTCTCTCTCTCTCTCTCTCTCTCTCTCTCTCTGTGTGTGTGTGTGTGTGTGTGTGTGTGTGTGAGTGTGTATACAGTTTGACATTTCTGTAGACTCAGGGAGTCAGCGAAACATTCAATCAACACTTTGACTTTCAAGGCATCTAGCCATGGTGTTATTTGGGGGAAACATGTAACCACATTGTCTCTTGTCTCTTTTAATTTAAATTTTACACAAAGTTTTGAGAGGGAAATGGAGCATGCTAAGCTAATGACAGCTTTCCTTCCTCCCACTTGTCCACGTCACAGAGATGTGGTCCTTGTGTTGGGATGTTGGCCACGATGCACTAACTAAAAGCACCCTTTAAATCGCTAGAAAAAAAAAACAAATGAGCATGCGGATGGCAGGCAGGGGCAGGTAAATGTGATGACGTTAGAGGAGTATATCTGAGGACTGTCAAAGTAGTTTCTCACTACAGCTACAAATGTTACCTAAAACTGGCCAGAGACTAGGGGAAAACTAGGCTTGTCAGCAATTAGAGTTTGGATCCACCAGGCGCTTCATGGACTAATGTGGGGTGGGCACCTGCAGGCTGTTCTTCGTGTGGGTGGGAGCATGTGATCACAGTAGAAGAAGGCTAGCTGATCATTGGTTTCAAGCACCTTTCACTCTCACCTGGCACCTTTCCATTGTAGTTATAAAAATTCTCCTTTCTAGATTAGCACCCCTTTTGAGTAGAGCCAGGCACTGCTTGGCGGGTGCGTGTAGGGTGTGTGTGTGTGAGGGTGGGGGACGTGGGAGGGATGCTGGGACTCAGCGGGTACCGGGTGGCGGGGCGAGGGGATCAAAGACCGAGACTGGGGGACATCAGGGCCGCCCAAGCAAGAAGCGCTGCAGGGTAGCGGCTGCCACCGCGTGCCCTGCTGGGCGGCCGCCGCGAAGGCGGCCTGCGTGGAGATTAGCGGCAGCGGTCCCTCCCTGGCCCGCGAGTGAATGAATGATTAGTCTAACGCACCTCCCTGTCCCGGGCAGCTCCGGCTGGGAAGGGCGGAGTCTGAGCCACAGATCCACGCTTTAAGGGAGAAAGGCTCTGGCCGGTGTGCGTGCATTAGCCGACCCTTTCTGTCGCTCCAAC
Source organism: Mus caroli (assembly GCF_978045245.1). NCBI lineage: Eukaryota > Metazoa > Chordata > Mammalia > Rodentia > Muridae > Mus > Mus caroli. Next base: position 20,241,806 of record NW_028227266.1, read on the forward strand.
TTCTGTCCTCCCTAATGTCAGGCCCACAGAGGCATAAGCACAGGAGCCTGATCTCCAAGGTCACTCGCCCCTCTGTCCCCTCAGCCTCGTGAGTCCCCTGCCTTTGCCCGAGGGAGTTAAAGGGCTGTGGAAAGTTGAGGGACCCTCCTGCATTCGATCCGTAGCTCCTTCCGAAGCTGGGGCAGCGGGAGGCGCCGGGTCTTCTGCTCCGGGCGCTAGCGGGTAGTGGCATCCCTGCTGGGGGCGGCTCCTCTGCGCGGGAGGAGGCGGTGCGCAGGGCGCTGGAGACGCGCCTTCCAGGCTCCGGCAGCGCCCCGGGGCCGGTGGCCGGGGCTGGGCTAGACCGCCTGGCTGGGCGTTCGCGTGCGCCGCTGTCGCTGCTGAGCCGGCATAGCTCCGGCGCCCGGATCGTAGTCCCTCGTGCGACCCTGCGGATTCCGCGCAGAGCCTAGTACGCCCCTGGGTCCCGCACGGAGCAAGCGCGCGGGCCGGACACCGCGCCCGGGGGCCGGGCCGGAGCTGCGCGTGCGGGAGCCGGAGCTCAGCCGGGCTCCAGAGCTGCGAGCGCACTCGGCAGCCGCCGCCGCCGCCGCTCCCCAGATCCCGCCGCTCAGCCACCCCTCCTCCCGGCCCAGCTCTGGCGCGGAGGGGCTGACGGCTAACCCGCTGCGAGCAACTCCCTTAGAAAAAAGCCGCCGCATTGGCCGAGGCTGGCCGCAGGACCCCTCCTCCCGGGGCGCCCCCACTCCTCCCCCGCCGCTCCGGGCGCCCGCCTCCCTCAGCCGACTGTCTCCCGGCACGCCGGCCCACAGCCCTTTTGACTGCGAGCAGCGGCTGCCGAGCAGAGGCGGCGACGCGGGACCTGCAGTCGCCCGGGATTCCCTCCAGGTGACGATGCTCTGGTTCTTCAGCGTCAGGGCTCTGGCTGAGCGTCCTTGCCGACGCTCGCCTGGGATTACCTGCTGCGTCTTGCTGCTGCTCAATTGCTCCGGGGTCCCCATGTCTCTGGCTTCCTCCTTCCTGACAGGTAGGGGGGTGGGGGCGGGAGGGACCAGTCCTCCGGGACTCTGGGGTGGTTTCTTGGGAGAAGAGGCACTGGCAGACCCGGGGATGAGAGGACGAGGAACGCGCACCTTGCCTGCCCCTCGCGGGCGGTGGGGATGCGGAGAAGCCTAGAGAAAAGGGATGGGAAGGCTATGAAGAGGTAGAGAGATGGGGGACTGAGAGACTGCTACCTTTGACAGAGTGATAATAGGCACCCTGCTATATGAAGTTGGGAAATTCCTTGATTTATATTTAATCTTTTCCCCAATCCTTGTTTTAATCGTAACCACTCTTGTGCAATTAAGGCAAAGACCGCGCCGTTTCCCGCACATCCTCTTTTCTCAACACCATAGGATTCCAATAAATCCACTGTGCTAGGCAGCATCTTTAAAACATGACTTTCCAGACCTTGAATGTAAAGAAGCGACCGTATTTTTAAAGGTTACTAATAGCATGATACGATAATTACAGGTTTTCAGGCAGGTGAAGACCTCGGCTTCTATTTTGAAGGACATGCTTTACTGACACCTGGTGCAGAAAAGAGAATATTTTTAAGAGGAAAGAGATTGCGCTTCAAAAAGTGATTGCATTTCAACCCACAACAGTTGGCAGATCCACCTGAAAGGCCCGTTCTTTGACACAGCCCTGCATTTCGTTCAAATTTAAAATCTTCCCTAATGCCTAGTTTGCTGTGTTAGTCCATGTGCAGTTGAGATATCTCTCAGAGCACTAGTGGTATGTGCTTAAATCAACTGAAAACAGAAAACCGAACTATATACCGAAGTATTGACTTAAAAAAAAGTGTTAAGTAAAACTATTTAAAATAGATTTGGTGAAATTTTTTTGTGGTGCATTTGAAACACTATATAATTCCAATCACTAGCTTAAGACTGTGAGGTTTTATAATAACACCACTAAGCAAGATTTAAATTTAAAAGTATTTTTATCTTCATTTCAGGGTCTGTTGCAAAATGTGAAAATGAAGGAGAGGTCCTCCAGATTCCATTTATCACAGACAACCCTTGCATAATGTGTGTGTGTTTGGTAAGTGTACGGGTCAGGTAAAATAAACTTAACTGCTGTCATGGACAAACCTGACAGAAGAGCTGTCTTAAAATTGATTTTGATCATTACCAAATTGCATATTGCTTAAGCATCGAATTTAGTTGCACTTTCTAGTTTTATGAATTTGGGCAATTTCTAATATCTCATCAGGCTGAGAATTCTTATCTTTGACTTCAGTGTTGTACAAGTAAACTTGAGATGGACTTTGTACACCATTGTTTTAGGAAAGCTGCAGTTTGGAATGCATGCTACTACAATGAAGTCATAGATATCATGGCCACTCAGTTTTCTATACTGGTTCTATCTTCCTGGCTCAGCAGGGAAATGCTGAATAACATTTTAGATACAGAGGTCAAGGATAAGATAGGGGAGAAGGGAGGAGGTGGCTGCCATAAAGGACAAACCCAGGACAAGATGTCATCTTGGATTGATTTCTTGAATTTCTTGGCCTGCTGTGGCTGAAGCTCTGTTAAACAAGCTAGGAAGCTCAGGTCAGGAACAGGGATCCCTCCTTAATGGAGAGTGTCACTTGGCTATGAGATGCTTAGTGCTGCCAGTGGCTAGTGGATTGTTTTAGCTTAAGCTACCGGGTAATTCTGATAGACACTTGGGGAAGATGAAGTTGTTTTAAAAAAGACTTTCTGAAAGACATAGAGTTCCACAAAGAGTACTCTTTTTGCTGAAGAGTGTTCCACATGCCATTTACTTTTGGCAAACCTTGGTTAAAATCACGCATCATAAAATCCAGTTGGAAGTGCTCTAAGGCCTTCAAGGGCAGACTCCTGAACTGATGGGTGGATGAAGGCTTGTTATTCCAATCAGCATACAGAACTACAGGGTATCTATCTCTATTCAGACAAAAGCTGCGCTATCTGTATATAAAGGACGCAGACTCCTTTGTCACAAGAGATGAGGCCAACATTAAGAATAAATGAGTCTGTGCTTGCATCAAATGATTATCAGGCTCTGGACTGAAGAAATCAACAGAAGCAAATCAAAATGTTTTTCATTGGCTGAGACAATAAGCATTAAAGTCTAATAAAAAGTGTTCTTTTGTGTCTATGAGCTGCGATGTTAACCATCTTTACTAAAGAACTTGCTGGAAATAAGTGCTGAGTTTAAAATTTGCTTTAGTTACAGATTCACAACTGTAGCATGTGAGTGTGGTCTTATCCTTCCTTTATCTGTACTATGGGAATAAGTAGTTTTATTCCATTCTTACCATTTCAGCAGAAATTATCCCAAGTGATATGTCAATATCCTGAGAGCTCTACGTGTGCACAGTTGTTTTTCTCTTTGGTGGTGCTATTGTTTGTGAAGCTTAAATGTGTATTTTGATTTTTGTGCAGTGTTACCAAGTGATATGATGGAACGCTTCCCACATAGCGTTTTCCCTTTCTAGCCTTCCTAGCCTCGTGGTAGATAGTGCTTTTCTTTCATTGTGGAGACTTAGTGATATGGAAATTGATATCAGAGTTATTTGTTACACGATGTCTAAAATCGTCAGTTAAGTTCTTAAGGGCAGAATGAACACGTAGAGGCACTTGTAAAGGACAGGACTGCCAAGCCTGTTAGTCTTTCCTTGGGGTCCCAGTGACTCTCACTCATTATTCCTTCAACCCCCCCCTCAACTGATCTCTCACTGATATCTGACCATGACCTTGGCAGACCTTTGGAATGATGAGCCCACCTTCCCTATCGCTTCTCATCCACTTGGACAGGCTTAGTAAACCTGAGTAAGGATAGATAGTGAGCATTTCCCTCTGTATCCACCCCGTAAGTTTCTAGTGGACCTGAAGAACCCTGTGAATTTCTTGCTGGATACCAGCAAGAAACATAGGAAGAGACTGCTTGGTATTTTTGCACTTAGGTTGGAAAAGAGAGCTGTTTAGTAAATTGATAGAATTTACAAGCAAACCTTTTCACGCCACTGTGTATTTGCCAAGCAGTTTTCTAAGCCTGCATTATTTAAGTCGATCCCCATAAAAACCCTTTGAGGGTTTTCAGTCCTTTTTGAAGATGAGCTTTAAGAAATTAAGTAGCTTGTGAAGGTCATACATTATCTGTACACCAGTTAGTATTTTATTTATGAAAATTACTGAGCTGTCTGACACTTGGGTCAGAGGCAGACAGGGCTGTCTGTTTGTCTCTGGAGCACACAGACATAACTAGGGAGGTGGACTACTTGTTAAGCTAAGGAATGAGAAAATGGGGAAAGGAGAAAGCCTGTTGACATTTCTGTACCTTCAGGCCTTCCTTGAATGATTTTGTTTTGTGCCTTTGAGCTATTCAGAGCTCAGTTAGTTAGAAGTTGTTAGTCACACTGCATGAAAGGAAAATCCTTTATGATTTCAGCAGGGAGCGTTGGGCTTGGGTGAGGTTTACATATGAATATTGGAAGATATGAGATTTTGGATTAGGGACACAGGGATAGTTAGTTTGGGCTGGTCCAGCTTTTTTGGAATAAAGTAGTTAAAACTGGGTGTAAGCGCAGATCCTATTTCATAACATGTATTTAAAAAAAAAACCTTCAATGTATGCTTAAAAAAGACAAAAGAAGTCAAAGTTGGAGGGAGTCAGCTGCACAAAGTCCTGAGAGAAATAACAGCGTCGGAACCTGAAAAACTCCTCCAAACGCCAGGGAGTAGTCTACGCAGCCGGACTTACCTTTTAAGGTTCAGAGTAGCTGAGATAGAGATTGCACAAACACACTTCTGGAGACTCTGAGGCCAGCAGTGAGTGCAGTGGCCACAGTGGTCAGAGATGCACCATTGCAGCCTCATTTATCAGTTAGCTGTGTAGGCTGGAGCATCCTGCCAGGATCAAGAACAATTGGAGTGTCTTCTAAATGTGGGTGGGCTCTGTGTCTTTAGAGGGAATGTGAAAAGTGAGACCAGGTACTGGGCCCTGGAATCTAGATAGGCAATTTACATTAAAATAAAAAAGAGTGTGTTTTATTGTTCAGTGAAGAGCATAGCGGATGTTCTCCTGCCTTCTGATCACCAATGGGACTGAGGAACCTCACTCTGTTTTGTTTCATGAAAACAAGTTTCCCCCTGCTAGAGCTAGTTTTTCAACAGTGCCCGGGACAGCACATGCCTGCCTGTCCTGCAGCTCTGCCCCATCGTCACCTCCAATCCCACCAAGTACAGGAGGAGGGGTGCCCCCTTTCCTCTTCTCCCACCTCTCTCTCTCTCTCTCTCTCTCTCTCTCAGTGTAGCTGAGGAAGTGGTGGGAGCCAGTGAGTTCTGCCCAGGACTGGAAACCTGAGATAACTTTGGAGGCTGGGACACCAAAAGCCAGAAGTCAGGGCTTAGTTTGGCGTACATTTTGTTCAGCAAAAAACATTATTCCTGAGGTTGAAATTTCCTCTTTTAAATCCAGAGGTGCAATGCAGAAATGGGCCGTCCCTCATAAAAAGCCATGCGAATTCCCTGTTACAAGAAGCGGGCCCCACCTATCTTGAGCTGGCTGAACAGCTTAACAGAGCGGACCTTGTCTGCTGTCCTCCACTTTCATAATCACAGAAATCCTCTATCACCCAGGAGCAGCTCCAGCCTTACAACTGCCTTTGCCTTTAGCTCTACAAAGTCCTTGTTTTCTACGGCTCACACTGTGACTGCCTAGAGTAGGGACAGCACCTATCAGAGCTCATATTAGGCCCTGGGTTGCAGCAGGATTTGAATCCTGTACCAGTGAGCGTGTGCTCAGATGTGCAGTAGCCTTTGAGACAGAGATGTTTAGCTTATTATGTGCTTGTACATGTAGACCTGGAAACTTTTCTCAAAAATCGTCTCCTGTCATTTCAGAAGTCACCTGCCTCCTTATTTATATTTATTGTGGCCACCTTTTGGGTAATGTCAGCTGACTGCCCTTCAATACAACAGTTTTGAGGAAACGTTACTTAGGTGATTGTGTTGTTTTGAGCTGGATGTGAAGTCAATGTGCTGTCTAGTTAGGCGATCTGCTTCTGCTGGTGGAATTGCTGCAGAGTCATGTCCACCGCTTGGGGGCTCTGTGTGGGAGGAGCCAGCATGGATTTTGATCTGGTAGCACAAACCTGTCGTGGATTTTAGAGAGCCTTTCAAAGGATAGTTGCGACTGTTGGTAGCCATCTTCTCCTTTTGGGGGAAGGGTTTACTTTAGGAATCTAAGGAACCTGGTTTCAGGTATCACTGACGGTGACAGTGAGATAGTTGCGTCTGCCTCGCCAAGCCTGTTTCCTCACAGTGTCTAGCCTGTGCAATTACTGTGAGATTCAATGGTGCAGAACATAGAATGTTTAGCTTAGATCTTAAACTGTGGGAAGTCCCCTGGGATGACTTTTTTTTTTACTGCTATTACTATGTTGATGTTATTCTTTAAATTATTATTATTATTATTATTATTATTATTATTTTCATGTATGAAATAGTCTGTAGAGGTATATCAGAATAAAATACAAAAAAAAAAATGACAGGGGAAGAGATGCAGTGGTGATGTCAAATCCACCCTTCTCTGTGAACCAACTCGATTACATCAGTATGGCTGGTCATGGCTGCTCCTTATTGGTCCAATGTTCTGTGGGCCCTGGTGTGAGTTTTCCCCTTGCTCTCTATTAAATATTAAGGAAAACTTTCCATGGGAGTGGGGCCTCCTTTTTCGTAGGGCATTTACATCCCCGTGCCTGTGGGATCACCTCCACTTGTACTTTCATTGGCAGAGATAGGGTTGAGCTGTGGCGCTCTGTACTTCTGGAAAAACTGCCTAGTGGTCTGGCATCATGGGGATTTTCCTGGCCCGTCTTGTGGAAGTCTCGACCCAGCTCCAGACCTAAGTGCACCCGCCTTTGCTGCTCACTTACTCATTGCTCCCCTCCCCCAGCCCCAGCCCCCTTGAATGCAGCTTGGCCTTCACTTAGTGCATCAACAGCAGCCCACATTTCAAGGAAAGAGAATAACTTCGAGAGCAGAGTGTGCGCCTTGGTCTATACTGAATGAGCATGGGAGAATAGAAGTCAGCCAGGCAGGGGGCAGGAAAAATAAAGCCAGTTACTAAATGTCAGTTGGGTAAGTAGAGGGTCTCAGCTCTTCACAATCTTTGTGGCACTCTGTGTGGCTGGTGGTATACAGACCCTTTGTGATTAAATCATGCTAGCAAGACAGCCTCTCAGCCTCTCCTGTATGGAGATCAGGTGTGCTTCCCTTAGTGCAGATCATCAAGTGACCTGGGTATGTGTTTGGAGACCTGTTGATCCCTAGTTCTACTTTTATAGAACATTGCTCAAGGTGCTAGGAGGAGCAGGCTATAAATTCAGTCACATGGCACTTTCTTCCTCCATACCTCTACCTGTTTCTATTTCATTTCATTATTTCCAGCCTGATCCATGTTTAAGTCATTATGCTCCTTGGATGTCTTGAGAAGACCAAGCTCAATGAGACAGGCATAGATGCATAATAAGGATTTATAAGTTGAGATCGAGTTCATTAGGCCCATGAGTCCACCTACTTGGGGGTTTTAGGCAGGAGGGCCCTAAGTTTAAGGTTACTATGGGTGGCTTAGTGATACGAGACCTTTATAACAAAAAAGCCATTTTTTTTAAAAAGGGTTTGAAGTATATAGCTCAGTGCGTGCCTAGGATGTGTGGGGTTCTAAGTTCAATAATGCCTGGTACAATAAAATCATAAACAGAAAACAATAAAAACATAAAGAAGAAACAACAAAACCAGAAAGGTTTACAAGAATGATAGAAAACCTTCACGAGAGACTCCAACACACTTCGGTTATAGACAAAATTGCATGACCATGTGGAGATCTTGGTGGAGGCGGGGGCAGGGGAACATGGTCTAGGCAAAGCATTGCAGTAGAAAGAAGAGTGTATGCCTGGGTTGTGTGAAGAGCTAGTCCAAGGCTCCCGAGGCTCTGATGGACCTGGAGGTAAGAGCTTTAAAGGAGCCAGCCTGGGAGCCTTTGAATGTCATAATGAAGAAAATTGTCCCATGCATATTACTGGGGTCAGAAGGAGTCATTTTGCATTCTTTCAAGCCACATGAAACAATAAGATGTGTTGTTTAAATACCTCTAAGAGCTCTTGTGGCAGATGTTTAGAGTGGAGAGGCCAGAGTTTGGAAAACAAACTGCGGACACGTGGTGTGGTCAGGTGGCAGCAAGCATCCCGCAGCAGGGTGTGTAGTGGGGATGCGACCATGGGTGGGGTGGTAAGTCAGTGTTTGGAAGAATACTTGAAACAGTGCCCTGCAAGGTAACAAGTGGAGTGCAGTTCCTGGTGAATGGCATGTAGGGTGTCACTGCCACACAGCCACAACGCCAGCTTTTAGCATTGCTGCTAGGATGGAAAGTGGTCAACTCTCGAATACCCCATTGAGAATGTTTTTGATGCCAGTCCCTTTTCACACTTACAGAGATACAACTCTCTCTTTTACTGTGTTATTCATCGAGCAAATTGTTTGCCATAGCAATGTGCACAACTACAGTTGCCATCAGAGGCCAGGGATGTTGAATCCCTCGGAGCTAAAGTGGCAGACAGATGTGAGGCATTGCATGGTTGCTGGGAATTAAATGCTGGTCCTCTGGAAAAGCAGCAAGGACTTCTAACCGCTGAGCTTACCCACAGGTAGCTGACCTTTAAAAGGTTTCACTGTTGTGCTAACATACTGGGAACTGTCTACTGCAAAGAGACATTTGAAAACGCACTGTAGGTTCTTAAAATGTGCATCTGGATCTGTAGAGAGATAAGGGATGGGTGGAGAATAACAATCTGGTTAACTATCTTCATAGAAACCAACCTCAGGGACATATACATGGGATTTGAGTGGAGATTTTAAAGCCCGAGTCTGCATTAACAAGGAGGGCCAACTTGAGAGAAGGATGCATAAGGGGTTTCTTGTGAAGTAGATTACAGTTATGGAGGCACAAAGAGAACACAGAAGGCAGACAAAAGACCCATGCTGCAAAACACTAAAGAAGATATCAGTGATGATTTAAGGGGAATTATGAAGCGGGAACTTGGTCCTCATCACTTTGGAGTGTCTGAAACAAGAAATGGTCCTCACCTGCCTGAGAACTGCTGTGCATTCGCACAGGATTGTATTGACCATACTCGGGACTGGCGCTGAACCCTGTTGTCAATCATCCAAAGCCAAGATTGCCATGGGGATTTTGAAAAAATAATGCAAAGATCACAAAGTTTTTCCAGCTTTGATTTTTTTTAAAAAAAAGATCTTAGCATAAGTGAATACATAAATACCACATGAAAATTTAAAAGGTACCAAGACAAAACTAATTTCATGGGCAGAAGTAATATACCTTTTAAGCGTGTTTTTGGAATGTTTTTATGGTTAAATGCAGAATGGATCAGGCCACACGGAGGCATATTTCTTTTATTAGGAATAAGAACAACAATATAAAAGAGTCTGAGTAATATTAAAACTTACTATTATAAACATTTAAGTTTGCTCTATTAAACTGTTAATGGTGCTTTAAAAATATTATGATATGATTTAATATCTTAAAATCTGTCTTCAAGTAAAAATATGTTCTTTTCTCACAAATATTTTAATGTCCATTTTTTACTAGCGATGTACAGCTGTGGAAGGTGGTTTTGTGTTGGAGGGTGTGGGCTCGGATTTTACCCAGGCTGGCTCATAGTTATCTGTTACTTAACATCTCTCTGATCCTTAGTTATGAGTCCTGGGCAGGTCATTAAGGCAGCATGCCTGTAGCTCACTTCAGTTGGTGGGGGTGGGAGTCAGCTGAGGGTGTGAATGATTAAATGTGAGATGTTCCTGAAAGCCCTTTGTAAACAGTGTCAAGGGAATTATAACTAAGGACAAAAATTTAACAGTGAAGGCTCCAGGAAGCCCTGAGATGCTTATGTCCCTTAAACAAAGTTGGAGAACATTTGCCTATAACGTATGCACAGCCTCCTGTATATTTTAAATTATACCTAGATTACTTATGCCCTATGGACATGGTGGGTCAACTGTATTATGCCGTAAACCAGGTTGACACAAAATTTATTGAGTACGTTCCTGAGGAATCACAGTATAGTTTTAAACAATAGCCCTTACGGTTCTGCAGCCTTAGGTAACCCGTGGGGTATTTCTGTATCCTGACAACCTCCTCATCCTGGTAAGGAGGGCCAAAGCAGCCCACATCAGAGTGTGAGTTAAAGTACGTGAGTTCTCTAACCATGTTCTGTAGTGTGGGAAAGGTTCCTGTGTAGGAGTGTGTGGACCCACTGTCTCAGATCCGCCGGAGAAGTGCTTGACTGGTGATACAAGTTATTGTCAAGGCCCGCGTAATGTGTTCACTCTGATTCTGCTCAGTGTGGACAGTGGGTCTGCAGGTCAGCTAACTTTGGTCCCTTTGGTGCAAAGACAGAAAGCCCCAGCGTATTTGGAGGTTGGCAAGGTGCCTGCCTTGCTTGGTTTCTCATTCTGAAGCTCTTGCTTACTTGTTCGGTGTCTAGCTTCAGACAGTTATTGAGTGTGGTATGTTCAGTGAGACCCAGTTGTCCTTTGGTGGTATTTACCACTGCATCAGCAAAGTGGCAGGAGGAAGGCACAAAGTAAAACCCAGCACTGATCAGCCTTGGAGAGAGTGAGTGATATGGTCTGGTTGACTGTGTTCCTGGTAGCACAGGGTCTTGTCCCACACAGAGTTTGGATCGTATGAACTCCATTGAATGTGAACATGTGGTCCCAGCATACACTTGCTGCCTTGGTCTTTTCTCCTTCCTTTGGCATGTGTGGGTGAATTCCTGCCTTAAGGGATGAGGCTCTTAAGCATAAGAACTTGTCACGATCTTTCCAACCGCCCTATAGCGTCAGTGAGAGGTCTGTGACCTTGAGACTTGAGTGGGAGTGGGGCCTGCGCTTCCTGTTTATAGTTTAGGTTAACACTTGGGATGGCTCTCCCCAGAATGGAACTCTACGTTCCAAACCATGACTCTCCCAGAAAGATTGTCACAAAAGGTCACCCTCTTCTATTAACAACATCCTAAACAATCAGTAGAAGAACACTTCTCCCCCTTTAAAAAGCAATGTAGTTACATTTGAAAACATAGACTCTCTTAGACATTAAGAGCTGTTTGTCTCATGATGAAAGGAATGGCCCCTCTTGTAAGAGTATCCTGCTGTCTAGAGCAGAGTGGTCGTTGACAAGGCAGGAGAGGCAGGGCAGGGGGTTTCTTCCACTTCCAAAAGTCACGGTGAAAAATGCTCCCAGTCCTGTGGCTGGCCTTCGAAACCCAGTCACCCCCAACCTCATCAGAGAAGCTAACTTTGAAATCTTGACACAGGCCTTGGTGTTTATGTTAGCTTTTGGATGTCAGTTCCCTTGGCTTCTGGAAACTGACTCTGTTGAAAATTATGTTTTTCTTCGAAGGACAAAGGCCTTATTGTATGTCCATGTCCTGTAGTATAATGAGCTTTTACGTTTTTTTTTTTTTTTTTTTTTTTTTTTGGAATGTTAGGTGATGGGTGGGACTAACCTAGATCTTTGAAATAAGAAATGCATAGATCTGTAAAACAAATGGCAATTAAAAGTTTCATGGAGGTATCGTCATAAAAGAAAATGAGTGGGTGGAAGAATGTCACCTTTACTGGCCACAGCATGTTTCCCAAATGCAGTGCTTTTCTGGAATTACCATGAACTACCTTTGAGAGGACCCTCATGAGTGGTGTTGCCTTGGAGCCAAGAGGACCTGCTACATAAGTGGTATCACCCTAGGGCTGGTTCCCGGAGGAATTACACTAGAAAACAGGATTATTGTGAGCGTCCCTGTTTAACCTATAGGAAGTCAGGACTGTTGTGAGCACCGCTGTCTAATCAATGGGAACTCAGGACTGTTGTGATTATCACATTCTAACCTATACAAATGCTCATTTATAACTCTTGTATTCTTGGTCAAAGAAATCGATTTGATTAGACGATTCCTTGTGGTTGCTGTGTTTCAAGCACAGATTGAGCATTGTAGCTAGGTCACTCTGATCCAGCTATTGACCTCTGGGGGTGTGGGTGACCTCAGAAGGGCTGCTCCAGGAGAAAGCATGGAAAGGAGTCAGTCACACAGACCACAACATCTGAAGCTGCTTCCATCTCTTTGGGCCTCAATGAGACGCCATTAGCATCTTTAGCTTGACATTTTCTTGAACTAGTTCCTAAAAAGCCTTTGAAACCTGTCTTCTGAGATTCTTTGGGGGCTTAATGTGTGAGTAACAGAGTTAATATTACAACTTCATAAACCCTTCCTGACATCTTTCCTCTTCTCCATGTTTGTTCTTAAAACATGTTATAAAAAATGCTGGGGAATTTACTTTCTATTTTACAAGCAATTTAACTACCATTTGTACGAACATATGAGAATCAGTCTCTCCTGGCTAAGCATCCCATCAGCCACCTGGATGGAACTCAAAGCTTCTGCATCTGTTACAACTGCATCTCTACAACCCACTGCCTGGCATATCCCCGTGTTTCCCCCAAGCTTCAGGGCAAAGCCCATTTGGTCTCTCCTGCTTTCTACTTTCATAGTGTAAAAGCAGAAGCAGAGCCATTCATGGCAGTAGTGGATTGTGGTCTCAAGGGGGCACTGCTTTTATGAATGAGAGGACATGAAAGATTAAGCAGACATTCTCTTGCTTGGGAGCTGCTGTGTCAGAACCGTTGAGATCTGCCATGGGCTGTGTTTATGTTCTTGTGGGGAGTTGGGCCTCTTAGGCTCAAGAGTTGTGGCTCTTTCCTGTTTCCACGCACATGTGAAACAGTGGTTCTGCTGCCTTGTGGGAGGCTGCAGAGCCAGCTGGAACCCTATTAGCACATTGGTGTGCACTAGTGCTGGCTCATAGTGGTGACAGTGGTGTGAGAATCTAAGGTCTGGGAGAGCTGGGTGGCAGGAAAGGAGTGGGGCCTGCTTTCTTTATGCCTCTCCTTGGTCTTGGGCTGCTTCTGGGGAGACAGTCCCTTCCTTCTGCTGGAGTCTTCTCTGCTGTGCATCTCATGGACCAACTGCGTGTGCCAGGCAGCAGCTGGACTCCTTTTCTTCCTTGGACTCAGGGTAATATTTGGGATTCATTGAAAACAGTGCCATCCCTCTATTTCATATTGAGAAAGAGCAAAGACATCTTAAGAAAATATTATCTTTGGGTGCTCATTTGTCTGGTCTAGATATACAGAGCTTCCAAAGCTTGCAGTTAGGAGATTTTTTTTTTTAATGTTTTTCTTCTATTGGTCGATAGAAACAGCAATTTCATGTGATCTAACATAATATATATCTTGAAGATCTTTTAACATTGGAAAAAGATTTTTTTTTTTTATTCTTTTAATTGTGTGTGTGTGTGTGTATGGGAAGAGTATGCTCGTGTGAATGTTGATTTCTTTACATGCCAGAAACAAGTGCTCCCACTGTAGCTGGGGTTACATGTGCTGTACTCTGCTCTACATGGAACCCTGGTCCTCCTCAAGAGCAGCCAGTGTTCCTAACCACTAAGCCATCTCGCTAGCTCCAACCCTGAGACTTTCAAAATGCAGATATTTATCCTGACAGGTTATTATTGCAATGTATTTGAGTTTAGATTGACTTTTGTCTGGATTCCCAAACTAAAATCAAATGAGAAGATACAGTGGAATGTTTCTCAGTCTGTGAAAGAGAAAGCCTCCTGGAGTCACTGAACACTCCGCTCCAAACTAATGGGCTCTTCACATCCACCAGACTCCCTCTGAGGGTGTTAGAGCAGTCGGGGAGTTAGGAGGAAGCAGCCTCAGCCCTGTGGTACAGCACATGCTCTGGCCTCTGCGGGGCATATGGGAATTGCATTGCACAACTGAAGGAGGGGAATGATCGATGGCTGCTCATTAAGCCCACTGCATATTTATTGAGCATTTATGTTAATAATGCCCCAAGGCTCTGCAAGATTGAAGAAACAGTTTTTACAGGAACAAAAAGAGATTAAATTATGTTTGGGAAGGTTTTGAACATCGCTATCTTTTATTGCTTTTGAGTTCTTTGAAAGTTGATTAACATGTACGAGCCAGAGATACTAAGTCTGGCTGTCATCTTTAATTATCCAGAGCAAACTATGCCTCCTTGTCTGATGAGATGCTATGCACTTATGTATGTATGCACGAGGGTAGTTAATGTGATATTTTAGTTTGCAAACTATTATTTGAGTGTCTAAAACATGTGGATGTGTAATGGGACCAGTAACTGTGCATTTTGGGGTCCTGAGAAACACCTTTTGAACACCAGAGGCGATTGACTGTGTTCTGGCCACCAGTAGCCCCTGCCTTTTCTTTCATTATATAATTCAGTTTTGACTCCCTGCCTTCCTTTACAGTTGTAGGTCATTATCAAGTCCACAGTAAAAACCTTGCCTTTGGTTCTGAGTTCTCCTACCATGCCCTAGCAGCGGGGCCGCTCTCATTCTAACATGCATAAGTACCATGGAGGAGCTGCTTAAAAACACTTTCCATCCCTTACTCAAGACACCAGAGGATATGACATCCTAATAAAGACTTCGGGGTTCTTTAATGTAGGGGCTTAATAATGGGAACTTAATAAAAAGGAGGAGATGTAAACATAAATATCAACTTTTATGTTCATATTTAAGTCATGTTCAGGTACAAGTGAGACTGCATTATTGTTAAACAGCTCCATAATAGACCATCACTTCTGTGGGGCTTTCCCGCACTTATCTTGTACATTAATCATTGTTATTGAAGAGTTCGTTTGTCTCTATTAAATCTCCGGTTGGTTTTCCATTTGGAATTAATCATTTCTTCTTCAAAGCCTATACGTAGGAAGCCTTTATCATGGCTCTCACTCACACTTCCTCTGAAGTTTTGAGTTACATAGTTAGCTGTCTCTTTTACTGGATAATATGCTTGTCCCGGGCAAGGATGGTCAGTGTCTATTTCTCGGGAGTCCCCGAAGCCTGCAGAGTAGTGCATTGCAAACTTGAGTCTTTGAGACTCAACACTGTGTTTGCAATCTGGGGACATTCCGAACTGAACTTTGTTCAAAGCTAGAACAGGGTTTCTCTAGAAATGTTCACAGTTGAGATTACAAGGCACACAAAAGCAAATCACAATGCAACCTCTTGAAAGCTGGGACTACAGTTCCAGTAAGAAAATGATGCTCCATTCCTGGGCAGACGCTGTGAGATCTTCAGAGAATGCTTTCTAAACCACAAGGGTGGAGAAGATGCCCCAAGGCTCACTAAGAGGGGCCACCAAATTGATTCCTTAGGGAGTATATGTTTAGCAGTCTTGTGGGTCAGTTAGGTAGAACCCTGACTGGCGCCTTTGGGTGGAGCAGACTGGCCCCCTGGGCGGAGGCCAGCCTTTTCATGTGCTGGGTTCCCACAGGGATGCTCTGTTTCCTGTGGTCTTTGCGTGATGGTCAGCAGCTGCACGATGAAGCTGGTGTGATGTCTGTTTGTTGCTTCTTCAACACAAGACAGCTAGATGTAGCAACTTGACCAAACATCCAGGCTTTTATGATTGCCTGGTGGCATCCAGCCACACCTGGAGGATTGAGAGACAAAGTCATGAGGAGTGGAGGGCCAGGTGAGGCAGGCTTAGAGACCACTTCCACCCTAACCCCTGAGATCCTCGCTTCCAATTCTTTCTGGATGCAGCAGAAACCTTCTCTAATTAGAGCAGATCCTTTTGGCCAATTTGGTTCTCTCTCTCTCTCTCTCTCTCTCTCTCTCTCTCTCTCTCTCTCAGCTTTCTGCCTCCTACTGCTTACATTTTCCTTTCTCTGCTCAGGTTGAGTGTAAAATCAAGCTGACCAATTCTGATTCAAGTCACTATCACCAAAATTTTGGTCACATTGATAAACATTTATCAATAAACTTAATGATAATTTAAAAACTGTTTAAATTACCCTGACATTCGATTGCTTCAGAGTTCCACCTTTATTTTGCCCATCCTAGTTATATTTTAATGTATTGTTTTACTTCTCTGTCATTAGTCTAGCATTTGTGTAATGACAGCACTCCCCTAATTTTCATGTCTTGCTTTTTTCACATCTCAGTCTTTTTAATTCTTAGTTGCTGCCAGCAGGCTGAAATGTACACACAGGCATTGGAGATTGTGGTTGTAATTCCTCTTCACAACATGGTGGTGGGACACTGCTGTGGACAAAGTGTGCTGTGTGGAGCTCACTGACCTTGGCCAAGGGTGATCTGGGAAAGAGCCAGAGCAGGGGCCACTTGTAATCACTATGGAGGGTGTCAAGAGGAATGGCTGGGTGGAGCTAATCGGCTTGCTCAGAACACAGTCAAGTGGCCAGGTGGGGTCTGAGTGAACATTTTTCACTAATGATAATATGCTGATATAATTGAGCAAAAGGAATGGCTTGGAGAAAATTTAACAGCCTTCCAGTATGTGGGAGGGGATCATTCTGTTGAAAGGATGAAGGAGAACTGATCCCAAAGTTGCAACATATGCCTAGTTCAGCTTCTCCTCAGGGCCCTGCCTCTCACTGGCTTCTACAAAGAGTCCCAAGTTGCTTGTGGGGTCTTGGCTTCCCTGCTTCCTGGCTGGGGCTGACTGAGAGCTCAGGATTCTCCTTGGAGCCCTGGATCCTACTGGCCCTGTTGCAGATGAGTATCACTGTCCTAGTTTGGAGCCATATATCTTGGGATCAGAAATTGAAAGCAGGGTTTGACTATGGTCTCTGCAAGTTGCAGGGTTTTGGCTTAAGGGCTTTGTAAAGCTGAGAAGAAATTTACACTGAGAAAATTTTCTCTCTCAACACTTGCCGTTATTCCTACACAACTTGTGTGCTCTCATGGCCTGTGGTGCTTTCAGTGCGTATTTGGCCTTTAGTTAGGAAGTGCTAGTGAGTCTGAGAGCTCTTGTTTGGGGACAATAATTCTAAGCCTTTTTTCTTGGTATTCTCAGTTATTCTGGCCAATCAGAATATCCCTAAGGTCAAATCTGTTCCCTTGCAGACAGCAGCTGGGGTATGGTGATGGCAACAGGGAAAAGATGTGATCTGTAGTTGTCAAGATGGCCTCTCTGAGGAGTGTTGGGCTGCAATCCAATCCTGTGTGATCTTGGTTTCTAGGTACTTGGGGTTGTGGTAGGTGCCGAGAGGTGGTTTGTGGTGGTCACTGAATTAACAGTGTCATCTCAACCAGTAGTCACATATAGTTGGAATGCACATGTGTGTATGTGTCTCTGTGCATAAGAGCCCACAGGCAATGAACTTCCCTAGAGCACTTGGGAGGTTGATAAGGGTTCTGTTTAGCTAACTTGCCTCTTTTTTTTTTTTTAATGGATCTTTGTCCTCTTCTTCTTCTTCTTCTTCTTCTTCTTCTTCTTCTTCTTCTTCTTCTTCTTCTTCTTCTTCTTCTTCTTCTTCTTCTTCTTCTTCTTCTTCCTCTTCTTCTTCTTCTTCCTCTTAGGGTTCTGTTTAGCTAACTTGCCTCTTTTTTTTTTTAATGGATCTTTGTCCTCTTCTTCTTCTTCTTCTTCTTCTTCTTCTTCTTCTTCTTCTTCTTCTTCTTCTTCTTCTTCTTCTTCTTCTTCTTCTTCTTCTTCTTCTTCCTCTTCCTCTTCTTCCTCTTCCTCTTCTTCCTCTTCCTCCTCTTCCTCTTCTTCCTCTTCCTCCTCTTCCTCTTCCTCCTCTTCCTCTTCTTCCTCTTCCTCCTCTTGACTCTTCTTCTTCTTCTTCTTCTTCTTCTTCTTCTTCTTCTTCTTCCTCTTCTTCTTCCTCTTCTTCTTCCTCTTCTTCTTCCTCTTCTTCTTCCTCTTCTTCTTCCTCTTCTTCTTCCTCTTCTTCTTCTTCTTCTTCTTCTTCTTCTTCTTCTTCTTCTTCTTCTTCTTCTTTTGATTTATTTATTTTTATATGTAAGTACACTGTAGCTGTCTTCAGACACACCAGAATAGGGCGTCAGATCTCCTTATGGATGGTTGTGAGCCATCATGTGGTTGCTGGGATTTGAACTCAGGACCTTCAGAAGAGCAGTCAGTGCTCTTAACCGCTGAGCCATCTCTCCAGCCCCGATCTTTGTCTTCTTAAAACTAACATATTTAATGGCTGCAAGAGTCAACCAAGATGTTTTCTCCATTCCCTATGCTACTTCATACCAACCCATGATGGAAAACGCTGGTAGTCCACACATTTATGTTCTCAGTCCCCTCCCTCCCCAAATTGTCAATTGTGTACTCAGATATCCACTTAGCATCTCCATATGCAGGGTTAGAAACATCTCACGTAAAATGATGGATCTGCAGGTCATGTTTCCACCCCTCCCAGCAGCTTAGGTCACGCAGGCATTAATGTCCATTGCTGTGTTTGCTTATTCAGCCCAATAGCCACTTGGTCCTTATTCCTTTATTCCTTTCTATTGTATCCTGTGGCCAAAATCAAGTCTGAAAAATATAATTGGGGTCTGGCAAGATGCCTCAGCGAGTAAAGGGACTGCTGTCAAAATTGACAACCTGAGTCTGATCCCTGGAAACCATGTGGTGGGAAGAGAGAACTGACTCTAAAATGTTGTCCTCTGACCTCTACGTGTCTTTAGAAAACAGCTGTATTCCTGCATGTGTGTGCAGGCACATGTACAAATAGATATGTAACTTCAGCAAAATGTGGCCTGAGAGATGGCTCAGTAGTGAAAAGCATTCGTTGTTTTTGCAGAGGATTTGCCTTGGCTCCCAGCACCTACATGATGGCTTAGAACCATCTGTAACTCTAGTCCCAGGGCATCTGACACCATCTTATGACCTCAACAGGTATCAGGCATGCATGTGGCACATACAGGCAAATTACTCACACACATTTAAAAAAATTAAAAAATTTAGAAACATATATATTTATGAGCAATATCATGCACACACACATATGTAATGTGTATGTATATGTATATATAAGCAAAATCCATCGGTGGCATCTTGTATATTAGTCTATAGTCTTATGCAATCTGGCTGAGGATGCCACCTTTTAGTTCACTCCCCCTGCCCCTGCTCCCATCCAATAATCCTTCCTTACTAGTCCAGCCGCTTTCCTTTCTTGGCTCCCCTTGAGGTCTGCATGATACCCTCTCCAGGGCATGTTTGCATCTGTATTCTTTTGTGTCTGGAACACGTGTGTTATGAATATTTATCCAATCTAATTTTTTGCTGTTTTCTTAACAAATATTCCTATATTAGAGGGTCATTTTAAAATCAATTTTACACATAATGACACCCAGTATCATTCTTTCTTTGTGTCCTGATTTTTTTTTTCATAGCCCTCTGCACTACCTGCTATATCATGCAAATACTTGCTCCCTTGAGCCTTCCCCACTAGTATATCAGCCCTATGAGAACACATCGTCTCTCCTGTTTGTGACATTCCCCCAGTGCCTAGGACTGTGATAAGCTCAGTTTGTCCATATCTATTTGATGAATAGGTTTGTGCCATTTATATTTAATGTTTATGATTCAATAATTTAATCTAATTAATTCTCTTTCCTAAATAGACTAGAAGTTTGCCTGTTTACTGTAAACACAGATTACATAATCTGTGATCATGCATGATGCTGGCGAGTGGTAGAAATGCACTGAAAGGTGAGATGTTATTTCTAACAAATGATCCTGTAGTCACAATACGTTATATTACAACATCAACAACAACAACAACATTATTCCAGATGATTCCAGCTTAAGATGGTTCACTTAAAAGTTTTTCATTTATAATTTTTGGCTTTATAAAAGCAGTATATATTCAGTAGAAATCATAATGCATATCTTGAATTTGGATGTTTTCCTGTGCTAATGACATATGATAGATTGTTCTTCAGGACAATGGCAACAATCTACAGCTTCCAGTCAGCTTCAAGATAACAGAGCAGAAACAGCTAACACTCTCCATTGTACTATATGTAAAAATATCATTGATGTAGTAAATGCATTTTCCATTTAGAGTATTTATCAAGGCAAAATTCCATTATAAACAAAGGAACATCCTATGCAAACCTATTTCAATAGTCCATGCTCATATCAGACTTGATAGCCTGATAATTATTGATTTTGAAACGTTAATTAAAACCTACTTTGTTTTTATTTTCTATTTTACTTAAAACATGTTATAGATGAACTATTAAATTATGTTAAGTGTGGGAATATCAACAAGAAAACAATGGCCTAGAGTGAGCTCTCCTTCCCTATGTATCTGTAAAGCAAATTATTATACCACAGGTAAATCTGAGCCACGTTGTATCTTTGTTCTGATGGGCTTTAGTACTGGCCTGGAGGAAGATTCTTTTGTGGGTTGTGAAGTCCCAAAGGGCTGACATGTGTAGGTCACATCTACATCAGTGGGATAATTGTATAGCAGAGCATTTTCAAAGCTCACTCAATGACTCCCCAAGTGGTTAAAGAGCCAGGATGCCTGGGGTGACTTGAGAGGCTTGTGATAGACTCAGGTTGCCGGTCGGGTCCCTCCATGATGTGTGAGCAGAGCTGCTGACCACATTTGTGCGACACGGGAGATAGGTTTGCAGTGTTCATGTTCCACCCCTGTCTCTCTAGGACTGTAAGCTCTTCTAGGGCAGAAGATGGATCTGATTCATATTTTCTGTTCCCAGCCAAACCTGGCAAAATGCCTGGCTCACAGCAGGGCCTCAAAAATATTTGTTAAACAGATTCATGTTTTTTTTTTCTTTAGTCAGATAGACTGAATTATGAAGTAGGAGTGTTTACTCCACAGGAAAATATGCTTATAGCCCAAACATCATATTTTAAAAGCCTGTTTGTTTTTCTGTTGACACTTTGTCTTTAGATATGTCAGCGCTGAGACACTGCTTTAACAGGAATGGTTGGAAATAGTAACCAGGGTCGATTTTTTTTTTTAAATAAGGTACATAAGAATCCCCTTAGTCATAAAATCACATTAAAGAGTGCTTTACAGCCATTTTCATTTCTTCATAACACCTTTAATCTCCGAAATAGATTATGTGTTAATTTGGCTCTCATTGATGGTTAAAGGGTTTGGAGATGGAAACTAGTAGATTAAAGTTACATTGTAAGCCCATGAAGTATGTCTGTGGTTTATCCAGTTCTTCCTGACATCTGCACGTGCCCTTGGGAAAACTTTAGAGAAGAGAACACTCGGGTAATGGCCCCAGTAGATGAGTCCAAGCAGGTCCAGCTAAGAATGGCCAGCATATGGGGAGGCTGTCTGAGGCAGGGGTTTCCTGGACTCTTAGCCACCCAAGCCCCTTGCTTTTCTGCCTAGTGTTATTCAGGTGACCATGTACTGTCTGAGCTAGTGCCAACCTGGGCAGCATGGGGCCAGGGATCTTTTTAGCATCTGAAACACCACAATGCCCTAAGCATGACATAGAGGCAGGCCTTGAGAGTCCAGGCCACGGCCAACTGAGGCTTCTGTCCCGCAGGGACCTTTGAAAGGCTCAGTGATTGCTGGTGGTCGGGGTCAATTGTGCAGATGTCTTTAAAAGGGTCTCACTGGTGACCAGAAAGTTACTTTGTCAAAATGACAGATGGGCTGCAGCAGCTCCTCCGCCCTGCCACTTCCCCTGGATGTCAGCGCTGTTTGCTTGTCAAGATCAGGTATTTTTGTAACTCCTACAACACCCAGGCTTCCCTGGGCAATCCTCAGAAGGATTTGTTTTCCTTTTGCTCTACTGCTGGTTACTGACCCACAGGGATGGGAGGGCTTGAGGACTGAGTTTCACTATGAACTGTAGATCTGGGAAGCAAATGGGTGCGCCAGGGATGGCTTTGCTAATAGTATCTGAGAAATTTGGTTTTCATGTTTTTAACACATATTTTCCTCTTTAAGAGCAACTTTTATTGTTCAATTGAATTCATTGTCTTTTTACACCAGAGAACCTAGCTTCTTATATTTTATAAGTCAATAAAGGGACCCTTACAATGCAGGAGCCACTGTCTTCCTCACTGTCACACTGTCAGCTTTCCTATGGAATTGATTTTTTTATTACTTAATTATTTTGAAGTTATACTATAATTATGTTCTTCCTTCCTCCCTCCCTCCTTCCCTCCCTCCCTTCCTTCCTTCCTTTCCTTCCTTTCTTTTCCTCCCTCCCTCCCTCCTTCCCCCCCCCCCTCTCTCTTTCTCTCTCTCTCTCTCTTTCTTTCTTTCTTTCTTTCTTTCTTTCTTTCTTTCTTTCTTTCTTTCTTTCTTTCTTTCTTTCAATTTTTTCCATATACCCTCTCAGCCTCTTCTAAGTTCATGGCCTCCTTTTTCACTAAATGTACATATATTACATATGTTATGTATATTACATAAGTACAACCTGCCCAGTGTGTACCCTGTTACTTGTCTGTATGCTTCCAGGGCTGATCCTTTGGTGTTGTATAACCTCCTCCCTGGGGAAGACTATTTCTTCTGCTCTCAACATTCTTCAGTTGCTTATAGTTCTTTGCATCAGGTAGAGGCTTCATGGGCTCTCCTCTATCCACTTTAGCATGTTTATTGTTATTCTCCTTGTTCAACTCATGATTAAGCAGCCATCTTGGTGAGTCGTTATGAATGTAGCTTCCGACATTGCTAGGAGATACACTCTCACAGCAAACTCCCTGATCCTCTGGCTCTTGCAATCTTTCTGTCCCCCCCAAATCCTTACCCTCATTCCACACTCACTCCATATCCCCTCCCCCCCTTACAGCAGAGTGCTCATTTCTCCCAAAGTTTAGGAAGGCAAGCCAATGCACTGAATTCTAGATCTCACTGATAGCTGGAGTCGAATCACCCAACACAGTGAGAGATTCTGAGGAAGGCATAGGGCTATGCCTAGGATTTCATAGCCCATTTCTCTCCTGTTTTCTTTTGGGGTAGAGGAAGAAGCCAATTCATTATTCGCCATGTGCTGAAGGGTGCCCAGCAGTGTAAAATAATCAAAGGTGTTAGTAGTGGCTCTAGGGCCACTTGTGCGTGAAGCCACTTTCCTTTGCAGGGCCCACTCCTCTCACCCCTAGTTTGCAATTCTTCTCATGTTAGGAATCTTTTGGAAGTTTTCTGTGCATTGCAAACTTTCTTCTATAACTCAATTGCCAGAGTCCCTCTGGGATGGGGAGATTTGAACATTTGGCCAAAATAAATGAAGGATGCCAGTGTTTTCCTTTCTTCACATGCCTGGTTCCACTGGTAGAAGAGGGCACGGTGAACCTTTCGGTTTTACTGTCTGCTTTGAGTGTGGTGGCAGAACAGTTTCTGTGACAAGGCCCATGGTCACAGTCTCTGGCTGTTCTCTAGCCAGTCTGTTTCGGTTCCGTGAATGTGGGGCTGCCGGGAGACCTTTGCTTATACGATGTACGGTATAATAAAAAACAGGCTGTTACTTTCTTTGGGCTACTATTTTTATTTGGTGGTTATTTCTTTTGTGTTCTGCCATCTCTAATGTTTTGGTTCTATTTCAAAATATGATTAAACAGAATGAGGAGCTGTTTGACACTGCCCTGTTTTAAATCACAGCTGTACTCGAGCAGCCGGGACATTGTAACAGCCCAGGTTCCTTTGTTCTCAGAGTCCCTTGAATAGGGAAAACTAAGTGCCAGACCTGAACCCTTAAACCAGACTAGGACCTCCAATAACTCCTCCAACAAACTAAAGCCTGTTAAAAAAATTGAAATGTTAGGGAACTCGAATGTAAAAGGAGCCTCCATATTAATCCCCTGTTGCTTCTGCTGGCACGTGTCATATTTTCAAGGTACAGTATTGGGAGAACACTGTCACTCCATGATGTATGAGGGCCATATATCATCAGCACACCGTCTTTGTAAAGGATGCGGGTAGTAAAAGACATGATTCTGGCCAGACAGAACAGCAGGGTCCTTACTCCTTTCTTTAACCCCCCTGCCTTTTTCTTTAATCTCCTTCTGTTTTGTGTTGCAGAGAAGTGAATTTCTTCATGGGATATGACTTGTTGCAAAATAATCGTTGGCCCCAGTGGGCTTCATAAAGTCTTTTAAATGGTCGGGTTTCAAGGGCAGCTTTGTCTCGAGTTTGTACTGCGAGCTGGGCCGGAGGAGGCCGTGTTTGCCAGGGCCCAGGTCTCTGGGGTAAACTCACTGAGCCTAGACAGGGAAGAAAGAACAACACTCCCAGATGTAGTACAATGGACTGCACGATGTTCTTACAAGACATTTTAACACAAAGTCTCCAGAATTATGGCTCTGGGATGCTGCAAGGTTCATGGGAAGATACGCCCGTACATACACACTGAGGAAGAAATGGAAGGACTTGAGAGAGTTGAGTCCGGCTTCTGATCCATCTTGCAAATGATCTCGCCTGGTTACTTAGAAGCTGGGGCTCGTTTTTAAGTCAGAGATATAATCTGTCTTTCCTAAAATGCAGTATTTTTTTTTATAACTTGTGTGTTCAAAATGAAACCATAAAACACCAAGGTTTATAATGGTCTGAAAGTTGGGAATGCTAGATGAAGGCAAATATTTAAATTCTTAGCTGCTGAGAAAGATGGCTCCTTTGAGCCTTTAGACAAAGCTATGAACTGTAGTGGTTAAGTCACAGTTCCCTAGCAGAGAGCCCGGTGTGAGTCTCTGCCCTGATTATCTGGGGACGAGAGTCCCGAGTGTGTCGGTTCTGCCCAGATTAGCTGTGCAAACTTGGTGGAATTCTCTGTTCCTGAGTTTTCTTCCTCAAAAAGCAGAGGGAGCACCAACGCCTTCCCAGGGCTCATTGTGTGAGTGAAGGTCCAAACAGCACTACAGGTGTTCAGTCCAGGCTTTTAGAAATGTGCGTTCCTGTGATGAGGTCAGCATCTTCTGGACACCCCATGCCGCTCACTATTTGACTAGAGACAGGCCGGGACACTTGGAGACCTTGACCACTGAAGGAATTTGCAAAAGTGGTGAAGGTTAAGGGTGGAGAAAAACTTGGAAATGCTACTTCCTGAAACAAGCTGGAGGCTCAAACTGCAGGAGCCACAACCCTTCCCCTCCCTATTTTCTGACTGAGGTCAGCTCAGCTCAGGAACAGGGAACTTTTGGGAACCACATCGCTCTCCTGAGGACCTTTCACTCCTACCTTTCTCACACTAGGAATGGTTTTGCTAGTCTCTTTTCCTGTCAACAAATTCCATTGAACTGCCGCATGACCCAATGTCCTGTATTTGTGTGCCCTTAGGCTTTGTGGCAGGTAGACTACCTTTTACTTTTTTCATCTGGCTCTTTCTTTATAAGAATTATGGAGAAGTCAGTTGTGTTATTAAGAATGAAGAACAAGCGGGGGGGGGGGATGTAATTAAAAAAATAAACTATGAAACAAATTTAGTATTGCCATTGACAACTAGTGGGCTATCTCAGCACACCCTTGGAAATTATTATGATTTTCTCATTTCAAAAGATCTCCTGATCACAGAGTAATCATTACTTCCGATAGTTCAAACTGCCAACTTCCTTTGTGTCTTTAGGCCCCACATAAACCTTTCTTTCTTCAACATTTGCTTATATCTCTGCATTCAAGAACGTCTAAGACCTGACATGTACTGTGAGGTCTCCTCTCTTTCCAAGTCCTGGGCAAGCCCTTCCATGGTTGTCTTACACTAGCACAGGCTAAAGATATTACTCCTATGGCCCAGGTAGTTAGTTTTCCTGGAAAATTCCCAGAGTAGCTCAACTACACGTTAATCTATTTCTAAAATCTCAAGGTTGTGTTGGAGCTAACCTAATTCTAATACGACATACTTATAAATTTTAATGCTGTGTCTTAGCAACTAACCTTCATGCCTGGACCATAATCCAGGTCTGGGAATCACACTGAGTTCCCAGCTAAACTGCTTGCCAGTTCTTTGAGGGGCCTGAGACACTTTAGTTCACTATGGACTGTTTCTTCCTCTGAAAAACTTAAGGAACCTATGAGGATTAATGAAATAATGTCTGCAGAGTTCTTCAGGAGAAATGTGCTATGTAAACACCAAGTATTATTCTTCTGTTTATGAGAAGTAGTATAATATCGCCTCTGAGAAACTGGGACTTATGTTTAAAAGTACCATAACATCCCCTTTGGCTCTTTGGGGGCTTGAGTTGGGTTAGAATGGGGTACTTCAAGGAGAAGTTGAGCCATTTAACTTCATGCATGGGGAGACTAGAAATTCTAATGAGAATATACTCGTTGATGTTGGATCGGTTTTTCGTGGTCTCCCTTCCTCAGAAAACCTGGCAAAAACCATCCATATTCCTAAGAATGAATTCCTGTCTGAGCAGTTTTGAGACTGCATATGTGAAACACCACCACGTGTGCTTTAGATAAGGCCTTTAGGAATCAGCTGCAGGGTCAGAGTGTCCTATGATCCTCACCCATTTCCACGGCTTCTAATCTGCAGGGAATTCTTTCCAATATCCTTTTTGCAGATAAGATGCTTGAAGCTCGAATTTATCCCTGTTCCCCAGAATGGAGTGGAGTGAGCCATGAGAGAACGGCTTCATCTCTCACAGTTGCCAGGATTCTGGACAAGTGCTTTTCTCTAACAGCTGAAAATAGAGGGTCTGGGGGCACTGGGGATGGATGCATGTCTTCCCCCTGGATGTTTGCATCTGGATGGGGGTGGCATTGGGGATGGATGTGTGTCTTCCCCCTGGATGTTTGCATCTGGATGGGGGTGGCATTGGGGATGGATGTGTGTCTTACCCCTGGATGTTTGCATCTGGATGGGGGGTGGCATTGGGGATGGATACATGTCTGCTCCCTGGATGTTTGCATCTGGATGGGGATATTTGAAGGCTTTTCTATAGGTCCCTTCCCCAAGTTAGATTATTATGATGAAATGGCAGAGGGACATGAGCATACGTGTAGGAGGGAGTCCTAACTTAGGATAGAGCCACTCTGGCCTGTTTATCCTCCCCAACTGTACTCCTTGACCCATGTGCTCTATTGACATCATTTGGTGGTAGTGGCGGGTCGGGGACCACAACTCCACAGTCTTCCTAGTCTTCTGAAAAAGGATCTGGCTGTTTGAATTAGCATCTTTGTGCAGGGCCAGTGGTATGTCTTTGGGGAAGATCTTGCTTTCACAGGGACCAGAACAGAAGGAAACTGAGGGTTCTTCTAGGAGAGACTTGCGCAGTGTGGTATCTCTGGCATGGCATATCAGCCATATTGTAGGACATTTGTGATGCTGTTTTGTTGTTTAATCATACTGTCTGCCAGCAGTAGTCTTGCCTCCACCTCTGTCACTATATTGTCTGCTGAGTTCCTATCTTCAGTTTATTGTTATTATTTTTTAACATAGATAAAACATGGCATAATAGTTTCTACAGTATAATAGGATTGGTTCTTGAAAAGTGTTTTGGAAAAAAATATCTTCAGGACACTTGTGGAAATATTCAAGAGCATCTCCACGGAATTTCTCCTTTCCACGTGTGGAAGCAACTAGAATCATTTCACGTTGCTGCTTAGCTGTCTTCAGTACTCATGATCCCACTCTCTCCAGACAGGAGACAGTTCTCTAGGCAGGAGGCAGGATCAAGGCTGCAACTCCTAAGGCCGGGGAGCTCTGTGCTGCCATCTGGCGGCAAGTGTCAGACTCAGCAAGCTGGCTGCTGTCATCCTGTCTGTACTTGGCTTCTGCTGGAGTTGTGGTTTGGCTGGCGTCCTTATGGAGTTTTCTTGCCAGACATGTAATTTTTTTAAAAAAAAAAACTCTCTATACCACCCCCTTTACTTTTTGCATGTTAACAAGTTGTTGAGGGTGCATTTCAAGGCTATGATTTTTTCTTGGGGGGGGGAGCATTTGTTGATATTAAGGTGTCTGTGGTCCATCTTTCTGGAAGGAGACACTGGTTCAGACTTACCTCCCCAGCTGGCTGATCCTAGAGATGGTAAGCACAGAGACATGGTGGCTGAGAAAGCAGAGAACCATGAAGTGATCTCAAACACGTTGACTAGGTTATTATGTTTTCTCCTTCTCCTTGTGTGAAGATGGCCTTTTGGCCATTGTTTCTGTTCGCTTAGAATGCATGATTCTGCAAACCCGCCTAGAATTTGTAGAAAACTAAGGGTATCAGTCTGCCTTTCAGAGGTGTGATAGGCCGGGCCCTGTTGATATCTGATCATAGTCATATTTCTTGTCTCCTCAAAGCAGACGGTGTCTGTAACAGTCCCATGACTCTGAGGCTGGTCCTTGGCGTGATTCTGCTGGAAACGGGGCTCATCTCACATGTGGGAATATACTAGGAGGACCCAATCGGGGTATTGTTTTCTCTCACTCTGTATCCTGAATGCCCACAATGTACCCAAGAACTGAAGTGTAGCATTTGCATGGCAGAGATCAATTAGTGTTCCAGACCTCTCTCATTTGTGTTTGTTGATCCTTGGGGATCAACATGTCCCAGCCTTTCTTCTTTATCTGTAGAATCAGGCTGAGATGAAGTTCTGTGTGATCTTCCTTAGCTCAGAGTCTAAATATCATCAGAGGAAGTGAGCACTATGTGTGAATCACGATCAGAAAGTGTTTGCTGAGTTAAAACCCGAACCGAATGAGTCGCACACTTAGCCTCAGCTGTGATCTGTGCTGTGAGGATGACAGACTCCTGAACACGGGGCTTTGTGTATAACATTCCTTGCCAGAGCCACTGTCTCCAGGATATGGGGTTTTGTGACTTGTCCAAGCCCAGGAAGCCAGGCAAGTGGTGTTAATTACCTGTGTCTGAATTTCCCATGTAGCTGTTAGGCTCAATTAAGGGGATGAGGAAGCAGGGTCCCCACGGTGATCTTGCAGCTCTATTATTTTTTTCCTCAAGGGCCTGGGATTCTAAGTCCATCCTCACATCCACACCAACCAGATTCCAAACAGACTCCAAAAATGATGGGATCTGGCAGCTCCAACATGACCCCAATAGGATATAAAGAATCCTAAGGGTAAACAGAAAGGAAATTGTATCCCCTAAAAATATACCTAAAGCTTAGGTATACATGCCTGTCTGTCTGTCTGTCTGTCCACACATATTTAAAACTTCAGACATGACTATACAAACCATTTGCCTGGAGTGCCATACATGGTGGACAACAGCTACAATGCTCTTTATTGTGAATCTTGGGATCCTGTTGTGGGTTTTGACTCTGTTCTGGCTTTCTAATTCAGCCAGCAGTTCTAAAGAACACGTGCACCTTCCCACTCACCAGCTCTCACATTGCTTCTCCCGACCACTCTGACTGTCCTGAAAGTTTGAACTCTGAGGACTCCTCCTTTTAGAGAGGACACTGTCTTAGGGGGACCCTTCTCTAAGTTTGCTGTACTTTTAAATGCACACGAGACTGAATCTCTGCTTGCGATGTTCCTATCAGTCCCAGTCTTCCCGGGGTGAGGGAGTCTATGCTAAAATAGGAGTTGTAGAATCCACACGTTGCAAGTGGAGTCACAGCTAGTAATTTTAAGCAGTGCACACGTACATACGCATACACGTGCACCCGTTAGGTGCTCTTGCTGCCTTCAGTGGGAATATGGCCAATAATACCTAAAATTTTAAAAATGTTATCACTGACCATCATCGTTGGGACGAGAAGACCTGGAGAATTGGAGGGCTTGGAGCCAGGTCACCTGGTCTGCTGTCTCCATAGGCCCTAGACAGCTCCGTCATCTGCCTCATCTTCACTGGGGACAAGGACACTCTTACAGCTGTGCTTTGCTGACTTAGCCTTTTTACATCATTCAGATCAGCGCTGCAGCGGGTGGGAGGCACAGGCAGCTTTCCTTAAGAACTCCTCAGCAGTGGTAGGGTTGCTCTAATGAGCAGATAAGAAAGAAGACTTCTGTACCACAGGATCTGAATGAATGAGTGAGGTTAGCTCTGTGGGTATAACAACCCAGGGCAGACAATGGGAAAATCGGGAGGGGGGGGGAGAAATGAGGGAGGGAAAGAGAAAGGGAGAGAGGGATGGAAACAGGGAGGGAGGGAGAGAATGGACAATTCATTGCCCATGTCAACCACACCCTCTTATCCCTCGCTGTCAACCGATAAATGCAAATAAGACAAAACAACGACAAAGCAGAACAACAGCAACAGCGGCCCTGCAGGATGAGGTCCAGGTGTCTGTGGCGATTGTTCTTTCTCCGTACATCCATCAGACTTGAGACGATCTCGGGGATATTAACTCAGGCCATGGCAGGCCTCAGGTGACCTAGCAAAGCAACAACAGGGCAGGGAAGTAGCAAGGCTTCTGTAGAGGAGAACTGTTGAAAGGCAGACCCTGCCCTCTCTGCCCTCTCTCACCCACCATAGGACTGCCATGGTGATTGGCACGGGGTAGGGTTCTGTGACTCCTTGGAAGGCCCAGTCACCTGAAAGAAGATGATAATCCAGGCTGATTTCAGAATTAGATGCTGTGAGTGTCTTGTAAACTGTAGAGCATAAAAGAAATTTGGGGGCAGCACAAAAGGGGTGCATTTTCTCTTACAACTGCCCAGGGTAGGTGAGCATAGGTTGGGCACTCATACTCTAATGTGCACACGTGTGCACCCTCCCACCCCTCCTTCATTCCTCATACACCCATAGCCTCATCTCCGAGGTCCTAGACCAGGGGTGATGAGACCTTCCTTCCACCCTTAAGCTGTACTCTTCAAGGACACTGAGAACACTAGACTCTTCTTAAGGTCACTTCTGTGCATTGTCCTATTCTCTTCTGAGGAGAGCTTTAGGCTTGTCCCAAGCTGAGCAGAGCTGGTGTTATGGATACCTAACTTGCCACTTGCCGGGAAGTGAAGGCCATAAGTAGCCACAGCCTTAGCTCAGACCTAGGCCATGGCTGGTGCACATTTGGGACTTGTAAAAGATTCTCCCTGGGGCCACGGGAGCCATTTCAGACCAAAAGGAAGGCCAGCTACCCTCTCTGAGTTGTGGTTTGTTTTCCTCATCTCTAAAATTGATCTCATGGGATTTAAATCTCGCTGGAAGCCACCTCACAGGGCCTATCGTGAGCTGTTGTTACTTTGGTCAGGTTATGTGATCAGGAGAACACCTCCCTGCTCTCTGTAGAGCTAGGCATGCCATCATGTTCAGATCTCATCTAAGACATTTTAACAGCTAACCTTTCGGGATAAACCAAAGATGCAAATGCTTAGCACACTTTCATTAGCATAAGTGCTAATGTAATGCAGCTGTCCTACAGCTATAAAACACTGAAGGCTGTGTCTGTGCTTGGCATATGGAATATTATTTTTTCTCTTACTGAACTGATTCAATGCTCAACTTTGTCGTTATTTGAGTTGGAACTTTAGATCGGTGCATTTTAATGCACTCCTCTATTAAGGCTTGCTGGACAGCCGTGAGAAAATATTTTTGTTCTCACGATGCAATCTTGGCCCAGGTAGCCAATGGGCAAAATATGATTTACACAAATATTATCATTTCTGGAGTGTGTACTGAAAGGAGACCTTAGGATGGAACTGGAGCAAGTCCCTTCCTCAGCATGGGGTTATCTGGGCAAGGCTGGCATCTGAAGACAGAGCGTACCCACTCCCCTCATCTCTGAAAGTCCGATACTTTCCTAAAGTCCCATATTCCTGGGGGATGGTTCTACTCCAGGGAAAGAAAAATTCCATCAGCTATCTCAGAGTTTTCTTGCCAAGTTGAAGGCAAGATAGGAAGAGGAAACTGCAGCTGCTGCTTTGGATTCCGAGTGAAGTTGATCCCGAATGTCCCTTGTCTCTTTTTGTCTAGAACAAAGAGGTGACTTGTAAGAGGGAGAAGTGCCCTGTGCTGTCACGGGACTGTGCGCTGGCCATCAAGCAGAGAGGTGCCTGCTGTGAACGATGCAAAGGTGAGTTGATCCGGGCTACCTTCTCCGGTGGCTGCTGCTTCCCGCACCTTCATTTCTTTTTTGCCTTTCCTTCTGGCCCAGCTCTTGGCTGGCACGCAGGTGGGTGTCAGGAGGAAAACGAACGTGCGTGCACAGAGGACTGGCGCGGGAGCTGCCAGGAAGGGGGGCGCGGCGGGCTGAAGAGACGGGCAGATCCTCACGACTGGTATATTTTCTGAGGCGAGCTGTTAAAGCGCTGTGACAGAGAAGATGCAAGCATGACGCCTGTGCACATCTGTACACATGCACATGGGCGTATTTTGTCAAGACGTTTCAACACTTGGTTTTTCCAGGCTCCACACTCGTCTAGCCCTCCTCTGCCAGAGTAGTCTTTAAACCCAAATTTTTATCATTTGGGTTCCTATTAAATTTTTTTTCTTCCTAAATTAAATCTCCGTTCCCCCACACATCTTTGAAGCAGCCCGAAGTCTCCTGCCCCGCAGCCTTGGTGCCCTCACGCTTGTCTGGAATGCTGTCTGGTGGCGCCTGCTGTTGGCTCTAGCCCAGGTCTTTCCTACCACCCTGGTCAGGGGCTGCAGCACCCGATGTCCCTGGCTCTCACTTGACACTTGCCCCAGGGAGCGACTTTCTGTGACACCAAGTTGTAGTTCCTGCGGATCACTCAGTGTTGTGTGTTCCAGTTTTTGTTATTTAAATGAAGGGGACTTCCCCCTAGAAGGTAGAAGTGAAGTCCCAAGTTGTACAGTGGGCAAATATACAGGGCAGTGTGCTGGGAAGTCACCTGAACTTTAAGCCAGGGCATTAGGATTCGCGCTTCAGAATTATGCTGTTAAGTCAGAACACAGCAGTACATGTGGGACTGAAGGCTCCCCAAAAGTTCATATATATTTGGAACCTCAGAAAGTGTTCCTATTTGGAAATAGTCTTGACAGACATACTTCCAGCAACTCCAATGTGACCAGTATCTTTATGAAAAGAAGAGACAGACACAGAGAATAGGGTCACGACCCAATGAAGCAGAGGCTGGCTGGAGTAATGAATGATGTTTTTGGAAACATCTGGGGTAGTTGGAGCTGGAAGAGTTAAGGGTGTACTCTCTCTCTCCCTGGAGGTTTCAGATGCAGAGATGCAGACCAGCACCTTAATTTTTGACTCCTGGTCCTTCACACAAGAGACAAAATTTCTCTTATTGTTTTTAAACCATTAATTTTAGTTGATACATAATATAATTGTATAGTACAAGATACAGTATGATGGGTATAGGGTATATAATAAGCAGATTAGAGCAATTAGGACATTAACATATCTGATACCTTGAACATTCAGTTACATTTAATATTTTTCCCTTTTAAAACTGCTTTTTTTTTTTGCTTGTTTGAGGATTTCATACATATAGTGTGTTTTGATCAAATTTGGTCCCACATTCCTTTCTCTCCAACTTCTCCCATATCCCTAACATCACGGTTTTTCCTCTCCAACTTCATGTATTCTTCTATTTATTTTTTTTAAAAACACACCAAGTTCACTTAGTGTTGCCAGTAAGTGTAGTGCCAGCCACTGGGTAAAGGGCAAGCTGCCAAAGGCTGTGACACTCCCCGCTGGCCACTCTATGCATCAATTGCCAATAGTTCCCTTGCTATGAGTAGAACTTTGTGGGTTCCTCCCTCATCCATGGTGGGATTTTGACCAGCTTGATCTTGGGCAGGTGAGCTTGTGTGTGCACCAGCTCTGCCATGATCATAAAACTTGGCAGTGGCTCTCTATAACCTTTGGCTCTTAAACTCTTTCTAGTCCCTTGTCTGTGGTGATTCTCGAGTCTCAGCAGGATGTGGTGTGATGCGGGCATCTCATTTATGGTTGAACACACCACCATCTCTAATTCTCTGCACTTTGACCAGTTGTGAATCTGTATTAATCACCACTGGGGAAGAGATGCCGCTTCAATGAAAGTAGAAGCCTATACTAAAGTTAGGGTAAATAAAGATAAATATTTGTAGATTGACATGTCCATTTTGTAGGAAATTAGTAGTTGTCCTGCCCCAGAGCCTATAACTTAGTCAGTCTTGGGCTCTTGGCTCAGTTAATGCTGTCATGCATGGGTTCAGTGGTGTGGAGCAGATCTTAAATCTAATCATAAAGTGGTCAGTTATTTTACAGCATTTATGCCACGATTGCACCAAAGGGTATACATCTTGCCAGGCTGATCATTACCGTAGCTTTGGGGACTTAGAGTTGAGTAAGATCGTTGACTACTTTTCTGCTTTTCCTCAGTGGAGTGCACTGCTCCTTCCAACACTATGAGAGCGAGCCAATGGTGATGACATTTTCAGATCAGTGTCAGCATCATTCTTCCACGTCCTATGACTCATGTATGTGCTGTCTTCAGCAATACGTTCTTAGTACCAACTTGTAGTGAATAACTAGGAGCAATGATAATAGGCTGCATTGTTTTGGGGTCTCTAGGACCCCAACTGACCAACAATTTCAAGGAAAGTAGCCCATACAAGACTCTGGGGTTTTAATTGATAATCTATAATAATCTATTGTGCTTAGGTATTATACCCCCATAATGGGCAACTTTATTTAAACTCTCTCATGTGTGTGTGTGTGTGTTCTCCAGCTCTGTAATTTCTAGAGTAGTATGTATAATTCTTTGGGTATATACCCAGGAGTGGTATAGAGGTGGATCATATGATAGCTCTATTTCTACTTTTTGAGAAACTTTTACACTGATTTCCATAGCGACTAAACTACTATATATTCTAGCAACAGTGCTAAATTATTGTAATATTGAGCTACTCTCTAAATACACACACACACATTTCTAAAATAGGTTTTCCATATGATGTTTTAAAAGGTCTAGAGTGTTAACAACTATCCTTTCCAATATCTTCTGCTCTACTCTGGCCTCCCAGTCTCCATTCCACACATCCCCTCCCACCCCATCATTCCTCCCCCGCCTACGTATCCTCCTGTGTTCTACTATCTCTCTTATTTTAAAATCTCTCTCCACCCCTGTTCCTTTCTGGTTTCCTGACTTCTACAGGCACTCCAGTGAAAACACACATCTTTAAAGATCTGCCTGGGAGAGCTGGTGTTTGTCTGAGCCTGGGTTATCTTACTCATGATCACTCCCTGATCCATCCACTCACCTGGAAATTCTATTTCTCTTTACAGCTCCATAGCATTCTTACTGAACCAGTTTGCCTCCCACCAACAGTAAATAATTGTCCCTCTTAATCACATCATTTATTCCAACTTTGTCCTTTTTAAAATGAGGGTGATGATGAAATCTTCAAGTAGTTTTAACTTGCATTCCATGATGGAAATGGTTGTTGAATAGTCTTTAAATTTTTCTTAGCCATTTTTTTTCTCTCTCTCTCTCTCTCTCTCTCTCTCTCTTCCTTCCTTCCTTCCTTCCTTCCTTCCTTCCTTCCTTCCTTCCTTCCTTCCCTCCCTCCCTCCCTCCCTCCCTCCCTCCCTCCCTCCCTCCCTCCCTCCCTCCCTCCCTCCTTTCTTTCTTTCTTTCTTTCTTTCTTTCTTTCTTTCTTTCTTTCTTTCTTTCTTTCTTTCTGAATTGTCTTTGAAGTTTTATATTGTGTTTTTATATTGGGTTGTTTTCTTGATGTTTATTTATTTATTTATTTATTTTTGAGTTCTTTGTACATTCTAGGTACTAATTCTGTCATGTTTATAGTACTCCATGGGCTACATGTCACTCTGTTGATGGTATTCCTGTGAGTACAGAAGGTTTTTAGTGTTATACAATCCAGTTATACAGGCCAGTTGTTCTTAATTTATGTGTTAGTACAGTCCTATTCAGAAAGTCCTTACGTGTGCCTAGAAAAAGTGTGCTTTCTACTCTTTCCTCTAGAAAATTTTGAGTATCAGGTCATACATTGAGGTTCTCCATCTGTTTGGTAGGAATTTTGTGCAGGGTGAGGAAGAAGTTCCATCCTTCTCTCTGTCACATTTCAGCTTGTCCATCATCATTTGTTTAAAAAGTCTGCCTTTTCTCCTGTGAGTATTTTTGACATCTTTGTCAGAAATTAGACAGCTATTGTTTCATGGTCTTGGATCTGACTCCTCAATTCTGGTCCACCCGTAAGTGAGTCTGTATTCATGCCAGTGCCATAAATACACTGTTGTTACTACTAAAGTTCTGCAGTGCAACTTAAAGTCAGGTGTGGTGATGTCTCCCGTACTTCTTTCATTGCTGAGAATGATTTTGATTATGTGCCCTCTGTCTCTCTCTTTCTCTGTCTCTCTGTTTCTGTCTTTCTGTCTCTGTCTCTGTCTCTGTATGTGTGTGTGTGTGTTTGTGTGTATGGAATTGAAGTTTCCTTCAATTTCTGTGAAAAATGACGTCACTTTGATAGAGATTACATTGAATCTGTAGGTTACTTTTTGTACATTAGCCATCTTCACGATATTAATCTTATCAATCCATAAGCACAAGAGGTATTTCTGTCTTCTTGTTTCTTCTTTAGTTTTCCTTCTAAAGTTTTTGCTGTTTCCGTTATTCAAGTCATTCACTTCCTTGGTTAGATTTATTTCAAGATTTTTTTTTTTGAGGCTATTGTTAGTGGAGTTATTTTCCTGATACCTTTTGTAGTATATCTGTCTTTGATATACAAGAACAATAGTGACTTTTGTATGCTAACTTTGTATTCTGTCATCTTACTGGAAACGTTTATCAGCTGTAGGAGTGTTCTGGTGGAAGGGTTGGGGTCTCTTATGCATATAAACAAACCATGTGTAAATAGTTTCCTTTGGAAGATGAGAATAACTTGAGGACAGAGTGAAGACAAAGTAGATGGACAAGGAAAATTGTTTACATACTTCAGACAAAACAAAATCCAACAATTCCCTTTGTGTACACAGGTTGTTGTATGTGTAAACAACTCCACTCCCTTGTCTACCAGGAAAGTTTGTAGCTAAAGTGCCTGAGAGGAAACCCAAATTAACAACTTAATGATGCACCTTAAGACATTAGAAAAATAAGAACACTCAAGAACAGATGGGAAGAAATCATTATGATTGATACAAAAATTCGTAAAATAAAAGTGAAAACATACAAAGAATCAGTGAAAAGAAGAGCGAGTTCTTTAAAATATTAATATGATTGACACACTTTTGCCAAACAAAAGAAAGA
Organism: Mus caroli; assembly: GCF_978045245.1. Classification (NCBI taxonomy): domain Eukaryota; kingdom Metazoa; phylum Chordata; class Mammalia; order Rodentia; family Muridae; genus Mus; species Mus caroli. Next base: position 20,278,825 of record NW_028227266.1, read on the forward strand.
AAAAACCTCAAACTAATGAAACTAGAGCTGAAAAAGAAGCAGTTCAGCAGACAGCATTGAAACCCAGAGAAGCATACAGATGTGTTTCAAACCCATGCTCTGCTGAATTGCAAAACATAAAAAAGGATGGATTTCTTTTTAGACCTTTTTAAAAAGATATATTTCTTTATGTATGTGTTTGAGTGTTTTGATTCAGGTATGTGTATGCATCATCTGTGCAGTGCCTGTGGAGGCCAGAAAATGTCACTGGAACCCATGGTACTGGAGTTACAGATGGTTGGGAGCCACATGTGGGTGTTAGGGATTGAACCCAGGTCCTCTTCAAGAACAGGAAGTATCCCGAGCTTTTGTCCCCGCTGGCAAGAACACACTCAGGACAACCGGAATCTTCTGCGGCAAAGCTTTATTGCTTACTTCTCAGGAAGATTGCGACCCCAGAAAATGGAGTCCCTTATATAGCACTCAGCCATGACGTTTCAGCACCTGATGTGGCGTGACAGCTCTTGATTCGTTGCTCGCCCATCACACCACTATTACACCCCGAGAATGGGCAGTGACTAGGAGTGAGTTCACTCTCGCACTTGCGCACAAGGCTTGTTTACTAGTTAGTCACAGCAGAGGCCAGCGCCATCTTATAATGGTGATTGCTTGCGGCACACGCACGGCTCTCCACAGCGATTGCTCGCTGCACGGCTTTCCACAAGGAAGTGTTTTTAGCCACTGCGCCTGCCATTGGATAGATATCTCACAGCATATAACTCACCAAATTTAAGCAGAAAGAATATTTAAAATGTTAAACAAATCCATCACAGGTATGAGATTAACTAACTAACTCACTTACTCACTAACTAACTAACACTCGCAACCAGAAAACCCCAAAAAAAGGTCTGATAGACCTGGCTATCAGACCTTTAAAGAGTAAGTAAAACTGTTCTATAAAATAGACAGAGGGGAAAAATACTTCCAATTTCTTTCATGACAACAGAATTTCACTAATACCTTTAAAAAAGACACAGCAAAATAAAGAAAGAAAAGAAAAATTATAGACAAATCTCTCTGATCAGCATGGACGTAAAAACTAAAGTTATTTGCAAATTGAACTCAAGAACATATTAAAAAGATTATCTACCATAATTAAGGCAGATTCATCCCAGTGATAGCAGGGCAGCTCAACGGATATAAGTAAAAAAAATGACTGCATAACTGAGACCCTTCCTGAGCAACTCCGTGTATCTTCCTTTTCCTTTCTAGGAGGTAGGTGCTAAAGATGCATCTGTACTGTTTTCTCTGTCCCAGATTACAGTGCTGTGTGCTGATGGGGCACAGTAATCTTTATTCTTAGATACCAGAGACTGCAAGTGTTTTGCCTCATTTGTGGTTTTTCTACTTAGAATCCTATGTCAGGCTTACAGGAAAGCTCTAAACTGTGGAAAGAAAGGACTTGCTCCTCATTTTAGTTTGTAGAAGTGAACAGTTACACTGTGTTTATCATGGAAAACTGTTACTGTTGGCCTTACTTCTCTCTGTCCTCCATGATTGATGTGAATATATTCTTAAGCATTCCGAGTAGCAAGTTCCCTTCTATTTTCATATGTCCTTGGTTTTAGTTACCTCCCCTTTCCTGCCGCTTTATCTTCTCCCTGTTCTACAGCTTAAACAATTCTATTGCACTACTTTTGCTTTTCCCCTGCTTGACATTAACATGTAATGCCTCTATTTTTCATATATATTTCCTTTAGTAGATACATAAGATTGTTTTGTGGGAAAGTTTGGACATGTTTTGGACACTGTGGTTATATGCCAGGTATTAGCCTTGGGTAAGGATGGAGGCAAGGAGCTGAAGCAAAGACTGTTGTACAGTAGAGAAATGATGGCTCCAAAGACCTGTGAGAGGTTCTTGAGCATGCCACACAGCTTGGTCTTATCCTGAGGTACTCACTCAGCCTTTGGCTTTCTGAGGAACCTGGTAAACTCCAGTAACCTTATGGTACCATGTGTTAACTCAGAGAAAAACGATAATGGGTCATTAATGTGTCCTCTAAGTCCCAAGCCAGCTGTGGCAGCTGTGCTCCTGCTAAGTCCTCCCACGGGCATCCACATGCTAACACTGAGGATGCTGCTTTTTTCCCACTCAGTTGGAAGGACACAGAGATGATGACTAATACAGCACTTTGTGCTAGTTCTTTAGTTCAGAATCAAGTGATGTTTAAGACACATTGTATCAGAGTCAAAACATTTAGTCTGATTGGGAATACTGTATATAATATGCATACACTATACAAAAATCAGATTCTGTATATAATAGAGAATCAGACCTCTCCATTTTCCTATGAGTTAGCACATAGAAATGGTGAGCTGGTGGCGTGTGCTCTACATTCTGAGGCACTGCGTGCTTCTTCCTGGCAGTATGCTCAGGCCTTTCATAACGATGTGTACCTGAGTGATGGGTATGGGATGAGAATCACAGGCTTCCTAGAGGAGTTGGCTCTTAGCCGTCCTGGGGGTGGGGGGGTAGGGGGACCTCTCTACCATTAGCAGAACATACAGGAAGCTGAAACCTGGTGTTGCAAATGGGATGAAGCAGCCCTAGAGCATCCTGGTGAGTAACCAACCTGTTGTTGCTGTTCTTCATCCTTAGGGAATCACAAGCATAGTGAATGTTCCTCAAGATTCAATGGACCAGGGGGAGGAACGTTGGTTAAAATGCCTAGCCAGTAGAGATGATGAATTACAAAGACTGTCTTCTTAATACACATAGAAAGTGCAAAGTCCTCAGGAAGCATTTATTCTCAGCCAGGTACTGACCCCTCCCTGTGGAATGTGAGAGGCATTGTTGGAGCCACAGTTTGTGCTACTAATAAATGGTGACCTTGATCCCAGAAGAAGGAAATGAGTAGAGGTTCACCTTCTGCTGAGGATGTCTTAGCTTCGCCTTCTAGAGCTGAGAGTGAAGATCTGTCCCAGCCAACCACTCCTGCTGTGGGAAACTTGTGCTGGGTAGCTGGGAAGCCATAGTTGTTCCCTGACCCTTTCCTCCCTTTCCACTTTGAAAGCTTTAGAATGATGACATGGGAACCAAAGCCAAACAGCCCATAATGGCCAAGAAAATCTAACTCAGATGTTGGCATGCTGGGGAACGTGTGTCAAAGGTCTCTCCTTACTCAATTGTGTGAATCAGTAAACGTGGGGGGAGGGCGGGGCTTGGATCCCCAAACCACCTCCCATTGTTTCTTGGGACATTTTTGTTTTTTTCCACTTTTTTCCCTGGTTTCTTTCTTCACGCACTTCCTTAACAACGTTCGACTTAATTTTTAATTTTAGGTAACCAGCACATTACTACATTAACACAATAAGCAGGAATAATAACACAATAACAGGAAGGGGAAGCAAGTGTTTCTGATCGGACAAAAACCCACCCAGCTCAGAAACAACTGTTATCAATTTCTTATGGCCATCCCAGAACGTTTCCAGGTTTTTATGATGTAGTTCTGCATGTGCATTTCCTGTATAGAAACGAGATGGAGTACATACATACATACTCCTTTTTAGTTTGCTTTCAAAACCTCAATAATCTGTGAGTTAGGATTTTCCCCAGTCCAGTTCATGACTTTTTCAGTTGTCCTATGGATTCTGTGGAATTGGTGTATGATAATTCACTTAACATCTCTCTTCTGATAAACATTTATATTTTTAGTTTTTACCAAGCAGCCAAGGAATCAACCTGTAGGGCTTGCTGTGTGCATGTATTGTAGTTCTTTGAAGACAGTGACCTAGGAATCCAGAATGACTACTTTCTCTTGCTATAGGCCAGAGGCTGACCAGGTACTCAGCTCTCCAAAGATGACATCATTCTTACAGGAAAACATTATTTTGGAAATGCTTATCATTTCATTTTTGTTTTTAAACTTCTACACTTGCATCTTCCAAGAGCTCTTTTCCCCAAGGCTCATGAATGTTGTGGACATCACACTGTTAGTTCCCTCAGGTTATAAGGTGTGTTTATCTGATTAACTTGAAGACCTTTCTCCTACTTCTTATTTTCCACGAAGTGCTAACGGCTCTCGTTTTATTCCATCACTGGACACCAGAGTAGGATCTTAGTGCTCATCCAGCAGTCCCCACAATAGTAAAATGATTCCTCTTTCTTTGTTTGGTTTTGTCTAAGGAATCTGAGGACTCAGACAAGTGAAATAATCCATTTACCATGACATTATTTTCTAGATGTAGCAGAGGGCATCCACATCTTCAGTGCCCCTAATGTGGTCTTATCTTGGAGTTATTTTCCTCTGAAAGGGCTGTTGGTATGGAAAAGGAAGTAGGTGAGTAGATTGCCAAAGGGCAGACATGTGAGCTTTCATTCTTGCAAAAGTGTCCTCAGAAAGGCTTGGCCACCATGAGTTTGTAACTTCACACCTTCAAAACTCTTCTAATTCTGATCATATTGATCAGATTGTCTGTTCATTCATTAACTCAATGGTGTTACTGAGCCGTATGCCCGCTAGTTACAGATGACGCTGTTAATTGATTGTTCTTAACTTTTATGAGCCCAGAATAATCCCTGAAGCTAAAGCAAGTAATTTATAACTAATTCTTTTCAAGCAAAAGATTTAGCATACTCTCAAAATTGTTTTTCTTCTTCTCAATAATGGTTATAAATTTGTATCCAAAATGGCCTAATAACTAGGCGAAAGATTAACCTAATTTGAGAAAGCTCAATATTGTTTGATGAAAACAGATGAGATCACTGGAAGTCAGGCAGATGGTTTTGGCAGCTTTTCCATGTTTACTTGGACTGAAATCACCCTTTAATTTGGAGTTCTTTCATGAACAATAATGCGTCTGTTATCTGAATATATGTTAGGGAATCATAAATGAATACGGTATGTTTCAAACTTTGTAGGTCAAATTCTATCCTCTTTCTTCATAGAACACATGAAATATTAATTGTTCACATTGCTTTGATGAAATATAGAAAAATATAGTGGATAGTTTTTCAAATAGTGTTTATTTTCCATATTCTGGATTTTGATTCTTTTGTGCTTTGTCTTTTTTTTTTTTTTTGTGGGTTGTAGGACATGGATTCCATTTTTTTACTTTGATATTTTATTGAAACATAGCTCACGGTGTCTCATGACAGCAAAAGGAATGTATGCTGGATATCTTTATGTTATCTTGGCACAAACTAATGTTATTTGGGAGGACAGAACCTCAGTTGAGAATTGGGCTGTGGGCAAGTCTGTAGGCCATTTTCTTAATTGGTGATTGATGGAGAAGAGCCTAGTCCACCAAAGGTGGTGCTATCCCTAGGCTGATGGTCCTGAGTTCTATAAGAAAGCAGGATGAGCAAGCCATGATGGGTAAGTCAGTAAGCAGCACTCCTCCATGGCATCTGTATCCGCTCCTGCCTCCAGGATCCTGCCCTGTTTGAGTTCCTGTCCTGTTTCCCTTTGATGATGACCAGCAAACTTTGATGATGGAAGTATAAGCTGAATAAATCCTTTTCTCCCCAACTTGCTTTGGTCATGGTGCTTCATCATAGCAATAGTAACTCTAACCAAGACAGAAGGAATGAAATAGAGCGTTGCACCTCAAGCCAACTCTCCCTAGGTTCTGATAAATAAGAATGCTACATACCTGGGAATCATAAGGGAAATAGGCTCATTTGTATAAACCAGTTACAAGAGTCAAAGAAGATCATGAGTATTAGCAATACCTCAAACACTGCTAATTATGGGTTACCGTTCAAACAGTGCAGGATATGAGTAGGGTTGTTTCCTTCCAGCCAAACTTCTCTTGGCAATCATAGCCACACACTGACTGTTCCCTAAACAAAGAACAGTCCTTCATCCACCTTCTGCTTTCCTTCTACCTTGACCTAACCAGTTTGCCAGGTAGTCAGTGTGTGATCCACGTAGACATTGCTTGCTCCACATCTTATACACCTGAAAGGAAGGGCCTATTTTTGGGTCAAAGATCTGACTTTTAGTTATTCAAACTATTGTGAATGAATTTGAGAAAGATGATAAGTATTCTCTGATGATGAAATGAGACAGTTCAAGGCAAATTAAAGTATTAAAGCAAGTTTATTGGTGGCAGCTTTCAGATGGATTCACTGACCACGCAGGAGGGGGGGGGGGTCAGTGAAGTTGCCTTGCAGAGGGAGATGAAGGAGAAGGGGAAGAGAAAGAAAGTGCACAGAGCAGGAGGAGGGGCAGGGAAAGGAGGGAGGAAGAGAGAGAGAGAGAGAGAGAGAGAGAGAGAGAGAGAGAGAGAGAGAGAGAGAGAGAGAGAGAGTAAGTACTAGGAGAGAGGAAGCCCCACCCCTGGGCTGAAAAGTTCAGGGTAGAGTGTGCCAGTCATGTCCTGTAACAGGTAGGGACTGAGGGATGCTGGGAGAACCTGGAGGCCAGGCCCACTTTGGTATGTTATGTTAAATAGGTACCTCAGCTGTTTGTCCTGAGTCTCAATTCCAACAGAATGATTTTGGAAGAACAGACCAACCTCAACCAACTTCAATGAACCTCAACCTTGGGTTTTTGTAGATGCAGGTCAGGATTATTCTAAACTAGTGGTTAGGGATCTGACTGTGCTTATTCAGGGAATTCAGATGCACCTGTTGCACTGCCCTCCCTTCTTGGAGTCTTGCTTCCTGCAAGATAAGATTCATGGAACATTGATAGCTTTTGTCTCGCTGATGGCTTCTCCGTTCACAGGCTCTTATGGACATGGTGGGCCAACAATTCAAAAGCAGTTTGTGAGCAGAGCAGCTTTGAGGAGGTGACTGAAAACAAGTTGTGGTGTAGGAAGCAGTGGCTCCCTGTTACTAACTAGCATGTTCTGGCCACCCTTAACCTGAAAAAAGTAATACCCATAACTGTTTATCATAACTATGATGTTCCAGGGAAACAATTTGGAGGAACTTTATATGAGTGTATCTGGTTCCAGAGTTGTTGCTGTTTCCCTAAAGTGTCATCTTGCTATGTTCTTCAAACAGGTCTTGAGCTGGTAGATTCAGGCAAACTTCCCACTTCTAGGGGTGAGAGTATAGATACCCACCAACAGATTCTGCTCAATTGTTTCTAATAGAGATCCATTCATACAATGAAGAATGTATAAACTTGTGTATAATAAAGCAAGCTTCTCTCCCATTTGTAGCCCTTCTATTCTGTATCTTTTCCTGGAGATGTACTTTTGTTTAGCGTTTATACTCTACCTGTTATTTAAAATCTCTTGGAACCCTGTACCATCTCCCAACCACTAAGTTACTTAACTTTTAAAGCCATTATCCTCTCTATACTTTGGAGCTGCAGGAAACTTGTGGTCTGCTTCCTGGACATCCATATATGTTTTAATCTGTGAGTAGAACTCACTTTATTTTTTACAGCTTCAAAAATGTGAGTAGGATTTGCTGTGTATTTGAAAAGATAAGAACAAAACAATACACATACGCACACCACAAACAATAACAACAATAACACACACACTCACACACACCCCAAACAAGCAAGCAAGCAAGCAGACAACAACAAAAACAACAAAATGAAAATGAAAAATAAAAATAAAAAACAACCGAAGAAAGAAACCAAGTGTTTCTTTTCCCACTTCTTTCTCACTAGCTGAAAAATAATGTACAAAATGTTGTAATTCATAGATGACTTACCTATAATATAAATCAGGATACTTTGGCATTTAAGTAAAAATGGCCTTATTTGTTTAGAAGGGCTGGTTGACACTAAAATCACACTTTGCAGAAATCTGCTTTTGCTGTTGAGATTGGTAAGGAAGCTTAAGGCAGAGATTCGCCTCCCTGTAACATCTGTCTCAATCCACTTCCTCGGGGCCATGCGGACCATGTTTTGGAGGATTTGGGGTGGTTGATTTCTAGGAAGTATGTGGTGGCCTTAATTAGGAGATTAGATTTCTGAAATGTGTGTGACTTTGGGTGCATTCGTTTTCACCTTTCTAGTGTGGACAAGCTGAGGACATTCATCAGGGAAGGAGAGAATGATGGCTCTCTCCCTAGTATTATCTTCTGTGCAAAGAGTTTTATCAGAGCGCAGATAAGATGACTTCTACTTCAAGTGCCCAAAGTATTAATTTTCTATCAATGCTTAACTAGTTATGGCAATCTTCGTATCCTAAAATCAAGGTCATTTATCTTCTCAGTGGTGCATTGTTAATGTTCTAGGATGCCTTGCTGCCTTGAGACACTGTAGTGTAGGTGCCAACCAGGGCTGGGGTCTTCCTTGAGCCTCAGAGCCCTCTCCTGTATGCACAAATTTTGTCAGCAAAATTCATTTGCAATTGTGGAGTGGCTTTCTTCTCAGTGACAATGGTAGAATGCCTTTGTGACTTGCAGGCTCACTGATATGGGTTGTCTGTTACATCAGCTTCATTCAAGGTAATGTCAAATGGATTAAGTAAAAACTGACTAAGAAATCACCAGAGCTGGTGGCTCTGGCCTGGAACTGCAGTTGAGGCAGGAGGACAGAAACTTCACAGCCTACCATGGTCATACGGTAAGTTTAAAGTTAGCTTGGACTATATAGTGAGACCTTGCCTCAAAGTGCAAAGAAAATGGAGGACTGGGATGCATGCCAGTGGTAGATTGCTTGCCTGGTGTGAATGAGTTCCTGGATCCAACCCCCAGTGCTAGTTGGGACACACACACACACACACACACACACACACACACACACGATAGACAACTAATGTGATCAGAGAAGTTAAGTATAGCAGTGTAGTCTCCTTTTTCCCCTTCACTGATATCCCTCTTATTCCCATGTGTGCCCTCATTCAAGGAAGGAATTTCAGACGATGGATGGATGCTCAAGGGCAGAAACCTTGACACCCATTTTAGTATCCTGCCAGCCACACCCAGAGCCACTATGGATCCAGGCATGTAGAAGGACCTAGGCAGAACAGTATGGAGAGATAGAGGGCAGTCTGCTTATTTGTGGTCCTTTCCTCCTCTCCTCTATATAGGCGAGTGTGTCTGACCTCGAGCGTGTCTGACCTTGTACAAGGAGTATGCCTGATCACAGGATTGGTTTGGTCTGGCCCTGCTCACCCCTCAAAACGACATTAGTCCTACTTTGCTTCTGATAGGAGCCTTCCATTAGTGTTGCTCTGTGTTCTATACTTGACTCACACCACAACAATTTACACGCACCGTTCACCCTGTTCAGATTCCTTTCCACAGAATTTGATGCTTTTCTGCGACTTCACCCATGCACCGTTTCCTGGCGTCTGGGGCTACATGATGTAAAGCTGGGCACCTCTCCTCTATCATGGTAACGTTTTTATTTCTGGGGCTCCCAGTAAACTGGCAGCAACTCCTCCTCCCACTCCTCCCACTTTCTCAGCTCTGCCCAGTGTGCCTGCCAGATAGTGGCGATCAAGTGACTGCAGGAAGGAAGAAGGGAGCTGTCAGAGAGACGGTGAAAGTGGAAATAGATTGCAGACTTTCCAGCTCAGTGCACGTCTCAAAACACCATGTCACATGAGTATTACCTGACCCACCAACTCACGTTAGCTCGTTACCCAATCTACTTAAAAGCTGAGTCAAAATGATAGAGAGTAAGAATGGGCAACTCAGGCTGAAAAATGATTAGACAGACTCGGCCAGTGCTGTGTCATTGAATCTTTATTGATTTCTTCACTGAATTCCACACAACCTAGGTGTATTTTTATGTCATGTGGTAGTTAGAGGGCTGGTGATATTTAGCTGAAGACATGCTTGGGCGTTGGCTGGCTAGTGCTGAAAGTGGGAGGAGGCAGCCTCTGAATGCTCTGGAACATCTGGGCAGTCTTAGAACTGCTCTATGAGTGTTTCCCCTGCTGAGTTTGGGAGCTGTGGCAGGGCTGCTCTGGTGAGATTGTGAATGGAGAACAAGAACTCAAGTTCCAACCTCTACATGCAAGGCCACCCTGAGGTGCTAAATGCAATAGACAGGCTAGTATTTCATAGTTTTAGGAATGAAGACAAGGCTCTTCTGTGGCTGTGGTCTGGGGTATGTAGAAAAAAAATCATAAAGACCCAGGTATTTGGAGAATGAAATGAAAAGGGGTTTGGGCTTGGAAATGAAGATGGAATCAGTTGCTGCCTCCTCCACTTCTGGCTCCTCGGCCTTGAACAAATAACGTCCTCCTGAGTCTTGCTGAATGCAGCTTGTGAAGTAATCAAATGGCTGACCTCCATTTCCACACATTCAAAGAATGAGTCGGCGTTCTTTCTGTCGTGAGGAATCACATATCACACAAAGCTATTTAAGTCATCTCTATGGAAGAGCCCAGCAGCATGCACTCAAACCACTGCCTGCTCCCAGTTCCATCTGTTTCCAGAGCATTTTTCTCACCCAAGTCACAATGCTGTACCCATTGAGTAGTGATGGCTCCTTCCCCCCATAGCCCCTGCGCACCTCTATTACACTTCTGGTTTCCTTAACCTCTCTATTTTAGGTACTTCACCTAAGTACTGATACTTTGTCCTTTCTGTGTGGCTTATTTTGCTTAGTAGCTGTTCAAGGTTGACGTTGACATCACTGCTTCTTTGCCCCACAGTCTTTGTAGCATCCCACTGGGTCCATAAACAACCTTTTGTTTATCCATTTATCCACTGATGAATGTTGAGTGGTTTTCACTGGCCTTTCATACTTTTTATTACCTTTAGACATTCTGGTATTCCATGATCTTGGCAGCCCCCGGAGTACATGGTATCTTGGTTAAATTATGTAGTTTTACCTCACGGCTCCAAGTGAAGGATGGCCAGAATGTTAAAACTGAAAGGATATGGCTGGCATTAATCTTATTTAGTTTTTTTCTGCTATGTAAGAGAAAGAACAGGGTCTCCTGATACAGATTCAGTACTCTGAGCAAATAGTTGAGTATTTATGGCCTATCATTAGAAAGATAGAAGATTTTATAGAGCAAATAGTAACTAATAGGAAAATATAGGCAGTTCTTCTTACCCAGAATGCTTGGGCCTGGAGGTTAGCCATTGTTGACAATCTAAAATCCATAATCCCCTGCTCAGAATCCTTGGAGATTCTTGGCTCGGCTATTGCCAATGCCTCCTTCCACATCCATTGTACTCGAAGTGAGTCTGCATATGGAGATTGCTCTCCATGTCTCTTGAGGACTGTGTGATCAGATATTCAAAAACCACTTTTCTTGCCAAATACTACCCAGTTTCTTCTATAGCTCTGGTCTACAGCTTAAAGTCCCCATCAATCTTGCCTAGTTTCTAGAATGGGTAGCTTTTTCCTTAATGCAGTCGCCTACTTGTATTTCAAATAAAGCAAGAATTACCCTTCTGACTTGGTACCATGGGGTCAGAGGGGCCACACAACCTCCAGAGGATTCTACAGTCGTACTCTGAGGTTTGATCAGATCAGCCTTCTCTGCTGGTCACACAGTTCTGAGGTCATCTTGGGCAGTGAGGTTCAGTGAAAATTCTCCAGATGAAAAAGCCCATGCCAAGGAGGTAGCAGACAAGAGAAAGCCAATTTTTCAGAAACAGGCTTCTAAGGGGTACCCTAAATTCTTTGCTTCTTATGAACATTTCCTGACCTTGAGAGATACTGGGCAAACATAGGTGAGTTTAACCCACTGTGGGAGACTTCTGGGTGATGTGTGGATCAAGCCTAATCTTCCCATGTCAATGATTTCTAAGATAGAATTTAAAAATGTGGGTCTGATAGGTGTGTGTTATATGTGAGATTATACCAAAATTTACATAAAAATACCAAGGGTTTAGAATAGTTGAAACAATTCTTAAAAGCAAGAAAGAAGTAGGGGAAATCAGCCTACTTCTATTAGCTACAGAAGTATAGTGTGAGCTCTTAGAAGGATGAGGCACACAGATTAATGAAATACTCCGCAGAATCTAGAGATGTGCTCACACAAACATACCCAATTGTATTTAAACAAAGAAAGTCAATGGAAGAAACTTATCCTTTTCAAAATGTGTGCTGAGCGACTTGGTAGCACCAAGTAATAAGTTAAACTGATCACCAATCACTAGACCTGGACTTTATAAATTATGCAGCAAAACCAAGTCAAAATGGATCACAAGCTTTCATGTGAAATGTGAAAAACAGCTCAAACAAGTATGTTGCAAAGTATTAAGCATATACATTTTTTATTTACTGCAATGAATCCTGGTGCCTTTGGATATCAAGGGAAAATTTAATATTAAAAGCATGTTTATTACAGTCTAACTATTGCTAAACCATGGGAAAATTCCATCAGTAAAATTTTATGAAGGGAAAACACATAGAAAAAAGCATGCAGAAGGAGTATATTTGGGACCTAGCACTGTTCAAAAAGTTTTGAGGCTTGACATCAAAAGTACAGTTTCTAAAGGAAACCAGGAGCCATGGGTCTCATCAGTAGACTGCCCATGAGCGATCCGGGAGAATTGCTGAGCATGCCAGAAAATGTCATAACTAGAAGGCAGGTGAATGCTGTGGGACAGTTCAGTAGAGAGTATGCACAGGTGGCGGCGTTTCATCACATGCAAAGAAGATCAACATTATTAGCTATCAAAAAATACAAACCCAAGGCACAATGAGACATTGCTACTCACGTACAGAGATGGATTAAAAGATGTAAATGCCAAGTGACGGTTAAGAAGTGGACAATTCCATAATACTGCTGGAAAAAGTATCACGTGGTCTAGTCATAGTGAGCATCACTAGCTCAGTTTCTCATAAAACTGAGCAGACACTTGTCATTTGGTAGTTAGTAAGTCCTTGGGCATCTATTCCTTGAATAAAAGTGCACAGTAGTCTTATTTGCTATAAGCAAAAAGAAAAACAAAAGTTATCGAGCAAGCTAACAAATCAATAAAACAGCCCAGCTGTCCTTCACTAGGTAATGTTTCTAAAGTAAGTGGTATATCTTTGCTAGGAATACTGCGCAGCCATGAAAAGGAAAAATCTCTTGAGCCAATAACTTGCATGGAGACAAAAGAAATCCTCTAAGAGCACATCCAGTCTCAAAGGCTCCACCTTACACTATATACACACAAACTGTGATCCTGTTAATAGAGTCTTCCTGAATAATACGATTATAAACATAGAGAGTTTACTTGTGGATTCCAGATGTTCAGAATACAACAAGAGATAGAGTGATTGTGGCTGTAAATTAAGAGCCCAGGAACCTGAATGGTGTTACCACAGTCCTGTAAGTTGATTGGTTATAGGAATACACACACACACACACACACACACACACACACACACAAATTGGTGAAATGTGAATGAAATGTATGGACAGCATTGATGTCCATGTCCTGGTTTTGATAATTTAGTATGGTTACACAAGGTATATACACCTCCCTGTGTGTTTACAACTTCTGATGAGCCCACTAATTAATTAAAAATAAAATATAAAGTATTATAGGTGGTATTAGATTATTTCTGAACAGCTATTTTTTCTCATTGAACTGGAACAGCCTATTTAATAAACCACAAAAGTGCATCATATGAAATTCCAGCTCATTAGCTTATATGTGTCATCTGATATATGTGTCTGTGAGAGATTCTTCTTTCCACTCATCAAAGAGGTGGTATTCACTCATTTCTTTGAAATTAATTTGGGAAACTGAAGATTTCAGTTCCTACTTTTTGTTCTGCATTCACTCACTGTAATTCATCCTATGAGCCTGCTGACATTTTTTTGTCCTCAAATACAAATTATTTTCTCAGGCTGATATTATACACCCCAAATTGTAAAACACTTATCTCTTTCAGAAGCACGTGAATCAAACCATTGGTGTTTGAATTTGATCCTCTGAGTTCTTAGTATTTGTTGTTTCCTATGTCAAAAGATCCCCAGAATAGCATGACTGATGGTCAAACTAAAGGTATTTAGAACAGAGGTTAAATACAAATCTATAAAATTCGACTCTTGACATCCCAGCCATGAAGTCTGCATTTGCCTTAAACCACCAGCTTTCAGTAACCACTGAACTTCCCACTGGAAAGTCACTGAATGGCATTGTGTGTGATCATCAGCAGGTCACTGTTAGGTACCACTTTCTGAGCTCCAGAGTGAGAGGCAGCCCAGTAGGCCATCAACCCTGGGCTCAGGGTGACATATAAAGAGCTCCTGGGTGACTGACATGGGGCCTTTCAGTTTCCTCAACTTTGCTCCCTCATGATTAAAGATGGACTAAAATGTTGTCTGTCCAGTAGTGCATTCTGTGAGCTGAAAATAAGCCCCAGATGAAAGCTTGAAGCACAATGCCACACCTGTCACAAATACATAAAAAGATTAACTTTCACCTTTCATTTTTCTTCTTTGTATACTACATTAAATTAAATAAACAAATAAGCAAGCAACAAACCCCTCATCTTTGTAATGGTCTCTAATGACAATATCCTACCCCACACTGGAAAGTCTGTCTGATGGCTTTATAGGACAGACTGTTGGATATGACTGTGTTTCTTCCTCTGTTCAGTGTAACTTCCTCCCCTCTGACCATTACCTGTCAGTGGGGTGCTGATGCTGGAACTGAGCACAGAGAAGCACGCTGGCCCATAGATAGACACGTTCATGGTCAGACGCATCAAGTACAAGGATAGGTGGTGTGACTTGTGTGAGCAAAGCTTGCAAGTGTTTTCATCCCTTAATAGATTACACATCTCCTTTCCTGTTATAATTCTATTGAGAGCTCAAACATTTATTTTTACTGAGTAGAAGCCCAATTTTATTTTGGTTCATAGACTATCAAGGATGGACATTGTCTTGCTATGATACTATAAAGTCAAGAGACTGGTAGCCAAATGTCATCACCTGCCCATCTTTAATAATCGCATAGGTCCGAAATGCATGCACGGGATGTGGGAGTGTTGTGCCGAGTTTGCATTTAAGTCATTGCTCATCAGATAATTCTGTATATTTAAGATTTCATTCATGCAGCCATCAAGAGTTAAGTAAATGGCCCTCCAGTATTCTTTATTCTGTTGTCTGTTATTTAATTTAGGTCATCTATTAAATTCCTGGTTGGGAGACAAAACAGGGAAGTTACGGGAAGAATGTTATGTGAGGGGCCCACGCGTTCTTTAGGAACTCAGTTTCTAAGTCTGACTTCTTCTCCTGGGATGAAGGAAATGGTTTGGCCATAAAATTCCCATTAGCCACAAAAATAAGCAAAATTGCCTGCAGGATTCATGCAGGTAGAGCCTTGAAGAGTAATAAAACCTGGGCTAAATGAACTCTTAAGGACACGATTTAAGCCCTCGAATGGCCAGTTAGACTTTATGTTTATCCCTCTGACTATACTTCCATATGTTTCTGGAGAAGTTCTGAAAAGTGGCTCATTAAAAAAAATTGTATTGGACTGGGGTAATTTGGGGCTTATTGACCAAGGCCAAGGGTGGAGGGTGCCCTGTCAGAGTCCACGAACAGCAAAGAATGGCAGGTCTGTCTGTACGCTTTCCTTCTGCCACCTAGTAAGAAGTGACTTCAGAGACCCCGAGTCTGGTTTAATTTAAATAAATACGACAGAAAGCTTAATAAACAAAATCAAGTCAACAAACAAACAGCAACAATAATAAAATAACATAAGAACAAGCTAATAATTTATGGGACCAAAGTTGATTTTGGGGGGAAAAAGGGAACATTATTGAAAATTAAGTCATCTGTATTAATCTAAGAAAACTTTGCTTTTCTGGAGGCAAATTTAATTGGGTCCATATGCCTAAGGCCTCAGGAGATAGGAGGTCTGAAGCGTGTCACCTTTGCTATTTTCTACTTTCTGTGGTTTGCACGAATAGCTGCATGTAGGTGCTTGCTGTTTCATATCACCTAAATCGAACACTTATTAGGTACTACAGAGTGTTGGGAAGAACCTGCCATTGCACACTGTGCATGCAGAGAGAGCACAGAAGCACACTTTATGCAGGTAAACTTCACAAATGGCTCCCTAGATGCAGTGAGCGCGAATCTTGAATGATCTGTGTGTCCTTTGGAGTGGGCAAAGGACCAGCTGAGATTTGGCTTTCCCAGGAAAGGAAGGCCATGTGCAAATCACAGAATGAGACCTTCTGGCCACATATGGAGGAATCTGACTATACCTCAGTCAGGCTGAACATGCTCCATCAAGTGTTAAAGCTTGGGCTTGAAAATTTGCACACTGGAAGCTGCTGAAGAAGGCTTATGGAGAGTCTTATCACAACCAGGAGACAGCCAGAGAGCCTGTCAGGACAGTGTAGGTCAGGGGAAGAAGCAGCTGAGGAGAGGCCAGAGAGAAAGGCTGGAAAGATAACTGTGGGCATCCAGCAGGTCTGAGAGGAAGCAACGAGGCTTTTCAAAGTGACTGGGGGCACGGAGCAGGTAGGAGAGGAAGTCAGTAGGTTTGAAAAGTAAATGGAGAGACCAGAAAAGGAAGACACAGTCAGCATCGCACAGTGACATCTGCATGGGAAGGGCAAGGAAGTCAGGCAGCCTTGGCTGCGGTACAGGGACTTGCAATGAGGACCGGCAAGTTCATTGTGAAGGTGACTCTGGGAACCTTCTGTAGAGTTCTAAGAATGGGAGAAAGGCCAAAACAGGGAAGGGCTTAAGGTGCCGGGGGGGGGGGGGGGGGGTTGAATAGCAATGGGAAGGCCTGGCTCTCTGCTCATCGTTACCATGAAAAGTAAGGATTTTAGACAAAGATGGAGAAACCAGGAACAGTTCCTAAGGCTCCTTAGGAGGCCCATGCCATTTTCCAGTCTTGATGATTTTTTAAGGGTTATTTTAATAATGATGCTGAAAGTGTGTGGTATTTTCTCTCTCTTGAAGCAGTGTGGCTGCTAAAAAAGTTTGCAAGTAATACGAAAAATGAGTTTTCTTGCTTCACTGTGGGTTTAATTAATTTATGTTCTTCCTGTTTCCATCGACATGAGCCCTCTGAGTTGACTGGATTAGTCTAGGCAGAGCTTCCTTACCAGAGTCCACATGACAAAGGAACACATTATGAAGCTGTTTCCTCACTCTGGAAATGTTTAATACTAACAAGAGCAAAAACACATGCAAAGGGAGAGTGAGCAGCTTAGGCCCGTGGCTCTCAACTTTCCTGATGCTTGGACACTTCAGTGCAGTTCCTCATGCCATAGTGACTCTAAGCATAAAATTATTTTCATGGCTGCTTCATAACTGAAATCTTGCTACTGTTATGTTGTGTGATGCACATATATCGTCTTTTGTGGATCACAATCCACAGGTTGGGAAGTGCTGCGTTGGGCTCATTTTATACCATTTTAGACATAAGAACATAGGCTGTCTGCATGATGGTTTCAATGGAGGCTTCCCAACCTTGGTATAGTCGCCCTTTGTCTTGGTTAATTCAATGTTGTGCCCTGTGGGTGGGAGGCTGCTTCCGAGGTCTGCGTCCACAAGACACCTGTAGCCCCTCTCGCTCCCCATTGCGACAATCAACAGCGTTTTCTATGTTGTCAGAATTCCCCCTGGACAGGGGCGGGGAAGAGGAAGAACAGCTGGCTTATCTCTATTGCAGTGATTTTATCAGAAAACAGTTGCTTACTCCTGCAGTCCTGATGCTTTTATTCAAAAGCTCGTGCATCTCAAACATTGTTCATTGTAGACACATTTGAAGAAAGAGAAACTTCACTTTACTGAGTTCTGTGTATTTCCCACTTTCTTTTACCCACTTTCTCCCTTTCATCTAGTGACTGTGTCAATTACCACTTGATTTTATAAGAACACTTACTTTTTTCTTTTCCTGGATAATTAGTTCCTCAATGCAGAATATTATATTAGATCTGGATGTAGAAAATGTGGCCTTCACCTGGAAAATGGTTTCTAGTTCACTTCACCCTAAACTCCCTGTAATTTGGAGCAGTCACCTTAGACTTTCTGTATATGTTTTCTCACTTGTAAGATGAAGGAGATAAACTGTATTATCTATAATTATGCCTCTAGTTATACATATCAGAACTTTAGGATTTTGTATTGTTTCTTTTGTTTGCTCCTTACACTCATGACAGATTTTCCAAAAGCACTCAGAATGTGCCCTGCAGACTCCCAGTTGCCCATAGACAACACTGCTGGTCTACAATACCATAAATACAGTCAACCATTAGAAACGTTGACTATAACTCAAAAGGGATTTAATGCCTTTTGCATGTAATAATTTAAAGAGCAAACTCATGCATCATGTAATGTTTTTTAAATGTAATTTTCTAACAAGTCATTGTGACTGTATTTTATAGAGGCACTGGTCTGAATTGGAGACAAAACAGAACAAAGTGTTCTTTCTCTAAAGGTGATAGAGAAGCCCTTCCTGGAAACTCGATGGGATGTTTTCACAACCTTTCCTTTCCGTCCTGTAAGACACAGTACAATTTGGCTCACAAGGCTTTATAACTTGGTGGTAGGCAAGAGAATGTCTGACTATTCTTTGATCAGCGCAAATTGTATGGCTGATAGAATTTGTTACAATTTTTTTTTTCAAGAGGAGATTATTTCTAAGAAATATTAAGATTCTCTTAAAGTGTTTACATAGCTCATTGCTCGTTGCTATCTTGCTCTAAGAAAACACGTTCGTCTAAGAACTGGAGCAGTGGGAATATCTTGTCTTTAATAATTATATTCTCAAGAATCTCTTGCCTGTGAAATGGTATCTCTAATGCTAGTGTGGAAGGCTCTGCAGCCAGTGATGTCAGTGAGAGCTTGTGAAGAAGGAAAATGTATGGAACACATTTGCTCCACAGAGTTTTACAGATGGGTTTTGAGCCTGCTCCATCTTCCAGAATCATCCATCATTCAGAGAAATCGATTGTGTGGACTCAGGCACTGTGCACGGACATGTTAACAGGGAAGTTGAGCAACGAACATTCACAATCTGCCTTTGGTCTGATTTTCTAATGTTATTGCCCAGTTTTTCTTTGCATATCCAAAAACAGTGGAGAAACCACTCTCCCAACAGAGTTACTTGAAGCCAAAGACACTGTTGTGTTCTCTGTACTGTGAACAGCTTGTTCTGATGTCTCTGTCCCAGAGTAGAATATTCTGTACAGTCTTGTGTTCCTCCTGGGAGCTCTCTGCACATGGCCTGGCATTGTGTGGGGGTCACCTAGCCTGCACCTTCTCCCAAACATGTGAGACCTTTCTACAAAGTTTCATCCCACCGTGTAAAAAGGCAAGATCACTGCTTGCCCTATTAGTAGCAAACAATCACCCTGTCTTTACATTTTTTAATCTAGATGATGAATATATAACACCTCCAGAAACTCCACCAGACTGGCTGGCTTGGCAGGCGTTTTGTATTTGCTTGGATTTAGCATGAATGGGATTTGGTTCTCTGATTTCCCTGCCTCCATCACTTGGAACAAGTTATTTATTATCCAAACAAGCTTGTATTAGTAGATCAGACAGGCACATGGCACGTCGCTCACAAGTGCATTTGCTCACTTAGATTTATGCTAGCCCAAATCATTTTATATTACTTTTCATTGTTGAAAATTTACTGTATTCATCCCTGGTTTGGCATAAGTATTTGTAGTGCACGAAAGGTTCCTGTGGCTGAACACTTTATCTCTGTAACACTTCATGCAAAGGAAATTAAAAAATATATAGTGAAAGCGTTTCCCAGATATGTTTCCAATCAGCTGTGCACGTGAGTCATTTGATGTGTAGGCACCAGAAAGCAAGGAATTACTAAGCATTCTCAGTCATTCACAATGTCTTGGAAATCCAGATCAGGATTCCGAGTTTATGAAAACATCTGTTGGAAATTCCACAAGCCCATTATTATTCTGTTACTATGAATTAAGAACATTTTGCCATGGTGTTATTTGAAAGGACTCTTGAAAGGAGTGGAGCCCTTTCTGTCTTGAACAAGATCAACTGGTGTAGTTGGGTTGACTAGCTAGGATCAGAGTCAGTCTACCTCTGCAACAGAGGGGCAGTCCTTTTATTTTATAACGGCCATGTGCACCTTTCAATTATCTTGGTAACTCTGCTTGTCTGGTGGGCTTCTAAGGCAACAGGGGCAACAGGTGTATCCAGGTGCATCTCACCAGAAAGCATAGGCCATAGCAAAGGGACAGCAAAGCCTGAATCCAGACTGAATGAATTATGTACTTCAGTTACTTCTTTGGCTTTTCCCCCAGGGCCTTAAGCCAAACTGTTCTGAGGATCTGTAACCTCTAACTTCTGTTTTTGCCAGTGAATTAAGTTGAATTTTGTTTGCCTATTGTCTCAACATGTAATAAGCCATGCATTAGTAATTTCAGATTTGTTTACAGTTACTACCTAAGAGTAAAACACAAGTAAACTGGAAAGGCATCGCTCTTTGAAGTGGAAAGTAAGCCTTGGCAGGTTTGATCTAGTGAAGGTCATCACTACTAGAATTTTGTAATTAATCTCCATATTTTAATTAGCACTCATAATTCCTGCTGTGTTTTATACTTCTCTCTTGACATTCAGCAACTTTGAATTCTTATAATCTCACATCAACTCCTCTTTCTTTTCATTGTTTTAAAATAAGTTAATCTCATATTTGATTAACCATAAACAAAAGGATAGTTTTATATATTTTGGCCAAGAGAGTTGAACATGATTTTCTATTTGAAAATATGATCTGCGAGGTTAATGCGATTGTGCTGACTAGCAGATACACGTATTGTGGGAAAGAAAACGTTGCCAAGGGGCTAGCCTTGGCTTACACAACACATTTAACTTCTGTTTGAAAGACAGAGGAGCCACATTAATTCTTGGATTTTTCTCTTCCTGTTTAGGTTGTACCCATGAAGGAAGAACCTACAACAGTTCCTTCAAGTGGCAAACCCCAGCTGAGCCATGCGTCCTTCGGCAGTGCCAGGTAAAATCCGACTACTTTAATCTTCCCCAGTTGCTACTTTCAGACAATAGAGAGTGAATCTCCTAAGAGATTGGGAAGAGAGAACAACTGTATCCTTGTATGTTTCTGCTGTGACATTAGCCAGAAGCAGACAGGTGCAGAGTAGGTATTGAACAGGATGTATTTCTAGAAACGCCCAGTGGAGTTGTCCACCAACCTAGCGAGGCTTGGAAAGTGCCAGGAAGGTGTCTATGTCCTCAGGGAGAGCATTTCTTTTTGTGAAATCAGCTTGGAGCAAAACAGTGATTCTTGTTAGCTCAGTGATTCTCAACTTCCCTAATGCTGTGGTTCTTAATATAGTTCCTCATGTTGTGGTGACCCCCAACTGTAACATTATCTTCTTAACTGTAATTTTGCAAGTGTTATGATTCTTAATGTAAGCATTGGTGTTTTGTGATGATCCAAGGCAATCCCCGTGAAACAGTTGTTTGGGATTGTGGCACACAGGTTGAGAGCCACTGTAATGTTAGCAGAAAATAGCTACTTTTAGATGACATACATTTTCCTTCTTGTATTCAAAAAGGTTTTGAGTGGGAGCCAAGCTGTAAACTATATTCAGATTAAGTAATCAATGCACTGTAAATCAACGATCTCAACTTGACCAATTGAAGAGCCATAGATTCAGCAGCTGTGGAGTCTTCTGTTGTTGACTATTGTTCAATTACCAAGGAACAGTTGCTCCACATGGCTCTAATCCCATGGCGTTAAACGTCTTCAGACAAACCAAAGAGAAAATGAACAGCCTAAGTTTTCGTATTGTATAGAAATACAGAATCAAGAAATAAGAGCCAGCAGCTGATGTAACTCAGAGGTAAATGGGTCTGTGCTCATGCAAGTCTTGTGACCTGAGTTCAATTCTCAGAACCTATAGGAAGACAGAAGAAGAGAATGGACTCCAGATTGTCCTCCAGCCTCCACATTTGTACATAGCATTCACATCCCCACACATGTTATGTCATGCACACCTATGCACCATAAGTTTAAAAATACTGTTAAAAATGTGCTTAAATAATGGTGGAATAGTCTTCCATTCTCTGGAGTTCTTCCTTACTTTTCCTGAATAAATTCATATTTCTTCTGCTCAAAAATGTGATGTTTATCTAAGTTTAAATATGTTCATAATTATATTTGTATGGAAAGTGCTGTTAAGTTACTTTATTCCAAGCCCCCCTTTCCCCCTCTTGGTGTATGTGTTTGCAGTCAAAGGAGACTGGATGTTCCTTTCAGATCTTTTTGCTTGTGAACTCTACATTTTATGAAGTCATGCATGGTTTTATTATACTGTAGGTTTTATTATAACTAGGCATTTTCAATCATTAGACTTCCAGTTATTTATTTCATTTTTTGCTTCTTTGTGTAGTAAACTATTTATGAAATAAGCAGAAGGTGAAAAAATGATATAAATTAGATCAATCAATGCTAAGTTTACTTTTGATGGTAGACTTAATCAGACTCAAGGTACAGACAGGAGCAATGAGTTTTAATAACAACATCAAAATCCACAGTCCTGCCAAAATTTTCAGCTCCATCTTGCTCCTTGGTCAATGATATTTCCAGTCCTTTCAGGGGGGGGGGGTCTGGAAGTCTCAGTTACAATGTTTGTTAAGCCAATAATGCATGCTGAGAAGTCCTGAGTAACATTGTGCACAGCAGTGCTGAAGTCTTATAGAGACAATGTTACTGCTTTGAATGAGTGAAGAGAGACATCACATTAAATGGAAGCCTCTATACTGGGGGTATTTCCTTTCAAGGAGAGTACACTCTACTGCCAATCAATGGAACCCAGGGGGGATGGATGAGCACATCCTTATCAGAAGTGGGGAGATGCTGGAGTCTGGAATGCCACAGAGGATTAGGAAAGGTGTGTCCCCTACCAAAGATGCCTTCTCTTCACTTACAGCCCATGATGTTCTTTCATTCAACAAGCCGGAAAGCAAGTCTCTGGGATGCACTCCCAGCAGTTCTCTTTCTGCTCCCACCTCCTACTTCCTTCCTTAGGGAAGGAGGTCTAGAGGGATGCAGGCAAGGGCCTTTCCTGTTTCATAGGCACTTTGTGTTGCTGTGAAGTAAGTACAATGATAGTCTCTCTCCAAGGCACAAAATCAGTGACAGAGGAGCCCGTGCACTCTGGACACCTCTGTAAAAAGAGAATGGAGCTATTAGGGAGGTGGTAAGCAGGGAGAGACTCATTAGCATGCTTCTAGCAGACGCTGGCATGTAGTAGGTACAGCTAGGTGCCAGACGGGTGACAACAAGTCTGATAATCTGGTCTCTTTCCATTTGCGTAGAATTCTACGTATTTTCTTACAGTGTGTGCCAAGGGAGTTCTAATGATGAAAATTCTACATTTTTTACCCACTTCTGATTTCTTAACTAGGAGAGAAAAATCTGGAGATCACGATGCGAAATTCCTGCTGAGAATTCCCCTGAGGCCTCCGTTTGGGTGGCCGATACTGAAGGAGAATTGAGCTTACCTCACCGCCTTGCTTCAGCTATAGAAGTAGAGAGTACAGTTTCAAATGTTTATTGCTGGTATTTGAGCATCCCTTGCCCCAAATGTGATAAATGCTGTAATAAATTCTAGTAGTGACATCCTCAAGCCAGGCATGATATGAAAACATTTAGAGTAAAATGTCCCCTGTGTATGTGTGGCAGACACATGGAAGAAAATAGCTTTGTTATGAGATCACAATATCTATGTTCAGCCTGTGCTACTCTCCATACAGACCCAAATCAAACTCCTGAGAATATGAATTCACTTAGAAAAAGTGGGTGGGAAATATAGAGGAAACTCAACAAAGACTGATCTTGAAATTTAATTTCAAAAAATGCTTTGCTTGAAACTTGTCATGGTGATGCCCCCCTGTGACCTCAGCACTTAGGAGGTGGAGGCAGGAGGGCCAGAAGCTCAAGGTCACCCACTGTCAGTTCAAGACAAGCTTGGACTACCTGAGATCCCATTTCAAAAAAACAAAACAAAAAACAAAAACAAAAACAAAAAATCAAAAAACAAACAAACAAGTGATCAACCCCCAAATCTTCCATTGTCGTTTAGTTACTGAGATCAGCTTGGTACAGACTCTCCTGATTTCATCATTTGAACCTATGCCAATCTGTTTTGACACACTCAAATATGAACTTAGGAGTAATTTTCTCTAATCTTTTCATTTACTGATGGAGGAGACTGAGTCCCAGGTTCTACTTGAGTCCAAGTGGCACTTGTAAGGCTGTAGACCTGGTGACTGTTTCCCTAGAAGGTGGGAAGAATTTTTCACGAGTGTCGGAGATCTGATCCTCCTCTGTGCTTGTAATTAATGGCTAAGAGTTGTAACTGTGTTAGAAAATACAGCCATTAAGGACAACTTAAAACAGGTATTAACACCCATCTGGGACTGTGAGATGCTCACAGTCAGCAAGGAGATCCTTCGAAACAAATTTAAAGGAAAAAAACCACAGGACCAAAGCCAGCTGCATGATGGGACAAATAACAGGTGGACAGGACATGTAAATTGAGGTCCAAAGCATCCCCTCTGATGAGTTGGATCTTTTCTCATTTGCATCTTCATTTCCAGGTCCAACAGCCAACCTTGCACTTTGGGGATTTGGGTTTGTCCCATTTCCTATTTCCCTAGAGAAGTAACTCAAGTGATGATTCTGGGCTGACTTACTTGTGACATTCTGTTTTCCAGGAGGGTGTGGTGACAGAGTCTGAGGTGCGCTGTGTTGTTCATTGTAAAAATCCCGCAGAGCATCAAGGAGCCTGCTGCCCTACCTGTCCAGGTAATGACCAAGAAAGGGAAGCCGATTAGCTTCCTGGTGCAGCACAGTGCTGTTGTTGTTGCTGTGTTCTATCAGGAATACATCATTTCTCTCCCCTATCCAGACTGGACTTTACATCTGTACACTGTAATGAGCTTGGAGAGGAAGCTCCTTTGAGTAGCAATAGCTGTTGGGCTCTTGTGTGCCTAGCACTTAAAGGAACTATATGCTGTAGGTCTTGGCTTGTGGAATCCCCAAGCTCAGAGGCCTGCTTTCCACTCTAAGCCACAGGTAATGCTTATTTTGGAAGGAAGGACTATGGCTTTCCTTGTGATCAGCATTTTTTTTAAAAACTTCTTCTTACTGCAATACCTCCTCAGCCAGAGTGTGTCTCGATGATGAGGTGACCAGATGTTTTTTTAAAGTGGAGAGCTGTGTCCCACATGACTTTAGTTTGGAGTTTTGTTGGTTTCAGTTTTCAGTGTGGTTTAACAAGCTGGGCCTGCTGTCCTTCTACTGAGTGGATAGCAGAGGAAGCCTTTTCTAGTGGTGGGAAGGTTCCTGTGTCTTCTTTTACTCTCTCTGGAGAGCCTGAGGATTTCGAGGTGAGAGATGTTTTTCCTGATCTTTTAAGCCTGCGGCTGATAGTCTCAGACAGGTGTTTTGTGTTTTCTTTGAGCCTTTGCCTCACTGGTGATGTTACTCACGACTACCATTCTTTACTTTGTGAGGTAGCATGCAAAGGACCGGCTACTCTTTGAACCTTCCCATGAGGTAGCAGAAGCCCCTTGTGGGATGTTCTGCAGAGATCGTCCTTCTTCTACATGTCAGTTCCATTGAAACCCACAGACAGTTTCCCCTGTGTCTGGTTTTCTTTGAGTCCTGAGAGACCTTATCTTTAGCTTTCTTTTACTGCAAAGTTTCTATAAAACTGGTATTTCCTCAGTCTACACCAATGGGGGGAGGGGGGGAAACACTGGTTAGACAATTCCATAAGCTAACTGCTTCAAATTGATCAGCAGTTTTTGTTTGAATACTTTTCTTTCTTAGAATGCTAGATGTTTTGAACTGTGCTAGCATGTCCTTTGACACCTATAGGAGCTTTATTAAATCAAATTTTCAGCTCTTCAGACTGGACCTGGAAAACTAAATGTTAATGCCTAGGCTGCACCTGGTTTTTTTTTTTTTTTATCTTCAAGGCAGTGGCAGGGATAGGCCCAAATAATTTCTATATGTAGTCAAGTTCGAGATTGCTAATAGGATAGATATTTTTTACTATGTAGATTTAAACCTTATAATTACTTTTAAAATATTATTTAGTTCTTTTTAGTAGACAGCAATGAAGAATTAATTCCGGGCCCCCCTCAGTCACAGGAGCCCTCAAGGAGCTATGTAATGTGAGGGTAATATGAAGGGCGCTTTAAAACTCAACACCTTTCACTGCATCTCACACCCTGTCACTTTGGAGACAGTTCTGTGTTCTGCTGCCTTAAAAACATAGGCATGTGGTCCGTGGGGCTTGCTTCTGTCACTGGCTTTTCTGATTCAGTTCCCAGGAAGGAGAGAACTGCACTGCATCCTTGTACACATTGCAGGGTTAAGTCCTTACAACCATCCAAGGGTACACAAAGTGTCTGCAGAACTACAGAAATCCAACCCCACGACTGTGTCTTACCAAGGCCCATAGTGACCAAGCAACACAGATGGAGCTGGGATCAGATTTCTTCTCATTCTTAGCCATCAGATCACACTGCCTACCCCATCAGTTCCAGGAGAAGTGTTCTATTTAGGTTCTGGAAGGCAAATATTTAAATAGGAGCATGCCAGTGCCACACACTAGTGATAACTGAGCAGGCTGTGAGCCCTGGGGGATGAGATTGCTCTCAGCTCTGCTCCTTCCCCTGAATTCCAACAGCCAAGTTGGGATGCAAATTTAGAAGGTGCCCTCTCCAGTATGTCTCATCTTTTGTTTTGGAGTGAAGCCTCAGCTGGTTCTAGATAGGGATAGTCAGGGAAAGCCTTAGGGTATTTATCCTGGTAACTCAGAAGGACTGGCATCTGCCATTGATCACACTGGCATTCTGCATAATGACAAACATGTGAGCTGTTTCCTCCTGAAATGGATTTCAGGGCATTCTTGGTTGTCTGCTCCTTCACTGTAGACTCTGCATATTGCTCAAGGATGGTGGGCGTGATGGAAGTCGAGATTTCATTTTAAATTCTGTTGTTTAAGTTGTCAAATATAGATTGTTGTGGCAAGCCATATGACAGTCGGAGGTGTAAACATGGGGAAAGATTGAAGACACTTTGTTGGAAGTGCTCTTTGGGGAATAGACTATTAAGCATCTGTCATTATGAACAATGCTGAGACACAGCAACTGGGAAGGCCATGCTACCAAGATTTTCAACATCGTCTGAACAGCACGGAGACAGCTGATTGCTAGCTATGGCCATAGCTATAAAAAGTTTTTGTGCCTGGGTCATCATTTGAATTTCTTTACTTGGCTATCATATTTTGGATTCAGGGCTTATCATCATGTATTTCTGTTAAGCAAAGAGTCACAGTTCCCTGAAGATTTATAGGACCAGGAACATTCTTCTTCCTTAGGAACTGGTTGCTTTAAGCATCTGGTGGTTTCTTCTGGCATTGTCTTGAACTCCTCTGTCCTTCACACAAGTCTACCCACATTTCTAATGTTGTCTACTATGTAGGGTATGACCTCAGGATCCTGGCTTTCTGAGGACAGTCTTGAGGGAAGTGGTTTTGCCATTCACTGACACAGTTGCATGCCAGCCTGTGTCTCAGGTCATTTAGAGTGTTTCCCTGAGTACTTTTTGAATAGGAAACACTTCCTGGAAGTGAGAGCTTTTATGAGATAAACTTGTCAGGCACTAGAGCCCATCACAAACACACACACACACACACACACACACACACACACACACACACACAGACAGACACACACAGAGTGGAACAGAAAGCCGTAGGGCACATCCTGTCTTATCGCTGACCATTTTTGCCTTTGAACATGACACTATATATAGGCATCAGGTGTGTCAGAATCGAATTCATGTTCCAATTCAGAGGCACCTGCTATGATTTTAATTATCTATGGGACAAGGGATGGAGCTTCTTTTCTGCAGTATTGGAAGGTGATGTGGGAACCGAGGGCATGCTGGGCCAGGAACAGGCTGTGTTATTCCTGGTACTCAAGTGGCCGCCCACAGAGGCATCTGCTCTTTCTCATCTCAACCTTCTCTCCCTTGGCCTTGCTATGGTCTCTTTTGACCTCTTCTGACCTCTCTGGAGTTGGTCCCCCTGGCTGTGGTCAGCGCCATCCCGCTGCGGCTCCAAATCTCGCTGCGTGATTCACCATCGCACATCTGTGGTCCATGGGCTGACTCAAGTTCCACAGTCATTTGTTTTCTATCATCTTCAGGGTTTCTGGACCTGTGCCAACATGCCAATCATCTGGACTGTATCATTTTCCCTATTTAATTCTGCCTGATATTGTAATCAAAGAGGATTTATACTGGGGAGAGGTAGAGAGTACAGGTAGAAGATGGTAATCAGAGGGTAGAACGACCTTGCCAAACTGAACGAATTCTGTTGTTCTAATTCCAAACTCTGTTTTCCAGGCTGTGTGTTTGAAGGTGTGCAATACCGGGAAGGAGAAGAATTTCAGCCAGAAGGAAACAAGTGTATCACATGCTCCTGCCTTGTAAGTACTGCTAGGGCATTGCTAGGGGGTCCTTAGGCTTAGCTGCTTCTAGCATTCACTGAGAGGAACCTCATCTTTTCACTCTCTCCTCATTAGGCTCTTAAGATGCAGAGCCAAAGGAAAACCCACTCTATGTAAGGCAAGCTTCGCTGCTTTTTTGATGTTGACTCCTGGGCTGGGGTCCTGTGCTATGTAATGTATTGGTTTGCAGGCATTCCTTCCAGTGTTCGGTAGCATCCTGGTCGTGACTTATAGGTTTCCAACTGTATAACTCTCATTGTCTGCAGAACTTCCCCCGTGTCCTCTGGAGAAAAACTGGCTTTTCATTAAGACCCACTGTCCCCTCAAGTGGAGGAGCTGATCTTCCACCCCCATTTGGGGGAAGACTCTTGGTCCTCTGTTTCATGGAGCAGAGGTGCTTCGTGTTGGGATAGCTTTCAATTCTGTGCAGCCCAGGGAGATCGGAAGATGCAAACAATTAGTCTCAATGTGCCCTGTGGGATGGGGTGAGGTCTGGACACCTATGATTGTATGGCCTTGGCAGGTGGAAATTGCCTATAAATACCAGATTCAGGCAGAGTAGAGTAATGAGACTCTCAGAGACTCATCTTTCCATCATGCATAGAGGTGAGAAAAGTGTTAGACCTTCTCTATGATTTTACAGGGACTTTTAAAATGAATATATTTTAAATCCGAAGTAAAACCAGTGGTGATTGAGGTGATGGGGAGATAGGGGTTCAGCAGTTAGTCAAACTGTTCTCTACAGTAGGAGTTGGTATAGTACACACTAAGAAATAAAGAACACACACTTCCCAGGTCACTTGTGATGATGCAGATACATCTTAGGATATTAAGGAGAAGTTCACGAGGAACTCTAGCATCCTATGCTTTCCAAGCAGGGGCACGTGAAGCTCTGGGACTCACGGCTTTTCCTGAGTCTTTTTTCTACTAGGTTCCTTCCTGCGGAAAACACTCACTCAGCTTCAGGTCCAGATGACAGTAAACATGACCAGGGTCTGTCACGTGATGGTACTTGTATGAAGGGGGAAGGAAGGAAGAGAAGGAGGAGCCGGAGAAGAAGAGGGATACATATGCACATATCCAGATATAAAAAACAACACAGGATATATACAGTATACTGCAGACACACTTCCTAATCAAAACAAACATAA
The DNA here is from genome assembly GCF_978045245.1 of Mus caroli. NCBI lineage: Eukaryota > Metazoa > Chordata > Mammalia > Rodentia > Muridae > Mus > Mus caroli. Next base: position 20,308,353 of record NW_028227266.1, read on the forward strand.
GCATCTATATTTCCACAAAGCTTCTGCTTCCATCTCACTATTAGTAGTTAGCTTTGTCTTACATTTTTATGTGAGTGATTTCTACTTCTTGTTTAAAGTTAGCCATTTATAGTTTCCTTTCTTCCATGTTAGAATATGTAGTATTTTTTTTTCAATGACAATCTTATGGAAGTAGTTTGAGAAAAAAAAAGGCAGATTTCAATAGGAAATTGTAAATGTGTGCACAACAAATTGTCTGCTAAAGGTGTGCCAAAGCCAGCCAGCCAGCCCTCTGTGGAGAAGAAACTTGGCAGGTGCTAAGAAGGAGGACAGATCCCTGTCATTTCACCAGTGATGTCAGAAGTTTCCAGAACTGGGGCTGGAAATGAAGTTATGTGTGTAGGGGTTCCAGACTGAGACATGTGGATTTTTGTGTGCTTTTAAATTCAGTATGTGCGGAGTGAAGCACACTTGAGGCCAAGTTCAGGCCCCTGGAAGTCCTGCTTTCATTTCCAGTGGAGAAGAGTAAAAATCTAAAGATGTTTGTCTAAGCTTTCTTGCTTAGATGCTTTTTCCCAGACCTGTCGTCTGTATCCCTTCTTGATGTTAGTCTAGTCTCCTGTGCACCCACAGTCCTAGGTAACTACTGGCTTTGGTTATGTTCCTCATTGCCGGTCTTTAGACCATTAGAATAAATGGGAAAGAGGATGGACTCACCCTTGAGGACAGCGTGTGTGGTGGACTACGATATGGGATATGCTCATGGCAAATGTTCTTTCTCATGAATACAAAAGTTTAAGGTATAAACTTTAGTTCTGGTAGTTCATTATTAAAATGGCTTGGCTTTAAAATACTCCCCCCCTTTGCTATCTTTTGATGTAGTTTACTTAAAAAAAAAAAAAAAAAAGACGAAGTGATACCTGGGCAGCTAATGGCCCTGTCTTGAGTGTGGAGGCCATGGGGATGTTTGCTGGTAGTGTAATGTTTCAAACTTGTGACCTGACTCTGTGGCTACCAAGCTTATCTGGCGGCTGGTTTGGGGGTTTTGATGTGTCAGACATACAAAGGTGCGAGGGGACGTCTTCCTGAGTGAGAGTGTGGAGATGAAAGGTTTTAACCAGCACCAGTGAGAGACTGAGCACTTGACTGAAGAGGTTCTAGGGGAAAGGTGCATGAGATAGGAGGTGGAAGTTGGGGATGGTGAGGCTTCATGGAGGGGCATTCAAAGTCTTAGTCTGTGGGCTTCCCCTACAGAGAAGGAGCGTACATTTTAACAAAAAGTGCTAGTGCTGCATAAAGAGCCATGCAAGCACACACATAGTGTCATCTTTCTCTTGGGATCTCCTAGAGATTTGTTCAGATTTCCTATAAATGCGCAAATCAGATGTTTAAGTTCTTTATCTAAATTTGTGAAAGTGCATAGCAATCACATATAACACGCATATCCTTGAGATAATCATTAGATTACTTAGAAGAAAAAACAATATAAATGATATGTAAATTTTATTATACAATAGTCTAATAATTTAAGTATTAAATTCTTTTATTTGGGGACTTATGACAAAACCATCTGATATGGTCAGTATAGACAGTTTCCCAAACATCCTTGGATCTGCGGGTGGCTGGGTCCACAGTTGTGTCTTCCATGGATGTGGAGGGACAACTGTATTTATGTAAATACATATTTGTGTGCATATAGTCTATATTTATCAGTCTACTTGTTTATATAGAGATACAAACATGCACATCCATATATATGCAAATGTATACAAGTATGACTATAAACACTAATATGCAAATACATTTAATATCTATGTTTGGATTTCCCTAGAAACAGATCCTGAATCAAACAACTTAATGCAGGTAGTTTATGAGTTTATGTGGGAGATGGGGTAAGGAAGGATGATAAAAGTCCAGGTGAGGGTACACTGTCAAGTTCTAGGACCTGGAGAGTGCCACACCCCCTGAATATGTGCTTAGCATTAGTCTTCACTGTGGTAGTGTTAGGAAGTGGGTACTCAAGGAATCTGTTAGATGATGAGGGGTCTGCTCTTATGGGTGGATTTGTAAGTGGTCAGGAGGGAGAAGTCTGATCTCGATTTCTCTCTCTCTCTCTTGAGACAGGGTTTCTCTGTGTATGTAGCCTTGGCTGTTCTGGAACTTACTCTGTAGACCAGGCTGGCCTCAAACTCAGAAATCCACCTGCCTCTGCCTCCCAAGTGCCAGGATTAAAGACGTGCACTGGGGGAATACATTCATAGGCACGATCTTGGGAGCAGAAGGCATCTCTCATCAGGCAAATTGGGTGCTTTATTCTGAAAGTTGCAGACTCTCTGTTCAACAGAACTAAGTTTCTATTCTTAATACATTACCCAACCTGTGCAATTTTGTTACAGGAACACAAATGAACCAGGACCTCAGTGAACTGCCACTGCAGGTCAATCTTAGTCTTGCCTAGGAACCTCTTGAAGCCTGTATACATTTCATGCCTCAGAATGTTCCTCCTTGAGGGCTGGGGGCTGCGATGTGCTTATGTGATCTCCCATCAGTCTTGACTGAGAACTCTCTCTGGGAGGGTATCCATTGGCAGGCATTTCCAGCTGCCACTCAGATGGTCAAGTGCCCTTTAGCAGAAGAGGAAGAAACACAGATGCTGATGGTAGATGACTGATGGTGAACTCAGGTGACAAGTTTGAGAAGATAAGGATAGCAAGGTGTCCAGAGTTATCAACAACAGATATGTATGCTTATGTGTAGTCCTTATGCTCATCAGAGTGCATGAGAAACATGCTATGTCTCTGCATATGTCTGTACATATAGGTCTACACATCCCTATACATACACACATTTACAACACTCATCGCCCCGCCTTCATTCTCTTTCATGTCTCTAGTTCCTCGCCCATGCTTTTCCTTGTTCCTCTGGAGAATGTTAGAGATTTCCAAGTTTGTCATAACTACATTAGTCTAGTTTTCTGTGTACCCAGTGTTCCCTCAAAAAGTGACAGCATTTCCCTATTTATATTTCTGAGATGCTATGGCTCTAACTTGTTACCGTATCTGTATTCTTTCCATCTCTTTACCACACTCTCTTTTTTGCTTCTGTCCTCTCCCTGTCTCTGTGTCTCTGTCTCTCTCCCTCTCCTACACACACACACACACACACACACACACACACACAGAGAGAGAGAGAGAGAGAGAGAGAGAGAGTCCAGTGATCTTGCTTTCTGTGTTACTGTGGCAGAGGGCATGTCATCCTGTGTATGTTCATCTTCCTGTCTTCAGTGTTTATCATCACGTGCTCTGTAGTGTGTGTCTTCTTCTCTCCACTTTCTGGTCTGTTTCAGGTAGTATATGAAAGTAATAATGTTTTCTTCTTCCATCCTGTGACAAGCCAGTTCTCTCTGACTAGGCAATCCACCCTTGCCTGAGATACTCACTACAGTTCACTGTGCCATTGCCCTTTGCTTACTGTTTGCTCTGGAACTGGGTGAGTGGGTGTTTTCCTTATCTATGCTCTGACTGATGGCTGCTTGCAGTGCTCCTTCTCTCCAGTAAAACATTGTCATTGCTGTGTGGCTTGCATGTGAAGTTCGGTCCCTCTCTTTACACTCTCCAATTTTATTTTTCTCCAAATCTGTGTAGCTGTGTTTTTGTGATGTGGTGACAGAGGCAGACCACCAGAAAGGCGCTTCATCTGACTGAGATGGATGCCTTAGCTAATGAAACAAATGCTTTGCATATGACTTTATATCCTGGTTCAGTCAGGACAGTATGCATGGCATTCCAGACAGCTGAGAACATGCTAGCCTTTGATGGTATCTGGAGAGGACTCCACAACCCTTTACTCCTACCCATTCCAGAAGCCAAGAGTCTAACATTTTTAGGTGTGAATATCATCATGACTCACTTAGGAAATTCAGGGCTTTATCATCACCCATTAAACAATATCAGCCCCATTTACACTCTATAAATAAGAGCCAAAAGGATTGCAACCAGAGTCCCAATACCGATCAGGGGAGTGATGATTTGCATTCCCTTAGCTGTACCATACATTGGTCTGGGTCATATTAGGGCATGTTTCTTATAAGATGTGTTTGATATAAGAACTGTGGTAGTTTTAAAACACAGCAATGATTATTTCCTGAGTTGCAGGAAGCACGTTGAACATTTGTTAAAGCATAAACTTCCTTTGGTTTGAACTTGAGATTCTATTCGTGTCTGTCTGTCTATCTATCTATCTATCTATCTATCTATCTATCTATCTATCTATCATTCACTTATCATCCTTATCTATCATCTATTTATCAATCAGCAGTCATCCTATGTATCTATGTATCTACCTATCAGTTGTATATTTATATGCCTATCCATGCATCTCTGTGTCTGTCTGTTTATCCTGCCTATCTAACACACAGTTGCTTAGTCAAATGTACAGGAAATGGGGCAGCTGTCACAGGCATTTCTCTAAAACCTATCTTCAAGAAAATTGTATGACTGAAAGTGAAGGTGCCAATGGGATATGTTTATGTTCTCTCTCTCTCTCTCTCTCATTTTTATTTTTTTTAAAAAACAATCTGTTTTAGAAACTCTATAGGTTCAGGGTTCTTGGAAATTACTGATAAGAGGAGGTAGGCCCACAGTGTTGTAGGACACTCTTAGAAAAGTGGTGAAGGCCTCAGTCTGTAAAACCGCCCAAATTAACTGGCCAAGATCAATTGCTTTTGCTGACAAAGGAGTGCTAAATTCAGAACATTTTTACCAATAAACATGGGTTGTTAATGGGCTGTCTGTGATGGAGGAGCTCCGCTTTATTGGCTCTAGCAGCCCTGAAGTCCATAAACACCTTTGCTCTCACTTACCCTTGACATATTGCAAAGCGTGTCTCCCAGGGAGAGTGAGATTCTGAGAATGAAGAAGATGGAGGTCCTGTGGCTTCCCTCCCCTAGCCTGCATTTTTTAAGGATATCCTGTCCTGTGCCCTTGGCCTTTTCCCAATTCTCTCTTTGCTGGACGTTCTGACCTCTGGCCGGGTTACCTCGACACTGCTGCTTCTGCATGTTTGTCAGAAGTGTAGCCTCTTAGTCTTCTTAGGGGCCCATGGAAGCTAAAGCCACAGTCTGAAGGATCAGCAGAGGAGCTACTAGACCACTGAAGTTTGAGAAACACCAGTCTCCCTTTCCACTGGCTTTCCCTTTGTCCTTTTCTTTTTCACACCATCACCCCCATCTTCAGTGGGCTCCCACTTATTTTGTGTTAGAAACTTGAACAATTTATCTTGATGGAAGCTTGTTTTGATTCCTTATAAAAACCCAATGCTTCATTCCCCAAACATCAAAATGCTTAGTTATTAGGTCACTTTGGTGATGTTTAAAATACATTGTCTTCTTTCTAATTGATAATAATGACTACATTCAAGTGCAAATGATGCAGATCTTGCTTCCCATTTTGTCTGCATTGCCCTCCCCCCCGCTGCCCTCTGTCTTCTCCTTTGGGTCAGCAGGGAAGAGTGAGGGATGTGGGCTGCTGTGGAGGAGGGCGGGAAAGAAGGCAGATTGTGTCAGCTGCAGCAACACTTAATAAAATATCTTTGTCTGGCAAGGACATGACTTCCCAGGGGCTGTCATACTTGAGAAGTGCCCTGTAAGCCACCCCTCCAAATGTCTGCGACTGACCCCTGGCAGCAGAGGTTGTGACAGGAAGTAGCCACCAGTGATAGGACTGGTGACAGATCTTTTAAAAGGAACTCAAAAGCTGCACCCTCAGATTTGACCCTGGAGTGACATTGTTGCTGCTGGGATTGTACAACCACGCCATAGGAAGCAGAGGAAGACATGATAATGTCTGTGGTCACATGATGTCACAGGAGACACAGGTATACCCTTTCAACCATGCTCTTTTTGGGAGTTGAGACCTCCCAGGCCTGGACCCTCTCTATGTCCTTTGTCTTACTTGTGGTAATGAGTACCGTTTGGCACATTGTAGTCACAGGCTCTCATTATATCTTCCCTGTCCACAGGGAGAAATTTGGCTACATTTGAGCAATAAATTGGAGAATTGAGCAATTATTGAGAGAATTAGATCAATGTGGGCAGTTCATCTGACTTATGTAGGCCAAAAAGCTCGCAGCAGTTTTAAAAACTAGTCTAAAACATTGGTGCAATATGCTACAGTGTTTCAATTTCTTCCCATGTCCACCATCACTCTGAGGATGAGAGTGATCTTGGCTTTGAATGGTTAACTAATCAATAACAAGACAAATTCTTTTTCTTACACAGTTGGCAAACATCTAGCCTCCAGGAGGGGCCTCCAACGTGCTTAGAAAATGACTGGTATTGTGTTTGTGTTAGGCTGGTCTATGAAACTGAATGTGGATGACCTATGTTACATTGAATGTAAGCAGGTAGGGTGGCACCTGTTTGATAAAGACTGTTTTAAGAGTTTATCAGAATTCTTAGTTTCAAGCCACGGGCATATAATTCTTGTATAGTTGACGTTGGAAAATCTCCAAAATGCAGTGTTTTGAGGTAACACTGGCTTAGCTGTCTACCATGATTATTGATACTTGACCTTAATAAAGACTTAATTATATCTCAGAAGGGAGAAGACAAAGGTGGGGTCTGCCCTAAGGTGGATCTTTCAGTGTGAGGACTTGGTTTTGACTGGGTAAATTTTATGGTTATATTAAGTTACATCTGGCAGAAAGCAGCTCAAGGGACGGCTTTCCCTCCATGCATTTAAGAGTTCATCAGCTTAGTTGAGCTATTATTAGATGATACTTTCACTATGTTTTTAAAGACAGTGGAGACTTAGGCTTTTATCTTTTCAGTGTGAAAAGCTTGAGGATATCTGTCCTATAGTTCAAATCTCATGATTTTTCAAGAGGTATTTTCATAGGTGTCTTATTTTTTTTTATAGCTTATAACATTCCTTATGATTGGTGCCTTATATAATTTACAGCACCCTGTGAAGTGATTTTTCTATATAGGGAGTTACCATGCCAACAATAATCTGAACATCTAAAACAAAAATTTTCTTGCACAACATTTGAAAATGTGTAGAAAAACATAGTTTGAAAGGAAATCAGCACGTGATTTCTTTGCATAAGAATTGTTGACCCTGATAGTGTCTATTGCTACACATGTACTGTGTTCAAGGACCACACGGCACTTGCATGTTTACTTTCACAGTTATCCTACAACCTAAGAGATAGTAGCTCCTCTTTTGATGAAGAAACTGAACTTCTATGAAACTCTGTAGCTTGTCTGAAGTCATCGAGGTCAGAAAATAGAAAAACAGCACTGCCTGGCTTTAAAGCCACCTGCCTTTGCAAGCAGCCAGTGTAGTTTGCAGGCATTATCTATAGCCACTCCTAGACATTTAAAATGCCATTTGAGACTATGGAGTGAGCAACAACTAGCAATGTAAAGGGAGAAATGATAGCACTGCAAGCATCCACCAAAGAACCGCAAATCTGATGCAAGAGATATCAACACAATAAAAGTAAATGACACTTCCTCCCTCTAAGTTCACACGACTAAGCAAGTTTAAACTCATACCAGATTTTATCCACAGGCATTCAGCCTGAGCATATGTCACAATGGAGCTGGAGAGGATGAAGAACACATATCTATTAGCCTTGCATCAGCTGGGGAGTGAGGCACTTTGATCTACAATGTTTCTCCTGCCAAATTGCAATGAGTATGCAGGGAAATGTGGTGGTTTCAGGGATGGAGTTACCCTCACTTTCTCTGCTTTCAGAGAGGAATAGAAGCAAACGAGTATCTGGTGGGGTGCATCAATGCCTTGTGGGGATCTGGGGAGCCCAGGCATCTGAGAAGCTCAGCGACCTTCTTAGACAGGGATGAGATGATGTGGCTTCAAAGTTCATCACAAGATGGGCCTCTTTTGTCTCCTGAAGATTCCAGGAAAGAAGAATTTTATTAAACAGTTGAACTGTTCAACTAGCCATCCCTTCTTATTTCTGTCTTTTCATTTATCTCTGCATCCAGCCAGTCATATATTAGTTTAACAAGGATTGAGCACCTGATAATGTTAGGTACAGTGTTAGACTCTGAGAACCATCGTCAAGGGGACTTGATTCTCTTCAGGCAGTTACAATATATTGATTTGGATGCACAATTTGTTTTAAGTTGTACAATTATTTCTATTCTCCAATACATTTGAGTCTTTCCTGATCATCTTAAACTGCATGTGGAACAAAATATGTTGCAAATGTATTGGAGAATAGAAATAATTGTACAACTTAAAACACATAGTGTAATAATATTTAATGTGTTTCTTTCCAATCTTTCCCCCGACTTACTGCAGTTACATAATTGTAGGACAGTGTATTTATATGTAGGTAACCATTCTTTATTTAACATTGAAATTTACTAATCTAAACATCTGAGATTAAAAATGCAAATGCACCAATATACAAAGTTTTAATTTAGTCAAAGGTTTCAAAATTTAAAATACTTCACATTCTAAGGGGTTTGGACTGGGAATAGCCAACCATTGAAGTGGATGCAATGTGTGTGTGCGTGCATGTGTGCGTGCGTGCGAGCACTAAAGATTGAACTTATGGTCTTTGGCTTGATAGGCAAGAATTTTAAAGTTCAATGAACTTTAGGACCACCTAAATGAAAATATTTTAAAATAAAAAAAACAAACAAAATATATACACTTTTGTTTCTAAGCATTTTAGATGTGTATCCAACCAGTATAGTGAATGTATTTAAACTTCACTAAAAGATTGTTGAACATAATTTTCTTAGTTGCATAGTGTTCTCTAAGCACACTATGACTTGGCCATTTTTCTGGTATTTAAATTTTATATATTTAATTTCTACTATTATGAATAATGTATCAGGCATCTTTGAAATTTTTTCTTTATCTAATTATTTAATCTTGAATTATTTATTCAAGGTGAATTCATAGGAATATAGCAAGAACATAAGCACTTTAAGGTATATTTGGTGTGTACTTCTGAGTTACTTCAAATATGTGGTTTCTGAATTTCCACTCCAGTCAGAAGCATACTTAAATGGAGCCTGACTTCTTGTGCCGAAGTGTTTTCGATCCTGGAACCAGTGTTCATTCGTAATCAGCTTTTCCACTTGTTGTTTTATATATGCTGTTTGTGGTTTAATTTTTTACCTTTATTGGTCATCAATGTTTCTTTTGTAAATTGTGTATCTTTATGTCTACGTTTTTACTGGGCACTTACAATTGTATTGTGAGCTGGGGATGTGGCTCAATGGTAGATCAGTGGTAGAGTACTTGCTAGTGTGTACAAAGCCCTAAGTTCAATGCTTATTAGAAAGAATGAAAGACAGAGAGGGAGGAGAGACAGGTGGGGAGACAGAATAGGAGAGGAAAGAAGGAAGAAGTGAAGGAAGGACAGGAAGAATGAGAGAGAGTTATGAAGATGTGTGAATGAAGCCCTCACACCACTGCCTTATGCTACTGTCCCTGTCATGCCAACTGTAAAGTGGATAAATATTGCCTCAGCTTGTGGGCCCTTCTCTATTCTTTTCCTTTCATCCTGGTCTATTTCCACTCCATGTTTTCCATCCTTGATCCTGTCACTGTGAGCACTGTGAGGCAGTGGCCATCTGCACCCGAGGTAAAGCTGTTCTCTGTGTCCTACCCTGGGGACAGCAGGGACAGGAAAGAGTGTTGCATTCTGGAATACTGGGAGAAAGGGGAGCTAAACTTCCCACAAAGAAAGTTAAAGATTTTCATGCAGATTAGCATTAAATATTAGTGCTCTGGTCCCAGTTCAGGATGTTTCCAGGTCTGTTTCTCTTGAGAGTTTGATACTTTTCCATTTTATGTTGCTCTCTCACATTTCCTGTCCCTCACCTTTGTTCCAGTGTGCCCCTTTTCCCAGCCCCTCAATCTTTTCAGTGATTTCCAGTGACCCCGCCAAGCTGTCCCTTGGCAAAAGAGCCCCATGTTCCTAAAGCCCCTCCAGTCGCTCTCACTGTAGGCTTGGTCTCGCCTTGACTAAGCATCATAGAGTTATGTGCACACTAGATATTCAGAAAATATCTTTTGAATGAATTGATTACACATTTTGGCACCTTTTAAATGTCATTCAAATGTTCAATTTGGAGGGTGGCAGTGCTTTTGTGGTCCCATGAATGGCTTCAATTACCACCAGACCCTCTGAGAGGAATTTTAAATGGTACCACTTGCTTGGTGTGGAAGCAGCAATGTGTTTGCATCTCAGGGAGCCACAGTGCTCCCCAGAGACCAGGGAGCACTAAAGCACAAGGGGAGGAGAGTTCCTGGCATATACCTAACATGCTCCTTTGCAACCCAACTTCCCAGTGACACTGAGGTACAAGCCATGACTCGACACCTGTTCTCCTATGTCCTAGAAAATATGGGCTAAAATACCAAGCAAACTGCAAACGAGTCAGGCCTTATGAATGGAAGTGGGAGTGACCTTCTGTGGCCCGAGCACTGTGAAATGAGTCAGGGTGAGGGGCTAGCTCTTGGGTCAGACATTGCTGCCACAGGGTTCTGAGGACCTAGCTTTTGTCCAGTCCTTTTCCCTGTTCTCTGAGATATCCAGAATCAGACAGCAAGACTGGGATCATGACTAATGGTAGTTTGTTCCAGATGGTAAACCATAAAAATTTTAACATCTCTGGGTATTACTGGAATTAAGCAAAAGAAAAGTTGATATCTTCAGGGAGAAAAAAAAAGAAAAAAAAACCCAAAAGAAACAGAAAGGCTGTCGTTTTTCCAGACTGGTCTCCATTGATAGGGTGTGGAAACGGTTGCTTCATCACAGTGACTTAGTACAAATTTGTAATCTAGTCCAATATCAACATATGCTGTGGTCCCTTGGCCATAATTTAAACATTAAAATTCAAAAATAGAAAAATTGCTTTTACATTTCAAAGTGAATATGAAAAATGACTCAAACCACATTATTTATACTGATCTATACCTTATTTTTTTCATAGTTTTATTTGATGGAACAAACTTTTAATATTTTTCCACACACTGCATTATAGGGCTGTGTAGTCTTTAGGGCTCTTTCTGCATCAGTCTGAAGTTTACGAATTTGATGGGCAGATGCCAGGAGTGGCTTTCTCCATGATGCTGGGAAACATAGTTCTTTTCAGCTGAGAGAGAAAGAGAGACAAGGGAAGAGGGCAGGGGGAGGGGAGGGGAAGGGGGGAGGGTGGGGGAGGGAGGGAGTGGAGACCCTTGAGAACTTGGGGGTTCTTATTAGGTTCTCAGCATCCATAATATTCATAAAGAATGAATACAGATATGTTTAATAACTCGTCCCCTAACTGAAAGCACAGAGCCTGTGCCAGCACAGCACCAGGTTCTAAAGGGACTTTGTTTCCCAACACAAGAGTTGTCATAGATTGGAGCAGCATTTCTTTTGTAACCAAAATGGACATGTACCTTAAACTTCTACCATTTGGAGAATTGTTTGGCCAAACACTAGGAAGAGGGCTGGGCTGGGCCCTGTTAGTGCTTGGAAGTGATTGCCTGTGCTTCTGTGTTGCTCTGCCAGCTTTAGGCATGCCATGGGCATCTGTGCCTGTAGTGTAGATTTGTACAGGATGAAAGGCCACATCTTAGAAGCAAAGATGTTTGGGGGTCAGTTCTGCCCTTTGCAACTGGAGAACCCTGAGGCCTGAAATCTCTGCTTCTCTGAGAGTCACCAGCAGAATGAGGCTTTTCTGGGTGCTGGCCGGTTCTTCAGTTCCTAACTGCCCAATCCAGACAAAGCCTGTGTTTTTCTGGAAGCCAGTTATTGGGCAGAGTCCCAAATCCCAGCTAGTGGAAATTATCTTTTGCAAGGACAACAAAAAAAATACATTGCTATATTTTTAAGTTTATTTTAAAATTTTGTTTTAAATTTGATGCCTCGTAACTTTTCCTCTTTAAGGAACATATATGTCTGTGAGTTCTGACAAATGCATGACGTAAAATTATAAACAGCTCATATCACAGACTATATTAAAAGAGGCAAACTATCTTTATGAACCTAGCTCCAATTTATTCTATTATCAAGACAAAGAAAAGGATATCTGCTTGGGTTTTAAAAATTATGATTTTTCTAAATGATCAAGGCCTCTGGGCTTCCTTCAGTGTATGTTGGATGAAGGGGAGAGACTCAGATCATTAGCTCTGAAATTAGTGGGCTCTGTCAGCAGAACAGCAATGCAGGGAGAGGAAGTATCTTTTGTTCCCCAGGGCAGGGTTTAGACCATTCAATATGATGGGTTTGCTGGCAAGGATGAGAACTCCCGGTGCTGGACTGCATCACAGCTGTTGCTGAGTGGGTGAAGCACAGTGGAACTTGAGGCTTCCCTGATGATGGTATTGTGTCCAGAACTCAGAAATGGAAAAGCATTCCAGTAGCTTGTCATGTCTCTGCAGTCATATAAAACCAGGCAGCGTGAGACTGATGGTTTTCTGGAAGAGTTTTGAGGTTCTCTGAGGAGAAGACGTCCCCAGGCCTTTGCAGGAGTCTCAGTTCCATGAAGCCTGTGCAGATGTTAAGGTGTTGCATCTCTAAATCCTCACTGCTTCTCATTCCAGATGTTGTCCAAATGTTAGTACAGAAAGAAACTGAGTTTTCCATGGGTGAGCTATCCATGATTAGAACCTTAACAGATTCAGGTGTTAACTCAAGAGTTATATATTCTCCCTGGGGTCTGAGCCTCTGAGGCCAATGTGCCCTGATGGAGAGACAGGCCTCTAGATTCATATGGGGGTTTAATTCAGCCCTGCAATTCAAGCAAATGATTGTAACTCGGAGTCTCACATTCTGGTTTGTAAGATGGACAGCCACTACCAAGACTCTTAGAGCCATTTTATTCAGAAGAGCAGATACAAAGCAGAAAGATCTGTAGCTTCTCAATGTGGAAGTGAAGGGGACATTGCAGTGAGCCCAACCTTCATTCCCTTATGTTCAACTGGGAAAGTGGGAAAGGTCAAGTGACCAGTATACCAGCACATAGTAGGCCCTTTTATGAAGGACCATCTACTATTTTTAGGGGGGAGGTTGGAGGACAGGCTCTTACTTTATAGCCTAAGTTGGTCTGGCTACTACTAGCCCAGGCTGACCTCAATGTTGCAACAATCCTCCTGCCTCAGCATCATGATTGTAGGTGTGACCCACCACACCTTGTGCCTGTAGTTCGTTTGATAGTTACTTACGCTGTGTACATTTAGAACACTCACTATGAATCAGATTTAAACATCTGAAGCTGGATCTTCCCATTGTCTGAGGTGATGTCTACCAAACACATCTTATTCTGTGATCCTCTTTCCCTGAGAAGGCTGCTTATAGAGTTCCCTTTTCACACCCAGTGCCTGCGTTTTGGTTTGCTCAGGAGATGGCATTTTGTTAGTCTTGGTCATTCTTTTTCTTCACGTAAGGGCTTACAGTGTTTGTTTAGCATCTCTTTTTTTTTTTTTGATTTTTAATATTTTTATTACATATTTTCCTCAATTACATTTCCAATGCTATCCCAAAAGTCCCCCATAGCGCCCCCCACTTCCCTACCCACCCATTCCCATTCTTTTGGCCCTGGCATTCCCCTATATTGGGGCATATAAAGTTTGCAAGTCCAATGGGCCTCTCTTTCCATTGATGGCCGACTAGGCCATCTTTCGATACATATGCAGCTAGAGACAAGAGCTCCGGGGTTCTGGTTAGTACATCATGTTGTTCCAACAATAGGGTTGCAGATCCCTTTAGCTCCTTGGGTACTTTCTCTAGCTTCTCCATTGGGAGCCCTGTGATACATCCAATAGCTGACTGTGAACATCCACTCCTGTGTTTGCTAGGCCCCGGCATCGTCTCACAAGAGACAGCTATATTTGGGTCCTTTCAGCAAAATCTTGCTAGTGTATGCAATGGTGTCAGCGTTTAGAAGCTGATTATGGGATGGATCCCTGGATACGGCAGTCTCTAAATGGTCCATCCTTTCATCACAGCTACGAACTTTGTCTCTGTAACTCCTTCCCTGGGTGTTTTGTTCCCAATTCTAAGAAGGGGCACAGTGTCCACACTTTGGTCTTCATTCTTCTTGAGTTTCATGCGTTTATCAAATTGTATCTTATATCTTGGGTATCCTAAGTTTTGGGCTAATATCCACTTATCAGTGAATACATATTGTGTGAGTTCTTTTGTGATTGTGTTACTTCACTCAAGATGATGCCCTCCAGGTCCATCCATTTGGCTAGGAATTTCATAAATTCATTCTTTTTAATAGCTGAGTAGTACTCCATTGTGTAAATGTACCATAATTTCTGTATCCATTCCTCTGTTGAGGGACATCTGGGTTCTTTCCAGCTTCTGGCTATTATAAATAGGGCTGCTATGAACATAGTGGAGCATGTGTCCTTTTTACCGGTTGGGACATCTTCTGGATATATGCCCAGGAGAGGTATTGCTGGATCCTCCGGTAGTACTATGTCCAATTTTCTGAGGAACCGCCAGACTGATTTCCAGAGTGGTTGTACAAGCTTGCAATCCCACCAACAATGGAGGAGTGTTCCTCTTTCTCCACATCCTCGCCAGCATCTGCTGTCACCTGAATTTTTGATCTTAGCCATTCTGACTGGTGTGAGGTGGAATCTCAGGGTTGTTTTGATTTGCATTTCCCTGATGATTAAGGATGTTGAACATTTTTTCAGGTGTTTCTCTGCCATTCGGTATTCCTCAGGTGAGAATTCTTTGTTCAGTTCTGAGCCCCATTTTTTAATGGGGTTATTTGACTTTCTGGAGTCCACCTTCTTGAGTTCTTTATATATATTGGATATTAGTCCCTTATCTGATTTAGGATAGGTGAAGATCCTTTCCCAATCTGTTGGTGGTTTTTTTGTCTTATTGATGGTGTCTTTAGCCTTGCAGAAGCTTTGTAGTTTCATGAGGTCCCACTTGTCCATTCTCGATCTTACAGCACAAGCCATTACTGTTCTATTCAGGAATTTTTCCCCTGTGCCCATATCTTCAAGGCTTTTCCCCACTTTCTCCTCTATAAGTTTCAGTGTCTCTGGTTTTATGTGAAGTTCCTTGATCCACTTAGACTTGACCTTAGTACAAGGATAGGAATGGATCGATTCGCATTCTTTTACATGTTAACAACCAGTTGTGCCAGCACCATTTGTTGAAACTGCTGTCTTTCTTCCACTGGATGTTTTTAGCTCCCTTGTCGAAGATCAAGTGACCATAGGTGTGTGGGTTTATTTCTGGGTCTTCAATTCTATTCCATTGGTCTATTTGTCTGTCACTATACCAGTACCATGCAGTTTTTATCACAATTGCTCTGTAGTAGAGCTTTAGGTCCGGCATGGTGATTCCACCAGAGGTTCTTTTATCCTTGAGAAGAGTTTTTGTTATCCTAGGTTTTTTGTTATTCCAGATGAATTTTCAGATTGCACTTTCTAATTCGTTGAAGAATTGATTTGGAATTTTGATGGGGATTGCATTGAATCTGTAGATTGCTTTTGGCAAGATAGCCATTTTTACAATGTTGATACTGCCAATCCATGAGCATGGGAGATCTTTCCATCTTCTGAGATCTTCTAGAATTTCTTTCTTCAGAGACTTGAAGTTTTTATTATACAGATCTTTCACTTCCTTAGTTAGAGTCACGCCAAGATATTTTATATTATTTGTGACTATTGAGAAGGGTGTTGTTTCCCTAATTTCTTTCTCAGCCTGTTTATTCTTTGTGTAGAGAAAGGCCATTGATTTGTTTGAGTTAATTTTATATCCAGCTACTTCACCGAAGCTGTTTATCAGGCTTAGGAGTTCTCTGGTGGAATTTTTAGGGTCACTTATATATACTATCATATCATCTGCAAAGAGTGATATTTTGACTTCATCTTTTCCAATTTGTATCCCTTTGATCTCCTTTTGTTGTCGAATTGCTCTGGCTAGGACTTCAAGTACAATGTTGAATAGGTATGGAGAAAGTGGACAGCCTTGTCTAGTCCCTGATTTTAGAGGGATTGCTTCAAGCTTCTCACCATTTACTTTGATGTTGGCTACTGGTTTGCTGTAGATTGCTTTTATCATGTTTAGGTATGGGCCTTGAATTCCTGATCTTTCCAAGACTTTTATCATGAATGGGTGTTGGATCTTGTCAAATGCTTTTTCCGCATCTAACGAGATGACCATGTGGTTTTTGTCTTTGAGTTTGTTTATGTACTGGATTACGTTGATGGATTTCCGTATATTGAACCATCCCTGCATCCCTGGGATGAAACCTACTTGGTCAGGATGGATGATTGTTTTGATGTGTTCTTGGATTCGGTTAGCAAGAACTTTATTGAGGATTTTTGCATCAATATTCATAAGGGATATTGGTCTGAAGTTTTCTATCTTTGTTGGGTCTTTTTGTGGTTTGGGTATCAGAGTAATTGTGGCTTCATAGAATGAGTTGGGTAGAGTACCTTCTGCTTCTATTTTGTGGAATAGTTTGTGAAGAACTGGGATTAGATCTTCTTTGAAGGTCTGATAGAACTCTGCACTAAACCCATCTGGTCCTGGGCTTTTTTTAGTTGGGAGACTATTAATGACTGCTTCTATTTCTTTGGGGGATATAGGGCTGTTTAGATCATTAACCTGATCTTGATTCAACTTTGGTACCTGGTATCTGTCTAGGAACTTCTCCATTTCATCCAGGTTCTCCAGTTTTGTTGAGTATAGCCTTTGGTAGAAGGATCTGATGGTGTTTTGGATGTCTTCAGGATCTGTTGTTATGTCTCCTTTTTCATTTCTGATTTTGTTAATTAGGATGCTTTCCCTGTGCCCTCTAATGAGTCTGGCTAAGGGTTTATCTATCTTGTTGATTTTCTCAAAGAACCAGCTCCTTGATTGGTTGATTCTTTGAATAGTTTTTCTTGTTTCCACTTGGTTGATTTCACCCCTGAGTTTGATTATTTCCTGCCATCTACTCCTCTTGGGTGAATTTGCTTCCTTTTGTTCTAGTGCTTTTAGGTGTGTTGTCAAGCTGCTAATGTGTGCTCTCTCTAGTTTCCTTTTGGAGGCACTCAGAGCTATGAGTTTTCCTCTTAGAAATGCTTTCATTGCGTCCCATAAGTTTGGGTATGTTGTGGCTTCATTTTCATTGAACTCTAAAAAGTCCTTAATTTCTTTCTTCATTCCTTCCTTGACCAAGGTATCATTGAGAAGAGTGTTGTTCAGTTTCCACGTGAAGGTTGGCTTTCTATTATTTATTTTGTTATTGAAGATCAGCCTTAGTCCATGGTGATCTGATAGGATGCATGGGACAATTTCAATATTTTCGTATCTGTTGAGGCCTGCTTTGTGACCAATTATGTGGTCAATTTTGGAGAAGGTACCATGAGGTGCTGAGAAGAAGGTATATCCTTTTGTTTTAGGATAGAATGTTCTGTAGATATCTGCCAGATCCATTTGATTCATAATTTCTGTTAGTTTCATTGTGTCCCTGTTTAGTTTCTGTTTCCATGATCTGTCCATTGGTGAAAGTGGTGTGTTGAAGTCTCCCACTATTATTGTATGAGGTGCAATGTGTGCTTTGAGTTTTACTAAAGTTTCTTTAATGAATGTGGCTGCCTTTGTATTTGGAGCATAGATATTCAGGATTGATAGTTCCTCTTGGAGGATTTTACCTTTGATGAGTATGAAGTGTCCCTCCCTGTCTTTTTTAATGACTTTGGGTTGGAAGTCAATCTTATCAGATATTAGAATGGCTACTCCAGCTTGTTTCTTCATGCCATTTGCTTGGAAAATTGTTTTCCAGCCTTTCATTCTGAGGTAGTGTCTATCCTTTTCTCTGAGATGAGTTTCCTGTAAGCAGCAAAATGTTGGGTCTTGTTTGTGTAGCCAGTTTGTTAGTCTATGTCTTTTTATCGGGGAGTTGAGTCCATTGATATTAAGAGATATTAAGGAAAAGTAATTGTTGTTTCCTGTTATTTTTGTTGTTAAAGTTGGCATTTTGTTCTTGTGGCTGTCTTCTTTTAGGTTTGTTGAGGGATTACCTTCTTGTTGTTTCTAGGGCGTGGTTCCTGTCCTTGTATTGGTTTTTTTCTGTTATTATTCTTTGAAGGGCTGGATTCGTGGAGAGATAATGTGTGAATTTGGTTTTGTCGTGGAATACTTTGGTTTCTCCATCTATGTTAATTGAGAGTTTGGCTGGGTATAGTAGCCTGGGCTGAAATTTGTGTTCTTTTAGTGTCTGTATAACATCCGTCCAGGATCTTCTGGCTTTCATAGTCTCTGGTGAAAAATCTGGTGTAATTCTGATAGGCTTGCCTTTATATGTTACTTGGCCTTTTTCTCTTACTGCTTTTAGTATTCTATCTTTATTTAGAGCATTTGTTGTTCTGATTATAATGTGTCGGGAGGTATTTCTTTTCTGGTCCAGTCTATTTGGAGTTCTGTAGGCTTCTTGTATGTTCATGGGCATCTCTTTCTTTAGATTTTGGAAGTTTTCTTCTATAATTTTGTTGAAGATGTTTGCTGGTCCTTTGAGTTGAAAATCTTCATTCTCATCCACTCCTATTATCCGTAGGTTTGGTCTTCTCATTGCGTCCTGTATTTCTTGGATGTTTTGAGTTAGGATCTTTTTGCATTTTACATTTTCCTTGATTGTTGTGCCGATGTTCTCTATGGAATCTTCTGCACCTGAGATTCTCTCTTCCATCTCTTGTATTCTGTTGCTGATGCTCGTATCTATGGTTCCAGATTTCTTTCCTAGGGTTTCTATCTCCAGTGTTGCCTCATTTTGGGTTTTCTTTATTGTGTCTACTTCCCTTTTTAGGTCTAGTATGGTTTTGTTCATTTCCATCATCTGTTTGGATGTGTTTTCCTGTTTTTCTGTAAGGACTTCTACCTGTTTGATTATGTTATCCTGTTTTTCTTTAAGGATTTGTAACTTTTTAGCAGTGTTCCCCTGCAATTCTTTAAGGGATTTTTGTGCTTCCTCTTTATTGTCTTCTGCCTGTTTAGCATTGTTCTCCTGCATTTCTTTAAGTGTGTTATTAAAGTCCTTCTTGAAGTCCTTTATCATCATCAGGAGATATGCTTTTAAATCCGTGTCTAGCTTTTCCGGTGTGTTGGGGTGCCCTGGACTGGGCGAAGTGGGGGTGCTGGGTTCTGATGATGGTGAGTGGTCTTGGTTTCTGTTAGTAAGATTATTACGTTTACCTTTCGCCATCTGGTAATCTCTGGGGTTAGTTGTTATCGTTGTCACTGTTTAAAGATTGGAGCAGAAGCTGTGTTCCACTCACCAGCAGTCCCAAAATCCTGCGGCGGGGGTCGTGGGTAGCTGTCGGGTGTCAGGCAACCCTGTGCTCCCGCTACCCCGGCGCTGATCCGGCTGGATGAGGCCTGTGGCCCTACTCAGGCCGGTTTCTGCTTCCCTAACTAATGCAGTCTCAGGTCCTGCACGCAATTGGATTGGAGCAGAAGCTGTGTTCCACTCACCAGAAGTCTTAAGATCCTGTGGCGGGTGTTGTGGGTAGCTGGCGAGTGTCAGTCGATCCTGAGCCCCAGATGCCCCAGTGCTTTTCTGACCGGAAGAGTTTAGCATCTCTTTAGGAAGGGAATATTTGAGCCATTATGGTAACTCTACTGTTGCACTGTCCAGTAGAAATATATGGCAGGTCACATTCGGAATTTTAAGATTTCTAGGAGGCACATTAAAAGAAGCAAATCTGGATTGAGTGGATTTTAGTAAAATATCATATTTAACAGAGAATATGCAAACTATAACTTCAGCATGTAACCATGAGAAGATCCAAATGGGATGTTATACCTTTTTTTTTAGTTTTCATGGTAGAGTGTCAGATTCTGGTATGTATAATGGCACTTGATGGTCTAAGCCACATTCAATAATTCAATCGTATATGTGGCCAGTTTCTACCACAGGGGCATCCAATCCTAAAGACAAGCAGGGATTTCCTCTACTAACACCATCATATGTTCTATTGACATTCACTGCTTGGCTCATGTTCATGGAAGGAGATCAGGATGAAGGAAAGTAAAATTTCATGATTGCCCTGAATGATGAATCCAGTCTCAGAGTGCTCCTTCCTTCCCCCGGTGGCTTCTTTTGTTCACCGTTAAAGCCAATGAGGCTTCCTGCCCAGCCGTCATCCTGATGTATCCCCAGCCGCACTGGACTCCTTGTTAGTCTTGAACATGCCACACATTCTCACTTAGGGTTTTGCATTTGTAGAACACTGCCTGGAGTCTTCTTCCTTAGATCCCCACATGGCTGGCACCTTTTCCTCCTAAAAGGCTTTGCTCAAATATCACCCTTTTAGTGCTATGTAAAATAGTTACTGTGGTACAAACTCTGTCATTCGTTACTCCCAACAGAGATGACCTTGTTTGGATTTTTTGATTGCTTTTTTTTTTTTAATCAACATCTGATGCTTATTTTTCTTTTTGACATCCTTGTAGAACATAGCCTTGGTACAACATACACTCTACTCAGAGTAAGACTTCCCATACCATAGGTACAGACATTTGCTTGGCGAGTGAATATATAAACGGATGGATAGATTATTCCAAGCATCTACAAGTTCTAGAAAAACCCGGTTCTATTTCCAGTGTGTTAACAGTTGCTTAATTTTTGTGAAAGTCCTGAATAACATTCTGCTGTAGAGAAACCCAGTTACCTTGCCTAGTGTCAAAACCACAATTAAATGGTCTCTGTGTCAGCTTTGCTCTGTTAGGGAAGGTGCACTAATGTAACTAACCCAGGCTGTCTTGGTCAGCTGGACCCTAGGAGGAATCTGGTCTGCGCCTTCAAACAACTGCTTGTAAGTGGTGACTGTTCAAATGTCACAGGGAAGTCAAGTTCACTGAGTTCTTTTTAATGCTTTTTCTTCTTTGGAACTAGAGCCTTAGAATTCTTAAAGCTTAGGTACCTGAGAGTTGAAGATTTGATGGTGGTAGATTCTATTACCCCCTCTGAACACATCCACAGACCCCCCTGTTCATGCTCAGTTTCAGTAGACTCTTTGGGAATGGATAACCCTGTATATAGGGTCAAGGCAGTGTGGAAGGGGGCTGTTGCTGTTGGCTTGATCTATAGAGGCAGCACTGGCTATGGGGATAAGGAGGCCCAAACTGTGGGTTGTGATCCCCAGTTGCTGAGGACCTGGCCAGAAGGCAGACTCTGGCGCAGAGCCTCTAGGGCTCTTGAGAGGAAAGACAAGGCTAGTTTAGAACCAAACAATTTTCCTTTGTCTTACTTGTTTTTCCTTCAAGATGCCAAAGTTTTAGAGGCTACAGCAAGAGGGAAGTCAAGGATGCTGGGCACTCAGGATTTGCGACTTGCAAACATACTGGCCAACATGATGGGCTGTCCACAGCTCTCCCCTTCCGCCTAGCTCTGGGACCAGGGGGTGTAAAATTGGCCCGATTCTACATTCATTTCACACTCAGTCACTCTTCCTAGCAGCAGAGTACCTCCTATCACTCTGCACACTCCCAGAGAGGAAATCAAACCTTTGTCAATAGTTTTAGAGGCCAAAAGCAAAATGGTGGTTTCCAGGCCGCAGCTCCCTTGACTTGCTCCTCTGTGCCAGACCCTGTCAAGGACAGGCATCCTGCCCTGAGAACCTGCAGAGCTGTGAAGGAAAACCCAGACTTCTAAGTCAGAGAGCTTGCAGCTAGTTGAAAAATCTGGTAAGAATGCATTGGATTCAAATCAATAATCTCAAACAAATCAAATATAAACAGTTTGGGTCTTGAAGGCTGTTTTGTTACACAATGTTTTCTTTAGTAGCCTTTAAAAGGAGTGTTTTGATTAATTTTTGAGAATTTGATACAATGTATTTGATTATAGTCTTCACTGTAACTTATTCCATATTTACCCTGCTTTCCTACTTACTCTTAACACTCTTTTTATTTTTATTTTTAAATAACCTCCCAGGTTCAATTTATTGTCGTCCATATACTGCTAGGTGTGGGGCCACCAACTGGGGCATGGTTGAAGTGCCAGCAGTCACCCTTAGAGGGAAATGACTTTCCCTTCCCTAAAAGCCATCAACTGTCCACAGTTCCTCAGTTAGGGATGGGAATGCTGGACCCCACCCCGTTCTTCACACTAAAAATGCTTACTGGCTTGATCTTGTGTAGGTCTTGGGCTAACAATCACAGCTGTGGTGGGTTCATGTGTACAGTGGTCTGTCCATGCCCAAAGTCACTGTTTGGTTCCCATCTTTCCAACACCTGATGCTAACAGTCTTTCTGTTCCTTCTTCTGAAATGATTCGTCCATCTTGGGAGGTGCTTATGTACGTGTGCGTGTATGTGTGTGAAATAGATGTTTGATCATGTATGAGATTCTCTGTTAATTGACATCCACAAAGAAACTTCTCTGAGACACTCATGCATTCATCCAGGGATATAAAGATACAAATTTAGAGGGCAGTTGATGTATTCATCTATGTATTCATATAAATGTACCTTGTAATTTTCACCAAGTGAGAAAGACTTTATAGACTGGTTTATCCCATTACCGCACACATAAAAGCTGGGGTTTGACTAGAACAATTGAGTTCATTCAGAGGATGGATAAAAATTTTGCCTAGTCAGTTTCTCATTTTTCTCCTTTGGGGACCATCATTTTGCTTTATAATCTGGATGGGAAGAGGCCATTATACACAGCTTGTTGGCTGCTCATTTTCTGACCTTCCCATAATCATGTTTGAAGGATGCCAACTGAGCTGGGAAGGCTGATAATGAAGATGTGTAAATCCTGGTCTTGGCATGAGGTAATGACATGATGGGGCAGGGAGTCATGGACACCTCATCTTACTCACTGGCCTGGACAAGCTGCCTGTTTTTTAAATAAGATTTTTATTTAGGTGTATGCATGCAGACACATGCATGTGAGAATAGCTTGTGTGTGCAGGTGCCAGCGAAGACCAGAAGAGAGCATAGATTCCCTGGAGCACTGGTTCTCAACCTTTCAAATGTTGAGACCCTTTAATACACTTCTTCATGTTGGGGTGACCTCCAACCATAAAATTGTTTTTGTTGCTTCTTCATAACTCTAATTTTGCTACTGTTATGAATCATAGTGTAAATACACGATATGCAGGATATATGATTTCCGACCCCTGTGTAAGGGTTGCTCGACCACAGCCCTGTAACCAGAGGAACATGTGAACTGTCTCCCATAGCTGTTGGCTACCTATCCATCTTTCCATTCTTTTCAATGCTTTTTTGATTGCTCCCTCTTTTTCAGAACTTTAAAGGTAGATGTGATATGAACTGATTAGAGACCACATAGAACTCTGTAAAGAAGTTTTATCTAGACCAGTAAGAACTTTTGCATCAGTGACAAATTGGCTAATAAATATGTTTATTTTCTTGACTTACAAAATCACTATAGTTCTTTGGCAAGATTTATGAATTACGCTGTAATCAAGTTGAGGGGCCTGGTGGGAGAAGAAAATGTGAAAGGAAGGCCTGGGGAGAGACAGCTTGACTGAGTTATGGTCCAGTAAGAGCTATGTGACTTAGAAGACTAAAGACCCTCGAGTCCTGTGACTCTGGCACATTTCAGTAGGGAGGTAAACCCATTTGCTCATTCATTCAGTTAATGATAGGAAAGAAACAAAAACTGGGGCAACTGTTTTAGATTAACACAGATGAAAGAGACAGGACAACTACGTGCAATTCATGATCTTGGACTGGATCATGGGTTTAAAAAAATACTATAAAATTGACTTTTAGTTTCCTTTCATCCTGGTATTTTTACTTCATTTTTCAAGTTTTTAAGGGTTTTGATTTTTGTTTTTGAGGCCCTGGGGATTAAATCTATATTCATTCACATTATGCAAACCCTTTTTCACCGTATTCACAGCCTTCTAAATGACTCTTTTTCCTCAGGAGCCATCAACTGTCAATAGCTTTCCACCAAGGATGAGGGCCTCAGAAGTCCTGTAGTCCCCCTCCCCAGATGCTAGAATTTTGGCTGGCTTGGTCTGGTACAGGCTAGCACAGCTGCTATGATTGATATCTGTAGAAGCAATATTGTGTCCAGAAGATAGAGTTCACAGCACTCTTCTCCCTCCTCCGGTTCTCACATTCTCCCTCTCCTCTACCCCTCCTCCTCTTTCTTAATGATTTATTTGTATTTTATGTGTATTGGTGTTTTGCTTGTATGTATGTCTGGGTGGGGGTGTTGGATCTCATGGGACTAGAGTTACAGAAAATTGTTAGCTGCTGTGTAGGTGCTGGGGATTGAACCCAGGTCGTCTGGAAGAGCACCCAGTTTTCTTAACCACTTAGTCATATCTACAGCTCCTGTACATATCTTTACATTCCCATTTTTACTCTACTATGTGATTTCTATTTTACACATTTTTGTATTATATCCAAAACTGGTACCTTGGGATGAGGTAAGTATTGCACACACACACACACACACACACACACACACACACACACATATATATAGTTTTAAGCTTTAAGATTTGATATTCACAATAATTAAAAACTTCCCATATGAAGAGATTTTTAAGATTGGAATTTATATGTGTATATATAGATAAATGTACAACATTCTCAATTTCTCACTTTATATTAGTTTGTGATTTTACTAACTAAAAATGTATG
The DNA here is from genome assembly GCF_978045245.1 of Mus caroli. Classification (NCBI taxonomy): domain Eukaryota; kingdom Metazoa; phylum Chordata; class Mammalia; order Rodentia; family Muridae; genus Mus; species Mus caroli. The sequence continues at coordinate 20,332,961 of NW_028227266.1, forward strand.
GATAACTAAATTCCTTATATTTGAATACATAAAAATAAAGGCAGGTAATATGCTTTATCGTATTCTAAAATGATATAATCAGGACAGTTGGATAAACTTGAAGATAGGCTACTTAACATTAAATTTCTTGAGTGGTATAAAAATGTGATTATAAAAGAAAAAATTGTACTAGGAGAACATTTTTAATTAAGTGTAAAGTGTCTAGAAATAAATCTTTTCCTATAAAAATAGTGAGTGGCATGTGACATGAAAACAGAACAAAGTTATTGGAGACGACAGGGCAGTAGGGGCAGGAAAATGGGGAGTCAGTAGGAAGAGGAATCAGCAAGCCCTGTTTTGTTTGAAAATGCCACAATGAAACCGAATGCTTTGCATGGTGATTACAAATAAATAAATTTAAAAGTAAGAATAGAACCACTAAAGACTGTTGGAGAAAATAAATTATTGCAAAATATTAAAATTAGTAAGTCTACAGGAAATGAAGGCCAGGTTCACATTCCACTGTTCTATTGGCTTTGAGTGTGTGGGGGTAGGGGTGTTAAGAAGTTTTCAAGGATAAGTGTTGTTGATAGACTAGGAAAGTAGATGCTGAGGCACTTGCTGTGGTCTCGTCAGCACATTGCTGTACAGAAGCACAAAAGAACATAAGCACAGCCATGGGTATAACCCGTGGTTGATGGCCTTAGCTACACGTTCTCCGTAGATGATTCTTTAGGCTGAGGAATGTTCTCTTTATTTCCAACTCGTTGAGTGTTTTTACCATTAAGAGATGCAGGGCTTTTGTCAAATGCAATTTCTGTCTCTACCGCTATCACAGTAGTGACTTTGTCTTTTAATGTATTAAGAGGACATATTGAGTAATTTTCATGCTAAAGCCCATCTTTCATTTTGGGAACACATTTTTGTTGGTCACTGTATGTCTTCTTATTTGTTACTGGATTCAATTAGATGTTATTTTGTTGAGGAATTTAGTATTTGTTTCCACGAGAGAGATTCCATTGTGGTTTCCTTTCTTGAGATGTCTTTGGCTTTGGTTTCTGTATCAGGATAATACTGGCTTCATGAAACAAACGTGAACATGCTTTTCCCTCTTCTTTTTAATTATGTAAAACAGTAAAATATTGACGTCCTCCCATCCCACCCCACTTCTCTCCCAGTGGGATGGAACCCATGGCCTCACACATGCCGGGGAAGCTGTACACCACCACTAAACTACTTGCCCCCAATCTTTATTTACTTTTTTATTTTGAAACAAGGGTTTATAGCTTACCAAACTGTCCAGGCTGGCCTTGACCTCATCTGCAATCCAGGCAAATCTGACACCTACTACTTTTGTGCCTCAGCCTCCTGATTGACTGTAATAATCGGCATGTGCAAATTGGCTCAGCTGTGCTGCGAGAACAGCCGTCTCCTGTATCCTCAAGGTTACCCTGCCCGTTCCTCCTTATCTGATGCTGGATACTGGCAACCACCCTCTCACCCAGCTCCCATGGCTGGCTTGCTAAACCACCCAACACCCATCCCTCCTGAGAATGCCTGTAGTTCCACCAACGACTGCCCTGGAGGTTGGCTCCTCTGACTGCCAAAGACCACTTTGAGGTTATGCCCTCTTTCTTGCCCACCTGAATCCTCACAAATGGAAAACACCATACAATGTTAATTTTTTTTTTTTTTCGAGACAGGATTTCTCTGTATAGCCCTGGCTGTCCTGGAACTCACTTTGTAGACCAGGCTGGCCTCGAACTCAGAAATCCGTCTGCCTCTGCCTCCCAAGTGCTGGGATCAAAGGCTTGTGCCACCATGCCCGGCCTCAATGTTAATATTTTAAAATCAGTCAAATGACACAACCAGGGGGCTCTGAATATTGTCCTAAACTCATCAGTTATTCTATATTAGAATTCATGTGGTGGCTGCCACTGGATCTAATAGTCCCCAGGCCTACATGGTGTCTATCTTCTCTGCCCTCTAGCCTGTCCGAAAAGTCTTTTCTCAATTTCATCTCCCTCTCTTCCTACTGGGACCCAGAAAATCTGCCTCTATATGTTCACTCAGGGATTGGCTTCTGCTGTCTTTGTTTACCCAATCAAACATTGAGGGAATCTCTCCCTGTGGAGTCTTAGGTATACAATTTGTGTAGTAGATTTATCAACTGAGGTTGATACAACACTCATCTCCGATTGTTCTCTTAAGTTTGACAAGATGTGAATTTATGTAATGGTCTCTATCTACTACAAAAAACCAAAACAAACAAAAAAACCCAGACAAATAAACAAAACAGCTGCTTTGGTGAGTGGTATGCTGGCTAGGTTTTAAAGTTTGTTATCTGACTGTCTGTTTATCTATCATCTATCTATCTATCTATCTATCTATCTATCTATCTATCTATCTATCTATCTAATGTTAATGACATAAGATAGAGTAATTTTGGAAGCAGGAGTCATATTTGAGAAAACACTGCCACCCGACCTGCCTGTGGGAAAGCTTATGGCACAGATCTTGGTTGATGACTGATGTGGAGTGGCCAAATTCGCTGTGGGTGGCACCATTTCTGTGCGGAAGGTCCTGAGTGCTATAAGGTAACAGACTGAGCAAGCCATAGTGAGCAAGCCAGTAAGCATAACTCCTCAGACGACTCTGCAACAGTTCTTATCTCAAGTTCCTGTCCTAATTTTCCTGGATGATGAACTATAACCTGTAAGATGAAATAAACTCTTCCCTCTCCAAGTTGATTTTGGTCATATATTTTTAACATATCGATAGCTAAGCTAGCTTAAGGTGAGTGGTGAAGGCTACATTTATCTGTAGCCATAAGGATTAGTATTTAGCATGCAGTTAGGTAATACTGTTTTAATGAGATGGCAGTAGTAGGTTCTCTTCTAGGGTCAAAGGCTTCATTAGCCACAGAGAGTGGTTTACAGTACCAGACATGAACCCCTTCCACTGAGGAGGACTCAGTACAATTAGACATCTGTTGGTTATCACCAGGACATAAGTGCTACTATTGAACCTTTTTGTGATGTCTTACTGTTCTAGTCACTCTTGATGGTTCAGTCTTTACAGCTAAGTAGGAATATTGATTGCTTTCTTCCCCTGTCAGCCACATAGCACCTTCCCATATGATGAGAGCCAGATAATAAGAAGAGGCTGCCAGGACAGTTCCAACTTGATTCCTTCAAGTCTCTGTCCATAATGTATGGTCTTGATGAGCCCTGCTTTGGCTACCCCCCAAAGTCTTGCTGTTTTGTGTGATCAGTTTCCAGTTGCTCTCACTTTTTGAGTCAATGATCTTAGGAAAATACTTAATTTTCAGGTACTTTTGAATTTCCCACATTTTCTTGTGTTATTGATTTCCAATTTGACTCTATATCTTATGCTTTAAATATTTATTTACTTGCTGAGATTTTAAAATGTGAAACATATATTCTATCCCAAAGAGAGCTCACTGTATACTTAGAGAAGCTGTTGTAGTCTTTCAGTGGGTAGAATGTCCTGTTTATGTGCTGTGTTCTTTTTACAGTGTGATTGTTGTTGCATGTCAACCTAGTGGCCTTTGGCTCATTCATGATTGTCTATAACCCTTCTTATAAGAGACTTCCCAATCACCTTGGTGGTCAGCTAATGACTGGAGAGGAAATTCTTGACATGTCTTGGGCAAATATGTCTCCCTGTCTCTGCTCAGAGGCTCTCCGTGTACTGTTGGTCATGTCCTCAACACTCCTGCAGGAAACATTCAGTCCTAATCCTCCCTTACTTCCTGGTTATGCAGGGCCTCTGAACTGTCTGCCTGCGAGAGGTTTGGGGTTTCTTGGGTGTTTCCTGGGCATGGCATAGTCTTTGGAATCTTCAGCAATACATAGAACTTTTCAAATTTGTCTGTAGCCAATCTTTTCTTTTCAACTAAGTGTTTCAGTCTGTAATTGCAATGCTGCTTTAACTGTCCCTTCTGTTAAATAATTTAAGATTTTATTATTAGTCAGATTTCTGTTACTGAATCTAAAACTCCAAGTCTGATCAAGCTAAAAAGATGAGTGGTTTCTTTTGTCTCACAACTTGGGAAATGTCAGTTAATGACCAATGGTCATTGTGTTTAGCCTGTGATGTACAAAGTGTCCTAGTGGAAACCTTTGGTAGAGAACATGGTTTACACCATGGCACAGAATCAAAAGAGAGGACTGGAAAGAAGCTGCGCTCCCATATCCTCTTTAAGAACACATTGCTCACAACTTAACATCCTCCAAGTAGGTCCCGTTTTAGAGCTGTGCCATGTCTGAGAACTCTAGTAGATGAATGTCTGCAGGAGAATTAAAGTCAAAACTATAGTACGGATGTAGGGTACTTTTAATGATCTATTTATTTTAATCTTATGTTTTGAGTGAAGAAATATTTGTCTGTTTGTATGTACAGGTACACACATCTGCCTGGTACTTACAGCACCGAATGGTACATTGGATCCCCTGAATCTGGAGTTGCAAACAGTTGTGAACAGAGCCTAGGTCCTCTCTTTGTAAGAGCAACAAATGCTTTTAACCACTGAGCCATCTCTCCAGCCCCCATGCTGGAAGGTTTTAACAAGTGCCCTTGGGATAGGAGAGAGTATGCTCTGAGTTAGAGATAAATAAAAACAAATCATGCAAGTCTAGGTTTCCACAAACTGCTAGGCAGCTGGAGCAGTGGCAGGACTCAGGACCACATCTGCCAGTGCTTTGATCCTGAACTACTCTCCAGCAATATGAGCAGTCAGTTTCTATGCTTATAAATTGACTAGTATAATGTATTTTATTATATTACTCCCCCAAGGACAGATATCTGTTATAGATGCATACATATTAATATGGTACAGCATACCGAGTGATCAAAATGAAATTTCCTGTTGTCTTCCAGGGTCTTAGATGTTCCTTAAAGTGATCACAGCTTTTTGTGTATTCTATAGACACATTCTCTGTATTTATAGCCATAAGACTACTCTCCATTCACCTGCATGTGCATTCTGTCCAGTCAAATGATATGATAGTGTTCTTTATCACCCCCAACCAATTATAGACCTGGTATAGACTATCTTTGGATCTCTAATCAAGTTAAAAATTTTCAGTTGCTTTTCTATCTTTTAAATGGCTTCATGTTAGCTCATTTATAGTTGTAGAATAATTTATTCATCATAGGTAGATGGTGATATATATTTGCATCTGTATAAATATAGATACATCTATGGTGTTTTATATATATATATATATGTATATATATGTATATACATATACATATACATATATAATGTATGCATATATATATAAATATTGGATGATACTTTATAACTATAACAATGCTGTAATCTGTATCTATATCTCTCTATCTCTCTATCCATCTATCTACTATCTGATCTGTGTTTCATACCACACATATAAAATATATTTCTTTTTTTTTTTTTTTTTTTTTGGTTTTTCGAGACAGGGTTTCTCTGTATAGCCCTGGCTGTCCTGGAACTCACTCTGTAGACCAGGCTGGCCTCGAACTCAGAAATCCGCCTGCCTCTGCCTCCCGAGTGCTGGGATTAAAGGCGTGCGCCATCACGCCCGGCTAAAATATATTTCTTTATGATTAATTTCTAGGACTGGAGTTCTTGGGTCAGTGCACATGCATTTTAATTATTTTGGGAGCTACTAAACTATAATTCTCCACTAAACTGACTTGTAGTCTTGACCAAGAATATAAGTGCTTATTGAACCATATTTATCAATAGATCATTTTTACAGTTTTATTTTGTTGATTTAATTGGTAAAAATAATCTATGGCAGTTAGTCTTTTTTCTTCTTTCTTGTAGTATAGAATTTCAGTATGTAGCCCAGGCTGGCCTGGGATTTGTGGTCCCCTTCCCTTAGCACACAAGTGCTGGGGTTACAGAGATGTGTCATCAGTTAGAAGCAAGCTAAGACCTTATCATTTTATGCGGTAGTTAAGGAACGTTTTATGTACCAAAGTTCATCACATTTAAGAAGATACTGATTGTAAGATTCAACTGGATTTTTAACGTTTTTGAATTTTGTGAAGTCTTTTTATCCTTTGATGAATTGTCTGTGTTATGCACACATTTCCCAATTGGCAGCTCTACACTGTGTTTCAATGCTGATATCATTTCCAAGAGGTCTAGCACACCCAGCTTCTTCTAACCAACTTCCTGACTGTGTTACTTTTAGCCCTCTCCAACTCTAAGATTAAAAAGCACTTCAGTTTTCCCCTGCTATCTTAATAATAGATCTCTTATTTTAAAAATAATTTCCAGAATATTGTTATTATTAAATCAATATTAAAAACAGCCTGTCTAGTTCAAAACAGATTTGGTTCCATAGAAATCAATGTAACTTTTTTTTTTACAGCAAAAATAATTATTTCTTTTGAAGAGTTCATGCATGCTTCGATTCTTCTGCTGCAAATTGCTAGCAAGCACCATGGGAAATGGCTTAGCTTACACTAATGGCTGAGACAGCAGTGGTCACCTAATTGGCAAAGACATGGTATTTGATGGTGCATCTCTTTAAAGAAGTGTCCATCCAACTCTGTCTTGACTATGTCTTTAACACATACCTGCTCTTTCCTAGATTCTTAAAGAAAATGACAAACAGTTCTTGTCACCCCCAACTGAACTTCAGTGGGAAGAATTAGTTAGAGTCATTCTGTTGGAGAAGACTGTCATTTCTTCCTAGCAAGGACCACCCTGGCTGTTGACTATAAGACAAGTGAACTGATTTTTATTGCCTACTTCAAGGTATGACTAGCATACTTGGCAATGTAATGTAATTATCATAGATATAATAAAAAGTAGCACTCCATATTGTGAGCTATAAAAAGCAAGTATAATCATGTGGGAGAGTGACTGGAAAAAGGCACACCATGCACACAGTTTATGAATGAGAGAGAGGCTTCCATTGGTTGGCTTCTGAGATAAGACTAAGGAGAGAGAGATCATGAGGAAGGCAACTCTAATCAACTCTAACCTGACTCTCAGCTGCTGTGGTCCCTGCTTTTGACCCATTCACCCAGCTTCAGTCATTTCCAGAAATCCTCCAAACATATTTTAAAAACATATTTTTTTTCATAATTTTAGACTGTGGTTTTATGAATGGTTTATTGTATACAAAAGCAGGCAAACCATGGTACAATCTTCTTGTAAGAAAAGATGACCTTCTAGACAGCTCTGCTGAGGTACATAGTATGTTTGTTCTCCTTCTTCTCTTGGATGAGCAAGTTAAATGATCGCCTTTAGCTCCAAAATTCTGTTTGCATACATCCTTCTTAGATATTTTATAAGATAGTTTTCCCAAAGAGAGGCCCATTGTACATGCAAACTTTATATGCCCCAGTACAGGGGAATGCCAGAGCCAAAAAAATGGGAATGGGTGGGTAGGGAAGTGGGGGGGGGAGGGTATGAGGGACTTTTGGGATAGCATTGAAAATGTAATTGAGGAAAATACGTAATAAAAAATATTAAAAATTAAAAACAAGAAGGTGTGGCCTTGTTGGAGTAGGTGAGCATTATTGGAAAAAGTGTGCCACTGTAGAGATGGGCTTTGAGGTCTTCTATAATTTAGCAAACCATGGTGTGGTGCACAGTCTCCTGATGCTGGGGGAACAAGTTGTAGAATCATCATGTCCTCCAACACCATGTCTACCTGCACACTGTCATGCTTCCGGCCATGATGATAATGGAATAAACCTATGAATGTATAAGCCAAAAAAAAGAGATAGTTTTCCCAATTTATGTCTTTTTCTCACTTTTATGACTCAGAACACAAATCAACTCTTGTCCCTAGTTCTTCCTTGCCATTATTAGTCAACTTTGAACTTTAGCTGAGATGCTGTCTCCTGGGAAGTGTTTTCTTGTTTCTTCTTATCACACGGTTGTATAATTGTGTGTTAATTTTTTGGGTAGTAGAAATGCACATACATACCTGTGTATTAGAAAAACTCCTTTCATTTATTCCATAAGGAAATTCATGGAAAGTCTCGATCAAATTAAATAAATATACTTTAGAAATATAGACAAGATTGTTCAAAAGTCCATAAAGTTGTCACGGAACCCACTGATAAAACAATGCTATTTTTCTTTGCTCATTACCTAGGAAGTATTCATGACCTTCATAAAATAATTATGTTTTGAATTTCCTCTCAGAGTTTTAGACATGGACTTTGGCTGAAGGATGATTGATTTATCTTTGATTCTTTCTGTCTATACTGATTTTCTTAAGCAACTTCTCCCAGTTACTATTAGTTAGCACGTGTTTTAGTTAGTGGACTTTATGTAGTGATTTCATGTTCAGAGGAAAATAAATTAGAAAATACCTTTGAAATACTTGTGCATGTGTTAAGAAGAATCGATTTTAGTTTTTGCTAAAGGTTTTCATTTACAAAACTTTTTATCGATCATAGAAGATATTTACTTTCTTTTTTTTTAGATGTTTACTTTTGAATATGACCTTTTGTCATATTTCTTTGTAGATATATGCTGAGTTTAGTATGCTGACTTATTAGAAAATAAAAGTAAATAGTAACTATTGTTAATATGAATATCATAGTTCATGCAGAGATAGTAAATTGATTTTTCGTAGAGAATTGCTTTGGAGTTGGCTAATCCAGCTTTGAGTCATGTAACATATGAATGTTCTGAGTATCTGGAGTTAAACTACTTAAGGTCAGTGAACTCAGTTTTCTCCACTATAACGTTTGAAGTCTACAGGCAATCATGACATACAAAAATCATGCAAAAATATACATATACCAATTCACTTGTGATTTTTCTCTCACTCAAGAGGTTCTTTTTTCTCAACAGCTATTATTTGCACCTTTATCTATGTCTTTCTGCCTGTGGTCTGGAGTTACATAGTCTTTTCCCTGCACTTGGGCACATAACCCGGCCAACTGTCTACTACAATGGATGCTACCCTTTCTTCCAATCTGTAGGCACTGGACTTGCACAGTGTGCTCCACAGACCTCAAGCGTGGCTTTGTTCAGTCGTCCTCAGACTTTAATAAGCAGGTCAGGAGGGAGGCTCAAAATTCTGTAGGTGATACTGATGCTTCCAGCCCACAAGCCAGGGCAAGGAGTGCTGTTGTACCTTTAAGAATATTTTAGAATCTGATTTGGCTATCACTGGAAGGAAATAAAAAGCATATTTTGCATATGCAAAGTTTCACAGTGCTTCTCTGGGCTCGCTCATCCTCAGCACCTCTTTGTGTAGAGGATGACTAAAAATTTCCATTAAAGGAAAAGCTTTTAAGCCAGAATATAAATAAAGGTTTTGCTGTATTCAGTTGGTCAGGGTTCTGAATAAGCAGGTTTACAGTATACCTTGAAATGCCTTTAGATAAATGCAAGCACATTCCAGATGATTGGACCTACCTTAGAGAAGACCATTACTTTAAGAGGATTTTAACATTGCTAAAGATATAAAAATTGAAAGCCAAATTTAAATTGAACCGAGAACTAGAGGTTTTAAGCCAGCAATATTTTCCCTGTAAATGCTCTTTGGAAAGACTTTGAGATCCGAGTCAGCTAGGGTGAGTCTATTATCCAAAAGTTTTGTTTCTGGAAGCATTTAATTGAAAGGAAAAACCCTAAGAATGCACCCAGAGGTGAATGTCATGCAGCAACTGGGAGAGCCTTGAAATAGCAACCATGGGGACTAAATGAAGCCAAATGAAATCTGCAAATTATTAGGGTGAAACTGGTAAAGGGTGCAGAAACCTACGAGAGAATACGAGGAATTGATTTCTGGCACAAACTGTCTACACATGATGGTGTAGAGAGATAGCTGTGGACAGATTCTAAAAAGATACCAGAGGCAGAAGGTTCAGTGGAGACTGGGAGACCCTCACTGTATTTTTCCATTTCTCTACAACATCTCAGATTCAAAATCTTACTGAAAGAGTAGTTCTCAGTGCAGCCTCTTAGAACTGCTCCTCCCTAAAATAAGGCCACCAAGCCTCAAGGAATGTACTCATAAGAATGTTGGGACTTTGAGATAGGATAAAGCCAAATATTTGGATACAGAAGGAATTGGCACCAATCAAAAGAAACATCAATCCTGGCTAGAGGAGCAGACTCAATGTGAGTTGACTATATATTTATACTGTGTACCAGAAAGAGTAGAATCTGCTTATAATTGTTGGTCTCCATTTCTCTTACCATACCAAAGCATATACATCCACACACTCATCTAAGTGCTCACACACTCATAATATATGCTCATAAACTTACACGCACACTCAAGCACAGTCATATACTCAAATACACAATACACTCATACCCACACTCACACACATACACATACTTGCATGCATTCACATTCATCATATATTCATACATACATTCATATATACACCCATAAACATACTCAAGTAGTCTCATATACACATGCATGTACATACTCTTACACATCCTTACACAATCACTCATAAACTTCCTTTACACACATGCAAATACATACACTCAAGCACACTCACATATAAACATGCTTACTTGCACACCTAAACATACACACCCATACACTCAAAATATGCACATTCATAATCACACACTCTCACATATACACATAAACAGATACTCACAAACATGTACTCACTCTTACATTCACATACATGTACACACATATACAATCACACTTATACATACCCACATGAACACAAGTCATACATGCTCACATACTCACACACTTATAATCACACACATACATGTATATTCACACACTCACACTCTCCTGGGTGCTGGAATCCAGAGCTCATGTCTCTGGTGTTCCTCATAGTCCTGGACTGGGCTTATGATTCTCTGTGGCTAGTTCTCAAGTGCCTGACAGCTCTTTGTCCTTGAAGATAGATCCTGCCATTTTCCCCTTGCCTCACTCTCTTCCCATTTCCCACTTTGCCCAATCTGGTAGAATTTGCATCATCATCTTTCTTCAATCGGTTGATTCCTCTCCCTTACCAGGGAGCTCACCTTACTTTGGGTACCAGCAGCTCTCAGTTGCTCTCCAGTGAAGGCTTCCCAACGGTGTCAGTGAGTAATACAGCTATAACCAAAGTTCTAAGTCCTTTCCTTCTGCTTCAGCTGTGGAAACCTGGGGAACCTTCGTGTGCCCATAGCTGAAGGGTGGTGCATAGTGACACCCTGCCCACACTGACGAGAAACAAGCATAGAGAGCTGTGTAGCCAGATGTTGCCAGCCCATGGCCTGCTCTGCTTCATCCACACCTGCAATACTTGAGATCCGTTATGGAGAGATGATCATCTTATTTGTAAATATCTCAGCATGGATTTTTGAAAGAGACGAATACATTTTTAGAAATACAACCATGTAATTCCTTAATATTATTATGTAGTCAACAATTATGTTTATTACATTTTATTTAACATAAGTGGATTGCTTAGAGCTATGTACAGTCCATTTGCCACAATACATTTATAATTTCCTTCAGTTCATTTTTAATCTCTTTCTCTCTCTGTCTCCCTGTCTCTGTCTCTGTCTCTCTCTCTCTCTCTGTGTCTGTGGGTCTCTGTGTGTGACTCTGTGTATGTATATGCACGTGTGTCAAACAGGAAGTCAGTGCTGGTGATCTTTATTGCTTTCCATCTTGTTTTTTAAGACAGAGTCTCTCTTGGAACTAGGGGTGCATTGTTTGAATGGACCAGGTGGACAACGAATCTCTAGAACATGCATCCTTTGTTCCCCAGTTCTGGAGTTAGAAATGCTTGACCATGGCCCACTTTCACATGGGTATGGGGATCTAGACCCAGGCCCTCAGCCTTGCAGAATAAACACTTTGCCCTCTTAGCCAGCCTCCTAAACCCAAGGTCTTTTCTCCCCTCCCCACTTTTTTTTTTTTAAAATGTAGGTGTGCACATGCTTGTGCATGTATGTGAGCATACATGTTCATATTGACGATAACATTAGGTACCATGATAGAGAACAACATCTACATAGACCCATATCATTGGCTTGGAACTCACCAACCTGGTTAGACTGGCATCAGCAAGCCTCAGAGATTTTCTTGTCTGTGTCCCTAGTACCGGGATTATGTGAGTAGCGCCATGGCTGATATGTTGACATAGATTCTGAGGATCAAGCCTGGATCCTTGTACTTGCAAAACATGTGCTTTACCAAATGAGTCAGCTCTCTAGCTCAGCCTCTACAAACACTAGCTTCTAGGTTTTCCCCCATACCATCCTTGTGCTGCTATTTAACATGGTATGGCATTAACTATACCTAATGGGTTGGTCAGAGAGAGGTTTAGCCTTCTGGAATCTCTTCCTCTGAAGTGGCTTCTTGTGTTTTTGGAGGCACCAAAGGCCTGATGTATGATGTTATACCTCATCTGTGATTTTAGGTACTGTTACCCTGGTTCATCAGGTTTTCAAGGACTTCCCACCTAGAATTATACTAGCTATTGCCTATGGCCAAACTGTAGGACTATATACTTGTTTTGGCTTTCTATATAGTGAACTTTTAAAGCAAAGATGTTATTTTTGGAGAAATTTTATATTTATAAAGAAATTAAAGAGTAACTGCTGAGTCTCCAGGTACCTGAGCATCTCATACACCTATGTGCATGTGAAGTGAAGCCTGTCACTAGCCTCTTATACTGTTGGGTCCATTTACACAATGAACTTCAGCAAATCAGAGTCTGATCATTTTTCACTGTATGAAGGTTTCTTGTACCCTTCTCTCCTTTCACTTGTGAGCTCTTCTATGGGTATACACGCATGTCTGTGTTGTGTTTGGTTTGCAAATCCCGCCAAGAAAAGGATGCTTCCTGGTTGTTCATCACTGAAGGACTCAGAAAGTACTGGACAAATGTTTCCACACATGTTCTTGTTGAATGGACATGGCAAATGAATAATCAAGGTTAGCAGAGGTGTCTGTAGGTGGGACACAATACCAGTGGTATGGCAGTGGCTGTTGTCCTTGAATGTGGGACATGGAGAAAAGGCAGGTTGAGACTGTAGAAAGGAGAGGAGCCCAAGTCAAGGAGAGATGGGGAGATTTGGTGATGAGGCACAGTGGTTATGCACTGTTCCCAGAGGAGAGACATCATACCAGAAGCTTCCCTGAAGGCACAAGAAGGCTTTAGCTGAATAAATGATTAGTGGGTGATGTGCTTACTATGAAAACATGAGTACTTGAGTTGGGATTCTCTTCACTTAAATAAAAGAGCCAAGCACCAAGTCCATACGTCCTTGGTGGGGCAGAAACAGGTACCTTTAAGGGTTCAGTGACCAGCCAATCCAACTGGACGAGTGAACTCCAACTTCAGTTAGAGACCCTCTCAAAAACAAAACAAAACAAAACACCCCAAATTGGAGAAGCAGTTGAGGAAGATATTGAGATTTTGACTCCTGGTTGGAAGGTGTGCCCACATGGGTTGGTGAACATAGGTTGGTGGGCATAGGTTGGTAGACCCGCACACACATGCATCCCACACTTACACATGCATGCATGCACACCAAAGTAGTGGCAGCGAGCAAAACCATCCTTAAAATAAGATGCCCTATGCTCTGAGTGTATGTGTGTGTGTGTGTGTGTGTGTATGGTGAGGCATGCAGTTTCTCATTCTCATGGCCCCTGAAGATATCCTTGTGACATGCTGAACTCTAGCCAGTCAAAGCAGCCCATTCATCCCTGTTGGTCTATGGAGTTCCCTTCCTGTACTGTGGGGTACTATTCCAGACAGCAGCATGGAATGTGGAATTTCCTACCCATCTGGAGAGACTCAGGCCCTGAGCACACCTATAGCACAAGAAATTGTAGTTAGAAGACATCAAGTCTCACAGCAAAATTGAGCAATATTAAGATATTGTGGTTTTAAGTCAATTTATGCCTTTATAAATATATAATATGTTCATTGACCAAGTTAGTCAGTCAGATCTTTAGAGAATCTGCAAATTTTACAAACGTTATATTGAGACTAGGTATCAAATGACTGATTTTTGTTTTAGAATATTAATTTGAGCATGCTGGTTTGCCTTCAGTATTTTTTAACACATGCATACAAGTTTCTCTTCCTTGTATATTTCTCAATTTGTATACTAAAATATTTTTTCCTTTGTGTTAGCCCCTTCACTAAGAGGGGACTGGATGTTGAACCCCCTTGTGATTCCATGAGAAGTGTTTCGTTTTACAGTCTTGATGGCACAGCTCAGTGCACCATGAAGATTCATCTAAATATGGACTGAAATTCTAGGTGGAGGCATGAATATGCATATAAACAAAAGTTTAATGCAGTATAGACCTGAGGAAATTGGTGCATGCGATCTGTCTTTGACTTCATGATAATTAGATGTGGGACATGGTAATTAGCTGTATGGTGCTGGACAAGTTACTTAACTGTTCTGTGGCTTTGTCCCTTATTTGTAAAGCAGAAAAATAATAACAGCCACCAGATTGCACTCAGATCAAATGATTTATTGAAAGAGCTGTGGGAAGGGGCAGGGAAAGGGTTGGTTCAGACTGATGTGGAGAATATCTCTAGGGGGTTAGGCTAGCGAGGAATGGTTGCCATGTCTGTCAGTCTGCATGTGCTTGCAGATACAAGCCACCTGACAGTCCTGCTGGTGGGAGAGCTCCAAGCTTTCCATGATCCAGATGCAAGGAACAGAACCTAGAAAAGCGATTGTTTGTTACAAAGGCAGAAATGTACATTCCCTTTGCACATGGAAAATTTGATCCATCAGAATATTTTTTCCACTGTCTACTGATGTTGACTGGAAAAGACATCTGTTGAAGACGTAGCACCCCTAAATCTGTGGAGCAGACTAGGGAGACTAAGGTGCTGATTGCTGTGGGTTCCCCAGCTGGGGCTCAGTGTTCCAGAAGGAACAGCCTGTCAGAGAGAGAGAGAGAGAGAGAGAGAGAGAGAGAGAGAGAGAGAGAGAGAGAGAGAGAGAGAGAGAGAGAGAGAGAGAGAACATAGTCAAGTTCAAGTTTTTAATCTTTAGGAGAAATCTCAATCACGATAACATTGTATCACCTGATCACATTTGTTAGCCTGGGAAAACATGTTTGGTGTGTTTTGGTTCAGGCCATATTAAAATGTTATCATAGTGTGTGTGGCATGGAAGATGTGCATTGCAGGATTGTGTACACATAGGGAGGGCAGAGGAGAGCTTTGTCGAATTGGTTCTCTCCTTCTACCTTAATGTGGGTTCTGAGGGGCAAGTACAGGCTTCCAGGTTTTCATGTAAATACCTTGACTGGCTGAGTGACACTGAAGACCCATAGCATGTGTTCTTAAACCCTGTCATGGTGGGAGAGTGAAAATGGATGTGTGCCAGTGACCTCAATAAAATGAAGAGATGGTAGTATAGCTGAAATATCCTCTGATCCCTAGTCAGTGTATAACAGAGCTGAGGGGAAATTATCTGTGTTTGACTCTTTCATACCTATTATATGTGCCCACTATCATTATATACTTTCTTTGCTGGGTACCCATTCATATCTGCTTACTTCAATGCTTAACAACTCTTTCAAGCATACTGTTGAGCTCAATGTTCTGAAAATTCCAAAATTCATCTTTCCCTCCTCTCCTAAGTTAGAGCAGAACCCTCCCTTTCTCTGTCTCTGATATGTTTGCAGTTCTGTGGTTTCTCTAGTAAATGTATAGATGTTAAGATCATGTTTACAGTTGATTTGTGTTCTTGGGGTGGAATTAATCTGAACCAAGTCTTTAAGTGGCCACATTATGTCATTGTCACCTGCAGTATTATGAATTATTGCAGTCTGTGCAGTAATTCATAATACATTGCCTTTAGCACTTCTTGGCTTTACAGCTGTACCCAAGCAACCATTCCCCTCTCTCTAGAGCTGAGTGCATCTTACAACCTCACTGCCAAGTCTCCTTTGAGGCTTTCAGGAAAATAGTTTCCTGGGAAGGGAACAGTGGGAATATTTATACCCCTGCCCCCCCCCCGCCCCCTGCTCATACCAAATTCAGAAATTTCAAGTAAACTATTGGTGTTTATTCAATGTTGTTTTATTCTAAGAATCAGAAATTGACTTTACTTTAAAGTCAGAGGAATTTGGAAGACATTTCTAAAATTAACTCAACGATTATCTACTTTCTAAAGACACCAGAACAGTTGTAGCTTTCCCAGTATGACAGGCTAGTAAGCTTTGGATCTGAAGGTCTTCCATGGTCTGACCACTTGCTCCCAGTTGGAGGCACTGTTTTGGGAAGTTATGGGACTTTGGGGTGGGGGCGGGGGCGAGCAGGGTACTGGAGTCGGGGTTTTGGAAATTATACTTGGTTCTGGGTCCATGCTGTGCCCTCTGCCCCCTTTTCCGCACCATGTAAGCAAGATCCTGCCATTTCCTTATCAAACCCTCCCAGCATGAGCCACTGTGCTTGCCCTTCCCTGGCGTGGTAGATGATATGCTTCTGGAACCTTAAAAGAAAATCTTCTCCCTCAAGCTGCTGTCAGGTACTTAGTTACAGTGACTAGGAAAATAACTCCTATGAAGTCACTCCAGAAGGATTTTCCATTTGCTGTGTATGTTGAGCACTGAGAGTCAAAGCCCCTACCAATGGTCATCAATGGAGACTGATCATCTGATCCTGAGGAAATGCCAGGACAGTGAGTTTGAGGGGAGACCTAGAATCAGAAAGATTCAGGCATATGCCTCGCGATGCAAGGTATCATGAGGTATAATGGGTAGCTTAAGCCATTATCTTAACCCCTGGTTCTGCAAGTTCAACTACTTGAGATGCTTGCCAACCCCAAATTCCCGGGTCTCACCAAAAGACTCTAGGATGAAGGTGTGGGTGAGGCTCAGTGGCTCTCATTTCATCATGGTGTACTGTGTTACTGAGACTGTGAGAACCAGAGATGAGGGCTGACCTACTGCTGGTTTGCCTGCATGTCTGACTGAATGATGCCTAAGTTTGCACCTCTCAGGATGTGTACTGCTTCCTCTGGAGCATGTGGGCTCTTCTTTGGGACCCTCTTCATCCTTCAACATGTCAACCAAGATGAGTAACCGAGTTATGGATGAAGATTGGCCAAGAGCTCATTTGCCATAGCCTGTTTAAAATCCCATTCTGAATCCTGTCGGTGCTGTGATCCAAAACCAGCCTGAGCCAACTGACCTAGTTTGAAGTCACCAGCAAGCACATCCAGTCTGCATCCAGATTTCTTTACTACAAGAAAACAGAGAGGGGCACTATATTCTGGGGGCTTCAGTTATGGGCCACAGGAAAATAAGTGGATATAGTGAAGAGATCCAGCTTGTAAGAGAATATTTCCTCTCTTAGCAACCAAATGGAAACCTGCTCTCTATCCCCACTGCTATAATCTATGGCTGGAAATCTTACCTTAGCACACATTGAGAAGTCTTTAGTCTTTTACAATTAGAATGAGCAAGCCGATGTCTAGTATTAAAAGGGGGGTGTAGTTTTACAAGCTTTAGGTCTCATTGAGAAAACCTGGGTATGAATCACATTGGTACCTTTCAGAGGTTTCGCACACCTCACAAAGTCTGGAGATGAAAGTAGACACCGAGACGAGTTAGCCCGAGTGAGTTTTCATAACTGAGTCCAAATGTGGCTTGCACTTGTTCAAGCCTTCCTGTGTCTGATCCTTTTGATGCAGGTCTGTCTTGACTTTATCACAGTTACTTCCTGAACTAGTTCATGCTGGAGAATAGCCAGAGTACAGGGCGGTTTATTTCTCCTTGAAAGATGTCTCACTTTTCCCCTGTAAACCTGGAAGATGAAAGGCACATATCCAGCAAGATAAAAAGCATAAAAGACAGATTCCTGCCAGGTGAAATAACAAAATAAGACTGAAAGAAGAAAGGAAAAGTATGGAAGAAAGAAGGAAAAAGAAGGAGGTAGGTGCAAGGGGACCAACAGACAGACAGACAGACAGACAGACACAGGGGGAGATAGGGAGAAAGAGACAGACAGACACACAGACACACAGACAGACTCAGCCCTCCACCTGTGTTATGTGCCTCCTGTGCCTTTGTCTCTCCTTAACATTACCATGCAGTGCTTTGTTCCCATCAGAAAATGGTCTGGGGCATAAAATATGGGCTTTCCATGGTGTTGTGGCAACTAAGACATCAGTATCTAATCTTCAGGTAGAAACTTTATCAGTCGTCAGGATGGGAAGAGAAAACTGCAGGTTTCTGAAGTTCCCGTGAGCAACAATAGTAAAGACACATGGTTTGATTGACAGCTTCTTTCTTTTCTCCTTCTTCTACCTCTTCCTCCCACTCTTCTTCCTTGTAGCCCTGGCTGGTCTGGTCTCAGATTTTTTCTCTTAAACTGGCCTCAGATTTTTTCAATCTCTTTAGCTCTGGGATTTCTGGTGTGTGCTCTAATTATTGGCTTTGGTTACTTATTTACTCTCTACAAAAGACAGAGGGGCTGACTTTTAGGAAGCAGGTGACTTGGAGTATCAGTTGCAATGCTATATATGAACAATACAAACCCTTCCCCTTCCACTTCTGAATAGCTTGTGAACAGCGGCAACTGGGGCTTTGATCCCTTCATAAGTTACAGTGGGGACCAAGAAGAAATTTTTTATCAGCAGACAGGAGTCATGATGCTTAGAGTAGCAGGTCCATGCTTATCTTAACACCTCTCATCCATACTTTATGCCAAGGCACATTAAGAACATTCTTTTTCTTTGATCTCTGTCATTTGTACTCTCAAGTTCAGTAAAGCTACTTAGAGGATGCACTTACCCAGTCCTCCTGGGGCTTCCTGACCATGTTAGGCTAAGCTCTCCTGGAGCAACATCACAGGTATAGAACGATCTCTCTTTCATTTGAGAGTTGTCGTACCTCACGGACCATTTATTCATTCCTCTCCTCAGTTTACAGGTGTATTTATGCATTTGGGGCAGCACACAGGTGCATTGTGAGATAGACACAGTTCCTGACTTACAGAATCATAGGAAAGGATGAAAGCAAACAATAATTTGGCTAGTTGGCTACTTAAAAATAATGTTAAATAAAATAGGCTTAAATGGAGCAAAGTATGTTAAAATATCTGCATGATTAATTGGTGTTCCAGAAACTGGTGGAAGGTGGCCTTGAAATAACATTAAGACAAGCATGGGCTTCAATTGCAGATAAAGGCGGACGTACCATAACATTTTCTAGGGGTAAATGACAGGTAGCCTTGAACTTGGAAAATAAACGTGTGTTTGTTAGAGATGAGAAGAAACTGGAAGTCAAGCAAGGTGGGAAACGTGTACAATGGCCCAGGACCAGAGAGATGTCTTAGCATTTCTAAATCACAAGTCAGTGGTATTTTGCAGTTGGGAGAAATGAGCATCTTTGTCCTTACTGGTAAAATTTATTGCAAAGGAACACACGAGTCAATGAGAGGTTTAAGCCATGAAAAAAGAAAAAAAAAACAGTCTACATTTTTTCTTGTGGATTTTTGAGCAGAACAATGGCAAACTGTTATTTGTCTAGCCTGATAAGTGCACATCAGACACTGGAGTCAGTTGATAGTATTAGGGAATGGACACAGGCTCAGGTCTGAAGTTACAGATTTGGGTTGTATTTGCTGCTTGTGGATGTCGATAGTAGTCACTTTTGGAAGTGTACACAGACCAGCAGTCCTTGAATCCTAAGTGTTCTAATTATATGGGATAATTGTTGAAATGAGTGCTCCTTGTCCTGCCTCAATAGAATTTGGTCCTGAAGTTCTGTCTATTGGAATCTGTTTTTTATCCATACTCTCCAGTGAGAATTTGATGCATACGAACTATAGACCATAGAGAAAGACATTTGATGCATAAGGACTATAGACCATTGGAGAAAACCCGGGAGAAGCATAGGCCAACTCAGGGATGGACGTGAGGGGATGGCTGATGTTTTCAACATTATTCCCTTCTGGAAGAAACTGTGCTTCTCAGACAGATGGAGATAGGGAAGACAATTCTAGTGTGCTCTGCCAGCAACATGAGTCATTCCATATATACCACCTTTTATATGGAGACATTTTCCAAAATTACTTCTTTTTTTCTGAAGAGTGCATTCATTTTAAACATTGTATTTTAACATATACTATAGGTGTGTGTGTGTGTATGTGTGTGCGTGTAAAGATAGAAGCTTATGATAAATAGTGTAACTGAACTATGCCTATACTTAATGTGGAGGAAGATATCTTACAACCTTTACAGAATAGATGCATAACCTTTAAGTAATAGGGTCTCAGCTTTGATGTCATAGGATCACCATCTTGATGTAATAGGGTCTCAGACATCATGTAATAGGCTCAGAGTCTTACCTAAGAAGCGTTTGTTTGTTTGTTTGTTTGGACAAAACTATTGAAATATAGAAAGAAGATTTTTAATAATTTTAAACTTTCAAAAATACTTTAGGCTGTCAGATCTTTCACTGAACAGCTTTTGATAGCTCTTATTTGTGGACTCTTCAGCAACACGGAATGATCAGTTGCAATGAAGGCTGCTTTTGTCTAATTACTTGGTTTGGGATACAAGTCCTTCGTTAAAAGATTTTACTCTGACATTGAATTAACATGTAATTAAAGTTACTAATCTTTGGACAGTCATAATGTTGGGAGAAGTTGTGTTCATTAAGCTTGATATACGTGAAGGTCTACATGTGACAATGTGACATGAATGATTTTGCTACTCGTATCAGCAGCCATTGGACGTTAGTATTATACTGTCAAATGAAGCAGTTACGTTTATGATCACAAAACAGTTTAATGGACACTCTAGGCCTTGGAGCAAAGTCTGTCTCTCAAGTGAATCTTTAGAAACTGTAGGAGAGCTATGACATCTGTTCATTTTGCAGAAGGTGCTAGACCACTCCTGTCCCATTGGCCTGTCTCCATGTGGTGGAAACATAAAATACGCTTATCAGGTCTTGTGGTAATTCTTCACTCCTGCTGACACTATTATCCTAAGAGTGCAGAACTGTAAAAACATATACTCAGCACTTCAGATCTGGTCCATGCAAACACGCTTTCCTTCACCCACTGCACAACTACTGATGGGTAGCAAAAAGCTAGAAACTGCAGTGGCTTGAGATGCAGGGGTGAACAGAGGGTGAATCCTGCCATTAAGGAACTTGGTTTTAAAAAAAAACATATTTAAATTTTCTAAAAATTATATACAACCACCTTCACCTGGCTCCATTCCTCCCTCCACCTTCCCTCTTCACCATACCCACTGCTTCTCTGTTTCCCTTCAGAAAAAAAAAAGGGTATGCTTCCCAGTGATATCAACCAAACATGATATAACAATATGCAATGAGGCTAGGCAATGACCTTCATAGCAAGGGTCGAGAAGACAACTTAGTAGGAGGAAAAGATCCAAAGAGCAGGCAAAAGAGTTACAGACACTCTGTACTCCCTGTTAGGAATTCCACAAGAACACCAAGCTAAACAACCATGACATACATACAGAAGACCTAGTTTGGACACATGCAGGCCCCATGATTATCACTTCAATCTCTGTGAGTCCCTATGAGCCCAGCTTAGTTGATTCTATGGGCCATGTTCTCCTGATATCCTTCTACATATGGACCCTACAACTCTTCCTCCTCCTCTTCCTTGGGATTCCTTGAGCCTCAGTGTTTGGCTGTTGTTATCTGCATCAGCTTCTGGAGGAATCCTTTCTGAATACAATTGGGGTAGGCGCCAGTTTAGAGTATGACAGAATATCATTAGGAATAACTTAATTAATTTAAAAAAAACTGTTGTTTTTCTCATTTATTTTGGTCAGTTGGGGTTGATACTTTCCAGTTCTCCAGCCTATGGTTCCTGTCAATCCAGGCAATGTTGGGAATGGGACTCCAGTTAGTCACTGGTTAGCAACCCACACAATCTGTGAGCCACAGTTGCCCCAGGACACCTTGTAGGCAGGACAGGTTGTCAACTAAAGGTTTTGTGGCTTGGTTGGGGTCCCAGTTCCACCACAGAAAGCCTTGGCTGATTACAGACAATGGTGGGCTCAGGCTCCAAATTCTCCACTACTAGGAGTTTTCACTAGGGTCACCCTCCTGGGCTCCAGGAAATTTCCACTGCACTAGTTTTTTATATCACATCCCAAATGCCCCCTCAATTCCACTTATCTTTCCCTGTATTATCTGCCTCCATCCTTCCCTTCCCCATCTGATTCCTCCTGTTTCCATCCCTACCCACCCTCAGTTCACCTGCAAAATCTATCCTATTTCCTCTTCCCAGGGAGATCCATGTGTCATCCCTGGGGCCCTCCTTGTTACTTAGCCTCTTTGGGTCAGTGAATTGTAGCATGCGTATTCTTTACTTCACAGCTAATATCCTCTTATGAGCATATACCATGTTTGTCTTTCTGGATCTGGGTTACCTCACTCAGGATGATTTTTTTCCAATTCCATCCATTTGTCTGAAAATCTCATGATGTCATTTTTTTTAAAGCTGAATAATACTTCATTGTAAGGCTTGCTTTTTAAAGATGTCTCACTGAAGTGTTTATTAAATACAGTAGTGAACTGCAAAATGAACATTTATACCAGGAATGCTGAGAAGCTAAGAGTCCTCCCTCTGTCTGCTGATGGAGGGGGGTACCAATGGCAGAGTCCTGGTGAAAACATGAATCACAGGTTCATGACAATGCACTTTGTCAAAGTCTTTTGCAACTGTACTCCATGAGGATGATTAATCATGACTTCTAGAAGCATCTTGGTCTGATTAAAAAGAAATTTCCAACCTATGTAGAACCCCCCAGAGCCCTGTGAACTCAAGGAGCTTTTCAAAAATTCATTCTGAACTAGAGAAACAACTTTAATTTTTAAAAGATTTGAAAACATCTAAACTGAAAAACACTGTATTTTGTGGTACATTCCACGACTTTCTCGTTTTCTCAGACCTACTTGGAGGGGGGGTCCTGTTGTATCTATACTGCACTTCTTCTTCCCTAGCCCTGAGTTTGATTTGGGAGAATTCAAAATGAGGAGGAAGGCATGGGTACCATTTCCATAGTGTCAAAGTGGATGAACTTTTGATTTCTACATGGCAATAAAGATTTCAAAACATGGGAGACTTCAGAACCCTTGAAAAAGAACGGGAGCTTATCTTGTAAGTTCTCTCTGCCAGAAAACCCCAGCTCAGCATTTGATGAATCCTTCTCTAGGCTTGATCCAACATATAAAGGAACCTTGCTAAAAGGTTCCCGCTGCTCAGCCTAAAATATCCTGAAAAGATAACTTAGATTCAGTACCACATAATCTCTCTATGACTGAATCAGTCCATTTGATATTTGCCAAATAATGAACAAACTAGCTAGCTTCCTACTTACCTAAATAGCTAACTAATCAACTAACTAATCAACTAACTAACTAACTAACTAACTACAAGAGAAGGGGTGGGAAAGACCTTGGGAACATAATCAAGGGGCTCTCTTCTCTCTCCTGAAACGCCACAGTGGCTCTCTGAAAAGTGGTAGTTGCTTCATGCCATCTTTTATAACTATATATATAACATTATATATAACTATATATATATATATATATATAACAATATAACAGATCCTGAGATTTTCCTTGGAGGTCCAACGTGAACAGTAATGAATGTCATGGAATAGGATGTGAGACGTGAGGGATTTGGGCCAGTTTGGAATACTTATTGAAACTAGCAGTGAAATGAAATTCAAATTGTCTTGAAAATACTACAGGGGGAAAGTTCTACAGCAGAAGCCTAGCTTCACTTTGCACGAGAGGTAGCTTCTTATGGAAATAGCTTCACATGGGAAGTACCAAGCTTATGGCCCTCATATTGTTTGCCCTTAGATTTTCCCAGTGAACCCAGAAGATATTATGGCTTACCATGTTTGCCTCAATCTCCACACCTGTCATAGTAGGTCACATAAGGCTTTTCTTCATACATCTTTGGGAAGCCACACTCTTCACTTAATATATGTTCCTACTGTAACTACCCATTGAGCATCAGCTTCTCAGATATGTGCAGACAATTAAGAGCTGGGGACTTACTGAGATAAGCCACTGGGAACATATCTCAAAGGGGCTGTGGGACCCCTGCATGCCCCCTTTCTCTCTGACCTAGTTTAGTAGATGGCCATTCTCTCCAGTGATGTGTTTCTGTCACACTTGACAGAAGCTCAGCTCGATGGAGACACTCCCCTTTGACTTTGAGACTCCATAAGTAAGTAGCCTGTGTCAGGCTCTCATTATCACGACACAGTGTGGACCAATACATTTAGTGCACAGGGGAGTAAAGCTGGTGTGGCTGGGTTGTGTGGCTTTGGTGTTCTTTCTGGAGGACAGGCAGCTTATTGCAGTGGCTGAGGGATGCATTTCAGAAGTATCTCTCCTTAGCTGTCCTTTCCCAGTGTTTCTCTTTTCTCTCTCTCTCTCTCCATGTTTCTGTCTTTGCTGCCTTGAGTTTGTTCTTCCCAACATCCAACATCATCTTCCAAATTCCAGAATCATCATTAGACTTTGGAGGACTAGCCACAGGACCTTCAGTTCCTGTGAGAGACACTTACCATAAATGTTGGTTAAGAGGAAGTTATAGAAGCTTCTGGAGAATATTGAATTGTACCATAAGCTGTGATACCTTTGTAGAAGTTGGATGTCTATCACAGTTGTGGGAAATTATTTGCATGTGATGTGCAGTTGCTGTTTGTAAATAAGTTTAAGCACACTTTGATGCTCCACCCACACAGCACACATTTGCATGGGTAGGTCACCATGTTGGAATTAATTTGTTCAGTGGTGCTTTTGCTCATGTTACAGAGAGAGACTTTTGCTCAGTCATTGAAGCAGATATTCAAGAATTTAAGATTAAATTAATATGCTGCACACTTTGTCTTTTGTTAAAGTAAACCAAAATATGAAAAACAAGACAAAACATAAAAAGAGGTTGCCCCTGGTTCCTGTAGCTTTAGTGTTTTTTTTTTGTTTTTGTTTTTTTTTTTCTAGAAGTTCAGCTTTACAGAAACAGAATGGAAACGAGAGTTGAAATAAAGTATAAATCTGTACAGAGATATTTTTCTTCGCTTTTTCAATGGATTTTTTGTTTAAATTAAATTAATATGTGGATATGAGTTTTTGGAAAACAGATCTTAAAGAGAAAAAACAAAAGTAGAAGAATGTCCCCATCCTGACCTCATCCTCTGCCCTCCTCTGTAAATGGTCCACTCCCCTTTCTGGCACCCCTGCCCCCCGCCTTACTTGGTAGCCCTGTGTGCTGTTCTTTCCTGATCCACCTGTTTTAGTTATTGCCTGACAACCCCAGGAGCAGTAGATGCAGGTGTTTTAGCTTCCTTTACTAGCCCTCATATTGTGATATGTCACATTCTGACACGAGTTCTACAAATCCCAATTCTGAGTATTTCAGACTTTGTCAAAGCTTTTACTGTTCACTCATACTCTTATACAGAAGTGGCAGGGGGAGCTGGCATTTATGCTGTTAGCATTCTTAGGAAGTGACTTGGATATTTCTAATGTAAATAGCCCAGGGAAGACAGTGTCTCCAAGCAGGATTCTCTGTCCTCTGGTTTGCATTTGATTATTTCCTAGGTGCAAAATAATCCAGAACAGTGGAGAATACAAAAATACAGCAACTGGTAAGCAGCAGTTTAGAAGTTCCATCTAAGGAAATAGGCAAATGGATGTGTGGGCTCCATATAAATTATGTGTATACAATTATGTAATTGTTGTTTATAGGAAGCTTTCAAATAGTGTCCTCCTCCATCATAACAAACAGGGCTCCCTCATGGCATTTTGCCAAGGAAATTGTAAATCTAAACTTGACCTTTTAATTGGGTGATATAATTTTTATAGTAGTGGTCTGAATTGATTCCTTAGGTTTTTAAGTATGGTTTTTATATTTGTTTGGAGTCACAGCTGTGGGTGTGGAAGTAGCTGGTTTAGATTTAAAAAACTGAAATTCACCTCAGCACAGGGGCAAGCAGGAGTAAGACGACTTTATTCCTCAACTCAGCCCAGGCAAATGGTTCCCTGGGGGAGTTTGAAGGAAGGCGAAGGGGATGAAACTGGGGACCCCTTAAGTCTTTTCCTTACTAAATGGGAATTGGGATGAGAGTGAGGCAAAACTATGATTTTTATTGGACAATACACATGGTTGGAAGCCATAGGTTCTCCAGTGGGCTTTTTCTTCTTTGTGGGTCAAAGTGATATAGAAGAGTCATTAGAGGGCTAGGGGATTTCGATTTTTCCTTTTCTTCTTTGGTGAAAACCTAAGCAAGCAGCTGACATGGCAACGCTGTTGACTTTACCATACCTGCTCTGATTCTTTAATCTCGTCATTAACAACTAACACCTGAAGAAGGCACTCTGCCAAAGCATCTTGGAGGATAGCTATCAGCTTCCTGCGGCCATCGGAGTGACTGCACGGATGCAGAGTGAGCGAACTGAAAATGACCACTGTGTTTATTTATAAAAGTGCTTTGTTGGTCTTCTCAGCTAGAGTCGATGACAGAGGTGCTTTTAGACAAGAAGCACAAACTCTAGAGCCCCCTGCATCTGTCCTTTCTCAGTCTCAAACTTACTTCATTTTTTAACCCATCCAACAGGCGCTCTCTCTCTCTTTTTTTTTTTCCTAATAAATAGCTGAAAATATGAGTGTAAATGATGAATACGGATTCCTGACAGTTTTACTGGCTCTGACTGCCCATATCTGGCTGACTCTATGCATGGCTGTTGACTGCCCTCACTAACTCCTCCTGCCTTTAGCCCATGTGGCATTATGGTCGCCTAAGTGAACTTCCTGATGTAAGTGATGATGCACACTATATCCCAGGGACCTTAGAGTTCATTTCCATGACCCAAACGTGCTGCTGTACTTCGTTTTGTTTGGAGTGGTTTTGAGACCCACTTTATGGCAGTAGACCTCAAGAATGTAGAAGTCAAACATTGAAGTCAGCGATTGTGAAAGTATGGTTCTGGGTCCCTGCGTGTCCCTGGACCATTCCAGGACACTTGTGGGGCTAAAGTTTTCTTTTTAAAATGCTAACACATTATTGTATTGGTCTTTTCCACTGTGTTCAGTGTGCTTGGATGGTGAATAAAGTGTTAGAATCTTAACATGGCTCTGGCAGTGGTAATCAAATGCATCATTAGGCGCGGTATATTTATTGCGGTGTCTTCTCAGTAATAAAAGAGTAAGAAAGAAAAATAACTTCCTTGGTGAAACTAAAAGCTATTAGAGTTTATTACTTGTACCCTTAACCATTTACCCTTTGACAGAGAATGTTTGCCAGAAAGCTCTGCTGTGTTGAAATACAGTAGATTACTATAGAAAAAAGTTTGTGGTTTAATCTGAGTTATAAATGTATCCAAATACTATTTTCATGAAATTCCATTTTTTTTTACTTGAAAGAATGAATAGAAAACTTAGGATTCTATAGACTTGGGTATTTGTCAGAGAGATATTTTGTCAAAACTGAAAAAAATGTTGCTGCATGTTATTTCAGAGTCAACAAGTGGCAATATTTGCATTTTAGATATAAAAATTTCAGTTTTACCTGAAAATTAGAATTCCAGAAAAATTTTATATGCTAGTTTGACAACCTTTAAATGTGAAAAGGCTTTTTGACTACAAGTAATACACTTCCTGAACTAAATGTAATTTATTTTGATATTTAATAGGGAAATGCATCAAAATTTGATATATCTCTTTATATCAGTGCTTTCCAAATGACCCAGAAAAGATAAAATGTCCATTTAAAGTATAAGATAGGCAATAAATTTTGATGTAATAGAGAATAGTTTATTGGTGTGACCTTTCATTTTTATATTTTAAATGACTCTTAAGAGTGGTAAATTTTGATATTGTATTTGAGAAGAGTATTCACAATTATAAAGAATGGATATTAAAATCCTCTTCTATTTTCATACTTCATGGCTTTGTAAGATTATACTTTCTTTATAGACTATGCTGCAAACCACAGAGTATGATGAATTTCAGGCACATATCAGTAAGAGACTGTGAAAGATGCCAGCCTTATCATTAAGTTTTTGGAAAGTATAGTTGTTTTTCACTAAATGGATTATTTGTGCTTACATGTGGTGAGTTTTTGTTATCTTCAAATGAATGTTATTAAAGTATTTGAGCTTCATCTAATACAGTGCTGCAATAAAATCAATGTCAGAATTTTTGGGGGGTGCATTCAGCAATTTGCAGTGTGTAAAAATAGCTGGAGGTCAAGCAGCCTGAAAACCACTGTTTGGCACATATGATGACATGGACTAAGAATCTAGTTCTAATTTGCCTATAAATTTCTCTCTGTTTCTCTCAGTCTCTGTCTGTCTGTCTGCCTGGTTTCCTCAACCTTTCCATTTTGCTTTGGTTTCTCATGTCTGTTTGAAAGGGCCAGGGGATGTGGACATTGAACTCTTGTCAGGGGCATGCACCATGGGTCCCACTCTGGATGTGGAAGAGAGCTGCAAAACTCATGTCTTTGTTTCTCCTGTCTGGCTAACTCCATGTGGTGGGATGGACTGCCAGGGTCAGGAGGCAGCAATTAACCTCAATGATTAGGCTGGCTCTCACCTAAACTACTGGGGAGGCTTTTCACAGTTTCTTGGAGTTCATCAGAAAGATGAGACCTTACTTAGTGGCTTGAAGTTCATCACTAAGCATTTTATTATGGTAATGAACTATTAAATGGGCAGTAAAATGTCAATTATGTAAAATCATGAGAAGTGCTTGCTGGGATCCAACTAAGGACCAAGGGCAGTGTGACATCCTGGGATATAGTGGTGAGTGAGAGGCCTTGCCTTGACTAAATTATTTGTGTATGTAGAACCAAATTAAAAGGTCCTAAGTAACATAACATAGAGAAACTACTTCAAACCTCTCACATTAAAAAGGAAGTCATTTGGATTTGAGTGTCAATGGACAAGTAGCTAGACAGAGACAAGGGTATGAAGTCCACATTGGTGTTTTCCCTTTGTCTTTAACACACAGCACGCAGGCGAGGCCTGTTCCCATCCATGGTGATATACTTGTGGGACCCCGCACCCCTCACCTGGTTGCACTGTTTCTTCAGCTCCTTTAACCTGCACAGTCCAGTCTCAAGCTCACTGAGGCAGCCCACACACTTGGAAGGGCTCAGAATAAGAAGCCATCCCTCAACCTTAGCTTCTGCCTTCCCACCCACTGCGACCTCCACAAGAGAGCTTCCTATTTACAACGTGTCACTTTTACAGGCCTCCCAGAGGCAGGGATTCAAGACAAAGTTGCTAGACTGAAAAGCAGAAGGTGAAATATCTCTGCATATCCCAACAAACGCCCCTTTAAAGGCATGGAAACCACATATCCCACATAATCTGCCCTGGGGAATTTGTGCACAGCGCTATTTTCAGAGGGTGTGGGAGGTACAGCTTTCATACTACAGTAGTTATAAATGTTTGAAAATGCCTAGGTCGGGCAACCTGGTTTGCACAGTTGCAAAGGACTGTATTGAAGCTTAAGAATGTTTTTCCTTGATAGTAAGTACACAAGAAATTCTGAAAATAATCCTAAATAAAACAAAAAGAATCGGACCTGAGGTAACTTTTAATTGAATTGTCCTTTAGACAAGCAAACTATCAGTAACACTGAACACCACTGACTCATTTTTGGAACATGTATAATAGTTTTTCATCAAATTTAAGGAACAAATCATATAATATCATATCATACTGTGCCTGAGAAGAAAAAAAAAAACAAAGAACAGCAGAGATTTCTCAGTTGGTTGCTCAATATTAAAACTATTTATTTGTTTGCTTTTGAAACTGTGTAGCCCTAGAGACCAGGCTGTCCTGAAACTCACAGTGGTTTTATCTGAGCTCCCCGAGTCCTGGAATTAAAAGCATAAACCCCTTGATAAGGACTTTTTAGGCAAAGTTCTCACCATGTATCCCTCAAATAGGAAAGACACTGTAGGTATGTTAGACATATTCAATCCTTTTGACATTGTCATCTACAAAGCTCATGATCAAGAACTGTATAGTAGAGGTTAAAAATATACAAACCCTCATAATATTTTACAGTTTATGATTGTTGTGTTGGGCTGGATTCATAGCTATCTGTGGCTGGATATGGCCAATGGACCTCAGATCGGATACTGTAAATCTATGGACTGACTTAGAAAATTAAGTTGAAGTTGATCAGAGTTTACCTGAATATGGTCAGATTCATCCTAGAATTCTCTGAATTGTCAATCTAGCTGCATTAAAGGATAACAAGAGTCCTGTAATAAAAGCCCACATTTCACTTTTTAAAGCCTTTTCAATTTCCTTATATAGGTGCTTTGTATCTGAGAGCCCTCTTCAAATGTTATGTTATATGCCATAGATTACTCATGTCAACTGAATTTATATTGGAGATAGAAAGAGCTCCTGGTATCTTTGAAAGAGTGAGGAAGACGTTAGCATATATTGATAAGGAACTTTCATTGGCCTCCATCTCTGGCTAAGTCCTTTAGGTTTAAATATGGAGAGCCTTGCTGGGGAAAATACTGGAAGGGCTAGAAGTGTCTCCATCATCTGTTTCATCCTACCTTCTCAGACAGGTGGGGGCTGCTGCACCTCTCTGCAATGGTTTCGACCATAAAGGATATTTAAAGGGAAAGTGAATACAGTGGCCTACTATGTCCTTGGTGCGGCCTCGCACAGCTCTAGAGAACACCAGCCTACTTGTGGCATGGGTAAGGGGAGCATGTCAGTATGTGTTACTTTCTATAGTGAGACGAAATGATTGTTCCCACCCCCAAAACATGCTCCTCCTTAGGAAAACAAACACTTGTAAGTTTATTTTAGAAATCTTGTGCAAAACTTACATAAATATATTGTGACAGCGGCTGTCATACTGCATATATTAGGAGAGCTCTTTGAAATCTTATGCAAATGCATGGGTGATGTATACACTACTGTACACCCTAAAGACTGCCCCATGTGTTCTTTGTGCCAAGGAAAACATGAACATTCTCCAACTTGTTTGGAGAAAAAGTCACTGCAGCCCTGTACCTTTCTTAGCCCTTGTCCCCCTGCCAGTGAAACACACTTTAACACAGTAAACCCAAAGACACCAATGGAATGAGGAGGCCAAAAGTTCACCTCTCAAGAACATTTGTGCTTACAAATTTCATAACAGCTGTATGAAGAGCACAGTATCGTTTAGATATAAAATAAACAAGTCTCATGTTAAAATGGATTTCTCAAGTAAACCCAGGAACTAACACTGTAATCAGTTAGTGGTCAGATCATGGCTAGTTCTGATTGGTTGAAATATTTTTGAACTAAAGAAGGGCCAAAAAAATTGACCAGTATGTGAGCTATGGATACCAGTCGTTTTCCTCTGAGATAGCCTCCTTCTGCATCTAAGAGAAGTCTCTTGGATGATGAGTAAGTGCCTCTCTTATAGGCATGAAGATGAATATTTATACGGCAACGGATACTGCATCAGCTTAGTGAGATGGCAGCTGGAAGCTCTCCTGTGGTATCTATGACATCTCCAACCATAGGTTCTTGGCTAGGTTTACATTATCCAGGCATGGTGTCCCAACACTATTCTTACTGTTTAAATAGTATATTTCATTTTTATATAGGTAACTCTCTGATGTAAGCTGTTCATGAACTCTGGGTGGAGCTCCAAGGCAAAAGTTTCCATCTCACCCCTAAATGTTGACAAGGTAGAAGGTATCATAAGATTTATGTGAGAGTAACAGTGTGTAATGATTTTTTTGTGGTTTTGGGTTAAGAGCTGTTTTTGGTGTTCTAGAACAGCGTAATCTACAGACAGACATTCTGATTAGAATTACTTGTACTCATACATTTCTCTTTCCCAGATTCCCAGGCAGCCTGTGTCTCTGAAATCCGAAGTGAAATAATGTCTACTACGAATATTACTCTATCAGTAGTGTAAAGGACATGGTGGAGATACTCTTACTGTGTCAGTAGTAGAGCATACCATCATGGGGAAACTTGGGCAATCACAGGAGGACCCCGCTCAGAAATCAGTATTTCATAGACTATAGCATTTTACTTAAAACAAACAAACAAACAAACAAACAAAACCAACAACAACCCCCCCACCCCTAAACATAAAACTGCAAATGGAAGGAGTGTGTGTGTCAATATTCTCCATAGAGACTTAACAAATGGTCCTTACCTTTAAGAATCACAGTTATATATGTAGCCCAGTGTTGTGGATTAAAAAAGGGTGATGAAAGGATGGACCATTTAGAGACTGCCATATCCAGGGATCCATCCCATAATCAGCTTCTAAACACTGACACCATTGCATACACTAGCAAGATTTTGCTGAAAGGACCCAAATATAGCTGTCTCTTGTGAGATGATGCCGGGGCCTAGCAAATACAGGAGTGGATGTTCACAGTCAGCTATTGGATGTATCACAGGGCTCCCAATGGAGAAGCTAGAGAAAGTACCCAAGGAGCTAAAGGGATCTGCAACCCTATTGTTGGAACAACATGATGTACTAACCAGAACCCCAGAGCTCTTGTCTCTAGCTGCATATGTATCGAAAGATGGCCTAGTCGGCCATCACTGGAAAGAGAGGCCCATTGGACTTGCAAACTTTATATGCCCCAATATAGGGGAATGCCAGGGCCAAAAGAATGGGAATGGGTGGGTAGGGAAGTGGGGGGCGCTATGGGGGACTTTTGGGATAGCATTGGAAATGTAACTGAGGAAAATATGTAATAAAAATATTAAAAATTAAAAAAAAAAGGGTGAAAACTTTGTATAAAGGTCATTTCACTAGTCCAGTGGTTAAGGGTAAAGTATTTGCATGAAAGTTCTCTAAAATCCCAAAATAGCTCTGTTAGGAAATTTGTACAAGCTGTGGAAATGGAAGTTATATTTCAAATGACAGATAGAGGGTGGGTATAAAACACTCCCGGGGAAGGTATGACTTCAAAATGTCTGTGAAATCCTGTTTCCCTGTAACAAGAACACACTCATGTCCCAAATTTAATAGAAACCAGGATAAAATTTCCAGGTTCTAAGTTAAGGAAAACTCGAAGCTGACATGGCTGAAAGGAAGGAGCCCACGGGGCTGAGAGCTCACTTCTTCAGACCCTCCAAAATCCCTTACTCCCTGGAAGCATCCTCCAAGCCTTAGCTTCTTCACCTATAAATTGCAAGAAATTATATAATTCCTTAGCAAGAGCTTATGTAAAGCATTGGGGGAGTGGTAGAGATGCTAATCCAGGAGTCGGTGTGCATAATAGCTAAGTGTTGGCTGTTATAAGTGTTTGAAGTCAAAATGGCTTAGAGTCGTGAAAGTATAGACATTGAGCTGCTCACTTACATTGGTGTTCTGCACTTAGCAACAAACAGCATCTGCTGCTGATCGTCTTCCTTGCTGGCGTGGCTTCTCCAAAGGTGCTCTCTTTGCTTCTTTGTTTTGGTGTTTGTGTGTTTTATGAGACAGGGTTTCTTTGTGTAGCCCTGGCTGTTCTGGAACTCACTCTGTTGACCAG
This sequence comes from Mus caroli, assembly GCF_978045245.1. NCBI lineage: Eukaryota > Metazoa > Chordata > Mammalia > Rodentia > Muridae > Mus > Mus caroli. The sequence continues at coordinate 20,366,442 of NW_028227266.1, forward strand.
GTTGGCCTTGAACTCTGAGCTCCATTTGCCTCTGCCTCTGTCTCCCAAGTGCAGGGATTAAAGGTGTGTGCCATCAGTGAGTGGCTGGTTTCAAAACTTCTTCACAGTTGTTGGAATAAATTCTTAGTAAAGCTGCTTGTAAATAAAATGCATCTGATTTTTTTTTTGTAAATTTAATGCAATATATTTGATCATATTTTCAGTGCCATTCTCAAGTTAGCTTGGTAAACAATGTGGTAGCTCTTTCTGTTCAGCTGCCTACCTGTGTCCAGGGCATTTGCTCACAGGGTGCACTCCTGCTGTACTGACTTGAGAGGAACTTTAGTCATATTATGAAAGATTTGCCTCAGGTTAACTGATCACTGAAGCCTAATAGTTCATTTAGGTACATTAGACATCCTCTGATTAGTGGTCAAAGATGGCCTCCTACCCCTTTTCTAGTACCTTCCTATGAATTGTAGATAATGTCTGTGGTTCTCCTTTCAGTCCCAGGGTAATCTGGATAAACTCCAGAATATCTGTATTGTAAGTTATAGACTTTTAAAAAATACAGAATTGTTACTGATACTGTGTCCTTTTCTAAAGTAAGGTGGTCATTGTATTGCTGAGGCAAGCTTTTCCAACATCTTGCTTAATGAAGCTAAAAGGTCAACCTGTCTGTGCCCAGGCTTCGAACCTTTCTAGGAGAGAACTTTGGAGATGGTCAGGCAACTTATCAATTGTGGACCAGCTGTTCATTCTGACACCAAGCCCAGACAGGGAAATGTCCACAGCTGTGGCCTCACTGAGATGGCTACTTACTTGGATGTCACCATTCTAAGGGTGACGTGAGGCATTTGAACTTATAAGTATCACTTCCCAGTAGTACCCTAAGTTGGTGACCAAGTCATAATCACATAGCCTGTGGGGGACATTTGAAACTGAAATCCTAACATTGATTTGATATAATCCTAGGAAGAACTCAACCTTTACAACACACTGTTCCTTCAAAGGCCAATGACTTGTAGCTATGAACTGCTCTGTACTGCCCCATGCTGAACACTACTGATATTGGTCTCACTGGAGGAAAAATGGCCAGTTTTCTTAGAATGTCCAAGCCATGGGATAGGACCCATGGCTTTCTGCCTTAGGAGCTTCCAGTTTCTACATTTTGTTTCTGTTACTGGTTGGTACTACCACCGTTTTCTCCAGGCCATTTCCCTGGCACAGCCCTAACTTCTGCACACTCCCACTGTCTCCCAAATGCCTCAGGAGACAAAGCAGTGTGAGGCCTAAGGGGAAGTGACATGGGACAAGGCCATTTTGCTTTGGATTCATGTTATTTCATTATAGGGACCCCCTATATCTGCAGGGTTTGCATTGCAAGAGGCTTAGTGACATTGTTCCTTGGAGATGCTCCTGGGATTGGTGTGGGAGATTCTCCTGAGAGATGCTGTGGGAGATGCTCCTGGGAGATGCTGTGGGAGATACTCCTGGGAGATGCTGTGGGAGATGCTTTTCTCAGCATTCTTTCTACTGTAGCATCCACACCAGCATCCATGAGCCTTGGCTTAGGATGTTGAGGATGAGAGATATGCTGCACAGGTGAGACATCAAGTTCAGTGCAGTGTTCTTATCTCCTCTTCATTTAGAGTAGGTTTTCCCTCACCTGCCCCTCTCCTCACTAGACTTGCCGAGACCTATCATAGTACTAGCTTTGATCGGGCGGGTACCTGCCATATCTGGTTTCCACACACTCTGCATTTCTTTTCCTTTTTATTATATTTGGCCTCAATTAAGATCACCCTGAACACCTGCCAAGAATGGGCTGCAGCCTGATTGTCTCTAAAACACAAAGTTAAAATTAGTAGACAAGACCAATATCCAGAGTGTCACTAGCTTGAAATGATAATGCAAGAAATATCTAGTCCTCTGGACTGTTGGAATCCAGGTGTCATGAGATTATTATTCCAGAAAAATACATGAGTACAATTGGATCTTTCCATGATATCAGAATTTGTTGAATAAAAACAAATTCACAAGGGGCAGTGGTTTTAATGGCATTAATTTGGAATATATAATGCAATTTCATATATATGTAATAATTATATCTATCTGTCTATCTATCTATCTATCTATCTATCTATCTATCTGTCATCTTTCTTTCTTGTTGTTATTTTTGTTGTTGCATACTTTGGTAATCTGGCCAAAGTGAATGAAAGGCTTTTTTTTTCAGTCTTAATTATTAATATTAACTTTCATATCACACAGCACACAGAATATTTATCTATGGGTGTATATGAGTCTCAGAGTGGATACAAATGAAAGAGAATACAGAGTTAAAGGGGCTTCAGAAGTGGGCAGAGATGTAGAGAGCAACCGTGTATTGATAAGACAATGAACCCAAACAGCTCCGGAGAAACTATCAGGTTCAGGCTGCAAGAGAGTCAGAGTGGAAAGACGGGATGTCCTCAGCTCTTGTCAGAGACCAAGAGCTCACCAGCTCTGAGCAAGAGGGGGCAGGTACTTGTCCAGAAGGGGGTGAGCAGGTAGACAGACAGGCAGCAGTCAAGTAGGCCACTTGGAAGCTCAGGGCCAGTCAGGAGTTCTCTGCGCTTCACTCACACACTAGTCATCAGACAGATCAGTGTGGGGCTGTTTCTATGGCAGTGTTAGCTGGTTAGATCCTTTCCCTGGACTGCCCTGTCCACTGAATTCTTAGGCCTGATTCCCTGATAAGCTTTTAAATGTCTTTCAGTAATTAATTTGAAGTTGAGATGAAATCTTATTTTTTAGTGATGTCTGCCAGAATACTGAACCTAGAAAACCTTCAAAAACTTTATCAAAATATTGTGTATGTGCATGTGTGTATGTACGTACGTGTGTGTGTGTGTGTGTGTGTGTGTGTGTGTGTGTGTATTGGGGATAGTTCACCCACTAGACACATCTTAGGTAAGGGTAATTCATTGCAGCACAACCAGTATTTTTCTAACATTAAGAAACTTCACTAGAGCACAAGCACTTTTGAGTTATTTTTAGCCTTAATTGACAACTCAATGAGTAGACATTTAACCAAACCCGAAATACTTCTGTTGCAACTATGTTCTCACTGTGTGGCTAACCACTGTGGAAGACAGAAAAAACAGTGTCCTTCTGTCCTCCTTGAATTCTCAACCCTGTTTGGAACAAACTGTGTACACATGAATGACTGCATGAAATATTCAGCAACAATTAATTAGTTTAGGTGGTCAAACTTGAGGTTAAGGGCTTCAGGGAATCGATTCACCAGTGGTAAATGGTGTGCATTCCGGCTATCTGGTATTTTTTAGACCTTTCCGACTCATCAGAGGTGTACATGAAACTTTCCTTTTGGCACATGGGCAGTCTTATTCTGTGCAGATAGGGAAGCTGTAAGGCATGCTCGTGCTGCGCAGTAGTGTTATTTCCTTCCTTTTAGGGATGGCTGTAGTTCACAGGAGGTGTGACTTCTGAATGTTTGCTCTCTTCTTCTCCCTGGAGGCAGGCCAAACTGTGAGGAAAGCATTTGATGTGTCAGCGGTGGGTTTGTGACAGCTTTGACTACTTATATGATGATGAAAGGCTTAACTTTGATTTAAAAAAAAAAAGTGGAAAATAGGAAAAGAGGATTGTAGTCTTCCATTCTCTCTCTCCCTCTCTCTCTCTCTTTCTCTCTCCCTCTTTCTCTCTGTCTCTCTCTGTCTCTCTGTCTCTCTCTGTCTCTCTGTCTCTCTCTCTCTGTCTCTCTCTCTCTCTCTCTTTCTCTCTCTCTCTCCAGGTTCTACCAGGGTGGCCTGAATGGCTGAATGGTCTCTTCAGTAGTTTTGATTGTTTATGTATTAGAGAGAGAGAGAGACAGAGAGAGAGAGAGAGAGACAGAGAGAGAGAGAGACAGAGAGAGACAGAGACAGAGAGAGAGAGAGAGATGCTTTCATACATAGAGGACAGACTATCAGTCCTGCCCATGTACCCAGTGTCATCTTCCTTGGGACAGAGCACTGATGTTTCAGCTGATGCTCACCAACTGCTTCTGTGGAACCAACAAGTCAGGGTTAAACAAGATGTTTGAGTCTCTGCAACTTTCCTCCTTCCTAAGGTATTTGGTTTGAAATATCATCTGACCTTGGACTCATGGGGTAGTCTTACATTCCCACTTCTGAAACAGAGAGGGGGATCAAACATGAGAATCCACAATCACTTGGACTTTCTTCAAGTGACACTCTAAACATATTCATAATTTCTGTGTCTTCAAGAATAGAAAGTTTAAACTTGGGATAGAGCAGGAATTTCTGAATTTTCCTTTTTAAAGCAAAAAGATAATACAAAAGCATAAAACAAAAACCCTAAATGGTTGCCATTCAGCTGATTGACAAGGAAAATTCTATGATCAAGCATTTGAAGGGGAAGAAGAGAAACATTATATTTTACAATGTTGGAGCAGCATTCCTGGAAAATCAGATTAGTTGAACATCGGGCATTTGCATTGCTGACTTTGGAGGTAGCCTGATGCCTATTTCAGGAAAGTGTCCTGTCTCTGCCTCTCGCTGGATTTGAAATCAATACCATCTTCATCATATTTGGGGTGCTCACTTTTGTAGCTGTTGATAGATGGAGTCTAGTTGTGATATGAGCAGGCACAGGCCCCACAGCCTGTATGAGACCAGAACAGAAAAGTGGCTATACTTTCTGCGACAATCTAGAGTATGATGAACAAACTCTTTAGGAGTCACATGAGAACACTGATGTCACTTCAGAGCTTGTTGACATGGTCAGAGAGTGATGGAAACAAACTTACAGTGTAGTGAAAGCCTCAACTTGAGTTAGTGCTAGCCAGCTGCGACGGTATCACCAAGAAAGCCATGGTTGTCAAGAACATCCTTTCTACTTTGGCAAAGTTATTCTTGATGATGTTTTTGTGAAAGTGGTCTGCTTAGAATAGTAGGCACAGAGGTATAAGGTGAGGAAGTCAAATGCTTTGCTTAAGTTTAACCTTCCAGCAGGAAGATGTACAAATATAGAAGAGGACCTGGATTTATTCAGGGCACAAACCATACAATAGGATTGACATTGTAAGTCTTGGCAAGTGTTTCTTCTTCTGTTAAAAACTGGAAACTGGAACTTCTTCAGTGATGAAGAAACTTAAAAGAATAGCTTTAGAATGATTTGGTGACATTAGTTCTGAAATGTCTCATCTGGACCTGTACAGAGAAATTAAATACCATTTCTCTAGAAATAGTTGTGATAGGCATTTTTTAACACCAAGATGTCCATGTCTCAACTCTATTAAGATGAATATGCTCATGAAATGGTGAAAGGAGCTGTGTGGAAGTCTTAAGTTAAGAATCTGCTTGTGAGGGTTAGCCTGGATTGCCTGGGCTTGCCTCCATGCTAGTTACTTTTCCTGTTTCTGTCATGAACATATTGACAAAATCCAATTAATGGAGAACAGGTGTATTTGGGATCACAGTTTGAGTGTACATTCCATCACTGTGGGAAAGTCCAGATGGCAGGAGCTTGAAGTGACTTTCAGACTTCAGTCAAGAAGTCTGAAAGTGATACATTCTGGTATCCTCCCAGAAAACCCCAGCCCATGGAATGGTGCTATCCACATTTAAGGTGAGTCCTGCCTTAACTATACAGATTTGGAAAAACTCTTACATTCAAACCAAAGAATTTTTTATGGGTATTATGAATTTCATGAAGTTGACGATGGAGATTGACCACCTTAGCTTCTTACAAAGGTCCATAATGAAGGAAGTCTGGGTCTTCTGACATCTTCATTCCCAAGTGTAGAAATAACTTGGACCTGGTCCTTCTCTCAAAGCATACCACTCTATCTGGCAAAAAAAAACCCACCCTCTAGAACACACATCCTAAGCCAATGTTGGCTATGATGTATAGTAACATATGTAAGTGCTTGTCAGTGACACATTATGCACAAACTAGTGCATTGTGCTGCAATTTCTTGTGAGGCATCCATGGTCCTGGACATGAGGATACAGTGATCTGGCTCTGCTGTTCTCATCAAGCCATGATTCCAAGCCCCCAGGAAATGCACCGTGATGCCTGGGGTCACTTTCAGTTGTCACAGGCAGAGGTGCTACAGAGTTCCAGCTGTAATAGAGAACATCCCCATAGCAAGGAGTTACCTCACTTCAAATGTCAATACATCAAAGTTTTAGATATAGTTATTCACTGGGTAAATCTGACAAATACACACAGTTATTATACCACAGTGGCAACCACACACGTGTCCTATTGCAGTGCACATATATTCTTATACCATGTAAAGGCATTTCATTCAATAGTGGGGGTCTTTATATGATAGTTGCCCTTGAGATTTTATCAGTCATGTAGCAAGCCATCTTAAGTCAAAATCACTCTATCAGGGTTGCACAATGACAGGATTGCTCAATGATGTGCAATGATACATTCCTTGGATTGTATCAATCTCATTAAGTGGTCTATGACTGGATGTGTGCTTTTTCTGGGGACAGTGAGTGTGCTGGCTGGCAAGCATCATCTGAGAACTGCTTGACTGCGACACCTGAAAGTTCATCAGAAAGATGTGCTGTGTCACCCTGTCAAGAAGCCTGGATCGCCATGGTTGCTCTAGTTATTCTCTTAACTGTAAAGAACTGCTAGGAAATATAAAGTTGTTAGCATAGTAATAAAAAGGGCAAAAAGCAGATTCTAAGGTATCATGAAGGTAGCTTTTAAAGGTTGAAAAACAATGTAAAGGAAGGAGAATTTTTAATCTTAAAGAGTTCAAGGAGAGCCATGGAAACTGCAGTTCCCACTTGTATTGAGAGAGTACTGGCAGATTAGATGGGGGTGCTGAGATACAGTTAGTTTTACTTGTATGAAATGTTGGTGATCCTGAAGCCTTGGTTCAGATGCTGGCATGGGAGGGAGTCACGTTCTCTACCCATGGAGGCAGCATTATTGAGTGAAGTACTTAGAGCAGGATGAGATAGGCAGAATAGCCTGTCCCTTCCCCAAGTACCCCACCAGCATACCCAGGCTGAAATCAGCACAAGGCAGCACTGTCAAGTGTACCAGGAACCTGGAATATGACTGGGGCGTTGGGAGGAAGACAGCACTATCATGTCTGGGACATAATTGTAGCATTAATAAAGTAGACGTGTCTGGGCATTATAGCACTGTTTTGAAAGTGAACCCTTCAGCTTTCTTTTCATAGGAGTGGCAAGGGTGGTTCTGATCCACATCCTAGACTAGAAGCCCCTGTTGCAAGGATGAGCCGTTGTAGGCATTTAGAGAGGGGCATGGTGCATCCTCACAAGTAGATCCAAAAGCAAAGGCTTTGATGAAAAAGAAGAATGAGATACAGGCATTAATGGGTTGTGCAGTAGACATGGGGGTGAATGGTGAACACTATCAGTCTCCTCCAAGAAGAGGAAGATAGAACCCCCAAATTTCATATTTGTATACTACTCACATCTTGGTTCAGATATAAAGGAGCAAAGTAGTGGGAGGGACAAAAATAATGGAAAAAACCCTAGAACTAAATAAAATATGTGCATGATTTGGATTTTTTATTCAAGTAATAAAATGTGGGTTAAACATTTCACATAAGCTGTTTCTAACAGACACAAAGTTATGGCCAGGGGTAGATAAAAAATGGCTCGAAGGAGAAGAAGCCCTGGGCATTTATTTAGTTCATTGAACTATGTATCCCCCAGCTGAGAAATTTGGTTGTAGCATTTAGGATCCAATGGAACTAACTCAATTTGGATGTTAGAATAGAATTTGCATTTCATCTTTGTCTCATGGTTTGTTGGAGGGCAAATTGCCCCCAAGTTCATTAAGTTCAATTGCTCAGTTTTTACTGCATGGTAATGGCAGCTATCCCGAATGGCTTTGTTATGGTGATAACAGTACCAGTCATGGGGCCTTGCACAACCTGGAATTGTCACCACTACCTATTGGGGGGGATCTTTCCTATACTCCCTATTTCTACTTAGCCCAGAAGCCCAACAATCTACACTGCTTACTGCTTTCTCCACCTTTTTTGACTGGTCTGTTTGTTGTTGTTTCTTTTGTGGGAAAGGGATACAACAGACCAAATATCAAGGCCTTTATCTTGGGGTATGTCATGATTTGAATATTTTCTGCAGTTAGGTTATAGAACAATGAGAAGCATGGCTAGGAAAATCCATTTCTTTCTGTGCAGTGTTTTGATCCAGTTTATAACTCAGGACCATTGCTTTGCCCAACAGTTGGCGTTGAGCCACTGGCTGTGGTAATGTAAGAATTCGGGACCACATATGAACATGTGTCACTCAAGATCCTTCCTTTACTGACTGTCATGTGCTCTCTTCCCTCATCCCACTATCTCAGTATCAACTCCATTCCTTTAAAAGAACTGGGAATAGGGAAAAAAATTCTCTTCAGAAACTAGGAAGATATGCCTGGTTCATCGTAACTACTTATCAACCAATCTGTAATCTACTACACACTGCAAAGATTTTTGAAAACTGTGCTTCCAGCTTCTAGTCAGGCAGCCAGGCTCTAAACCCTGATCAGGGAAGCAATGCCATCTCACTCACATGCCACAGGATAGGCTCCAGATCCCACGTTCTCTGCACATCCTTGGGGGTTGCAAAAGTATCCCACGTGCACACGGCTGTGGTTTTATCGTCTTGCGTTCATCACCCCATTCAGGAAGGTAGATTTTTATTATGCAGCAAAAGTGCTGCTTCGGGGTAAACCTTGACATAAAGCAATTGTTTTCTTGAGTCCATCAGCTAACCCAAGTATAAAAAAATCATAGACAATAGACCTGAGACAGGTTTCAGATCCTTGTTTAAAAGCACTGCTCTCAGAGAAGCACTTGGTTAAGGAGTTATCTCAAATGTAGAAAATAAGCTTGACATTGCCAAGGGAAGAGGAAGGGTAAGAGTCAGAGTGCAGAGAGACTCCTGTCCTTCTTGACTAGATTGCAACACCAGACTTCCAATAGCTTGGAAGGAATTGTCTCAGCAGCTCTTGATGCTGAATATTGGTCTTGGCTATATCAGCATCCAGGGGCATTTAGTTAGTAGCTAATATGTGCAGACAAAGTGAGAATATACAAACCCCAGGAGGTTTGAAGGTAAGTGGACATAGACCACCAAGCTCTGGCAGTTCATTCATTAGCCTCTCACAGTTAGCAGTCTCTAGGAGAACACAGCTGGAATCTAGGGCGCATTGTGTGGGAAAGCTTTTCTTCTTACTGAACAACTTTTTCATAGGATTTCCCTCAAACTTTCCCGCTTCTGTAGGACATCAGGCACACAGAACTGGTACCTGCTCCCAAGGAAGACTTTCATTTATGCAAAAGTATATCGCCTTGTGAGATAAGGCTTCTATATTTGCACCAAAAATTATGTGTGCCCCAAAGAGAGAAGAATAAATGATAAAACAGAAGGTTTGGGGAAGGGGGAGGTTTCTGAGGATGGAGGGTTCCAGGGACCTCAGCAAGGAGAAGAGGTTTGATTTCCTTTTGATGTTAGCTAAGTCAGAATTTCAATAGGAATTGAAAACAGGGTTGGAAGGAAAGATGTTTGCATCAAGAAGATGAAAGGCATGGCGTGTGTTTGGGGATAGCAAAGAATTAAGACACACTGAAATCCTACGTTTATGCTGGAATTGAGTGAAGGAACTGGTAAAAGATTTTAAGGTACCTTTGCAAGATAGGCTCATGTAGGAGTAAAGTTATGGTACATCTCAGTATTCGCAAGGATGCAATGAAATTTATTTACTGCTCTTCTTACTTTAGTGCTAGTTTCTGGGGTAGATTTTCCTAAGGTGACTATGTACTCAGACTCTTTCTAAGCTCCCTCCCACTGGCCAGCCCCCCAGTAGAGAGAAAAGTGAAAGACAGGAGATTATGGGAGGAAGTTTTGTTAATCAGGCCTATGGATGTTTTATATTATTTTCATTGATTAAAAATTAGCCATGTGACCATGCCTTTCTACATATATATGGTAGCCTTAAACAAGTATGTGATAAAACAATGGAATGTTGGGTAGCTCCTGAAGGGAGCCCTTTATGTATGGATCTATCTAGGGGGTGAGTGGGAGAGAGTCAAAGTCAAGGAAACCAAATTGAGCCGAACATCAGGCAGAGAGAGAGAGAGAGAGAGAGAGAGAGAGAGAGAGAGAGAGAGAGAGAGAGAGCCCAAATTGGAGGGTCTCCATCAGTTCCTTCCCCTTGAGGCTCAGGAAAACAGGCAGAAGAAGGGGAGGAAGAGTTGTAGGAGATAGAGGGGCTGAGGACACCAGGAGAACATTCCCCATAGAATCAACTTAACGTGGTTCAAAGGAGCTCGCAGAGGCTGAAGCAACAATCATGGAGCCTCTATGGGTCTGAGCTAGGTTCTCTGTGTATATGCTATTGTTAGCTTGGTGTTCTTTGAGACACCATAACAGTAGGAGTAGTGGGTGTGTGTCTCTGACTCTTTTGCCTGTTCTTAAGACCCTTTCCCTCCTATTGGGTTGCCTCACCCACTCGTGATATGAGGGTTTGTGCCTTGCTGTATCTTGTTCTGCTGTGGTCACTTGATATCCTGGGGAGGCCTACTCTTTTCTGACAGGCAACAGAGAAGTATCTGGTGTGGGGGGGAGGGAAAGTATGTGTGCGCCAGAGCTTGTGTGTGTGTGTGTGTGTGTGTGTGTGTGTGAGAGAGAGAGAGAGAGAGAGAGAGAGAGAGAGAGAGAGAGAGAGAGAGAGAGAGAACTGGGTGAAGAGGAGTGAAAGGAAACTGATGTCTGTGTGTATTAGAAACAAACAAACAAACAAACAAACAAACAACATACTCACGAAGATCTGATAGAGCTTGAGGTAACCAGTTACCATAGCATATGTTGGGTTTTAGAAACGTTTGCTTCTGCTGTTTTAACCCAGTTAGTGTATTGCTTAGCCAAAGGTTGTAATTCCATTAGGATCTCCTCTGAGCTGAAACTGTAGTCGCAGGTTGTGAGCTGTAACTGTGTTACTGTGTTTCTAGCAAAGGCCGGCACTTTCTTTGGAAGAGTTAACTGGAACCAGCCTGGGGACTTGGGCTGTGCCACAGTACTGCAACCCAAACAAAATAAAACCTGACGAAGCCAGCAAACCCAGACTGGAGTTTAAGTTACTCTAACAGACTCTAGGGAAACACAAAGTGCAGTTGTATTAGCTATGCAAAATTTGCTCTTTGACCTTACAGCAAGGGAAGTTACCAGTGCACACACAATCTTCTGCCAGCGTTGCAAAGTGTTGGAAATGTTAACTTTTAGCAATTATGCAATAGTTAAAAACTTTCAATTTTAAAATATACTTTAAAAATAGATGCTGATCCAACAAGAACAGAGGATATCAATGAAGGAACTGTGCCGTCTGCGCACGTAAGAGAGGCCAGCACACAGACAGCCTTGTGTGGCCAGAGATTTAGAGTTTAAGAAATTGCTCACAGATGAATTTCTTAGAAATCAAAAGCGAGGGTCAGCACTGTCCTATCCTATCCTCCCTCCCTCTGTGTCTTATGCATAAGCTGGGGCCTTGTCAGGGGCTTGCCAGACTCATGTTACCCACCTCTGAGGTCTGATGACAGATCTCTAAGTTCAGGTTTATGTGGAGCTGAGAGAGAATTCTCAGAACAAGTCACAACCCTTGGGAGATTTTTAATGATTCTTGGTCTGGAAATAATATAAAAGCAGGAGTGTATTTTGTGGTATTTTTGAATGTTTTGTATTGGTTTAGGGAACATCCAGCATTAAAGAGGCTCAAAAATAACAAATCTTTAAGAAGATCTAACACGACTTCTTTTATTATTTTTCTCCACCAAACAAACAAACAAACAAACAAACAAACAAACAGTAATAATAAAAATAATTGGAACAATTAGGGAACATAGAAAGAGAGGACAGGGCAGGATAGGGTGGGGAGAGGCAAAGCTTATACTGTCTTCTGCTTATGCAGATGGGTCTAGGCAGGGTAAGAGGAAATGGTGACAACTTGGTCTTTCCCCCGAAGGACCAGGGTCTTTTGAGGCCTAAGTTTCTCTTTTGGTAAGGCCTCTTGAGATATGAGTGCTTTATCTGAGGCAATGGGGAGCTCTAAGTAAATTAGTTTTCTAGCTCAAACCCCAGAGAACCTAGTCTTAGGCATCAGAGGAAGCTCTGGGTAAATGAAACCCTGGGAGAATGTCCAGGACATGGCCATGCCAAGGACCCCAGAGCTCAGAGTCATTGAGGAATGGCAAAGTCCTAACCCTACCCCCCACTCATGGGGTTGGCATGGGGTTGAGACTTCTTAGGAAACAGCAAAGCCTTCTCTTCTGGTTTGTGTAAGGGTATTGATAGTGTATGAAGAAAATGTCTATTATGGCTTTCTGCCCTGGAATATTTATGGCCTGAAGATTGTTCCTCTATAGAGACTGCTCCTACTGAGACTAGTCAAACTTGTCTGCCTGATCCAGCTATATACCACAAACCTGCCTCCTTGCTTATGTATAATAACTCTATCTCCCTGGTCAGCTATATGCAGTAACCCCACTTCTCTAGTCAACTATATATAATAAACACATAGTTCTTCTAGAACCTAGACAACCTGGTTCCAGCTTTTCTTCATTTCTTCACTGCCCCTTCATTTCTTCACTGCCCCTGTTAGATCTGTCTTAGAGGCCAAGCAAGGATTTGACACCTGTTGATCTATTTACCAAATTTACTTAACTTCTGAAAAAGAAGACCTTATTCATAAAGTTCATTCGTATTGCATTAGGATAGTCTTTTTTTTTTTTTTGGTTTTTCGAGACAGGGTTTCTCTGTGTAGCCCTGACTGTCCTGGAACTCACCCTGTAGACCAGGCTGGCCTCGAACTCAGAGATCTGCCTGCCTCTGTCTCCCAAGTGCTGGGATTAAAGGCGTGCTCCACCAAGCCCGGCTCACATTAGGATAGTCTTAATGCCAGTCTTGTGGGTTTGTAGATGTGAACTAACGGGGAAGCATTTTATTTTTTCATGTTTCAGCTTTCTACACATTCAGTTATAACTCACCGAGACAACATGATCCACAGTGGTGGGAGGAGTCTATACCTCTGCCTTCTAGAAGGAACATACAGACTGATAGGCAGAGAAATGAGGAGGGCTTTTGACCAAGAGAATGAGAAGGAGTGTCAGGGATAAGGAGGGGTCCTTGGTGTTTGAAGGATGAAATACACAAAATATCCAAAGTCTTCAAAATTTCCACTATAGGCCTCAGAGGCACTACCATCTCTTCCAGTGACAGCCATTACAACCTTATAACTATTAGTGGAACCAGCTTTTGTTGAATGTTCATCAAGCAGTGAAATTATCCTGAACACTGGCTTCCAGAGCATTCGCCTTTAGCAGCTGGGATGCCTCTTCTGGTCGAACTCTCTTTGGGCCATCCTCCAACATATGAAAGCTGAGGCTGAGGGTAAATGCTTATTGCAGAAAGATGTCTGCAGAAAGATGGGATCAGAGAGATTAAAAAAAATCTCATCAATTAAGACACCTTTGTGTAGTTAGAGGATGGGTGACAAGAGGTAGTAACCATCAGAACGGTCCCCACATCCTGGAGCCACTTGCATTGGTGGCACCCATTTTTGTTGCCTTCCTTGCTTTATGCTTCTTTGCTCTGAACTGAAGTTTCATATCCTAGGAAAATGGAGATGGTTGGGTTCCCCTAAGCTTACGCCAAAGCAAGGTTTGAGAAAGAAAATGATGAAGAAAAGCGTGTGGGGTCTTGGAAAGGATGATGGCTGCAACCATGTAGCCGAGGGTTATCTTTTCATAGCTGTAATCTGTAAGGCCTACAGGAAAGAGGAAAGAGATGCATGGGGTGGGGTGGAATCCCAGGCTTACACTCACACAGCACAGTCAGTCCAGGGACCAAATCCTAAAAATAGGTCTTGTTTTTGTTCTAGATATCTTAGTTGTATCACCTATGTACACTGACTTTTCTTAATATGCTTTTTTTTTCTCTCTCTCTTTTCTTAGGGAGGCAGGACACAGTGCGTGAGAGAAGTCTGTCCCATTCTCTCTTGTCCCCAGCACCTTAGTCACACACCCTCAGGACAGTGCTGCCCCAAATGTTTGGGTGAGTGACAGTTTTCAGATTGAAGAACAATGTGATTTCTTCTGGAAGCTTCTGCCAAGTGTGTGATGTGTGTGTATTGAGTCTCGACTTGGTAGAGACAGCTGCTTTTTTTGTGTGGATAAGACTTGACTCGAACTCGATGTCTGCTCAGAAGCTGCTCTGCCATCATTGGCTTCTGGAGCGTGGTGTGCAGCTTACAACCTGGCTAGTGTCTGGTGGGTTAAGAATGGTGCTGAAGAAAGAGTCTAGCGGAACACCTGACTGTTGGAAGCATGTAGTGAGGGCATTTTGAAGTAAATGTATGGAAGACTGCAGTCTAGAATTACCTGAGAGCCAAAAGCCCCCAGAAGAATGGGATGGCAGGAAGTGAGAAGCTTGGAATGAATAACCTTTGATACACTGTAGGAGTGGAGTATCTGTTCTCACATGGAGCCTTTACCACAGACCAGGTACTGCATAGAGTTTACACCATTGAATCTTCCCAAGAAGCTGCAAAGCATAGCTACTGAAACCAGAACTCTCACAGGCCGCACTGGCAGTTACTGCTTTTAATCCCCTTAGAAGAAGGTATTTCTCTAATCTGAAGAGATGCTTAGGGAAGCTGATCACCTCTGGCTTGAATTTGGCTGATTGTTTCTCTGGATCTCTGTATTATTTTGTTATGGTTTCAGGCATTGTTTTCTCCTATCACCGCCTCCTGTTATCTTTGTATCCTAGGGTACAATTGAATCGAGGCTCGTGGAGCACATTTCACTGAAGGTTTGCAGCCGGCAAGTGGGATTGTTTTGCAGAGGTGTAGAATGAATACCCTAAAATGGAATCCTAAGCTTTCTAGCTCACAGAAGGCCTTAATTGTTTTGTCTTTGGGAGATTTTCACTGATTGTCTCTTTGATTTGGCTTCAGCCCCGTTCTTTTCAAACCTTGCCCCATTTGGAGCTCTCTCCTCTCATTCACAATTTGCTTTTTTCTGACTTATTTTCTTCCTTCACAGATTATCACACCTTCAGTTTAGCTTCTTTCTGTAACAGACCTGCCAAATAAAGGCATTTGTGTTACACCGTTTTCTCCTCTTTTCAGGAATCCTACTGCGATTCCATCTAACAATGCCTGACTTTCTATTTTATGCACAAACTCATACTTTTAAACAAATATGGCATAATTAGAAGAACAAGAGAGACTTGCTAAATGTACTGGGTTAAAGACATTTTCATGTACTGTGCTTGTTTCCTGTCCACATGTGCCACCCTGAATTGAAACCAGTGTAGTAGATGCTGCCAAGCTGAGGGCATGGTGGAACCCGTGCCATCTAAATGGGAGTTCATCAAAGTCATGGTCTTGCAGATAAATAACACTGATTAAAGCTCTGAAGCAAATGCTGCTGGTGTGCTGAGACTAGTTAGAAGTTTCTCACATGACGAATGATGGTTGTATTTAGTACGCATTTTACTGCTCACTTGTGTTTTTAAGATAGACTACAAAAAGAACAGTAAGTTTTGGAAAATATAAAGATCATAATTCTGCCAAGAGAGACCTTTTTCATCTTCGTGCTGAACCAGGGTGAAATGATACAGAGATGGCTTAAATCAAGCTGTGCAGCCAGCCTCCGAACCACTCCCTAGCATGTTTTGTGTTGGGCCATGATGACTATGGGATTAAAGTGAGATTTTGTGTTCTTTTCTGGCGAGAAGAAGCATATCCTCTCAACAACAAAAGCAGCAAAACAGTTAAAGGCAAACACCAGAAAACTTTCTGGCCATTGAAATCTCAATGTAATTCCACTTCTGGCTGATTGCTCTTAGATTTTTCTCTTGACCAGGATGCCTGTATGTGGAATACCTCGGCCACTTGGATTGTAGAGTTTCCTTCCTTCCCTTGCTCATTCTCAATGGAGCATCTCATCAAAGATCAGGATACACAGAACAGCCAGGACCCAAGACACCTCTTCATATGGCATAGCCGAGGATAATACTGAAATTACATTACCACTAACAAGTCTAATAGTTATCATCTGCCATCTGCTGGGAGTTTTGATAAGAGCCAGGCATTTTGCTAAGATGTATATCCATAATGCTAAGTGTAATTTACACTTTCTGAGGGGGTAATTTAAGGCAGTGGTCACATCTAATTCAGGAAATAGCCTGTAGTGCCAGTTAAGGAATCAATCAATTGATCAGTCAATTCATAGATTCTTCCATCATGTATGTGCTGCCCACTGAGCAATCTATCCATTGACGCAGTAGTATTGAGCAGAGTAAAAATAGTACAAACAAAAGGCTGTGCAAGGATTGAAAAGGCCATGAATCCTAAGAGATGGAAGGACATCTAGTCAGGCAGTGTCGACTCCACCCATGAATAAGAGGCATTTTAATTGATTTACAGGCAAGATCTACATAGAGGCATTATACTATTATTTATTTTTGAGACAAAGTCTTGGCTGTAACCTAGGCTGGTATTGAACTTGTGTTCTTCCCCTCTCTTCCTCCCGTGTACTAGGAGTGTTAGCCTGTATCACTATGCCCAGCTCTTCATAGAGCTTTGTATGCACCTTTAATTTTTATTAGTTATCTAAGAATGCTGTGCAGTGTGTTTTGATCATATTCACACACCTTCCACACTCTTCCCAGATCAACTCTCACCTTCCCCATACACTCAACTTTGTGTCCAAAACAAAACAAAACTAACAAAAACCAAAATAAAAAACAAAATACTTCTGGGTGTGTAGTTACACTCTCAGAGAAAACAGACTCTCCTCCCAACAGGTAAAAAAAAAAAAAAATCACAATAAGTCCTCACCTTGGCGTGGGATTTCACATCCACCTGCCACCTCCATCCTGGGATTGGGTATGGTGTGGGGTTTGTGCAGGTCTTGTGTCACACCTGCTGCGAACTCATGGGCATCTTCCTGACATCCCAGGAGACGCTGTTTCCCTACAGTCACCCATCCCCTGCTTTTTACACTCTGTCTGTCCCCTCTTCTGAAATGAGCACAGAGCCTTGGGAGGAGGGGGTATCGTGTATATGTTTCACTTACAGCTGAGCATCCCATAGTCTCCTAGTTTCTAGGCCTTGGCCAGGTGTGGGTCTCTATCGATCACTATGTATTGCGGATAGAAGCTGCACTGATGAGGGTTAACGATGCACTGATACAGGGGCATAATGATTCGTCCTCAGAAGTCTACTTAACACCTTTTAGAAAAATAATAGTAAACTCTCCTCCATGGCCTATGGCCTGTCTAGCTATGGGTTTTTAGCTTGATAATGGTCCCAGTTATGTTGTTCATCTTGTAGAGTATGACAAAACCTGAGTCAGAAAGTGGCTGTTAACTCCCATAATGCCCATAACAATACTGCTCCTGTGAGCAGGTCTTTCCAGGCCAGTCATGAATGTAGCCTGCCATCGGCACAGCTGGGTGAGAGTGATGATAGGCTTTCTCCTCTGGCCATGTGTATTGCACCTTCCAGCACAAAGCTAGCAAGTAGGAACGAGACTTCCAAGTCAGCACTAGATTGCTTTTTCACGTTTCATGACTCAAGGCTATGGTGTCTTAGTAATAGCCCTCCAGTTCTAGAGGCTAACCAGGAATACTGGTAATAAATAGCCTGTCCTGCTTAGGTGTGGGATGTGGGCCTGAGACATCAGCAGGCAACAACTCCACAATTAATAACTCATTCCTGGCCATGGTCTTTTTATTTTGTTAGTCTTTAGTATATAATAGAGATATTATTTTTTGATTATATGGTAAATCTCTCTCTCTCCTCCCTCTCTCTCGTGTATACATATGTGTGTCTCTGTGTGTGTACAGAGGTAGATTTCCATATGACATTTTCAAAAGACTTTTGTGCTATTAATTCCTCCCCATTTTTGCTGCCCTCTCCCCACCATTACCCCACTTTAACCCCTCTGATTCCATTATTCACTTTTAATGATGTGAACAGATCAGTATAAGTTTGTACCAATGTGTTCTGTCTCTATCCACTTGAAAATCCCATGCTATGGCCCCTTAGTAAATTTTTGAACTCTATGTCCATTCCACGTGAAATACACGTATCTAAACACTCAAAACTAGCATGTACCCATGAGAGGAAATAGGAGACCTTTGACTTTCCGGGGCTGGGTTATCTCAATGAGAATGATAATTTCCAGCTTCATCCATTTGCTTTAAAATTTCATTTTTGTTAATGCCTAAATAGTATTCCACTGTATAAATATGCCACATTTTTTATCCATTTATAGTTGATGCACTAATGAATGGATAGCCTGTCTCTATCCTATGGACATTATCAGTAGAGTAGTAGTAGCCATGAACGAGCAGGTACTGCCGTATGAGGATACGAATTCCTTTTGGAATATACCTGAGTTGACCATGTGATAGACCTGTTTTCAGCCTTTTGAGGAACTTCCAAACGTCTTTGCATAATAGCTACATCAGTTTGTGTTTCCGCCAGCAGTGAGTAACTGTTCCCCTTTCTTTAGAGCCAAGCTAGCATTTGTCCCAGATTTTTTTAAAATTTTTATTTCTATGTTCCTGCAGTTGTTTGTTTGCTTGATCTTTGTCACTCTGACTGGGATAAGATGAACTTAAAAGCAGTTTTAAATTTGGATTTCTGTAACGACTAAATAGGTCGAGCATATTAACCATTTATGTATCATCACTTGAGAACTTTCTGTTTAGGTCCATGCCCTGTTGTTTAATTGAGTTGTTTGGTTCTTGATGTTATTTATTTTTGAGTTATTTGTATCTTATAGATACTAATCCTTTGTCAAATATATAGCTAGAAATGATTTCTTCCCCTTATTTGGACTGCCTCTTCCCACAAGTGATGGTATTTGCTGGAAATCAACAACAATAGAAATGACAGAAAGTATACAAACTTATGAAAGCTAAGTAACTGAAATTGGGTGGTGGAAAAAATCTAAAGGGAAGGTTAAAATTTTCTAGAATTAAATGAAAACATTAACAACATATTGAAATCAATTGGAATTTATTTATTTATTTATTGTAAGTGTCTGACTTTGACCATGTTCAGTTGTAAAATTCTTGAGGTACATATAAGTATGGGCATAATTATAAAAGTACTTCAGGGGGACTTTTGGGATAGCATTGGAAATGTAAATGAGGAAAATACCTAATAAAAAATATTAAAAAAGAAAAAATAAAAGTACTTCAAAGAAGCAGAGTTTTATTTTGTTTTACAAGGTTAGAAGTCTATCTCTGGACTGATAGATTAATGTTCAATTTGTGAAAATTACTAACATTGTTGCTGTACTAAATAATTTTAAAACTGGTTAGAGATGTTTCTTATCCTATATTGTTCTAAATCTAAGAGGTGTCTTGGCAGAAGTAATTATAATGTAATGGGTCAATTTATGTGATTCAGCTAATGGTTTTCTTTCCCTCCCTCCCTCCCCCTCCCTCCCTCCCTCCCTCCCTCCCTCCCTCCCTCCCTCCCTCCCTCCCTCCCTCCCTCCCTCCCTTCCTTCCTTCCTTCCTTCCTTCCTTCCTTCCTTCCTTCCCTCCTTCCTTCCTTTTACTTTTTTCTGAGATATGGATTTTCTGTGCATCTCAGGCTGTTCTGGAAACTAACTGTATAGACCAGAATTCAGAGATCTACCTGCCTCTGTAGGTGGTAAATAGACTGATATGTGGGTAGTTTGTAATCCCATCTTGCAGGAATAGAGACAGGTGATCACTGAAAGTGGCTTTCTACACTAGCCCAATCATTGACCTCTGGATACAAGTGAGAGAACATGCCATAAAATAGAGCTAAATCAAGAACAATACCTGATGTCAACCTATGGCATCCAAACATGCATGCACATACACATGTGCGCGCGCACACACACACACACACACACACACACACTTGCTTCTACACATATGCACTGTGCAGATACACTCATCCACAACACTTACATGCCCACTATACACACATATACAAGCCAAAAAAGCATAATGATTATGCTTATTTTTGTCTAATCATGGGATATTTTTTGGTTGTATGCTTTAACATTACCATTACAGATAAAGATCATGGCAGGGAACAGTGGTTGTGGATGCCATGTTTTGAGTGAAATCAGAGAGCCCAGAGTGATCACACCCAAGGTCATGAAAGCATCTATATATGAGATCCAAAGCATAGCTCACTGTAGTCTTCTGATGTCTGGCCAATGTTTTTCTCATGATGAGACCCAGTTGATTTAGAGCTGGGTCTGCTCTGAATCCTTGACCTTTCATAGAAGAAAACAAGTTTTTCTTACCTCCTATTAGTTCTATTTCCAACAACTGTAGTTGTAAAAACAGCATTTAATATGTCTATGGACATTCTGTGCCTACTGAAAAAGATTCCACCAGGCCCACAAATGCTGAATGTTAATCTTTTGTAAAAAGAAAGAGGAATGTGGCTATAAATTTGTTCAGTGAACATGAATTATTGGTTTTTAACTTAGTCTTTAATTAAAGTAACATTTCAGAGATGGTTGCACATTGTCTTGTGAGTAGAAACTCAAGTGGTGAAAGAAATAAATCAGAGCCTATTCTTTTTCTGGGAGTGTGTTGGCTCCTCTCTCACCAGTCCAGTTCTCACAGAAGCTGGATATGGCATGTGGACTTGCTGTCACCCTTTATGTCCCTTGAATTAAGCTTCCCTTTTATGCCTCTGTGTCATTTCTTTCCAGATCTTATATGCAAACCTATTTAGACTACTATAATAAAATATTGACCAGGTAACTTTCAAACAACATAAATGTATTTCTAGAACCTGGGAAGTCCAAGAACAGGGTTCCTACTGATTCTTTGAGGTTTTCTTCATAGTTTACTGATGTTTCTCTTGGTGTTCTTCAAACACCATGGGCGTAACAGAGGTGTTTCTGGGGTCTGTTACACAAAGATATTTTAGTGGGAATTCTGCCCTATGAACTATTCACCTCCCAAAGCTCTCCCCTGCTAATATTATTGCTTGGTGGTTAGGTGTCAGTGTCTGAGTTTTGTGGGAACACAATCATTCAGACCATATCAGATGCCACTTCACAATAGCCCTTAGTATATCTCAATTCTTTCTAACCACAGCCACTCTCTCATTGCTGCTACATTGGGAAATGACATTACTTGTTGTTTAAGGTACAGCAGAATTAGACTTAATGTCTAGAACTCACCATGTTGTGCTGAAATGAGCCTAACTCCATGTAAGCTTCACAAGGAAGCTTATAGCCACTGTGGTAAGAAGATAGTAACAGTTCATTGAATCTGTAAAGTTCATTATGGAATTAAATTTTAACACAATTGGCTTTCATGTTGATAATTTTTAGGGGCTTCCTGGTATACCTGACCCAAGGCTCTATTTTTGTATATCATATTTATCTGTTCATGTGAGATTGTTCCATGGCCCTGTGATGTAATTATTGATGACAAGACGGTAATGTGGGCTGCTTCTGGCTTTTGTCTTGCTTACATTGTACTTATTCTTGTTTCTCTATAGGTCAGAGAAAAGTATTCGACCTTCCCTTTGGGAGCTGCCTGTTTCGCAGTGATGTTTATGACAATGGAGCCTCATTTGTCTATGACAACTGCACAGTATGCACTTGCAAGGTAAGGGAGTTCTAGAGTCTGTGGCACTACCCAATGGGCTTAGATTACAGTAAAACTATAGGCAAATGTGATAGCAGTTTGCTTATCAGGAGGAACCATTGCTGGTGGCATCTGAAGAATATGCTCATACCCAAGGTTACAGAGAAGATCTGGAAGCCCGCCTAAGGATGCTCTACAATCAAATACAGAGGGCTGTGTTCTAGGGCTCTACCTGAGATGAATCCCGTAGCACACCTGGCAGTGAAAATAACTTTAATTGTATTCAAGAGAAGACAAAGGCCTGGTTTTACAGTTCTCTACAGAGATAAACCTGCTCAGTTTCAAAGCCCATGGAAACTCTAATGAGGTGATGCCTGAATTCCATGGTTTTCATGATCCTATGTTATATACACACAGCTATATATAAATGCATAGAAGCATCATCATCTCCATGCCTACAACATCACATCAACACTGAAATCTCACAGGCCACAGTTTTCTCATGGAAGCTGAAACTGAAACTTTGTTGAGACCTGTCACCTTCATGATTCTCCTGCTTGAGGGATAGCCCATTTGCCCACAGATGGGAGCTAATTATGCTATCATTTACATCATCTTGGGTTTTCAGGAAATCTAGGGCTTTGAGAGATAATCAAGCAGCGTGTCCCAGTCTTCCAGCAGAACTCGAAGGAATACTTTTCCTGAAATTGTCAGCGGCTTATCATAATATGGGCTCATAGACATTTTTGGGAAAGTTGATACTTGATGAGTCATGTATGTCTTAATTACTATTCTATTCCTGTGAAGAGGCACCACAAACAAGGTGACTCTTATAAAAGCATTTAATTTCACACTTCTTTAGTTTCAGAATGTTAGTCTGCTATCATCATGGAGGAAAGAAGATAGTTGAGAGCTAAACATTGTGAACTATAAGCAGCATAGAGAGGGAGGGGGGAAGGGAAGGAAATGGAGAGGGAGGGGTTGGAGGGAAGGAGAGATAGAGATGGAGAGAGAGAGAGAGAGAGAGAGAGAGAGAGAGAGAGAGAGAGAGAGAGAGAGAGAGAGAGAGCTTGGCAGAACCTTTTAAACCTCAAACCTTACCCCCAGTGATACACCTCCTCCAATACCACCACGGCCCCTAATACTTCTAATTTTTCTCAAACAGTTCATCAACTCAAAACTAAACACACAAATATATGAGTCTGGAGGGAGCATTTTTATTTAAACTACCACAGATGGGATTTGTTATATCAATACCCCCTTCTGTTTGTGTAGAGCTTCCCTCTCTAATAGACTCACTCACGGTTCTTTTTGATTTCTAAGGCAGGTCTGGGAAACCCAAACAACCTCTATTATGTAGAAAATGAAAGAAGGGCAGGAAGAATGGAATCTGTCATCCCATAATGATCTGGAATTTCTTGTCTCACCAAGGAAGTATGCTGGGGTCTTGAGCATGAAGTTAGAGGCCAGTAGAAGCAAGTCTGGGAGTGTGGCAAACCCACTCCTGCTATAGATATTAGTCAGGAAGCATATTTTGAAGTGGATGGAAAGCTTTTTGTATGACAGTAAAGCATGGTGCTAGGAGAGTTCGGCTTAGAGCCATTGTGGGTTATTAAAGGAGGACTGAGAAAGCTCTGTAGGAGAGGTGAACGTCATTTTTAATTTCTAGACTGCCTTGCCTTTGGGTCTCTAGGACTCAACAATGGTTTGTAAGAAGAAGTGCTCCCACCCTGGTGTCTGTAACAGTGATGAAGATGCCTGTTGTGAAGAATGTCTCCTACGGGTGCCCCCTGAAGATGTCAAAGTGTGCAAGTTCGGTAGCAAGATTTTCAGGGTATGTATGAAAGAAGTCATCACGATGTTATGAGCTTGTGGGAGCCATCAAAATGGCCATTAAAAAGCTCTGGACATAATTCAGATTATAATTTTGCATAATTCATACATTTAAAACCACACATGTATATTTAGTATATTAATTTACAAATGCATATATATATAATCAGAATATGGAAGATTCCAAATGTGTCAGTGTTATTGGTCTTTCTACATGTCATCAGCCAATGCCTGAAGCTCAGCTCAGCATGCCAAATGGCTGGTGTAGTTATGGTGCCCAAATGACTGAGAGCATACCATTTATTTGGGCATGCTAAGTATACCTTGTTAAGATCATGACCATGGCAAGATCCTGATGGATCTAAAACTTGGCGCTTTCAGCAAAATCTTATACATTTCATTTACAAAAAGGCTCAATTGGAAAGTGTTAAGATGAGGATGTTTACCATGGAAGTGACCAGTATATGTTCAAGAGTCTAACTCCAAGGTACTCAAAGGTTTGCTTACTGATCTTCCAACATCACCTGGCATGTGATCTATACTGTTTTATAGTGATCTTAAGTGGAAAGCTGTGTTGTAAGCATTTGGCTTCAGGAAGCAGGTGAAGGCTTTGTTCATTCTATCTCCTCTCTCCTATCAGCTATGGTTTCCTTAAAGATGAGGGAGACTTTGTACCAAAGATGTGCTTGATGATAGCCATGAGCACCTAGGCTCTTAATGCCATGTCAGAGTAGGAGTTCCGTCAGCGTCCCATTACTGACATGATTACAGAGAGGTCTGGGTTCTTATGGACCCTGCAAGAAAGAAGAAAATGCCTTACACCCATCAGGAGAGGGCGATGAAGCAAGTTTTCAGAGACACTCATGTAAAATACTCTTTATTCAAAGCTACCATTTGTACCCAGAGCACCAAGACAAAACAATAATGCTCCTCTCATTATAATGCTTTGAACAAAACACTTTCAAACCTCTTTCTAAAAAGATTTCTTTTAGCATCTGAAGTCTAGAGCACTTTACAGAGATTGTGAGCCCTGAAAATATTTGTCCATAAGTTCGATGCCTTTTACAGACAAATTCAGTTAGTTTTCTCTTACCTGAAAGGCAGCAGGGGGTTGGCAGCCCTTAACATATCTTCAAAAATTGAGAAAGGACAGGATGCACCAAAGATCTTGAATCTGTGTGCCCAGGAAGGAGCCTTCATCTTGTCTCTATATCTAACTCTGTTGTCTGATCGTTCAAACTTCAACACAGGTATGTATGTGTCCTGCCTGATGTGTTCTGACTGAGCTCTGACTGCACACTATAAATCTGACAAGGCCACTGCATTGGCCTTTCTCGCCAAGCAAGAGTCCAATCTATGTCTCAAAGTGCTATACTACATTTTGGGAGGAGAGTGTAAGCAAGAGTCATGTCTCTAGGGCTGGTCTGCCTGAGCTTTGTATGTTCATGGGTGCTCACCAGTTGTCTGCCTGGCCACTGAGAATTATTTGAATACCTTCCATTCTCTTCCTGACCTGGGTGGTTCAAGGGCAAGGCATAGCTGTCTAAGCATCTCAATTAACCGTGATGCCTTTTGTAGCAAGTATTTCAACTCCATTAATTGAAGGTTAGGATCTGCTCATGCATCATGTATAAAATTCAAATTTCCTTGTCTTCTGGGGTGAAAATTAAAACACCTGAGCACATGAGGGGCAAGATGTAGACATGACTTGCTACCCCCAGAAGAATGCTCTGTTTTTTGGGCCAAGATTTTCCTACCTTTAAAACAGTGTCTGAAACCTTCCCTAGCCATTGTGTTAGGTGGTCAGAGTCACCTGCCCTAGGCAGCTTAGTCATGCTCTCCTCAATGGAGAAACCTTAACCCACTTGCTCAGCTCTACCTGTCGTTCAATTCTCTGCTGTGTCCTGTAGGATGGAGAGATGTGGTCCTCAGTCAACTGCAGCATCTGTGCTTGTGTGAAGGGGAAGACAGAGTGTCGAAAGAAGCAGTGTGTTCCTGTCAGCAGCTGCCCACAGGTATGTAGGAAATTCGGCTTTATTTTTCTCTGTAACCTTGGGAAATGCGCGGCATATGCCATTTTCTGAAGACAACTGGGAATTCCCAAAGCTTACATATATACTGCAGGAGCTAAAGCCCGTTGTTCAGCTCCCTGATTCTTTCTTTCCATTCCTATTTGGAGTCTAGCCTTGTGTGACAAAACTCTTGTCTCCCTTGCTACTATCTTCCTGCTATTTATTGACATCTCTCAAACCTCTGTAAACACTTCTCCAGCTTCCTTGCCTAGACCTTGTTTTCTATTTTTGGGTTTTCAATTTAACATCATAACCACATTTTGCTTCTCCTTCCTTCTTTTTTTTTCTTCAAATCTCAGCCTTCCTCTCATAGCTATGGTAATATGATGTGGTTGTTTAATAGGAACGTCCCAAGGAGGATTTCCTTGCCTAGCAGAAGCCCCAACTCCTCTGCAGAAAATTCTGCTCTAGCCCTGCCTCCATTGTAGCCCCACATGGAAACAGCATCCTTATGGAAAGACCTCTTTTCAAAAACCCACAGCCCAGGCTTGAATAAAGCCACCATTATCTTCGGAAGCATGGGTTCCATTGAATTCACCTCAGCAACTTGAAACCTTTCAAGGCTTTGTACGTTTTGAGAAAATGTCAAACCTATTTAGTACCTTCCAGTGAATGAAGAAAACATATCCATATATTCAGAGCATGTCTTCTATTCTCTGTTATAGAAAGCTTTTAATTTTATTCACATCTGCTATTATTATAAACAAAAAGTTGCTGTTTTTACTTGAGTGCCAAATGAGGCACAAAAAAACAACAGCTGTTGCCGTTGCACAACTGAATTGGTGGGGAGGGGGGAGAAAAGGGAAAAAAAATCCCCTAATTAGTCTTGCTTTAAAAAGCCTCAGACATAAAACTGAAAACTTCCCATAAAAGAAAAAAAAAGTAGGTACAATAAGCAGACTTGAACTTGGGCTGCTTATAAATATTCATTGGGAAAAATGGAATCACATCATTTCTGCCAGTCCTCGGGGAACCCTCACTGCTAATGAACTCTCCCAGCACATGTTAGTAATAATGGGCTTCCTTATTCTACAAGACAAAACCGAGAAGTGGTGCCAACCTGGTGGCTGGAGTAACTCGCCTCAGCAGGCCACTGTGGGGTTTGCAGCTTAGCTTCTGCTCTACCACTTGTAGCTGGGTCGGTGGTTTCTGCTGCGAGGTCACAGCTCCTTATGTTGCCTGCTTCCCCCTAGTGATCTTACTGGGTGTGCTACACTCAGGCCAGGCATGTCAGTCCCTCCCAGGAAGGCCTCTGCCCAGCCCCCAGCCCTGTCCCCTCTGCCCTTGCTTCTCAGTGCCCTGACTTGGCTGGGCCCTCCAGGACCACCTTTCTGTTTCTAGGCATCTTTCCAACTTGGTTTCCCTCCTCACACTTCCCCTTCTCAGAGGCCAGCACAAGGTCTTTGGAAGATAGTTTAGCTCTACCATGAAATACCTTAAAAAGAAAAAACAGCAGCTTAGCAGTTTATTTCTCCTTCCCTACATTGATTAGGGAAATTTTTAAAAGAAAATTAGAAAAACTAGAAGGTCTCTGTGCAATCCACACACACTGTAACCTTTCCAGTTACACACTACCCCCCTTTTCAGAAGGAGCCTATGGTTGTAGTCACTATTTGCCCTCCTAGATAATTCCCAAAGCTCTGGGGGGAGGGGGACCCTCAGTACACTGTTTCTTAGATAGATACCATGAGTTTATATTGAAGCCATTTCTCTGGTCACAGAAATAACCTCACTCCCCTGAGACTGCTCCACTGAGGTAGGTGCTGAATAGACCCTTCTTCCAGACGAGGCTACAGATCATCCAGACAGCCCAGGCTCTCTGACTTCACAGTCTGTACTTTATTTTTTCCCTCACCTATTTACTAACAGGAGCAGTTTTACTGAACAAGGGAAATGGCTGTGTCTGGTGAGATATAGCTGCGGGGAATCTCCCAGTCTCCTTTGATTAGAAACATAGCTTTAACTCACACCATTCCAATGGGGCAACCTGCCTTGTCTGAGCCTCTGTGGAAATCATTCCATGGAGCTTGGCTGATCCTTGGTTTTGTCCTTGAGGAATTAAACGAGATCCCCTTTGGCATAAATTCTCAGCCTGTGGGTCAAGACCTCTTTGAAATGGGGGTGGGGTTGAATGACCCTTTCAGAGGGATTATATATCAGATACTATGCATATCAAATATTTACATTATGATTCATAACAGTAGCAAAATTACAGTTATGAAGTAGCAAGAAAAACTTTTATAGTTGGGGGTCACCACAACATGAAGAACTGTAATTAAGGGTTGTAGCGTCATCTATGGTATATAGAGTTTAGTATGTCATAGGAGGAGTAGTTGATGCAAGAAATGAATGAGACATGGCTTTAGTTCTTTGGTAGCAAAATGTCATGTGAAAAGCTAGTGTGATTATTTCTTTTGAAAATATTCAAACCTGCTCTGCAAACTGCTCACCAGTGGTGAGCAGAGACTGGGCTTTGGGTCTTTGTCCTGGGCTTGGGCCACATCTTAGTGCACTTTGCTTCCTTAGTTCTCTGTGGAAAGGGGGGTGAGGTCACATGTCCTTAGAGTGTCATTTTGAATTTCAAATGAGAGGAAGCAGGAGGCACGTACAGCAGTCTGTCCTGCAGACAGTTGAAAATGCATGTCTTGAAGAACTGTGGCTTAAAAAAAAAAATCTGTAGTAAAAGAACATGGCCTGCAGTGTCACATAAAAGGAAGTTAACTTTCTGTTTCTATCACGCTATGACACAAGTTTCTTCACCCCTGGAAGGGGAAATCCTCAGCTCAGAAAGAGTTCGCTCTTCTTGGTAACAAGGACTATCATATCATTAAGCCTTAAGGGATTGGCTCATTAGGTCCTCAGGAGCAACCCACTGTTAGGTCATGCAGGAAGTGTTGTTCCTGAAGTGTTCATCAGCTTCTGCTACATCTCTTTTTCCCTGTGATGAATCACTGAGTCAGAGATAAAGAAGGACCATTCTCTGGTACAGGTCTGGAGAATATGCGTTCTTCTTTAAAAAGTGAAAAGATATTTGACTAGGAAATGGCAGTGTATTTCGAAAGCAGAGAGAAAAAAAATGATTCAGTTCTACAGAGCTCACTGCTTTTTGCTTTGATTGTATAACAATGAGTTAGCATGCCTGGTACTGCAGGGGAGGAAGCTTCACTGAATCCGATCTGTGCTGTACCATGTCTGGAGCATGTGAGGGAGCACTTTAAGCTTGGGTTGCAGGATACCAGAGAGCTTTTCAGAGCAACAGCAGGAAGGAGGTCCTGATGGTATGGACAGAGTGTCAATGGTTTCCAGTTGTGTGTGTATGCACTTAGCTTGACTATCAATGAGAAAGCTGTGTCCAGCCTGTCTCCCTCTTCCTTCATGAGAAAAATCACACCATACTTTGAGGTATTCTGTTTCTAAGAGGACAAAACCAGAGAAACTTCTGAAGTGATTTTGCCTGGCCTGGACACGTGATGCATTTCACCACCATTCAGGCTGTCCAGTTCAAGTGCAATTTGGGGTGATTTCATTGGTTTATCTGGTGTTATACTTTGAAAAGAGATTTCTTCTCAGCAGACCATCTCTTAACATTAAATTTTTGGTTTCTTTTTTCCCTCCTGACCAGGGTAAAATTCTCAACAGAAAAGGATGCTGTCCTATTTGCACTGAAAGTAAGTTCATTCTCTGGGAAAATGTACTCATCATATTTGTTTAATGTTTTGTGATGATCAGGGAGACCTGGTGTAAATTTTCTATAGATTTAACTCTGTGAGTGTTAGATGGGCTCGTCCACGGTCCCACTGGTACCTGGTATCAGCTGCCATCCTCTCACAGAAGCTATATTGAAACCACCAGAATCTGCTATTAGGAGACCTCAGGAAGATACATGGATAGATAGAGTTTTAAAGAAGAACATCAGATAACTTAATGTGCATTTGAAACTGCTAATAGCATTTTCAGTCCTTGGGGCTAAGATAATGATGCTCAGTATAGCCATCCATCCATAATCTCTAGGGCGTTTACTTCTTCTTACACCATCAAAGAACTGCACTTCTTCCTCCCTCTCCCAACTCCTCATCCTTCCTCCTGGGCACATTTGATATTGTTGATGGCAATGAGCTTGCATCCTGATACTTTTAAACGAGTTCCTGGAGGTTCTATGAAATTGTTGTGACATTTGAGAGCTATCTGAGGCTGCCTTATTAATCTCAGGGACAGAGCTTTGTGCTGGCTTCACAGCAGCCCCGTATGGGGACTTGTGCCTACATCCATTAGGAAATCACCATGTCAGTCCCAAAGTTTACTTGACTTTGAGACAGCTTAATGTAGCATGCTATTGAAAGAATGGTGTTAGAAATACATTGTCAAGTTATTTCTGATACAAGGTGGTAGTATTAGCTGAGCCAGGAAATTAATTAAAAACTTTTTATGAGCCAGTTAGGATTAGAGTAGTGGACTTTTCTGGCATTTGGCAGCAGCTTTTTATGGGAACAGGTTTGTTTTTTTCATTTATCTGAAATCAAAGTTTATATTGCTCCAAGAAACCCTAGTTTTCTCCTCTTTGATTGTTTGATAACAAATATATAAATATATGTCATTTTATATCTATACAAAACTACATATGGAAAACTGTTATATGTTAATGTATTATATAAATACATAATTATTCTTGCCTAATATATATTATTACTTTTAAAGGTAGTCATGAAACTTTACAATGGATGAAACTGCTCATTGAATTAGCAAAAAATAAGTTATAGATTTAATAAAATAACCTTCCTTTGAAGATAATGAAGTCATAAACCAGCTCAAGGGAGGCCAGTCATGCATGACAGCAGATTCAGAAATTAATGCAGAAAGAAGCAGCAGTTATGATCAATCAGTCAGTGATTCAAAAGCACCTACTTGAATTATTCCCCTTAATTGTCTCCCAGAGACTCTCTCTTTATGGCTGGATCCGAGGCTACCTTCAACCTCATTCCCTTCTCTGTGCGCAGTCTCCACTGTGTACTGAGAACTTTTCAGCCACACCAGTGGACATGTTTGCATTTCTCTATAGAGTGTAGATAATGAAGCAGAGAGAGACTAGATGAAGTATGGACAGACCTCCCAGGAACTTCTGATATTTTGCAGTACACCTCTTTTTTCACTTGCATGGCACAGATGTATTATATCTTCTGATTCTCTGGCTATCAGCCTCATAAGAATATGGGCTTTGTGCAGAAACTACCTAAATCTTTAATTGCTCAAATGCTTAAGAGTCAAAATGGCGATTAGTGACATATTTACTAGATTGCATTAGTTTCTCTATTACGAGAGCAGCCTAGTGTAAGCTTAATGTAGATTTAATTCTATAGGTGTGAGATGCGCTTGTCCACCTTCATGCAGACATAAAGCTGGATTTTATTGGTTTGTCTATTACAAGCTAGATTTTCCTTATCTAGAAGTATGATGACTTATAAAAAAGTAAAAGAGAAAGTAGAAGACAAAGGAGGACAGCAGTTCTCAATCAGCCATATCAAGTGCTGTGTTGTATGAAACGTATGAGTGATCCATCCCTTCCATCACTCAGGGAGACAACCAGAGAAAGCCACCCAGCTGGAGGGGCACTGGGAGGCCATGGGCTGCACCTGCACCTGCAGGTCAGAGCTGGAAGCGTGCAGGCATGCGGTTCTCGGCACAAGTCTGAATGATATCATCAGATGGCTATTTCTCAATCTCCCCTGGTGTTCTTTCCATCTGTTTGCCCTCGCTTGCTCTCCAGCTGATCTTCCTTCTCTGCTGTAAAACACATTCTCCTTGGCAAGCCTCGTTTGTTCAGATTCAGTTCAGAGATGGGATAGCTTCCAATTTTTTAAAGCAATGCCCAGCTTTCCATAGTGCATCCAGGTAGACTTCTCCTGGTGTCCCTTAGCCACAGCCTAGAGACCTCCTACTGTGAAATTCCTTTGTTATTATATCTGAGATCTGGAATAAACCTTTGGGCTCATTCTTTCCTCTGCTTATTAGTTATAAAACGTCTTCTGGCATACAGGTTTCTAGAGGGAGAAACCAAGCCCAAAACTTTAAACAAAGGCTGGTGTTTTCTAAAACTAGCAGATTCCAGGGTTTTCAACCTTTGTTTTATTGACAATCTACCCCAGCTTGCTTTGTTTTAGCAATGCCCTGTGTATTGCAAAATATTTAGCAACAACCCTTCCCTCAAAGTGACAACCGATAATGTCCATAGACATTGCCAAGTGTCTCCTCGAGATCAACTAGTGATACTCCAAACAGGGACAGCCACACATATGAATGCAGAGACAAACAGCCAAGGGACAAACACTGATGGCTTACTTACTGTCAGTACCTGCTGATTCAGCATAATAGGAGGGGACAATGATGCTGCCCTTCTGCTAGCCTACAACCAAAAGGCCTTGAGGTTTATTGAACATGATTTTATATTTCTATTCTCTGGGTTTACATATAGTTATAAAGACATATCCTGGTGGCTTAAAAGTTGCTGTCATTGCTTAGAAGCGGGAAATAAAGTGCAGGCTACATTTAACAGTGTGACTAAGTTTACTTCTGCTTTCACTGCATATGATCACACTAATGCTTTGAATTATTCAACATCTATATATGTACATGTTTTATATACTTTGTAAGGAGGCAAGTCTATATACTTACATAAATACATATAAACACACATAAGTGAAATTGATGTGGCTCTCAAATCCTTGCCGATGCTTTTTGATTGTAAATGCAAAGTGAATGATGGGTCACTGATGCTCACTAAAATCCTGTGTAACTCCTTTCTGCCTGGGTTTGTCTTAGTTGAGTTTGGCATCTTTTTCCTTCACTAGAGGAAACAAAATAAATTGCTTGCAGTTTATTTTTTGCATGTGCCAGAGAGTTGCAAGTTGATTGCTGGGTAGGAAGCAGTCACA
Organism: Mus caroli; assembly: GCF_978045245.1. NCBI lineage: Eukaryota > Metazoa > Chordata > Mammalia > Rodentia > Muridae > Mus > Mus caroli. Next base: position 20,398,941 of record NW_028227266.1, read on the forward strand.
ACGGTAAGAAACCACTGTGCTCTTCATATCAGAGCAACAGGTAAGGTGGATCTAAGGGTGTAATGGTGATTTTATTAACATGGGGAGTCCTCTTAGAGTCAGGCCCAAGGAAACTTTAAGAAGCATAGCTGCTTCTTAATAACTTGAGACATACCATTTTCCTTTCCAACAGAAAGAATTGAATTGGGTTTGGATGATTTACTTAAAGTAAAATATTTGAAGTGAGCTAAACAAACTTCATAAAACTTTTGGCAAAAGTGCTCTCTTGCCAAGGTATGAGGCCGTAGCTGGAAGGCAGTCTCTCTCTCTCTCTGCTTGGCTGGGTGTCATGTGACTGTGAGTTAGGTGCCAGGAAGTGTCAGAACTCAGGAGGACTACTTGGAGATTACTGTAGCATTTGGTTTATGTGAAATGCTCTTTTATAGTGTACTGGCAAATCATGGGTGGAATCTTGACCTCACCAACCCGCAGAGACCAGAATCAGATAAATTCTATGCTGGCTGCGGAGCTCTTTTCAAACTTGGAAGTAATACTTCAGTGTCAAAGTTTGCACTGATAAGTAGAGTGTGGGGGTGAGGTGGGATGGAGGCGTCAGGGCGGGGGGACTGAGAGATGGGTTGTGAAAGAAGTTAATCTCTTAACCAAGTCAGAGGCATCCAAACCCTTTAGGACAGTGTTTACCCACACCCCAGGTCTCACAGGTAACTTAAACCCTTTGTGTAGCCCCTTTATATAGCTCGTGCTCGCAGAGACACTGCCCAAACCCAAAATGCAAGCTTGTAGTTTTGAAACCCTGAAGCTGGTAGTGTCTACTGAGCACATATGTAGTCATGACTGAAATAACTTCCGCCACACACACATCCCATAAGTCACAGAAAACCCTGAGTTTCAGCAGGAGGTACACAGTCACCAGGTGACTCTTTTATGTCACCCTAAGTGGTTAGAGTCTAGCTGTATTTAGGACAGTGGGTCTGCACCAGCTTATCGTGAGCCCTGGGCCTGTTACCTGTACTCATGACAGCTAGCTGCAGAATTTGCCCCAGCTAGTTTTGTTGGCAAGTCTTTCTATTCTAAGCCCACTAGGATGCCTGATACTTTTTAATATGTGTAAATAAACAAAGCGAGTGTGTGGAGACAATAAAGGACAATAATTTAACTTTCTGAATAGTCAGGGGCACAAAGCACAATGGAAAAAAAATGACTGTGGAGCCAACCTATGAAAATTCTTCACCGAGAGAGCCTCTACAGATCAGCAATTCCGTGTTTAAAAAGGGCTTCTGGCCTCTGAAACTTAAGTTCTCTCAGCACTAGGAGTTTGTCCTTACCTCAGACAAGCAAGGGAATTTGACACTAGGCTCAGGAAACTTATGCAATAAAAATCTGTGGTGTTGATTTTAGCCCTGCCAGGGAGGTGTTAAGCTTAGTAGCCACTGAACTTTCTGCTAGTGCCTGTGGATCTGGCTCTGACACTTTCTGAACCTTGGCTGGCAGGCTGGTTGAAAGAGAAGCCCCACATGCCAACAGTGGGCCAGTAGAGAGCCCACACAGGAACAGCTGTAGGGAAATGAGTCCTTTGCTTTGCTGTGCTTTCTGTTCTAAGAGGTGCTATCATTTTACCTTGGTCTAGAGTGGAGGAGTGAGACTGAAGCTATTCTTTAAGAACTAGATCATCTTTAACCTCCATCTCTTGTTAAGTTCTTCAGGGTGAGCTGCATTGTATTACTTCTTGAGAGCAAACACAGTGTAGAAGCAGACAAGGCTGGCATAGTGCTTCTGGGTCTAAGGGTGAGTACTTGACAAGTACTCAGTAACTTAGTAGTTCATTAGTTAGTTAGCCATGATAACCACCATCATTAATGTCATCAACATAACTAGCCAACAGGACCAGCGATAGCAACAGCAGTAGACAACCTTTATTTATCATCATCTGCTATATATCCAAACTCTGTCATGGTTGTCCCATTTGATTTCATGTGAATCTCACAGCTATCTTTTGGCCAAGTAATGTCATTAGCTATAGTTTACAGCCAGGGAACTGAGATTGGTTTGGAGGTTGGAGATGGAGCCTGAGTTTCCTCTGTGCTGCCTGGCTGGCTCCAAAGACTGGGCTGTATGTAGTCTTTGTTCTTGGTTTCCTTGTCATTTAAAGTTTGATAAATAGTTGCAGCTAAGAAGGGGAAGGGAAGGTTTGAGGATTTTATAGTCCCTGGGAGTTATAGATTAGAAAAGAAATCATAAGAATGCCCTCCAGTGTAATAGCTTTCTCTCTTTTATCACTACCCTGGGATGACAGGATATCCCAGGCCCAGGCTCTCTTCTATCTTATAGTTGCTCCCCTATCTGCTTAAGGCAGAGTGGAGGTGGTTGTACCCTAAGCTTATCTTTTCATGTGTCCTCATATTTCCAGTCCCTCTACTCCATCATGGCAACTCAGAGGGGGATGTTTATATAGCCAAGTGAAAGTCTTGTTAAATCTTTTTAAATTAGGTATTTATTTCATTTACATTTCCAATGCCTTCCCAAAAGTCCCCCACCCACTCCCCCACCCACCCACTCCCACTTCTTGACCCTGGTGTTCCCCTGTACTGAGGCAGATAAAGTTTGCATGACCAATGGGCCTCTCTTTCCACTGATGGCCGACTAGGCCATCTTCTGATACATATGCAGCTAGAGACACGAGCTCCGGGGGGTACTGGGTAGTTCATAATGTTGTTCCACCTATAGGGTTGCAGATCCCTTTAGCTCCTTGGTTACTTTCTCTAGCTCCTCCATTGGGGGCCCTGTGATCCATCCAATAGCTGACTGTGAGCATCCACTTCTGTGTTTGCTAGGTCCTCGCATAGTCTCACAAGAGACAGCTATATCTGGGTCCTTTCAGCTAAATCTTGCTAGTGTATGCAATGGTATTGGCATTTGGAGGCTGATTATGGGATGGATCCCCAGATATGGCAGTCTCTAGATGGTCCACCCTTTTGTCTCAGCTCCAAACTGTGTCTCTGTAACTCCTTCCATGGATGTTTTGTTCCCAATTCTAAGAAGGGGCAAAGTGTCCACACTTTGGTCTTCGTTCTTCTTGAGTTTCATGTGTTTAGCAAATTGTATCTTATATCTTGGGTATTCTAAGTTTCTGGACTAATATCCACTTATCAGTGAGTACATATTGTGAGTTCTTTTGTGATTGGGTTACCTCACTCAGGATGATGCCCTCCAGGTCCATCCATTTGCCTAGGAATTTCATAAATTCATTCTTTTTAATAGCTGAGTAGTACTCCATTGTGTAAATGTACAACATTTTCTGTATCCATTCCTCTGTTGAGGGGCATCTGGGTTCTTTCCAGCTTCTGGCTATTATAAATAAGGCTGCTATGAACATAGTGGAGCATGTGTCCTTCTTACCGTCTGGAACATCTTCTGGATATATGCCCAGGAGAGGTATTGCGGGATCCTCCAGTAGTACTATGTCCAATTTTCTGAGGAACCGCCAGACTGATTTCAGGAGTGGTTGTATTAAGCTTGCAATCCCACCAACAATGGAGGAGTGTTCCTCTTTCTCCACATCCTTGCCAGCATCTGCTGTCACCTGAGTTTTTGCTAAATTTTTTTATACTAAGTAAACATGTGTATGTACATATATATGCATAAATATTCTACACCATTTTAAACTTGAAAGAACTCTGTATAACTTATAGTAAGGGTGGAAAGAGCAATGTTGCTTTCAAAGTTGCAGTTTAATTCATTTTTTTTTTTGTTTAGTGCCAGAAAATTGTGTGCATCTGTAGACTTTCCCTCTGGGTTCTTCCTTTCCAGTCCTCAATCGGGGAAACTGAGGCTCACAAGAAATACCCAGTAAGAGAGCTGGTATCAAACCTACACACCTTTCAAACCTCCTAATGTAGTACTTACACTATCTACAACCCTCCTTCAGATTTCATTTGGAAAGATACATGAAGATTATGATGAAGATGAAGATGATGATTCTGAGATACAGCATTATTAAATCATTGCATTAAAAGTACATCCTTATCTACATATAAATGGATGTTTTTCTATGGAGGCACATGTAAATTAATTTCACATTTGACATGACGTGCCCACACTGCCACCCTGAATCTTTAAAGGAATGCAAGTATCCAGTTGTGGCTGAATATACTTGAGACCTAGTACCCCCAAAATTACAGCTAAAGATCAAGACAAGTGAATAAGCTAAGCTCCAGATGGCACCTGAAAAACATGCTTCATGGAGCTCTCTGTGTGCTGAGCCCAGCTGAGGCAGGTTTGCACCTCTCTGAGGTCACATCTCCTACGAGTGAGATAAGACTAGAGAGGCTCAGCCTCCTGCTGGTGCCATTGCCCATGCTGCAGAGGAGCGGGGCTTATAGCACATACTGTCTACACATTTTGCTATTTAATTCTCAGGATGTGGAAGCTACCATCAGCTCCATCAATGAAAGGATATGAAGGCCAGAGAAGATAAACAGAGAGAAGTCAGCTCATACTGTAATCTGCTAGAACTTAGAACCCAAACTTTAAGCATAACTAACCCTGTGTTCTCTTTTGACGGTATGGTGATTCATGTTTTTGGAGGTATGCCTCTAAATACATGAGATTTACCAGTTTTCTTCTTTCACACATGACAAAGAATTCTGTTTGCAAGCTGTTGTGTCCATTCACCTTCAGAAACACTGTGTTTGGAAAGTTACCTTTTGTGTTATTTTATATCAGCTCTCATCTTTACAGATATCTGCCGAAATGGCTCACTGTATGCACAGTGTTTCTTGCTGGTATGCAGTTCATATTATTCATGCCCTTCCCCCCAGCCACCATCCCATCCTCTTCTGGGCTAGAGCATATCTTTACACACTGGATCTGTCCTTTTGACATCTTGCCTCCTCTTGTGCACACCCACAATCACCTCGACACTCTACCTGTAGGTTCTATCTCATTCTCGTGTCAGTATTATCCAAATTTTGATTAAAAAATAGTATTTTTATTAATTATTTGATAATTCCATGCAATCTATTTTGAACATATTCTTTCCCCAACTCCTCCCATTATAATCCTTTACACTCCTACCCCTTCCTACCAAAGTTTGACTTTCAACTTTTTCTCTTCCCCCCTCCCTCCCTCCCTTTCTCCCTCCCTCCCTCCCTCCCTCCCTCCCTTCCTCCCTCCTTTCCTTCTTTTCTTCCTTTTTTTCTCTCTTTCTTTGTGCTTCTTCCCCACTGAGTACAGTTTGTGTTACCCACCTGGTCTCAGCTGGTTTAGAGAGAAGGGGCTTCCCTGAGTAAGATGGACATTTCACTAAAGAAAACTAACCCTTCTTTTCCCAGCAGCTATCAGCTGCCCATGGCTCTTCACCTAGTGGTGATACTCCAGGCCTACTTCAGCACTTCATGATGGGATAGTATCTGGCTTGAGCTTGTTTGCGGCAGCTTGGGCTTGCAGTCACAACTACTATAACTTAGTATGTGTAACTTCCTGTTGAATCTGGAAAACACTGTTTCTATCTATGGCCCTGCCTCTTACAGTCTTTACCACCACTCTTCCACATAGCTCCTAGAGTCTTCATGTGGAAAAGTGTGATATGTTTGTCCTAGTCCAGAGTGAGGACTCTAGTTTTTTATTCTCTGCACATTGACCAGTCGTGGGTCTCTGTGTCCATTCCCATCTGCTTCAAGGGGAACCTTCTCTTATGACGGTTGGGAGATGGTCTGATCTATGGATATCGGATGACATTAAGAATTATTTCAATATTAAGTCCATTTAGTGGAATAAAAGTATTGGATTCTCCCCTCTGGCCTATGACCTGTAGAGTCACAGTTTTTTGCCTCCTTAAGCAACGATGGGTTCTAGCTCATGAAACAAGCCTTGCGTCTAATAGAGAAAGTGATTGGTTACCTCCACAATGTCTGTGCTGGTATAGTAACTGTGGGCATATCTTGTCAGGCTAGTTGCTATTGTAGTTTACAGAGTTCATAGATGGGTGAGATGGATGATTATACTTCTCATTTGATAGTATGTGGTACTTTACAGCACCGTGAAAGTTAGTCACTGGGGATAAAATTCCAGCTGGGCTTCTCCATGTTCTGTGAGTGAAATAGCGGACCTTAGTATTTATCCTTCCCAGGGAGTAATTCTTGTAAGTACTGCACTTGAATTGAATTCACAGTTGCTACCTTTGGTTCCCTAGATTATCTGAGTTAGGAGTTGGTTGCAGGGGCTTGTGGCTGTTTCCAAGCACTGTTGATTGACTGAATTCTGGCCTCCACATTCGCCCAGCTGTGCAGGTTTGGAGACTCAAGGCTGTTTCTCATATTTCTGGCATTTCTCTCCCCTGTTGCTAATCAGTCATCAACTCTAGTTGATTGCCTCTTTATGCTGTTTTCCTAATAAATAATTTCCTTTTTATTCCCACGGTGGTTGTACCCTCATCCTGTTGTTTTCTACTAACCCCCATCCCTGTCCCTTCAGTTCTTTATCTACACCACTTCAGAACCCAAATGCATCCATCATGAAAACTAGACCACCTTCCTTCATAGCTGAGCTTCCCAAGGTTTGTGTTGTAAACCCCCTGGCATTGAGGAATAGTCCTGAGTAACACCTCCAATGCAGACTCTCTAACTTCATATGTTCAGTTCACACTGAGTGAAACAGCCACAAGACATGTTTCCTCACTGCCAAACTCAGTGGGCACTGCACGCTTACAGGAGGATGGGCAAGTACAGAGCATCCCCAACTGGTCTTGCAGAGCTTTTAACGTTTTACTCATTGTGATGATCCAACAGGCAGGATTAATGTTTTGTAGGAAAGACATTAAGAAATGTTGATTCTTTGTCATATATTTAAACTTTCCAGACTGGCAATGAATTGCAGGCCAATTTATTTACACAGTATGAGTGTCTCATGTTCCCTGAAGCAAGTCCTTGCTCCAGACAGATCTGTCTCCCACTCTTCTGGTACAAGCTGCTTCCTTCCTTTGTTTGTCTTTTATTGGCATTCTTCCTGTAGCCTAGAAGTCTAGCTCCACTCTGGAGTCCCTAATCTACATTTTCTGTCTTTTATGGAGGGACTCAATTCATTATACTCTCACCAGCTATGTACTTCATATCCTCTTATAGTTTTGCTCACCATCAGAAAAGTGATGCTCACTATAATGTGAGCAGCTCTGTTCTTGGCATCTTTCAGTGAATCGGTACTGCAGTAGCTTTAGGTAAACAAACCTATGTTACATAAGGAGTTTGTGTCTGCTGTGTTAGCCACTAAGTGGCAAGGTAAGATGGGGTTTCAAATACAGAACTCTCTCCAAAGGTCCTTAACATTTTAAGTCTAGACAATAAGTTAATTTAGAGATGTGATATTTATCTCCTCAGTCCAGATGCACAGCTCCACTATAAAAAGAACTATGTAAAGAGAGAAGATAATGTTAGGTCAACTTGTGAGTAGCAGGAATAGTAAGTATTTCTACAACAAGCTTAGTCTTTAGACCCAGCACTTGGGAGGCAGATCTCTTTAAGTTCAAGGCCACCCTCATCTATAGAGTGAGTTCCAGGACAGCCCGAGACCCTGTCTCAAAAGGAAACAGACAACAAAAACTGTTGAAGGTGCAGAACATTTTTTGTTGTTGTTTGGTCACTTATCTTCATCTGTTATTCATGGGGACAGTGAGTGACCTTAGTTATATTGCAGACTTTCCTAAGTATATGGCATGAAATAAACAATTACTTAGTGAAAACGCAAAAAAGCAAGGGAAGAAGAAAGAAGGAAAGAAAGAAAGAAAGGAAGAAAGAAAGAAAGAAAGAAAGAAAGAAAGGAAAGAAGGAAGAAAGGAAGAAAGGAAGAAAGGAAGGGAGGAAGAAAGGAGGGAGGGAGGGAGGAAGAAAGGAAGGAGGGAGGGAGGGAGGGAGGGAAATATTTTGAGTTTTTTACATTCTGGAAAACAGAGATAAACTGCTGAAACTGACCTTAAATTTTAGACCTTGAAGTTGGGGATATGAAATAGGAACACATTAAATAAGAGGACCATGTGCTGGATTTTGTAACTGACTTTAAGTAGATTTTTTTTTCCAAGATAGATAGGGTTTCTCTGTATAGCCTTGAGTGTCCTGGAACTCACTCTGTAGATCAGGCTGGCCTTGAACTCAGAAATCTGCCTGCCTCTGCCTCCCAAGTGCTGGGATTAAAGGCATACGCCACCACTGCCCCGCTTAAATATATATTCCTAATTGATTATCAGGCTTGAGCCATTGATCAGTCTTAAGAGCCTCTATATCCCAGGATTGCAGGAAATAATAGAAAAGAACCTGCCAACTTCTGCAGGGTCAGACCATGCTCCCCCCGCTCCTGCCGACCTGCCAGACCACAAGCATTTACAAGATGCCAATACAGTAATTTCAGAGCCAATTGATAATGATAAAAACTTTATCCCAATAATCTAACCTTCTAATACCACAACTACTTGTGGCTGGTAATGCTGTGCGGATTGACATCTGAAGCCATCTTCCTTCTGCTTCTCTCTGAGAAACTCCCTGTTTCTGCAACTCTTAGCTCCACCTCCCTTTTCCCTGTCCAATCACAGGCCTCTCCGTGCCCTATTGTAATTGGACAGGGAAAATCCTGCAACATCCTAGAGGCTGTTTTCCTAGGAAAAATGTTGACACATTTTTTTCCCATTAAGAGTCTCGAAACACCCCCCCCCCAAAAAAAAAAAAAGAGTCATCAGTAACATCTTTGAGATGCTGCAGTGTATATGCTCTAAGTAGAGACATAAGTGGGGGAAGGTTCTGGCCTTGGACAGAAGATTCTAGATTCTGTCTGTAGTGCTATTGGCTGAGAGACCATGGGCCAAGACACCTTCTACAAACTCACTACTAATAAATTAATGTAATAATACAAGTTGTATAGAGACATGGTAAGGAAGAAAAGAGACATAAAAATACAGAACACCTCTGACATGACACTTGATATAAGCAGCTTGGATTAGGTGCTTTGGATGGTGCTAAGTTATTAGTTTCCAGTGGATGCTATAGCAAAATTCCACAAAAATCATAGCTTAACATCACTAATTATCTTGCACACTCTAGAGTTCAAAGTCAGGAATAGGTTTCACTGGGCTCAAATCAAGGCACTAACAAGGCTGTGTTCCTTGTACAGTCTCAGGCAGAGAGTCATTTTATTGCCTTTCGCAGATTCTAAAGTACCTGCATCATTTGGCCCTTGGCGGCTTCTTCCTCCATCTTCAAAGTCATGGCTGGTTCCATTCTTCTCATGCAAATGTAGGATGCCAAGTCCCTGCCTTCCTGGTCAATGAAGAGAATTGCAAATTGCGTTGTTTTTTTTTTTGTTGTTGTTATCCAATATCACATGCACTGGTTTTGGGCATTGGGGGCTGGTGTTCTTTGAGGAAGCATGATTGGCCTGTCACACTTGGTCAATGTAGGGATAGAATTAAGCTCTCTTATTCTATGTCCGTGATTCTGAGTCAGTTTCGTGGTTCTGAAAATGCTTCTCAATGGGGTACATGTCCATTCAGCTGAAGAAATTAGTTTCTCAAAGGGAGAGGAGTTGCTGTCCACCCCTGAGCACTAGACCAACAAACTGGGATCCCTGGGTGATTTTCTCAGCACCAACTATAATTCCCCTTTCTGTTCTCCCTAATAGTGCATTTGTTCTTAATGTATTCATAAATAACTTGTTTAAGGAATTAAACAAGCTCCACTGGCTACCTGCCATGTGTTGTCACTAGTATTTATTTAAGTAAACTCAGTGTAGGCAAATTCTTGTAGCCAAATATATTGTTTAATTAGCCCATTTTCAACAAATGTTTGTTGATACTTGATAAGTAGTATGCCTTACATTGCTTCAATACAAGTAATGTATATACAGGTATGCATTTAGAGGCTCAGTGTGGCAGTGGGCTTTCTGGTCACTGAGAGGTAAACATGAAATGCATATGTAAGGAGTTCAAGGCCAGACTCAGGCACTATGAATACATTATAACCATCAGGTGGGTAAAAAATGAATAAGCATTGTCAGGGAGATGGATCAGTTGATACCCTATAACCTTGAGAACCTAATTTGGATTTGCAGAGCATGAGTCAAAACCTGTCCTCGTGTCCAAGCACTGGGGACACGGAGATAGAACAGGGATTGTGGCCAGCCAGTCAGCCTACTCTGGGTTCAAATAGAGACTCTGTATGGTAAAGATCAGTTTTGCTCTTTAAATTTAGTAGAAAGAATTGACAGTGGCTGAGGTGGTCATGGGGGATGTTGCTGGGAGAGATGGAATTAAAGCCATAGAGCTAAGACATGTGTATATGTATGTGTGTATTATGTATGTATGTATGCATGTGTACATTTGCATTTGTCTAAGGATATGAGTGTACACAGGTTCCTGTGTGCATGTACACAAGCAGGCATGCACATGTGTGTGAACTGTGAGGTCTTTGGTAGAACAGGATGAGTCCAGGGGCAGGTGGGAGGCATTAGGCTATACTAGATAGGTCTAGAATGGTAGCTGTGGCTTGGTATCTGAAATCAGTTTAGATTTGTTCTTTGAAGTTAGGAAGAACATTGGTGAGTATGTGAAGTGATGGACATATGGGAAAACAAATTACCACAATACAAAATTTCTATGTAACTTAAAAAAAAAATGGGGCTTTTTCTTTCTAATGCAGACCAGTTGCTGTCTCTGATGGGTTACACACTGGCAGGAACAGAGAGACTACCTTGTTCTATGTGCCACCCCTTCGAGTAAAGTTAGAGGAAATGTGAATGCTTACAGGTATCCAGCTGCCACCTGGTGGAGCATCTGTTGCCTCCCCAAAGTCTCGCAGGCTAACAGCTGTCACCGACACCTTGTGCAAAGCCAGAGCTCCTGAATGTAGAAGACACTCAGGGCCTGCTTTTTAACCAGACTATCAGTGTCAGAAGCCACCTCAGTGAATAGCAGCTGGCTCGTGTCTCAGGCAGTATTTCTAATCCCAGCCTTTCCTGCTTTTTACCTAAGACTTGGCATCAAACGACTCTCACCCTGCTAAGGTCCCAAAAGCTCAGCATGACTCAGTGACCCAGAGTCCCAAAGGACCTGTTTCCCTTAAGTTTGTGCTGAGAAAGGTTTAAATCCATGTTTATGTGTGTTGTGCCCTGTGGTTAGGACGCCACTCCAGAAAGGTGTTGATCCATGTAGTGACTGGAGAGGCCTCCCTCTCTGGAGCAGTAATGGACTGAGACTGAAAATCCTCTTCTGGATTTTCAAAGGAAAACATAACTTGAATGACTGGGGAAATCTTATGACATGTTAAGTGAAATATAGGAAGTAAAATTTCATGTTCAGGATTGTCTTAACTCTGTTAAAAAACACACACACACACAACCACCATGAACTGTAGACCAGGCATATTTCTTGGAGGCAGAAATATAAAGGGACTTTTGCTTCTTTCTCTCACTTTTCCTGTTTTGTTTTGTTGTTTGGGGGAAAGGGCTACTCAAGTCCACACAGTTTTTCTCAGTTTTGTCTCTGTGGTTTGGGATTCTACAGTTCTTATTTTGTCTTTGACAGATGGTTTGAGAATGATCACTGCTCTCAAAGAAAAGGCATTTCATTAAAATAGGTGTACCTGAGGCAAAATTTAAAAATCTGAGGCAGTTAAGAGACAAGCATTGGAACCGAGTGTTGAGAAGCAGTGACCTTAGTAAGTGTGTGATGGTAATGTGATGTGTGCAAATGGAGGAATCTTAGATTTTTAAAGCCAACATTCCTTCCTGAAAGTACATAAGAAATGAAAGTGTAAATAATATTGTCATAAAAAAGAAATTACCACATGTAGTCCTATTGCCTAAGCAAAAACAAAAATCAAAAACCAAAAAAAAAAAAAAAAATGAAAAAGGCCAAAATTCTAATATTTGAATTTTTCAACTTCTGATCTATTTTTCTCTAGACATATGCATTTATTTGCACTTATTGAAAAGAAAAACAAAAGAAAAACTGAGATCCAAAGACTTGACTTAAAGATTGGCCCACAATGTGCCATGGAGGGAAACTGATAAATCCTTCTCTGCGTCTTCAAGGCGCATCCAAACATGTTGTTTCTACGGTTCCCTCTTCATCGCTCTAACCACCAGGCCAAGCTCTCCAGAACGGTGTGACCAGACATCTGGAAAGCTTGGATGGCTGTGCGTTTCATTGGCTCTCCTGAAAATAGCTGGGAGGTTCCACTGCTCACTTTGGTTCCCAGAGTATTATCTGGACGCCTTCTTTCCCAGGCAGGCAGGTTTCTGTCACGCTGACAGTCTTGTTCTCGGCACTCTACAGCACACATGTTCTCTGGCTCCTTTGGGATCTGGCATGGAGACCTTTGGGTGCCAGAAACAGGGGCCAAAGTTTCACAATGACTTCAGCCCATGATGTCCATGTCCCCACGTGTAACACATCACTCTCAAGCCCTCTCAGAGTCCTGAAATTTTGTTGGCTGCTTCTATATTGCAGTCACACAGAAAAAAAGCATACCAACTTCCAAACTCTTCTCTCCCACAAATTAAAGACTTTTGAAAAATATCTCTCCTGACAGCCCTGTTCACACACAATTTCCACTTTCTGGGTCTCTTCTGGATAGCCTTCATTGCTTCTCATGCAGCCAAGAGCAAACTCAAGCTTCCTGAGGCCAGATTAGGGCAGTTCAGTTTCTGTTACGTCTTTCAGGATTTGCTTTGTCAAATAATTGGTTTTATCTATGAGTGCCCACACTTTATTATTAAAGGCAGAAGAAAACAGAAACAAAACAAAACTAGAAAAACATATGGAAGAAAAAAGGCTTATTTGTGGCTCCATCAAGAAGTTAAGATTGTTTGGTGTGTGTGTGTGTGTGTGTGTGTATGTGTGTGTGTGTAAGAGTGTGTAAGATAGCTCTGATTACCCTACAAACAAAGAACAAATCCAGGTTGCTGGTTTTCACTCACCATGACAAAAACATTTCCTTAATCATAAGTACCATACACAAACGTTTTCAATGATTAGATGAAAATCTCTGTTTAGGCATCTATTGGGATGTTCTTAACTGTTTGATGTTCAGAAAGAATCTGTCATTTTTCTGATGACTCATCCATTGTTAGTAGGCATGTGTACTGGCCATTTTTGTGTCAACTTGACACAGCTGGAGTTATCACAGAGAAAGGAGCTTCAGTTGAGAAAATGCCTCCATGAGATCCAACTGTAAGGCATTTTCTCAATTAGTGATCAAGGGGGAAAGGCCCCTTGTGGGTGGGACCATCCCTGGGCTGGTAGTCTTGGGTTCTATAAGAGAGTAGGCTGAGCAAGCCAGGGGAGGCAAGCCAGTAAAGAACATCCCTCCATGGCCTCTGCATCAGCTCCTGCTCCCTGACCTGTTTGAGTTCCAGTCCTGACTTCCTTTGGTGATGAACAGCAGCATGGAAGTGTAAGCCGAATAAACCCTTTCCTCCCCAACTTGCTTCTTGGTCATGATGTTTGTGCAGGAATAGAAACCCTGACTAAGACAGCATGCAAAAGAAGGCTAACATAGGATGTGGGCTTTTGGCAAATGTTAGCTATTAATGTTCTGATCAATGAAAACTTCATCGCAACTATGGTCAGGACTTCAAGAGAAGCCATAGTTGTTATTGGGGCAGATGTGGTGACAGATGTGGGAAGCCTGTTCACAGCTGAGAGGGCAGGCACATGAGTAGAATGTTGTCCCCTCTGGTAGTGTGATAGTGTTTTGGATTTTCTAAGCTGAGGCCATTTCTTTCAGTCCATGAGATTTAGTTGGCTCTGTGCTAGCTTGTTGAGTGGCACCAAGAATCTTAAAAACAAAGAAACAAACTTGAATTTAGTGCTCAGTGTAGGGTAGGCTCTGGACTCTCATTCTCCTGGAGTGTACACTGCCTTCACCTTGTTGATTAAAATGCAACATTTTCATGCTGGCAATCGATCCCATTATTCAGAGAGTGAGGAACAGTGTGAGGAGGCAGCTTTGGAATCCATCCCACACGGCGAGGACTGGAAAGATGTACTGCAGAGAAATCAAGTGGAGGAGATGAGATGGGGAGTTATAATGGGGGACACACCCAGTGTGTAACAATGATAAAATTAGGGTCACATTAAAATGGACAAAAGAAATATAAAAAATAATTAGAAATGGATATTAAATTTAAATACACAGCCAAACCCACCTGCTTCTTCCATCCCCACAGTAGGTATAGTGCCTTATAGATACTCTTGAACATAACTGTTCATCGAAATGACTCTATATTTCAAAAACTCTCATATTTGTCTCAGACAAAGTTGGACAAAAGGACAGATATAGCAATTGATTTAGTAAATTCCAAATACGTGTGGTTTGTATGGCTTACCATGAGACTAGCAATGAGTCATACCTCAGACCAACATTGTTCATGCACTGTGGGAGGAGAGGGTGAACTTGCCAGAGGTACCATCATTCTCTCCAGCCTGGCTGTCCTCTGGACTCACTTCTGACCTCACACAGTATGGACCACCTCCATTAGCCCTGAAGTTTCAAGAGACTCAGGTAGTTCTTTGCAAACCATGTCAACCTTACATCCTGGACTGGGTCTTTTGCCTTTTTTCTTTATTGATTATTGTTGTGGTGCTGACTGGAATTTTTCTGCTTTTGCTCATGTTGTTTTTATTTTTGTTTGAGATGAGGTCTCAGTGTGCAGCCAAGGGTGGCCTCTAATGTGCTACCTTCTTACCTAAACCTCTTGGGTAGTGGGCCACAGTCATGTGCCCAGCTATCTTTCATTATTTGGACCAGTTTCTGTAAATAAATTTCCTTGTGGTTCATGCTTTGCTGGAAATAGATAACAAACCCTTCCACTGAAAACAGACCAATACCAATTTTTTATATTTTTAATTTTTTAAATTTCCATAAAGCCCAGAGGTGCCTCAGAATGGTAAGCTTTAGTTTGCTTCCATAAATATGAATTAATGGTGTTTCAGAGTGCTGAGTCTACTGGACTAAATGCACTAAAGAATTTTCCAATTTACTTTTCTAGTTGACATTAGAGTTTGGAGTGTGGATCACAATATGAGAAACATATCTTTGGAGCTGGAGAAATGGCTCAGCATTTAAGAGAATGCACTACTCCTTTAGAGGACTTAGGATCAGTTCCCAGCACTCACATTGGGCAACTTGTACAACCTGCTATCCCTGGAACTTTAGAGGATCCAACAGCCTCTTCTTGCCTCTTCAGACATACTGCATGCACACACACATGCACACACACACACACACAGTGTTTATACACACATAAAGAAAATCTAAAATTAAGAAACATAATAACAATATTTTCATGTGGTATAGTTCTGCTGCTAGTCTTTATTTCTTGTTTATGTGGGCTATAGAGTAAGACTTTATTGTAATTTTTCTATTCATGGAAGCATGCCAGGCTACAGAATAGAGAAGTTCTCAGAATTCCAGGATTTTAGGAATCATCTCAAAATGTAAACACACTAGAGAGATTTTAACTAGAACACGTAACAAGGTTTATAACGCTCAGCTTGCTTCAAACCTCCATTACTTTAGTGAATCCTGCACACGTCCCTTACCTGGTAGGTGATCTCCCGGCTTAACTTCAGGAATTTCTGGTTTCTCTCCACCTTTGCCTTGGTTGTGACTCTACTTTGGTCTCTCTCATTCACAGAACCCGGTGTGTGCACAGTATTCGGAGATCCCCACTACAACACTTTTGATGGACGGACATTTAACTTCCAGGGGACGTGTCAGTATGTTTTGACAAAAGACTGCTCCTCCCCAGCCTCACCCTTCCAGGTGCTGGTGAAGAATGATGCACGGAGGACCCGTTCCTTCTCCTGGACCAAGTCTGTGGAGCTGGTGCTGGGCGAGAGCACAGTCAGCCTGCAGCAGCACCTCACTGTGCGCTGGAATGGCTCTCGCATTGCCCTTCCCTGCCACACACCCCACTTCCACATCGACCTGGATGGCTACCTTTTGAAAGTGACTACCAGAGCAGGTGGGGCTTTTTCTGTGACCTCCCTCTGACCTTTATTCTCCTCACCAACTCCTACAGCAGCAGCAGCAGCAACAGCAGCAGCAGCAGCAGCAGCCCCTTCTTGGAGTGTGCCTCCTTTCTGCACAGGGGGAGCAGTCTTGTCTGCTGTTCATCTAGGAGAGAGCACATACTGAGGAGGCTGTGGACTGACTATGGGTATTTGTACCATCCAGAGCCTTGCTCCTAGACAGCAGCCACACTAGTTTTAAATTTGGAGGGGGGGGGGGCTCCAGAACCTTTCCACTCTCACTCTAAAAATAACTGTAGTACCCTCCGAGTAACCTCTCTCCAGCTTTGTTGCTATTTTAGGGTACTAATGTCCAGCTTGGAACTGTCAAGTGTCTCTTAGATCAACCAGCCATGTGCAGTTTCACATCTGGGAGAAGGAGGGTTTCTTCGGTAGTAAGTATTCAAACAGGGTGGGAGGATCCTCAGAAGTAAACAGCTTTGTACCAGTTGCTGTTCAAAAGAGAGACAGAAGCCAGCTGGATGGCACAGGCCTGCTCTGAAGGGTCTGATGCAAGAGAGTCATAGGGTCAAGAGAAACAGTAAACGGAGAGATAGAGACACAGTTTTGTGATGGAGTGCTTACCTAGCCTATGTGCAGTCCTAGTTTCAGTTCCTGGCATCTTTAAAACCTAAAAGCACAACAAAAGGCTTACAGTGTGCACTACAGAAGGGCTTATTCTTGGGGGAGCCTGATTTCCTTTGGTCGTCATACACTGGGAAGCATTCAGCAACCTTGTGGGGTCATGAGATAAGTGTGGGGACAGGAGCCACATGTGACCTGTGTGGGCATGCAGATAGACTAAGGGGACAGGAGCCACATTTGATCAGCAGGGCTGTATACTCTAACACTGGGGCAAAATATTCTCCTAGCTGATAGTTAAGGGCATTATTTCTGCTTCTAAGCCACTTGGGAGGCTGGCTTTGAAAGCATATTTTCCAGCTAGAAGTATAGAAATAATCTATGAGGCCCTGGCTCTCACTAGTCTTCTGCCTACTGTGCTGAGCATTGCCACTCTGATCAAGCTGTTCTCTGCTGCCAGTGATCTACATGGTGAAATCCTGCTGTGTTAGTTATTATCTCAGAAAAACATTGTAGAAGCAGAATCTAGATTGTTCTTTATCTTCCTCGAAAAATCAGTTCAGCTCATTTTCACTACTATCTCATCTGTGTGGTTCCTGGCATACCACAGTAGCTGGCTATTGCGCTGTGAGTTCTCCTGGTATGCTCTAGGTCTTTGAGCATAATACTTAAAAGAATCGGTGCTTTTTTTTTTTTTTTCCTTTTTTTTCTTTCTCACTGATGAGAATTTAATAACATAAATGCAGTGATTGAGTTCAGTTTATTCAGTGTTCCCACCCCTCCCCTTGTTACTTCAGAGAGAGCCTTTGGCAATTGTTACAGTTCAAACCAAATAAGTATTTTTGATAAATTGGCTTAAACCTATAGCATGGCACCTCAACTAAGCAGGGCCAGATGCCAGGGTGGGGCCTGGGAGGTTTAAGGAACAGAGATGTCATTTCAGTGAGCTGGTGCTAAGTGTTACTGTATCGGGTCAGCAAAGAAGGTTCCCTTCACCTCTCAGGTGTAAAGTACTCTCCTCACCCTACCAGGGAGCTTAGGCCTCGACAGAAAAGTCAGACAACTGTTCCTTTATCCAAAGGACATGTGACACAGCACCCCAAAACCCAGATTCCAGTTCTTTTCCGTAAAGGAGCTGACATCCAGGCTCCCTGTAAAGTGTGTCCAAAATGGGCTGTTATTACACAGAAGTAATTAGAAGCATCCTGCCTATCTGTTTGCAAGCCAGCAAGACACAATGGATCGTAGTGATATGGAAATTATTAGTCAGTCACGGCCCGGCTCTCAAAGAAGGGCTGGAAGATTACTAACAGCCTAGGAGGTTTGACACTGTTCCGTGCACAGCTGGCAAAATGTTATGGAATAAGTATGTCCTTTGTACGATTCCATGTTGTAAAAATGAGCAAAAAGATGGGGCTGCTAAAAAAAATAATGATAGCTCATAAATACCATAATCAGATTAGTGAATTTTACTACTCAGGACCTTGAGCTCAATCTTACAACTTCTTTTATTTTTCCATCTCTCTTTCCATGGTGCAAGTAATTTGTATGGCACCCCTAACACCCAGTTGGACAGATTCCTATGGCACACACATACACACTTGCTTTGTAAAGAAGCAGTCTGGTCCTCTGAGCGCTGAACATACCTTGCACTCTGCTTTGCCTGACATGACTGGCTTTCCAGACAACAGCGTTTTCACTCTGGTCTAGCCATCTCAGTTTGAAATACCCCTTAGAGATATTTTGGTTTTATCACCTATTGATTGTCTATTTCAAACAACAGTCATGGCAAGTTCTTGGAGAGTTCATCTTCCTTGTTTTCTTTCATAAGCTAGAGAGAGCAAAAGGTTTTCAAAGCAGGAGCTTACCCCAGGCCTTCAGCTGGAAGACCAGGAGGGAGGGAGGCAGGCTGCTTTGTCTGTGGTTTATGGCTTAGCACTTGGCGATGGAATCCTGCTGAGTTGCCCAGGTGCCTATGGTGTAGCAGAACCAGGCTGCTAGAGCTCTCCTAGCAGCATCTTAGCATCACTCACCCTCACCAACCACCCCATCCTTAGCCAAGTCCTTAGCCAATATTCTAAATGTACACTTTCTTTCTACTACCAATTTGCCTCATTAGGTCTACCTGAAAGTGCACACACGAGGAATACACTTTTAACTATCTTTTTGTACAGATGTATGCTTGTTGAACTCAGAATGTATCTTGGTGTAAAACCTGGAGAGAAAAATCATGTAGTTTTATGCATCGATGTGGGATATATCCAGGTTTTCCATTTCCTGCCCTCTTTAAGTGAACTCTAGCAAAAACATCAATAACCAGAAACCAAAGCAATACAAAAAGCAGGCTGGGGAAATACTCCTTAGTGAGAAAGGGAAGCTGGAAGGCCCTTCCTGAAGTGGAATGCAGCTGCTGCTCGTGGGCCCGATGGAACATGTGCTTCAGCTTCAGCTCGCTGACAGCTAGCTAGCTATTTCTACCCAATTTCTCATGCAGAGAATTGGGAAACTCATCCCATCTTCTGCCTCTGAAGCCCTTTCTTGTTGTTGTTCTCGATGGAGATGCCCATTGCAAGGGCCATCTAGAAGAGCCATTCCTTCCAAAGCAACTTGGTTAACTCATAAGGCTTTTACTCTCATAAAGGGCAAACGAAGTTGCACAGACACAGATATAAATGATGATAGCACAAGACACAAAGACAGCTGTAGTAGAAAATTCATTTCCCTCCAGTATGAAGCCTGGCACGGGTCAGTGGAAGTCTCAGTGTGCATGTAACAAAGAAGGATGGATGCTTTGGGGACCATGTTTTATGAGTGAAATGTCATGAGTCTTGAGCAGAGTTTACTAAAACAAAGTGGGTCTGCATGTCTCCAGGCATGTGCAGACTCCAGGCCCTGCATAGAGAACTCAGGGATAGCTTATTCTCCATCACTAATTTGTAGGACCCAAAGGTCCAGAGTCATTTTATCATTGTCAGCGATGACATTGGACCCCCTCGGGTGTAAATTCTTCACTATTTGTGGTACTTGGAAGAACAGTGTTTGCCTGCTGTCTAAGAAAGAGATTTGCAGTTTGGAAAATTTTGCAACGTGGAAAATCTTTGGAATTGTGCTCAAACAGTTGGACTTGGTGTGGAACTGATTTTCTCCCCTTGTTTTTCTTGCTGAGTAACTGCCTGGGTACAGGCTTGGGAGGTTAGGTTTCTTCTGCACCTTGGAGAACATACTACAAATCATTTGATAGTGGGTTTGCCTTCTTTCAAAAAGTTATTTCGGTGTCTTAGCTAGCATGAAACAGAATTTAGTTGACTTTACAGATGTAATGAGTCAGCCTCACAGGAGTGATTCCTTTATGTACTGAGTCTATACAATGAGCCGGGTAGTCTGCTAGATGGTGATGTATACAGAAATAGACATGGTGTTATAGGTAAGCTCTCAGCGTTGACACCATATGTTACACAGGACTACATGTGAGGTATGGTATGGGTATACCAGTCCTGTGTCTCTTCTCTTTACTTGGTGCCAACATTGTCCCCCCACTTCACCAGATTTCTCCCAGAACAATTTTCCTATGGCTTTCTTTTAGCCTTCCTTTTCCAAGCTATTAAATTTCTTCTTTAAACTTACCCTCTTCTCTCAACCACAAACAACAACAACAACAAAACAAATGTTTTTCAAGCCTTTGCCTTGGATTTAAAATGCTCTGTTCCTTTCATTTAGTACACAGTGGTTTCCTTATGTCTTTTTCCTGTTTATTTCTTGAGAATCCCAGTTTTGGAATACTGGTTTATTTTACCAATAGCTCATCATAAAGTAACCTTTTCTCATGGTAGCTATGGGACTTTCTCATAGGAAAGCCGTTTGGCTAACCTTCCCTCTTCGTGGACATTTTCAAACCAGAGTACTTCTAGCTCTAGAATCAGTCCTCTGGGTATGTCTTGCTCATGACTTCTTTGTTATCCCAATATCTTGTGGAAATTTCATATCCCAACAAGGCCAATTTTCTTTTACTCCATCTACCCAAGTTACTTCTTTCTTTTCTTCCTTCCTTCCTTCCTTCCTTCCTTCCTTCCTTCCTTCCTTCCTTCCTTCCTTCCTCCTTCCTCTCCCTCTCTCTCTCTTTTTCTTTCTTTCTTTCTTTCTTTCTTTCTTTCTTTCTTTCTTTCTTTCTTTCTTTCATTTCTTCCCTTCCCTCCCCTCCCCTCCCCTCCCCTCCCCTCCCCTCCCCTCCCCTCCCCTCCCCTCCCCTCCCCTCCCCTCCCCTCCCCTCCCCTCCCCTCCCCTCCCCTCCCCTCCCCTCCCCTCCCCTCCCCTCCCCTCCCCTCCCCTCCCCTTCCCTCCCCTCCCCTCCCCTTCCCTTCCCTCCCCTCCCCTTCCCTTCCCTCCCCTCCCCTCCCCTCCCCTCCCCTCCCCTCCCCTCCCCTCCCCTCCCCTCCCCTCCCCTCCCCTCCCTTCCCCTCCCCTCCCCTCCCCCCTCCCCTCCCCTCCCCTCCCCTCCTCCTCTCCTCCTCCCCTCCCTCTCTCCCTCCCTCCCTTCCTTCCTTCCTCCCTTCCTTCCTTCTCTCAGACCTATCTTCATCTCATCTCCAAACTCTGAATACTTGTTAATCTGCCTAGCTGGCAACTCAGAAATAAAGACAATGGATTTTAGGGGGAAAAAAACCTTCTCCTCTTTCCAGATGCTCAGAACAGGGAAAATGAAAAATTACTTTTATTAAGATTCCCCAAAACCCATTAATGGGAGAACCAGGAAGGAACAGAGACTCCTCTGTTTAGAGGGCCTCCTCTGAGGTTGCTGCTCTTAGCATACAGTGACAATGATGACATACACATAAACATGTTGTAGAGGATTCTGGAGTTCACAGCACTGTGGTTCTTAGTCAGTTACCTTGGAGCTTAGGCCCTGTCAGAAATTAGTCAGGTGAAATGTCATCAATGTGCTATAGAACAGAAAACTAGAAAAAAATTAGTCATTTTCTTTAGGTTGAACTTTCAAAGGCTTTTCAGATAGAATTCTCCTTTCTCTTGAGGGCAGTAGTTTCACACAACATCAGAGTGCATTGGAGGGAGGGTCTCTCTTTCCTTACCACCTATTCAGACTTATCTGTGGAACGCCACTATACTATAGCCTGACTCTACACATAGGATAGAAGTTCACCATTTAGCATATCATTTATTAGTGATGTTCCTCATAATCTAGCCTAGTATTTCTGGTAAAAGCTTTTGTACAAATATTCTTACACTTTACTCAGTTCATTCAAACAAGAGTGTTCTCTTTCCTCTAGAGCAAAGACTGGTTTTGTTCATTTGTTGTTTTGGCTTTGTTTGTTTGTTTGTTGTTTGGAAGTTTTTGTTTTTGTTTTGTTTGTTTGTTTTGGTGAGAAAGAAGCACTGGTGTGATGGTAGATGCACAAGAGGAAATTTTGCCCACATCCTGGTAGTTTCTAATATCTCTTCAGATACTGAAGCCGATGTTCATTCTAGGGATGGAGACATAAAAGTATATGGGCTCCCAAATATTCACCTCCAGGAAATGTCTCTCAGCAGTGGTCTGTGTCTCAGAAATCACTGTACATAACAAGGAGTGAATGCTTTCATGGATCTGAGTGTTGTCTTCTGAAAAATATATAGTTGTAACTTATATATGCAATTTAAAAAATTCTCATTATAGCAAGCAGTTTAAAAAATTTCCCTTGATATTTAGAGATATAGTTATGTAGCAGAATGTCTGGATAAAGAGATGGAAAATCACATTAAGGGTATAATGTGTATTTCTTTGCATTCTAAGATTATAGTCATCAATGCATACAGAAAGGCACAATTTGGACAAACCCAGCTACTTTGGGAAAAATTAAAAATAATAAACACTAGAATACTGTGGTAGGATTAGTTATCAATGGAGGTCAGACTCTAAGGACAGATTATATTACAAAGGGAAAAGTTATACAGTTGATAAGTTCTAAACTGTCCAAAGTGATTTATTTATTTTTTTGTAAGTTTGAAGATTGATGGTGAAATTGAAAGTCAATCAAGAGTTTAGACAGTGGCGAGGGTCATCACTGAAAGGTGATGACCGATGCTGTGTAAAGATGCATACAATTGGGGACTGTTGCAACAATCTGGAGTGGGTGATCCTCCTGTCATCTTTCTAGGTTTGGAGATATCGTGGGATGGAGACAGTTTTGTGGAGGTCATGGCTGCCCCTCATCTCAAGGGCAAGCTCTGTGGTCTTTGTGGCAACTACAATGGTCATAAACGTGATGACTTGATTGGTGGAGATGGGAACTTCAAGTTTGACGTGGATGACTTTGCTGAATCGTGGAGGGTGGAATCCAACGAATTCTGCAACCGACCACAGAGAAAACCAGTACCTGAGCTCTGTCAAGGCACAGTGAAGGTGAAGCTTCGAGCCCATCGAGAATGCCAGAAACTCAAGTCCTGGGAGTTCCAGACCTGCCACTCAACAGTGGACTATACCACTTTCTACCGGTAAGTACAATGTGCTAACCCATAGGTTTGGATTATAGATTGAGATATGTATGACCTTGGAACTAAGTCTATCATATCTTTTTGTATGCCAAATAAGGCCTTCAACTGTAGGGTAATCACCTCAATTTCTTTCAGCTCAGTAACTCATCTTGTCTAAAATTGGTAAATTTTATGAAGTATCCCAGGCTTGTCTTCTCTAGATAACACTGCTTGTGTCTTATAGATGTTATGGGAAGCTGTCTCTAAGGTCTAGGTACTTTTTGGTAGTTACCCTAAAAGCAAGCCTGTAGAGTACAGGCATGGACTGAATCTCAGATCAGCATAGCCTCTGTTTTGTGGATGAGGGAGCTTGGTTATCCCAGGTCTGAGAAACAATTAACATGAGCTTTGTGGTCTAGTTCAGATGCAGTCTGCACATGGGAAAATAAGGAGCTAGATAATGATCAGCTATGACAATGCATGTCCTGTGTCAGAGGACAGTAGACGACAGGTTTGAGTTGGAGGAGGGAAGGGATGGCATTAAGATTGAGACTTCTGTCCTTTCTACCCTGTGACCTCCAGTTAACACTCGGCAGCTCACTGCACAGGGGCTTGCTTTTGACAACCTTGCAACAGGATTGCTCTGGATGTTGATGAGTTTGGCCTGCTGCACTCCTGGTTACTACAGAATTCCAGGAGTTCAAGAGTCATGCCTGCCTATAATGTTAGCCACCATGGGCGTGTGAGGAAACATGAGAGGAATGCGACTCAGAAGGCCGTGTTTAAGTGATTTGCCTGTGGCTCTTAAAACTAGGAAACTCCTGTGGTCTGCAACCGCAGAGAGGTTATTTTTACTCTTTAATTGCCACCACTTTCGTTCCCTTAGCTCTCATTAAATGTGATCTTTTTATTTTAATTTGATCTTTGGACATAAAAGATAAATTTCTATAAAGACAGCCCAAAGTAGGATGGAAAAAGACTGTCCCTGTCATCACAGATCCCCAAGCATGGCTGTATCTGCCAAGCCATTTGGCTCTAGTCATACACTCGGCTCCTTCAGCCATTTTCCTGTTATAATTTGAATCCTCTGGGTTCTCTTATTTTTTCCCTTCTGTTCTGCCCCTGAGATTGGCTTCACCCCTTTCCTAAGGAGTCCTAGTTGGAGATTATGGATGAGTTAACCACCTGGATGGCCCATATTTTATTTGCATTTGTAAAGCCTAGGGGGGACTTGGGAGAACAAAGCAATTAAGAGTATTAGCCTTGTGCACTCCTAGCTTTCAATCACCAGGCTCTTCAACCTTCCTGTACAAGCCTGGTTCATCTATCTGTGAATTCAAGACAACAGGAACTTCTCTTCCTATTTAATGAGGTTTTGAACCAAAGAGCTAGAGGTGCTGGAGCTCTTGGTTGGCACCATTTCTCTGTCAATTAGAAGATGAGCATGCAAAGGGCCTCCTTTGGAAGCTCTCCCACTCTAGCTGAAGGCTCAGATTGGACTCTTCTCTCTGCTGCAAATAGGATGGAGAGGTTATATCCCTCCAGACCTCATCTGCCTATCTTTTCAAAAGATTTCACTGAAAACAATAACTAGAGAGCAGGGCTGTAGAGATTGGTCTTTCCTACCAAATTCCCACCTCTTTTGCCTCTGGTGAATTAATTAGTTTTAAGCTCCTCTGAGTTCAGCAGGAGAATAGCATGGCTTTGGCAGATATCCCAAGAAACCAATTGAATGCACAAAACCAGAAAGAATTGACTTGTTCAGTGGCCAGGCGGTTGCCCTCTTCTGTCCTTTAAAAGGTCTACAGCAGCTACTGCAACATGACAGAGGGTGTTTGTATCAAAGGCTAGATCTGACCAGCTTGGGCAAGTTCAGGCATGCTTGTGAGTTCTTTGTGCAGGCAGACTAAGGCAGGATGTAGTAGGGAATTTGGCTTGTGTTCTGCCTGTTGTTGGCATGGTCTGATGCAGGGTGGCCTTGGGTCTTCTCTTCCTTAGAAATGGCAGGAGGAAAGATCTAGATAACTCTGCTAGCCATATAACCTATTGCCACCCTGACTCAACAGCAGAAGGATGCTTCCTCCCTCATATTGAAGTGGGAGGGGCAATATTGGGTATGTCCTGCGCTTTCTTCCTTTCTTAGAAGAAGAGAATTGGAGTCCCGTGCAGAAAGGCAGTTGCTCCGTAGGCTCTAGACAGGCCCAAGTGCAGGGTTCTGGATAGACTTTCTGAAACTCCTGTTTCTGAAACAGGAGACTGAGGTTGAGCACTTACATGCTGAGAACAAGCTGGAGCCAGTCAGAAGACTGTCACTTTCTGGCTGGCAACTACCATGAAGCCATTGGAGCTCCACATGCCCCATCTAGCATTGGGAAACTCATTGTTCTGAGAAATGAAGGCACTGGGCAGTGTAGTGCTGGCACGGGGCAGATGGACTGCTGAAGCCCACTGTATGCCCTTAGCCTATGTCCCTGATGTTTGATGCAGATCTTCCTGAACTCCTAGTCAGTTCTTCAACTCTCTAACTGTGGTAGTTCCTAATCTCATCACAGAGACCTGATGTCTCAGGTTCTTGTCGGCAAAACCTTGACCCATTTGAAAATAAACTGTTTATCTTTCATGACACTGAAAGTGCTAATTAAGGCTGCTTGGCCATTTTTGTGCAATGACTTTTGTTGTAGAGGAGAGACAAAAACAGCAATCACATGGCACACCACACCTGCCAAGTGCTTCCTAGTGAGTTTGAAAGCACAGGTAGAATTTCTGAAATCAACCTGACATGAGGTCAGAATTATGGCCTCGATATATTCATTCAGAGTTCTCATAGGACAAGTAATTCTTGCCTTGATATAGGACAGCACCACTGGCATAAATAGTATTGGAAGTTTTGCTTATTTTTTCTCATCCTTCAAAGAAGTATCTGTCTTTTACTGATGAAGAAAAAAGTTTTTTCTCTCTCTCTTTCATATACACACACATGCACGCACACACACACAGAATGAGAGAGAGGGAGGAAGGGAGAGAGGGAGAGAGGGAGAAAGAGAAGTGAGAGAGGGAGAGAACTATGTGTTAGTAACAGAGTGAAGTGTATTTCTTACACTGTTTTCTCTTCTGGGTGTTTTTAAGCTCATGGAACTTTTCACAAAGCAAATTCTATGTGTGATAATTTTTTTCTATGAAGTCAAAATATTTGATTTCTCTAAATTACTTATGTTTGAAAAGCCTGGGATTTGTAGCTCTTTCATTTTGGCTTATTACCTAATTCAGTATCTTTACTAATAAACTGTCTGTTGTCTAAACATTTGAAAATTACCACTTTACAGAGGAATGAAAGATAAATGTGTATTAGTCAATGCTTAAGTTTTTTCCTTTGGGAAACATTTAAGATTTTGCTAATTTT
Organism: Mus caroli; assembly: GCF_978045245.1. Taxonomy (NCBI): domain Eukaryota; kingdom Metazoa; phylum Chordata; class Mammalia; order Rodentia; family Muridae; genus Mus; species Mus caroli. The sequence goes on from NW_028227266.1 coordinate 20,425,439, forward strand.
TTTTTTAATTCACACTTCAATTTGATCCTTGGGGTAAATTGATACCAAATTTTGAGATATGCTCAAATCCTTTATAATCACAATAAACCCTTTTAAATAGAAAATTGAGTATCTCTGGGCACAAAAGGATTATGTAGATTATATAAAATGCTAAGTGTTTTGACATGGTGTCTTAAGACTTAAGTTTCCTACTTACGTTGTCCTTAAATTAAATAGTCACATGCAGTAACATTTTGCTTTTCTTTTTTTTTTAAACTGGTGTGTTTTGAAACATCCTTGGTAGCTGGAGGGGTTGGAGAGTGCAGAGAAGTGACTGACACCTGATCTGCATTATATGTGCATTCACACAGAGTTCTCTCTGAGGAAAATGTGAGGCAGTTCATACCTTGTCCCTTCTCACACCTCCCTCATCCTTGTGCTGCTTTTCCTTGTGCCCCAGATGCCAACTGAGAAGCCCAAGAGCAGTAGGCACCTGTGTCTCCCACAGTGGCTTCTCCTGATGCTTAGCAGCCTGTGTCAGCTCCTACCCCCACCACAACTGAGTTTCCTAGAGCCACCCAGCCCAAGTTACCTGGGGAGCAGAGGTCAGGTCACAAGTTGGCACACAGCGTGGGTAAGTATTGGAGAAGATAACACTCCCTAGTGCTGTGTGCTGGACTCTGAAGTGAGGGCATGATGGATCACATTCCAATGTAGGAAAGTCAAGATGTGAAAGTGAAGTACTGTGGAGTCCAGATATTTAGAGTCCACAGCATCCCTGTATGTCCTTATTAGGGCATAGTTCCCAGTGCACAGGCCTTTAAAAATTATTTAAAAATTTAAAAATCCATATATTTTAAATCCTCCCCAAGCTCTCTCCAGATCCTGCTTACCTCCATACCCATCCAACATCATGCTTTTTCTCTCAAACAAAAATCAAAACAAAACAATATATTTTTAGAAGGCCAAAATAAAAATGACACCTCCACTCCAACAAAAACAATGGCATTTTCTTGTATTGGTCAAGTACTCCTGGGTAATGTGGTTGATATACCCATTGATACTGATTTGGGGAGGATGGTTTTCCCTTCTCAGCAGGTATCACTTGCAAATAGCACCTTGGTTAGAGCCAGGACTCTGTATCTACTTCCCCTTTTCAGTGCTAGGATATTGTCTGGCCTGTACTTGAACAGGTCTTTTGTATAGTGCCATAATCTCTGGTTCATATGTGTGTCAGTCCTGTTGTATCTAGGAGACATTACTTCCTTGGAATCATCTACCACCTTTGGCTTTTACAATCTTTTTACATCCTTTACTGTACAGGTCCCTAAGCTTTAAGGGGAGAGGCTTGAAGAAGGCATCCCATTTAATACTGGATTCTCTATAAAGTCTCTTACTCTTTCCACATTGCCCTGTTGTGGTCTCTGTTAATTTCTTACTGCTACAGAAGAAACATCTCTAAGTGAGGCACTGACCATTGGCACAGAATGTCCTAGTTACCTTACTGTTTTATTACTGTGAGAGTGAAATCATGGCCAAGTCATCTTACAACACAAAGCATTTACTTGGGTGCTTTCTCACGGTTCCAGAGGGTTAATTCATTATCATCACGGTGGAGACCATGGTGGCATAGAGATAGACAGGCACGATGCTGGCGCAGTAGCTGAGAGTTACACCCTGATACTCAGGCACCAGGCAGAAAGAGAGACACTGGACCTGGTCTTGGCTTTTTAAACCTCCAAGTCCACCCTAATGACAGACTTCTTCCAATCCTTCTCAAACAGTTCACCAACTGCGGACTAAATATGCAGATATATAAGCCTAATGGGCAATTCTCATTCAAACCACCACATGGCAGTATGCCACTAGGAGTTATCTTGTAGCTATGCTCCTTTAGCAGAAAAATGATAGGTTTTCCCTTAGTCCTGTGGCCTTTCTAGTCTCACACTCTTTGGCAGTTTAGTATGGAGTGGACTTAAATCCAATTTTTAAAAGGCTAATTATTCCCATAACGTCTGTGCCACTATCGGAACGGTGTCACTGGCAGGTTGCTGTTGTAGGTCATGGGTTTATAGCTGGGTAGTAGTGATGATTCCCTTTCTCCTGTGGTAGTGTACAGAATATCCCCCAGAACCATGTGTGCTGGGATGTTGGGGTGAAGCTACTCGTTGGGCACCAGCTGGACTTCTCCACATTCAATGCCATAAGTAAGTGTTGTCCTCAGTAATAGGGACAATAGGCCCTTTACCATTAAGACGTGAAGAACAACCAATAGCCTTGACAACAGCCTGTGATGTTTGAGTGGTTCCACAGAACACCGTTGACCAATGACTCAAGAAGATGTAAGCCATTCCTGTTCCTGGATGTTTTACTTGATGGCATAAGATGTCTAGTTGGGGCATTATCTTCCCCATTGAATGGTGACTTCATTTACATTGCTTTTATGCTTGCCTGTAATTTAGGAAGCATCTACAGTAGTAGGTTTACATATAGTTTCTCAAAAGGCATTACATGTTATTACATGTTTATTACCTGTATTCCCTACTTCACCCTTTCCTAATCCACCCCCAATTTAATTCTCTGATTCTAGTTTCCCCTTTATCTTTCCATAACACTATATTCTATTTCCTGTTGGGAGATACTATTGTTCCCCCTGGTCCTTTACAATGTCCTTAACATCTGTGATTATTTCGATTGTAACACAAATATCAAAAGCTGAAAGCTAGCATCCACTTATAAGAGAATATATAGCATATTTGTTTTGGGAGTCTAGGTTATCTCAATCAAGATGACTATTTCTAGCTCCATATGTTTATCTGTGAATTTTGTTTTTCTTAACAACTGAATAATATTTCATTCTGTAAATGTACCACATTTTCATTATTCACTCATCTTATTGCTTGATGGACATCTGGGCTGTTTCTAATTTCTGGCTATTATGAATAGAACAGCGGTGAATGTGGATAAGCAAGTATCTTGGAAGCAGGACACAGAGTCCACTGCCCCAGAGAGTTCACTGGCTGTATGCCCAGGAGTGGTAGTGCTGGATAATGAAGTAGACTAAGCTCCAACTTTCTGAGGCACCAATAACTCATTTCCATAGTGCCTGTACCAGTTTGTAGTTTTGCCAACAATAAATAAGTGTCCCCCTTTTCCTTGCATCCTCTCCAGCATGTACTGTCATTGTTTTATTGATCTTGACCATTCCAATTGGGGTAAGATGAACTCTCTAAGTAGTTTTCATTTGCATTTTCCTGGTAGCTACAGATCTGAAAATTTTCTTTAAGTGTTTCTCAGCTATTTGTATTTCATCATTTGAGACATCTTTTGAGACATTCTTTTTTTTTAATTTCTCTTTTTTTAATTTTATTATGTATTTTCCTCAATTACATTTCCAATGCTATCCCAAAAGTCCCCCATACTCCCCCCCACTTCCCTACCCACCCATTCCCATTCTTTTGGCCCTGGCATTCCCCTGTATTGGGGCATATAAAGTTTGCAAGTCCAATGGGCCTCTCTTTCCAGTTATGGCCGACTAGGCCATCTTTCGATACATATGCAGCTGGAGACAAGAGCTCCGGGGTACTGGTTAGTTCATCATGTTGTTCCAACTATAGGGTTGCAGATCCCTTCAGCTCCTTGGGTACTTTCTCTAGCTCCTCCATTGGGAGCCCTGTGATCCATCCAATAGCTGACAGTGAGCATCCACTTCTTTGTTTGGCCCCAGCATAGTTTCACAAGAGAGAGCTATATCTGGGTCCTTTCAGCAAAATCTTGCTAGTGTATGCAATGGTGTCAGCGTTTGGAAGCTGATTATGGGATGGATCCCTGGATATGGCAGTCTCTAGATTGTCCATCCTTTCATCACAGCTCCAAACTTTGTCTCTGTAACTCCTTCCATGGGTGTTTTGTTCCCACTTCTAAGAAGGGGCACAGTGTCCACACTTTGGTCTTCGTTCTTCTTGAGTTCCATGCGTTTAGCAAATTGTATCTTATATCTTGGGTATCCTAAGTTTTGGGCTAATATCCACTTATCAGTGAATATATATTGTGTGAGTTCCTTTGTGATTGTGTTACCTCACTCAAGATGATGCCCTCCAGGTCCATCCATTTGCCTAGGAATTTCATAAATTCATTCTTTTTAATAGCTGAGTAGTACTCCATTGTGTAAATGTACCATATTTTCTGTATCCATTCCTCTGTTGAGGGGCATCTGGGTTCTTTCCAGCTTCTGGCTATTATAAATAAGGCTGCTATGAACATAGTAGAGCATGTGTCCTTCTTACCAGTTGGGACATCTTCTGGATATATGCCCAGGAGAGGTATTGCTGGATCCTCCGGTAGTACTATGTCCAATTTTCTGAGGAACCTCCAGACTGATTTCCAGAGTGGTTGTACAAGCTTGCAATCCCACCAACAATGGAGGAGTGTTCCTCTTTCTCCACATCCTTGCCAGCATCTGCTGTCACCTGAATTTTTGATGTTAGCCATTCTGACTGGTGTGAGGTGGTATCTCAGGGTTGTTTTGATTTGCATTTCCCTGATGATTAAGGATGTTGAACAGTTCTGTACCCTGTTTTAAATTGTGTTGGTTTTTTTGTTTTTGTTTTTGTTCTTTGTTTTGTTTTGTTTTTTGAGAGGGAGACAGGGTTTCTCTGTGTAGTTCTGGCTGTCCTGGAACTCACTCTGTAGACCAGGCTAGCCTCAAACTCAGAAATCCTCCTGCCTCTGCCTCCCAAGTGCTGGGATTAAAGGCTTGCGCCACCGCTGCCTGGCTGTTATTTGTTTTCTTAATGTTCAGTTTCTTTTTAGTGCTTTGTATACTCTAGATACTAACCCTCTATTAGCTGTATGATTGGTAAACATTTTCCCATTCTGTAGACTCATACTTTACTGGAATGGTGGTGTTCTTTATCATACAAAAACTTTCATGAGGTTCCGTTTATTAATTGTTGATCTTAATGCCTATGCCTATTCAGAAAGTCCTTCTCTATATGAGTTGGTTAAAGTCTGTTCCCTGATGATCAGATTCAGGATATCTGGTGTTACGTTCAGGTTCTTGATGCATTTGGAGTTGAGTTTTGTGCAGCATGATAGATATGGTTCTATTTTCATTCTTCTACAAGCAGCCCTACAATTTGAGCAGCACTATTTATTGAAGATGCTACCTTGATGAAACTCAGGCATGTGTAGGTATGTGAACTTAATGTGTAAATCTTCAATTTGATTCCATTGATCAATGTTTTTATGCCAATATCTTGCTGTTTTCATTACTATAGCTCTGTAATACATCTTAAAATCTGGGATGGTGATATTTTCATTGGTTCTTTTATTAGTCAGGGTTCTCTCAACTATTTTGTGTGTGTGTGTGTGTGTGTGTGTGCACTTGTATGTACATGTGTTACCCATATGAAGTTGAACATCATAATTTATGTGAAATTCTGTTGGACTTTGATAAAGACTGCATTAAATCTGTTTTTGGTATGATGGCCATTTGAACAATATTCTTATTGATCTTTGGGTGTCTTTTTATCTTCTGGTATCATTTTCAATTTTTCTATGATATCTTAAAGTTTTTATTATTTATTTAATTTGTTTATTAAGTTTTTTACTTGCTTGGTTAGGACTTATTTTTGGAGGCTACTCAGAAATGTGCTGATTTTCTGATTTCTTTCTGAGTTTGTCATTTCTATATAAAAAGGCTACTGATTTTTGTCTATTAATTTTATATCTTGTTAGTTAAATAAAAGTATTGGCCAGCTGTAGAAGATTTTTGGAGTCTTTTATGTATAAAATCATACCATCTGTAAATAAAGACACTTTGACTTCTTTTCTATTTGTGTCCACTTGACGGCCTCTGGTTGTCTTATTGCTCTAGCTAAGACTTAAGTACTATATTGAACAGGTAAGAAGAAAGTGGAAAACCTTGTTGTGTTCCTGATTTTAGTGTAAAAGCTTTGAATTTCTGTTTGGGTTGATGTTGACTGTGGCTTGTTTTTTTTGTTTTTGTTTTGTTTGTTGTTTTTCTATTAATTGCTTTACTATGTGAAGTGTGTCCTTGGTTTCCCACGTTTCTCTAAGACTTGTATTATAAAGTTACAATAAATTTTGTCAAAGGCCTTTTCTGCACCAAATGAGATGATCATGTGCTTTTTGTCTTTTGGTCTGTTTATTTAATAGACTGCATTCATCAATTTAATTTACACACTTTGAACCATCCTTGTGTCTCTGAATGAAGCCTACTTAATCATGGTGATTAATCTTTCTGATGTGTTCTTGAATTCACTTTGGAGATATTTTATTCACAATTTTTGCATATATGTTCAAAAAGGAAATTATAATTTTCTTTATGTTATTGGGTCATTCTGTGGTTTAAATATCATCATAATTGTGTGTTCATAAAAAGAATTAGGCAATGTCCCTTAAGTTCCTATTTTGTAGACTAATTTGAGGAGTAGTGGCATTAACTCTTCTAAAAGTTTGGTGCAATTTTACACTGAATCCTTCTGGTTCTAGGCTACTTTTGGTTGGGAGACTTTTAGTTATTGCTTCTACTTCACTGGGGGGTTATGGGTCTGCTTAAATCAGTAAATTTTTCTTAACTTAATTTTGGTAGGTTGTATTATCCAGAAACTCATCCGTTTCTTTTTGATTTTGCAGTTTGGTGAAATAGAGATTTTGAAAATATGTCTTCATGATTCTCTGGATTCCCTCAGTGTTTGATATAATGTCTCACTTTTAATCACTATTATTAATTTGGATCTTTTATCTCCATCTTTTGGTTTATTTGGTTAGAGTTTGTCAATCTTGATTTTCTTAAGAATCAGCTCTTCATTTCATTGATTCTATGTATGGTTACTTTTGTTTTTATTACATTGACTTCAGCCCTGGGTTTAAATCTTTCTTCCCATCTACTGTAATCTCCAAAGCAAGGCAGGAAACCAGCTGGGCAAACTCCAAACTCTGCATCTCCATGGCTGATGTCAAAGCAGTCTTCAGATCTCCACTCTCTTTTCATCTTTGTTGACTGCAACAAACTGCTTTCTCCTGGGCTGGTTCCACTCCCTGTTAGCAGCTTTCCTCAGCATGTATCCCATGGCTCTGAGTCTCCAAGGCAATTTCAATGTTACAGCTTCTTGCTTCAGTGTCTGGGATTCCACTTGATCTTTTGGGCTCCTCCTAAGGGCTGGCATCACTTCTCCAGCTCTGCCCTCTGTAGCACTCTAAGCTCAGGTTGATCCACTCCACTATGGCTGCTGTTCTTGGTGATCATTCCATGGTATTGACATTTCCAATACACTGGGGTGTTCCAATCCAACTAGGCTTCATCAATAGCCTCTCATAGGCTCTCTTCATGGTGCTAAGCCTCAAATCCTTTGCATGACCCCTTCAGTCCTGGGCCATCAACTACAGCTGAGGCTATACCTTCTCCAATGGCCTTCCATGACCTCTCACAGTGCCAAGCCTCAGCTGTTCTTCATGACACCGTCTTGCTTTCAAAACCAGTACCACCTGGGTGATTCTTACACATTACCAAGTCCAGCTGCAGCATGAAGTACAATCTTGGCTATCTCTGGAACACAGCTTCTTTGTGTTTGCAGAAAACACTTCCCAGAAGATTTCACCTCAGTGATGCTGGTCTCTTTGTAATCACTGCTAATTTCTTAGCTCCAGCTAACCAGTATCAATTGTCCCAGTAGTTCCTTCCATTCTTAACTCTAGAGCTAGAGCCACATGGCTGAAGCTGTCGAGTCCTGCTGCTTACAGGAACTAGAATATGATCCCCCTGTACATTATCACTGGCTTTATGTTTTCTAAATCCTTCACTGCCTAAGCTTGGCTATCCTGGTTCTTGCTCTGTAGATTGACCTTGAATGGAGAGATCAGCATGCCTGTCTCATGGGATTAAAGGTGTGTACCACCATGCCTGGATCTAAATTCAGCTGGGTAGGATCTTGCCCCAAAGTCCTACTCCCTTAATCTATTATTTCCTAGAACACACAGGTGGGAGCATGGCAGTATCCAGGCAGGCATGGGGCAGACAGAGCTGAGAGTTCTATGTCTTCATCCAAAGACTGCTAGTGGAAGACTGACTTCCAGGCAACTGGGGTGAGAGTCTTAAGCCCACACCCACAGTGACACACCTATTCCAACCAGGTCACACCTATTCCATCAAGGCCACACCTTCACAGGGTGCCACTCCCTGGTCCAAGAATATACAAATCATCACAAAGGTATATTCAGTTTTCTGGTGGAATGTTCTGAAGATAGCTGTCTGTTAGGTCCATTTAATTAATTTATGATGTCAGTTAACTACAGCATCTTTCTGATGTTTGTCTAGATAACCTCTCCATTGATGAGTGTGAGGCATTGAAGGTACCCACTATCACTGTGTGAGGGTCCATAAATGATTTTAGTTGTAGCAGTGTTTCTTCTTTTTTTCTTTTTTGGTTTTTGTGTGTTAATTTTAGAATTGTAATATCTTCTTGGTGGATATCTTTTTCTTTCTTTCTTTTTTTCTTTCTTTCTTTTTTTTTTTTTTTTTTTTTTTTTTTTTTGTATGTAGTGTCCTCCTTTATCCCTTCTGACTGGTTTTGTTTGAAGTCTATCTTGTCAGGTGCTAAAATAGCTACTTCTGCTCCCATCTTGATTCCATTTGTTTGGAATACCCCTTTCCATCCTTTTGACTTTGGGGTGGTGTCTAACCTTGATGGTGAGGTGTGTTTCTTGCATGCAGCAGAAAAATGGATCCTATTTTCTAATTCAATCGGTTAGTCTTTGTCTATGCATTGGGGAAATGAAACCACCAATGTTTAGAATTATTAAGTGCTTATTGATTCCTGTTAGTTGTTATTGTTGTTGTTTAGCCTCATCTGTCCCCTTTGATTTTGTTATGGAACTATTTGATCCTTGTGTGTTCTTCAGTGTAGTTAACCATCTCTTCAGATTGAAGCTTTTCTAGTACCTTCTATAGAGCTGGACTAGTGGACAGAAATTTATTAAAATTTTAAATTATGTAATATTTTTCTTTCTTTATCTATGATGATTGAAACTTCTGCTGGGTAGAGTAGTCTGGTTTGGTATCTATGTTCTCTCAGAACATGAGGAACATCCATACAAGCCCTTCAGGCTACCAGAGTCTCCATCATGAAGGCAGATGTTATTCTAGTAGGCCTGCCTTTGTAGGTGACTTGGTCTTTATTCCTTGAAGCTTTGAATATTCCCTTTCTTATGGACTTTTAGTGTTTTGATTATCATGTGTCATAAACAATTTCTTTTCAGGTTCTATCTGTCCAGTGTTCAGTCTATTTCTTGTACCTGACAGGCATCTCTTTCTTTATATTTAGAGAATTTTTTTTTTAATGATTGTGTTAAAGATATCTTCTGTACCTTTTCACCTGAGCTTCTCCTTCCTCTATACTGATTATTTGTAGGTTTGGTATTTTCATTGTACCCCAGATTTTTCTTTTATTCTTTTATTATTTTATTATTTCTTTTATTCTGAAAGTCTTTTATTTTATTTTTTAGATTTGACATTTTCTTTTACAGACCTATTCCAGTTTTTCTACCTTGTCTTCAAGACCTGGCATTCACTTTTACATGTCTTTTAATCTACTGGTGATTCTTTTTTTTATAATTTTTAATTTTTAATATTTTTATTACATATTTTCCTCAGTTACATTTCCAATGCTATCCTAAAAGTCCCCCATAGCGCCCCCCACTTCCCTACCCACCCATTCCCATTCTTTTGGCCCTAGCATTCTCCTATATTGGGGCATATAAAGTTTGCAAGTCCAATGGGCCTCTCTTTCCAATGATGGCCGACTAGGCCATCTTTCGATACATATGCAGCTAGAGACAAGAGCTCCGGGGTTCTGGTTAGTACATCATGTTGTTCCGACAATAGGGTTGCAGATCCCTTTAGCTCCTTGGGTACTTTCTCTAGCTTCTGCATAGGGAGCCCTGTGATACATCCAATAGCTGACTGTGAACATCCACTCCTGTGTTTGCTAGGCCCCGGCATCGTCTCACAAGAGACAGCTATATTTGGGTCCTTTCAGCAAAATCTTGCTAGTGTATGCAATGGTGTCAGCGTTTAGAAGCTGCTTATGGGAAGGATCCCTGGATACGGCAGTCTCTAAATGGTCCATCCTTTCATCACAGCTACGAACTTTGTCTCTGTAACTCCTTCCCTGGGTGTTTTGTTCCCAATTCTAAGAAGGGGCACAGTGTCCACACTTTGGTCTTCATTCTTCTTGAGTTTCATGCGTTTAGTAAACTGTATCTTATATCTTGGGTATCCTAAGTTTTGGGCTAATATCCACTTATCAGTGAATACATATTGTGTGAGTTCTTTTGTGATTGTGTTACTTCACTCAAGATGATGCCCTCCAGGTCCATCCATTTGGCTAGGAATTTCATAAATTCATTCTTTTTAATAGCTGAGTAGTACTCCATTGTGTAAATGTACCATAATTTCTGTATCCATTCCTCTGTTGAGGGACAACTGGGTTCTTTCCAGATTCTGGCTATTATAAATAGGGCTGCTATGAACATAGTGGAGCATGTGTCCTTTTTACCAGTTGGGACATCTTCTGGATATATGCCCAGGAGAGGTATTGCTGGATCCTCTGGTAGTACTATGTCCAATTTTCTGAGGAACCGCCAGACTGATTTCCAGAGTGGTTGTACAAGCTTGCAATCCCACCAACAATGGAGGAGTGTTTCTCTTTCTCCACATCCTCGCCAGCATCTGCTGTCACCTGAATTTTTTATCTTAGCCATTCTGACTGGTGTGAGGTGGAATCTCAGGGTTGTTTTGATTTGCATTTCCCTGATGATTAAGGATGTTGAACATTTTTTCAGGTGCTTCTCTGCCATTCGGTATTCCTCAGGTGAGAATTCTTTGTTCAGTTCTGAGCCCCATTTTTTAATGGGGTTATTTGACTTTCTGGAGTCCACCTTCTTGAGTTCTTTATATATATTGGATATTAGTCCCTTATCTGATTTAGAATAGGTGAAGATCCTTTCCCAATCTGTTGGTGTACTGGTGATTCTTACCTCTGAGATTTTTTATTGATATTCTGAGTTTTTCACTTCCAGTTTTATGTTACTTAGGTGATTTTATTTCTTTGTTAAATTCTGCTTTTATGTCTTGACTTGTTTTCATTATTTTATCCAATCATTTGTGTTTTTACAGGCCACATTAAGGGGTTTATTTACATCTTCTTTATAGTTTCTGGCTATTTTGCAGTCCTTATTTTGTGATTCTGCTAAATATTTTTCTTCAGTACCTATTGCAGTAGAGTTACTGGCTGCTGGAGAAGGTATATAATTTTGGCTCTTTAGACTTGTGCTTTTGTTTTGGGATCTAAGCATTTGGAGTTAAAATATTTAGAGTACTTCCTGATGTAGATATCTAGTCTTGTCTTTGCTGAGTGGGTATTCTATTCTTTGAGTCCCAACCTAGAGTAGCCACTCTAGTTCCCTGGTAGAGAATGTTTACCAGAACTAGCAGGTGTCAAAAAGGAATAGAGATGAAGTAAAAAGAATGCAAGGAAAGAACCAGAGGACCCTTGATTCACACCAATAGGCAGAGTCCTTAGGACAACAGTTCTCAACCAGTGGGTTGCAGGTAGCCTACGACTATTGAAAAACACAGATATCTACCTCATAATGCAACAACAGCAAAATTACAGTTATGAAATAGCAACAAAAATAATTTTATGACTGGGGTCACCACAATGTAAGGAACTATTTTAAAGGGTGGCAGCATCAGCAAGGTTAAGAACCACTGCCTTAAGGGATGGATGTGGGCTAGGAGAAGCTTTAGTCACACGTTTATGTTGGGGGAAACATCTGGGATCCCTAGGCTAGGAGATGTTTTCTTTCCTCCATATGGTCCTTCCCCCCCCCCCCCAAACCGTGAGGAGTTGAGTAACACCAGAAGATTTATAGGTGTGTGCCTTCCCAGTGAGGTGATGGAAGATAGAAGGTACAAGACAGGACAGGAGAATATGAAATATGAAAAGGGCATCAGGATCATGGCAGTGTGGTCATGGGCTGCCAGTGGCTTCCTTTCAGCTGTAATCACAAGCCTCCTAAAAGGCCCACACTGTTTTTCACAACAAATGATTGTGAAGCAAAAGGAGATATACATGTAAGGAACACTAACTTCATGTTTAGATTCAAAAATCATATCAAACTACTTGCTATATTCTATAAAACCAAGTCAATTTCTCTTATGTTGAAGAAGAACACGCCTGGCACATTTTTGGTATTCTTACAATGATTGTTGAGTACTCCCGCTGGATTTAGAGTTCTTAGGTATAGATCATGCTCATTGTAAACTGTGGTTCTATACTTCTGGCTTTCCTTTACCTAGCTCAACTTTTCAAACAAGTCAATCACACTGATTCTGGGATTAAGGTATCCTGTCACCAGGTGGCACTAGACACCTGAGTTGTTCGAACTACCTATTTTAGGCTTAGAAAACAAGCTTAAAAGTTCAAAATGCTTTCTCTGATATTAGGGTTTTCACAAATATTCATTCCTATCTCCAGCCCTAGTCCCACCACCTAGCCTAGACTGCCAAGTAGAGATTACAAACCCAGAATTTGGTCTCAGTCTATTCTCCTACCTCTTGGATATGCCCTCATTTGTTTTTGTTTGCTTATTTGTTTGTTTGTTTGTTTGTTGCATTGATTTAAGTTGAAGGTACAGCTCAGATGTCAGCCAGGGACCCTGCTAATGCTTTTTCTCAGGCTCAGAGTTCCTGGTGGTGTTTGTCATTTAACCCTTACTGTGCTGCATTACTAGTGTCCTTCTCAGTCCTGGATTTTAGGTTCGCTGAGAATCTTTTCTGTACTTTTGACCCAGCCTAGAAGGGCTATTCTCTTAGCATGCCTTCCTTCTGCATCCTGATCCTTTCTGATGGGACTTCTCTTTGCCTTCTTTCTTGGTCTTCAGGCTCATTTATCTCATGTTTGAGGGACTCTGGTTCTCCGAGTGAGAGTGAGCACAGAGTCTGCCTCTGTTCTGGTCAGCTTTCTGTTTCAGTGACAAAACCAGGACCCAAAAACAAGTCGGGGAGGAGGCTCTGGTTTATTTCAGCTTACCTTTTCAGGTAATAGTCCATCACTAAGGGGAGTCAAGGCGGTAAGTAAAGGCAGAAACCATTGAGGAACACTGTTCTCTGCTCACTCTCAGGCTTGTGCTCTGTTACCCTTTATATCCCAAGAATACCTACATGCCCAAGGAATGGCTCTGCCTACATTTGGGCTGATCCACCCGCATCAATCATTAATCAAGACAATTCCTCAGACATGGCCACAAGGCAATCTGTTTGAAGCAATTCTTCAATGAGGTTCTTCATTTCATTCTAGGTGTCTCTGTGTTGTGTCAGGTTGACAATAAAAACTAACTGGCAGAGCCTCTGAGCCCATCTGGTGCTCCCAGAATTGTGAGTGCTTCTTACTATGTGGGTCTTCCAGTATAATGGCCAGTTGCATGCACATGGTGCCTTGTCTGAGGGTTGCTGTTGCTCTGATTTAACATCATGATCAAAAGCTAGTTGAAGAGTAAAGGATTTATTTGGTTTACACTTCTGCATTGTAAACCATTATCAAAGGAAGTCAGGGCAGGAACTCAGACCAGGCAGAACCCTGCAGGCAGGAGCTGATGCAGAAGCCTTGGAAGGGGTTCTACTTTCTAGGTTGTTTTCATGGCTTTGCTCATTCTTCTTCATTATAGGATCCAGGAATACTAGCCCAGGAATGGCACTATTCACGATGGGACAGGCCCTCCCCCATCAATCACTCATTAAGAAAATGCCTTATAGCTAATTCTTATGGAGATATTGTCTCAATTGGGGTTTCCTTAATGGAGTTAGATAACTCTAGCTTGGGTTAAGGTGACATAAAACTCCTCATCACAGTGAAACTGAATCTCAGTGGTACTTCTAGGTCACGCTTATGTCACTGGGACCTTCAGCTCCACCTCTCCTCCAGTCTGACATCATCATTTGTATAATAATTTCACTCATGGATATTTCTGTCCTGGCCTTTCTCAGTTGGTTTTAGGACTTAAAATTAGCCCCTTACTTTAGTAGCACAACAATGTACTCCTGGATGTACTAACTGGCCTTCTGCCTTGCTACCTTTCAGCCTTCTTCCCATGACATCACATTGCTTTTGCCTTACTGTTGTCTTCAAGTCTTTTTCCAGTTTTACCTCAAGTCTTAGGGTGCTTTCTCTCCAGCCTTTTATTCATTCTCCACTTCAATCTTAGAAATAAGTTGTCCTGTTGGTTCCATCCAAAGTGACCCCTGGAAGTCTAACATGGTGCTCTGTGCCTCTATTTTATCTGCAGGGAGGGACTTTTACTCCACGGGTTCACTCTCTCATTTTAAATTCCATCATTCAACTCTCTGGTGATCAAAGGCCTTGGCTAGGACATGTCACTGTTACACAAGCTATTCCAGAGGCTAGACTCTTTGGGCAAGGTTAATCCTTCATTACAGGACCTTCCTATCTCAAGGTTAAGTACCATTTCAATTTGATTTTATAATTTTAGCTTTGAGTTTATTTTAAGTATAAACATTCTAGAATCTTATCATGTTTCTCCTCAGAAAATTACCTTTGAGATGCAATTAGAAGAGGCCTTTGAACACAGATTTGAACAAGTGTCATTGTGGCACGTAAAACACTAATTACTTCATAGCATCTCTCCTAGTTACTTAGGATACAGCCTGATTACTTCTTGGCAGGCAGGCAGCGATATGATGTAACATCATTTATTTTCATTATTTACAGGTGGAAAGGCCTGTGGATCTATAAGGAAAAGGCCTACATAAGTAGTGACTTTCTCATTTCACTGTAGAGATAATGGAGGCACCAAGAGGGGTGGGACTCCAACTTCCCATGGGGCTGTAGAGTCTGGGATGACAGGGACACCTGGGATGGTTCCCTGTGGAAGAGTGGGACGAGGGATGCCAGATTCTACCCACATGCTCCACTTGTGCTATGTGCTTCAGAAGAACTTATGATTTAATTCACTTTCTTCTCACAGCTTTCAGATGAGTATCGACTATGGGCCAGGGACTGAATAGGGACAGGCATGACTGCTGGAGACTGAACAAGAGACACGAAGCCCTTCAAAGAGAGCCTAGCTAAAAATGGAAAATGAGTTTATCCGTAGCTCAGTAAGCACAATGGAAGTGCCAGGGTTATGTGGCAGGTGAGAATGAAGGCAGTTGACTTTGAATTAAGCAAATAAGACGATTACCACTAGGCACTGTTAGCATGTGGAGACCTGGTGAGGACACAGTCAAAGTCCAGGTGATGAAGAAGGCAAGCCCCCAAGGGAATTTTCTATAGTTGATGTTTGTAGAAAATAATGGGAAGGGAGAAGGGAGCGTGACAGAGATGTCAAATATGTCTTATATCCAAACTGGCTGGTCTCCTTCTGAGCTCCTCTCCCTGCTAGTAAATGCAGGGGGCTGATGAATTCCTGGAGTCTTAAGTAGATGCCCAGGTAGCAACAGAGGCAGTGAGTGAGGCTCTCACATTGCTATGGGACTTGTGGTGACACATATGGCACACCTTACCCACGAGCCTGAGCGTGTGTCAAGCTAGTTTATCATTCCTCTTTCACTCACTGAAATATAAAACTACTTGGTGAGATGCTTGCCTTCTGAATGACCTAGGCCTTCTGGTGTGCACACTTGAAGAAGTGTTTTTCTTTTATTATACTCGGTCATTTCTAGACCATCTGGAAGAACTTCCTATCTTGCAATGAAATTGATACTTGTCCTAAAATAAAATAAAACAAAAACAGATATTACTTTGGAATGGATTAGAATTTCTGCAATGTGTTCTTCATAAATTCCTTCAACTGATAGAATTGAGCTGATGTGAAGGTGCAGAAGGGATAACTAATTCTGTAAGATGGAAAAGATAGATAGATGTAACTGTAAGGAATATTGGACCCATCCCTAACAGGCTGTACAGGCCTGGGGCCAAGCAGAGAGATTGTGCATCGTGATGTATTGTCTTGAGGAGTATAATTCAGGGTGTGGGAAAAGAAAGGATTTTTGATAAATGTTAACTCTTTTGGTGACAATGTCTTTTGTTTTCTTCAATAGTAGCATGAGTGTCATTATACCCTTATGTAACTTGAGGTTAGTGCTGGAGTGCCAACCGCAGTTAGACACGGTATCCCTAAGACCTCAGTTAGACATGATGTCCCTAAGGACCTCTTGGTGCGGAGGAAGCTCCTGCTTGCCATCTTGAGTCTTCAGATCAGTGTCTATCTTAATGCCTTAGATTTCTCTTGCCCCAAGCCTGCTCCTCACTATAGAGAATGTATGTAATTTTGTTGGACATTGTGTGTAAAGTAAGTATTAAAAGGTTCTCAAAGGAAATCCACGGTTCTCCCTGTGAGAAAAGGTCTGTATCTTTAAACCACAGACAACAACACTTTTCTCTATTTTTCCAGTGTTTATCAGACAACTCAGGGCCAGGTCTGTGACCCATTTCTATGGATGGTACACAACTTTAGGGCATGGCTTTTATTTTAAAAATTATTTTCAAACCTGGTTTCATTTTTATCTTTCCTGTTTTCCCCACTCACTAAATTGCATTTTATTTCACTGTGCGTGTCACTCTGTAAGCTGACTTAAATCCTTTCTGGAACAAGTTAGGCAATAAGTGACAGTGGCTATGGCTAAGGGCTCTAGCCCCTCTGAATCTGCATAGTTTTCATTGTGAAGAAGAGATGCTATCTTGACCCAGTTGGTTCTCATGAAGCTACATGAGGTTTCTCTTGTAAATCCCAGACAGGATGACTGAGGAGGTCACTTGCACTGGCCACGGTGCCAGGGAGGACTTGCTTTGTGAAGACAGGTCTGTGCCTGTGGTTTCAGCCTGCCCTTCAGATAAATTGAGATTGCCAGCAGGATGCCAACCCTCTTCAGAGTCATCTGCACCTGAAGATGGGTGTTCTTAGGGTATGCATGCATAGGCTGGCTTCCACTGGGCCACATACAGACTGGGTGGAACTTGCATGTGCTTTGAGTCCAGCATTGTGACTCAATGAAATCACATGGACAGGCACAACCTCTTGTGAAATCAACTGGCATTCTGGCAGCACCATGAGCTTCTCAAAAAAGGCATGCTGGCCTCCTGCTGCTCTGGGAGCATGTCAAGGCTCAGGGCACAGGTTGGGGATTGGCTATATGTAATAGCCATCCAGGACTCTAGTTCCCCATCGAGTTGACCAAAGTTAAATCCACAGAGTCTATGCAAAAGTGAAAGCAGGTGGGCGGTTCCAACACTTTGTCCTTGGGTCAAGTGAAATTCTAAGTCAGAAAGAGGACCAGGGATGCATATCCTGCCAGGTGAACACACGTGGACATTGGTGTAGCTGGGAACCAGCCGTTCGTGAGTGCAACATTTTAAAGGCTTTGTTTAAAGACCTGGTGGTCAGCAGTTTTACTGAGAAAGTGCAGAGAAAATTATATTATTGTAACCAAAAAAGTATTTTCCGGGTAAATGGTTAATTATTCATGCCTAATCATTAGTTAATAATGAGGTAAAATAGTTATATATTTATTCCTTTTTAAAAAGTAAAAAGGGCATATGTTATTTTGTAGTCGAGATTGATTGATTAAATAATTAAATAAGGAATTGTTGGAGGTACTAGGCATGGGCCCCTTGATGAAATAAACCAGTCAGGTCCTCAGGCTCACACCAGGTTGTGCTGGCTAGAGGGGCCATAAGGCAGTAACCAGTTGTGTTCATAGGCAGGGTGCATGCGGTTTCAGACAGAGGCCATGCTGAATGGAGCTAGAATCTATAGCCATGGAACAATGACTTCCTGGAGGAGGGAGCTGACTTCTGTAGTTAAAATCAAGAGCATATGCTGGGTTTGTGAGTAAAAAGAAGTGTGTGGTTGGGGAAAATGCCAAGGGAAATATTCCATCTATTGCAGATGGTCAAAGTCAGGAAGGGGAGGAAAGCCTTGTGGGAACTACGGTGGAAGATGGGTAACGTACCGTCAGCTTCCAGGTTGTGTAAATCAGAAAGCAAGGGCAGAGAAAGAGCCATTAGTTCCATACCCCAGCACCCATCAGGCGTGATGGGGAACTCTGATGTCTGTCAGCATTAGCTAGGAGCAGGTTGTATGAGATCGTTGATAGACTATTTACTTGGCAAATAGTTGTTTTAAGTACCAGTGTTGTATTCTATGTGTTAGGTCAGCAGTTCAAATATTAGGTGAATGAAGGACACTCAGGGCTGAATGGCTGCAGATAAAGGTTAGAAGGAGAATTATTATATCCTATGAGTTCCTGGTATAGGGGCAATGGGGACAGTTTATCTAACCTCACATGGGAAATCTGGGGCCTTAATTCCCATAAAGTTTAATTTTGTCAAAATGTCTTTGTTTTGGATTTGTTTGTTTGTTTGTTTGTTTGACTGAGGAAGGCTAGATTTCCTTTGCTCCTCTGTGATGAAATTCCTAGTAGGAGCTAAATTTTGCCACTTAAAGTGGCAGTTACTTGGTGTAATGTTTAAAGTCAAGGTTCCCAAGTAAACCTTTTAATGTTATTTTCTGTTAGCCAGTTAGTTAATTAATTAATTAATTAAGCAAAGTGGTTACTGATTCCAACATCACAAAGTCATTACCAACAAAAGTTACACTTGCTGAGGCCAGTGCAAGGATCATATGATAACTGCCCAGGACCTGTAAGAGATGAGAAGTGCTAAATACAAATGGGCTTTGTATCTGGGACCCAGCTGTCCAGTCAGATACAGGAAGCCCATGCCTGAGCACCTAGAGCAGCCTCCAGGATGTGCCTATAATGGCCCACTTCCTCCGTATAGGTGTCAACCTTTTAGAGTCTGGGCAATGAGTACAGACAGTGGAGAAATAAATGCTTTGCAAGGAGCTGGGAAATCTGGTGTCGATAGTGGAATTGTTCCTTTTAACATGAAAGGGCTGCTTTGCAGGATTTTGACTTACCTCACTTTGGAGTTTGGAATGGGGGGTGGGATCCAGTCCCCCGCTCTTCATCCCCAGCAAATGGCCATGTGTACAGGAAGGGTAGCGTGTGCTCCAGAGGCTCAGAGCACATGGGCAAGGAGACCTAGCAGAAACCCTGAATGCTTTCCCATATGAAAAGGAAACCAGGGTATTAGATGCTTCATTTTGTCTGTGTGATCAAAGGCAGGGAGAAAAGACATTGCACAGATACTGACCCAAAGTTTTGTGGTCCTGGGGAGGATTACTGACCTGAATGGCAAACACGGACTGAGGAAAGCTTGGTTTTGTGTTTACTTCAGGAATTGGGGCGTGGGATTGGTATCAAGGGTTGAGTAACCATGGAATACTAGATAATGGGTTCCTGCCTTCTGAACTAGAGATAAGGAAAATTGTTTGGGGGATGAGTAGTCTTTGTCTATAACTTGAGGAAGCATAGAATGGTTTACACTGTTAATAACACTGATACTGTAATGAAGAACATGATTTTGGGGTTCTGTGTGGCAGGTAGGGAGCAAAGGATTTACCTGGATAATGTTTCACTTTGTTTGATTAAGGAAACAGAACCCAAAGAAGCTAACAATTTTGCCAAACTTACCAGGGAAGAACCTGGTCAATCCAGGTTATGGACCACATCTAACTGACCCAAAGCCTGTGCCCTTGACCATAGTCATGGCTCCTCCTGAAGACCTGCCTCTGACCTCATACTTTTGCTATTTCTTAAATTTACCTAAAACACCTGGGCCTTGCCAATGCTTGAAATACTATAATTCATTTTTATTTTTAAGGATTTTCTCCTTGTGCTGGAGATTGAACCCAGGGCCTGGCCTATGTTAAGCAAGTGTTCTACCATTGAGGCATATTCCTGACCAAGGGAAAAAAGTTAAAAGGTATTTTATTTCAACCAAATTTTATTCAACAATGGAAGAATTATGCCATGGTTTGTCTTGGCCAGATGTTTAATAATTACATCTTTTAAAAAAGAAATATGCAATACATATTTCAGGATGGTGGCTTTTCTTTGATTAAAAAGGTTGCTTGGTTTCACACTGTTGGTTCTAGAGATAATGTACAATATGCGGACTCACAATTGTACTTTGTGCCTTCAATCCATTTCCTGTCTTATTTTCCTTCATATCCTTTTGGCTTTTAGGAACTGTTTAGGTTTTCTCATTTTTCTCTGCTTTGGACATTTTTAAGGAAAGAAATTGTCTTTTGTTTCACATTGTAATTAAAATGCTCCTACATGGTATGATATTAATAACTCAGCAATTCTGAACACCATTGACCTACATGGAAAACTCTACAAGGCTTAAGGGAGCTGTGTCTTTCTTTCCTGGTCTTCCTTCCTCTATTCTTTGGTTTATGAGCAGTGTGGGATGCTGGCACTGTCTTCTGCATTAGTGGAGGCTGGAGTAGATAGACCTGGTTTCATGACGTTAACAGACCAGTGAATGAAGACAAATGAGTCAAAATGCGTCCTCAGGAATAGACCTGTGTTCACACTATGAACTAGGAGTGTTCTACAGGAAGGTTGGTGTATAAGATCATGTAGAGCAGGGTCATCAAATCCAGAGTGCCCCGCAACCTTCCACCACTGAGGAAATGATAGTTAGGTGGAGGTTAAAATCTTGCTTGCATGGAGTAAATCAATGCAAGGGGCAGGTAAAGGAGAGACCCAGTAGAGTCGTTATTCTGTGCTCACACACATCTGAAATGTTGACTTAATCTGTGCTACCTGTATGCCTGTCCCTCCATGCTCTCTGATATTCAGCACTGCATGTTTTCACTTTATCAGGCCCCCATGCAGACTTGAATCTGCTAATGAGTCACGCTTGGCATGGGCCAAATCATATTTCCTCCAAAGATATATCCCTATTCTATAGCTTTAAGGAAAGTTTTCTCTTTGCTCTCAAAAGGACTCCATAAATTAACTAGCCACTGCTCATCTACAGGCTATACATTCTATGACTCCCAATGAATGCCTGAAACCATAGATAGCACTAGACTCTGAATCTATTGTATGTATCCTTACCTGCACTACAGCATTACACAGAGTGGCCTTAACCTACCTTGTGTGCCCTAGGCTTCCATACATTGCTTCTCTTGTACTCTGTACTGGACAGTCCATCTGATAACTGAGATTAACACTGAAAAACTGATGAGTGAGCAGTGTGGGGATGTGTCTTTGGAGAAATACAGTGGACACCATGAAATATTATCACTGAACTCTGAAGAGGAGCAAATGAAAACTTATGCATTGTTGATTCCTGGCATACCAAACATATGCTTGGCTACAGCAAAAGTAGGAGAAAAGGAAAATCCAGAGAGCAGCTCTATGGATGATGATGATGACTGCTGTGCCCTTTGTTCCTTTTGGACAGGTGTCTTGGGTGCATATAACTATTTTATTTTATTTAACTTTAAATTATTTGCTGTGCATGAGTGTGTGTGTGTGTGTTGCATGCCTGTGTGTGCTTGCCACAGCTCATGTGTAGGGTCAAACTACAACTCTTGGGAGTTAGATCACTCCTTCCACCACGTGGCCTCCAGGGATCACACTCAAGTTGTCAGTTTTGACAGCAAGTGCCTTTCCCCATGAGCCATCTTGCCAGCGTTTAGTTTATTATACTTGCTGATTCAGTGACAATGCCATTTTACAAAGAACATCTGCTATAGGATAGAGTTGTCTCAAAACTTCATTGAAAGCTTTCGAATACACTGAAATTTTTAGTTAACTATATTTGATAACAATTATCATTGTCTTGTCCAAGCAGAGACAATGATCCCAGGTGAATGTTCATTGAAATTGTTGGAACCAGACTCTACCTTCACAACCCTACCAACAACATTTATAGCATATAGCCTGGTCACCTGTCTATCATTTGCATTTAGCTCTGATGGAAAGTATCTCAACAAAACAAACAAAACCAAACAGCTGGGAGTGGTGGCACACGCCTTTAATCCCAGCATTTGGGAAGCAGAGGCAGGTGGATTTCTGAGTTTGAGGCCAGCCTGGTCTACAAAGTGAGTTACAAGACATCCAGGGCTATACAGAGAAACCCTGTCTCGAAAAACCAAACCAACCAACCAAACAACCAAACAAAAACAAAACAAAACAAAACAAAACAAAACAAAACAAAACAAGTTTTTCCCCCAAGACAGGGTTTCTCTGTGTAGTCTTGGTTATTCTGGAAATTGTTCTGTAGACCAGGCTGCTGGCCTCATACTGAGAAATATGACTGCCTCTGCCTCTGCCTCCACCTCCTGAGTAGTAGGATTGAAGGCATATGCCACCGTCACGCAGCAAAAGAACATATTTTAGGAAGTAATTAATGATACACAAATTGATCAATGCAATTGTACATCATTAACATTGCTCAGCTATATATATGTAAAGTGACATGTATTTATATCTCTGAAAGGTCTGTGAGCTATAAGAGTCCAATCAAAGGTAGATCCAGATAACAGGCCATTTAGGCACTGCTCTTCACTTCCCTCCCGGACCAATTAGTTCTGCCCTCTAATTCCTGGGCTCTGCCTTTAGTTCCTCAGGACTGTGACCGACTCTGTGCTTCGGTGGTCCACCTGCTCATCCATATTGTTGCACACTTTTCTGTCTCTTGGGCTTAGCATCGCAGAGTTAGATAAGAGGTCCTTTCTCCATCAGTCTTGGGTGAAGGTACCTAAGTTGATGGAGATTCCTGCTAAGGACAGTGTGCAATGGGAACCCTGCTTTATGCCTTGATCACGTGTTCCACTTTCTAAGTTTAATGCAGCATGTGCTTTTGTTTGCTTCTATTAACTTGGTTTCATTTCTTTTATCTAGAATAAAAACCCAAACCAATGTTGTCTATGTTGGGACAATCACACAGCCATAGAGGCTAGATAGATGTCACCGAATACATGGTTTGATTTAGTGTTTCAGATGGATCATTTGAGTTGATTAATTTTTTGCTCTGGACTCTGCTTCCTCAGGTTTAGCTCAGTCTTCCTTTCTGTTCTGCCAGCTATGGCTTCAGATAAGCGATAAAGTCTTTCCTTCCCTTAAACTCTACAGTCTTTGTCTGTCATTGGGTCTGATTGGGCTTGCAATCATGTCTAAACCAATCACTGCAGTTGGGGAAGAGCCTCTGAGAACTGTCTGTGCCACATCCAGAGTTTCTGGTCCAGCAGGTCTAAGGTAGGTGTTGAAATGTATCACAGATATATAGGCCAGAGGATCTTGGGTTAACAGAGAAGGCCCACCCTAATTGCACACAGAGGAAGAGCAGAGAGAGGTGTTCTTACATGGTGATGCTAGGTACTCCACAAGGAAATGAATGAAAACTCATATTTTGTCCTATTGCAAAACACTCAGTCCACTCTTAATTAATCCCAACTCCTAGTAGTCTGTGTCATGAGCTCCGTTAGGCTCAAACGATACAGTTATGTCCTTCCCTAATAGAGGTAGGAATGACTTCATGCATACAAGAAAGAAGAATATGGAGAGACATGAGGAAGCACACTGAGAATTTCAGGACATTCATAGGACTCAAGCAAGATCACTCAGACAAGGTCATTTTGGGGGCTGAGACTTGAAGGAAGTGAACCATCAGTGCTTAAGTTTGAGGATGGAGATGCCTGTCAGTCGAGTCAAAGAACTTGCAGAATTTGAGGAATAACGAGAGTCCCACATGTTTGAAACAGAAGGAGTGAGGGGAAAAGATGGCAGTGAGGGCACACAGGGCTTAACAGGAGGAGGAAGGGCATCGGGTGTGATCATAGGAAAGGTGAGAAACATGTCTGTCATGTAAGCAGCATGTGTGGAAGTAGAGAGCTGAAATGAGATGAAATAAGTATGCTGCACAGGGAGGGAGTGGGGCCTTCACATCCCGTTAACATCCAACTACCAAGCCACCACTGCTGGATTCTGCATGGACCTGGCACCCTCGCTGCCTACCTAGAAGTTCCCTGTAACCACATGTTTTGAGATGGCATATTGTGTGAACAGTGGTACATTTTCTCCTTGGCCTTCAGTGGCTGCCTCTGGGACCCCAGGCTGTGTTCCTGCCTAGTTATGGCTAACAGCGGACTTCTCTCAACTCACATTCAGCATCCCATAAGCTGTAGAGCAGCCATTTCTGACATTCTTCCCTCTTGGAGGGAAAATAAAATTGCCATTGGATTTTGCCAGGGAAAAACGGTTCAGAAACTACATTTTTAAAATTTGCATTAAAAAAAGGGAAGAAATGAAAAAGTAATACATGATTAAAATCCAACACAGGTATAGCCACAGTGATATGCATATAGACTGACAGAACTGAGAGAAACAAAGGACCTCCCCTTGAGGCCTTGAATAAACTGAGTCGTGAGACTGCCTTTTACAATGAGTGTGCGTGTGTGGGACCAGTCTCTGAGCACAGCCAGCACATACACTGTGTACTCTAAACACACCCTGAACTGTGGTGCTGGGATCACAGCCCAAACCAGGCAATGGCTCTGCTTGCCCTTTAAGCCAGTATTCTAACCTTATCAGTCTAGTGCCCCCTGCCTCCCAGTGCTATCTGAGGAGAGAGGAGTGAGGAGTGTGCCTTGCGCATGTCATTTGCTCTATGTTCCCTTCCTTGCTTCTCCCTCTTCTGGCTTAGTCTACAGATCATTTCTTTCTAAGCCTTAACTAGACAAAACAAAACAAAATAAAATAAAACATCTCTGTCTATTTGTATTTAGTGTGTGCTTACATGCATGTTTGCAGAAGTCAGGGGATAGCTTTGTGGTGTCTATTCTCTCAGAGACTTGAACAGTAAGCCCCTCTCCCCACTGAGCCACCTCACCAGTCCTAGAAGCCTTTACCTCAGATAATCATGAGTTCACTCCTCTTTCTTTCCCACCAGTACTTCAATTGTTCTGAATTATGCCCTAATTCTGTTTAGTGCTAGACAGGCTATCAAGATTCCTCTATATGACAGCTTCCCTCCAGAGAGATAAGCTCTTGGGGACAGAGACCATAGTCATCCATGTTTGTGTTCCTCTTCTCCCAGCACAGCTAGCATATGCCAGAGGACATGCTCTGCAGAGCGGCAGCCAGCACACTGCCGTGTGGACCTCCAGCTTTGGCGTCATGACGGTACTCATGGGATTTTGTAACTTCTGACTCAGGACCACTCCCCCCCCATTTTTTCTTTTCTTCAGAAATGTCTAGAACTTCTGAGAAATAGAAATGTGATCCAGAAACCAAATTAAACACACAATCTGCCTTTAAGGGTGAAATGCTCACATAGTGGTGACTTAGAGGCCCCTGAGCAAGCTCAGGAAAGTTCTGCTCCCATGTATTTATGTCACCTCCCTGGCCACCCAGGATGAACCCGTTTCTCAGTCAACTGCCTGTGTAGGGCCATCACTAGTCCGACAGGTCTGTGTGGGTGGGTTCAGAAGCACCTTTCCATTTAAAAAGTAGATTAGGCTGGGTAGATTTTCAGGCCAGGGGATTCCCAGGGATGTCCTTGCCTAGGCTCTTATAGCCTAGCTTGCTTTCTTTCATTCAGTCTGCACTGGCACTGCTAGGAATTGCTTCCTGTGTAGGAGCAAGTAGCTGCAATGTGGATGGCATGGGATGGCTGGAAGCACTCAGTCTTCAGTGGAGAAGAGAGGCAAGGGATACTACTGACGTTTGGTCAGTGCTCTAATTCTATAGAGTGTGTTAGATAGACTCATACTTCTCCCAACTGATGGTCTTTGTAAACCTCATCTTGAAGATGTATTTTAATTTGCGGCATGTTGCCTACAATGGGAGCTGTCAGGGCCATTGCACCATGTAAATTCCAGACACATTTTTTTGTGCATCCACAGAACTGGCAGCACATTATGAGCATGCCACCGGAATAATGCAGCCCCTTGTCTCACTCTGGACTCTCTTAACAAAGCCTTGAGAAGACAGGCTCAATTTGGGTTGTGTCCCTCCTCCCTCTGGATGGCATTGGAAGGAAACTAAAAGCACCTGAGAACCTGCCACAGGCAATCACGCTCATGCTTAGAATCCAGGTTTGCCACAGGGCCAGCTGGGGATGGCTGGACCCACCAGGGATGAGAACAGTTTGATCTTTGACTCAGAAATCTAGTTATTTTTCCAATGGAAAATGTAACAAGTTTTGACATGTAGACCCCTCAGTGAGTGAAGGCAATTCCCTTTGAGCCTAGACTGAGGCAACAATTGAATGTTCAAGTGTATATATCTTTTCTAATTTCAGTTAAAGAAAAGGGACGGGTAGTTTTTCAAGTGTTCATTTAACCTTGAAGTGAGTTAGTTTAGTTCTTTCCATATGTACTAGGGAAACTTTCATTCAAACTGAGAGAATTCTCATTGCTGCCTTTTAGTAGACTGGGGTCTAGAGCAGTTGGATTGGAGACGGTTTCTCCCAGGGAAGCCAGCCTCTAAAAAGTAGATAAGCACGAGACTTTCGTCTTAGCTTTGAGTGCTACAGCCATGAAAACCTGCCTTCCAGATGGTTCTTCTTAGCACGATTATCACCAAGTCAGCCTGGTCATGGGTGCCACAACAGGAGGTGTGCAATGTTCATGCCAAGCAGGGGTCTTGGCTCAGGTCCAGGGAGAAACAGAATGGGGACTCTAGCTCTGCCCCAAGGATGGCCAAACCCCATACTCATCAGGTAGCTCAGGATACTTCTATGCACCCTCAGGGTGCATCTATATCTCTGTCTGTATCCATGCCTTGTGTGTGATATATGTGTGCTGTGTACTTGTGCATAAGGGTTCATGTAAGTTAAAACAGGACACTCTCTTTCTGCCTTTTTTTTTTTCCACTGTCTCTCACTGAACCTAGACTTCACCATTTTGGCTAGACTGCTGAGCCAGAAAGCCTCCAGAATTTGCTTGTCTCCACCCCAGGGCTCTTTTCCTGGAATCTTCAGATTAAAATTAGCTCCACCTACTTTTCACACCTCCCTCAACAAGTTACAACATCTAAAAGACTACGCATAGATGACTTCTGCACCGACTGTCTGTCCATTCAGTTAGGTGACCTGCCTAAGCTTTCCACAGTGGGAAGTG
This sequence comes from Mus caroli, assembly GCF_978045245.1. NCBI lineage: Eukaryota > Metazoa > Chordata > Mammalia > Rodentia > Muridae > Mus > Mus caroli. The sequence goes on from NW_028227266.1 coordinate 20,452,508, forward strand.
GGACAAGTAAGAACTATTCTCAGAGAAGCCGTGGGACCCAGCAAGATGATAGCTGAGAAGCATGCAATCACATGTAATGGGGCCCAGCATCTCAGCTCTCTTGATGGATTCTTTCCTTACTGCTCTCATTCCCTCCCACAGAGCTCAAACCCTTGCTGACTGGAGACAGCAAATCCTTGAGCCTGGTCTGCAGCCATAGCATCACAATCTGGACAATCCAATGGAATCTTAGTCTTAATTGCTTTTGTATTGCTGTACCAAAATACTCAAGCCAGGGTCATTTATAAACAGGTGTAATTTATTTAGTAGTTCTCTCCTGGTGGATGCTACTATTGCCCACTTTCATTATTTAGGTCAGGCCTCATGAGAATTGTATCCAGACTGTGTAAGCATATTGTTTGTTACTTCATAGGCTTTCCGAGAGCAGGATGGGTCATGGGGCCAAGAGGAAGGCTAGACCTGGCCCACTTTTATAAGCTTTACTTTGATAAGTTTCCATTATAACTTTCAAGTCTGCTCTATAGATGCAGGAATGTTATTTTTCTTATCCCCCATCCCAATCTTAAAACTGTTAGAATTTGGATGGTATTTGCCCTGTTTTTTCTTTACTCTCCTCACTCCAGCCCATCTCCAACTTTACTGCTCACAGCTGGGGGTGAGGTGGACATTTGTAACTGGAGTCCTCCCTGTACAGAATGAATTCCCAGGATTGTGGCTGTGTCCCAGACTTTAGAACAGGTAGAGATAATGATGGGGCTACGGTAGCTCAGTCATGCTGTAAAGGTTAAGGATTCCTGGAGACGATCTGGGAGAAAATACATTGGTGTAGATGCTTGTTGCACAGGAAGGCAGGGAGTGGGAAAAAAACAAAAACAAAAATGAACAAACAAACAAAGAACATAGGCAATGGGGGAGCAGCTCCAGCTTCTCGGGGAAAGGAGCTCCATCAGGATCCTCTGAGTTCAGTGCCTCCTCCACAATGCTGAAAACAGGAAAAGACAATTTAAAATGTCAGCAGAGTAGGAAGTGATAGGGGAGCTTCTTTGGCTCGTGGAACGGGAAATGGGTCCTCCTGAGAGCATAGCCCCAGCACCAGGCAAAGGCCGCAGGGCTAGCCACTCCATGGTAGCAAGCAGGACAGGTGGGCAGGACGTCCTATGAGGTTGCTAGAACAAGGCCTCTGTTGCAATTACGAACCAACTCCCATGATAAGACATCAATCCATTCATGTAATCAGAGTTCCCTGGACTCATTGCCTCAGATTAGCTCCCAACACTACTTCACTGGTGATTCAATTTCCAGTGTATGAACTAGGGATAGGGGTGGGTGAGGGAGTTGTGCAGGCATCAAAATCTTGGAGAGTTTCCTTCATCAACCTTCTGTGCCTGATGATCTGTTAGATCCTCTCATCAAAAACTTTAAATGACCCCCTTACTTACAGCACAAATTCTTGAACTTGGCCTCCAAAATTTGTTTTCAAATATATCCTGCCTAATTTTACTTATAAACAGTTCATTTCTCAAATCTGTAGTTCAGTAATACAGACAGGCTGAAGGTGAGGACAGGCTGTATTGAGCCTTGAGCCTTTCTCCTAGGCTCTTCTTATGTGTCTTTACAGATTTTACCAATCTTTCCTGGTTCAGCTTGAATTTCATGACTTTTAAACCAAGTCTCATTTTGTTCACCAGAGACAATGTTTCTCTTTCCTTAAAAGTTTTGCTATTCAATGTTCTGTGAATAAATAAAATACTTGCCCCATTGTTGGGGTAATGTGCTTGTCATGCAAGTATGAGGGTCTGAGTTTGGATTCCCAACACCCACGTAAAAAGCCACCCACAGTGGGGATGACAGAGACAAACAAATCCTTCGATCTCACTGACCAGCCAGCTCAGGTGAATTGGTGAGTTCTAGATTTATTAAAAAAAACAAAACCAAACAAAACAACAACAACAACAACAACAAAACAGCTCAAAAGATAAGATGTAGAAGGATGGAGGAGAAAGCAGAAGGTATGATTTATATCATTATCCTGACTAGTGGAAAGGAGAAAAAAGAGGAAGAGAAAAGGGGAGGGAGGGAGGGAGGGAGGGAGGGAGGGAGAGAGAGAGAGAGAGAGAGAGAGAGAGAGAGAGAGAGAGAGAGAGAGAAAGAGAGAGAGAAAGAGAAACAATGGACCAAGCATTTAGAACATTAACCTTGGAGAACATTCTATATCCAAACTATTGCACAACTCTTTTGTGAATTGCTAACACCACTGGTTTGTCTGTTAACCCAATTACCCAATTATCTAGCTTCTTTTGTGGTCTATAATCTGAATTTATTTGCCTTTGTTTTATTGCCATTCATTAACTAAAAGATGTGAGTGCCACAAAGTTGAAGATGGCAGACACTGATATTCATATCCCAAGCATGAGGTTTCAAGGAATTGGAGACCTCAGTAGTTGTTTTGATGTGTGAGACACGAATCATAAGGAGACTAAATCTTTCCCTTAGAGTTTTGAGTTTTGAGCATACATGAGCAGTCAGTAGGGCAAGGTGACATACAGAATTTTCATCTCAATTGGAAGGAGCTAATTGGGACAATTATTAACTGAGCTGCATCTGCAAACTAATTTGTCACCATATCCTCTGGACTTTACAATGCTAATTCCTGCAGACTCTGATTTCTGCCAAACCCTAGCGTCTAGCTCAGCCTGACATCCTCTGGAGACTAAACTGGAACAGAGGCAACTGGCTAAGCAAGCCATTCAGAGTGTTATGTAATTTGGACTTAGATTTAGTTTTTTTCGGAAGTAAAATAGAAATCCAACACCAACCCCGGCCCAGGTGTTTTTCTCCTCTCTCCTGTGTTCTTGTCATTAAACACTAAATCCAGGCAGTTCTGCTCCAGACTGTTTTCCAATGGGATTCCTTTGCATTTCATGTCACTGTGGGCCTTGTCTGCTGGAAGCTTTGTGACATATGTTTGGTGCTCAGTTTAGGAGCTCATACACATTTGAGTTTCTGGTGTGTTGATGTTTGGTGTAACAGCTAAAATTGAGGCTCACTCATATCCTGCCCGTGTCCTTACTCTATACAATAGAAGACTTCCTAGCTGGGCTCAAGTTCATCTATAAAGTGTACAGGGTATTAGTTTCTCATTACAAGATACTTGTAGTGATTATGTGGAATAATACATTTAAAATGCTACATACAAATTCTGCAAAGGGTACATGTTCAACAAATGTTTGTAATGTTTAAAACGGTGGTATAGACTGTTGCAAGTTTTAAAGGTAGGGGAAAACCCAAAAGAACATAAACAAGAGAATTCAGGTTATAACCTGGATTTTCAAGATTTTACAGTGACTTAAAAACACCAGTGAGAGGCCTGTGCTGATTATTTATCTATCAGAGAAGTTGCTGGGTAAATGGAGATGTTCACCCTCATTATTCTCAATGCATGGGACTTCCGTGGGAACTTACACTTCCTACTGTACTGCTGTGTCCCTGGCTCAGTTAGGAATGGCTTTATGTGTAAGCTGGGTTAAGTCTGAGAGGCATGTTATAGAAGGACTGGGAAACACTATCATGAATTGTTCCCCGAGTGAAAAATCACCTTATCCCAGGAGCTTCTGAGCTGATCCCTTCATATTCTGCTTTTAGATCCATGTTCTTTAGTGTCACTTCTTGGTCACTAAGCTTGCAGGGGAAGTGCTTGTCTGAAGGAATGTTTAAAAACATCATATGTTGAGTGAAGCCTCAATCTATCACATTGAAATGTGCTTGGTATTGACTCCCTGATAGCTGACTCCCGGAGAAGAGCGACTACTGCACAATTTTAAATTTCCCTTGGGTCTTGCCTTTAACCTTTAGCAGGAGTCTTGATTAGAAGAATTTTCTGACTTCCATAGTTTCCATCTGTCCTTTAAAAAAAAAAAAAAAAAAACAGATGTCTACTGCCAACCTAGTTTTACAAATTCATTTTACTTAATCTAATGGTTCCAAGCATGTTGCTACTTAAAAGATTTCTCTGAGTCTCACGCACTTGGCTTTAGCCAATACGATTAGGTTCATACTTTTCCAGTTGCTCAATTTCACTTCTGTCCTTGCAAATGTCTTTCCCCTGAGAAGGGGCTGCTTTTCCCCTGGCTTTTTAACATTCTGCAGACTCCTGCTGACAGTTACTCTTCCTTGAAAACAGGTAGTGGCAAATGCCATCCAAGGAAAACCTTTGGCCACCCCAGGAGCTTTCCAGATGGGCTCATACTTCCTATGATTTGAAGCTTGGCCTGAATTTGAACCCTGGCTCTGGGCTCTGCTGGCTTGTGTGTGGGATGGACTCACTGGCTACACATCCATTGGCTCTGCACTATAGTTTGCCTTTTTATTATCTTTGGTCACTTCATAGTCTAAAGACACCTGGCTTTTTAAGTACAGAGGATATATTATTTAAGATTGTCCACCCCTGGTCAACACACTACAGCAACCACTCTGCTGTGTTTTCCTTCCCACCATGCTCGCCCGCATGCTGTGGTGTTGGAAGTGAGGGTACCTGGCAGGAGGGAGAGAGGGATAGTGGATATGCAGGTTAGTGTTAGCTTCCTGTTTGGTTGGTTAGTGGAGTATGGAGAGTGAGTGCCAGATTGCAAAGCCTCCAGAGCCTTCAGGAAGGGTCACAGTGATGAGAACAACATCTGGACAGCCGGTCTGGAAACATAGAAGCAGCGTTTGTCACTTTCCCCGTCGCTGCTCTACGTGCTTTCCGACTTTATATACTGCGTGTTCCTGTGATGTTTGGACATCTGTACAAATGGATTTTGGTTGTAAAGTTTAGTTGTGTCACTTGGAGATCCGGGATGAGCTGTGTTGGAGAAGGTTTCCTATAGGGACTGAAGGTGCTGGCTCCAAACCCCCAAAGGAGCCTTCCTGACCCAGATGGGATTGTTTTACAATTTAGAAAGCAATGATTTGAGTGAGAAATGGAGCCAAGTTGCATAAGGTGGCAACAAGTGTAAAGAATTAGGTCTGCGATAATTGCTATCCAACAGGGTGTCAGGACCTGTGTAGAGCCCTAGGTTAAGGTGTGGGAGAAACTTTACAGGCCCGGTGGAAAGAGAAAAGGGCCCACTCACTGCTTGCATGGCTTTCTTTCAGGTCTTTCTGTCTTTATAAGAAAAGCAGTGAATCCCGGGATTTCCACAAGAAAGACTGATGCTGAAATCAGTTTCAGGGACTTAGTCCTGTTAACAACCTGTTGGGAAAAAAATCACTGTAGAGAGACAGCTTTCTATTATTTCTTTACAGCTTTTATGGAATCTCCTGCTGTTTCATAGAATTTCAAATGGGAACTCAGAGACTGTTTTTCTGTCCTGGGTTATTAGTGGGGGTTTTCTCCTGGCGAGTCTTATCCCAGGCTGTGCTCCTACATGGCTTTGCATCCACTCCTGTAGTTCAAGCTAATGTGTCCCCAGTTTCCCCTCTATGGATATGGTTTGTCTGAATAATCAATCAGATGTGTTTTGCTCTTATCCAGTTGGGTTGTAAAGCCTTTGTTGACTGACCACAATCTGAATGTTACAGTCATTTGGAGACAGCTGGGTGGTCTATGGAAAATAGGTTTTATTGGACGGTAACTAGGTGGGGTGAGTCTGGATTCTAGTTTGGTTTGGATCTCAGCAAGCATAGGAAGTTGATAAATATTTCTTTGGTAATCTGTGTGAATTTCATGTGCTAAACACCTTTTTTAGACCCATAATGTTATGATAAAATTATGGTCTGTGGGAACTGCTCTCAGTTCTAAAATGGACCCAATCATAAGCAATGATTCAAGAGTGGACATAGATATTGTCATAGAATTTATGGAAACCTTTGTGTTCTTTTTAGGTTTAAACTTTTAGGAGAGTTATATAGAATTAATATTTTTCCTTGTAGTAAATTAAAATGCAAGCTCAGTATGTTTCGAAATGTATTTTGAATGCTGTAAAAATTTAGAAATATGGGCAATGGAAAAAATAACCACCATTCCACCATGATAATTGGATTTTGCTGTTTGGAGATGTGCACAGATGTGGCTACACATACACTCTTGTTTTACACCAGTCAGATCAGGCTGTACCTATTCTCCATAGTCTATCTTTGCAGTATTATTTTATTTTGTTTTTTTTTTTTTTTTTTGGTTTTTCGAGACAGGGTTTCTCTGTGTAGCCCTGGCTGTCCTGGCACTCACTTTGTAGACCAGGCTGGCCTCGAACTCAGAAATCCGCCTGCCTCTGCCTCCCAAGTGCTGGGATTAAAGGCATGCGCCACCACGCCCGGCTGCAGTATTATTTTAGATGTCTGTAATATTTTATTTTTGTTTCCACTTAGTAAATACCTGTATAGAATAGGTCATATGCATATGTCTAATATGATTTCTAGATATTAATTGTTGGTATGAATACAGATGCTATATTTTTAGCACTTTGCTAATGACTAACTTTTAGATATTCCGTGATGATTCTAAGAATTATTTCAATGAACCTTTCAGAGAGGCTAATTCTCATTTTAGAATAATTTTTCAGAAGATGATTTCCAAGTCACACATATCACATGGATACCTTAATACTTGATAGCTATAAAGTACAATATAGAAAAATACATTTTTATAGATATTTAAGTTTTGCATGCCATTTATTGTTTTGTTTTTCTTTTTTTTTAATTTTTAATATTTTATTACATATTTTCCTCAGTTACATTTCCAATGCTATCCCAAAAGTCCCCCATAGCGCCCCCCACTTCCCTACCCACCCATTCCCATTCTTTTGGCCCTGGCATTCCCCTATATTGGGGCATATAAAGTTTGCAAGTCCAATGGGCCTCTCTTTCCAATGATGGCCAACTAGGCCATCTTTCGATACATATGCAGCTAGAGACAAGAGCTCCGGGGTTCTGGTTAGTACATCATGTTGTTCCGACAATAGGGTTGCAGATCCCTTTAGCTCCTTGGGTACTTTCTCTAGCTTCTGCATAGGGAGCCCTGTGATACATCCAATAGCTGACTGTGAACATCCACTCCTGTGTTTGCTAGGCCCCGGCATTGTCTCACAAGAGACAGCTATATTTGGGTCCTTTCAGCAAAATCTTGCTAGTATATGCAATGGTGTCAGCATTTGGAAGCTGCTTATGGGAAGGATCCCTGGATACGGCAGTCTCTAAATGGTCCATCCTTTCATCACAGCTACGAACTTTGTCTCTGTAACTCCTTCCCTGGGTGTTTTGTTCCCAATTCTAAGAAGGGGCACAGTGTCCACACTTTGGTCTTCATTCTTCTTGAGTTTCATGCGTTTAGTAAACTGTATCTTATATCTTGGGTATCCTAAGTTTTGGGCTAATATCCACTTATCAGTGAATACATATTGTGTGAGTTCTTTTGTGATTGTGTTACTTCACTCAAGATGATGCCCTCCAGGTCCATCCATTTGGCTAGGAATTTCATAAATTCATTCTTTTTAATAGCTGAGTAGTACTCCATTGTGTAAATGTACCATAATTTCTGTATCCATTCCTCTGTTGAGGGACAACTGGGTTCTTTCCAGATTCTGGCGATTATAAATAGGGCTGCTATGAACATAGTGGAGCATGTGTCCTTTTTACCGGTTGGGACATCTTCTGGATATATGCCCAGGAGAGGTATTGCTGGATCCTCCGGTAGTACTATGTCCAATTTTCTGAGGAACCGCCAGACTGATTTCCAGAGTGGTTGTAAAGCTTGCAATCCCACCAACAATGGAGGAGTGTTCCTCTTTCTCCACATCCTCGCCAGCATCTGCTGTCACCTGAATTTTTGATCTTAGCCATTCTGACTGGTGTGAGGTAGAATCTCAGGGTTGTTTTGATTTGCATTTCCCTGATGATTAAGGATGTTGAACATTTTTTCAGGTGCTTCTCTGCCATTCGGTATTCCTCAGGTGAGAATTCTTTGTTCAGTTTTGAGCCCCATTTTTTAATGGGGTTATTTGACTTTCTGGAGTCCACCTTCTTGAGTTCTTTATATATATTGGATATTAGTCCCTTATCTGATTTAGGATAGGTGAAGATCCTTTCCCAATCTGTTGGTGGTTTTTTTGTCTTATTGATGGTGTCTTTAGCCTTGCAGAAGCTTTGCAGTTTCATGAGGTCCCACTTGTCAATTCTCGATCTTACAGCACAAGCCATTACTTTTCTATTCAAGAATTTTTCCCCTGTGCCCATATCTTCAACGCTTTTCCCCACTTTCTCTTCTATAAGTTTCAGTGTCTCTGGTTTTATGTGAAGTTCCTTGATCCACTTAGACTTGACCTTAGTACAAGGAGATAGGAATGGATCAATTCGCATTCTTCTACATGTTAACAACCAGTTGTGCCAGCACCATTTGTTGAAAATGCTGTCTTTCTTCCACTGGATGTTTTTAGCTCCCTTGTCGAAGATCAAGTGACCGTAAGTGTGTGGGTTCATTTCTGGGTCTTCAATTCTATTCCATTGGTCTATTTGTCTGTCACTATACCAGTACCATGCAGTTTTTATCACAATTGCTCTGTAGTAAAGCTTTAGGTCCGGCATGGTGATTCCACCAGAGGTTCTTTTATCCTTGAGAAGAGTTTTTGCTATCCTAGGTTTTTTGTTATTCCAGATGAATTTGCAGATTGCACTTTCTAATTCGTTGAAGAATTGATTTGGAATTTTGATGGGGATTGCATTGAATCTGTAGATTGCTTTTGGCAAGAGAGCCATTTTTACAATGTTGATCCTGCCAATCCATGAGCATGGGAGATCTTTCCATCTTCTGAGATCTTCTATAATTTCTTTCTTCAGAGACTTGAAGTTTTTATTATACAGATCTTTCACTTCCTTAGTTAGAGTCACGCCAAGATATTTTATATTATTTGTGACTATTGAGAAGGGTGTTGTTTCCCTAATTTCTTTCTCAGCCTGTTTATTCTTTGTGTAGAGAAAGGCCATTGATTTGTTTGAGTTAATTTTATATCCAGCTACTTCACCGAAGCTGTTTATCAGGCTTAGGAGTTCTCTGGTGGAATTTTTAGGGTCACTTATATATACTATCATATCATCTGCAAAGAGTGATATCTTGACTTCATCTTTTCCAATTTGTATCCCTTTGATCTCCTTTTGTTGTCGAATTGCTCTGGCTAGGACTTCAAGTACAATGTTGAATAGGTATGGAGAAAGTGGACAGCCTTGTTTAGTCCCTGATTTTAGAGGGATTACTTCAAGTTTCTCACCATTTACTTTGATGTTGGCTACTGGTTTGCTGTAGATTGCTTTTATCATGTTTAGGTATGGGCCTTGAATTCCTGATCTTTCCAAGACTTTTATCATGAATGGGTGTTGGATCTTGTCAAATGCTTTTTCCGCATCTAACGAGATGACCATGTGGTTTTTGTCTTTGAGTTTGTTTATATACTGGATTACGTTGATGGATTTCCGTATATTGAACCATCCCTGCATCCCTGGGATGAAACCTACTTGGTCAGGATGGATGATTGTTTTGATGTGTTCTTGAATTCGGTTAGCAAGAACTTTATTGAGGATTTTTGCATCAATATTCATAAGGGATATTGGTCTGAAGTTTTCTATCTTTGTTGGGTCTTTTTGTGGTTTAGGTATCAGAGTAATTGTGGCTTCATAGAATGAGTTGGGTAGAGTACCTTCTGTTTCTATTTTGTGGAATAGTTTGTGAAGAACTGGGATTAGATCTTCTTTGAAGGTCTGATAGAACTCTGCACTAAACCCGTCTGGTCCTGGGCTTTTTTTAGTTGGGAGACTATCAATGACTGCTTCTATTTCTTTGGGGGATATAGGGCTGTTTAGATCATTAACCTGATCTTGATTCAACTTTGGTACCTGGTATCTGTCTAGGAACTTCTCCATTTCATCCAGGTTCTCCAGTTTTGTTGAGTATAGCCTTTGGTAGAAGGATCTGATGGTGTTTTGGATGTCTTCAGGATCTGTTGTTATGTCTCCTTTTTCATTTCTGATTTTGTTAATTAGGATGCTTTCCCTGTGCCCTCTAGTGAGTCTGGCTAAGGGTTTATCTATCTTGTTGATTTTCTCAAAGAACCAGCTCCTTGATTGGTTGATTCTTTGAATAATTCTTCTTGTTTCCACTTGGTTGATTTCGCCCCTGAGTTTGATTATTTCCTGCTGTCTACTCCTCTTGGGTGAGTTTGCTTCCTTTTGTTCTAGTGCTTTTAGGTATGTTGTCAAGCTGCTAATGTGTGCTCTCTCTAGTTTCCTTTTGGAGGCACTCAGAGCTATGAGTTTTCCTCTTAGAAATGCTTTCATTGCGTCCCATAAGTTTGGATATGTTGTGTCTTCATTTTCATTGAACTCTAAAAAGTCCTTAATTTCTTTCTTCATTCCTTCCTTGACCAAGGTATCATTGAGAAGAGTGTTGTTCAGTTTCCATGTGAAGGTTGGCTTTCTATTCTTTATTTTGTTATTGAAGATCAGCCTTAGTCCATGGTGATATGATAGGATGCATGGGACAATTTCAATAGTTTTGTATCTATTGAGGCCTGTTTTGTGACCAATTATATGGTCAATTTTGGAGAAGGTACTATGAGGTGCTGAAAAGAAGGTATATCCTTTTGTTTAAGGATAGAATGTTCTGTAGATATCTGCCAGATCCATTTGATTCATAATTTCTGTTAGTTTCACTGTGTCCCTGTTTATTTTCTGTTTCCATGATCTGTCCATTGGTGAAAGTGGTGTGTTGAAGTCTCCCACTATTATTGTATGAGGTGCAATGTGTGCTTTGAGATTTACTAAAGTTTCTTTAATGAATGTGGCTGCCTTTGTATTTGGAGCATAGATATTCAGGATTGATAGTTCTCTTGGAGGATTTTACCTTTGATGAGTATGAAGTGTCCCTCCCTGTCTTTTTTAATGACTTTGGGTTGGAAGTCAATCTTATCAGATATTAGAATGGCTACTCCAGCTTGTTTCTTCATACCATTTGCTTGGAAAATTGTTTTCCAGCCTTTCATTCTGAGGTAGTGTCTATCTTTTTCTCTGAGATGAGTTTCCTGTAAGCAGCAAAATGTTGGGTCTTGTTTGTGTAGCCAGTTTGTTAGTCTATGTCTTTTTATCGGGGAGTTGAGTCCATTGATATTAAGAGATATTAAGGAAAAGTAATTGTTGTTTCCTGTTATTTTTGTTGTTAAAGTTGGCATTCTGTTCTTGTGGCTGTCTTCTTTTAGGTTTGTTGAGGGATTACCTTCTTGTTGTTTCTAGGGCGTGGTTCCTGTCCTTGTATTGGTTTTTTTCTGTTATTATCCTTTGAAGGGCTGGATTCCTGGAGAGATAATGTGTGAATTTGGTTTTGTCGTGGAATACTTTGGTTTCTCCATCTATGTTAATTGAGAGTTTGGCTGGGTATAGTAGCCTGGGCTGGAGTTTGTGTTCTTTTAGTGCCTGTATATCATCCGTCCAGGATCTTCTGGCTTTCATAGTCTCTGGTGAGAAATCTGGTGTAATTCTGATAGGCTTGCCTTTATATGTTACTTGGCCTTTTTCTCTTACTGCTTTTAGTATTCTGTCTTTATTTAGAGCATTTGTTGTTCTGATTATTATGTGTCGGGAGGTATTTCTTTTCTGGTCCAGTCTATTTGGAGTTCTGTAGGCTTCTTGTATGTTCATGGGCATCTCTTTCTTTAGATTTGGGAAGTTTTCTTCTATAATTTTGTTGAAGATGTTTGCTGGTCCTTTGAGTTGAAAATCTTCATTCTCATCCACTCCTATTATCCTTAGGTTTGGTCTTCTCATTGTGTCCTGTATTTCTTGGATGTTTTGACTTAGGATCTTTTTGCATTTTACATTTTCCTTGATTGTTGTGCCGATGTTCTCTATGGAATCTTCTGCACCTGAGATTCTCTCTTCCATCTCTTGTATTCTGTTGCTGATGCTGGTATCTATGGTTCCAGATTTCTTTCCTAGGGTTTCTATCTCCAGTGTTGCCTCATTTTGGGTTTTCTTTATTGTGTCTACTTCCCTTTTTAGGTCTAGTATGGTTTTGTTCAATTCCATCATCTGTTTGGATGTGTTTTCCTGTTTTTCTGTAAGGACTTCTACCCGTTTGATTATGTTATCCTGTTTTTCTTTAAGGATTTGTAACTCTTTAGCAGTGTTCTCCTGCAATTCTTTAAGGGATTTTTGTGCTTCCTCTTTAATGTCTTCTACCTGTTTACCAGTGTTCCTTTGTATTTCTCTAAGTGTGTTATTAAAGTCCTTCTTGAAGTCCTCTACCATCATCATGAGATATGCTTTTAGATCCGTGTCTAGCTTTTCTGGTGTGTTGGGGTGCCCTGGATTGGGCGAAGTGGGAGTGTTGGGTTCTGATGATGGTGAGTGGTCTTGGTTTCTGTTAGTAAGATTATTACGTTTACCTTTCGGCATCTGGTAATCTCTGGGGTTAGTTGTTGTCGTTGTCACTGTTTGAAGATTGGAGCAGAAGCTGTGTTCCACTCACCAGCAGTCTCAAAATCCTGTGGTGGGGGTCCTGGGTAGCTGGCGGGTGTCAGCTGGCCCTGACCTCAGCTACTCTGGTGCTGGTCCGGCTGGAAGTGGCCTGTGGTCCTACTCAGGTCGTTTTTCTGCTTCCCTAACTAATGCAGTCTCAGGTCCCGTGCGCAATTGGATTGGAGTGGAAGCTGTGTTCCACTCACCAGAAGTCTTAAGATCCTGTGGCGGGGGGTCCTGGGTAGCTGGCGGGTGTCAGCCGACCCTGCGCTCTAGCTACCCTGGTGCTGTTCCGGCTGGAAGTGGCCTGTGGTCCTACTCAGGCCGTTTTTCTGCTTCCCTAACCTGCAGTCTCAGGTCCCGCGCGCAATTGGATTGGAGCAGAAGCTGTGTTCCACTCACCAGAAGTCTTAAGATCCTGTGGAGGGTGTTGTGGGTAGCTGGCGAGTGTCAGCCGACCCTGCGCCCTAGCTACCCTGGCGCTTTTCTGACCGGAGCGGCTTGTGGCCCTACTGAGGCCGGATTTCTGCCTCCCCAACCAAAGCAGTCTCAGGTCCCGCGTGATTGGACTGGAGCAGAAGCTGTGTTCCACTCACCAGCAGTCTCAAAATCCTGTGGCGGGGGTCCTGGGTAGCTCTTGTTTTGTTTTTCAAGACAGGGGTTTCTCTATGTAGCCCAGTCTGGTCCTGGAACTTTCTCTGTAGACCAGGCTGGCCTAGAACTCACAGAGATCTTCCTGCCTTTACCTCCCAAGTGCTGAGATTAAAGGCTTTCACCACCACCAGGCATCTTTGCATGCCATTTAAATACATTTTGTAGATACACATAGGGTGAAATATATAAATATCACTATCTTAAAAATGCATAATGAAAATCTACATACCATTAGATCAAGCAGCTTCAGTTCTGAAAACTTATCCTAGAGAAATTTATAGAGTGTGTGTGTATGCTCACACATTTATAATATTAAATACACTGTCCCCAGAAAGACCAAACTAATTGCCAATGTTATACTTTAACCATCAACATGTGAGTATGTGGGCTCACTTGGAACATTTTCATTAAACGGGCAATGAAAACCTAAAAAAAATATTCAAAATAATAAAAAGGAATTTTTTAAAGTTTATATTTATTTGTTTTGTTTTATTGAGACAGGATCTCACTCTGTAAGCCAGGCAAACTTACACTCATTGCAACCTAGGCCAGTCTTGAATTTGTGATAATCCTCCTGCCTCAGCATTTAAGATTTGGATTTGAAGGTCCAAGATGTTATACTCATTAAAAAAAAGACCTTTCTGCTGATGGTATAGGCCTCATTTTTTTTTCCTGTATGTTTGTAAGCGTTTTTGAAGATGTAAACCACTTGTCTGTTTGCAGTTAGCTGTCATTTTCCCTTTGGCCAGTTGCTTCTCTGGTTGCAGTAGCTATTATCACATGCAAGTGTTACTTTTTTGGGTTGTCAAATATATCTACTTTTTTCTTTGTGGTTTATGGCTTTTCCTTTGCATTTATGCGTACACAGGGCTTACATGCATTATGTATATAAAAATATACATATTTTTGACTACTTTTATGGTTTAATTTACCTCATTTTACATTTTTAATCCATCTGGAATGTGTTTTGATCAGTATGTTTTTTACTCAGTTGCTTAGAATACTCTCAAGGACATACAAACATATGTTGTCTATGTGGTTTTGGAATAAACAGTACGATGTCACATAAAACCATGGGCTTAACAGCAATAATAATTATTTCAAAATTATTGTCTATTAAGTTCTCATGTGCCATGTAAGTGTGCCAACAGTTTGTGTATGTTGCTTTACAAGTCAAATGATAAGTGTTGTTTAAAATGCCCTGTGCTAATCCAGGTGTGTCATAGCATACTCCTGGGTGTGAGGCATAGCCACCTTACCAAAAGCATGGCTTCTATGACAGGCTCCTGTTTGTCCTTATACTCTGCTCTGGGACAGTGGTCTGGCTGATGCCACCGTCTCTTCTATTCCACTGTCTCCTTTTAGTTTCTTCTAGATCCTTTCTACAACATTTTGCTTTGGTTAGTTTTAGTGTGGCTCTTTCTACGAATGTGCGCCGGGTACTAGCGTCTCAGTTTCTGACAGCATTTATTGACACGATGGGCATTTTACTGGCTTTCTGCTTTTAATCTAGAAAATCCCTGCATAATAAGCTGGGTTTCCATTTTTAGGCAGCTGTCTTCATGTGGCTATGCTTCATACCGTCGTCTTATAATCTCTACCACAGGCAGCACCATCTGCATGAGCTTTCCAGGATCCCAGGAGTTTACCTCCAGCTTGGCCTGCTGCAGGCTCCAGGAATTTAGTTCTCAGAGTCTGCTGGAATCCAGTCAGCCAAGTGTTCTCATTGGCCTTCTATTTCTGCTCTTCAAACTAAATTTACCTAATACTAAATCTACCTCAGACATTGTCAGGGCATGGGGTGGTATTCACGTTCCCACGGTGGTTCTTGTGCATTTTGCCTTATTTATTGGCCACTAATAACTCAATTCATCAATCCATCAGAAGGATTTACTGTGTACTTATTAAGTACCAAGACCTGCACTTGAGATTCACATACCAGTGCACATCAAAGAAAGCAGCAGGCTTGCTGTTCTCACCGACTTTATGGTGCATGGGGAGGGGGGTGGGGGAGGGGGATACTTTAATTATACAAATAAATGTCATTGCAAATTGTGACAAACAGTCCAAAGAAAAGGTGGAAGGAGTTATGAAGTCCCTTAGTGCAAGATCTGTAATCTCCTGGATCGCAGGGAAGGTGTCCTGAGGAGGAGATGTGGGAAGGCAAGACAGGAGTGGAGGGTAGTGCAGGAGAATGCACATGCAAAAGCCCCAGGGTAGAAAGGCACAGAGTATATTTCAGAGCTGAGTGGAGACCAGGTAAGAGCTGAAGACAGTGGGCAACGTGAGACTGATTAGTCACATCTCTGTGTGTCAAAGGCAGTCGCTAAGTCTCTCTCTCTCTCTCTCTCTCTCTCTCTCTCTCTCTCTCTCTCAAGTTATCCGCTGTAGTTTCTACATGATACACGTTTTCAACTAATGTATGACCCAGCTGCTCAAAAGCTTATAAAATACTTTCAATATAAATGGTCATTTTTATAAATGGCTGTTTATCAAGAACTTCAGGGTAGCAAAGATGAAGGGGCTACATCTATCTTTAAGGTGCATAGGACCATAATCATATGCACAAGTGACATAGCACAATAATTCACAGAGACAGTAGAGCAAATGGTTAGAGACAGTGGCAGGTGCATGCTTTAGGAAGTTGCTGATGTACTGAGACAGGAGTCATCCCATTGCTTCCTTTCTCTCTTTTCCTTCCTTCCTTCCTTCCTTCCTTTCTTCCTTCTTCCTTCCTTCCTTCCTTCCTTCCTTCCTTCCTTCCTTCCTTCCTTCCTTCCTTCCTCCCTCCCTCCCTCCCTCCCTCCCTCCTTCTCTCTCTCTCCCTCCCTCCCTCCCTCTCTCCCTCTCTCTTTCTCTCTCTCTCTCTCTCTCTTTCTTTCTTTCTTCTGTTCTTTCTTCTTTCTTTTTGAATAATGACATTGAGATCTAGTTCATTTACATAGTTACCCATTTAGAATTATAGTTCAACCATCCTTCCTATATTCACAGATATGTGTAAACAGCACCACCCCTTTAGAACATATGTATTTTCTCAATAAGAAAACTTAAGTTTTAGCTCTGCCTCCTCCTACCCTACACACCAACTTCTTGCCTATATACACTTCACATTTCCATGCATTTCACTTCAATGAATTCATACATTCTTCTTATGACTGGCTCTTTACATCTAGCATAATGTTTTCAATATTCATCCAGTTTTCAGAAAACTTTATTGATTCTTTGTGAGCTTCATATCACCCATCCATCTTGCTCATCTCCCCATCCCCTCATATTTGTCTTTAGCCTTTGCAACCTCCCCTCAAGATAAAACACACAAACCAAAAAACCCACAACCTTCATCAACAACAAAAAGCATAGAAGACATCTCATCATGAAAGCTGATGATGTCACAATGTACCACACAGTATATCTTATCTGTCTACACATATTCATGTGAGAATGTTCTTGCCATGAGTCACTGGTCTGGTTCAAGATCTTTGTCTTCTGTGATACCATTGATATTGGATCCTCATTGGGCCTCCTCCCAATTATCCTATTATTGCCCTGTGTCATGGAGATCCCACATGCAAGTTTGGACCAGCAAGACTGGCCCTTTCACACATCCCAACCCTTCACAGATGATATCAGTTTTGGGGCCAATTCAGAGCCCTGGAACTGGACCTCAGTGTTAGCTGAGCTGGTCAGCAAGCCAGCTCTCTTTCATCCATACCACCAGGTTATGTTCTTCAGCACTGTCCAGACTAGGCCACTCAATTCTACCATCAGCGGAATCAGGGCCAGTTCTCCTGCTCTCCTGCCCTTGGGGCTGGCTTACCCAGTACCCATACCTCCTGAGCCAGCTCCACTGTGCAGCTTAGTCAAGCTTCAGCACCCCCTCTCCCAAGTGGAGCTGGGCTAGCTCTCCAGCTCATATTCCCTTGGGGCTGGCTCACTTGTGCCCCCTCCACCAGGATCAGCTTTACTTTGTTGCTCAAGCAAGAGGCAGGGCTTGCTTTTCTTGAGTGCTGCAACCATGGAGGGGCAGAGCCAACTCACTGGTTCTTGTCACCTCAGTGCCAGTTCTCCCAGCAGCCATAGGTGATGAGGTCTCAGTTGTGGAGGGCATCACTACTGAACCCAGGCCACCCACAGCAGATGAGTGGTGAGGCCAGCTCTCCCTCACTCTGTCCTGGTGCTGGCTCGCCTGCTTCCCCTGTACCAGGACCAGCACTACTCTGCTACCCAGACAAGGTACAAGGCCCAATCGACCGCCAAAGTGCTGCAGTCATCAAGTAAGGGACAGAGATGGATCTCCTATTCTCATGACCCTGGTGCTAGCTCTCCTGACTGCCACAGGTGGCGAGAGGCAAGGGGTACAAAGCATTACCTCTGTACTTATGCAACCAGTGATAGACTAGTGGTGGGGACAGCTCTCCCATGCTCTCTCTCTCGGGGCTGACTCATCCGTGTCCCCTCCCATCACCAAGGTCAGCTCTGCTGTGCTGTCCAGTCAAGGTACAGAGCCTGCTCTCTGGAATGCTGCTGCTGGTGAGGAATAGGGTCAGCTCTCACAAGCTCATGACCCTGTGGGTAGCTTTCATGACTGCCAAAGGTGGCAAGGGATATCACCTCCCTGCCTATGCCACCCCATCACACACTAGAATCAGGGTTAGTTCACCCACACTCATGCCCTCAGGACTAGCTCCTTCTGTTCCTCTATCACCCAAACCATATCCACTGTACTTCCTGAGCAAGATACAGGGTCCACCCCTGAGTGCTGCCAGCCATGAGAGAGATGGGACCAGCTTTCCAAAGTGCCACATCCAGTGATGGACAGGGCCAGTTCTGCACAGCTTCTGGACATTCATGTGGTCTCTGGCAGCTTCCCCAACCAGGGACATCCCTGTGTTCTCTAGTGGTAATATGAGCCACAGACACACCAACTCCTGCTACTGCCTAGCCATGGACTTAGACAAGGACAGCTCCAGCTGGGACCTCATCACGGCCCCTGGTGGCAGGGCTGGTCACTCATAGCAGGCTACTCCTCTCCACCCTTGAGCCTCCAATTCCATCTCTCATCATAATGCTCAAGTTGCTCCTCTTCTCTTTCTGTCCCATGTGATGAGCACACATTAGCACATTGTAGTGGCTCCCACTGCAGGTGGGCCATGCAGCCAGCAGGCCCCTGGGCAATATTCTCCATCCATGCCTATTGTGGTGGCAAGAAGGTGTCTATGGCTCACATGGGTCATGAGTTGAAGTGTAGGTCTGGGTGGCATGGTGGTCCGCAGGTTTTTGTCTGCCTTCTTCTTCCTGTGCTGCCTGGATTTGATTTGATTTTTATGGTCCTAGGCATAAGACAGCTTTGGCCACCAAGCTAGACATCAAACTAGGATAAACAAAGGATTGCTATCTGCTCTGCCCCTGACTGATGTAAGAACACCATCACCAACAAGGCATTTATTTGCCCATTGCTTGGGGGTTGGGAAGAGAGGTTCATCCACTTTTAAAGAACACGTTCTTATTACATTTCTAAAATATAGTCAAATAGTATTCTACCATAAAAATATAATACACTTTCTTTGTTGATTATCCAGACTGTTTCTACCTTGTGGTTATTATAAATAGCAATGATATGAAGGGCTAGGTACACATATTTGTTTAAACATCTGTTTTTAATTCTTTAGGTTTTATGTTGGGTTAAAAGGAACTTTTAAAATCTTTTCCAAAGTGGCTACCATTTGCATTCCTTCTAGCAGTATAGGAGGTATCCTTAATGAGGATGAGATGGTCATATTTGCTTTATAAATAATGATGTCAAACATCTTTTAATGATCTGATATTAAAAAGTAGTGAATGCTCTTTAGCCCTGGTATCAAGGGTAAGCTGACAATTAAATAGGATGTAAATGGGCAAGACCCTTCTTATCTTTCTCCCAACCAGAATCCTACAGCCTAGTGGCATGCATTGGCAGCGTACAGTCAGCCATTGATGGCTGCTTGGATGGAGACCAGCTGGCTGACTGTGGCTTTCTTCTTTCTGGAAAATGTAGCAGGAAAATGATTTCTAAAATATAATATGATTTTAAATCTGATTTTTCCTTTTCTTATGCAAAATACTTAATGAATCTTGTGTTTATGGAGAAAATAACCAGCAGCCTTGCGAGATGGATCTGTGAGGGGCCCACGCTTCAGAGCTCAGTGTGCTCATGGCCCTCACATCGCAGAATGCCTCATGTTTTAGATGTACAAAATTATGAAAGTCCTGAATGCATTTTCAAAGAAAAATATACAACAAAGCCCATCAAAACAGAGAATAAGTTTGCCGGGAATCAGTAGGGAACTCTCAAAAAGGAGTGGGAAGATTCTTAAGCCACTACTCTTAACAATTCAATAACAATTCTTGAATAGTTAAGGTACAGTACACATGTCATCTACTTTTAGGTCTTTGAATTATTTATAATTCGGTGAAATGTCAGATCCTTAGTTGTAGTAGCAGTTAAATTGTCTCACTCACAAATGGGAAGTTATCTCAGAAACTTCTGCAACCCTGAAGACCAAGTTTCACTATCTCCGCTTGTCAAAGCCGTTGGATCTGAGACCACCTGAGTCAAACAAAGCTTAGCTGATACTTGCATCAGGGTGCTCGGAGCAGTCAGAAGCACTGACCTCAGGTCACCAGAAGGACAGATCAATAGGCTCTGTCTTACTGCAGGCCCCTAATAGATCAAAGGTCACCTATAATAGGAAACAACCAAATGAGCTGTTATGTTGATAATCACCCTCTGTAGGCAGTTTCTCTAAAGAGAGACAGTAACGATCCCGATCCCCCAAGCCCAGAATCTTTATGATAACCAGAAGAGAGATATTCTGAAGCACTGTTATTGCTTTGTTTACTACTAGTATTTTTGGGTTTGCCAGCTGTTATTTAATACCCTGGAAGCTGTAAGTCCCCGAGAAGCCTTTGTGTAGCATAAGCCAAACTTACTTCAAAAATCATTTTTCACCCAGAAACAGAAGGTTGGGATAAGGGGAGATTCTGCCAATTTGGCAGCAGGGAGGAGGCAGAAAGGCCAGCAAAAGACACTCTGCTAATGCAATAAGTGCAAGCCTCCTGGGGACGAGAAAGCATTTTCCATAGTGTTTACTTCTTGTGTTAAAGACTTAAGCATAAACCTCTGAAAATCCCTGAGAACTGAGTTTCTACCTTGCATCCAGCCCTTTGTCATGGATTTCCTGTTTCCATTTTCTTAGTGATTCCTTGAATTCACTTATTCCATTTCATTACAAAGTGAAACATAGAGCCTCAGAGGGAGGATGATTTAAAAGAAGTCACCTCAGTATCTGTAGCTCCATACTGTTCCTACTAAACTTTCTCCCACCAAGGCCTTCCCTGTTTCCAGCGCAGATTTCTGGTAGGTAAAGAGGAAGCTGGTTGACCTAAGATCTGTTGCTTTGAGGGGAAGGGAAAACATTATCTCGGGTGAGTGGGAAGATGTCATGTTTGATATTCAGTAAAAGCCCACTGCTAGGACAGGTGGGTGAAAGACCATCATGAACAAGGTAAGAATGACAGCTCATGTTAGCTGTCAGTTTTAGCTAAGGACGGGTACACAAGTTAAATTAACATGAAACGGAGTAGACTTTCCGGAAAGCAGTTAGCCTCTGTAATGAGGCCTGATCTCTTCCAATCCAGAGGGAGTCCTGACAGTAGCCTGCCTTTGCTCATCTCTTTCCTGGGTCTCCTCTTGGGCCACCATGTAAATGTGAGAATTGTCAGTCTTTAGAATCTTGTGGGCACACGCCATATAAACAGCCCACCACCCTGTGTGTACAATAGGATATGCACATGAACCCTGCTGGGAACCCCGTAGGGTGTATGGAGCTCAGAGAGACTTATTGGGTGATGCATCTGCAGATGGGATGGCTGAGGCTGAAGTCAGTGAGTGATGTGTTACTAGGTCAGCC
Source organism: Mus caroli (assembly GCF_978045245.1). Lineage (NCBI taxonomy): Eukaryota > Metazoa > Chordata > Mammalia > Rodentia > Muridae > Mus > Mus caroli. Next base: position 20,473,585 of record NW_028227266.1, read on the forward strand.
TCAGGGTGCCCACAGCTGAAGAGGACACTGTAGCTCAGAGGACACGGAAGGGATGAACATCTTTCAATCAAACACCGTTGGATATAGTTGGAATCATATTATGTTTAGTGACCATAGAATTTTGTATTTCCCCTTTTCTCTTAGCAAGATTTTGTTACTAATTCTTAAGTATTTAATCAAACCATTTTAACCATGGAAGGGACATCTTTATGTGCACAGATATCTGACCCTTTCTAACTGGACCTGGAGATCAGACAGCAGGCACATTTTGTTTTCTATGGGAAATGGCAAGTGGAAAGTGGAATAGAAAAAGAAATTTTTTTATAGAAAGCACAAAAGGATAGAATACAAAAATCTATGACAGTGACACCTTGAAAAGTTCTAAGTGGACTGGTTTTAGAAATCAAACAGTCTCAAATTTAGTTGAGACTAATGGAGTTGTAGACGAGGTTTTCCAGAGGAACAAGTAACAGAAATTGTACACAGAATTTCAAAATAAAGATATGGAAGAAATAACCAGTAAATTTATTGCACTAATATCGGAAAAAGAAAAATTATGGTAAAATGTTTTATTAAACACAGTAGCTAATAAAATGTTCCAGCATTCTTGTTCTTCCCTAATAATTTTTATTTCACATTTATTTCAAAAATCATTCAAATTACATGGAGACTACAAGAGATAGCAAAATAATCTCCATAACCAAAAAAGGAGTATGTGAAATATTTTAAATGGTAGCCATGAGTTGGAAGTGCTGTATAAGTGATAACAGTGATAAGGACACTGTTCAAAGTGAGCTGACCAGCAGCATTGTATGTTCATGCCCTGAAGACCTAGTACTGTATAAGAAAAAGGAAGGCTGATGAATACATAAGGCAGGAAGGCAAAGAGAGGGATGTGTGAGGGCAAAGGACAGCAAGAACTTGGCGGGTGAGGGGGACACAGAAGGGGAAACACAAGGGAGCAAGTGAAAAGAGTTTGTGAAAATTTCATGCCCACCTTATGTGCTCACCTAAAACACTAATTTAGAAAATAATGATCAATTTTTAAAGGTTATATACTCTACAACATGATTCACATAACTTAAAGGTCATATATAAAATAATATTATTCACATAAATTTAAAATGAAAGAATATCATATAATTTGTAGCTACAACAATTACATGCAGTAAAATTGTATGTTATCCTCTTAATGATTACCTACTGGTAGATAAGCTGTAGTACTTTAGTACATTGCCTTTGTTTAAATTACATTAACATTTAACATGTGTATATAAATGTATAATTATATAATATAAATTTTACTGCATTCTTTAGTAATTAAATTTATTATAAATCAAGGATAATCATTTGTCTTCGAGGAAGAAAGAAGAGAATAAAAATAGAGTAGGAAAGGCCAAATATATTTGTTATACTTCTGATATTTTCATTCTTTTGAAAATCTAGATCGGGCTCATAGGTGCTTGCAGAAACTGAACTGCCAATCAAAAAGCATATATGGGATGGACCTAAGTCCCCTAGACATATGTAACAGATGTGCAGCTTTGTCTTCATGTGAGATCCCTAACACCTGGAGCAGAGACTCTCTCTGGCTCTGTTGCCTACCTTTGGATCCCTTTCCCCTAACTGGGCTGCCTTGTCAAGGCTTCTAGGAGAAGAGGGTCCTAATCCTATTACAATTTTATATGCAGGTTGATATTCATGGGAGGTCTCTCCTTCTTTGAGAAGAAAGGGGACTCTGTGGGAGTGAGCGGAGAAAGTAATGTGAATATGATCAAAAGACATAGTAGTTGTGTATCTAATTCTAAAACTGTCAATATGTGGAAGAACTTTTTAAAGTTGATCAAATGATTTTGGTTGTCTATTCAGCCTGTGCTAAGCTAGATGTCTTCCCATGGAAGAAAATAGCAAAATTGAAAGGATACAGCAAAATTTCCACCAAGGTCCCTCTCTGGCTTCCTAACAGATTTGGTCCTTTTCTCTGTATACTTTCCATTAGGATGGGGACTCAAAAGTTGTTCATCCTGCCAGACTCCTTAGCTATGTATATGTTTCTTCCTTGATGACTACCCTGTGGTCTCCTCTTGATGACTGTTCTCTGGCCTCCTGTTAGCTCCATGAGATTGAAACTCCATCTACCTGCTCAGCACCCCACTTCCTTGTCCTTGCATAGTAGATGCTGAATTGCAAAGGAGTCCATGAGTGACACATTAGGTCATGAGGAGTGCAAATGTATCTTGCATAAAAGTAGCTCAGCATGAATATATGGGAAACTAGACAGAACAACCCCATTGGTCAGTTGTAGAGATGGACTAGATGCCACTCATTACTTTCTAAGTACTCTGTAGACATCTTATTGGGAACACAGATGGGAAAGCTGATTGAGAAAAGAAGCCAGGAGTTGATGGCAAATACCCTTAATCTCAACACTTGGGAGGCAGAGCCAGGTAGATCTCTGAGATGAAGGTGAACCTGGCTACAGAGTGAGTTTCAGGATAGCCAAGGCTGTACCAAGAAACCCTTTTTGAAAAACAAACAAACAAAACAGGAGGAGGAGGAAGGAGAGGAGGAGGAAGAATAAAAAGAAACAAACAGTAAAAGTATAAACTGTGCTCTGTAAAAATCAGCACAACTGATATTTTTTAAGGCATGAGAACCCAATATTCATTTTTATTTATTACAGAGAACCTCTAGCTATGGCAAAGATGAGCAGTGGTATATGTTATTATTGCATGACCCACATATAGTTCCTAATTTCTCTTCCATTTTCTTACCCTTTGGTCTTAGGCCAAATTATCCATTTTTGAAGTTCATCTTTATTTGTAGACCACATTCATGCTACTGCTAAGTATTCCTAATGCACTGTTTTACAAAACCAGTCTTTATCTTGTCCCTGCTGATGACTTGACTTCTTTGATGGTTGGTCTGGTTTGGAAGTGATGTAGGGCAGAACCATGCCTGTTTATTCCCAGTGCCAGGAGTATACTATTTCATAGACACCAAGTAATGGCTTATAGCTTGACAAATGACCAGGAGATGAGTGTATAACTTTGGACATAGATTTCATTTTAATTTATGAATAAGAAAATTACAGATTCCCTTATGCTATTAATTAGAATCATTATCTGTGACATCTCATTAAGCTGATTTCCATACACTTTCTCCTATGTGAAAAATTATTTATATTTAATATCTACTATACATGCATATCATAGTATAACAAATATATTTTGATACTAGCACATTCAACATTATAAAATGTAAAAGTTTAAAAACAGGCGAGATAGTAAGAAACAGGAATAGAGATCTCTTTTTCCTTCTGTCCCGGTGGGTTAGCTTGTGCCCTGGAATCATATTTTATGATTTCTGAGGCTGAGGTTCTAGAAGCAGGGTAGGATAGAATGTTGGACACCACTGCCTCTTCAACATGGTTGTATACAGAATTCCATGGAAATTTTGGTAAGATGCTTGTTCCTGGGCCCAAGCCCTGCCTTTCAAGATTTTATTTTAGTAGCTGCAACTATGCCCAGTAATTTGCTTTTCTTTTATTTTGGGGTGTGGTCACTGCTGGAGTTACATGGACTGTATTCAAGTAATTCAGATGTAGAATAGTGCCTGTCAGATTTCTATGTACATTCAAATCTGTTGAGATCCTGTCAAAACAGCATGATTTGGTGATTCCAGGTGAGGCCAAGGTTGTGTGTTTTGAATACAGGAAGCATAGTTCTGAAGTCAGCTTCTAGCTGGGCCCTTAGCCCAGCCCGTAGTAGAATTTCCTGTACATAATCCAGTCCTTCAGAGCAAAGTCGGGAGAAACGGTCAGTGCTTTTGTTAGAGAGAAATTATCACTAACATGAAACCTCCTGTGGCCTGTTAGCAGCCCTTAGTTATAACTTCCCCATTCAAGAATTTTGACTCTTCTCTGATCTTTAATTGTAGGATAATTGCAAATAAAAAGCTTTGAGGATAACTAGTACCGTTCTTCTTTTCCTGAATGGTTTTGATAATGGCCGAATTGTTCATTTCCCCCTTAAGTTTATGATATTTATATAGGGATTGTTTTCATCTAAAGTCTGAAATACAATCCTGTCTTAGTGTTTACCTGATTCTTTGCAAAAGCTGGGAGGAACATGTAATGTTCTGATTCAATTTCATAGAAGCTCTTCAAAGTGGTCTATTACATTCTTTAGTATGATATATTGTTTTTGAAGAATGTTATGTTAGGCATAAATTACAAGAGTAAATTATTTTGGTGTAAATTTAGAGGAAACAGGTTCAGAATGTGACCCTTAAATTTTACTTATCCAGAAATAGAAGAAAATAATTCCAGATTGGAAAGCTATTTAGTTGTAGAGGACTGTTAGAATTTGCTCCTTTATTCTGAAGGATTGAGTTGAAGATGGGTGAAGATTCAAATGAGGAATCAGCAGCTTCAGGTTTAGTCTGGAAATATGGATTAGGGGCTTAGTTTCAGAGCTTGGTTGGAGAAAGAGTCAGTACTGGGGCTAAGGGTTCCTCGGCTAAGGTTCAGTACCCAGAGATGGTCCTGGCCAGCACTTGCAGTGGGGTACCATGGGAATTTCCTGATGTCCTAGCTAGCCACACCAGAAAGAATGGATAAGAATCTCTACAGTGCTTGAAGCTCCTCGTGATTTTATATCCACAGCTGAGAGCAGTGCAGGTGACTGCCAGGTCCCTCTTGCTTCTCCAGTTACTCATTAATCGTGTTCTGGCTCCAGTGTTTGCTTAGCCTGAGCCAGATTCGGAGATGGGTTTACCTCCTCCCCTTTTCTCTGCAGGTCTACACCCGTCTTCATTAATTAAACACATTTGGATTCTCTTGTGTCTTATTCTTTCACTAGAAAGCATTTCTTAACCATTTCCAGCTAATTAGAATTCATGTTGGTGTTTTGGTTTGTTTGTACTTAAAATCACTTCTTGTATTTGAAACCACATCTTTTAATCTCTCCTGTTTCCTAGGAGGCTGCTAAATGAATGCATCTTCTCATTTAATTATCTGTGGTGCCTAGCATCTAATTTAGTGCTAGTGCATAGAAAGAACACAGCAAGAATTTTTCTGAGTAAATGGTTCATCTCTTACCATCATTCTCATATTCAAATATCCCATCAGTTTCTGAAACTTCATACATAAGCTCTCCAACACACCCCATATTCCTTTCTTTGGCTATACCAGCCATCACCATGGCCTTGGTGTATCCTCAGTATCTTTTCCTTGCTACCATAACGAACTGCATCGTTTTTCCAAGGTGTGTCACCTTTTCTTGATGGGCTTGTGGACCCCTCACCATTATACAGCCAAGGGATATTTAAAGCATTTTTGTATAACCATGAATTAACAATTGTAGCAAGAGGCCATGAATTTGAGCAAGAGAGGGCGCTGTGCCTGTGAAAGTGATGGGAGAGGGAAAGGAAGGGGGATGGTGTGATCATATTTTAATTGCAAAATGCAAATATGAATATTTAAAAACAGAGTATTTTCCACATTGTTCAACTCTTATTCTTTTCACATCAGTAACACTTCCGTAATATGGAACTTTTAAAAAATACAAAACTGCATGTATATTTTATCCAGAAGAAAATCCTCCATCCACAGACGCATACTCTGCTTGATTCAAGTTCTGTATTTCTAAAGTGTGCTTCATGTTGCATGAGAGCTTGCTTTGTGAATTCCCTAGACATTACCGCTCCTACTCAGGTATCGTTGGCCTTTGGGAAAACTGTTCTTAAAGCTGCTTCTCTCCCTTGCTCCCCTGAAGTTCCCCAGTTGCATGTAATTTGTAAACTACTGAAATTATGAGCTTTAATTTTGAAATTTTATGAAAATTATTTTTAGGGTTTGGGGAGCTCAGATTTAGAAGCTATAATTTTAATAATAATGACAGTGGTGGCTTTGAACTTACTGGCACGTCTTGATCATTTCACCTCGACACTTATGCTGAGGCAAGATATTCATAGTACTAAATAAGCATTTTTGTTTCAGTTTTGTTATGTTTGACAAGCCTTAAAGGTTAATATTAAATTTGCTATAGAATATCCATGAACATGAGTGTATTAATATTAAGATTTTTTTCTGTAAATATTTTTATTTGAATCCATACTTGCATTCCTAAAAGAAACACTGCTTGGTCATGCTATGATTTCTGTAACATGGTGCTGGATTCTATTTAATTATATTTTATATAGTATTTTTAATCTTGTACTTATGAATTGTTAGCATTTATTCTTCTTGTCTTTGCTGCCATTTTTTATATTTTGGTAAGACTTCAATTCTTCCTCACTATATGTGACCATTTGTGCCATGTAACATGCATTATAATTCCCTAAATTAAGAGCTTCCTATTATTTCTATCTTCAGGGCTTAATAGCTGGGTATATAGCCTGGTCCCTCTGATAAGCATCCTGTCTTTGTTTACTTTCCAGATTCTTTCAGGAATGCTCCTTGTTGATGATTGGCCCACAATGAGGTCAAACCAATGGTTCATATTGTCACTTATGTTGATCATTCTCTGCCTTGGTGTTCCCATCATACTGTTTTCATATCTCAGCTTCAACACATATCAAATGGCAGCGACATTCTCTTTGTAACCATTTCTCTAGCTTAATCTTTTAAGGAGATTTTGAATTCCCACCATTATAACATCAGGTCGATCATAGTACTGCTACATAGTATGTGCTCAGGAAATGTTAGTTGAACAGTAAGCAACTAAAGAAAACTCAAGCATAGGTTGACCTCACTCAAGTTCTAGAATTCCTGAGGTACTGCACAAAGCTGTAGAACCACAGGGAGAAATAGGCCAGTTCTCTCAGTAATGTTTCACTGCCTGCCTATGCCTAGGCAGGACCCGCAAACATGCATTTGAATGAGTCCATCGTTTACATTTCTTATTGTGGCATCATGGTGCCTGGATGCTTTCTTTAGATGCAATGGATTCTGTCTTAGTTAGGGTTTCTATTGTTGTGAAGAGACACTCTGACCAAGGCAACACTTATAAAGGCAATATTTAATTGGATCTAGCACACAGGTTCAGAGGTTCATGGCAGGAAGCATGGCAGCATCCAGACTTGGTGCTAAAGAAGGAGCCAAGAGTTCTAGCTCTTGATCTGAAAGCAGTCAGGAGAGGACTGGCTTCCAGGTGCCTAGGAGAATGGTCTCAAAGCCCACCCCTACAGTGACACACTTTCTCCAACAAGGCCACACCTCCTAATAGTGTCACTCCCTGGGCCAAGCATATTCAAACTACCACAGATGCCAAAATGGTGGGCCTAGGATCATTCTTTCATGATTATTTTTTTTCATAAAAAATACACCTGTAGTTGATGAACACCTGTATGCTCAGTGAGACACAACTGTGGATTCTTCAGTGTTCATGTTATGGTTGGAGAAGGTGGCCAACAATGAACTGATGTGAAGCTAGATCCATTGCTGTCTAATTCTGGAAAAAATGATGGAGGAATTTCTTTAGACACCAGTGGGCGTGGCTGAAACATTGGAGACAGCATACTAGCTTGAGAGTTGAGAAGGAGTAACTGAGCCACACCTCTGTTAACTTAGGGAAATTCCCAGGGAAAGGCAGCAGTGAGCTTTGCATATCTTGGGCGAAGGCCAGGGTGGTTGGAAAGTTAGGGCTGTTAAAAAGACAAGAAGCTAAAGGGCAGGACCTTCTCAGCCCATCTGGCTGCTGTAGACTGTATGAGAGCTTGGTAAAATTATATTTTAAATGTGATGCAATATTTTGGAAAGTCTTGATTAGAGAGGTATCATACATGTGAAAGAATATTTGACTGCTATGGGGGAACAAAGGCATTTTCTTGTGTCCTTAAGCATCATTGTAAAAAGTGTTTGCCTGAAACTGGCTTCTTTGCCCCTAGGAAGGCAAAGGATGAGGTCTGTGCTGGAGATGTCCACGTGAAAAATTACCGCTCTTCTAATTCTGTTTCTTCCTCATTTCTTCTTCCCTCTTCCCCAGAGTGGAACGTTCAGCCATTCTTTATATGAACTGTTTGCTTTTATTACCTTCTGACAGGCTGTGTTCTTCGAATTTCTCAGCAACCTTAGCATCACTACCCAGATAGAGTCTAATCACATTGTTAGGCTTTTATATGTCTGGAAGGAGATTTTTTTTCTAAAGCTCACTCCGAAGTTTCTTTAAAAAGAACAAAGAGATGAACTGACTCCTCTGACTGACTGAGCATCATCATTTTGAGCCATTATCAGGCAGTAGCCAGCCCACAAGTACTTGCAACAGTAGCATTGAAACAAAGCAAGCTTTAAATTGATTTAGCAAAAAACACTTAACCACTATTTCACGGTAGGGAAAACAATAATAAATCTTAAAGGAGAATCATCCCAGGACATTATGAGAAATAAAACTGTTGTAGACTCATTGGTTTCTGTCAGCACTTATTTTTATGTTTTTTTTATATGATTGTTTATAGAGAGAATGAGAACTGGTTCATGCTTTGATCTGGAGTTGAAACCACAATCAGAAGGGAAACTCTGATCTGCCTACTGCCATGGTGCTGTCTGTGTTGCAAAGAATGACACAGCATTTGCTGAGCAGTAAGGAAGAAAGAGACAGATGCAACCCTTTACCCCTGCAGTGACTGTTGAACATTTTGGCCTAAGTGCACTGGTGACCCTGAGCAGGATTATGCTGGCTCTCCAATGGGTACAATTTTTTCATGACTCTGTTTTCAGGGACTAGTGGTAGATCTAAACTTGCCATACTGAGTATTTGTAGCATTAAAATCAATATGTGTTAAAAATCAGGAATTCCCTGTCTGCACTCAAGGGTCTGGTGTTAAATGTTTTCTACCATGTCCTGCCAGACACTGGACATATAAAAATATACCTTACCCCCTCTGCTTGTCCTCTAAGATCAGCTCCTCCACTACATACGTGTGATCTATGGGAAGACAGAAAGCAGCTTCAAATCCTTAGCTTCACCCCTTCAACATGGCATTGCCCCATTTTAGCCTTTACATAGACTTTCTCTTATCTTGAAATATTTTTCTCAGTTGGAACCAGGGCTCCTGGTGTTACATGTCTTCTCCCTCTCAAAGCTTTTCCTGAGTCCTTAGCTGAGTAATCTCCATCCCATGATCCATCTCTCCTCCTGAGATGCTTTTGTTGTTCTGTCACGTTTCTCTTCAAACCTTGACTAGCTCAGGATCCTCCATGCATCATCCCTGTTCCATAGCTCAGCCTGTGAGGAGTCCATTGTGTGGCATTGCCTAGCTTTTGGCCCATTCTCCATGACTGGTTTTCTTTCCTGTTGCTCACATGAGGAAATGGTACAGGAAGATGGAAACAAAGGCCCATACTGGTTATGATGAAAAAGTCCTTCCTTTCTTTTTGCCCAAGTAAACCTTCTTTCTTTTGGCATGTCACTCAAACAAACCTTTGTCCTTGAAATCTTTCCTAAATTTTCCTACTCTCTGACACATCATCTTCATCCTTCTTTTACAGTTTAGTAGCACATTGTTAGCTTAGAGTAGGAGCTCTCACATGTCGCCTTTGCCCGTTGCTCGGAGGTGAGCACACTGCTCTGCTCAATAGATTTACTGAAAGGATAAATAAAAGGGAAGAAAGTCTGTCCTCAGGTGAAACATCTCTTAGCTTCTAGATAGGAAGGAAATCAAAGTATAGGAATTTAAAACAAGATGGGATATTTCTGGAAGTTATCCCAAAAGTTTCACTTCTAAGTGGGACATTTTTATTTTATGTCATGTATTTGAGCAAGATGTCATATGGAATGTGAACGGGAATAGAATTCTATAATGCAACATAAGGTAGAATCGGAACAAATGGGTGGGAGCTGCAGAACACACTTTCATTTAAAATATGGAAATATGAGGAGCCTTCCTGAGAGCTGGATGTGGTAATTGTCGATCACGGGAATGAGATTCCTAAAAAGACACCGAGCTCCCATCTCAGACAGATGACACAGAGGGGTGACCATCTGTCAGGAGTGTTAGAGGCAGAACTGCTGCAGAGAGTCAGTGTTCCTTCCTTAAGGTCTGCTGAGACTCTGTGATTCTATACCTGTCACCCAGCCTCTGATGGATCCCAAGCACCCTGAACAAAGATGTGTTTCCATGCTCATTGTTGTTGAGACCTTCACTTTAGAAGAATTATTAAGGACACTGAGGAAGAAAATATCTATAAAGATCAACACCAATCTCGTTGGAAAAGCCTCTCTAAATTTTACGTCTTTTGCTTGTTGGAAAAATGGAACCTTTGTGAGTGTTAGAGCTTAAAACTGAAGCCCAGAAGAGTAGCCGTGCTATTATTGTCCCATATGAGTTAGGGAAACCTCACTCCTCTATCATTTTAGTTTGTTTCCTTTGGGTTCCTAGGAAGGAGAGAGGGATGCTGGGGAGGCGGTGCATTCTCATTCTCTAGAGCCATCACATCTTCAGGCTATCCTCAGCTGTAGACATCTGTAAATCTCATTCACTTTTGCTCAATGATGGAAATTTACACGGGGCTTTTTTATTCCTTCTTTAACTACTGATGGAGATGTTGGTCTTGACTTTCACACTCTCCTCTGCAGAAGCAAATTCTCATATCCCTTGCACAGGAATTTTTTATGCTTCTCTTTCTCTTCTTTTACTTTCTTTTGAGTTTGACCCTAGCTACTAGCAGAATGGTGATTTTTCTCCTGTTATGGCCTTTCCCCTCTTCTTCTTCAGTCCCCATGACCACTACTTAGCCAGCTACCCTATTTCCTCACCTCTTTAGCATCAGCATGTCTTCCTGTACTTCTCCTCAATCCTGACTTTACCACTTATTAACAGTGGGTGTGAATAATGCATTCAGGGAATAGGTTGTGAGTATCCACTCTGAAACAGGGACTGCACAGGGCTAGGGAACTTGGTGAGCAAGGCTTGTCTGATCTGGGGCTCAAGTGAGACCAATCACATGAGGACACAGTTGCAGGTATGATAAGAGGCATGCAGGGTTGTCAGAGGCAGCCTTAGGGTCACCTCATCTGGTAAGATTATTCCAGAAGCCTTCTTTGAGGACTCTATTGGGCTGTTGTTGAATAACCAGAGGCATTAAAAGAATAATATAATAATGCAGAGAAGGGAGTTTTGAACTAGACTTTGAATGCTCATTTTGCCACTTATTAGCAGTGGAATGCAGACAACATCGATGCAGTTTTAGGCAAGAGTTGTGGAGACTTTCAGACCTCTCCTAGTTGCTTCTGAAAGCAGGTTTTTCTTTCTACCCTTTTGGGACTTATCTAAGAGACTGGCCTGGGGACAGTGGGTTGTAAAACTGGTTTGCCTTTTGAGCCTGTAGTGGATGAATTTCTTTACTTTGAGTTGAGAATGACTGCTTCAGCACTGTGGGTTGGGTGGGGATAGGTTCTGGGATGAGCAGCTCCTTTTGGTCCAGCTGACTGATCCATGGCTGTCCAAAGCAAGGGTGTGAAAGGCCCTTTCTTGTGCAGTGAATGGATATGAATGATGTGTTATTTTTGAGCCAAAAGACACTGAAGTCTTGATGAAAGTCTCCCAGCATCTGAAAAAGCTCATCCCAGCACCACATCCTCTGGGAACAGCCACCACTGCTGCTGCCCTATTATTAAGGCACATGGTGGAGGATTTATGCTTCTGCGGGTTGTGGGGCTTGGCAGCCAGCCACTGCTTAATGTGAGAAAGGCCTATGGGAGGACCAGCCCTTTGAAGCAGAAGTGGGTGGCAGCTACTGCATGTGGCTGGGGTGTGGTCTGGGATACTGCATGCCTTCTCTATCTTTCCACTCCCTTACTCCCTTGGCCCTTGGGGACACCCCACTGCTTTTGGATGGTGAGAGTTCTGCTGTGATACAAGAGGCCAACCTCATGACTCCCCAGAGAGTGGGGCAGAGGAGCAGCACCCTGGAACCACAAAAAAGACACGACCATGTTCCATCTCGTCTGCCCATGATGCAGATTCAGCTGGGGCAATGGCAAGTGGTTTCTGCCTTTCCTTGTCTCTCAACTACAGCTTTCTAATAATAGATATGGCTCTTTTTGTCTCTTTTCATTAGAGATTAGCAGCATAGACAATATATCTTGTTATATACTTACTTGTCTATGGAATTCAGAGTAAATGATTTCCTAGGAGGGAAGATATTGTGCCCAAGAACACACAACTGGTTTAGTTAGTCAATCTATCTATCTATCTATCTATCTATCTATCTATCTATCTATCTATCTATCTATCTATCCATCTATCTGTCTCCCTATCTATCTACCTGCCTATTCCTTACTCCAAAGGTGGTCACCATTCAGACTTCAGTTTCAGCAAGGAAACTTGTGTCCTACCACACTTCCTGGGTATTTATGTCAGCTACAAACCCAGAATGGAGTTTGTCAAGCATTAGGCACATAAATGTCTTTACTTCCTTCTTTACTGTGGTAACAAATTGTGCTTCTAAGTATATAATGTAAAACAATAGACATTTATTTTCTCTTTGTTTCTTTGGGTCACACTCAAGTTTTCTTTCTTTTTCTATTTTATTTGAGACAACTGTAGACCCATATTTAGTTGTATGAAAAAGTAGAGAGAAACCAGTGTGTCTTTTACCCAACTTTTCACAAAAGTAGCATCTTTGTTTTTTAAATATTTATTTTATTTTTAATTAGTATATAAAATAACAGATTTGCCCATGACATTAAAATTTTATGTGTGTGTGTGTGTGTGTGTGTGTGTGCGCACACATACACACGCCTGTTCACACGTGTGCAGGTACTTGTTTGGTTGCAGGTGATTGAGGTTGATGTTAACAGAGAACAACCTTACCGTTTTGAGGAATGTCATTCACCCCTCATTGGCAAGGAGCCCACTAATTAGTTTAGACTAACTGGCCAGCTAGCAAGCCGCAGGGGTACTCCTGTTTCCTCAGCACTGAGATTATAAGAAATATCGACCATGCTGAGAGTTTTATGTGAGTCCTGGGGAATGAATTCAGGGATGAGTGCAGGCCTATGCTTGTAAGGCCAAACCTTTACTGACTGAACTCCTGATGGAATCTCCATACATACTTGACTGTGTCCCCACTCCCATCTCCCTGCTTGTATTCCTCCATCTTCAGTATTTCCTTTCCACGTTCAAATCACCCAAGCCTCTTGTTCCTTTCTTATGATCCTCTTGATCCATGCTTATCTGACTCCACGCCCACTCCCACAAATACACATACGTACAATTGAGTAACTTGTATCCACACGTGCTGCTCTTCCAAGAGATAGCTCTATAGGAAGAACTACAGGTGCTGCTGGTCTCTCCTCATCCCCAAGAACAAGAAGGCACTTGCTCTCAAATAATTGCCTACCACCTTCTGGAATCTAAGACCAAGTATTCTCTTACATTTTGAGTCTAGAACTCTTACCGGTCTCCTGGCCTGTCTCTCTCCCTGCTATGTCAGAAGGTCCCCAGGGAGATGAGAGAGACTGTGAGTTGAGCATCGATGGCAAGCATGCAAAGATTCACACCTATGCAATGAAGTCTCTGTAAAATCTCAAGCAGTCAGGACGTGAGTGCTTCCAAATTGCCAGGTATGAGAAGGTGGCCCAGGGGGAGAGCAGGAAAGCTGTACAGCCCTCCCAGGAAGGGGGGGGTTCTGCTGGACAGGGCAGGGTTTCTGCTCCCTCCCACCTCCCCCCACATATTTGGGGCTGTGAAACACTTCCCTTTTGCTGTCCATCTTGATACATCCTAATAGACATGATGATACGTAGGGTCAGAAGTGAATTACTTTAGTGGGCAGAGGTAAGAGACCTAGGTAGAGAACCATTTCCACACAGTGGCCAGAATGCTGTGCTATGTATACAGGAGTAGTGTGTCTGCTCTGGCTTTCCTTCCCTCTATGATGGAGGAAGTTTCTCTCAAGTTAGGCAGGTTGGAGTTAAGGATTTTTGTTGTTTGGTTTTCAAGCCAAAACACATAAAGCTCAATGCCTTAGCAAAATGAAATTTGTTTAAAAGATAGAGTCTAGGCTTCTCCCACTCATACAGCCCTTGCTCTGTCCTCTGGGGGAGTGAGCCTGTGAGATTCCAGGCTCCTAGCCTTCTTGGCAGGCGCCAGGGGCAGAACCTTAGATTACAGGGCTTTAGTTGACTGGCCCTACAATTGTTCTACAGTGAGTGTGACAGTGATGGATTGAACACGAATTTAAGAGAAAAGTGATTGATTTTTCTGCCAGACAGCCATTTTTATGTGGTCCTTTATCATATACCCTCCAAAAAGAGTGAGACTTCTGATTTAGAAGCAGATGTTGGAATAAAAATTTACTGCTAGCAGGCACTCTTAATTTGTAGCCACTAGAGGGGGGTAGTGACTAGGTTTCCTTGTCCTTGGCTGGTGAGTGAGACCCTCCTTTAGCAAGATATGCCAGGCTCTGCTCAAAGAGACATGGTGGGTTAACTCTTGAGGAGAAAGAGCCCAGCAAATGCCTGCAATCACTGTCAGCTCTTCCTGGTCCAGCCATACCTCAGAATTGAGGAAGGACAGCTCATTTTCCCAGGAGTATTTCTTTCTTTTTAAATATTTGTTTGGCAGCTGCATGCATATACACAACATTATAATTGCATTCGAACCCTTTTACTCACTGGCAATCCCATCCTTTCCTTTTGAACCCTTTATTCTTCCCAACTGGTCCTCAGTGGCTATACCATTCAAGAAGATGATGTCCCCACCTGCAACAGCCGTTTGCTGTCCATAGCTAAGGGGGTGTGCCTGACTACATGATCCATAGCTAAGGGGGTGTGCCTGACTACATGACAGTGTTTACAGGGAGAGCATGCTTCCAACTCTGAACCGTCTGAGCATCAATGTGATGCCTCAAGTGGAAAGTTCCACAAACTCTACACCTCGCTGCATGGGATGGGTTGCAATTAAAACCACAAGTACACGGAGGGGATGCAGCTGCGGCTGTGTATGCAAGGTATATGTAAAATGGAATTAATTTGGGTTTTAGACATGGCTTTTGTGTCCAAGAATAATGTATGTGGTTGTATGTGTATATATATTTTGGAAAAAATTGAAATCTCAAGAACCCCTTGTCTCAAAAGGGTTAGTCAGAGCATCTTTGACATCATAGCCTAAGATTGCCATAAAAATGAAACTTGTGCCAGCATTAACTTTGTGGACCAGTGTCTTCATAGGCACATGTGGTCAGATAGATGACCTTATGAAGAAGGGATGCCTTTTAGGTACCAGAATAAGCACGATAGCTGTTAAAAATCACAACTCTGATGGATAGACACATGTAGGACTTCTTTTAATATTCATATCCTTGTATAAAAGTAGAAAGTGCTATACAGGACAAGGAAGCTATCAAAAGGAAGAGGGGACAAGAAACGGTAACAGAAGGGCAAACAGACACATGCCATGTGTTCCCATGTGCAGAATGGGGATGGAGAATGAGGCCAGGTCATGGATGTGTATGCAGAGGATCAGAGTGCAATGATATACATATATGAAAGCTTAATAAAGAAACCCATTATTTCATATGATCACTTCAATTAATTATAGAAGTTAAAACCACAGTAAGCACTGTTACCTTTAAAATAAGTCTCTGTAATCACAGAGACCTATGTTAGTCCACAAAAATATCAGCTTCCAAAGCAGCTCAGAGGATAATGGCCTGTGCTGGGTTTCTTGTGCTTTTTCCACTTCTGCTATTCAGGCAATACCATTTATCTCTCAGGCAATGTTATAATGATTAAAAAATCAATTTGTGTGAAGTGCAGTCGTGCATGTCCTGTATTCCCAGCACACAATAGACTGAGGCAGGAGGATTGAGAGTTCTGCCACAATGTGGGCTAGGTAGTAAATAGACCAGAATTTCCCAGTATCTGTAGTCTTAAGTAGTTTTCTTTTTTAAAAGGTCCCTATGAGCAGTATAGTATATCGTGTATAAGAGTCCAGCAATTACAGCAGGCACTCACTGTAAATACCTCTCTATCGAGATGGCTTGGTAAGGCTTTTGTTAACTTAGGTGTTGCACATTCACTGTTCCCAAAGCCCAAGTGGGAGCAGACTTCAAGGAAGGAAGGACTCTGAAGGCAGGAACGTAACCTCATAAACTTGTGGTTACCTTGGAAGGAATGGTAGGGTCATTGTAACCTGGCACACCAGGGTTCATTCTGTGCCATTTCAGTAGACAGACCTGATCTCTAGAGGACTGGATGCCAAGAAGAAAGAAGTGTCAGAGTCAGATGGTGTGCAGGCTGTTCTTCTAGGCCACACAATTGTCCAGTGAGACATTTTTTTGTACGTCTATCTGTGTGTGTTGAGAAGTTGACCATGTGACTGACCGTCCAGTCTAGGTCAGATGAAGATCTGGAAACCCTACCCCACAGCCCCTCCCTTTTCTGTAATTTCCCAATTTGCTTGGTTCTGTAACCAAGCAAATTCCACAGATGCTCAAGGTCCATCTCATGTATCTTGCAACAGGAAGGCATTCTGGCTGCCCTTGACACACCCAATGGAATTTGTCCACAACTTCTCAATTACAAGGGCTTTCTGCCATAACAGACTGTTTAGAGTTTGATGTTTAGTCTTCGTGTTTTCTCCCCTCTCCCCCTCTCCCTCCCCCTTTCTCCCTCCCTCCTCCCCCTCCCCCTCGTTCTCCTTTTTGGTGAAGACTGTCTGCTTTAGTCTATGTGTCTTGCTTTCTGCCTTCGATAAGCACAGACTTCATTAGGAGTCTTTCACTTAGGAGTCAGCTAAAGGTCTAACCTGGGGTACAGTGGAGGAGGGAAGAGATGAGGCTGGGCCCCAGATCTCTTTTGTATCGGTAACAAGAAAAGCCAGCTAGATTCCCATCCTCAGTGCTCTATGGCTTTGTTCACACACTACAGAGTAGCTCAGACTTGGAGTGCTGTCCTGCCAATCCCGGCAGTCATAATATTCTGGTCAGAATTTGTGTCACAGTGGACAAATGCGACAGTGGTGCCAAACTGTAGCTGGCCCACCCAGGAATGATCTAGAAAGAGAAATAGAAATTTCTTCCTGTGTTGGCTCTGCAAGCTTTTCTGTTCTTTCTTTAACTTAATAAAGCAACTCACACCTTGGTCCACGTCACTGGATCCGGTAGCCTCTCTTTACATGTTACAGTGCCATTTCCCTCTTGGGGACAGGTAAGCCCAAGTGTGTTTAAGTGTCCATATAGCCTTCAGGAGAATGGACCTCTGTTACCTGGATCAGATTTTTTTTGATGCATAATGTGATATAGATAGGCCACCTCTCCATTGTTACCAAGCCTGGATGCTTCTTTGAAACTCAGGTTCAACAATAAGGGCAGAATTTTAAGAGTTAAAGTGTAGGTAAATCTTTTAGTAGTCTCATGGTAGCTGATCCACTTGACCAGGGCTGCCTCTCACTTCTCTTGACCTCTTCTCTGAAGTTTCCCAAACATCAACCAGCCTAAGATAGTTTCACCAGCTTCTAAGAACAGATACAAACAAGGGCAGCCATGACCACAATGTGGTTTTCTAGGTTTCTTCTTTTTTGTCTTTTGTCTTTTCTGCTGCTGCTAAGTTTTGCCCCATTGGTCCTTAGTCTCAGAAAAATTGACCTACAGGTTGAGAGCTACAGTCCAGGCAACGTTCCTCTTTGGTGGCAGAGGAAAAAGCACTCTTCAATGTCTGGCTGCTGTCTCTGATGGCTTGATTCCTGTTCTCCTGGAAACAGAGCAGAGATCCCAAGGTTAATCCTTGTGCGCTTTCAGCACTTTGTCTGGAAGCAGAAGCCCTCACCTCTGTTCATCAAAAATGGCCCTTATACCCAGAGAAAGCCACAGGAGATCTACTTGGCTTTGCTGTTGCTAGGAAGCACAGCTATGTTTATTTTAGCACTACTGGAAGATTTTTAATAACACAAAAAAGCTATATGTTATGTTATTCTTACAATAATGAATATGTGCTTTTCTGAAAATATCTTATTAAATCAGAATTATCTCATCAAGTCTTATTTCCCCACAATCATTAAATTAAGAAAAAAATCATCTAGGAGACAGGATAGGAATATAAGAAGCTCTACATGAAAACAAGAACAGAAAGGATTTCTACAGAAGCAGCTTATTTTGAGGTCCTTTGTAGCCAAGAACTACGAGAAAAGTCCTCAACCCTTTTAGCCCCGGGCCACTAGGTATAGTCATGGCCTTTGGGGCAAATGCTCAACCCTGTGTGTGAGTCCCCTCCGACCATTTGTAGCCATGGCCTATGAAGAAAAGGTTCAATCTTGTGAGCCCCCCCCCCACACCCTGTATAGTTATGGCCTGTGAGGCTAGTGTTCAACCCTTTGTTGTGCAAGGTGGTCATGCCTTCCTCTTCTTTGATTTATGCTTTTCTGGATACTTCCCCCAAATATAATACATTCTGGATATAAAAGAACTGGACCCATTCCTCATCCTAAAGAGAGAAAGAAGTTATGAAAGTTCAAAGACTGCATGCAGGTGCCCTGAACATGGGACTTGGGGGATGTGGCTCTCCTTTCCTGGGCTAGTCAAGGAGGACATGTGAAGAATTTCAACTGAGCTTGAAAGGAGAGACATCATAAAACAAACACACAAAACAAAGCACACTTAGAGCAAGATTAGCAATACAGGAAGAAAGTCCTGGGTTGATGCGACATCCTTTATGATCTAGTAAATGTGAATGAGTAAGAGAGTAGGTTGAGCTCTAGGTTTCTAGGAATCTTGATTGGATGCCAAGAAAAGTGACCTTCCTCTTTCTTGTTTTTAAGAGATGATCACATTATGTAGCTCAGACTGGTCTTGAACTTCTTTCTGTTCCTTCTGCTTCTGGTCTGCTCTCTTAGGATGAGCTTTCTTTTGATGTACCAGTCAGAAGGCAGGAGTATCCTTGATCCTAATCTGACTACAATTAGGAATCTCTCTGTGAATGCAAGCGTGTCTCCATGTTCTAATGGAGTTGGCTTCCATTAGCCAGCATCGCCTAAGAGAACCGTCTATGTTTAGGAAAGCTTCTGAATTGTCCAATGTATCGGTTACCAGCAAAGTGTGTCTAGTAAGAGTATACAAATGGACACAACTTCATTTTGCTATGATTTACTTATGCTATTTAGACAGCCACTTATGGGCTGCAGTTGCTACTTTAGAGCCTTGCTGGAGGGAGTAGTGATGATATTGGCTTCATTGCTAAGAAACTGGGATGAATTGATCTGACCATAGGCATTCACCCTGGTGTTGATAATGCATTGGTTACTATGAGAGGAAATGGACATGTTCTCCAGGAGATGTCAAACTACCCACACACACACACACACACACACACACACACACAAGAGAGAGAGAGAGAGAGAGAGAGAGAGAGAGAGAGAGAGAGAGAGAGAGAGAGAGAGAGAAAATGTAATGGATGAAAAGTATATTAAAAAGAGAATGCTTGAGAACCAGTTCTTTGTTTCTAACTTTTATTTATGTCATGCATGTAATTTGTATGTAAATGTGCATATATGTATATAGTAGTGTAGAAAATAGTTCATTGGAGAGTAAAGAGGAGCACTCTCAAGGGATGAGGGCAGACAATGTCCAAAAGGAATATCATGCTGGTCCACATTGAAATAGATAACTTTCCTGAGCCGTTTTCTTGTGAAGCTTATTGATAGGCCCACTTGAATCAAGTCTTACAGGGGAGTCTTTGTTCCAGATAGATAATAATCTCTTAAGATTTAAATGGTTATCTAGTATTGAACCTCTGGGTCAGGTTTATGACTAGGATCCCATTATTTTGACCAGTACTTCAAGTCCTACGCTTACAGTCTTTGGGGTTTTTTGTTTGTTTGTTTGTTTTTGTTTTTTGTTTTTTGTTTTTGTTTTTTACAAGTTGTTAACTATGAAAGAGGGCCCAATCCTAATGGCTTTCAATCCTGCTAATATAAAACTCAGTATCTAGCAAATCCCATCAAGAATTGGAGCTCAGAATCATTTAGGAGTTGGACATCAAGTTAATCTGACTACTTCTGGATAAAACGGGCATAGAAAGGTTTAGGTCTCCACTTCCCACTCCTATCCATTTGCAGGCTTTGGAGAACAATCAAAGACACTAACCCATGCAATTGGGCTACTGAAGGGTCTTTTGAAAGTGAATAGGCTGTACTTTGGAAAAGATAAAATAAGACATCAATTAGGAACACAAGGTCCCAAAACTGCAGCAACTACTGCTGAGATTGTGATGGGTGTAACTTCTTTATCATGAAAAGCTGCCGGATTTTTATGGTGGTGTCTGACATGGTCTGAATTTATTTGTTTTATTTATTTATTTATTTATTTATTTATTTATTTATTTATTTATTTATTTATTTTTATATAGCCAGACCATTTAAAAGTACCCATTTTGTCTGGGTATATCTTTTTGAGTCCAAGACCAGCCTGATCTACAGAGTGAGTTCCAGGAGAGCCAGAGGGCTACAGAGAGAAACCCTGTCTCTAAAAAGCCAATAAAATAAAATGGTACCCATCTAGCAACCTAGGAAAAATTGAAGAAAGCAGCTTTGGTCAGATTGTAATCAATTCCTAGCATCTCCTTTAAAAAGAGCTGGTCATCATGAAAATCGGGAAGTTCTGGAAGTGGAGAGGAGTCCACTGACCAACAGATTTTTTTCTTTTTTTTGAGCCCTGTCTTGGGCTCAGACAAGGAATTAGTTTTTATTTGCATTATAGGAGGCCAGAAACAAATAGCCATACAAATGTCTCCGAGCAAAAGAGTCAGAGAGCAAGTCATGGCTTTCAGGAAAAGAGAAATAGATAGCAAACCAAATTCAACTGCTCATTTGAGCAAGTCTAAGGTTGCTTAGGTATTGAATTTCCCAGGGGACTCTGGGAGATACTTCATCAGGGAGACTTCTCCTCCCTCAAGACTGAGGACTCCAGCTGGCAGTTGCTGGCACCTTGGTGACTGTATCTTTAAGATTAACACAAAGATCCTTCCCATTGATGATGATGTTTGAGTTGGAAGCCAGCTGGCACTGGAGGCTTCCTCATTCCAGGAATAACATCTGGGATTCTGGTCTGGAGTGCTTTCAGTCTCAGGGCAGTGACCCTCCAGGACCCTGTCTTGTCACACCAAGGGCAAGGGGCCTTATGAGGATGCCTGATCATTGGCCAGTTTCTTCTCCACTGACTTGTTTAGTGACAGACACAGCATTTATTTTTAAGTCTGTTTCCTCTGGGAGAGAAGCCAGCAGGAGATCTTGAATTTCCCTCTAATAATTTAGAACTTCTACATGAATTTATTTTCTCTTTTTCTAATAGCTTTGGCATCTTTTCCCCACTTTCTATCCTTCTTTATGTCTTAAAGCATTGTTACATGCTTTACAGAGAACACTCAAAGAGTAGGCAGGTAAATCTACCCTCAGAACCTCTCTGCAAAGCTCAGTGTAGAAGCTGTGCCTCCCCTCTGGCACAATGACAGGTGAGCCTCCTGACAAACTCCTTATTTATTAGAACATAATCATGACATGGGAATTTTGTAAAAGCAGAAATCTAAAAGACAAATCTCAGCAACAATAAAATCCATGAAAGTCTTCTACTTAAGATATAACCTAGATTTATATTATACTATATAATATAATACTGATGCATACCAATTAAAGGAAGGACAGTAATCTCCCAAAAAGGCATGTTAGTTCAGAGCCACATGTCATAAACTACATTTTCCCTATACTGAATTATTAGGTGTGATAAACATGAACAGAACAGTTGAATAACCGCCCATTTCCCCTCCTGAAGTTGATTTGAAGTCCATTTCAAGATGCTTTTAGTTTTCTGGTAATAGATTCCTTTGCAACCAGCAAAAGTATGTATAATTATTCTGGAATCTGTTCCATCTGTCTGGATGTCAAGTTCACAGGATCAGGAGGACAGTGTGAGGAAACTCAAAGTGAATAGAATCAAAATTTGTATCAGCAGGTCTCACGAGAGCCTGGAAATATTTTAGCAGAATTATTTAAAAACAAAGATGAATTACTGGATACTGTGAATTTCTCTGATTGTTTCACTTTATCTTACAACTCAGGTTCCTAAATTATGACTTAAATACTAATATTCATCTTTGTTTTTAAATAATTCTTTTGGCACTTAGCATTTTAGGTGTTGGATGTATTCATTGGAGACAGTTAAAAAATAATGAGGGCTCTAAATTCACCTCCCCAAGATGGCCATTATGAACACTCGAGCATATCTGTTTTGTTTTATTTTGTTTCTATGATTATACAATATCAATTTTTATGCTGCTTGATATTTTAATATTTCCAAAACATCATTGTAAAGGCTGTAGAGTATTTATTGGGCAGTCACCAAAGTTTTATTAAATGGATCCCTATTGTGGGCAATGTAGGTTATTGCCTCTTTTCTTAGACTTTATTGTTCTGAAAAATTCTTCTGTCTGAAGACTCAGTTCACACTACTACTACTTGTTTAGGTGTAAAACTTTTCAGTTGAGAAATAAAAGCATTTATTTGTGTCACCCCTTTCCCATATATCTTTATCATTGACCAGGACCATTCGATGTCATCCTACTTGCTGTACCTGGCCAATGAGAGCTATGGATACAGGGGAAAGACATCTACAGAGGCCCCAAAAAGGGGAAACAAAAGCCCATAGGAAATGCAAAGTAGAGATGACAATAAAGATATAGCCTGGTACAGCCATACTGCTGTCTATAGTCTGAGGACGATGATGCTACATGTGAGGGTTTCTGGAATGAAAACTGAAGCATGAGAGGAGATGAGGCCGATGAGGATGCACAGGCCACATGGAGTGGCTGCTTTCAGAACAAGACTAATCTGGCTTTGCCTTGGAAATCCAGAGGCAACATCCAGGGCAAAGACAGCACTGTGTATTCGGTGCCTGGATACATTTGCTGGAATATGATTTCACAGGATTTCTTTAATGAAGGGAGATCAAAGTGTAAGGAAATTCATCTTTGACCACTATAGAAAGGAGAGAGATCAGCTTCGCAATGCTGGCATCTGTGTCTAGGGCAACAGCAATCAGTGAAATGCAAAAGGCTCTTTTTTTGTCTCAGCTTTGGGTCTCCTTTGTCTGTTAGTCCCTGTTTTTCAAGACTATGTTTGAGTCCTGGACTGCACAAGTAGGCTGGACTACCATCAGTTCCTGAATATAATCTCTGCTGTTTAGCTCTTGTTCCTAGCTAGGCGGGCTACCAACTAGCACCTAGGGCTAACTGACCTGTCTCTTCAACCAGTAGATTACATGTCCAATGCAGAGAGAGACATCTGTATGTTGGCACTGGATGGCCATGGCCTGAATACTTTTCAGGATCATGTGTGCCACTTAAAATCTTGATTATTTTTATGCATTCAGCCTTGAAATTGGTTCAGCAAGGAAGGAAATTGCTGAACAAAGACTAGAAAAAAAGTAAGATTAGCTTAATTTTATTAACCTTGAAGTTTTCTTACATAAAAGTCAACTTAGAATTGTTGAGTGATACATTTGCCCGCAGAGGTGAGGAATTTAGCATCATATGATACATGTAGAATGGCCTAAGTCTGGAAGCAATTTTGATTTGCTCCTATGAATTTGGTCACACTTGTTTATTTGAGTAAAGTGATCCCTTCATTTATAACACAGGAGCTCTGCTTAGTAGGCCTTGTCTATAATTCTGTGACAGACTGCCTGGCAAAGCATTTGGTAAACTCTAATATTCTATCATGATGGAAGTTCATCAGGATGCCTGTCTAGTCGAGAAATTTGAAAACTTGTTTGCCTTTAAACATATTTCAGCTTAATTGATGTCTTGCTCATTCATTTTCATATTAAAATTTAAGCTGGAGCTGCTGATTCAATACTCTTAGCCTAACTAAAGATCTGAAATGTTTGCTTTCTTGGGAATGTGTTAACTGGCATCCTGAAGAGGAGACTGGGATGCAAGACCTTGCAAGAGTAAATGCTAATTGCACATCCCAAGCTATGGGCCTTTGGGGCTTTTATCAAGTTGCTTGGTGTTCTTGGCTGTGGTAGAGTAGAGCCAATCATTTTGTGTATCACTATAGTCACAAATGGCAGCATGTCTGTGCTTCAAGAGCTTGTAAGCCCAGCTTCTAATCACTGGCTATTTAAGTCTATGGTAGTTAAAATTCAGTCAAATCAGACACTCTTGTTGCTCAGTGGCTCCAGCTATATTCCAACTCCTTAGCAGACAAATACAGGCAGTGGCTACTTCCTTGAGCAGTGGAAATATTAGAACATTTTTGACATTGCAACAAGTTCTTTGGCATAGTCCTCTCAAAGAACAAAAACCTGATATCACAGTGTTTAGACTCTGTGTGGACACAGTTGTCTACAGAATTTTTATACTTATTTTTAGGTATCCACCTAACCTTTTCTTACAGATATCTTTTCAAGTGTTTGATAATTTGATATATTAAGACAATATTTTCTCTCTGTTGTGACCTTTAGGTCCTGTGTAACAGACATGTGTGAATGTCCAGTCCATAAAAACTGTTACTGTGAGTCATTTCTGGCGTATACCCGTGCCTGTCAGAGAGAGGGAATCAAAGTGCACTGGGAACCTCAGCAGAGCTGTGCAGGTAAGAAAGCCCCGGAGGGACCTTCTAACCGTAGACCATTGTCATGGTCAGGAAGCAATGGAGAGGAAAGCCACACAGGTGCTAGTGTGAACAATCCACCCCCCCCACCCCCACCCCTGCTTGACCAACAGGGAATCACAGAGGTGATTCAACTGGCTTGTAACTTGACAAAACCCAGGAGCTTCCCATGGGGCAGAGCACTTAGGACAAATGCTTTGTGGCATGCACATTTTAGCAATTTAAAGATTTCCACTGTTGCAAAACCCTCCCAACTTCAAGCTAACAGCTGGATGTGCTTAGAACAAGGACAGTCACAACTAGCTTGGATCCTGTGTGGAACAAAAGAGATTCAGGACCATTACAGTCATCTGAGGTCTTCAGGATAAACATGATCTGTTAGAATAGGTTGTTGAACAAACCCCAGGAGAATGTTTCTCTCCCTTGTATAGGCAGATTCCTCCACCAGTGCTTACTAGCTCTCTGTCCTCATGAACTAGCTCATTTGATATATGTAAAATAGAAGTCCCTCTTCATCTAAAAATACATATTATAAAGTGTCTTGTGAGAGAAGACAGAAACAGAGACTGACAACACTTGAAAATAGTTGAGCATGGAAAAAGAGCAAACAGTGCAGAGCTGTAGAAGGCAAATGGAAGAGGATGGGTAGCCACTTGGGCAGCGTTGAGGGGTGAGGTTCTTTAACAGAGATGGTGCTTTCACATGAGGCCAAAGGACAGAGGGGCGTCAAGGAAACAGTCTGTGCACAAAAATCAGGGTGGACAGCCACAGAGCTGCAAAAACCCCAGCATTTCTCACATTGTAAAACATTCACTTCTGTCTTGATTCTGATGATCAAGGGAAAGGGGAAACCAGTTGGAGAGGAAGCTGGAATGCACAATCTTTCCAGACCATAGAGAGGAATCTAGCTTTTGTTTTAAGAAAAGTGGAAACCAGTGGGGACTTAAGAAAACTTATTTTTACAGTGTGGTGCATAGAAATAGAGAGCCCATATTGAACACAGAGGACTGAGAAAGGACTATTGAAGGAATCATAGTCTATAACTGATGGTGTCTTGGATTAAGATAAATATCTTAATATCACATTCACCATGGAGATAAGGGAATATTATGGAATTTCACCATACTAACCTGTGAATATTGTGCTGTGTGCATGAAACATCTTAAAGAATGTTCAGCTCACAGAAGTTTAATCCATGACAGAGTTGAAGGTAGCGAGACTGAGAAAGAATTGTCTAATCTCAATTCTGGGAAACATTTTAGTACCAAGGGGCAGATTTGCCAAGAAGTAACAAGCCTTGGATTACAATAACTGCAAAATTCCTAACAGCTTTAGCTCTGACCATAAATGAGAAGGCAGTTTATGGGACTTATAGCTAAAGCTGATGCGAAATGATGCAAGTGGCTGAGCTCTGACCTACGGAGCTCTGACCTACGGCTCGCATGCTAAATTGAATACAAGAGAATAATGCTTGTTTAGGATTGGATCTTTCTTGCCATCATTAATCTTTGCTCCCTTGCTTTGAGTTCTCCTTCTCTTAAATCATCCAGAAAAATGAATGAAATACATGGAGGCAAGCACCCATCCGTCCTGCTGTATTAGAGGCTCAGACGGTTTCTGTCCATTATATTAGCTGGTGTGCTGCTTTGGTTCAGATTCTAGCAGGATCTCCTCCCAGCCCAGAGCTGTACTGGGCATCATTCCAGCACACATGATACATCTGAGGATGTCACATTTTATGTTGACTTATTCACTTCAGGGACTGAATCCCTTTAGTAATAGAAAAGAAATATACTCCCAATATTAATTCTGCAGATGCAAGGAAAAACACCACCAAGACAAATCATGTCCAAATCAATTAAAGCAAATGATTAATTAAAACAAGCTTTTTATTATTTAGATTTCATAATTTTTATTTTTTTACCTTTTTATTGGTTATTTTATTTATTTACATTTCTTTTCTTTTCTTTTTTGTTTGTTTGTTTTTATTAAACAGGAGACAGGGTTTCTCTGTATAGCCCTGGCTGTCCTGAAACTCCATCTGTAGACCAGACTGGCCTTGAACTCAGAAATCTGCCTGCCTCTGCTTCCCAAGTGCTAGGATTAAAGGCATGCGCCACCACTTCCTGGCATTTATTTACATTTCAATGTTATCCCCCTTCCTGGTTTCTCCTCTGCAAACCCCCTATCTCATCCCCCTCCTCTCTGCTTCTGTGAGGGTGCTTATCCACCCACCTACTCCTGCTTCACTGCCTTAGCATTCCTGTACACTGGGGCATTGAGCTTCACAGGA
The DNA here is from genome assembly GCF_978045245.1 of Mus caroli. Classification (NCBI taxonomy): domain Eukaryota; kingdom Metazoa; phylum Chordata; class Mammalia; order Rodentia; family Muridae; genus Mus; species Mus caroli. The sequence continues at coordinate 20,500,484 of NW_028227266.1, forward strand.
CCAAGGGCCTCCCCTCCCATTGAGGCCAGATAAGTCAATCCTCTGCTTCGTATGCAGCTGGAGCGATGGGTCCCTCCATGTGTACTCTTTGGTTGGTGGTTTAGTCCCTGGGAGCTCAGGGAGCTCTGGTTGGTTGATAGTGTTGTTCTTCCTATGGGGTTGCAAACCCCTTCATCTCCTTTAGTCCTTTCCCTAGTTCCTCCATTGGCATCCCCATGCTCAGTCCTATGGTTGGCTGCAAGCATCTGCATCTGTATTGGTCAGGCTCTGGCAGAGCCTCTCAGGAGACAGCTTTATCAGGCTCCTCCTGTCAGCAAGCACTTCTTGGCATCAGCAATAGTGTTTTAGTTTGGTGTCTGCATATGGGATGGTTCTTCAGGTGGGAGTCTCTGGATGCCCTTTCCTTCAGTCTATTGCACTCTTCATCCCTGTATTTCCTTTAGTTAGGAGCAATTCTAGGTTAATATTTTTGAAATGGGTAGGTGGCCCCCTCCCTCAACTGGAGACAGTGCCTAACCTCTGGATACGGTCTCTACAGGTTCTCTCTCCCCTTTGTTGGGTATTTCCACTAATGTCATTCCCTGGGAGTCTCTTGCTTTCCTGGCATCTGGGACTTTCTAGTGGCTACCCCAGTTCCTCATACCCCCACTGCATACACCTCTGTTCAATTTCCTGACCCTCTGTACATCTCCCCTGTCTCCTCCCACACCTGGTCCTGCTCCTCTTTTCCTTCCCCCTAAAACAAGCTTTTTTTAAAAAAATTCATGTACATGGGATGTCTCTTCCTAAGGCAGGGCTTAAGAGACCAGCACTGGACATGTGAAGATAAAGGTTTTTATAGCTCAGGAGTAGGGTGTTTCTAAATTGGGGATTAAATATAACTTAAATATAAACAGGAATGAAACTAGTTTGTCTTTACTGTAAGATGGCTTTGAAGCCTAAGATTGAGGCAAGCTGGTTTATCACCTGAAAGGTTCCATTTACCTTTCAAAATTGGTGTGTATGTGTGTACACACACACACACACACACATACACACAGAGGCATGCATACACCATACACACACACACAGACACCACCCACAAACACACAGACATATACATGGCATGCACACACAGTCACACACAGGCATACACACATATACTTGCATGCATGCATGCACACACACATGCACACACACTGTAGATTTCCAGATTGTCAGTTGGCACATTGAAAAATGGACTTCCAGAGCCTGGTGCATCTCTCAGAGTTGTATTCAGATTCATCTAGGATAGTGAATATTGTAAACATGTAATTTATTTGGTTTCAGCTTCTAGGTGCTCTGAGTCATGGTAGCACCCAAGGCTGCTGAGACAGAAAAGTGGTTTCTAGTGTAAAAAACTTGGGAGTTGAACAAATGAAAAACAAATGAGGAAGGAAACTCCAAGTGCACAAGTGATATTTTAAAGGTTCTCCTAGATTTAAGCACTATCACCACTGTTGAGATGCCACTGTCTGTGCCCAGAGGGCCTAGTGCAATTTAAATTAAGCCTGAGAATTACTAAATAAAAAAAATCAATAATGCTAATAACTACAGTGAAACTTTATGTGCTTAATGACAACCATTTTTAGAGTCTGTTATTTTTCTAGTAGTATTTCCTTTGCTGAGGAGTGTACTAGCACTTTAGGATATATCTTATTGTATCTCATGCCCATGAAAGCCTAGATGGTAATATTATGACCTCCATCATGTCTTATTTATAAAGATATTGAGAACCTAGATGCCTCCTGTGAATTCACGAGGTATAGTCAGAGAACCTACGTATGAACTCTGCCATGTTTTGTTGATAAAAATATTAAGACTTGGGATGTTAAACAATTTACTCATGCCTTAAGAGATAGAAAGTGAGAAACTAAGGTAGGTAGATTCATTGTAAGAATGCAGAGAAGCAAGCAAACTAAACAGAGGGATGAATACAATTGGGTCTTTATTCATTCATTCATTCACTCCAGTCGCTTGATTCCTGGTAGGTGTTTCTTAGGACCATCTGATTCCAAAAAAAATTTAGGATGTTGTGTCTTGTATTTTACATTGCCATCCTTAGCAGACTATTTACCCACTACCAACAGCTGACAGTGACTCTCACTGCACATTCACCAGCAGGTTTAATACAGGGAAGAGGTGCTGGCTTCTGCATTCCTCTGCATTGCTGTGGATGTTGGGTGTTGTTTCAGCAATTGTCTTCTTTCCTTGCTTCCACATCTCACAGCTGTTTCCCGTTACTCCCCTGCATCCACTCTGGCCTGATTCTATACCTGGAACTTATCTTTGCCTATCTGGATACCTTCTGTGAACTCCTGAGTTGTATAGCTGGGCATTGTGACCATCAATCAGCTTCTGGGCTTAAGAGTGGAGCCTAGAAACAGTTTAGTTCCAGAGGGCATAAAGAGTGCCTTCTGGAACAGATTGATAAACCTTTGAGTACCATCTTTATGCATCACTGTAGCCGATGAATGTCCCTGGAGGCTACATGAGTACTAAACCTTGCTGCCACTCTGGCAGTTTCCTGACTTTGAGAAAAAGAAAAACAATTTAACCAAATGAAATCCTTCAAAGGCATGGGAGCAAACCAAATCATATGTGTGTTTAAAAGTTATATTTTTCTTTGATGAGTTTGAAAAATAAATCAAATCATAGTGGTTAGCCAAGGGATCCAGTCAGTGCTTGCTTTCTAAGATCATCTACACATTGTGCTAAAGTGGAGATCAATCTGACAGCTTCATTCTTCAGCTCCGAAGCTGGCCAGGCTTTCTCTTTGCAGGGTGTTGAGAGGGCTTCTGCATTCTCTGGCTCTGGCCTGGTGCTCTACCTTTTTCTTTCATCATTCTCCCTCCCAACACTCCACACCTATTCAGCTACTAAGGCAAGGATCATCCCTTATCCCATGCATACCGGGTTAACCATCACACCTGTATTACCTGGTCATGTCCACCCTAATCTCTTGAGTAATAGATCCTTCTACCAGGGAAGCTCTTTCTAATGTTTTTGGTTTTACAAGTTTCTACTGATGATGATGGTGGTGATGGCGATGATGATGATGATGATGATGCTATTGATGGTGATGATGATGATGATGCTAGTGATGGTGATAGTGATGGTGATGATGACCGTGATGATGACTTGCAGTGCTAGTATTTAAACCCAGGGCTTTGCACGTGCTAAGTGGATACTGAACTATGTCACCAGCTCCCTGCTTAGTTTACCTAAATAGAATTTTTTTTTTCTCTTCTGCCTTCCTTGATCTCACCCAACTCTCAGTGTTGAGTCAAAATTTTCTCTCTTCTCTTCCTCTGTATTGTGCTTTCTCTCTCTAGAACTGTACATCTTATATCATATTACGGATCTGGCTATGTATCAGTATCCCCTGTCTGCTTTTGAGCCCAGGATCTGTTGTCTGAGATGAGGTCTAGATCACATCTGTCCCCCAAGGTTAATATCTGATACTCAATAGAAAGTTATTGATTTAATTGGAAGTGAAATTAAGATGGCATTCTATGATAGATCTTGTTTGGTCCTTGTACTTCGTCCTCTGTTGCCTACTTTCTACTCATAAAAGATGTCTGTGCTTGATATGGAAAAGATAAGGGGTCCTTGATAGAAGCAATAGGGGGAGCTAGATAAAATAACTGGGATTTTAGGGCAGAGGACACAGGATAAGTCATGTGTATAAGGAAAAGAGACCATGTGAGAGAGAGCATGCTTCTGAGAAATGTCCCTGTAACAGCAAGAGCTGAAGGGAACAAAGCTGAGTGGACAAAAGCTTGAACATAGGTGAGAAACTAGAATGTAGAAATGAACTTGACAAGCCACAAAGAGAATCCATGTTGGGATAGAAGAAAGGGTTAGATGTCCTTAGAATGAAGCCAACAACGTTAGGGAAAAGATATACAAACAAGCAGATAGAAATAATCTAATAAGCACATGCTGGCATGTCGTCTGCGCTCAGTTCTGTGTCCGAACCCTGAGGTCTAGGGGAGAGAGCTCTGCCCTCAGGATCCCAGGTCTCAGTTCAGCTTCTCCTAGTGAGTTTTAAAATCATTTGAATCTATCACTACATAGATTTTTCTGTAAACTCAGAAGAAAGTTTTGAAATATGTGACTAGAAATTGATATATTTTCAAAGAATGATGAGGGAATCCTATGAGTTTCTCTAAGAATCACAGCTGCAGGGCTGGGAACATAGCTCGAGCTATAAAGTCCTTGACTTGGCTTATCAAGGGCAGGAGTTACATCAGAATCCACATTTAAGCAAAACAAAACCCTACAGATATACTGGAGCAACTCACACACACACACACACACACACTCACAAAACCCTCACACATACTCACACAACCCTATACTCACATACTCAAGACATAACCACATGCACACAGATATATACACTCCCACACACTCACACCTACACTTACTTTCTCTGTCTCCCTGTCTCTGTTTCTTTGCTTCTCTCTCTGTGTGTTCCCTCTCCCTCTCCCCTCCCCCTCCCCTCCCCTCCCCCCAGAGAGCCTTCTCCCTCTCCTCCCCCTCCCCCTCCCCTTCTCACACACACATACACACACACACACACACACACACACACACACAAACCATCACTACACTGTTACTGGACAGTTCAAATGAATAAACAAGTATAATGTCCAAGTGCTATGAAATTCAGAGAAAAGAAGGTCATCTGGGGTTTTCAGAAACTATTTGAAGGAGGTGACATTTTGAATTTAGATAAGAAATTACCTCAGGCAAAGAATTAGAGATAATGATAGAAGACTTTGAGCTCTATAACTAGAAAACAGGGATAAAGCTGGAATTGGAGCTGGAAAGGAAACGGGAGCGTACACGAGAATGTCAGGGGAACAAGCTAGGAGGCAATTGCAATATTAAGTGCTGAGATCAAGCATAGGTACCCAAGATATGAGTGCATCTGTAAAAGTTTAGCAAGGAACCAGAGGGCACACAGTGTCACAAGCCAAATAGACAAAATGACGGAGTGGCTTTTTCATGAAAATTGTCAGGGTGTCAGCAGATCCGATAAGTGCTGAAAACTTTGGAAGGAACAGCTTCATTAAAGTGGAGGGGGATGATGGAGGTGGGTTCACGGTGTTAGTGGATCACAGAGTGGGGCAACATGGCTGTAAATTTCTCCATAAACTAGCATTTGAGAGAAGGAGATAAGTCCGCCAACATGGGAGTCAAGGATGGCTTAGGTTAACAGAGAGGGAGAAGAGGAATGTACAGGCAGCAGGATAGCTGAGGGGGTTACAGAGGGGAGAGGCAGGACACCCACAGTCAGCAGAGTTGTGTGTGAATGAGAGGCAGTGAGTGGGTAAGCAAAGGGAACTCAGGCCCTAGATTCAAGTAAAGCAGACAGGACAGTGGTTATGTGTGGTGGATCAGGATATGTTGCCGTGGAGTCTGAGGACAGTGATGGGAACACACAGGACCTTCCTTGTTGCATTTGCTTTGGAAGCAATGGTTGTCTATCTCTGAAGTGATGGGGAACATGGATATAAAAGCCATTTCAAGTCTAGTCTCAATCCTGATTGCATGTTAAAATCACCAGTCTGTCTGATGGGGGAAGAGGGAGTATTTATTTTAAATGGTTGACATCCTGGTCCCGCCTTACCATCTTCAGAGATACTTTCTTATTGAGTTGTTCTGAAACATGGCTGGCCCCAGCTCTGCAGTAATTTCTATCTGTGATCATTATTGTTTTATAGAAAGGTAGCAACATTGATGCACACTGTATGTGAACTGATTTTCCTCTAGGGGGTTCCAAAAATTTTAAGTATGTTCAATGAATAGGATATTCTGTTAATCACTGGGAAGAGAATCTTTGAAATATTCAGTGAAGAGTCTAAAAGATAACACAGGTGCAGAAATCAGGAGTGTTGAAGGAAGAGAAATACTGATCTCCATATTCCTTGTCTTCATCTATTTATCCAATGTCATAAAGAAGAAGCAGTGCTTTCCTTTACCAGTCTGGAGGGGAGAGTGGAATTGAGAAGGAAGAGAGGGGAGATGGGAAAGAAAGGAGGGAGGGACAGGGGAGAGAGTTGAGGAGAGAGAGGGGAAAAGGAGGGAAAGATAGGGCAAGAAAGAAGAGCAAGATGGGGAGGGGTGGGAAAATTCTCAAACTGTTTCAAACAATAATAATAATAATAATAATAATAATAATAATAAGGAAGCAGGCAGGAGACACAATTGTTAACTCCTGCCTAGCCACTTCTTTCCCTGTTTGCTTTTAAACAGAGCTTCAGGAATCTGGGAGTCATCACAGAATGTACTTAATGCTTCTTATTAACTCACTATTAGTTAAGTATGGATAAATACAGTGCTTATGGTCACTTTAAATGTATTATTCAAAAGACTCAAAGTATGGTCTATTATAAACAAAAAGTTATAGGATTTATGGTCACAGGATCAGTACCTTAGTAAGTTTGTCTTCACACTGCGCAAACTAAAATGAAAAAATTAAACCAAGAAAAATTGACTCTCCACTGTTATTAGTTTCGTTCAAAAACATTTCAAATGAAGTTTGGAGTGTTGTCAGTACTTCTGGAGAATCGCTGCATCCCACATGTGTCTACTTCCCACTGCTGAGAATGACCTACATTTGTCTTTGTCATTGGAGCTAACAAGAGTTTGAAAAGTCCTGGCAAATACAGAAGTAGATGCTCACAGTCATCCATTGGATGGAGCACAGGGTCCCCAATGAAGGAGCTAGAGAAAGGACCCAAGGAGATGAAGGGTTTTGCAGCCCCATAGGAGGAACAACAATATGAACTAACCAGTACCCCCAGAGCTCCCTGGGACTAAACCACCAATCAAAGAAAACACATGGTGGGACTCATGGCTCTAGCTGCATATGTAGCAGAGGCTGGCCTAGTCGATTATCTATGGGAGGAAAGGCCCTTGCTCCTGTGAAGGCTCTATGCCCCAGTGTAGGGGAATGACAGGGCCAGGAAGTGGGAGTGGATGGTTTGGGGAGCAGGTGGAGAGGGTAGGGGATAGGGGGTTTTCGGAGGGGAAACTAGGGATAACATTTGAAATGTAAATAAAGAAAATATCTAATAAAAAAAAAAAAGAAAAGTCAAGTTTTTATAAAACTTTCAGTGTTTGTATTGTTGCTTTCTGGTAAGTCTATTCCTAAATTTTCAGCATCTCAGAAAATGGTACCCAGATCATTTCAGCTCTAAGTTAACAAAGATATCAAATCAGTAGGACTTGCCTATGCCATCCTATCCGCTTTAGTACTTCTGACCTAGCCAGCCGCTGCCCTTCTGTGGTCACACAGTTGACTCTTCTACATCTGGAACTATCCTTCTCTTCCTCTAACTTGTCTCAAGTTGATTCATTCAACACACGATCACTTTGGTTTAAAATGTGACACATATCTCAAGTACTCTCAGATTTTGTGTGTGTAATTGTAACTTTGACTATTACAATAGTTATGTGTGATATTTTTCTTGATAATAACTTAGTAAGAGGAAGGACTATTCATGGTTAAATTGTCATGGTATTTGCAGTAACTAAACAACCTTACCAACTTTCTAACAGCCTTGCAAATTGATGTTCTCTCTTACCTAGGAATGGAAAGCTTCAATTACTATTATTTTTGTTTTAAGGTTCATTGACCCAGGAGACAGGTCTTTGGGTTTGTTAATTCCCAAAGTGTTCAAAACAAAATATTACCTGTTCCTTATTCCCTCATTAAAATGTAAATCTGAGCTTTGATTGTGGCAGAGTCTCTGCATAGCCCACAAGACTTCCATGTCATACAGAAGGTGAGCTACCATGGCCATTTATTTACAACACCTTTGTTCCCTCTTTTTTAGCGACCCAGTGCAAACATGGTGCTGTGTATGATACCTGTGGCCCAGGATGTGTGAAGACATGTGATAACTGGAATGAGATCGGCCCATGCAATAAGCCCTGCATTGCAGGCTGCCACTGCCCAGCAAATCTGGTCCTTCATAAGGGAAGGTGCATCAAGCCAGTCCTCTGTCCTCAGCGATGACCTTTGTTCTAGTCCATAGACTTTGAAATCCAGTGTCTTTGACACTGACATGCAAGAGCCAGTGAAGGACTGTTGTATTTGTGTGCCTGATTCTGCAAATACACAGAGTATATATGTGTACATATATATAGATATATAGATATATTCGAAACATTTCATCATTTATATAAACTATAGGTGGATTATTATATGTATATTTTTTGCTATAAGACATGTATTATTTCTAGAATCCTAATATCTAAGCCATTGGATGCATCATATACATAGGTGCTTTTAATTTAATAAGATGGCATGCAGACTCATCGGGCCTCTTTAAGAGTGTGTTCATGTGTCATTCTGGGGACATTTCCTAAGAGCCCTCATGCCTGCCTGCATTAATTAAAGATTTGAGTCAGGACCTTTGAGTGAGATTTTCTTGGAGAAGGGTACTTTTTCTGGGGGTATTTTGTATTTCCAAAGACTGGAATGTATGCCAGAGAAAGATGGCATGAGATTGGGGATGAGCCCTCGTGAGTGCAAACCAAGGGGAGTCTGTCAGATTTCACCGGGTCAGAGCTGGATATTGTTCCCCAAACTGGATAGTTACCATGGAATATGTATTTTTCACTAGCATATTGCCAAATAATTTCTTTTCATTTTTGCATATGTCATGAGTCTCCTCATTACTTATGTGTGCGATGGATATGACCATTTGCATGTCCTGCACTGAAGTCAAAGGATGTCTGGATAACATTTTATTAAACACGAAAAGCTATTTGGAGAGAACATTGCACAACATATAAAGAATCTCAGAGCAATTTAGGATTGGCAAATCCATTGAATGGCTAGGGGGCATCTACGTTTTGTCACTATCTCATGGTGTATAAAATGAAAGCCTTTGGCTATTCTGTCTCATTACTGTCCAGTGTTGTTTGCAGGGTACTCATATGTTATGGGTATTGGGCAGGAGGGAAGGGTCTGCTGACCAGTTGTTTTAGCCTCATTCCAAAAGAGAATTGTTTCTGTATTTGTTCTAATTTACTGATGTAACTAACAGTTATTGGTTCTTGTTTTCTGTTGGATAAATAAAAATGTCAAAAAGCAAAAACAAAAACCCCACCCCCAACTCACTGATGTTGAAAAGTAAAATGTTCTGCATTGTAGTAAATAAAAGGCTTAAGATTTAAGCAAACACAGTTTTCAATTCCTGGTGTCTTGTGTTGTATTTTTTATAAATTAGCTATATTAACTCAGTTTTAATAATTTTATTTAGGTATCACTTATATGCCCTACATTAGCTTCCCTTTAAAATAAAACACATTTTTAATAGACAATAGAGAGTACTCAAAAATATATTAGAACGTTACTTTGCTTATGACAGGCCTATGTGTTGATTTTACATACACTCTTGACAGCTAAGGTGCTAATTTGAATTTTTTTTTGTTCTTGGAATTCCTCTTGTGTTTGGATCTGTACAAAGTTAATGTAAAGTGCCATGGTGATTGCTGACACCAGAGCATCGGGTCCTATTGCTGCTGGCTGCGGTACTTAGTTCTTAACCTGCCCACTGTGTGCAACCTGAGATAGCCAAGGACTTCATGCAGTGAAGCACTTTACATGGGGCTGGGACTGAACTGTCTGGGTCCTGATAAACAATGCTTAATGCTTAATCACCTGGACCACACTGCAGCCTCTCTGTAACACAAGGGACTACATTGCGTTGTGTATTGATCAGGGTGGTGATTCACAGACCTGAACAGCCTTACCCCTTTGGCCAGCTTGTCACTAAGGATACAGGCAGCCCATAATCAGAGGTCTGAGCAGACTTGTACTCAGCTTTCTTCTGATGGGAGGGATGGGCGAAACTATTTCTCCTGTCCTGATTTCCTCCCAGCTGCTGTCAACTGAGCGGCTTCCTTTAGGTTGAGTTTAAGTCCCTTTCTAGTTACTCTGGGCTTTTCCTTCTTGGAAGAAGGCTGCAGAAAGGAAATGATACCGAAGGGAAAAGTGTGGGCAGCTATTTAGTCTCATGATTCATTCTCGGCTGCTTAACTTTACCACCAAGCCTAACCAACCTCTTTCCCAACATTTTAGTCATGGCCAGTCAGGGTGGATGAATGAGAACATGAACCAACTTCACCATTCTGGGTGGTTTGAGTTTACAATTGTGTGACATAAACAGGGATTTAAATTAACATTTGTAAATTAAAAAAAAATTAATCTAAGAAGAAAGAGATATCAGATAGAGCAAAGGATTTTTTCAATAGACCTATGAATCCAGACACGTGGTTGATGGGAGACAATGATAAACTCGGCAGAGTGGTCACCTGCATCCTCTGCTCTGGCCATCACCAGTGCTTATAAAGTATCACTAATAGCAGACCTGCTTTATTTAGATGGAGATTCTCAAAATCCAATGCCCAGAGTCCGGTGGTATGACAAAAATGTCCCTCTTCCTTCTAGAGTACCTCACCCAGGCGAGTGGGGCTGGTTGGTCCATGGTAAGTACAAAGATAAAGCCTGGGCTCACACTACTCCATCTGCACATGATGCAGAATTCTTCATTCTGCTATTAGCTGTGAATACTGAATCTGGTGAATAACAAACATCATTGAGGAAGTTCAAATGCAATCCGACTTCTGGCTGGGATCTAGTGAGTCCTCTTCCTTTTTCTGCGAAAACATTTGAGCATTCTGCCCAGACTCTTGGACCAAGAAGAAAAGTGGATCTGTCACATCCCTGACTGCATTTTAAAAATCAAGCCAGTGGCATGCTGAGAGCCACCACCTCTTCAGATCAAAGTTGTCACCATGTCCTAACTTTCTGTTTACACAGAGGATACTAGAAGCTCCGTCCAGCACATACAGGGAAGACACAGTGACACACACACATACACACACACACACATCACTCTTTCTTGGCCTTGAATATGGATAAACTGCTGTGACAGGAAACTTTTATGGACTATTGCAGACATACAAAAGGGGTCACCAAACATCCATGAATATAATACCCTAATTAACTGGCAGGATCAGTAAAACTCTCTTGAATAAGTAAATAAAGCCGGATGAACAGCCTCGTGCTGGTGACAGCTCTGTGTGGACTGCATTGAGCTTAGTTTGTGGAGTTGCCATCACTCCTTGTCACTCGTAGTCATCTGGATCTGACAGGCACCAGCATGTGCTCTGGGAAGCACTTAGTGTGGAAGGAAGTGCCTTGGGGGACAAGCACCAGGATATTTTAATTAACAGTCTCCTCCCAACGTAACTCTCAGGAGCAAACAAGAGCAGGCTCTGATTCTAAATTCTTACACGCAAATCTTTAGGGACCTGGGATTTTAATTCTGAAAAAGGGACAACATTCAAGTGTCTGAGAAAAGTGACTGGAAAAGATACTAGGGTGGGTAATTATGGTGACCCCTACCTAGGCAACCAAACAGTTTAACCAGACAGTTAAATGACTTAAACACGCATGAAATCCATTCTACTTGTGGTTTCCTTGCACGTTACTCTGAGCAAGCTAAGTCTGAAAGGTGAATGCACAGAATTTTTATTTAGGGATGAGCCTTGAAGGGTGGGAAGAATGTTTGAGACAGAGGAAGTGGTGTTATTGAGACAACAGGCAGTTTTAAACCTGTCAGTGAATGTGGCACAGAGGCACAAAGAGAAGTGTGTGTGTGTGTGTGTGTGTGTGTGTGTGTGTGTGTGTGTGTGTGAAAGGGCAGAAAAGGTACTAAACATCTTCAATCTAGAAGGGCACTCTACCCCAGTCATCTGAGGGTCCTTAGAGAAAATTCCAGGGCAGGAATTCTCCCAGTTTCTCATAGAAACTGCCAAGTTCTTTATGGTTCCTGTTTTGAGAGAAAGATTGCTGAAGAAGTCACAACTGAAAGGAATTTAGGCTAAGTTGACTTTACTGTGCATAAAGTACGCGCACGTGTGTGTGTGTGTGTGTGTGTGTGTGTATACATTTATGTTCACCTGGGAAAGCATGCTTACATATTGGCTGGAATGAAGTAGTCTGTGCATTTAAGGCTCTGGTAACTGAATAAAGAGAGGCTAGAAGACATTGTGATTGGAGGGAATGCAGCTTTCAGGATCTGCAGTGGTGTAAGACCTGAAGCAGAGACGTGAGAAGGTATCTCACACCTGAGAGGTTCGAGTTGGGGCACCCTACCTATCAAGATGCCCCCCTTCCTCTGTCTCCGTGTGGTCTATTTCTTTGACCTGTCTGGGAATACCACTGGAAAGAGAAGAAGAGCCGCTGGTGGGAGTTCCCTCCAAGCCCCAGAGTCCCATGGACATTGAGGAGCCGCAGTCGCAACCCCTGAGCAGTGTTCATTTTAACAGAACAGAGCAAGTGTTCATTTTAACAGAACAGGAGCATATATTTCAGTTTTCTATTTGTTGACTAAGATGTGGCAGGATGGGATAAAGGGCAGTTATGGTCCAAACAGCTGCTCCTGATGGCCAGCGTCATCAGCTGTGGTCATACCTAGGAATAAAGGTCCTGGACTCACAGCTCATACAGAATTGTTGGAACAATTCTGTCTTGTTTTAACCACTTTGTGTCATGAGTCATCTTGAGCCTTGAGTACTTCTATAAGATGCTTTTGCTCATAGCTGGAACTTGGATTATTATGTATTTCCCCTAAGGGTCACTGAACAGTGAATGTGTGGCTTTAGAAAATGTTTTTGGGTGTGAAAAAAAAATTAACGTTGACTCCAAGAGTATAAATACTTTTTAGTGCATACTCTTTTCTGTACATTCCAGCATGGAGTTTAAGGATCAGATCCTGAACAGCCTCTCTAGGCCTCAATGTTGAAATGGGCATCAGAGGAGGAAGTAGCTTGTAGTAGGCAGGTTGGTGCCCCTGTGCACTCCAAGTAGTCACCCCATGATGGGACATGTGACTGCCTCATCTTATGCTTTTTAAAAGGGGATTCTCCACTCAGCATGTGGTCTTGCTCTGTAACTCAGAGACAGTCCGACCAGGGAAACTTTCTACCGACCTTGTTGGTTCGACCTTGTTGGCTGGCTTCATTTGCTCTTGGTGCTAAACAGCCGAGGAAAGAAAACGAGAGTGGAAGGAAAAGGAAGGATTGGGTGACAGGGCTCTCCACAGCGCCCGCCGCTCCAACACATCCAGATCTTAGTTGGGAGCAGGGGGTGGGACAGATACAGGATGGACTGAGGATTACACAGCAAAGCATTCTCTGTTCTGTTGACTGCATGATATTTGGCAATGTTTGCTTCAATGGAGCTATGAAGCCCCCACAATCCATTTAGGTAATGAATCCACTGAGCTGTCCCCAGTCTCTTATTTTCTAAGTTGTGTTGGAGAAAGTCTTTCAGAGGGTTTGGGAACAGTTGGGCATGCCATTCAGAAGTCCTTGTAGGAGAGCACCAACTTTAAACTGGTGCTGCTTGCCCTTTGAAACCCCAGCAACTGAAGGCAAACTTGACATACTTTGTCTTTGTATTCTGTAGCTTTGGCTTGCATGGCTGGGCTTCTTAGATTAAAGAATGCAGCCGTGAGAGGGTGTCAGCCTTGAGGCAGAGCTTCCTTCCTGAGTTCCATGGGCTCCCAGTGTCTTCCTTTTTTTTGAGACTGGAAGAAGACAGCAAAAGATGGGAGGATTCTTTGTTTTGTTTTGGTCTCCTCCCTCCGATAATAATTCTCTCTGAAATTGGTATTTCTTTCCTTTAATTTTACTCTGTGAAGAATTATAGAAGTGTCAGGAAAAAATATGGTATAACCAATTCTAATTTTTGTTCTAACAAAGCATGAAAATAAAATAAAACAAAATAATTTGCAAACTTGGAGACTTTTACATTCTATTAGATTCAAGTTCTATTTAATCTCATTTGAATGTAAATTTTGTGATTTCCAATCTATTCCAAGTGCATGAATTTTCAAAGCAATTTCCAAAGCAGGGTGTCCTTTTTTTTTAAAAAAAAATTGTATCCATGATTTTTCATTTGTATGACTAGCTTATTTGGATTATCTACCCTGCCATGAGGACAAGCATATTGAAATGTCTGTCTAAATAATATTTATGCATGTCATCTGTCACACATAATATAACATTTATTATATTTATATATGCATGCAATTTCATTCATTCACTCATTCATTTCTGCTCTTCCATACAGAATCACACGATACATTTTTACTATGAAGTGAATCCTGAGAGGATTCCGGGTGCTTAAGCAGCCAGGATACCACTGATGCAGACACATAGAGGTCCTGCACCACAGTCTGAGAGGGGCTGCTTCAACATGGGTCGTTACAGATCGGACTTTATCTGTGTCACTTTAAATCACTGGATGGAATAACAACACATGTGATTGGGATTCTGAAATCTAGGAAGCTGCTCTTGCTTTCTATCAGAGTGGTGACCTAGTAGCACCCAAATGGCTATCCTGCTGGGACACAAGGCGTCCTTCCAGTTGGCCTGGCTGTCCTTCTCACTGAGGTGATGGAATGAATATTGGAATTATGTGGGCTGAGTTTGACTAGTCTGGCCCTTGGGCAGTGAGCAGGTGGTCAGTCAATATACATGCATACAGAGGAGTTACCAGGGCATGCCTAGGAATCCCTTGGGCTTGGCCTTGCTATAAGTAGAAAGTGAAGCCTTTGGGTGAGAGGGGTTTCCCTCACAGACAAAAGGATCTTAGTGTTTACAGAAGAAGAGATAAGGAAGTGGAATAGAATATCCAGGGTCAATGCCAGTTCTACCCTTAAAAGGAACAATCACAGTGTGGCTTCTTGGGAGCTGCTCACAAAGATAGGGATGGTTTTCATGACAGCTGCTACTGTGCCGCCTTCCTCTAAGTGCCCTTCCTGGACCCTTATACACTGTCTTTTGCTGGCTATTCTCTCCTGAAGGAATGAAGAGAGTCACCTGTTCTTTTCTCCATCACGGACTGTACCATTTCTTAGCTTGTCTCCCTTCTAGCAGCTGATTAGCCTTCTGTTATTTTCTGGCACTTCTTCAGCTGACCCACAACCTCTTCAGGAGCCATTTGCTAGCAATCTCTTTGAGGTCTTTGGATGTCTCTAATTGGTCTAAAACAGTTAGGTGATGTATATGATCAGAAAGGGAACTATTCAGAGAGCTAGCAACCCTTTCGAACTCCCAGCAACATTGACTTAGTGTGCTACCTAGTGGACCAACATGGATGGGATGGCAGGATCTGCTTGCTGCAAGCCTTTTGAAACTCGTCTGATGGTTATTTTTTTCACCTTTAGGTAGAAGGTCTGGAATCATAGAAGAAAGAATTATTCTGCTTTGCCCTCTCTTGGTTTCTCACCCACATCATATTTCTTATGCTGAGTGACCTCAGCGTTTTTCTGCAGGAAAATGACTGAATTTTAAAAGCTTTCCCTGATAATGGTCCTGAATGAGATTTTAAAGATAGAGCATCAAAATGCAGCTTGGTGACATCAACTGTACTGCACACCTTAAGATATAACCACAGGAAATAGTTTTCCAAGCCAGGGAGAAGACAGGCCTTAGCTTGGGTTTTGAATGACCCTGAAAGGCTCAGTCTGTTAAGGTCTTATTCCCCGAGTGATATGTATTAAAGGTGAGAAAGTGCATGAGTGATAGGAACTGGTGGAAAATCTGATGTCATCGGGGAGGGTGGGACCCCAAATCCTTTCTCCTCCTCTTTCCCTTCCTGGACACACACTGAGCTACTTTGCTCTGCTGTATCTTCTGCCATGAGAACGATTTTTGTCAGTCTTGAAGCAACAGAGCCCCAGGGTCCAGACTTCAGCCTCCAGAACGATGGGCCCAAATAAACAGTTCCTTTATTGAGTTGATTATTTGAAATATTTTTATTATGGTCACAATAAACTAGTGATATTTAAAATGTATTTGCCATTCTAAGGCAAGATGGCCTACTTTGCAGATTGATGCTTCACTGTTTTAGCTACTGTTAGTGTTCTATGGCAGGGGCCCTGAGAAGTCATTTTCCAGCCCCATAGAAAAGAGAACCTTGAGTTTCTGTCTAGCCCTCCATAGGAGGGAGCCAGTCCTATGTGTCTTCCTGCACTTTGCTGAGTTCATGACTACAGGAGGACCTAGCTCCTCACCACCATCCCTCTAGCATAAATAATGACATTTGAAAAACAAAGTAAAATGAAACACAAATACACACAAGACTCCTTTAGGACTCCTTTGGATAGAGTTTTATCTTTCATTTGACTTTTTGTTTGAGACACAGAAATTCATGAACATAAAAACATAGCTCAAACTGCTTGTCAAATTGCAGACTGGAAACCTTGGCTTACTACAAATTGATCTAATTACGTGTTATTAAAATTGGTACCCCAGGGTGAGTTCTTATCCTTTGCACAAAAGATGACATTGCAGATTTCTGTGTACAATGCAGGCAAGTCAAATGCTTTTATGGGTGAATTTTCCAAATGGGGAGAGCAAAGTGCCAGGGACAGCATGCTTGAAACATGGAGATGTGTAATTGCTAGGGATTGCAGTTTTCATTTCAGCAGATTAAGTAGAAATAAAAGAAGCCATGTCCTTCCTCTGCAGTGCCTGGACAGTCCAGACTCAGCCTAGGACTGGGTGGGGAACCATAGGAGGGACTGTGAAAGCTCAGAGGACCCTGGTGCTTAGTCTCCCTGCCTTCTCTCCCAACAGCATCTCAGCTCTGTTTTCCTTCTTCTTTGAAAGCTCAGTAGGGATTTTAACAAATCAGAAAGGCTTCTAGCAGATAATGTCGTTCTGTAAGGTAGCCATGCTGGCCTAACATGAGCTTTCATATTGGCATGTCTCTGCTCAGTTGTGAGAAAACCAAAGCCACCAGTTAGAATGCAGTGAGGAGAGAGAAACACCTCCACCATGAAGCAGAGAGTACTGACTGCTCTTCCACTGCTACTCAATTATCTTCCCCTTTTGCACTGCAGGAAGGTATAGATTGCTTTCTGTACACAGGTGAGGTCAAGTGAAATAAAAGGCCAGAGCCTGGGGTTGGGCAATGGAAAAAGAAGGCAAGGCTAAAAGTTTTGGAGAGGAGACAGAGAGACAAAGAAAGGGGAGAAGGACAGGAAAATATGGAGGAAGAAGAGGAACTGGACCCATGTAGCCTGAAGTAGCCACAGGAAGTTATAGGTATCACAGAAGAGCAATAGAATAATATAGGGTACATTTGTCCAATCTAGGTGAGCAGATGTATCAATATCAATTGAGTTTTAAGTTCTTTGTGTGAGTATTTTATGGGTTGAGAATTTACTGTTATAAATCTGACTGATAAATTACCAGCCTCTGGAGTCTTAATTATAAGGGGCCAGTGGTTTAGAGCTAGCCACAGGGTCTAGCAAGGGGCAGATGGCATGGAAAGATACAAGCAGATCATTGTCAGCAAACCGAGGGAAACTGGGCAGACCATCTCTTGTGGACATACATGGGGGTGTTGCCAGTGAGTAGCAGGTGTTAGTGTGGACTGTTTCTATTATTAATTATTACATGCTACAGGAAAGAGTCACCTGTGAAGGGAATACTGGGAGATGGAGATGCTGTCTTGGTGATGGAGCAAGGGAAAGTGGGGTCCTAACCATGTGCCAATGCAGGGAGCTTTGAAGACAAGTAGCCAGATCTGTTACATACATTGTTTCTGAATTCCAGGCTCAGGTCTATTTGATGGCCTCTTTCAACCTCCCTTTTAATTCATTTTGTTTGTTTATTTGTTTTATTTTTGTCTTATCTTGCTGATGTTGGAAATCTTACATAAAATCCCATATATGTGGCAGGCAAGCACTGTACCACTGAGCCATACATAAGCCCTTCACTTGGAGAGCTAATGAACATCATATACTTTTATGACCATAAGCTGAACTCTTGATATTCTGGGAGTTTGAGTTTCCTTTTGGAAGAAAATCTAGGAAACAATGGAAAGACCCCAGGAAGAGTGAAATGGAAAGAGAAACATACTATCTGAAGAAGTATGACAAAGAGTGGGCCTGGAGAGTCCCCACTCTTTGAAGAGCTGGGCTGATAGTATTATTCACCAAGATTTCACTCTTCAAATCACCTCTGAGGGACTAGCTTCCTAGATCTGACAGGGTTTTACAAGTATGTGAGTGGCTAAGAAGTGTCATGAAAGGATCTTGTAGAGTAACCACAAAGCCCTCATATAGGGGACAAGAAATAGAAGTTGTGGAGACCAGATACTGTCAGCCCGTACCCATGGCAGTCAGTTGCCACAGCAACTATTGGAATAGGACTTGTGGAGAAGATATGAGAGATAGCAATATCTAAGAGTCATCTTTGTGCTTTATCGTCATCCCATGTTATAGTTATGCATAATTTACCTGGAATCTAGTTTTTAAGATATCCATGATGGTTAATCTCAAATGTCAACATGATAGGATTTAGATTTATATAGAAACAAACCTCTGAACATATCTGTGAGGAACTATCTCAATTAAGTTGAGGTGGAAAGTCCCACTTTAAAGGTAGGTGGTTCCATTCTATGGACTGAGATTCCTAAAAAGTAAAGGAGAAAGCATACCAGCATTCCCATTCTATGACCAGTCACCTCCTGCTCCTGGTAACATACCTTCCCACTGTGACGGCCTGGATACCCTGAGAACTGTAAGCTTAAATACATTGGTACCTTCCTCCCTTTCAGCTATGAACACTTATATCTGTTCCAAAAATCATTCATATTAAAACTTAATATTCCCTAAAGCATGCAAACACAAATACCATTATATGGAAAACATGAGTTGTATTTATACATTTAGGAATATACATGTATAAATATTTATATACTTCAATTAGTAACTAAAGAAAAAGAGACCATAAAATTGAGAGTGAGAACAAGTAGATACAAGGGGGAGGGGTCTGCTGGAACTGAATGGAAAAAAGGTACATGGTGCAATGTAAATGATGTAAATAAGAACAAAACCCTTTATGCTCAGGGACTGGAAAGATGATTCTAGTGGCAAATAGCACTGTGTCTGCTCTTCCAGAGGACCTGGGTGCGATTATCATCACCCACAGCTCCCAACTGTCCTTGCTTCCACTTCTAGGGGATCTTCTGGCCTCTGTGTGCCTCAGACTTCCATGTGGTACACAGATATAGAAATGCTGGCAAAACAGTCACATGGATAAAAAAATTAAATCTTTTATTAATAAAACCACAATTTAATAAAGATGTTAAGCCTTTAGATAGTAAGTAGATCATGAGAGATTGCCCCCATGAATTGCTTAGTGACTTCTGGAGAGATTAAAGGACTAAAGTTGTCCCTCACCCCTTCTACTGTGTGAACATACATCATCTGTCCCCTTAGGAGGATGTGGAATTTCAAGCATCAACCTTGAAGCACGTGTTATGTGCTTACCATAAAACAGCAAACTCTAGCAGATCTATTCATTTGTTTTTGTCTCTCCTTTCTCCAACTAAACGTTATTTCATGACAGCAGAGATTTTGTTTTATTACATGACATTCCTCCAGTACTCAGAATAGCATCTGACTCACAGCAGATAAAAACTGCCCAGGGAGGATCCTGCACAGGCAATGGAGGCACACTAATCCAGTTGGACAGACTTTTGTATCTTCAAAGAACAGATACCAGCGAGGAAGTGGAGGGTTCCAGAGCTTGGCATGTGTCCTAAAAGATGTCACGCTTCGGGTCTTGTTCTCTGTCCTTCAGATACTTGAAGTGCTTAGGCAATGATGGCTTCATGGCCAAGAAGGTGCCAGTTGCTGCTAGCTCAAGTCTGAGGTATCCTGGCACAAAGCCCCAAGCCATCTTGTTCTCCAAGATTCTGACCGTTAGAGCCATAATGCAAATGAGGGCCTTCTGGAGCACGCCCTCTTGTAGTTTTTCTTAGTACATATGTAATTTCTCCTTTGG
This sequence comes from Mus caroli, assembly GCF_978045245.1. Lineage (NCBI taxonomy): Eukaryota > Metazoa > Chordata > Mammalia > Rodentia > Muridae > Mus > Mus caroli. The sequence continues at coordinate 20,520,407 of NW_028227266.1, forward strand.
GGACAGCATGCATGCTTTTCTATGAGTATAATAAATTTTTCTAAAATAGAAGACAGAAGTAAAATTCAGCACTGATTTTAGACTTTTGATTTTTTTGGACTGAGTCACATTTTAGGAAAAGGAAAGGCAAAAAGGCCTTGGCATTGCCTTCAGAGGGAATTATAGAACAATATGAAAACTAGGTATAGACAATGACATGCAAAAATCAAGGTCCTGCTCTACTAGGAGAGGATAAAATAACAACCGACAGTCAAATCTGGTCAACTGCTTGTTTTTATAAATAATGTTTCATTGGCACACAGTCTGCTTATTATTTAGAAATTGTCTGAGGTGAATTCCGTGCTCTAAGGACAGAGCTGAGTAGGTGTGATAGGACAGTGTGATCCATAAGGCCTAAAATACTTACTGCTTGGAAATCTACAGAAAAAGTTTGGTGACCAATGATATAGAGGGAAATCTGTGTATTGGGAACCCAACTAACCTAGATTCTGGTTTCTGCTCTGTAACTTAAGCTGTATCTGTATGAGCAACTGGTCGACCTTCAAAGAGCCATGTTTTGGTTTTTGTTTTGTTTTGTTTTTTGTTTTTGTTTTTAACTTTTCATACAAGGTATGATCTGGGTTTATTTACTCAGATGGATGTTGACTTGGATGTCTGTAACCTAAAAGAAGACTCACAATACAAATTGGTTGAACAACAGTAACTGAAAATAAGACACTGAATTGTAGTAGGAATATGTTCAGTGTATGTGAATCAAAGGGATATAGAGACAATCAGATGAAGTAAGCCATGAGGAAACCCTGAAGGCCTGCTGTTCCTTGCTGTGGTCATGGCATATAAAGCCTAGACTAGATCGCTACAATGTGTCTACTGCTACATCCTACGATCATGAGAAGGACTTCACCTCTCTCAGCCTTCACCCAATCTGGAAAGCTGATATGGAGTCAAGAATGGCCCTTAATGCGTGTCTTACTTACTTTCCTCATTCTTTTGACAAAATATCTGACAAAGGGAATTTAAGAAAAAGGGTTATTTTGATTCACTGTTTGAGGATGTAGAAGTAATGGCTGCAAGATTAAGAGGCAGATGGTCATATTAGAGCTGCAGTCAAGAAGCAGAGAGAGATGAATACTTGTGCTCCACTCAGTTTCTTCTTTATCCCCCTTCCCAAAAAGAAGTAGATTCACAATTCCTTGTTACAACCTATCTCTCTGTTATAGAGTTTGTAATTTGCATACTGGGAAACCAGACAAAGACACACTATCTCAGAGAGAATTGTCTTCTACCAGTAGGCCTCTGTGTTGTGTGTGAATAGGAAGGAGGGAGGCCCAGGTACTGATCCCTCAGGCTGCACAGTACATTTTTCTGAGACCCTTGGACTTTGCCTAGTCAAAATCCCATAATTGCTTTCTGCTTTTTAATGCAGTCATAGATCTTAGCCCATGGGATGGTACTGCACACAGTTTGTCTGGGTTTTCTTACCTCGGTCTAGAAACACTCTCATATCCATGTTTCCTAGGTAATTCTGAATCCCATCAAATTGACAGTTAATATTAGGTTTCACAGTGTGTTTCCTATACCTGGGGTGGAGGGTAGACTTTAAATCACTCCAAGCCATACAAATGAGAGGGAGAAAGGTATCAGAGTACGGGGAAAAGGAAGACTCTACCTGATGATGCCATGTGTTCTTTGCTTCTGTTGTTATTTTTCAGCCCTGCTTTTCCCTTTTCTAGATGGGAAACTCAACTGATACATTTTTATTTTTCCATTTGGGTTTGATGGTTTCTACTAGCACTCCTGTCTACTTCTGGCTAACTCCACCAGCCTCCTGCAGCTTAAGCTAAGAGCCCAAGACTGGCAGTCACAGAGAAGCAGCTTTATACTCCAAGTTCATTATTAACACCTAATATGACCTTGAAAAAGTTGCTTAATCTTTCTGAACCTCTGCTTCATGGGCTGTAAAATGAAGAGAATCCATCCTCATTAAATCACTGTGAAAATGCTAATGAGATTGGATAACTCCTTCCAGCACCCATCCCCCTGCTTGCCCTTTGCAAAAGCAGTGGAACAACTTACAAATTAGATGCTTTGAAGTCAGAGGCAGCCTCTGTTGTCATTTCCAAGAGATGAATCCTGGCAGGCTGTGTGCCTGGTTTTTTTTTAAGCTTTGCTGACATTTATATATAGAAAATATGGAGGCGTTTATCATCCACTTCTTTTAGAACAAGCTCCCACAGGTCTGAGGCTCTTTAAAACAGAAACATATTTAAATGTATATAAAGATCATAGAAGGATAAAAATCTTCATGTGAAGTCAGGGGGTAAGTCTACGGGATTTGGAGAGGGCATGGCTCAGAATCTGGCATGTTATAGCTTTCTTCTTGCATGTCCTAGGAATACTCTGTGACAGAGGACTGCAGAGTTATCAGGAGTTTGTTTCTATTGGTATAGGTTTAAAATGCCAGATAGGAGAACATAACATTCTTTTTTATTTGCCAAAGAACCTTTTTCTCCTCAAAATTTGTGACCTAGAAAGGTCATATAGAATATTAGCCTTCTCTGGGCCCTGATCATTCTCACCCAAGTGTTTGTTCTTATACCTTCCAGATAAGCAAAATGTAGGCTAGTTTGGTGGGGTGTGCTGGAAGCACCTGTGACCAGCAGATAGCAAAGCTGAGAATCAAGTCCATCTGATTCAGGCCATTCTTCCAGCCACCTTGAGGTCCCAGCCATATGAGACCACACGAAATAGACAGTCCCCTGAGTTCAAGCCTCCTGATTGCTTCGAGGGACAAGCAGCCCAGGTAGACAAAATTATTTGATAACAATTTTAAAAGCTCACACAAATCTGTAATTGTTCCCCCAAAAGAGTATTTTTTTTTTTCAAACTAGATTTAAAAAGAAGATAAGAGAATGCAGAATGTCACAAGAGGGCCTGAGGTAGCTAACTGGTAAATCTTATAACCACATGGAAGTATTGTACCATGAGATATGGAAATGCTGCTGCTGGACAGAGCAAATGCCCCCTTCCCCAAGCATCAAGACTCAACTCTGCCTTCTTCCCTGCCCCTTCCAATCAGAGAAGAGTGGATATCTTATGGTATAGCAACCATCCTAAGGCCTTCTGAGTTGTTTTCTAGCTGAGGGTCTCAGTATGAGATGTGTAGCTATACAGTGCTTTTTAGCAGGGGCTAAAAGGAAACCACAGAGGTCAGCTTGGGCTTTGCAGATATATTTGTTAGGATGGGGCTGGAGGTTGTTTTTGTTTTTGTTTGTTTTGTTTTACCAAATTCAAGTGCTGGCATAAGACAGGCACAGAACTTTGATGTCTGCATGCAGAAAATCTTCTGTAACTAAGTGTATACTATTATCAGAGCAATGGTAATGCCACAAAGAACATTTGATGCTTCTGTTAGGACAATTCTGTTTCCCCTACCACATTCTACAGCTGACCCTGACTCAACAGTGGGTACTAGAGGTGACCAAGCCAGCTCAGTCAGTCAACAAAGTGTCGGGGGAGGGAGGGAGGATTAAAAAGAAAAAGACAATTCCACAACACTATGACATCACTCCAGCCAGTTCTGAAGCTGAAGCAGGTTTAGTTTTTCCAGTCTGCTTTTATATCATTCTAGGTACAATCAAAGAATATGGTCAGTTCTAAGGGATAAACAAAGTAGTCAAGGAACAAACAAGGCATAAACAGAGTAGTTAAGAAACAAAGCATAAACACAGGTTCTATAATTACTGTATTCAGGGTCTTAACAAGACTCATCAAGATACAAAGAACACATTCCTTAGCTGTAGTCATCTTCAGCCTACTTCCTGTCTTAGCCCAATGTCAAATTCTTGCCAAATTTGTAGAAGATGGCACCAAGAGCTCTTCATATAGAGGATTCTTCTAGGCCCAACATGAGACTGGGAGGTGAGGGGCAGAGGAGATGAGAAAATAAAGTTTTAAGTTGATGTGTACCAGACTTCTTAAAAGAACTTAAAACTCCCAAAAGTCCTTAAAGCACAGATGTCTGTTAATATGTTGACAAGACGGGTAAAGGCAGAGCCTGTGGAGTTTGCTTAAGGGTACTCTCATCCTATTATTTTTAGGTTTGGTCTTTTCATAGTATTCCAAATTTTCTTGGATGTTTTATGTCAGGTTTTTTTTTTATTTAAATTTTTTCTTTGACCAATATAACCATTTCTTCCAATGTATCTTCATTGCCTGTGAGTCTCTCTTCCATCATTTGTATTTCTTTAAGGGATTAAGTTTCTCTTTAACTATATCCATCATCTTCATACAGGATGTTTTAAGGTCTTTTTCTCATGCTCCAGCTATGTGGATATCTTCAGGTCCTGATGTGGTAGGTTAGCTGGGCTCTAGTGGAGACATAGTGCCCTGGCTGTAATTGGTTTTGTTTTTACACTGGTGTCAGGGCATCTGGGATTGGGTAGATGACAGATCTTGATGCTGATTTCTGGAGTTGTCTTCATTGGGTTGATATTCTATAGCTTGACTTCTGTTTTCTCTTAGGATTTTCAGAGTTTGATGCCTGAGTGTTTCCTGGTAGGAAAATTGCTTTTTTTTTCTTTCTTTCTTTCTTTCTTTCCTTCCTTCCTTCCTTCCTTCCTTCCTTCCTTCCTTCCTTCCTTCCTTCCTTCCTTCCTTCCTTCCTTCCTTCCTCCCTCCCTCCCTCCCTCCCTCCCTCTCTCTCTCTCTCTCTCTCTCTCTCTCTCTCTCTCTCTCATTCTCTCTCTCTCTTTCTTTTTTTGTACCTGATAGTTGAAACCACTGGGGGTTCCAGGTAAAAATGTGTTTCTGGGTATTGGAAAATGACATTTAGAAATTGGGATATGCTAAGGGTCTGAGAAGGTCCATAGGAGGGAGGATAGCAGAATGTTCAGCAAGAATATATTTATTTTTATCTCCTTGGGGATATGGGGAGACAGTGAAGAAAAGTTGCTTCAGAGGGTCTGTTATAACATTGGGGATGATAATTGGAGAGTTAGATCTAGAGAGACAGAGAGAGGGGAGAGATCTATGAACAGCCTATGAGCTTTCTTGGCTGGGTGGTCTGTGGTAGAGTTGAGGGCTAGGACAAAACAGAGAAGGGGACATGGAGTATAGAAGGGGAAAATCTGTGGGATCCACAGGAAATGAGGGAAAGGTGGCAGGAAGGCTGCTACAAGCACGCTGCTGCAGATCTGAGGATAAGAAATCTGGTATTGGATCTGGGGAAACAGGGAGAAAAGATACTTTTAGGCAATTTACCTGGTTTTCTCTATAATTTCCTATATCAATTCCCTCTGCTGACATTAATAACTAGGCTGTTGTGAGGCAATGAACACTGATGAACAGATGTGACATATTAACTTGAGTCCTTTGGATTAATACTTTGGGATGATAGAGTTGGGTTATATTCTAGACCTGTTCTTAGTTTTCTGAGGAATGAGATGGGACTCATTACCATAGTGGCTGAACTAGTTTGTATTCATGGCAGCAGTGCATGGCAGCAGTGGACTCTCTTTGTCTACATTTTCATTAGCATTTGCTATTTCTTTTTAAACAATTGCCATTTTAATGAATATGTGAGATATAATCTCAATGAAGGAGCTAGAGAAAGTACCCAAGGAGCTAAAGGGTTCTGCAACCCTATAGGAGGAACAACAATATGAAGTAACCAGTACACCCCACCACCACCAAGAGCTGTGTCTCTAGTTGCATATTTAGCAGAGGATGGCTTAGTAGGCCATCAACGGGAGGAGAGGAACTTGGTCCTGTGAAGATTATATGCCCCAGTACAGGGGAATGCCAGGGCCAGGAAGTAGGAGTGGGTGGGTTGGGGAGCAGGGTGGGGGGAGGGTATAGGGGACTTTCAGGATAGCATTTGAAATGTAAATGAAGAAAATATCTAATAAAAATGTTATCTTTTTATAAAAAAATATGTAAATAACCTCTGCCTAGCCTCTCAAAGTAAAATAAATTATAAAAGGGTTACTGAAGGACTGCTGCTGCTGCAAAAAATAATTAATCTGCATTTCTCTAATGCCTAGTGATGGTGAATATTCTAAGTATGTTTATTGTCCATTTTATTTCGTCTTTTGAGAATTCTCTATTCATTTTATTAGTCCATCTATTGACTGGGTTGTTTGAAATTTTATTAGTTTTTTTATAATCAAAATATTAATTTTCTTATTTTTAAAGTGAGTTTTAGAAGGATTTTATTTATTCATTATATATACAGCATTCTTCCTGAATATATGCACCAGATCTCATTACAGATGGTTCTGAGCCACCATGTGGTTGCTGGGAATTGAACTCAGGACCTCTGGAGAAATAGCCAGTGCTCATAACGTCTGAGCCATCTCTCCAGCCCTCAAAACATTAATTTTCTATCAGGGGCATCATTAGCAAAAAATTTTACCCATATTTTAGTTTGACTCTTCACTTGATTGTTTCCCTTGTTGTATAGAAAGTTTTAATTTCATGAAGTCAGTCACATTTGAAAAATTTCGCCATTATTTGTTGGTCCAATGAAGTTTTACTCAGAAAGTACCTATACTTACATATTGAAGTACTTTCCCTCTAACACAGTGGTTCTCAGCCTTCCTAATGTTGTAACCCTTTAATACAGTTCCTCATGTGGCTATAACCTAGAACCATAACTTTATTTTTATTGCTACTTCAACACTAGTTTTGCTACTATTATTAAGAAATGTCTAAATATCTGTGTTTTCCAATGGTCTTAAGCAACCCTTGTGAAAGGCTCATTCAATCCCCAAACTGGTCACAGCCCACAAGTTGAGAACTTTTGCTCTATCAGTTTCAATGTTTCTGGTCTTAGATTAAAAATTTTAATAAATCTGGGCTGAATTTTGTTCTAATTTAATTCATATGGACATGTGTACTATTTGACACAAGGTAAGGTCCTTTAGGAAAACAGAATCTCAATTGAGAAAATGCCACTGTCAGATTGGCCTGTTGGAAAGTCTGGAAAGGTATTTATATCAGTACCCTGCTATTTTTATTACTATGACTATGTAGTATAATTTGAAACCAGCTATGGTGATGTCTCCAGGTTCTTTTTGCACAGAATTGGTTTGACTATCTGGAGCCTTTTGCACTTTCATGTGAAATCCTCCCAAACACTATTTCAGTGAAGAACAACAACAAGAAAATGCAAAAATCGAAAAAACAATGTTAGTTTATGAAAAAAAAAGTTCGTGAACCCATAGCCTAACTGACTAATATGAAGAGATTCAAACTCACAAATTTAGAGATGAAAATGAAGACATCACAGCAGATATCAATGTAGTTTGGAAAATCTTTTTTTTTTTTTTTTTTTTTTTTTTGGTTTTTCGAGACAGGGGGTTTCTCTTTATAGCTCTGGCTGTCCTGGAGCTCACTTTGTAGACCAGGCTGGCCTCGAACTCAGAAATCCATCTGCCTCTGCCTCCCAAGTGCTGGGATTAAAGGTGTGTGCCCGGCTTGTTTGGAAAATCTTTAGCAAACACCTTCAAAACCAATAATGTGGAAAAATCTAAAAGAAATGAATGAGTTCCTAGGTTCAAAAGTTAAATCAAAATTAAATAACATAACCAGATTTAAAACCAGTAGTAGCATTAAATGTAATAAAAAAAAATTCTCCAAAGTAGCCACTGATAAGTTCTATAAGACCTTTAAAGAGAACCTAACATACTAATGCTTCTGAAACTACTCTACAAAATGGAGAGGGGAGGAATTCCTCAACACTCTTTTTAAAAAGTCAGCATTACTCTGAAGACATAGCCAAATAAAGATATGCCAAAAAGAAAATTACAGATGAATTTTCCCAATGAACATAAATCTAAATATTCTCAATTACATACTTACAAAATGCCCATGAAATGCTAACACAGCCAAAGAACAAAAAGATGGACTAAAGTCCAGTCATATAAAGATGATAGAGGCCTTTAAAGGGGAAATTAATAAGTCCTTAAAGAAATATAGGAAAATACAACCAAACAGGTGAGGGAAGTAAATAAAACAGCTCAAGAACTGAAAATAGAAATAGTAGCAAAAACAAACCAAACCAAACCAACCAAACAAACAAACAACCCCCCCCAAAAAACCAAAAAAACAAACAAACAACAAAATCCCCAGAAAAACAGAAAAACAAAAACAACAAAAAACCCAAACTTAGGCAATCACGGAGATTGAAAACCCGGGAAAGAACTAAAGATACAAAAATTACCAACAGAGTACAAGAGATGGAATAGAGAATCTCAGGCATAGAAGATATGTTAGAAGAAATTGATAGATTGAACAAAGAAAATGCAAAATCTAGAAAGTTCATGACATATATCATCCAGGATTTTTGGGACATTATGAAAATATCAAACCTCAGAGAAAAAGAAGGAGGAGAAGAAGAAGAAGAAGAAGAAGAAGAAGAAGAAGAAGAAGAAGAAGAAGAAGAAGAAGAAGAAGAAGAAGAAGAAGAGGAGGAGGAGGAGGAGAGGGGGAGGGAGGTGAGGGGGGGGAGGGGGGAGGGGGAGGGGGGAGGGGGGAAAGACTATTATTATTCCTGAATCAAAGAAAAGGCCTGGAAATTATTTCAAAAAAATCATAGAAGAAAATTTTTCTAATCTAAAGAAAGAGATGCCTATAAACATATAAGAAGCATGCAGAACACCAAATATATTGGACCAGAAAAGAAAATCATCCTGGCATATAATAATGAAAACATTAAATGTATAGAACAAAACCAGAATATTAAAATCTGCAAGGGAAAAAGGCCAAGTAACATTTAAGGCAGACCTCTCAGAATTATACCTGGCTTCTCAACAGAGACCCTAAAAGCCAGAAGGGCTTGGGTAGATGTCTTTAAGACCCTAAGAGACCACAAATGCCAACCTAGAAAACTATAGCCATCAAAAGTTTCAGTTACCAGAGGTGGAGAAAAAAGATATTCTGTGACAATACCAAATTTAAAAAAATGTCTTCACACTAATCCAGCTCTATCGAGGATACTAGAAGAAAACCCAACCCAATGATGCTATCTGGACCCAAGAAAGCACAAGAAGTAAATTTCACACCAGTAAAACCAAAAGAAGAGACTCTCCTCTCTCCTTTCCCACTCTCATACAAACACACACACACACACACACACACACACACACACACACACACTAATCATCAACATCAAAGTTATAGAAATTAACAATCATTGGTCATTAATATCTCTCAGTATCAGCGCACTCAATTCCCTATTAAAAAGACACAGACTAACAGAATGAATATGAAAACAGGACCTTAATTCTTCTGCATACAATACAACACACCTCAACATCAAAGATAGACATTGTTCAGAGTAAAGGGTTGCATAAAGATTTTCTAAGCAAACAGACCTAAGAAGCAAGCTGGGGTAGCCATTTAATACTAAATAAAATGGACTTTCAACCAAAATTCATCAAAAGTGTTGGGTAAGGACACCTCACACTCATCAAAGGAAAATTCCACCAAGATGACATCTCAGTTCTAAATATCTATGCCTCAAATGCAAGCGGACCCACATTCATAATAGAAACATTATTAAAGCTTAAATCACACACTAATCCTCACACAGTGGGATATTTCAACACCCCACTTTTAACATCACCAAGACAGAAACTAAACAGAAAAACTAACAGACATTATGTATCAAGTGGGCCTAAAACCTATCTGTAGAGCATTTCACCCAAACACAAAATAATACACCTTTTTCTCAGCATTTTACAGAACTCTCTCCAAAATTGCCCATATACTCTGTCACAAAACAAGCCTCAATAAGTACAAGAGGATTGAAATAACCCCTTGCACTTTATCAGATCACCATGGATTAAAGTTGGACTTCTGTAGCAACAGAAATAACAGAAAGCCTACAAGCTCATGAAAACTGAAAAACTCTCTACTCGATGACCACTGGATCAAAGAAGGAGTAAAGAAAGAAATTAAAGACTTTCTAGAATTCAATGAAATTGAGGTACAACATATCCAAACTATGGTGCACAATGAAAGCAGTGCTGAGAGGAAAGACCACTAAGTGTCTCTATAAAGAAACTGAAGAAAGCCAGGCAGTGGTGGTGTATGCCTTTAATACCAGCACTTGGGAGGCAGAGGCAGACAGATTTCTGAGTTTAAGGCCAGCCTGGTGAGTTCCAGGACAGTGAAGGCTATACAGAGAAACAATGTCTCAAAAAAAAAAAAAAAGAAAGAAAGAAAGAAAGAAAGAAAAGAAACAAAAAGAAACAAACAAACAAGCTCTTGAACAAAAAGAACCAAAGAGGAATAAACAACAGGAAATAATCAAACTCAGAGCTAAAATCAATAAATTAGAAACAAAGAAAGCAATTCAAAGAATCAGTGAAACCAAGAACTGGTTCTTTGAGAAAATCAACAAGATAGTCAAAGTCTTAGCCAAAATAACTATAGGGCACAGGGGCAGTATCCTAATTAACAAAATCAGGAATGAAAAGGAGAACAGACACTGAGGAAATCCAAAGAATCTTTGGGTCTTATTTCAAAAGCTTGAACTCCACAAAATTGGAAAATCTAAATGAAACGGTTAGTTTTCTTGATAGATTCCACTTAACAAAGTTAAATCAAGATCACGTAGCAATCTAAACAGTCTTATAACCCCTAAGGAAATATACTCAGTCTTAAAAGTCTCTCAACCAGAAAAGGTCCAGGGCCAAATGATTTTAGTACACAATTCTACCAGAGTTTCAAAGAAGAGCTAATAATTCCTTGTATTCAGTATTTCAGAAAATAGAAACATAAGGAACATTGCTAATCTCACTCTATGAGGCCATAGTCATGTTGATAACAAAGAGACACAAAGACTCAAGAAGGAGAATTTCAGACCAATTTCCCTTATAAATACTGATGCAGAAATAATTCAATAATACACTTATGAATCAAATACAAAGACATATCAAAAACATCATCTACAATGATCAAGTTGATTTCATCCCTGTGATGCAGAGGTGGTTCAATATATGAAAATTCATCAACCTAATCTACCATATAAACATACTGAAAGGAAATAAAGATCATCTCATTAGATTCTGAAAAAGCCTTTGACATAATCCAACACCCCTTCATGTTAAAAGTCTTGGAGAGATCAGGGTTACAAGGTGCATACCTAAACACAATAAAGGTAACATACACCAAGCCAATAGCCAACATCAAATTAAATGGAGAGAAAGTTAAAGCAATTCTACTAAAACCAGGGACAAAACAAGGCTGCCCACTCTCTCCCTATCTCTTCAATAAAGTACTTGAAGTTCTAGCCATAGCAATAAGACAGCTAAAGGAGATCAAGTAGATACAAATTGCAAAATAAGTCAAAATATTACTATTCACAGGTGGGATGGTAGTATATGTAAGTGACCCCAAAAACTCTACCAGAGAATTCCTACAGCTGATAAACACTTTCAGTGAAGTGGTGGGATACAAAATTAATTAAAAAAAAATCAGTAACCATCCTTTATACAAACAATAAACAAGCTGAACAAGAAATCAAGAAAACAACACCCTTCACACTAGCCACAAATAATATAAAATATGTTGGTGTAACTCTAACCAAGCACGTGAAAGATCTGTATGACAAGAACTCCATGTCTCTGAAGAAACACATTGAATAAGCTATCAGGAGACAGAAAGATCTCCCATGCTCAGGAACTGGTAGTATTAATATAGTAAAAATGGCCATCTTAACAAAAGCAACTTACAGATTCGATGGAATTCCCACCAACATTCTAACAATTATTTACAGACCTTGAGAGAACAATTCTTAACTTCATATGAAAAATAAAACAAACCAAGAAACAAACAAAAACCCAGGATAGCTAAAATGATCCTGAACAATAAAATAACTTTCTTGAGGTATCACCATCCCTGATCTCAAACTGTACTACAGAGCAATAGTAATAAAAACTGCACGGTAGTGGTATAGAAACAGAGGCTGATCAATAGAATTGAATCGAAGACTCTGAAATAAACCCATATACCTACAGAAACTTGATTTTTGACAAAGAAGTCAAAACCATAAAATGAAAAGAAAAAGTATGGTCTATCTGGATGTTTACATGTAGAAGAATGCAAATAGATCCATATTATTATCCTGGATAAAACTCAAGTCCAAGTGGACCCAATAACTCAACATAAAACTGGATACATTAGATCTAATAGAAGAGAAAGTGTGGAATAGTTTTGAATGTATTGGTACAGGAGCCAACTTCATGAACAGAACACCAATAGCTCAGACATTAAAAACAATAATTAATAATGGGGCCTCTTGAAAGTGAAAAGCTTCTTTAAGGCAAAGGTCACTGTCAATACCATAAAATGGTAGCCTACAGATTGGGACAATTTTTCACCAACCCTACATGTGACAAATGGCTAATACCCAACATTTATAAAGAACTGAAGAAATTAGAGACCAACAAATCAAATACCTCAATAAAAATGGGGTACAAAGGTAAATATGGAATTATCAACAGAGGAAGCTCCAGTGACCAGAAAGCACTTAAAGAAATGTTCAATGTCCTTAGTCATCAGAGAAACACAAATTAAAATGACTCTGAGATTCTACCTTACACCCATCAGAATGACAAAGAGCAAAAACTCAAGTGATAGCACATGCTGGCAAGAATGTGGAGCAAAGGGAAAACTCCACCATTGCTGTGGGGAGCGAAAACTTACACAACCACTCTGGAAATCAATTTGGCCATTTCTCAGAAGACTAGAAAATAGTTCTACCTCAAGACCCAGCTATACCACTCCTGGGCATATACTCAAAAGATGCTCCACCAACCCACAAGTACACTTGCTAAACTATGCATGTAGCAGCTTTATTTATAATAGCTAGAACAGAAAACAATCCAGATGTCCCTCAACTGAAGAATAGATGAAGAAAATGTAGTTCATTTACACAATGGAATACTACTCAGCTATTAAAAACAATGATATGAAATTTGCTGGCAAATGGATGGAACTAGAAAATGTCATCCTGAGTGAGGTAACCTAGACCAAAATGACATATATGATATGGACTCACTTGTAAGTGGATATTAGCCATAAAGTATAGTCTCTTACAATCCGCAGATTTCCAGATATTGAACCACGAACCAAAGAGCATACAAGGGCTGAACCTAGTTCCTCCCTCCGTACATACTCATCTGATGTGCAGCTTAGTGTTCAGGATTTTCCCCCAACTGGAGCTGGGAGAGGAGGATTTACCCTTACTCTGTTGCCTGTCTGTGGATCCTGTTCCCCTATCTAGGCTTCATTTTCTGACCTCAGTGGTAGAGGTTGTATCTGATTCTGCAGTAACTTGAGGTGCCAGAGTGGACTGGGACCCAGGAGGAGCCTTCCCCCTTCTCAGTGATTTAGGGAGCAGGCAGGTGGGTGAGGGGGAAGAAGCCTCATTCATGGGGCCTGGGAGAAGGGGAAACAGTGTGGGGATATAAATAAAATAAGAAAATTAATTAATGGAAGAAAAAATACAAAACAAAGTCATGAACACATCAAAAAAGGTCATTCACAATGACTGAGTTAACTTCATTCCAAAGAGCGGGGATGGTTCAATATATGCAAATTAATAAATGTAATGAGTCACATTAATAGACAGAAATCTCATGATCACTTCAATAGATGTAAAGAAAACTTTTTGGCAAAATTCAACTTCTCTTTCTTCATAAAAATACCCTGAAGAATCAAGGAACCGGAGGACCATACCCCAACATGAGAAGTTCTACATGTGATAATAATCATACAGCTGGCATTATATTGCATGGGAAAAACTGAGAGCATTTGTACCAGAGTCAGGAAAAGGGCAAGGGTATCCATTTTTCCACTCTTACTCAACAACAGTAAAAAATAGCAAGTATATAAACAGAAAAGACAGAAGCAAATTACCCATGTTTGCAGAGGATGAGATGCCATGCATAGGACCCCCTAAATACTCCACCCACAAATTCTTAGATCTGACAGACACCTTTGGCAAACTTTCAGGGTACAAATTAACGTGTAAAACCCAACAGCTGTCTTACATGGTAATAAGAAAACTGTTGAGAAAGATATAAAAATATATTCACAATTGCCTCAAAAATGAAATATCTTTAAATAAATCATACCAAAGATGTGGGATGCCACACACTCTGGTCGAGTCAGCTTAAGCTGAGAGACTTGAAAGTCACTCATGAGGCAAAGAGCTTCAAGGAAGCTCTCCTCCTGGAGTCTGGCGTTCCCTTTAACCCATACATTAATTATCCATTCCCACATTAGTCTAGTGTATGGATCTGCGTGCTCTCTTTCAGTATCATCCTATTATAAGTGCCTTTTAAGATTGAATTCTGACATAGCTAAAGCCTCAGTGTTCCAACAGTCCTAGATCGTCCTTGAGCAAGACCTTGGCCTTAGAATTCATTACTGCCCCTGGTATTACACTATCTCTTTGAGTAAAAGTTAGGTCACTGCCCTTCACAGGAATCTACCATCACCAAGGAAGAAAGAAGTTTCTGACCTTAGGAGAAACCAGAATAGATACTTAGAATTATAGCTGAATTACACCCATATACAGGAATTTACAATGGTTTAGGAAGTAGATCGGGCTATGGTTTTAGAGTATTGCATTATTCATGAGATGGTTAGCTAGAACAGAACTCCCTAGTTAGAACCATGACTTGGGTGTGAAAGCCCTTGCCCTAGGAGTGAAAGGTTCTCACACCTGGCTTCTAAGACTATAGCTGACCTTAGATAGGGCTGACGTTGTCTCAGTTATCTTATTGCCCAGTTCCTGCCAGTCTTTGTGTTTTCATTCCTCTGTTCTGTGTAAGAGTCATTAAGCATCCGGTTACCTCATTTTGTACCTTGTGGGTATGTCACCCAACTTCCTTATTGTCTTCTGTATAAAAAGTCTGATGCTCGAGTTGTAAAAATACATTCAGATTCCACAGACCTCTCTTGTGTGCGTCTGTTTGTCACTCATCCGAAGCTTTGCCCACCCGCTACTAGAGACCTGTTCCACGCAGACATAGGGGCCCAGAGAGTCTACGGCAGTGGGAGAGTTCTATAATGAAAACTTTTACACACCGTAGAAAGAAATTACAGATACCAGGAGATAGAAAGAATTAATGTTAAATGGCTACAATAGCAAATTTAATTAAAATTTCATTTTTAATTTTAATTAAATTAAAATTTTAAATATTTATTTATTTTTACTTTTTTGTGTTTAAGTGTTTTGGCACATGTATGTATGTGTGTACATTCTCCACTCTTATTCAACACAGTGTTAAAGCCTTAGGACAATTAGACACCAGAAAAGTATCCCAAGGGCATGTGTGAGAAAGGAAGAAGGAAGGGAGTGCACACGGTACCCATGGAGGCAAGAAGACATTGGATTCCTGGAACTGGAACTATAGATGGCAAAGAAACATCATATGGATGATGGGGATTAAATCCGGGTATGTCCTTTGGAGAAGTAACCAGAGCTTCCAACTGTTGAGCCTTAATTTTATGTTAAGTTTTGTGCATGTGCTTGTGCCTGTATGGGGTGTTTATGCATGTGAGTAGAGGTGTCTGTGGAGGGCAGAGGCATCAGATCCCTGGAGCTGAAGTGGTAACTGGTTGTGAACTTCCTAAGTGGATGCTGGTTGTGTCACTTGAGAGCAGTAAACACTCTTAAAGGCTGTGCCAGCTCCTCAGCCCCAAGCCTTTCTCTGGATATTCTGCATGGTTACTAGTGACAAATTTTTTCACTTTGTAATTTCCTATTAAGTCCAAAGCTTTTGTTTGTTTTGTTTTGTTGTTTTGTTTTGTTTGTTTATCTTGCCTGGAAACAGAATTTGAGGTCAACAAGCTTTGCACTGCTATTGTTTTGGGGTAGTTTTTTTGTTTTTGTTTTTGTTTTCTCTTTCTTTGTTAAAAAAAGTGTGTGTTCTCTTACCTCTGGGATCCGTAGTTTTGTAAATCTCCCATTATTTTTATTGCTTTCCTATGTTGTAAGGATGCCATTTGAAGTCAATAGTCTTAGGACTTCAATAATAAACTGTGAGTTAGGAATATAGTTCAGTCAACAGCACCTGGAGTTCTCTGAATCTGCACTGGAAGAGGATATGGGATATCACTCATTACTACTGGATTTGGAGATCCACCTTCCCCACTCAGCCTCCACAGATTTCCCTATGAGTGGAGATTTTGGATTACCATTGCTGCTCAGGAAACATGAAGGTTTTCCACCAGGGCTCTACTGAGATCCACTTGGGAGGACCAGGAAACCACATAGTCTCCAGTACTTGATATATAGTGTATATACAGTATGTATGTATTTTTTACTACCAAGTGCACAAGCAAGTCCTGGTCTTCATTTAGCCTCTCTGACAGCATCATAGCAGTTAAGTTGTGAAACCAGCCTATAGCCTGATAACTGTAAACTCTAGGTTCTTCATTGGATTGGATTGGACTGGGCTGGTAGATTTCTAGGAGGTGTCAAATCCTGCAATTTCTCATCTTATTTTATGGAAATAGAACTACTACTTTCTGTCTTGCTTACCTTTTGTTATACAAGCTCCAGAGGGAAGGTATTTTGTTCATGTTCCATCTGCTCCTTTCAGTCTTGAGGGGTTCTGACCTATCCAGCTCTCAGTATACATGCATTAGACTAAAGGAAAGCCCAAGGAAACCACGGGATTCCTCATCTATTATCCTTTGAGTCATAAGCACTGTAGCTTCTCTGCCTTCTTATTTCAGCTTCTAGAATTTTCTTCTTCTTCTTTTTTTTCTTTTGTACATTATATCCAGTTCCCCTACTACTTGTAAAATTCCATTTTCTAACATTCTATCTATTTGGAATGTGTTCGAGTTTATGGAAGTATTAAACCACTGTTTTGATAAATGTCAAGGTAACATGTCAAGGAATAAAAAAAATCCTTTGCCTGTTGGTTACAAATGCATTGAGCTTTGTAGATTTGTTTGAACAGAGATTCTGCTTTTATAAATGAAAATGATGAACTGGGGAACTGAAGTTCCGCTGTGCCTCATGCCTTTCAAATGACTCCTCTAGGGTTGAAAATATGATGTTACATTTATACTATCCTACATGTGCAGCGCTTTATGAGCAGCATTTCATATAGCTCTTCAATAACCTGGTGCAACAACATTTTTACATTTTATCAAAAAAATTACATTAATTATCCAGACTAGTTGTAAACTAGTGAGCACCTGAGTTGCAATAATAACTTGAGTGTTCTGACTTCTATTTAATTCTTCTTTCTGTATATGTTGAGTGGCAGAAATATTGTTCCCCAAGATCATAGGTTAAAACATGCTGTAATTAGATAGATAAAGCTCTAATAGTTCATATTTAATCACTAGGGATACAGAAAAGTTTTAAGGATATGTTTTATATATATATATATATATATATATATATATATATATATATAAAACAATGAGTGTTTGATGTCATTATAACTTGTCAGCTATCCATGGAAAGAAAGAAATATCAACCATGGACAATTAAAATCATAGAAACAGAAGACTTTCAAATATTATTCAAGTTATCATTAACATGTTCATTTATTATAAAATATTATTGAAATAATAATGAATAATAAGAAAAATAATTTCAAAACCCAGAGGAAGATCAACTCCCAGGTGCTCTAAGACTTCCAGGATCATAGGATCAGAGGTGAGGAGACAACATCTGCCCCAGTATTGGAAGTAACTGGGACCTAGGCACCCAGGAACTCTGCCCAACCAGTGGCAAAGGTTCCTTCCAGTCTGGTATGGTGCCCTGAGCAGACCTTGCTTATGAACTCTGCAGCCAGTCCCACAATACCCAGAGGAAGATCTACTCCCAGGCACTCTACCATTCCCAGGTCTCCAGGATCACAGGATGCCAGGACCCCAGGAGCTTGGCCACACCAGGATCTCAGGCTCCCAGAGGCACCTTGACTCACAGGAGCTCTGAGACACCCAGAATCTCAGGATCCCAGGATCCCAGAGACAGCTGAACTCTGAGGGGTTCTGACACAACCAGGATCATAGGAAGTACAGCCTCCAGTCAAATATAGCTAGGGCAGGTAGCACAAGAGACAATCAGATGGTGTAAGAACCATAAGTGTAAGAACATAAGCAACAGAAACCAAGATTATTTGGCATCATCAGAACCCAATTCTCCCATCATAGCAAGTCCTGGATACACTATCATACAGGAAAGGCAAGATTCAGATCTAAAAATCACTTCTCATGATGATAATAGAGGACTTTAAGAAGGACATAAATATCTCCCTTAAAGAAATACAGGAGAACACAGAAAAACAGCTTGAAGCCCTTAAAGAGGAAACACAGAAATCCCTTAAAGAATTACCGGAAAACACAATCAAACAGATGAAGGAAATAAACAGAACCATCCAAAATCTAAAAATGGAAATAGAAAGAATAAAGAAATCACAAAGGGAGACAACCCTGGAGTTAGAAAACCTAGGAAAGAGATCAAGAGACATAGATGCAAGCATCACAAACAGAATACAAGTGATAGAAGAGAGAATCTCAGGTGCAGAAGATAACTGTAGAAAACTGACACAACAGTCAAAGAAAATGCAAAGAGCAAAAAGCTCCTAATCCAAAACATCTGGGAAATCCAGGACACAATGAGAAGACAAAACCTAAGAATAATAGGTATAGAAGAGAGTGAAGATTTTAAAGGGCTAGTAAATATCTTCAACAAAATTATAGAAGAAAATTTCCCTAACCTAAAGAAAGAGATGCCCATGAACATACAAGAAGCCTATAGAACTCCAAAAAGACTGGACAGAAAAGAAATTCCTCCCATCACATAATAATCAAAACACCAAGTGTACTAAACAAAGAAAATATTGAAAGTTGTAAGTGTAACACACAAAGGCATACATATCAGAATTATACCAGACTTTGCACCAGAGACTATGAAAGCTAAAAGATCCTGGGCAGATGTCATACAAACGCTAAGAGAACACAAATGCCAGCCCAGGCTACTATACCCAGCAAAACTCTCAACTACCATAAGATAAGGAAGGATACTTTGTACTGGTCAAAGGAAAAATCTACCAAGACGAACTCTCAATTCTGAACATCTATGCTCCAAAGGCAAGGTCACCAACATTCATAAAAGAAACTTTACTAAAGCTCAAAGCACATCTCACACCTCACACAATAATAGCGGGAGACTTCAAAACTCCACTCTCAGCAATGAACAGATCTTGGAAACAGAAACTAAACAGAAACACAGTGAAACTAACAGAAGTTCTGAACCAAATGAATCTAACAGATATTTATAGAACATTTCATCCAAAAGCAAAAGAATATACCTTCTTCTCAGCAACTCATGGTACCTTCTCCAAAATTGACCATATAACTGGGCACAAAAAAGGCCCCAACAAGAAGATTGAAATAGGGCTGGTGAGATGGCTCAGTGGGTAAGAGCACCCGACTGCTCTTCCGAAGGTCCAGAGTTCAAATCCCAGCAACCACATGGTGGCTCACAACCATCCGTAACGAGATCTGGCGCCCTCTTCTGGAGTGTCTGAAGACAGCTACAGTGTGCTTATGTATAATAAATATTAAAAAAAAAAGAAGATTGAAATAATCCCATGTACCCTATCAGATCACCATGGACTAAAGCTGGTCTTAAATACCAACAAAAACAACGAAAAGCAGGCATATACATGGAAGCTGAACAATGCTCTACTCAATGATAACTTGGTCAAGGAAGAAATAAAGAAAGAAATTAAAAGCTTTTTAGAATTTAATGAATATGAGGACACACTATACCAAAACTTAGGGGACACAATGAAAGCAGTGGTAGGAGGAAAAAAAAATCACAGTGCTAAGTGCTTCAAAAAAGAAACTGAAGAGAGCTTACACTAGCAGCTTGACAGCACACCTGAAAGCTCTAGAACAAAAAGAAGCAAATACACCCAAGAGGAGTAGAAGGCAGGAAAGAATCAAACCAAATAGAAACAAAAGAACCCTACAAAGAATCAACAAAGACAGGAGCTTGTTCTTTGAGAAAATCCACAAGATAGATAAACCCTTAGCAGGACTAACCAGAGGACACAGAAACAGTATCCAAATCAATAAAATCAGAAATGAAAAGGGAGACATAACCAGGAAATATATCTTGAAGTAACTATTGTGTTTGTTGAATATCAACAGTTGAAAATATTAAATTTGTGTTTTGCAAAAAAGAAAAATTATTCCTCTTCCTCCTCCTCTTCTTCCTTCCTTCCTTCCTTCCTTCCTTCCTTCCTTCCTTCCTTCCTTCCTTCCTTTCTCCCTCCCTCCCTCCCTCCTTCCTTCCCTCCCTTCCTCCCTTCCTCCCTCCTTCCCTTCCTCCCTCCCTCCCTCCCTTTTTTTTTCTTTTTTTGACAGTCACAGTTCCTACTAATCATACTTCAAGGATTATCTTTCTGAAATAAGTGAATTGAACCCAAAGGAGTGGTTAAGTAAAGCAAAAAATTTAAGGGAAAGAAAGATAGGACATAAATAATTGTGAAGTTATGTGATGCCTCTTTTCTGTTCAGGAGCAATTCAGAAGCTGAAAAACATAAAGTGGATCCCTGGAGGTTGTAGAAAAACTGTTCAAAGGTGATTTAATAAAAAGTCAGTGGTGTACCTAAGTGGAAGCATGAAGAAAGGAGAAAAGAATGTACAGTGTGGGTGACCTAGGAAGAGATCAGAGCCCTGTGTATCAGGCCCCCAACAGGGACTTCACAGCTGGACAAAAATGAACCCTCCATCTAAGGGACTTTTACAGGGGAGATGGCTGCCCTGTGGGTGGGCTGGGAGTCCTGGAATCTTGTGAGGGCCTGAGAACTTCTCATGTAGACATGAGATGATATTCTGGAGTACATCAATTCATTAGCTCTCCACTACTGTATAATACTTGACTTCATCAATGACTTTATTATGTGGCGGTCCTTGATCCATTTGGACTTGAGTTTTGTACAAGGAGATAAGAATAGGTCGATTTGCATTTTTCCACATGCTGACCGACAGTTGAACCAGCACCATTTGTTAAAAATGCTGTCTTTTTTCCACTGGATGGTTTTATCTCCTTTGTCAAAGATCAAGTGACCATGTGTCTTGGTTCATTTCTGGGTCTTCAATTTTATTCCATTGATCTTCCTGCTTGTCTCTGTACTAATACCATACAGTTTTTATCACACCTAGCTTTCTTTAGACAGCTGAATTTCTGCTCCTAACTGAACCATTCTCTGTTCCCATGCTACTTTTAAAGAAAGTAATTTGATTATTTCAAAAGTATCTTTCTTTGCTTGTAGCACTTTCAGGTCAAAGTTCAACTCTAGTTCATATACCTGTGGTTATGGGTTGAGCATGAGACGAGAATTCTGGTACCTTGAAAGTGTTTCACCATGTGCATGTGTATATAGTAAAAAGGACATTGATATAATATCTATAAGCTGTTAATGGAGCTCTAATACTCCCCTATTATATTTTGGGGAGATGTGAATTTGCCCTGAAATCCAATCTAATCCACAGCAATTTGCTTTATTAGTCTAGGCTAGTTTCAAAAATCACCATTCTCCTGCCTAAGCCACCACCTAAGTGCCAGGATGACAGGCATGTACCACCATGCTCAATATAAAATCTCCTTTCCATGAAATCTTGTTTCAGGAGCTTCTTTGTTCTTATCCAGTGTTCCCAGGGTGATCAGTGTACCCTTTCTGTTGATGATAACTGCCCACAATAGTTCTTTCACATTTCTAGTGTTTCTGGTTACACTACTATCAAATAGAATCAAGGCCATGTCAAGCTATGGTTAATATTTAGCAACATAGTTTTTCCTCATAGTCTTTGTTTTGATTTTCATTTTCTGGGAAAAATTATAAATGATTTTCCCTTCAAGATTTTTTTTATATGTCAGTATGGGATAATATTCAAACTGTTGATAGATGGTAGCATATTAATATAAATAAAGGAGAGAAATGTTTTTCTAGTGCTAGGTCCCAAAGAAACCTGGGACAAGTCTCCCTTAGTAACTGTGGCTCCTCTGAGTGCTTGTCACCCATTCCCCTACCCCAAACCTCTCTAATACAAGGGTTGGGCTTCCCTCCTCACCCCCAACTTCTTTTTCATGTATAATCCAAACATTTTGGCTTTGCACTATCTTGGCTCTGCTCTTGGTCTCTCAGTCTATGACTCCTTCTCTTGATTGGCTTGTCCTCTCTCTCTTTTCTCCACTCTAGTCTCCTTTCATGGTCTGTGTTTCCTACTATGAGAATTGCTTTGGTGATAGGATCTCTGCAGAAAGTCTGTATCAGGGCCTGACTTCGTTGAAGTAGAGAAAACCTTCCAATCCCACAACAGCAAAGCCACCAGAGTGTGGTTCAGGTGGACGGTGGTTGGGATGAAGTGGGACCACTGCCAAATGTGCGGTGGAACCCATAATGCTGTGTGAGCAGGGCCGTTGCCCTGTGAGTTTTAATGGCAGGACCATTCTCTCCCTTGAATCGTGTGGGGAAACTTTCTGTACTTTGTAAGCCAGCCAGCTTATGAACTTTTTTCTATGGCATCTCAAGTGGACCAAGTCACTCTTTCACCTTGTGAATCCATGGGTTAAGTTTTGCATCAACTATTGTGAATGGTGATGGTTGGAAGAAGATAAAGTCTCAAACATCCACATCTGGGAGGGCTTCCTTCATTCTCTGAGTTCCCATTTCTCCTTTCTTCTCTAACTGTACCTAGTGCTGATCCCGATACAGCATGTGCCAGACAGGCTCCAGTCCAGCTGGTGATGCTCCATCAGATCAGAAGTCCCATGAAGAGCTGGGTTAGGGTTTGCTCATTTCTCTGACACCACAGCACTTCCTGAGTCTTATGTTAGAGGACATTGCATATAAGTCTTCCTCTTCAAGGGAGTACCCAAGGGACTCTGCACAATCTTGTTGGAATTTAAAGATTTGCTGATGGAAATGCCCTGGCACCAGGCAGGAAAGCCTCAGACATGACTTCATAGCGGTTAAGTCATTTAAATATTTGACCAGATGAATTAATTTATGAAACAATTTAACAAAAGGACAAATGATATTTGACTCTTCTGGAGTAGC
The DNA here is from genome assembly GCF_978045245.1 of Mus caroli. Lineage (NCBI taxonomy): Eukaryota > Metazoa > Chordata > Mammalia > Rodentia > Muridae > Mus > Mus caroli. Next base: position 20,543,530 of record NW_028227266.1, read on the forward strand.
AAAGACACAAGTTATGCAGCGTGCATGCAAGTACAACAGACTCTCACTGGTGCAAAAGACAGTTTAAAGGACACCAAGCTACAGTTTGCAATTCTTCTATTATCATTCCTGCACAGAGAGTTATACACAGATTAAGCCAAAGGATGCAAGAATTTTAAAAAGTGTGTGCCATTTCTTTTCTGACCTCACTTAGATTTTAGTAATTGCATGAATTTGGGCAAGAAGCTTAATTTTGTGTGTTTCTCTGATAAAGGGAATAAAGCCATCAAATTTCACTAGGATGATGGATTAAGAATTTATGCAAATCACTTAGAAGAACATTCAGCATGATAGTTCTCAATAGTTTAAAAGTGTTTACTATTGTAGACCTTAAGTGTATATGTGGACATTGGTGATTTGTTAGTTTTTGCTAGTTATGGTAATTTAGACAAAGGAGTGTTCTGAATGCTGTACTTCCCATGTGTGACCTAAGTCTTTAGGATCAGGAGAGAATCTCCAAGGTTTCCTGGAGAGAAGGAAGATAGGGTCTAAAGCCTATGATCCTTTTATTTTCCTACCCAGTGCTGGGCTATTTCCATGATTCAGCAAAGATCTGGATTCACAGAACTGTCAAAGGCCAAGTAGAAAGCTAGAAATGTACAAGGGAAGGGAGGCTTTGATACACCAAATCAAATCCTCACTAAGGCTGTGACCTTAACTTCTTAAAGCCTCAAAGGAACAACATAGTTCTAAAATATCCCAAGGATTTCCTTCACCTCGGGGAAGAATATTTTTTTAACAGTTCTTTTTAAATGTGAGAATTTCTGGTTCAAAAAGACCTAGATTTCTGTGGGTATGTAGGTTTGGCTTTCATAGTAGTGTTTAGATAATAGATAAATATTGGAAAAATTCAGTAAAGCAATAAACTGAGAAAATATGGGAACACCTATATAGCAGGAAGAAATACAATGCACTATTAAAGGTATTGGCCTCAAAGTAAAATAATGTTCAGCAGATAGAACAGTGCTTCTCTAATAGCATGCAACACTTCAGGATAAAAACATAAAAATGATTGGTTTAGAGAGTTTAGTTTTCAATATAGCTCAGTGGTAAAGCAGCTAGCTAGGATTTGTGAGGACCTAGGTTTAATACCCAATATCATAAAAGAGGGGGGTGATGAGAGGTGGGGGAAGAGGAGGAAGAAGAAGAGGGGGAGGAGAAAGAGGAACAGAAAAAGAAGGAGGAAGAAAGGGAAGGAGGAGGGGGAGAGGAGGAGGAGGGGGAAGGGGAGGACAGGGTGGGGAAGAGGAGGAGGAAGAGGAGGAGGAAGAGGGGGAAAAGAAGGAGGAGGGGGAATAGGAGGAGGAGAGGGAGGAGGAATAGGAGGGGGAAGAGGAGGAGGAGGGGAAAGAGGAGGAGGAGTGTGGGGAGGAGGAGGAAGAGGAAGAGAAAGAGGAGGAGGAAGAGACTGTGGAGTGGCCAGAGAAAAGAGCTAAAAACAGCCTGATGCTTTTTCCCTGTTTTTTTTTTTTTTTTTTTTTTTTAACCAGTATGGGCAAGAAAGAGAATCCAGCCCAGCTTAGATAGAAGGAGAAGTATGTGTGTGTGTGTGTGTGTGTGTGTGTGTGTGTGTATGTGTATGTGTATATGTGTGTGTATCTGTGTGTGTATGTGTATATGTGTGTGCGTGTGCTCGTGTGTGTGTGTGTGTGTGGGTGTATGTGTGTACGGTTCTGTTTGTGTATATGCTGTGTATCTGTGTATGTATGTGTGGGTGGGTGGGTATTTGTGAGTATATGGAGCTGCTTGAATGATAGCTTAGAAACTTGAGAGTTTAGAAGATAGTTCAGTTTTCCTCTAAAGCAATTTGCAAAGCTCTGAAGTTCTACCTATGGAGTAATGGGTTCAAAGTCTAAGAAAAAAACATCCAAGCAGCATTTCTGTCATCATGGTGTACTAAAAAAGTAGAATAGGCCTTGAAATCTAGAGCTTTCCTGGGTGACACAGGGGTTCAAGTCACATCTTTACTTCTTTGTTGCTTCGAGGAACTGCTGACCAGCAGCTACTTGGGGAGAGGAAGGTGTTTCTGTGGCTTGTCCTTCCAGATCACAGTCTATTAATAAGGGACATCTACTCAAGTCAGGACCCTGGAGGCAGGAAATGTAGCAGGCACTGGCAAGGAACATGCTTTCTGCCTTGCTCAGCTGCCTTTCTTATCCAGCCCAGATCCCCCTGCCCTGGGACAGGAAGGCACACTAAGAGCAGGGTCCTCCCACATTAACCAGCAATCAAGAAAATGCCCCACAGACATGCTCACAGGCCAATCTGATGGAGGCAGTTCCTCAGTTGAGAGTTTTCTCTTGCCAGAGAGTCTGGGTTTGTGTCAAGTTTACAAAACCAAGCTGTAGAAAAGTTTTACTCCCCAAACAAGGAGAAACCAGGGGCAATATTCAGCATACCACGTGCAAAGTAGGCAGTACTGACCAGCTCCTGTGGGGCTGATCTGATCAGCTGCCTCAGTTTCTACCTGGAAAAGGGAAGAATGAACTTTCTTTGGAACTCTTTTTTTTTTTTTTTAAATTTAAATGGAAGAAAACTTTGAGAGATTTACTAGAGAACTGGAAATTGCTAGAACACAATAAGATCAAACAGAAATAATTGGCAAAGAGATTCATTATCTGCAATGGCTCCTCTCACAGGTGGGAAGAAGGATCAATGACCACACAAAGGCAGGTAAGCCAGAGTATCTGGTCAAGGAATTGTAGACAAAACAAGATACAAAAGTTTGGAAATGAAGGACAAAGCAAGTAGGGGACTGGCCAAAATGCATCACCTGTGATTGGTGTAGCAGAGGAGTGAGGAGACGAAGAAGCTCAAATAGCATTTGAACATTGTAATGGAAATGGTCTGAACCTGAAGAAAAGGTTTGTTTTTAGATCTAAGAAGCATGGCAAATTCTGAACTTGAAGAAAGGAATGGAGCAAGCATGCTCCATATGCAAGTCTTTGCCAACTTTCTAAACACCAGGCAAGGGCAAGAAGACAGGTCACCTTGAAGGAGCAAGGCAATGAAGTGAATGAAGAGTCAGTTTCTCAGTGTAGACAGCGCCACATAAGGGGCAATGAGACATGAGTTTCACACTGCTGGAGGAGAATTAAGTGCTAGCCCAGGAGCCTAGAAACAGCACACAAATTACTATAAATAAGCAAAAATAGTTTCAGCAAAATAAATCTGAGATATTTTATTTCCAACAAAATACATTAAAAATACTACAAAAAGGAGTCTTTCAAAAAAATTGACAGAAAAAATGTAGAAAGTAGTGGAAAAGCAGTAGACAGGTAAGAACTTTATATAATATAAATTCTGGGCAAGGAAATATTGACAGTGTAAAATAGTATCGCAGTATCTGATGTATGAGGTGACAGGAATGTCAAAGAGCCATGGGGAGAAGTTTGTAAAGTGTGTCATGGAACTCTAACGTTAAACAACAGCAAACAGTAAAACCTTGGAAGTTGGACTATCTCAGACAGAGCAGAGGAAACCACTGCTCTGACCCAAAGGAAAAGCATTTGGCGGCCAAGGACTGAATGCATATTCCTCCCCTTCTCCTAAGCCCTTTACAGAAGCCTAAACCCCAAGTAATGGTTTTTGGAGGTGGGACTTGGGACAGACAGGCAGTTAGGTCACAGGTGGAAGGCTCATACAACTGTCAAATGCCAGGACTAGTGACCTTGTAAGAAGAAGAATGAAAGACGCAAGTTCCTTTGGCCACAGAAGCAGGAAGATAGTTCTCTATGATGCGGGATGTGGTCCTCACCAAACACTGGATCCACAGAGACTTTACTGTGGACTGCTCAGTAGCTATAACTGTAAGCAATAAATGTTTGCAGTTTAAGCTCTACCCACACTGTGGACTTCCATTACTGTACTGTACTGACAAAAGTACTTTTATTCTCTAAGGCAGTTGATCTTGTCTCTTAGAAGCTAAGATTTTCATGTAGGATAGAGCTTTTTAAAACCTTATGAGAATGAAATGGGCTGATTAAATAGGAAGGGGAAGAGAGTAAAGACTTTTATTTACATAACACCTCTGGGTTGTACCCTGAAAATTAAAGAAAAAACACATATGTAGTAAAGGAAGGTATATAAAATTATGATAAGAGGTCAGGACTCAAATTTGAATGTGAGTAGAGAGAAAATCTCTGTGGTAGTAGCTTAAAGTGCAATTCAGCCAGGCATTGGACCTTACCTTGCATCATCGGCCTTCACACAACATAGAATGCCCCAACAGAGGGGAAAGGCTGCACTCCACCCAGAACTAAGTCAGCAAGCACAAGCAGAACAAGCTCACAGGTTGAGAGGAGAATAAATGTGGGCTTAGCTGGAACCCAAATTCCTCAAGTACACGTCACAAGTAAGTGGGAGCTTTATTCTTGTACTTTGGATTGAAGTCAGAGCCCAGGAATATACCCAACCCCATCTGAACAATGTCATAATATGCTTACCAAGTGTTCTGCCACTGAGCTGTGTCGCTAGCACTTTTTATTTATTTGTTTATTTTATAATAATATAAACTTAGGCTCTCCCCAAGTTATAGGTTGGTGTGATAGCTATTCTTGGCTGTCAACTTGACTATGTCTGAAATTAGCTAAAATGCAAAAATAGAGGACACACCCATGAGGGATTTTTACTTAATTTGAAGTAGATATATCCATATGTGATCCAGACCTCAAGGCAAGAACTTACATGCCTTTTATCTGAGCTAACCCTTCTGCTGGAAGTATATATAAGGACATGGTAAAAGACAACAGTTGCTATTTGCCTGCTTGCCCTTGCCTCATTATCAAGTCCATTCCTACACTGCCATTAGAGTCTACTTCTTAGGGATTCCAACATATACTAAAGACCAGCTTTGTGGGCTGAGAAACTGCTGGATTCTTGGACTTTCCACTCACAGCTAGCCATTGTTGGATTATCTGGACTACAGCCTGTAAATCATTTTAATAAATCCCCTTTCTACATAGAGAGCCATTCTATAAATTCTATTACTCTAGAGAACCCAGACTAACACAGTGGATATTAAAATTATGATTATCTTGCTTCAGGCTCCTGAGTAGCTTGGGTCACAGGTTCTCCTTCATGGTTTGTGCATACATATTGGGTTACAGGTGTCATTGTTCTTTCCTTGTTCTGCCAAGTGTTCCCTTGGTGCCTGGAGTTTAACACTTTCTGGTTTTCATGTTAAAGCTTTCAAGGACCACAAGAGAAATTGGGAACTTAATAGTGTATTTATAAATGTGGTCCTGTCTGTCATAGCTCTCAACAGGTTTATGATTGAGTTATTGTCATTCATCAGCACAATATTTTTTAATTAATCTATTTAATTTTTGTTCAGTTTCATGCATGTGTATAATGGATTTTATTTCCTTTCACCCTGAATAATGCTGTCTTATCACACCAATTTCTTTTGTGGAAAATTTTCTTTCCAGCATGTCCTCTACCTACTTCCATGCCACTGAGTTTGCATTGTGTTGCCCGTCTGAGTGTGTGAGGGAGGTAATTTAATAACTTAATAAGTGGCACAGCACTTATCAGCTACAACAAAGAAGAAAATGATAAACCTTCTAAAGCCACTGTGGGATATTAATAGTCCCCCAGGGTACAGTGAAGTTCATGAGCCCTTTCCTCTTTCTTAATGAAATACCGACCCACCCTTTCTTGTGCTTGTCTTGTGTAGGTAACCGCAGCTGGGTAAGTTGGTAAGTTCATGAGGGTATCGGCCCTGTCATGTCTAGAAGACACTGTTTTATAACTTCTCCCCAAAAATCTGTCTCTTACCTTCTTCCTGACTTCTTTTCCATGGTACTCCCTGGGCCTTGGGAGTTAGGTAAAGGGAATGAAAGGCCATAAAGGCCAGCTTAGTTTTAGACAATGTAGTAATAATACAATGTAGATCACCATCTAGCATAACAATAGTTGCAGATTCTCTCTTAGAACCCAGGACCTCCTCAGCGGGTGGGCTCTTAGCAAGGCACCAGTTCTTTCTGGGCAGTGGACCTTAAATTCAAGGAGAAAGTGGCTGGCTAACACTTTCCCAAATCAAGCCCCCAATATTCATGTCTCTGTTGTACCAATGGGCACAGCTGGCTAAGCTGGCCATCATTGTAATTCATAAGGTTCACAGCTAGGTGACACTGTTGAGGAGAGTTTGCTCCCAGCAGTCTGTGTCACCTAGCACCCTGACAACTACCCAACGGGGAAGCTTAGTTCCTGCTTGATCTCCGAATGTATCTTGTGACTAAAGTTACATACAAAGACTTTCTCCTCCTTCCCTCCACATTCCAATCTCCACTGAACTGAAGCAATGATGTCAAATGAGGGGCAGTTATCTGCAGTTGACTGAGGAAGCTTAATTATTACAGACAAAGACCACTAATGAGGAAACATCTTTCACACATGGAGCTGTTTTGATGGAGCCTAATTTACACCAAGTAGTCTATCCTCCAGGCTGGCTATGAACTGCTTCAGCTCTCTAACTCTCTTTTCACTGCCCCCTGCCATTGTCCTCTAGTCCTTAGCTTAGTGTTGCAGGAAATCAGAGAGGAGAGGGACTGGCTTCTTACATGAAGATAAATCAAAGCAAAAAAAGAAGCCACATTTGAATGCAGGGCTATAAGAGTCTCACATACTAATACTTAAAACGAAAACAAACCAAACCCCAAAACCTTCTTACTTTTCACTTGTATTTTTCCTCCCTTCCTACCTGTATCCCTCTTTCTATCTCTGACTGCTTTTTCTTGACTCTTATTACTATCTGTTACTTGACTGTTCACGCCTCCCATCTACTTCACTAAATTCCCTTCTCTGATATTTGTGTAAAGGCCTGGAGAGAAGCTTGGACTTCAGTGTTTGCAATCCGGGGTGAGGTGAGAACAGAGGTTTTCCAGGAGGGGAGCTGGGGAATTCAAAGTTACTTGAGAGGAATTCAAGTGCCACAGCAGGAGCTGGCAAATACAGACCAGGGACCAGCATGATGGAAAAATATGGAAAACTACACCACTCTACTCCTGCTGTTTCCAGCTGTCCCTGGTTGTGACCAGCAATGAAACAACCCATGTGACAGCCTGTTTAGTTCCAGGTAGAACTGCTCATGGCCTCTCTCCTCATGTACAGTGCCAGAGAAACTGCATGGTAGCTTCTTGGAGTAGCAAGGGGAAGAAACTTGAGGATACCCAACATCTGAGGTTATGTCACAGGACAAAATGAAGAGCTTAGGTAGGCTAGAAGAAGATGATGTTCCAGTCTTGATTCCCCAAATACACAAGTATTGCTTTTGCATTTATATCTTTTGTCTCTTTGCAGATCTTGACATCCACAGTAGGGGCTCAAACTAAACCCCTTGTTCCTCTTGGGCTCTCTACTGTGTTGGGAGCCTCCAGAAGCAGCACACACATGGGTGTAAAAGTCTCAGAGGCAGTGGGAAGTCTATGGGAAGGTATCTAGAAGGTTCAGAAAGAGAAGGAAGAGGACTGTGAAACCTGAAGGTAGGAACTGGACTGGAGACTGAAGGCTGCTGCTGTGCTCAGCCTCAGCTAGCTTGACATTGGCTATGGGACCAATGGCATGGCTTCTGCCATCCAGATTGCCAAACCTTGGGCTGGTCTCTCATCTCTTGTCAGGTTAAGCTAGTTGGCTGTGGTAGCAGAAGCAACATGGAGCTAGTCAAGAAGAAAACTAAGTTGAATGTCGTGTGTGAAATGCCTTCAATAAGTGGAAGCCATCTTTGTAGTTTCCAAGGTAGACCCTCAGAATGGCAGTCCCTCTGACAATGTTGTAAATGACAGTCTGGGCTCTGCTCAGGCTGGACTCTGACTAGATAAAGTGAAGGATTGGTAGAAGATCAACAAAAGCTGAAAGTCAGCCTTCCCCAGAAATCTTGTGAAAGTGGCTTTATGTTTGTTATTTAAAAAATAAGCCATTACTTCCCTTATTCACTGCTATAGCCAACTATCTCTGGCAATGGGGCAACTAGCTCCCTATTAACTCAAACTAACCTGTAACAAATCAAAGTCCCATTCTACTTCCCAGGCTTTTCTGACCCAATACTCCAACTCCCAGAGCATTCCAGCTTACAGAGTCCCTCCCACAGCAACCTACCCCCTTAAAACTCCAAACTCCCTCCCTACCTTGTGCTATTTTTTCTGTCCTCCGTCCCTAGATAGCCTCAATGTTTTGAGTTCCCCCAAATAAACCATTCTTCCTACTCAGGGAGTGGTCCAGGTGGGTGGTTTCACTGAGCCCTTGCTTACCAGCTGGAGGGTTGAGATATTTTGCAGCTCAGCATTAACATTAAATATAGCTTGCATTTCTTAGCAAGATGTAGTTTTAGACACAGAGGTGAGTCCTCAGGCTGAGAAAGTGCCTATGCTGGCTTTGGTTTTCCAGGCCCACCTCTGGAGACTGTCATGAAATTTTCAAGCATCAGACTCTTCTTTCCTAGGTTTGAGATGGCATAGAAATTGATATTGTTAGGCTGGGAGCTTGTGGTTGGTCTTAATACATCAAGATGTGAATCTGCTTCATGCGGACTGAAGGGACTGCCATAGTGCCAATTTATTAATGATAGAACTTTTACCTTTGATGGCACAGAGTTTATAAGTGTGACTATTTCCGTTTATTTGTATCTCACTGTTCAGCTGAGTGAAGAGACCAAGAGGTAGTGTTCTAGTTAGATTTTCTATTGCTGTGATAAACCAGTCTGACCCAAACCAACTGGAGAGGGAAAGGGTTTATTTCGTTTACTCTTCCAGGCTTACTCACTGAGGGAAATGAGAACAAAAACTTCAACAGGAACTCCAACAGGAACAGGAGGCAGGAACTGAAGCAAACCAATGGAGGAGTAGTGATTTCTGTCTTGTTCTTCTCTGCTTACGCTCCACCAATCTTCTTATGCAATCTTCCCAGGAGTGGCACCATCTGTAAGTGGACTGGGACCCCACATTAACCCAGGGATTAAGAAAATACACCACAGGCATGCCCACATGCCAATCCAATGGACACAATTTCTCAAATGAGTTTCCCATTCCCAGTATGTCAAGTTGACAGTGAAGATTAGCATCATAAATAGCACCTGAAAAATGTTCAACATCCTTAATCATCAGGGAAATGCAAATCAAAACACCCCTGAGATTCCACCTCACACCAGTCAGAATGGCTAAGATCAAAAATTCAGGTGACAGCAGATGCTGGCGAGGAGGTGGAGAAAGAGGAACACTCCTCCATTGTTGGTGGGATTGCAAGCTTGTACAACCACTCTGGAAATCAGTCTGGTGGTTCCTCAGACAATTGGACATAGTACTACCGGAGGATCCAGCAATACCTCTCCTGGGCATATATCCAGAAGATGTCCCAACCGGTAAAAAGGACACATGCTCCACTATGTTCATAGCAGCCCTATTTATAATAGCCAGAAGCTGGAAAGAACCCAGATGTCCCTCAACAGAGGAATGGATACAGAAATTATGGTACATTTACACAATGGAGTACTACTCAGCTATTAAAAAGAATGAATTTATGAAATTCCTAGCCAAATGGATGGACCTGGAGGGCATCATCTTGAGTGAGGTAACACAATCACAAAAGAACTCACACAATATGTATTCACTGATAAGTGGATATTAGCCCAAAACTTAGGATACCCAAGATATAAGATACAATTTACTAAACGCATGAAACTCAAGAAGAATGAAGACCAAAGTGTGGACACTGTGCCCCTTCTTAGAATTGGGAACAAAACACCCAGGGAAGGAGTTACAGAGACAAAGTTCGTAGCTGTGATGAAAGGATGGACCATTTAGAGACTGCCGTATCCAGGGATCCTTCCCATAAGCAGCTTCTAAACGCTGACACCATTGCATACACTGGCAAGATTTTGCTGAAAGGACCCAAATATAGCTGTCTCTTGTGAGACGATGCCGGGGCCTAGCAAACACAGGAGTGGATGTTCTCAGTCAGCTATTGGATGTATCACAGGGCTCCCAATGGAGAAGCTAGAGAAAGTACCCAAGGAGCTAAAGGGATCTGCAACCCTATTGTTGGAAAAACATGATGTACTAACCAGAACCCCGGAGCTCTTGTCTCTAGCTGCATATGTATCGAAAGATGGTCTAGTCGGCCATCATTGGAAAGAGAGGCCCATTGGACTTGCAAACTTTATATGCCCCAATATAGGGGAATGCCAGGGCCAAAAGAAGGGGAATTGGTGGGTAGGGAAGTGGGGGGCGCTATGGGGGACTTTTGGGATAGCATTGGAAATGTAACTGAGGAAAATATGTAATAAAAATATTAAAAATTAAAAAAAAATAGTTCTCTAAAATGTAATTCAAGATGAAAGTAACTGCCTGAGAGGTATAGAGGGCCCACTGAAGAGCTATCTGGATTATCTCATACAGCAAATGCCTCCATAAGCAGGCCAGCTCCTAAATATAACAGCAGCTGCAATAATGTTGGGTTCTGTCATGTGGATGGATGTCTTCCCTGGGATGAAACAGGAGGCAAGGAATTATAGCTCCATTGTTATAGGTTGCCTTGAAATGTGTGTTCATTAAGATGCTGGGGAGAAGGGATCTAAGCTAAATCTCAAACAGCAATTTAATATGCAGGATCTTTAAAGTTTTTTTTCTCCACTAAAGCAATAACAAAAGAAAAATACCCCCAAAGTAAGTGAAATGAATAAAGTTAAATCCTGACTGCTAGCCTTTCTTAAGATTATAGCAGACTCATTTAGCGAATAACCAGAGCTAAAAGCAGGTTACTTCTGGGCTCCCTTCTGCACTCCTCTTCTGCACTCCTCTTCACAGACCTCTAGTCTGATGTCTGAGTTTAAGTTTTTGGTATCTGCCTGCATTTCTTCCCATGCCTTCTCATTTCCTTTAACTTTTTTCCAATTTGTGATCCTCACATGAACCTCTGAGCAGCACTGCCCTGACCTGCTGTAACTCAAATGCTTCTCACACATGTACCCGAGTCTCCTGATTCTGCCCACAGCTTTGTTCGAGGCCTTAATCCCTGCCTGGCTTCTCTTCATGTCCTTCTGATGCTTCTGAGCCAAGGGCCGTGGGACTCATCCTGACTTTCTTCAGCTTTGCAGGGCTCCTTCTGTGGTTTAACTCTGGTTCCTATGCCTTGCAGATCTTTGTCCAGCATTGCTATTCCTGACAAGCTTCTGTCTTCCCCTCTTTCACATGCCCCATTCCTTTTAGATGGGAGGCAATTGCTTCTCCATCTTCCCTTTGCTTTCTAGTACCTGCCCTGCCCCCCCCCCCCATTTCTAGGCAAACTCACCACTTTTTGTTGCTTACCTGGTTCTTCTTAGGCAAGAGAAGGTTCTTTAAATTAACTATTGCTCTCAAATGTAGCAGCTCCCCTGCTCCAGTCTTTATAAAATGATATCCACACTCCCCACACCCTCCTAGACTTCTGCCATTGTTTTTACTGCTGAGTCAAAAATCAGTCATTTAATCTGAGTGCTTTTAACAATTTATCATTCTGAATCCGAATAACCTTGAGACTGAAAGGAGGGCTATTAGTAATTGTTACATAATAGCAGAGAAAAGCCAGTGCTATCTAGGCATGCATTATATTCTTATCATGGCCATGCTTTCAGCAGCCAATTTGGAACAATCTTCCCCTTGGCGAGGGTTGTATTTGGGGCACTGCTTTTGGAAGTGAATGTTGGATATAACACCCTGACCTGTGAGTGAACTCATGATGTCAGAAAGAACTTGGTGACTGATGCTCGGTGTCCCCACCCACACAGCTTTCAAAAGCGAGGCAACATCATGGACTTGGAATAGTTCAAAGATTCTAATTTTCTTTTCTTTGTCTTTCCCTCAAAAAGCCCACTGAGCTTGCCAGAAAGTTTGCTCCTGTAGTGGGAAGATACCTGGGATCTGTGACTCAATAGTCCTCATTAAAACAAATGCCAGGTTCGCATTCCCTTTACCTCTAATCTCCCCAAGAAATGAGCTGAACTCTATACGTTAAGTGAAGTGATATTAGTGTATGAGACAGAGGAAATAGTTGGCGATTTAAATATTCCCATTCTATGCAGCGTGTTTGGAGGATGCTGCTGCAAAGTGATAAGGATGGAGAGCAATGCTGTGCTGGGAGATAATTAAAGAGAAGAGATTAGTGCTACAAAATGAAGCCTTTTATTTCAAGTCCAGCATTTAAGCTCTTATGTCTGTTGCTGGGTGCAGTGAGAAGGCAGAGATGATACTATGTAAAGACTGTGGACTTTCACTAGCCATATCCTATACTCACCTCTCTTTCAGTTTCAGTCTTTCCACCTGTATAATGGAGACAATAATATACACTTTGTAATGAGGGTCTTTCTGTCTGGTAACATGTGGCTGCCCAGTGGGAAGTAAAATGTTTTAGGAACTTGAATTAAGTAGATATGTCCCTCTATTTCTTTCTTTCTTTTTTAACCTCAACTAGATTTCTTGCTTTCGGAACCCTGAATTATGGACAAACCTATTACAAGTGAGAGCCTTGAGAGCCACTGATTACAAAGCCTGAGAGCATCACTAGGAATTGTCAGGGCCATTGCCCAGGAAATGTTAGGTCTGTGGCTTGTTGATACTGTTTCTTCAGATGTGGGATCATGCTCTAAGGCCTTGACAAAAAGTTGAGTAAGTCCATGGGACAATCTAGATGTCATGATACATGCCTCTGATGATACGTGCCTACGATGATGGCGCACACCTATGATGATACATGCCTATGATGATACACACCTATAATTCCCATACTTGGGAGGTTGACCCAGGAGGAACATAAATTCCAGACAAGCTTAGGTAACACAGATAATGTCTGAAGATAAAGCAAACATGAAAGAAAGCAAAGGCAAGCAAACAGAAACCCTAGAGTCCTGGGTTTATGTTATCTAGGCCTGCCTGGAATTCTTTGTTTTTATTTTTTATTATTTAAAAATTTAAATTTAAATATACTTTAACATACTCTCCTCATTTCCCCAAGTTCTTCAAATGTTCTCCCTTTCCCTATTCATACAACTTTACATTCTTTCTCAAAAAAAAAAAAAAACCTCAATACAGCAACTTCCCCACCAAACCAATAAAATAAAATATCCACCCCCACAAAATAAACACCAAAGTGTAATAAAATAAAACCATGCACACATACACACACTCTCTCTCACTCATACACATATAACTGTGGAGTCCATTATATGCTGGTCAACAACTCCTGAATATAAGGACTGTCCTGGACTGGTTGGTATAACTAGTGTTACTCTGTTAGAGGAAATGATTTTTCCTCTCCTAGCAGGAATAAGTGACAATTCAATTCTTAACCCTAGTGCTATATTTTTATTCATTAATATATATTAATATATAAAATACATAATATATTAATATATAATATATCAAAATAAATTATAATAATAAAACAAAACCAATAAAATCAAAGTTGAACAAGACAAATCAGCAAAAGGAAAAGAGCTCAAGAGAAGGCACAAGAGTGAGAGAACCACTCATTAACATTCTCAAGAATCCCATATAAACACCAAATCCATAATGTATAGTCAGGGGACCTGGTGCAGAACCTTGCAGGCCCTGTGAGTGATGCTTCAGTCTGTGAATTCATATGAGCTTTTCTCACACTGATTGTTAGTCAGATGGACTCTGTGTTGCCAAGATTATAGTTTGCTTTCCACAAACTGACATCAAGGCCCCATTACTGTACAACACATTGAGGATGGAGATGTTGAGCCAGTGACTACATAGAGCTTCCAGCCTTATGTTTCAGTATCCTTGTTATAGGAACATATTCTGAATACTTTTGGAAGAGAAACTTAAACAACAAACCAGCCACAAACCCTTTATATATAATAGTGTACTGCCTATAAAATACACTAGGGCAATAATGGCACAGAGCTTGTGGTCATAACCAACCAACCAGTAACTGATTTGACTCAAGGCCTACTCCATGAGATGGTATCCACACCTGACACTGCTTGGATGACCAAGAACCTAAAACCAGAGAGCCCAAGGACCCATGTAAAACCAAGGAATACTGGTCTAAAAAAATGCAGTGCTAAAATGAGTCTTAATGATATTCTGCTATACTCAGATCAGTGCCTTGTTCAGCTATCATTAGAAACTCTTCTCCTTCAGCAGATGGAACCAAATAATCAGACTTTATTCAGGGAGTGAGAGACCTTGGAAGACTAAGCTCTAAATAGGATGTCTCCATCAAATCTCTCCTTTAGATCTCAGAGAACTCCATAAAAGAGAAGGCAGAAAAGAGTAGAAGATCCAGAAGAAATGAAGAATACCAAGAAAACAAGGCCCTCTAAGTCACTCATGGTGATGAGTCAGATTTCTTTAACACACAGCTTTCAAGGTATTTTAATGAGCCAATATGGAACATGAATTTCCAAGATGGGGCCTTGTCTTATGTGGGGGTCTCTGTATATTTGTAGGGTAATTTTAGAAAACCAATCACCCTTGGCGTGTTTTGGCAATTACTGTTCTAATAATTCTTATAGATTTGAAAAAATGTTTACATTATAATATTAAATGAGCAAGCAAGCTATAACATTTTTATATAGTATAAAATCATGATTAAACCATATTTAAGAGACTGGCAAACATATATTGAAAGATTGACATATAACTAAAAGCAGTGATCTCTGAAAATCATGAAGCCCCACTGTGAAGACTCACTGCACTCCTTTGTATTTTCCACAACAGATGCTTTACTGTCTCCTGTTGTTATCCTTTCAGTTAAGCAATCACAGAAAGGTCAGATTCCTTCCCAGCTATCATGTCAGATCCTCCTAAGCGCAATATGTGTTTCATTGTATCCTGTGAAGATAGAACTATAAAAAGCCTCCAGGAACATTTGGGGGGGATTCTGAGGGAGTAAAAGCCAAAAGAAGAAGAACTGACTTGTAAGACTGGTAAGAGAAAAATATAAACATGAGCCATGGAAGACTGCATGGACACATGAAAAAAGAAAGGTTTTTCAAGCAAAGGATGTTTGAATGTTGACTTTATTGAGACCACATAAAAGTAGAGGAAAAGCCAATTACAGACCACCCACACATGGTGGACATGAATGTGGGTAGAAACTTGCCCTTCTGCTCTGGGCTGGTCTTCTGGGGAAGCATCCTGGGATATATTTATGTGAGAACAGTGAATAGGAGTTGGTTACCTGTGGTCTCCTGAATCCCAGGCACTGCCCTAAAAAGACAAAAGTTGACAAAGGGCAGGAAGGAGAATTGTCAATGAATGTTGTGGTTTAATCAAACTCTTTTAAGTCATGGGGTGGGGTGTAGGGTCATTATATACACTTGAAATGTGGATTGTGTAGGTTTTTTCCAGTAGGAGGCTTGGCTTCATTGCTTATACCTTTGTGATTTGGGGTGCTTTTCTTAACCTATCTGTGCTTTGATGGCAAGATAAAATGGAATAATAGTGATTCCTGTCATTGAGATGTGAAGATTAAATGAAATACTGTGTAAAAGACTTAGCAGTGAAACCTTTATAAGTTGTGTCATTGGTATCAACAAAGAAGGAAATAATGCCTGTCAATAGTTCCATGTGCCAAAGTAAGTTGCATGATCAATCCACACTCTCTTTGCAGGATAGTCACAGAAGTTGTAAAGAGGGAGGTAGGGATTATGAACAGGTAAATACCATGCCTCTGCCCTGTAAGGAGAGAAAAGAATTTTAGTTAAGAACTAAATTCATACCAGGTGAGCATACAATAAATTTCAGTTACATTGGACTTTGCTAGTCTCAATGCAAGGCCCTCATGCTTTGAAAGTTCAATTAGACAAAACCAACCAACCAACCAACCAAGCAAAATGTCCATATAGATGCATTAGTACGCAGCACACAGGAAGTGAGACACAGGTGCATGCATGCTCAGAGCTAATGATAACACCCTTCCAAGATTTAGAACAAGGCCCTTCACTCCGAGCTTTGGTTGGGGTGTCTTCAGACAGGATGACGGACAGAAGAGGCCAGGGTTACTTATAAGGAGCCAGGGCACCTAAAAGCACTAGAACAAAAGGAAGCAAATTCACCCAAGAGGAGTAGACGGCAGGAAATAATCAAACTCAGGGGTGAAATCAACCAAGTGGAAACAAGAAAAACTATTCAAAGAATCAACCAATCAAGGAGCTGGTTCTTTGAGAAAATCAACAAGATAGATAAACCCTTAGCCAGACTCACTAGAGGGCACAGGGAAAGCATCCTAATTAACAAAATCAGAAATGAAAAAGGAGACATAACAACAGATCCTGAAGACATCCAAAACACCATCAGATCCTTCTACCAAAGGCTATACTCAACAAAACTGGAGAACCTGGATGAAATGGAGAAGTTCCTAGACAGATACCAGGTACCAAAGTTGAATCAAGATCAGGTTAATGATCTAAACAGCCCTATATCCCCCAAAGAAATAGAAGCAGTCATTAATAGTCTCCCAACTAAAAAAAGCCCAGGACCAGATGGGTTTAGTGCAGAGTTCTATCAGACCTTCAAAGAAGATCTAATCCCAGTTCTTCACAAACTATTCCACAAAATAGAAACAGAAGGTACTCTACCCAACTCATTCTATGAAGCCACAATTACTCTGATACCTAAACCACAAAAAGACCCAACAAAGATAGAAAACTTCAGACCAATATCCCTTATGAATATTGATGCAAAAATCCTCAATAAAGTTCTTGCTAACCGAATCCAAGAACACCTCAAAACAATCATCCATCCTGACCAAGTAGGTTTCATCCCAGGGATGCAGGGATGGTTCAATATACGGAAATCCATCAACGTAATCCAGTATATAAACAAACTCAAAGACAAAAACCACATGGTCATCTCGTTAGATGCGGAAAAATCATTTGACAAGATCCAACACCCATTCATGATAAAAGTCTTGGAAAGATCAGGAATTGAAAGCCTATACCTAAACATGATAAAAGCAATCTACAGCAAACCAGTAGCCAACATCAAAGTAAATGGTGAGAAGCTTGAAGCAATCCCTCTAAAATCAGGGACTAGACAAGGCTGTCCACTTTCTCCATACCTATTCAACATTGTACTTGAAGTCCTAGCCAGAGCAATTCGACAACAAAAGGAGATCAAAGGGATACAAATTGAAAAAGATGAAGTCAAAATATCACTTTTTGCAGATGATATGATAGTATATATAAGTGACCCTAAAAATTCCACCAGAGAACTCCTAAGCCTGATAAACAGCTTCGGTGAAGTAGCTGGATATAAAATTAACTCAAACAAATCAATGGCCTTTCTCTACACAAAGAATAAACAGGCTGAGAAAGAAATTAGGGAAACAACACCCTTCTCAATAGTCACAAATAATATAAAATATCTTGGCGTGACTCTAACTAAGGAAGTGAAAGATCTGTATAATAAAAACTTCAAGTCTCTGAAGAAAGAAATTATAGAAGATCTCAGAAGATGGAAAGATCTCCCATGCTCATGGATTGGCAGGATCAACATTGTAAAAATGGCTATCTTGCCAAAAGCAATCTACAAATTCAATGCAATCCCCATCAAAATTCCATCTCAATTCTTCAACGAATTAGAAAGTGCAATCTGCAAATTCATCTGGAATAACAAAAAACCTAGGATAGCAAAAACTCTTCTCAAGGATAAAAGAACCTCTGGTGGAATCACCATGCCGGACCTAAAGATCTACTACAGAGCAATTGTGATAAAAACTGCATGGTACTGGTATAGTGACAGACAAATAGACCAATGGAATAGAATTGAAGACCCAGAAATGAACCCACACACCTATGGTCACTTGATCTTCGACAAGGGAGCTAAAACCATCCAGTGGAAGAAAGACAGCATTTTCAACAAATGGTGCTGGCACAACTGGTTGTTAACATGTAGAAGAATGCGAATCGATCCATTCCTATCTCCTTGTACTAAGGTCAAGTCTAAGTGGATCAAGGAACTTCACATAAAACCAGAGACACTGAAACTTATAGAGGAGAAAGTGGGGAAAAGCCTTGAAGATATGGGCACAGGGGAAAAATTCCTGAATAGAACAGTAATGGCTTGTGCTGTAAGATCGAGAATTGACAAGTGGGACCTCATGAAACTACAAAGCTTCTGCAAGGCTAAAGACACCATCAATAAGACAAAAAAACCACCAACAGATTGGGAAAGGATCTTCACCTATCCTAAATCAGATAAGGGACTAATATCCAATATATATAAAGAACTCAAGAAGGTGGACTCCAGAAAGTCAAATAACCCCATTAAAAAATGGGGCTCAGAACTGAACAAAGAATTCTCACCTGAGGAATACCGAATGGCAGAGAAACACCTGAAAAAATGTTCAACATCCTTAATCATCAGGGAAATGCAAATCAAAACAACCCTGAGATTCCACCTCACACCAGTCAGAATGGCTAAGATCAAAAATTCAGGTGACAGCAGATGCTGGCGAGGAGGTGGAGAAAGAGGAACACTCCTCCATTGTTGGTGGGATTGCAAGCTTGTACAACCACTCTGGAAATCAGTCTGGCGGTTCCTCAGAAAATTGGACATAGTACTACCGGAGGATCCAGCAATACCTCTCCTGGGCATATATCCAGAAGATGTCCCAACCGGTAAAAAGGACACATGCTCCACTATGTTCATAGCAGCCCTATTTATAATAGCCAGAAGCTGGAAAGAACCCAGATGTCCCTCAACAGAGGAATGGATACAGAAATTATGGTACATTTACACAATGGAGTACTACTCAGCTATTAAAAAGAATGAATTTATGAAATTCCTAGCCAAATGGATGGACCTGGAGGGCATCATCTTGAGTGAAGTAACACAATCACAAAAGAACTCACACAATATGTATTCATTGATAAGTGGATATTAGCCCAAAACTTAGGATACCCAAGATATAAGATACAATTTGCTAAACGCATGAAACTCAAGAAGAATGAAGACCAAAGTGTGGACACTGTGCACCTTCTTAGAATTGGGAACAAAACACCCAGGGAAGGAGTTACAGAAACAAAGTTCGTAGCTGTGATGAAAGGATGGACCATTTAGAGACTGCCTTATCCAGGGATCCGTCCCATAATCAGCTTCTAAACACTGACACCATTGCATACACTAGCAGGATTTTGCTGAAAGGACCCAAATAAAGCTGTCTCTTGTGAGATGATGCCGGGGCCTAGCAAACACAGGAGTGGATGTTCACAGTCAGCTATTGGATGTATCACAGGGCTCCCAATGGAGAAGCTAGAGAAAGTACCCAAGGAGCTAAAGGGATCTGCAACCCTATAGTTGGAACAACATGATGAACTAACCAGTACCCCGGAGCTCTTGTCTCTAGCTGCATATGTATCGAAAGATGGCCTAGTCGGCCATCACTGGAAAGAGAGGCCCATTGGACTTGCAAACTTTATATGCCCTAATATAGGGGAATGCCAGGGCCAAAAGAATGGGAATGGGTGGGTAGGGAAGTGGGGGGCGCTATGGGGGACTTTTGGGATAGCATTGGAAATGTAATTGAGGAAAATATGTAATAAAAATATTAAAAATCAAAAAAAAAAATAAGGAGCCAGGGCTCTCTGTATGGGGAAGTGCATGAAAGCAGTGATGGCCTTTCACACAAGAATTTAATCAAAGCCTTTATAAGGGATGTGGAGAGGAAAGCATCACAAGGACAAGAGGAAGATCAATGCTCTGAGGACATGACCGAGGACACATGCGCAGAGCAGGAAGAGCGGAGTTAGAGCGATGTCTGGGCGCTCATATTCCAGCTTACCTCCCTTGCCCAGGCTGTGGTAAGGAGAGAACAGATGCTATGGGGTGCTTTCCAGGGTCTCAGGAATTCCAGTGTAAGCAAAGTAGTCTGGGGGGTGGGCAGTGTCTGTCCATTTGTCCCCCTTCTTTCTCTCCTGCACTGACTCCAACTTACTTTTTCATTTATTTTTAATATAGGAAATATTCCATTTTTGAACCTGATTCAAAAAGACATAAATTACCAGTTTTGGGTCAGCAGTTGGAGCCTCTGGAAGATGGCATGTGGCAGATGTGATTTCCTGTTTCTTGAGAATCTTAATGTCAAAAATATTTCTTTACTGTTTCAAACTGGAGGTGGGGATTCATGGCATACCCTCAAAAGACTTTCACAAATAAGACTCTTGAAAAGGTTATTTTTTATTTCCAAATTAACAAGCAGGACACATATGAATCTTATTTCCCATAAATTTCACACAGCTTTTCTGTTGAACTGGGAATTACAAACTTGGCAAAGCATCCGGGGAGATTGTTCAATGCCAAAATATTTTAAATATGATTTGAATTTTTGCCCAATTTATCTTGCCTTAGTTAATAATTGATAACTGATCATTCTCCATGGGGTGGGTTGAGAAAGAATCATTATGCATAGCATAGATCTTGAAAAGTCCAGAGATATTACCAGTTTCTGGTTTTGCTGTTATTAATATTTACTTAGAAATATGAAAAAGTGTGGAAAGTTTATTTGCTATAGTTTCCTTTGATGGTGTTTCCACTTTCACAAGCTAAGTTTTTAAAGTGTCTGTCATGGTGTCACAGTGAGCATTGCATGAGCAAGGTAGTGCTGAGCACGAAGCCCGACACAGATTGTGATCCACAGATGTGTTTTCTTTCTCTTTTGGGTGCAGCAAGCCAATTCAAGCCTGATCTAGCCAGACAGCAACCCTATATAGTGAGGATGCCCAAAGCAGAGGTGACATAGAGCAAGCAATACTGTCCATACACTCTGCCCTCAGTAGGCACTCAGTAAATTCGTATTAGGCAGCCTAGGGAATAGTGAGTCAGATGAAAAAAAAAGCAGTCAAGGGTCATACTGTTTGTGCACTGGGAATAACTGTGTCCCTCAGTAATGTAACACAGAGTTGAGTGTGGTAGTCTTAACGACAAGGATCTCTTGGAGTGGTGCTAGAATGCATTCATTTTTATTAAAACTTTATTGTAAACAATGTTCAAATATAAAAAACAAATCCCACCTTCATTTCAGCTTGAATTTTATTTCGTTTTTTTTTTCTGTTTGCTGAATTCAGCTTTCAGGTCCTGATTTGTCGTAGCCATTTTGTCCAGTGTTGTATCTGTAATGTCTTGGGTACCACACTGGAGCTTGTGATTATCCTCTTGAAGTCTGATGGGTGTTCAAATTCTTTGATGAGATTTATAATTGTTCCTTTAAATTCTGTGACTTGAGGGTCATCTGGGTAGTTCTCATTAGATAACATTCCATAGGACTGGTGAGAGACATGTCCTCTTGACTTTGCATATTGTTTTTGACTTTGCTTATATGTCTGGTGTAAGACTGCAACTTGCTTTAGATTTCGGTAGTACACACTCTACATCACCAATGTAGATGCGACCAAGCCAGGCAAAGTCAGTATGTGTAGCTATGGCTGTGGATGTGGAGATGGCTGCAGGCAGATGAAGAGTTGGGAGAAGGGTAGTGACTTACCACACATAGATGGCTTGCAAGTCACAGATCTGGAGCTAGACCTTTTGGTGTGGAGTTGGAGTTGGGGATGGATAGAGGAAGGGAGGGGAGATGGAAGGGCTCCCAACACAATATAGGCTATTGTTGTTGCCCTTGGTTATATTTCAAACATTGAGGGTAAGTTCCTGTTGCTGAAGACACCTCACACTTAGACACAGGACTCAGGGGATTTGAGCTCTACATAACCTGAAAACCTGTTTCCTATGGTCTATTTTTCATAGTAGCAGAAGTCACTATGCAGGCTGACAAAGGAGTCAAACATTCAATAGTGCTCTCTGAGATGCCCACCAACCACAATGACCAATATAGCAAAGCATCTGTAAAGTGGCAATAGTGGCATTCCTGTTTTGATGGTAACCAACTGCTTGATTGAATTGAATTGAATGTAGGTGTACTCAACAGGAGGGAAATTTCCACATTTCTACTAGGAACCTAACTAATTGTCCAGGGCTAGTGAGATTGTGAATCTTAGAGAAGAGCCTACTACTATCACTTTACAGACCAACATAATTCTATCATCTGTCTGCCTATTTCTGTCTATCTCTCTGTCTATCTATCTATCTATCTATCTATCTATCTATCTATCTATCTATCTATCTATTTTATATCCCAACATGTTTCTCCTCTGTCCTTCCCCTCATTCCCTCCACCATTCTCCTACTTTGTCCCACCCTATGCCCAATCTACCCTTCCTGTTTCTCTTCAGAAAATGGCAGGCCTTCCATGAAGATTAACTATTCATGGCATATCAAGTTGTAGTAAGACTAGGCACCTCCTCTCCTATTAATGCTATATAAGGCAGCTCAGTAGGAGGAAAGGGTCCCAAAGACAGGCAACAGAGTCAGAGACATCCCCTGCTTCCACTCTTAGGAGTCCCACAAGAAGAAAGATCAAGCTACACAACTACATAACATATGCACGGAGTGCCTAGATCAGTCCCATAGACTAGTATAGTTCTTAACTGAATTCAAAGCTTATCCTATACTCACAGATGAGTGTGGCTTCTTCTTGTAGCAAAGAGAAACCACTATAGAAAATCACAACTGGTCATTATGCAGAGGATAGCTGGTTTTGGGGAGCAGAACCCCACATACACATACAATGCAAGCCCTATGCTTGAGGCTCAGAGAATATTGAGGGAGAGAGGTGGTAAGATAGTAAAAGGCGAAAGATCAGGAAGTCAGCAGTGAAATTGTGTCTCCTAGAATTGATAGGGAAGATACACCTTAATACCTCAAAAATATAGCTGCTAAGCAGAACCTGAAATATGACAAAACCAATGGACATGATAATCCGGCAGCAAGGAGGCAATCTCACTGGGTTTCAACCATAGACAAAGAGTTACAAGCAACGAGAAACCAACTAACTAACTGAGAGAGGGAGCATTATTATTTCTCAGGGACAAACCCCTAATTATTTATCCACTACGAAGTGCTTAGCCCTGAAATTGTATACAAACAAGCAACACTAAATGAACTCAGTAGGTTGAACATATACATGCACACACATATGTATGTATACATATGTACATTTATGTGTATATATGCATGCATGCATGCATAGGCATAGATATAGGCATAGGCATAGACATAGATAGACAGATATGAACTAAGAGTTTGGAGGGGGAAAACACTCCATTGCATTTTAAGTAGATTCAGTGCAACAAACCAGAACAAAAAGAATATTTCCCTCAGCAGAGAGTATATATATACACACACACACACACACGCATATATATATGCGTGTGTGTGTGTTAAATGATAGTTAACTTCTCCTCCTTTCTTCTTCTCTTCCTCTTCTCTTTTACCATCTTTCCCTTTTTCATTACTCATATTTGAAATTAAAATAATTGGAGTGTTCTTACCTTTTGAATTCTTGTTATGATTAAGTGGAAAACAGTCAGATTAGTATATCACACCCATATATATTGCATGAGTTGTTGTTAATTTATTTCCATGTGGCACACCCATGATTGACAGAGACTTAGCAGTGCAAGGTAACATGACAATCTTTTCTTTTGGATCCGGACAAGCTATTTATTTCCTTTCAAGGGAAATAAACAGCCCATGCACCTTTGTTGCTTTCTTTCTAGGGCACTGAGTTTTGCTTGTCTTTCTGAGGCATTTCAAGTTTCCTCAACCTAACTTAGAAGTATTCAGATAAACTATGATGGAAAACATTGTCCTTTCTGCTCTGACAAGATTCCTCATTCTAGGAGTCATGCTGGAAGCTGCCGATCTCCTTGGTCTAAATCAGGAGTTACTTATTTAAAGGTAGTGTCTGAAACTTAAATGCAAGGAGGCATAAATAAAAGATGCCCGGTGTTCATGGGGTATAAGCTAAGTGATTTCCAGTGACTTCACACGTGGTGTGGAAGACTGAGCCACAGTTGTGTACCAATGTGCTGTGCCCTTTGTAGTGTGGTGTTGGGCACCATGCTGTGGCTGTATAGACTCACTGCTGCTTTGGATGGGTGTGAGAAACTAGGGACATCTCTGGGGATCCTAGTTGCATTTTTTTTCTAGTTTATGTGATCTTAACAACAGCAGCTCAGCTCAGCTCTCATTCCTGAAGACAATGTGAAAACTGCTGGGGAATATTTTTGGAGACTCCAGAGAATGGCTGGAGAAAAGGACTGCAGGTTGTGATGGGCCTTTTCAGCAGGAAATCTGTTCTGACTCTGACAGTGGCAGTGTGGAGAAGGAGCAGCTCACAGGTTCTATCTCTCTGCAAAAGATGACTTATATTGCTCCTTGCTTCTGTCTTGGTGTCTCTTTTAGCTTTCTCCCTCCTGAAATCCCTCCATGCCTCCCAGATTTTCTCCCAGCAGCCACTTTCAATGTGGACTCTCTTCCTACAGTCATTATTTAGGACTAAGTTGGAGCAAAAAGAGATGGGTGAGATTAGGTATCCACTGACTTTTCTGGAAGGAGATGAAATTTATTTAAGTCAGAATTAATAAAAGCTACATTCTTCTCTTATTCCCATTTCAGTGTCAAGTCACTGGTCCCTTAATTCTTTCATTTATTGTTCCTCTAAAAAGAGCTTTGTCATGTTATAATGCCTGCATCACATGATTTGTCCATTTAAACAGTTCAACAGTGTTTAGATTCTTTGCAGGATCGTTCAGCCATAGTTGTTACATGCTGCTGTTCATCACCAAAGGAAGTCAGGACTGGAACTCAGACAGGTCAGGGAGCAGGAGCTGATGCAGAGGCCATGGAGGGATGTTCTTTACTGGCTTGCCTCCCCTGGCTTGCTCAGCCTACTCTCTTATAGAACCCAAGACTACCAGCCCAGGGATGGTCCCACCCACAAGGGGCCTTTCCCCCTTGATCACTAATTGAGAAAATGCCTTACAGTTGGATCTCATGCAGGCATTTCCTCAACTGAAGCTCTTTTCTCTGTGATAACTCCAGCTGTGTCAAGTTGACACAAAAATAGCCAGTACAACCATCTTTCTTCTTTTGCAAGTTCTTCCTATCATAGGGTACCTTTCGTTTTCTATCCTGCCAGCCTTGGCTTGGATGGCTCCTTTTGTTCTTTCACACACCAGCTAAATGCCCACTACTCTGAAATGTCTGCTCTCAACATCCTACAAAAAGGCCATGTAATCATTTGTATTGCCGTAGCCTCCTAAGGAAAACATTTTTTACACAACACAAATCATGGGCTAACAATTTCCTTCTTTCCTATTTTTCCTCACCTTGTCATCTTTTCTCATCTTCTCAGTATTATTTTAACACAAGCAGGGACTTTGTCCAATTCATTGTTGTATCCTTGTGTCTGGAATGTATGCTGGTATGCAGATAGAACTAAAGCAAAATTTGTTGAGTTAATAAGTATGCTTTTAACTCGTAGATGCTGTTAAAGCAAAAACAGTTGGCTAAATACTTGTTAAACTTAGCTTATTTGTCACATGTCAAACAATAACCACATATAGACTGTTTTACAGGCATGAATTCTGTCTACATATCTTATAAATAGTCATTTGGACCTAGAAAATATGGTCTGTGGATCAAATCTGGCTTGCAATGTACTGTACTGTTATAAATAAATAAATATGTATGGGATCACAGTGATACTCACTTGCTTGTGCATTTTTCTCTGGCTCCTTTTGCACCTCAAAGCAGAGTTGAGACTTTACAGAGGGACCACATTGTTCAGGACTTGCCTTTAGCTCTATGGAAGTTTACTGAGTCATATAGCAAATGAGAGGCAGCTTAGAAGGGCTATAGTCTCCCCAATACATCAGGCACAATTCCAAAGATGATAAACTTAAAGAACGGGTGAGGATTTGGCTTCCACACAAGTTCTTTCTCTTCCTTAAAAACTTCTCTATGCTCCCCAGTATCTCTGTGGCTGGGTAAGCAACCCTCTATGAAGACTTTTTTGTCCATCTGAACAGATGCTATGTTTGGGATTTCAGCTAGGTAAGATGTAGAGCTGAAGTCCAGCCCGGTTTTGTAATTAGCTCCTGAATTTGGAACAGATAGTCCTCTTCACTCTCTATTTACATACTTCAAAAAAATCAGCCCAATTATTTTGTCTTCTTTGGTCTTGGTTTTTGCTTCAGCATTGGTAATTAATGTTAAATTCTACAAGGCTGACTTGAAGGCATCTGGCGCCCAACCAAGCTATTAAGGAGTCTGAGGAGTCTGTATCAAATAAGGAAAGAGTAATGGTCTTTTGTTTAGCCATAATATAAAGCAAATTAAAATTATGCTTAAAATTTTTTGCTCTTTTTATGTTGGTTAAAAATTATTTATATAAAGAAGTTCTCTTAGCTAACCAACTCACTGAAATTATGACTATTTATTTTATTTTAATTTAATTGGGTATTTTCTTCATCTACATTTCCAATGCTATCACAAAAGTCCACCCTACCCGCCCCCACCACTCCCCTACCCACCCACTCCCACTTCTTGGCCCTGGTGTTCCCCTGTACTGAGGCTCCACTATGTTCATAGCAGCCTTATTATAATAGCCAGAAGCTGGAAAGAACCCAGATGCCCCTCAACAGAGGAATGGATACAGAAAATGTGGTACATTTACATAATGGAGTACTACTCAGCTATTAAAAACAATGAATTTATGAAATTCCTAGGCAAATGGATGGACCTGGAGGGCATCATCCTGAGTGAGGTAACACAATCACAAAAGAACTCACATGATAGGTACTCACTGATAAGTGGATATTAGCCCAGGAACGTAGAATACCCAAGATATAAGATACAATTTGCAAAACACATGAAACTCAAGAAGAATGAAGACCAAAGTGTGGACACTTTGCCCCTTCTTAGAATTGGAAACAAAACACCCATGGAAGGAGTTACAGAGACAAAGTTTGGAGCTGAGACGAAAGGATGGACCATCTAGAGACTGACTATTTTTTTAAGACAAAAGCTTCCCAAGCCTCATTTTCCTAGCCTCTATGAAATAGAAAATACCTTAAATGGATCCAGGAGCATCAAGATAACCATGTCTCAAAAGAATTATTTACAATAGTAAAACTTTCTCCTGGACTAAGTATTTTCCTCTCAGACTTTGTCTCCCCCTACTATATAACCTTCTTCTTTGCTTCTTTAATGCTTATGGCTTAGTCCTGATCCCAAATCCCTCTTTTGATATTGTTGCCTTATGAACTTCGATGCTACACATAGCTATCCTTTGGGCTTGGCATTTCAGTAACTGTGCAACTCAACTTCTGGATTCTAATTGGCCACTTAGGAATGGTTTGAAAGCCGGGCATGGTGACTCATGCCTTTAATCCCAGCACTCGGGAGGCAGAGGCAAGCAGATTTCTGAGTTCGAGGCCAGCCTGGTCTACAAAGTGAGCTCCAGGACAGCCAGAGGTCTTCAGAGAAACCCTGTCCAAAAAAAAAAAAAAGGAAAAGTAAGACTAGGCTGCAGAGATGGCTCAGTGGTTAAATTCACTTGTTGCTCTTGCAGAGGGCCTGGGTTCAGTTTCCAGCACTGGCATAGTGGCCACAACCATTTGTATATCAAGTTCCAGGGTTTCCAATGCCATCTTCTGACTTCTGTAGGCATCAGATATGTGCGAAGTACACATACACATGAGCACAAAATGAACAAAATAAAATGTCAAAATATAAAGACAGAGAGAAACCAAACTAGAGAGAGTTGTAGCATGTCACCCATGTGCCTCACAACCTGAGGTAAAGTCCCAGATGATGCTTAGAACAAGAACATAACGAGAGAGGTGCAGTGAGCAGAGCCCTCTTCCCATCTGTTTCTGAAGAAAGTGGAATCAGATACTTTCTTGTCCTGGATGTATGTTCAGGGTGTGACTAGAAATGTGGATGGTTGAGAAGGAGGCAAAGAGATGAACAGTGATGGGTCACCTGTCTTTGCTTAGTTCTGGGTGGGATGAGAGAGTGGATATTTTGATGGTTGTCTTAGTGTGCTGCTTTATAGTCTCATTCAATCCATTCTAAAATGCATGAAATATCGTCTGCTTGGTCTTCCATGAAAGAGCACATTAGCCAGAGTTGTTTATGGTATGGCATTCGAGCTAGGAGCTGTCAAAACCAATCTGTCCATTTAATTGATTCTGGCTTCTTTCCAAAATGAGAAATTTAGTCATTTACTGTTAGCTATTACACCTCTTTCAGTCAAATTTGAATTTTCACAGGTCATAGTAGATCACAAATGGTGTAATTCCATAGCACAAATATTTACAAGCTGAAAGAAACTGAGTCTATGAAGGTGCTTGACTTGGGATCTCCTGCAGCCCAGGGGTGCTAAGATGAATCAAAATTAAATTTCATTCACCATAGAGAAAAGTGTAATGAAATCATGCTAGAGCTAGTTTTCCTTGTTTAAGGTTTTCTTGCCTGACAATGAAAGTGTGTGTGTGTGTGTGTGTATGTGTGTGTGTCAGAGAGAGAGAGAAAGAGAGAGAGAAAGAGAGAGAGAGAGAGATCTATAAGTACTTTCTTCAATTAACATGCCCATGTTATTTAATCCTGTATAATATTTGTGACAGTGTCTTTCTTTACATTAAGGAGGCCTGATTCAGAGGAAAAGTCTTTCATAGGCAGCCATCACTCAGAGTGCATCTGCATGTGCTTGAGTGTTCATGGGTGTGTGCAAATTTGTGTTCATGTGTCTCTGTGTCTGTGTGTGCCTGCATGTTTTTTCCTATACATAGAGGGATGTTAGAGTCAGATGAACTTATGGCCACCTCTGGGTTACATTTTTTCTATCATGCCTGCTGGTATGACACAACTGAGGTTTGGTATGATATTGCATGATATATCTTGTTCAATTATTCATTAGATTGAATTGAGAGAAGCCTAGGAGGTTAGCAAAACACAGTTGTACATTGTACATTCCAGAGACATTCTGTGTTCAAAACAGCCCCTACCCCCAATTGGCAGTGCTAGTGATACTGTCATTAACTAAAGGACTTGGAGCAGGTAGACAGAAGGATTGTCATTGAGTAATAGAAAGCGAAAGTCAATATTCCTCAGGAATCTGGGAAGTCATGTGTCTGCCTTTCAGAAAGTCACCTTCTTTCCTTTTTGTGTCAATGGTCTGGTTCCTGATTATCAGCAAATCAAAGTCCCCAGGTTGAATCCCATTCTGTTTTGTCTGTGCCTCTCCTCCAACTGCTGCCTGTCCCCTTAAAGCTTTTCCCCATGGCCACTTTTTTTCTGCCCTTGAGAGACAGCTCAGAAGTTTGATTTTCCAAATAAGTTTTTCTTTGTATTCACGGTATGCTTTAGTTTGATGGTTTCATTGCGCCCTAGCTAGTATTTGGTGCTGAAGTGAACAGGGATAATTGAGTCACCAAAATCATGGTCTTTTCTTGCTGAACCAAACTACCAGTTTGTCTCCCTGGGAATAGATCATTTGCCTATACTGGCTTCCTCCATCTTCCATATTAGATTCCATCTATTCAGCTGCTCCTTTCCTCTCTGTTCTACCATCTTGAATCTCCTCACATAAGTACCCTGTTGGAGCTTCCTTCTCTGTCTCATCCTTTTCAGCCTTATCCCAGCATCATCCACTGGTGCTGCTTAGCCCTCCTTACCTCCTTACCCTCACTCAACATCATCCATGTTTACCTCACCACCTCCAGAAGTACACACTCACTCCCATACAGATAGTCTTTAAACTCTCAAGTAGGTCCTAGTGATATAATCCAGACACATTTAACTTTCTATCAGTTAGAAAGTGGCTCTATTTTTTTTAACCAATGACTTCTCTACTTTCAGCAGAGAATACAGGTATCTCACCCAGACTTTTGCCTCTCCTAGCATAGCCTCCATGTAATTCTCTGTTCTTTTCTTACCTCTGAGGAGAAGGAGAAGGTCTAGATGGCCACCAAAGCTCATCAGACGATATTCACCACAAGGATGGTTTCTCAACAGTGGAGCCAAGGCAGTTTCTCATGTGGACTCCCACTGTAGTTACTAGGTTAATACTGAGAATTAGTTCCCTGGCAGGGTGGATTGAGATGAAATAATTACTTGTCTCCTGGCTGGACTCCAAAAGACCTTTCATAAGGAAGAAAATTTCAACAAATTGGGGAGCGGAGTCACTCAGAGTCCAGATGAAAGTCCTGCCAAGTTCCTTACCCAACTCACAGAGACTTTTCTTCGGGACACCAAGCAAGACTAATTCCCAAAAGGAGTGCTTGTCCTCAATTCTCTCTTTCTTTCCCAGTCTGCTCCTGATAGTCGAAGAAAAATTAGGAGACCAGTGTTGCTGGAAATATTAAAAAAGCGCTACCATCCTGTGCTATATCCTGCTATTCTCTGCCCCAGCAGTCTCACTGCCTCAAGGCTAGCCCCATTAGTGGTCTTCCCACCTCCTATTCCCCTGACTCAGAGCTGCCTGTTCTTTCTCAGCCATTTACCCCTTGTGGCCAGTTGTCACAAATCCCCTTAACCCTGTAAATCAGAACTCTAGAAGCTTATAATTGACCAGTCAGATTTATAGATCAATAAATTCTCAATTCACAAGATGCCCACACAATAATTTTAAAGCCAATTGATAATGGTATAAATTGCCCATTTAGATAAGACAAATTGTCCTGTAATTATCCATCTCTTATATGATAGTCATAGCTACCTGTGGCTATTTAAAGCCACCCGGAATATGGATCGTCCTGTTCTTCCTCCATCGTCCTTAGATCTACTCCTTGTCCTTTCTTCCCTCTTTTCTCCTTCTCCCCCAATCGTTTCAGCTCCACCTTCCCTTCCACTGCCCAATATGGCTCTAGCCTTTATTTTACAAGTCAAGATGGGAAGAAGGTTCACAAGAAGTCACGTGTGTATGTGATTCACGTTTCTTCTGCAACACGTCCTGGGAAAGTGGAATTAACATCAAACTACAAGCAACATCAGGGCTATCTACAACAAACTAGATGATGGCCCTCAAAGCCCTCAGAGAGGTCTCCTGATAATGGCATTTAAGGTAGCAGGGAAAGACAGAAGGGAATCCCCTGGTAGATATGAGTACTAGCTTCTGGTAGTAGCTGTGAGGCCATTTCTAATGAAGATGGGGCACTGCAGGATTCTATCTTGACCTTGCTTCCAATGTAGCAACACCAGTCACTGGGTGAATAACTGCCCACTATCATCATTCTGCCAGGACCCTGCCCTGACTGTGGACAGGAGAATTGACTGCTTCTCTGTGCCTCTCCAAGGTACATCCGTTCCCCTAGTTCCTCCTCTAGGAGGTCCTTAGGATTTTCTGGGCCTAATAGCTGAAGACTGATGCTTCTCTGAGACCTTAGCCCCCATCAAAACTATAAATATTACCATGAAGTAACTGCCCAAGTAGTGGGTTAGTCTCCGTTATTTTGAATAGGTTTAGCAACCACTTGGTCCATACTTGCTGCTTACTCTGGTAAAATGTATCCTTCTCAGATCTCTGGGATGGTTGCTGATGACCAACCCAAGTCCTTTTCTCTGTTCCTTCTGTGCTCACCATTGGCCACTTCTTCCTCAATAAGCCATGAGAGCCCCACCCTGTTACTGGGTGGGGCTCTCATGGCTAAATATCATGGCTAAATTTTCCTGTTTTTCATTCACTTCCTTTTGTGAATGAAAGAAACAGAAAGAAAAATTACCTTCCTCTCCTAGTGTCTGAGGACCACCCCCCCTACTAGTTTAGTTTTCATTTCAATACAAGTTGAATAGATTTTCCTATTTTATATCAAGTGAATAAATTATGCCAGGCCTTTGGAAGAAACCAGAGAGGTGCTTTGACAGATGCCACCTTTTGGTTTTTCATTCAGCCAAAGTTAAAAAGTCTGCTTACAGCTTAACAAGTTCTGGCTTTATAAATATCAATAAATATAAATATAAATAATATATAAAAATAACTTTGGGTACAAAAGATGGGCATGTTGCTTCCTGATGATATAAATTTGAAAGCATTATATAAAAATTTAGATCATCTGAGTCTTGTAAGTAAAAAAAAAAAAAATCTTAGAAGCTGAGGTTCAATGACCTGCCAGCCTAAATTGGCTACAAGTATAAAGTTCAGATCTTGCTTTTTCCTGGCGCTGACTGGCTTTCTACTGGGCTAGGTAAACATACAGACAGGTTTCTATAAAAAAACAAAACAAAGCAACAACAACAACAATAACAACAACAAAGCTTCAGCACTACCATGCTGTTGTTACTGACTGAGAATGTTCTTTTTACTGATTCTTTATGCTGATGATGATTTTAAAAGACTCATTTTTTTTAAATGACTGCTTTTGTTCATCAAGCACCCATGTCTCATCATGGTAAATGATGGGATGTTTCCAGATGAGAAAAGAAAATAGAATACTTAGGCATGTTTCAAGGATCTGAGGAAATGAATTAAGGTATGTGAAAATGAGACTTAAAAGATGATGATAAGATACTGGAATTTCTAAGTTCAAAAATGAACATTACTATCAAACTTCTTTTTAAATTAGTGTCCTCACACTCTTGGCAAGAGTTACAAGGATTGGCTACTAAAACCTTAAAAATAATTAAAATTATTGTAGTCACAGCCTCAGAAAATTTAAATTTCCTTTGGTCATTTTCAACATTTTCATAAACATGTTGATAATATTTTAGGCGTTATTTTTGCTACAGCTCAAAGGCATGAGTCTGTTTGAACTGTTGGCAGACATTCATTAGCTGTTTTCTCAACAATGAGAATTTCAATACAGACTAAAACAGATATGGTCCTGCTGATATCAATGAACATTTCATCATCACCTTTTGTCAAATTTTTAAAATTAACGTATCTTTTAAGGAGCTACAACCTGGATCCATCTGTCATGAGTCAAATGAGTTCGGAATCCCTTGTTTTGTCAAATACTTCTATTAGTCCACAGGACCACTAAAACTTAAACTCTCCCACCTTCTGCCTATTCCTGAGAGTGGCTTCTTTCTTTGTACTGGTCTTGGGCCTCTTTTCTACCCTCCCAACAGTAAGACCACTCAACATTTTAACTTCACTTTCTGCCCATATTCCATATCTGTTCCAGCAAAGTGTCCACCCTGCCATCCAGGCTGTGAGAGACCTCTATTAAGCAGACCTTCTGGGAGACTATTGTACATGATCCCCGGTCTTCTCCACACTTCTGGCAGAAACAATTAGTCCCTTACTACAACCTCATGATTTCTTCTCACTCTACTGCAATAATCCCTGGTGCTGGCTATCCATCCTAACCATGTAACTCTAAAATCCTTGCTCTGTAACCCCCAAACCATATCATCTCCCTCAGCACCACTGGTTCCTCTCTTCTCTTTGAAGAAACAAGTCAAGAGCCTCTTCAAAAAATGATCGTAATCTGAAAGAAAGATGAAATTTCAAGAACTGTAAGTCATATAAAGTACTCAGAAATTGCTGGTTGTTTGTGAGAATAGAGGCTGCCTAGGGCTGAGAACAAAGAAAAACAAACCCGGGCATGCCCCATAATTAAAACATTCCTGGGAACAGCTTGACCATAAAGATAAAGAGGAATGTGAGGACATAACAGGGCTATCTGAACTGAGTCAAATTGACCAGATAACTCTGCTAGCATTGATAAACATCCAACTCACAGAACTCTGACACCCTGATCTGCATGTACATATAATTTTTCTGCTGATGTTTGAAAGCCAATAGTTTGTCGCTATGCTGAATTCCCCACCCCTAAGCCCTTTACCCCATAAAAACCCCTAGCTTTCGAGCCTCAGGGTTGAATCCACTGTCTCTTGCGTGAGATACGTTTTGAACCTGAGCTCCGTCATTAAACTACCTTGTGTGTTTACAGCAAGAAGGATTCTCATGTTTCTTTGGGTGCTCTCTCTCCCAATACTAAAGTGGGGGGTCCCTGAAAGGGGGTCTTACAAATCCTGCCCTCCATCAGCCTATACTAATATCTCAATTAGGTGAAGCTTACTAGCCAGAAGTAACCCTCCTTTTGTTGTGTTTTATAAAAAGACCAGGGTATGTTTTATAGAGGGTGCTATGGTAAGGTGGGAGGGGTGCTTTGGCAGGCTCATGCTGAGGCACTCCTTCCCCCTGAGGTACCAACCATAGTGAAGACTAGAGTTTATTTAGGGTATGGGAAGAGGAGTTGAGAAGAGAGAAGAGAGAAGAGAGAAGAGAGAAGAGAGAAGAGAGAAGAGAGAAGAGAGAGAGAAGATAGAAGAGGCTGGCCAGGAACAGATGGAGAAAGAGAGAGGGGAGTGGGGAGAGGAGAGCAGGGTGGAAAAAGAGATTAGGGAGAGAAAAGTGTCAGAGATGGAGAGAGAGAGAGGAGAGAGAGAGAGAGAGAGAGAGAGAGAGAGAGAGAGAGAGAGAGAGAGAGAGAGAGAGAGAGAGAGAGAGAGAGAGAGAGAGAGAGAGAGAGAGAGAGAGAGAGAGAGAGAGAGAGAGAGAGAGAGAGAGAGAACAGTCTCTTTTATAGCAAGCCAAGCCTACCTGGCTGTTGCTAGGTAACTGTTGAGCTGAGTGTAAAAGGAATGCTAGCTAACACCACTAGTGCCACTTCAACCTCTGCTGGTGTATAGACAAATCTACTCATGGTGTCTGTTTTGTACTCTGCTACTTTGCCAACTCACCCTGGAAACGCAGGGAGAATTCTAAATTCTCCTTCAAGTCACACACAGGAACACATGAACTAAGGCTGTCCTGATCATGAGTAAGATCAGTTTGGCAGTCTCAGTGGCTTCTATGGGTTTGGACAAGGATGGATTGAATCACAGTCTATATCTAAGCTTATTTGACTTAACTGGTGGGTCAACCTTAGGACCCAGAAATCAACCTTGGCCCTGTAACTTCTACAGAACCAGCTCATTTCCTTAATCTTGGTGATCATACAATACTGGGGAACCCTGAACTTGCTAACCAGTAAGAAGCAGCCCACTTGCCTTTTCCTCAATGGAGAATATCTCTACCATGTGAACCAATATTGCCAAGTGGAAGAGAGGCTTAAAAACGTACATGAACTGGCTTGCAAAATATGGCCTCCAATGTGATATTCTTGCTGTGGTTCTCACTGGGTCCTGGCCCCTACCCCTACTCAACCCATTGGCTTCTATCCTTCTTGTAATAATGATTACTCCCTGTCTCTTCAGATTCCTTAATGAGAGAATTAGTGAAATAACCTGGTGGTCAGTAAACCTGATGCTCTAACAAGATTTCCTCTGGTCTCCTACTATTGCCTACCATCTTGGGCCCCCCTAGTTCCCTTCTCCCCAACCACCCTTAAATCTCTGCTCAAGAAAAAGTGTCCAGAGGACTACCATCACTTTCTATCATCAACAAAAAGCTAGAATGTTAGGTCCAAAGTGGACCCCCCTCCCCAAGTTGCAGTGCTTGTGACAACGTCCAAAACAGAAGGACAATGACCAGGTAAACAGGATTGTTATTGGGTAAACAGAAACATAAATTCAGAATTCCCCAGGAGTCTCCTCAGGTAGGAAAATCATTATTTCTTTTATTCTCCCCAGCTACCATGTACAAGGTCATCTAGTTCCTGATTACCAGCAGATCGAAGCCCTCATGCTAATTTCCAGTCTGTTCTGGCTCTCACTTCTCCTCCTGCTGCCTGTCCCCTTAAAACTGACACAGCTTCTCCCCTGGCCACTGTTCTTTGCCCCCTGAAAGATAGTTTGAATCCTCAAACTAGTCAAGTTTGATGGTTTTACCATACCCTCACATTTAGGTGATGAGGGATCTGACGCAGGAATGAATTCATCTCTTGCTGCATTCATAGCAGAATGTGAAGTGGAGGAAGGTAGGATATGAGGATTTGTGGGCTACAGACTGCTCTGGTCTTCTCCAGTGCCTCTTCTTTCTGCTTCTTCCCATCTGCTGTGATGTAGACGGCCTCCACTAATATCTATTCTCTATATATTCTGCTTCACAACACCATAGGATCTTGAAGTGTGATAATGACTAGACTGTATTAACAATCAGTCAAAGCAGGCAATACCTCCCTTTAGTTGATATTTCCAGATACGTGGCCCTTAGCACACATACTGTGCACAGATGCAGGAGGATGCTTTTTTCATCAGACAGTGCTGAGGCAGGGATATCAGACAAGTGTTCTCTCTCCAGTTTTGATTGCTCCTATGAGTCATTTTTACTCCACTGCCTCTTTACCTGAGGATGGTAAGAGTTGTGGATATTCAGGACTAAAGGGAACAGATTTCCCCCAAATCCCTCAATAATTTAAGGTAAAACCCTGTCATATAATTTTGAAAATCACTATGAACCCAGAGCAGGCAGTGTGGAAGTCAGACCATGAGGCATAAGAAGTATTGAAGGTACCACTTTCCTTTGCTGCTCCGCTCCTGGTGAGATCACAGATCCTGTCTGAAGGTTGCAACCTAATTCCTAATATGGAACCTGATTTTATGTTTGCTCCATCTTTGATCTTGCACATACTGACCAGAGAAGAGCTATTCTCATAGCACTTCCCTGTATTGTAGTACCTATTCCAGGCTCAAACTCAGTGTTATTCCTTCCCTCAGAGGAAAGAAGGTCAGACCTTTATAGCTTCCAAAATCAAGTGATGTGCTATGAATTGACAGTGATAATCTTGGTTCTCAGAGTGGCACACTGTAGTTTATTACTAATATTTTTTATGAGACAACTGAATTTCACTGGGGCTGGGTGGACTACTATTAGGATAATCACTATGTTTTAAGGGTAGCTAATGTCTAGCACTTCTTACTGGGGTGAGTTCCATTCAAGGCTTGGGCTTAGCTCCAGGCATTCATCACAAAAGAATCCACAGTCTGGGGACACTGTTGAAGGAATGTTAAAGGTTAAGGTGTGTATTCTATCAAGCAACACTGAAAATAGGTCATATTCTGGGTTGGGTCAAGTAATGGAGCTGAGTTTAGGCATACAATAAATACAGGTATTTCTTAAACCATTTAGAACTGCTGAAAGCAGAGTGCAGGGCAACCTCTTGAGAAAGAAATCCCAAGAACCAGGGGTTCTGATGTCCAAAATAGAATGTGCTAGCTTTTGACAAGACAGAACTTTTCCTTCATTTTTGACTTCGACCTTCTTGTTCTATCCAGATCCTCCACACAGAGGAGGACTGTAGACTTTGGACAGAGATGTTGTTCACCCCATCTACTGATTCAAATGCTATTTAGTATCCTCTGGAAACACCGTCAAAGACATAGCAAAACAGCGTTTATGAGTTTTGTAGGCATCCCCTTGTCTTCTCAAGCTGATATGTAAAATTAATCTCAAAATCAGCTCATTCTACTTCCCTGTAGATGAAAGTAAGACTTAGAAATGTTGAGGTCAAACTTGGTCATGTATTATTATGTGTTGAGTTCCTCCCTTAGCTTTTCTTGAGCCTTCCTGTTGGGGATGTTTTCTTCCTCAAAAAGGATCAAAATTTTTTCTTGGGGACGTAGTAGGCTCAGACAGTAACCTTGGGGTGACATTGAGTATAAGATATAATGTATACCTGTGTCCCTGCTGTCTGGAAGATCATAGTCTTCCTGACTAGGAAAGGAAACTAAATTTTTATTAAACAAATAAAAGTCTCTGAAACAGTTCGGAGCGCTGTACTGTGTTTCTCGGATCTGGCTCTCATTTCTTCAGCTGAAGGGGCAAAGCCCATGCTTCTTGGTGCCCCATTTCCCACTCTACAACAGAGTAGCTCTCAGTGTCTATTCATGCTCATTACAAAGAGCATGAGGAAGGATATTTAGCCTCTAACAGATCCAGATCGATACAGATCAGATACGGTTGTCAAAAGTTTTGTTGCTGGAGAGATGGCTCAACGCTTTAGAGCACTGACTACTCTTCTAGAGGTCCTTAGTTCAATTTCCAGCAAACACATGTTGACTCACAATCATCTGTAATGGGATCCAATGCCCACTTCTGGTGTATCTGAAATCAGCAATGCTGTAGTCATATACTTAAAATAAGTAAATCAATTTAATAAAAAAAAATTGTTAAAGAATAAAATCACAAATAATAGTAACAGCACTAATTCAGTTTGAAAATAATTTTATTTCCTTGATGGAAATGAAAAATGTACTGTTTTCCTTTTGGTTAGGGACATTAATTATGTAAACAACTCAGGTTCATTATAAGAAACATAGTTCAGATAAGTCATATGAAAGAAGGATTCACCCACAATCCACTTCTCAGGTAGAAAACCATTTTTAACTTCAGTGCAAATTTCTCCTTTGTTTTCTTTGTTATGTGTGAATATATGCGAGTGTTATATGACTGTACTCCACCCTCTCCTATGTACACACACACACACACACACACACAAACAGAGAGAGAGAGAGAGACAGAGACAGAGACAGAGACAGAGGAGACAGAGACAGAGAGAGAGGAGAGAGACAGAGAGAGAGAGAGAGAGAGAGAAATTTTTCCCCTTACTAGCTGAACAGTTCTGAAACTCCCTGTGACCTACATAGTAATAGATTGTGAAAATCTTTTCAGACCAACAAAATTCAGCTTGTAAGTAGCTGAATTAACATACCATTGTGTCAGGGAATCATGATTTATTTAAATAATTTTCATTGCTGGAAGTTAAAATAAAGTTTCCTTCTTCCTACTACCATGATATTAATTTTGTATAGATTTCATTCTGACATTGTCTTAAATGGCTGTAAGATTCCTTTGATCACGTTCATCCTCCAGCAGCCTCTCTCAATCCCCTTCCTCACAACAGGCCCCTTGCCTGCTTGATGGGATTTAAAACAACTTAATTATCCTGTAGAGTGATGCAACCAACATATTTAGTGGCTTTTCAGATCAGTTTTTTAGGAGGCATTCCTAGAAGCAGAATTGTGGGCCAAAGCATATGCGCATTTTGTGGTAGCTGAGAAGGAGGTGGGCAATTTCACAAGGCCCTGCAGGTGCTGCTCACAGCAGAGTACACGAAGAAACTGCTTTCTCCACAGCCTTGCCAACAATAGGCATTTTCCCTCGCTTAAAACTTTGCCAACTTGAGATGTGTAAAATGGTATTTTGTACCCATTCCCATTTCTTGCTTGGTGGTGAGCTTACAGGGTGTTTTTCCCCATATGTTTCTTAGCCATTTGCATTTTGCTAGTTACATGTTGTGATTGAAGTCATCTAGAGGTACAGGAGTACATTTATATCCCTTTCAATTAAAGAAATAAAAGGCAGGAAAGAATGTGTTGCTGGAAATCTTGGAGAGACCCAGTAAAGTAGATACAATACTGGGAAATCAGGGCTCCCTCTTAGTGTTCTTAGTTTCATTAATAAAAGAATTTAAGAATGGTCACGAGCAGAATTTCGAGGACAATTTATTAGAGTTTAAAAGGAATCCCCAAGTCTGCCAAGCTACAAATCCTGAAGCTGCCTGGAAAGACGGTGAGACAACGGCTGTTGACAAGGCAGCATGAAAGTCAGCCACCTACAGGTGGTCAAAAGGTGGGAAAGGGGATGGAGCAAGGATGCCCAAATGTTAGTCAGGAAGCTTAAAAGCCATGAAGTGGACATTTCTGGTTTCTTTGAAGACTCAGTTGTGTCATGTGTTTTTTTTTTTTTTTTTTCTGGAACTGAGAGGATGTTTTTTCTGGAATCTGAGAGGATGTTTTGCTGAGGCATACATGGCGTGTTTTTCTGGAAGCTGAGTAGAAAAGGGGCATGTAATGTTTTGCTAGAGCATATGCCTGAGAGAATATGCGATGTTTGCAAGGGGAATAAAACTGACCCAACACACAGTGGACTATGGTGTGTGGCATTGTTTTGCCTTGTCACTCTTTGCTTGTCTTCAGTGGACTTTGCTGACACTGGCCTTCACTGATGATGCTGTGGTCTTGGTTCACTTGGCATTCTTTGCTGATCATTGTTTGTTGTGATTTCATAAAGAGAAATACACCAATGATCTAACTCATGATATTCTGCCCGCTTCCTGCCAACTTCTACAGACTTGGGCCAATTAACAGGGTCTTGAAGTTTCTTGATCAAACTGCCGTTGCTCATTCAGGAATAGTATTTGTTAGTGGATTGCACTACCACTGCTGGTCTGTGTGGAGTGAACTGCTGATACCATGACACTGAAGATTGGAATCACCCAAGAAAACAATTTCTAACACGTCCACACCCACTTTGGCCTATTGACTTTTCCTTTCCATTACCTCTGGTTGGTGCTGGGCTAGAATGGAGGATAACTTGTTCAAGAACCCTTATTAATATAGATTTTGAAAACTCTAAGCCTACAAGCACATCTATGCCCTGGCCAGCATCTAAAAGCAAATGACAAAGAAAAAAACAAAACAAAACAACTATAACAACTATTTATGCTTTCTGCCTTTTGTTGTCGGAAAGGAGGCAGAGCCAGCTCCAGCTCAAGGCTGAGTCCGGCCCTTCACTAGGTGCTAAGGATTCTGAACAGGGAAGTCATACTATTTTCAGCTGAACCTGCTGTCCTGGGCTTTTCCCTTGCTAGGACCCTGTCCTGCTTCCTTGAATTAAAACTCATGGAAGAAACAAGGCTGTGTCATCACTTAGATATAGATTTCATGTTCTTTGTTCATGTTGTTTTGTCTAGGACATTTCTCTCTGAAGTAACATTTCTAAGTAAATACATTCATCAATAATCTTCCTAGCTTATCTAGGGTATGGAAGCTCAAGTTGTTTTTTTAATTTGTCTTATCAGATGCAGCCTTTCCTTACTGAGAACATCATTTTAAGTAACCCAAGTGCCAACCAAAACCTTTTACTCCTTTCATTTTCTCTTTCTTCCTACTTTTTTGAAGTGTGGATCCATTCTCTCTGCCTTTAGATAATCTTGGACATTTAGTTTGGGGCTAAGAATAAATGTCAATGTAAGATGCCGTTCAGGCTGAGCCAGAGTCTCCAATGAGTGTTTGTTTGTCTGTTAGGTGTGTGGGTGGAGAGTTGGGTATAAAGCCAGTGTCTGGGAGATGTCTGCTTGTATGAGACTCCGGAAGGCTTCTGCTACTCCAGCATGTGTGACAGGAGCACAGGCTACTTGTTAAACCCAAGCTATGTTTTGATACAGACTCAGGAACGATAAACACAGCCCACAATGCAGACATTTTAAACAAGATTTCACAGAGAATTATAAATGATGAGGTAGCTTCTAAAACGACTTTCTGCAAATCCACTAGGGATTATAGAGGCTTCCTCTGGTCAGGTGTATCTAACCCTTGCATTTCTCTGAGGTCTCAAATCCTACTTTCCCTTCCCTTCCCTTCCCTTCCCTTCCCTTCCCTTCCCTTCCCTTCCCTTCCCTTCCCTTCCCTTCCCTTCCCTTCCCTTCCCTTCCCTTCCCTTCCCTTCCCTTCCCTTCCCTTCCCTTCCCTTCCCTTCCCTTCCCTTCCCTTCCCTTCCCTTCCCTTCCCTTCCCTTCCCTTCCCTTCCCTTCCCTTCCCTTCCCTTCCCTTCCCTTCCCTTCCCTTCCCTTCCCTTCCCTTCCCTTCCCTTCCCTTCCCTTCCCTTCCCTTCCCTTCCCTTCCCTTTTCCCAGATAGTCTCTTCTCTTCCAGAGTCCCTTTTCTTGGTTACTATATTACCTTATCTCCCCTGTTTGCTGAGTGACTCTATTCATTCCTAAACTGTAGTAGTTAAGGCTGCTTGTTTACTGGTGTCCTGAGTTACTACTTCATGATCCTGAATCTTTCATTCTCTTTGAGGACACTGTCTGCCAGCCTGTGCTCCAATATCATTGCTTCACTTATGCCAGTGCTGGGCTGGGGGGAGAGGTTTTTAAACTTTAGCTGAGGTCTGGAGCTAAAGATATTCCTTTCTTGTCGTCATTGAAAGACATTGGAAGAACACTCATGTGACCTGAGAATATCACATACTTTCTGTGAAAGCAAAACAACAAAAGTAAAAAAGCTGTAAAGCTTCTAATGCCATGTGCAGTAGTTAGTGTTTTGGAAACATTCATTAACGCCTGGCCATGCTAGTGGACATTTCCTGTTTTCCTTTTGAAATCTACAACTCATGTCCACAGTTGGATTCACCCAGTGGTGGACACAGAATATTTTTCCTAATTATCCAAAACCATCACTAATACAGTGCAGTTGTGTCTGATAGACTTCTACTGAAACATTGCGTGTGCCGGGAGGGAGGTGGTTTAAAGCACATAAAAGGGGCAGCTTATAGGTCCTTAGCTGGCATTGTAATTCCTAATACGTTATTTCCTATCTTTTAAACATCAGCATGCTCACTACACAAGAGAGCTGGCTTCTTTTCTCTTGAGAATTTTCTTTTTCTTATAATTCACAAGCCACCATGCCTTAGTAAATATTCGTTTTTCCAGACACCATATGTTTATTTTGTTTCATAACCATCTCCTCTCAGAACTATGCCAAAGCACCATTCAAAAAAGAAGAATTTTCCCACTGAGATTAAGCGCTCTCACCAATGTGTCGGCACAAATCAATACAGCTATAAAATGTTTGCATTTATGTTCCCGAGAAACCTATTTCTACTCATGCTAGATAAAGAGGGCAATGGAAAACCACGCCCACAGTTCCATGCATGTCCAGCTTAGTGAAGAACGGATCAGTACAGATGCTTACACAGCCTGGGCAACTCTCTGGAAGCTGCATCATCCAAATGCATGCATGGCAACTCAGGAACACTGCACCACAGCAGTTTTCTGTGCAATGGGTAGACAACTGCACCACTATGGAGTCTCCCACCTGCTCCCCTCCATTGTTTGATGCTTATATGACCTCAGGAAGGAGCCTGCTATGTCTTGGACGTTTCACGAATTGCCTGAGTGTTACGTGTTTCTTATGTACTTCATGCGTCTCTTTTCCTTCCAGGAGGAAATCTTTCAATGAAGAGGAAATTGCTATACAACACATGTACCCCTGCCCCTACTGCACTGTACAGTCCACTCCTAAGGATGTGCTCTGCCTATCTTTTTGTCTTGTTTATAGATGTCCACATGCACTGCTCCTTTTCTTCACTGCCCTGTCCTCTGTTTCTATTAAGACAGCCAATTTAGGAGCTCAACCATTTTGCTGACCGCTAGTCAGCTCCTAGTTGCTTCCCTTTTCTCTTTCCTCTAAGCAGTAGGTAGTGGGCCAGGCTGTTTAGTGTGTTCCCCTAAGTGTGTGTTATCAGCAAGCATCTACTTCTGTCCCAACGTTTTCTCGTCCCTGAAATTCCTAGATCGGCTGCAGAAAGTTCAAAGGTACAGAACCATTTCTCTGTAATTGCTTGGTTGGTGTGACATATGGCTCCAGTAGCCTCCTAGATTAGCTTTGCCTCATTCATCAGAAAGAAGATGTACCTATCCCTGCCAAAGACTCTTATCCTGTTTGCCTTCAAGAAAGTCATATATCATCTGGCCTGGTCCAGAGATGTTTGGCTTAATGCTGTAATTGTAACTGTGAGTACCTGGACTGGCCCTCCTGCTGGCCTCAGATGCAGTTGTTTCTCATGAGAGTGACTAATGGCCAGTGCTGAGGACAGGAGATGATGCATTTCCACTGACTCCTGTGGTTTCTAAATAAAGCACTTAAGCAAAGAATAGACAAAAGGAAAGTTTCAGACAGTGAGGAAACCGCTGTCAGTTCTAGCTGACGTGTTTTATTTCCAGCTCAGGGTCCATACGTTAGGAGTAAAAAGATAACTCACCTCCTACAAATTTTGTGATAAATGTTCACAATAGTATGATTGAAGTACTTATTGAAAAGCATGTTATTAACATGAAAAGGTTTTCCCTAAATTTAGTTAATAGTGTACTGACATTTTAATAGAAAGCCTTACTGATAAATACTAAGCACTGAGTGGCTGAGTAGACAGGACCTGTGAGGAGCTGAGTTGGCTCCAGACCTGTGACCTATAAGCATAAGTGTCAAGTGTGTTTAATGCTCTGTTCCCCTTAATCCACGACTCCCAGGTATAGCAAGAAGCTACATAGGTTCTGCATATAGATCTCAAAGTGAGGAGGTTATAGTTTAGAACCTGAAGTGAAAATGGCCAGAAGAGTCTAAGGAACATTAATGGTATGTGGCCTGAGGTCTGCCCACATCAGCCTTACCTGGATACTTGTAAGGAACTCAGAATCCAGATCCCATGTAAGACTTTCTAACCCAGAATTTATGCTAATAGGAGGGGAGATCTGGAAAGGGGATAACATTTGAATCATAAATAAAGAAAATATCCAATAAAGGGCAAAAAAAGATCCCAGGTGCTTTCTATTGAAGTATGAAGAGAACTGTAAGTCAGACATACCTGCAACCCAACTCACATACATACCCTCACCCCTCACAGCCCCAACACCCTACACACAAGCCCACAGACATCCCCACACCCCACACTCCATACACCCCCTCACACCCCATGCACACCACACAAACTCCCACCCTCACTCCCAGTCTTCCCTGCACCTCTCACACACCCTTCCCCACACTGAGAAAAATACAGTGTTTGTGTCTTAATAAACCGTAGAATACACTTCTTTCCTTCTCTTCCTTAAAATTCAAATCTCATAAAATATTTATAGAAAGAAAAACATTTGAATAGAGACAATTTGTTTGTAAAGATTTATTAAATGAATTAAACCAGGGCTTAAAAAGGTTTTACTGTAAAGGCACGGTAGGTAGTGTCTCTGTAAATGCCACAGCTGGCAGGGTAACAGTCAGCGTGAAACAGAAAAGATATCTAGTTCTATATAAACTAGCTGGTATTGGTTCAAACTTCTAGAATCTCACTCTGGGTAGTTTATTGTAAATATATTTAAATACAGTACAATTTAGGGAAAAAATTCCTGGTGTACCACAATCCACTCTTCTTAAAATACATCCATGAAGATGTTCTAGAGACAGGGTACAGGTGTTACCATAAGGGCCTAGGAGAGAATCTGGTGTGGTATTGGATGCAGCTAGGAGAGGTATTTGGGGCTATTAGCCTCC
This sequence comes from Mus caroli, assembly GCF_978045245.1. Taxonomy (NCBI): domain Eukaryota; kingdom Metazoa; phylum Chordata; class Mammalia; order Rodentia; family Muridae; genus Mus; species Mus caroli. The sequence goes on from NW_028227266.1 coordinate 20,588,465, forward strand.
TCCTGTGCTTGTTATGGGAGCGTGGGGAAATTCCTTGGGCATACAGGTAAAACAGAGGTCACCTATCCTAGTTGTAAGAGCTTGGGAGAGCCACTGCCTATCTAGATAATGCAAAGGTCATCTAGACTGTTAGCCACCTCTGGCCTACTTGTGGCAGTTTTGTATGGCCTGGCCCTACAGATCATGAAGATCACCACACTATTAATCACCTCCATTATCAGCCTTCTGGTGGAAAAACATGATACACATCTTTTTCTTAGAAAAGACAACTCTGTGTGTTTAGCATTCCTTGTATCCCTAGACCTTTGTTCTTCCAATACAACATAAGAGAGTTATCATTGCATATGCTATGATAGGATATACTGAAGAGGCAGAGACAAGAGGATCACCAGAGCAATATGAATGCAAGAGACCTATTTCTTATGGGTACATTTTGCTGTTAAGTTGATGTTATCCTACTTCTTGAGAATTTGCAATGGCTGTATAATGTGTATTATGACAGCTATTTATTAACCAGGATGCTTCCTTCACCAGAAAGTGATTGTAGCGTCTTTCAAAGCCAATGATACAGGCTGTAATGGCTTCTATCAGAATACAGAGGGTAATTAAATTAATGTATTAGAAGCATAATTCAGACCTTTTGAGATAATGATCGTGTGTACAATGGTGTATGAAATTAGACATACACATTTTAATATACTCTTGCTAATGGCTAGACCACATGCAGTTTTATCTGGTGTAGGATAGGAACAATGTTGATACCAATGACTATCCATTAGATCTTTCTCTCTTCTGATACACAAGATACTGAATGTATAGTATCTTATCTTCACAAAGAAAAGGAGTAGTGGGATTCTACTTTATCCAAGAACTGCATATGGGCTATGTATAGAGCTGGGTACAAAAAGTAAATTATGGTGGTGATATTTTTACTCCCTGATACCTTATATCTATGAAGTCAGACATATATTCTTTTTTTAAAGATTTATTTTTGTTATTTTTATTTATGTATAGATATGTGTACCTGTGTGAATATATGGCATATACATATAGGTGCTTATGGAAACCAAAAGAGGGCAACAGATCCCCTGGAAACATGAGTCACAGCCAGTTGTGAGTCACCCATTTCAGGGCATGTGGGACCATGCTACCAGAACTGGAGGCATGGGGCTTGCTCAAACCCTGGGAATCTCAGAGATCGGAGACAGTAGGGTTGGAGCTACTCCACTCTCAGCCTCCAATGCCTGTTCTGAGGCCACAAAGAGAACCACAGGCACTCAGTCACACAGCATAACACCTGGAGTTCTTCTCCATGCTAATGAGGCACCTAGATAGCCTTAGCTTTCAGCCAATAACCTTCTCTTTCTGGATATTCTCATGCCCTTCTCCCAAGAGGTATATAATCGCTGGATCACTCCAAATAAGGTGTATGCACCCCCAATAAAGCAATATGAACAAACAAAGATCATCTCAGAGAGCTGCTTCATTAAAGATCACTGCTTGGAAAGCTTTCACCTAAAGGAGCAGTGCCTAAGACTCCCAAAGGCTTTTCTCTTCTCCTGTCCTTCCTGAACTCAGCACTTGCTTTCAATCAGACTGAACCTTGCTCCTCTCGGGCTCTTCCTTCCCCTTTCTGCCTGGCATGAAGATGCCCCAAGGGGAAATGGGGAACTCTCGGATTCGTCCTGACTTCCTCTTCAGGCAGTATATCAGCAGCACCTGAGAGCCAGGAACCACAGCAATCGTCCCATATCTTGCTTTTCCCTTCCAGTCGGGCATGCAGTGGCATCTGATGCATTAAAGGGAAACACGGTCTGTGGATTCTCTGTTCTGGCCTTTGCTCTGTCTTCTCTAGGGGCGAGCAGGCATCCAGACTCCCAGCAGAGAGAGAGACAAATTGCAGTACCAACCCATGAGATTGCTCAGTGCTGAACTCAGGTCCCGTTGATAAGCGGCAATCAGTTTTTAACTGCTAAGCCACTTCTCCATCCTCAAAACCTATATTTTAGTAACATATCAGCAGTCTTATCATAAAGCTTGCTAAGAAGATACCCTATGGACTCTCTCTACTTCCTTCCCTCCCTCCCTTCCCCCCTCCCTCTTCTTCTCTCCTTTCCTTTCTTCTTCTACAACATGGTCTCATTAACAGTCCTTACTTGACTTTCAACATTGCTCTAAACACATAATAATCCAGGTTTTGAAAGAAAATATCAAACTAGCCTCTAACTTGACTGATCAGGATCAAAACTACACCAAGGAAGACTGTGTGCTTTGTTACTTGACAGCTTATACTTGATGACTGTTTTGCACCATTAAAAACAACTTGTGTATTATGTCATTTAATAGATAATTTTTGGAGAAAAGTTTCCTAATTGCACCTAAGCTAACAAAAAGCATCCCTGACAGGCTGGAGCTCAGGGCAGCCTAGGTCTTCCAGGACCACTCAGTTCTCACAGCCCTTAGGTAACTGGGGCACACTGTTCAGTTCCCACTATTTCTTGGGCTGTTTAGATTGCAGAATCTTAAGCAGGAATATGGCACTTTTAATCTTGGAGACTTGAGGAAGATTTCTTTGTCATCTCCTCACGGATTAATCCTGATGTATCTCCTCTATTGCCTTTCTTGGAGCTTACTTACACTATATTTACTGCTGTTTGGATCTGTTCTCTGTATCTTTCAAGATTTACCTCTCTCTCAAATCATCTAAATGCAAGTCAGTCTGCAGATTGGCCACGACTCAGTGTATTTTTTGATTCTATCAGAAACTTTTAAAGCCGTTGTATTTGCCACGAGAACATAGTCTACCTTGCCACGGTACTCCAGTTGAGTCAGCCTGTCAGGCAGGGATGCCTAAAAGCTGCTCATGAGGCAAAAAGAGTTTCAAGGAAGCTCTCCTCCTGGAGTCTGGCATTTTCTTAATTCTCCATTCCCGCATTAGTCTAGTGTATGGATCCACGTGCTCTCTTTCAGTATCATCCTATTATAAATGCCTTTTAAGATTGAATTCTGATATAGCTAAAGCCTTCCACCAGTGTTCCAACAGTCCTAAAACATCCTTGAACTAGACAGTGACATTCAGAATAGCCTCTGGTATTACACTATCAATAAAAGCCAAGTCACTCCCATATACAGGAATTTACAATGGTTTTGGAAGTAGATCGGGCTGTGGTTTTAGAGTATTGCATTATTCATGAGATGGTTAGCTAGAACAGAACTCCCTAGTTAGAACCATGACTTGGGTGTGAAAGCTCTTGCCCTAGGAGTGAAAGGTTCTCACACCTGGCTTCTAAGACTATAGCTGACCTTAGATAGGGCTGACTTTGTCTCAGTTATTTTATTGCCCAGTTCCTGCCAGTCTTTGTGTTTTCATTCCTCTGTTCTGTGTAAGAGTCATTAAGCATCCGGTTACCTCATTTTGTACCTTGTGGGTATGTCACTCAACTTCCTTATTGTCTTCTGTATAAAATGTCTGATGCTCGAGTTGTAAAGATACATTCAGATTCCACAGACCTCTCCTGTGTGCGTCTGTTTGTCAATTTCATCCTATGCTTTGTCCACCAGCGACTAGAGACCCGTTCCATGCAGACAAAGGGGCCCAGAGGGTCTGTGGCACTACCTAGATATAGTTCTATGGATGATTTTTCTAGTGTCTTGTCTCATGTTATAGTTTGGATATAAAATGTTTCCAAGAGAGCTCATGTGATAAAAACTTGGTTGTTAGCTGATGGGCTTTGCTTTGGGAAATAATTGGATCCTGGTTGTTTTTTATTTGTTTTGCCTTATCAGAGAATTAATCCACTGAATCTGTGTGTACAAGGTCTGTTAAAGCTGGAGCCTGGATGGAGAAAGCAGGTCACTGGTGTGTCTTTCAGGGTTGTGTCCTTGGACACAGGGCATTCTTTACTGTTGCTGTTTTTCAGCAATTATGAACAAGTGGTTCAGCTCCCACACATTGTCTGTGTGCCCCAGGTACACAGCAATAGGGTCAGGAAACTATTGGCTGAAATCACATGAGAACAAAAGCAAAATGGATGTTTCTCCACCTAGGCTGCTATCTCAGGTGTTTTGTCTCTGTAATAAAATGCTGACATTTTTCATCCATATGAGTTGAGGTTCTCTGCTCTATACACACCCCAAGACAGCAGTGCACAGAGCTACAGGAGATTTTAAGGAGAAGAGTCATGGAGAAGAGAAACAGGTGGCGAATACCTCTCAACCAGGTGGTCTGCTGTTTGTTCAGGAAAGGGAAGGAGTATGCCAGACGATGGCACAGGCATAAGAGAAGTTGGTGATGAGTCCTTTAGCCTCAGTTGCCAGCCACATGCCAATTCTCACATTGGTCTTGAATCAACCTGAGTGTCTAATGTGTAGTAGCCCTGGATAGGAGCCTCAGTGGGAAGGTTTGGGATAGGCAATGCATTTCAGCAGGTATGGATAACACATGTTCCTGGTTTCCCCAGGGTGTTTTTTAGTTTTGATGCATGTCTCCCTTTAAGTTTATCAAACCTACTAAGTCATAACCACCCTGGAGAATTTCTATTTACTGGCTCAACATGGTTAAACGAATTATCCTATCAGTTTGTTCTGGTCAGGATGATGAGATAGGTTCACTTGGGACTTGTAATTATCTCATCATTGTCAACTAGCTCAGGCACAGATGCAAGGAAAGGGGAAATTTTACAGGAGCTTTGTCTACAGACACTGTTTAGGTATCTTTGTGAGCAGGCAGAAGACTGAGGTAGGAGATGTAGCACGGAGTTTCCTACCTGATGAAGGAATATTTCTCTTAGTCAAAGTAAGCTAAGAGACTGTTCTTTTTCACCAGTTATGGCTGCAGGAGCAATTGTCATGTTTTCCTAAACATGCTCTCTGTCCAGGAACAGGGAGAGAATGGGTACTGCAGTGAGCAGCTTCTCATACAAGCTTTAGCATCTTTCCCAGGATGCTATTATCTTTTGTGGCTCAGCAACTGCACAGAGCTGGCCTTGCATATCCAGACTCCTACCTCTAACTCTATGGCTAGCATTGTGTGAGGCAATTCTTTAGGCAGTTCAGCCAGTTTCTCTAATGCAATTTCTCCTTGGTAGGGTGAATATTGAGCTCCTCAAATCTCTCCTAAGCAGTCTTTACATTTTTCCTTCACTATATCCTATACCACATAGCATTCAAATGACACCATTCTCAGAGCTAGGACTTTAGCTTTTTTTTTTTTTTTTAAGGCAATACAGCTTTCTGTGGGTTGGAAATAGCACTTTATTGGAGTGCTGCACTCTCCAGTGCCTGTTTGCAGTGATGATTTGTATAGAAGAGTGAAGCAGAGAATGAGAAAATAGAATTCTGTATGTGTGTTGTAGCTACATATGGTCAAGAGAGCTACCCTGCTCGAGAAGGGAAGCCCACTGGAGAGCTTCAGAGGAGAAGCTGAAGCACTGGAACAGGTACTGTAGGGTCACAGGTGCTACATCTGTCTTCACCCTGTTATTGTGGCAGGATATAGGCAATTCGGGATGAAAGGCGAGGGATGAGCTAGCTCAGCAAACTCCATATACAACAGAAGAGCCTAATTTTGACAAAAAGAAGAGACAGATTTTCTTGCCTGTTGGCACGAGGCAGGTGAGCTTCCCCTCATGACTTCACAGGAACTGATGGAATTCATTCCATTTTAACCAAACTCCAAAGTTGCCTGATAAGAGTTTCTCATTTCCAAATGTTCCTCGAAGGCCCATCTGTCCTGGGCCATCTGTCTAGAGAAGAAATGTGTCTGTGTGTTCATAGTCACCTGAGCCATGCAGAAGGTGAGAGACCGTTGACATCTGAGCAGCTTAAGTCTTAAGAACATCTCGGATAGCAGCTCCTCCTGACCACACCACTTTTTTTTTCTTCTTTTTGCCCCTAATGAATGCTTCCAACAAGGCAGATCATGGGTCAAAAGTAGACTTTTTGGAAGCCATTTATGAGGAAAAAGAACTTTTATCAGTGAGATGTTATTTTCCTGGAGAGGACACAGCTGCTTTCTCATAGCTATCACATTTCATCCTGTTCAGCCAATTTCTTCCCAGTCTAAGGAAGACCAACTGTATCCTTCAAAGAATGCTGTCATAATATGGGCTCCCATTAACAGAGGGGCTCCAATTGGGGAGAGTAAATATAGACAGAATCCTTTGGATAACAAAGGTTCAGTTTTCGATTTTTCATGGATACTCCATATCCCACAGGTCATTGGGCCTACCTTAGTTCTCAAAGAGAAACATTAAAATTTTCAAAGATCACTGTCCACATGCTTAAATGTTAGATCTTAAGATATTGTACTACGTAGGAACTTTTTGGAAATGCCTCAATGTCATCAACTGGTTACATGCCCTCACTGTTGATGTAGAAGGAGGGCAATGCCTTCTAACAGAAGGACTGAGTCTCTGAGGCTCAGTGGCTTGAATCTTCCCAGTAGGTATAGGGACTCTCAATGTTTTCCTACTTTCAACCTTCTGAGGAAATTCATCTTTGAATCTCAGATGTTTGTTGACTCAGCCAATGCTGTACACCTAATAAAGACTCACCCCAAGAGCAGGGTTTGAATTTAACACTGAACTAACCTCTTTGACTTTGTCTATTTCTTGTAATTATAGAAATTTAAATTTGTCCTTAAAAGGCTGCTAATGAAACTGTCATGGTTCTGAGTGATCATTTCTTTCCACCAGTTCTGTAAAAGAAAATCTTGTAAAGGTTCCTACTTCAGGAAAAATCTGGAATGCAGCAAAAGTCCTAAGCTGTGCCAACCACCATTATGATCTTCAGAAAGGGTCACAAGTCCCAGTCATGTTACCCTTTAACCTCTAGGTGTCTTGGAGTAATGAGAAGATATGTTTCTATCACAAAATCTAGTTAAATGGTTCCAAACATGGTTCCATAGTTTGACTTTGAAAGATTCATCTGAAATATTGATTTTTCCAAATGTAGATTTCTAAGCCTCATCCTCAAGATTCTGACTTAGTGGCCTGGATTAGAGGCATCTTAGCTCACTGATGCAATCTATATCTGAGAGCTCTGAAGCTTGGTGCAAAAAGTCATGAAGATGGAGATCTGAAGTTGGCCTGACTTAACTCCTGGATGGAGCTGAGCATGCTCACTTGAGAGGCAGGAGTAAATCAGGTTTAGTATTTGCATTTCTTCTGAGCCAGAATGTAAGAGTGATTACAGTATTAACACACAGGATGACATGCTACACAGTAAGAGCTTTCCTTGTCTACACATGCCAAGGCAGCATACAAAGGGCTCATGTGTGTTGACATGACAAGATATGACAAGATTTTATTGCTGAGTGTGACTTTTTCCTTGCAAGGAACAGAGATAGATTCCTTCTTGAGATCTCAGGCTTGGTTTCTCCAATTTTCTCTGTTGGTTGCATTCCTCCCAACTTTAAAGTGTTATGGGCCAGCCCTTCAGCTTTAGTTTCATATTTGACACTACACAGGAAAGACTTCCCATTCCCTCCTTTGTTGGTGAGACTTTTCCAAGTTGCCTCCATCATCATTAGTTTCCTTTCTGCCCATCTAGTTGGGAGGCTACTTGTGGCTGTTCTCATACTTGAATGTGCAGTAGAAGGCTCCAGGGAAGTGGACACTAGTGAAGCTTCTCAGGCTCATCTCCCTCCTAGTCTGGTCCAGTTAGAGATGGGGTGACACTCAGGACATGACACTGAGAAAACATTCCAGGGTGCTCTTTGCAGGTGATTCTAGGAGCACCCCTGGGGAAAAGACAACTGAACTTGCATGTTCTGATCAAGTCTGTACACAGTACTTCCATCGTAAATTTGTGGCAAATTTGGAGGAAATGGCCTAAGGATTGCCATTTCCCACTTTGTAATAAAAAAAACCCCAAAAAACATAACAAAAAGACCAAAAAAAATTACCAGTGCACTGTATTCATACTGATATCTACAGACCACCATCCTCTTCTTACCTAAACTTGAGTCACTTATACAGAATCTCAGGTCTAGTTCAAGACTCTGCATGGGACACTGCATCTTAATGAAGCTCAGTATGAGTCCTCATTAGCAGGAAACACGCTCTCAAGGCCAGAACATGGATTTGGAGTGAAGCTGAATTTGGATTCAGCCCATGTATCAGAATTTATTATTTGTACTCACAGTGTTAATAGCTTGAATATCTTTGTCACCATCAATGAAACTATTAGACTCCTAAAAAGTGCAAACACTGTTGGATTTTGCCCTTACTAGGTTAATTTGTGGTCCCTAGGATTCTTGATACAAACTAATGCTTAACAACTGTCAGTTTCTTAGCATTGTGTCTACCTTTATTAAAGAACAGTGTCCAAAATACATATGGGGAATGTACAAATTGCTTAAGAAATCTAATGACTGTTTAAACACTGCTGGTGAATAACTCAGCTCTACAGCAGTATAGTAAGAACTGCTTGAGCTATATAAACGACTGTCTGCAAGGAGGAGGCTAGGGACACATCATGTGTGACTGAGGGGTAAAGGATGATGCAAGCCTGGTTGCCATGGGTTCCAAAAGAGTGGCTTGCTCATTCAGAACAGATTCACAGCACTCAAAGTTGTGGAATTGGGGACTGATGGAGGAAGACAGGCAGCCAACAATGCCAACTTGCTCCTGATTTTCTGGAAGGTGTTGAAAGGATGACATTTCTGGAGGGAATGAATTTGAGTTTCCTGTCTTATGCTAAGTCATAGTGTGGATATGCCAGGGTGAAATGTACGAGGGCTGTGAGCTTTGGCTAAAACATTCATTCATAGAGGGGCATTCTAAGAGACATATGGGGCTATTTCTATTATGGCATATCATGAACCCAGAGTTTATTTTTAACCCAAAGTCAGTGTCCTCTGACACTACAGTTAATAGTGAGTCTTTTAAACCCACGCCAAGGCATCAGAGTCCACACTGGGCCATTTACCTCTTATGCAGTTTGCACAGCTTACTTAACCTCTCTGTGGCTTTCTATCATTCAATATGTAGATAATGACAGACAATATGTCATGGATTATATACATTAGCTGAATGAAAAAAGAAATGGGAAGGAAAGGACTGCTCCTAGGTATGGTGGAGGAGAAAGTTTATAGAAACATGGGAGAGCAGAGCCAGAGGCTGACACATCTGGCAGAGTCCAGAGTGGCCCCGAACCTGCCTGAACCATGTGGGACACAGGAGAAGAGAGAGAGGGAGGGGACCAAGTACAGCAGCCAGGAGGCCAAAGGTACAAAAGAGAGGTCACAAGGCAGGTAAATAAAACATCTGAATTATACAGGGAAAAGCCTCTGGGGGAAGGGTAGTCCAGCCCCTGGACTGGAAAATTCAAGGTAGAGAGTGGGGTATGCCAGACATACTTTCTAACAGGTAGGGACTCTGGGATGCTGGGAGAACTTGGAGGCCAGGTCCACTGCTTTGATATATTAAATAGATACCACAGCAGCTTGTTCCTGATTTGAAACATTATCAGATGATACATCATAAAGGCCTAGCACAGGCTACAACCATTTTAAATTTATGTGCCATTACGGTCAGCATATAACACCCATAATTAGGGGAAGATGATGAATATTCAAATGTGTAGGTCAGCAAGGAAGTCTTTGTGCTCCTAATTGACCTTGGAAGGTTTGATTTGCATAAAAAATCGTTTCCATCAGTTACTCTTAATACAAATTGTGATGATGGCCCTTGCATCATAATGCAGACATTTCTAAGGAAGGGAAAGTGTGTTCAGTGGTAGTTAAGGAAGCTAGTTGCCCTGTTTATAAAAACCTGCAGTAATGAAACTGCTCCAGCTCTGTTGTTCCAGGGACAGTTGGTCCCTTGGAGAGAGAAGGTCCCTCTCTATAACTTGGGGTTCTCCATGCCTAATCCTTCCTCCACCCTCTGGAGGTGAACCCCTGAGGTGTGGGTGGGGATGGGGGTGAGGGACTCTCTGCTTGTAGCTTCTTCTTAGTGCCATTCCTACCCAGATGTGGGTAAGGCAGTTTGTGTTTTTGACTTATAAAAGACAACTTAAACAACAAAAAGGTTAGATTACCTTAGAGGATGTCCATGGAACTACATGGTCAGTTGCCATCAAGCAATGACTACAAATGTATTGGACCAACTGAGACTAATTAGGCAAAGAAGCATCTGAAAATGAGTCCAACTGAACCTTGCCTAGTGTCAGGTGGCTCTGAAAATTAAGGTGCTATGCTTATACCAAAGCAAATTTGGTGGATGGTTAATTTTAATACTTTCTGCCTTTTGGATTTTCATATTTTTAAAGGTCAGTTCATGGGGGCACCAAAGGCTACTCCTATGACTGCCCCATCATCAATACTGCTATCAGCATAACCTTCACCCCGACAGCAGCTATTGATTCAGTATTAGGTGTTCAGCCAGCAAGTTTTGCAGACAAGTGGATAAGCGATCTACTGTTTGGCTAGGTGCAAGTATTCAGCCCCCATACTCAGGAGTCTGTGGCAAGAAAATGCCAAGATGAACCAGGCCTGGTGGCGCATGCCTTTAATCCCAGCACTCAGGAGGCAGAGGCAGGCGGATTTCTGAGTTCGAGGCCAGCCTGGTCTACAAAGTGAGTTCCAGGACAGCCAGGGATACACAGAGAAACCCTGCCTCGAAAAAAAAAAAAAAAAAAAAAAAAAGAAAGAAAGAAAGAAAGAAAGAGAGAGAGAAAGAGAGAAAGAAAGAAAGAAAATAGCAAGATGGAGGTTAGTCTAGGCTAGGACAACTAGCCTAGGCTACATATGAGACTCCTACTTCAAGAAAATAATAAAAACAAAACAGACAAAACTCAGGGAACCATTTTGTAGCTTTCCATGGTTGCCACTTCCAAAAATATACTGTGAGTCTAAATGAATAATTTAACCTATAATTAGACAAGTGAATGTTACTCCATTGAATCTTACAAAGTATCTTTTAAGCTGAGTGAATTTGGCTTAAAGTCACAACTATAAGTTCCGTTTTTCTAATAATCACATAGAAATGCAAAATATATGCCTTTCCTACTTATATTTCCTTCATGTTAAATAAGCCAACAAAAAGAAAGCATTAGCACAACCACATATTTTCCAACAATAGCCATGAAATCCAATTACTGATACACCAAGTTTAAAGGAACCAGGGTGAGAAGTCGGTTCTGAAGGTTTATTTATCCATCACACATCTGTTTCTACCAATGTTGAATCCCATCCTGTTGTTAACAAATGCAGGAAAAATGTCAGCTACTAGGATCAATGTCACTTCACTCTTGTCATGCCAAGTTGGAGGTGAGTGAAAGATCAATTCAGAATGATGTGAAAAGATCTGCTCCAAATGATATGGAAAGAGAACAGTGGCCGAACATACAAAATCGAAAGATGAATTAAGCACTGCATTTCTTGATTATTTTCCCCCCTGCAATATAGATGTAGAGTCATACCGTTGTTCCTCAGAGTATTAGATTAAGGGCATCCAGTCTGTCCTTTGGCATAAGGGGGTGGGAAGAGAGAACAGCTATTGGCCTACTCAGTGTATGGTTTTGAAGGACATAGAGGCATGCCCTCTGAAGGAGAAAAACAAAGTCTACACCCATGAGTTAGTAAGGAAGAGACAGTGTGGAATGTGAACATCCTGGTGACAGGATTTGGTGTTTGCTGGACGTGTGTTATAATTTGAATGTCTTAAGTGCAAATGTCATCTAAAAATAGAGCAGAATAAGGGACTTACATCTGCAACATTTCAAAACTGTCCTTCAGCAGAGAAAGGATGAATCTCCCAGGCTATCAGATGAAAGGTGGCCTTCTATGACTTCACTTCCCAGGTGGACAGCTAGTTCCCACAGTTAGCCTTTTATCTTCAGTGACCAGTGCACCTGGATACGTCTTTAACTATTTTTCTATTATGTCTGAGCTTTTTAAAAGGTCGCATTTGTGATGGGCAGTAAGGTTTAAATGTAAGACTATTACAATGAATTTTGCTGAATTCTTTCCTAAATTCTGTTTCTATGCCACACCCCTAAGTTGCTTTGATCGTTTTGTTTACTGGCAATACTTTTCAAACAAATAATTGGACAAATAGTAGTACAATTAAAATGATTTTAAAAGCTATTATTCTAATCTAACTTTTAATACTCAAAGTGAACTCTATTCCAGTTATGAGTCTATAGAAACACAGGGACAGTTATGAGAGTTTATATTCAGGCAAAGATTATATCACTGACAAATTCAAGACATCAACACTTGGGGAAGACTGCTAAAACGAAGCCAAAATTCCCTTCTGTAGTGAAACACTGCAATTCATCAGAGCACTGTTACTCCTTCCTCTGGGGTTGCCCACAGCAGCCTGTAAGGCTGTTCACATGGACATTTCCTCCACTGTGAGGTACACAGAATATTGGGCTGCCACAAATAATTGCCTTTACTGATGGGCAGATTACATCATAATGTTGAAACAGAGCCTGTTCTCGTTTCTCGGGGAATTGAGACAGTGCCAGAAGTGAGCAGAGGGTCTTGGCTCCCATCCCTGTCATGCTTATATTCTGGAGACTTACATTTCCTCTGCAGTTTTAATATGAGACTTGGCCAGTCGGGCCTAGTTGCAGTAGAGTTACCCCCATACTTCAGAAGATGAAAGATGGCCATGTAACATTATTAAGGAAATGAAATTTTTGGAGTTTCAGTATTACAGTGACATACAGAATTTCACACCATTTTGAAAGAGTCGGAACCTGAGGACCTTTGGGATTCTAACCAGATGAATATCAAGACAGTCATTGTGACCACTGGGAGTGTCCTGGTTTAGGGAACCAACATGGAAAGAGAATCAATACACATGCTGAGTCATGTGTTAAAAATGTAGCTTTGGATAAAGTTATAGCTGCTTAATGGGTAGCTTCACTAGAATCTACAATCTGACCCCAGATATTTGCTGAAGCCCCAGGACCTACCTGTGCTTACAGTTAATGCTATGATGTGTGACAGCAGAGATGCTAAAGATTGTGCCTTTGGCCTCTTAAATCATTTGGAATTTCCTATTAATGAATGACATTTTAATGAATTCTCCTTTCCATTCTGGCTCTTTAAGCCTGCTGTACTATGATGAAAGTCTTTGCCTGACAGCTTCATTTTCTTTTTGACTTGAGAGGCAGCTTCATTCAGCTCTAGCGAGGTGCATTCTGACTCCCCACAGATCTAAATCCCCAGCCAACCTCCAGCAAGTCTAGGGTCCAAACAATCACCAGGGAGAGCTTCACTTTGTAAGCTTAATTACATGTGCAGTGTTGGGCCCAGGCCAGTAGAGGGAGATAGTTCCACTTAACTGAACTGTGCAAAGGGAATCTTGACAAGGTCTGTTGGGAGAAACTGCCAGGGTGTTGGAAAATTCAGCCTTGTTCTGGCACAGTGACTGCAGGGTAGAAGGTATTTTCAAGCAGAAAGAGCCACATTGGAGAGCATATTCACATGGGAATTAGCATTACTTGATTAGGAAACTACAATCTCATTACATAAAGTGTAGAGAGGGTTTATGTAATAGCCGTAGCGAGAAGCCAAGAAAGATAAGACTAGAAAAATAGTGGCAGATGGTGAATGATCTCTAAAGCTGTGCAGGGAGGCTTTGACTTGGTCTCGCATATATCAGGGAATACTGTGGATGAGTGTGACAGGCTTGGAATCAAATACATTTCCTGGTAAATTTTGTGGAGTGTGTAATGAACGTTCCAGAGATGTCAGGGATAAATATGACTTTACAGGATTATAAATGTCATGATTCAAAGCAGCTATGAATGTACTCTGCTTCACCCCACGCCCCCAACAGCACGAGTATTTACATTTAATGTTTGCACCATAACTCCTCCAAGGACAGTTGTGTAAACTCACACCGGCTCTCTTGGAAGTAGCAGGGGTCTTCTTTATTCCCTTTTCTATTGCTATGATCGCCTTCTTCCTATTTCTCGTTGCAGCTTCTCTGAATAAGATTAAAGCTGTAACCTTTTAACCAAAATAAGCATTCAAGAGTCTCACTACGATTTAAATTCTTGGCACAAAGCAGCCGTTTTTACCTAGACAAGCTACGGAGTATGGAAAATTGGTAGAACAATTTGGAAGAGAACTTTGTACTTTCAATTGGCATCAATTGACGGTATGTGAATTATACTTTTTGTTTCTTGGTGTTTGGAGTACTTTTCCATCTCTTACGGGTCACACTGAGTCTGGGAAAAATCAGAACCACCCCAGTGGCATTTTGATGCACTTCTTGAAAGATTATCAGACAAATCAGACACACTCTTAGATATGATCCAGCTTATTTTTACAGCTTATAGTTTTGATTTATTTTCTCGTTGCTCTCGTCCAAGTTATTATTTTACTGGCAGCATAAAAGAATTGGACCTATCAATCTATCAGAAAGTGTTTTGGACTCAGCATCATGCTCATTCACATGCAGTCCAGCGTGGTTATCAAAGCAGCAAGGTTTTGTCTTTTGCAAATGACTGGAAATGACTGCAAGTCTTGAGCAGGAAATTGTGGCTCAACCAGGAGAACAAATTATGGTTTGCTATTTATTTTGAAACTGATTATCCTAAACTAACTTCTAGTTCATACCAGAGATGTCAAATAAAACGGGATATGTTTCATATAAAATGAAGCAATTAACTTCAGGCAAAGAGTTCTGTCTGATTGTTGGTTGCATCTCTTAAGCACATGGTCCTTGTTGGAGAAAGAAGATGTTTACCTTCTGTAGTCTGTCATTGTTGTTGTTCTTCTCACTATTATGTAGTAAGGGCTTGGTCATGTGTGACTAACCCTAGAATCCAGATACACTGTATGAGGAGGGAAATGGGTCTACATTCATTATTTTCAAAGACAGGGCTCATGAGTCTTTGTGTAGAGATGAAAATTAACATATAAGCTGATGGCTAGCCCTGTGGAGAAGAATTACTCAAACATGCATACCTTTAATCTCGGTGGCATACCTTGGGTTGTGCTGTGGCATGGCTTTAAGCTGGGGAAGAACCTAATCCCGGACAATGGTAGGAGCAAGCACCAGACACATGGTTCTCACACTCAAGAGTGGAGCTTTTGCCTCAGATGTCTTCTGAGCTCCTGGGAAAGAGACTCGGCTAAAGAGCTTTGAGCTGAGGTGACATAATCTTTGAATGGGGACCCAGTCTTTAACTGTAGCACAAGGTAGACAGTTTGCCAGTTCCAAGTGTAGATAGGAATGGCAGAAAGTACTGGGACACACAGAAATTTCTATGAGTGACGGATCAGCCAAGTCCATGAAGACCATTCTCATTTGGGGGACCAGGAGAGAACTAGGTGACCTAAATGGTCTGCATTTCATTGAATGGGAAGGAAGTGGATTGCTAGTGAGTGGATTGACCACTTGAGGCATGGTTTTTGACTTTGGTATAACAGTGTCGTGGCTGAGGTGTTGTAAGGCAGCAGCATAGAGCTTCTCTTCTGGCAAAGGAGCCTTCCAGTCCTGTGATAGGGAAACTAACAAGTCACCCAAATGCTGGACCAGGGCAGAGCAGGATATGTGTATGGCAGGGAGGATTGGGATGAGGATGTATGTGGTGGGAGGAATGGGGTAAGGGCATGTGTAGTGGGGGAAGGTGAGGTGAAGGTGTGTGTGATGGGGAGGAATCAGATGAGTGGTAGCTCCAGCCTCAGATGTTGAACTGCTGTTGGCAAGCTATGTATTTCCCAGGTGCACAAGTACTGGTATCTCAAATGACTTTCATGTGAATTCAAACAAGTCACAAGAATGAACAGAGTAAATGCTCCCTCCCCTGGTCTCATTTCGAAAGTCTTCATTATCCTTTTCGTGTGAATATGGGAAAAACCTAACACTTTCTTCTAAGGCTTAGTTCATAGCTCAAAGTGAGCCCTTATTTAAAGGCAATT
Organism: Mus caroli; assembly: GCF_978045245.1. Taxonomy (NCBI): domain Eukaryota; kingdom Metazoa; phylum Chordata; class Mammalia; order Rodentia; family Muridae; genus Mus; species Mus caroli. The sequence continues at coordinate 20,604,360 of NW_028227266.1, forward strand.
CATAAATGAATTATTTGAGGTTGAATGACCTATGAATCTTGAAACAAGGTAGCTGAGAGATGACTGGAGACAGAGGTCTCAGTGTAACTGTGCTTCAGAGTGGGCCTGTCTAGGACTTCCATAAAATATGGCCTGGTGAGGAAGAATAAGCATGCACTTAGGAGAAAAGAGAAGTGTGGATACTTTGTTCCTTCTTAGAATGGGGAACAAAATACCCATGGATGGAGTTACAGAGAGAAAGTTCGAAGCAGAGCCTGAAGAAATGACTATCCAGAGACTGTCCCACTTGGGGAATCCACCTCATAAACAACCACCAAACCCAGTCACTAGGCAGATGCCAACACGAACCTGCTGTCTGGAGCCTGATATAGCTGTCTCCTGCGAGACTCTGCCAGTACCTGGCAAATGCAGAAGTGGATGCTCACAGTCATCCATTGGACGGAGCGCAAGATCTCCAATGAAGGAGCCAGAGAAATACCCAGGGAGCTAAAGGGGACTGAAGTCCCATAGAAGGAACATCAATATGAACTAACCAGTACCCTCAGAGCTCCTTGGAACTATACCACCATTCAAAGAAAATACATGGTGGAACTTGTGGCTTTAGCTATATTTGTAGCAGAGGATGACCTAGTCAGTCATCAATGGGAGGAGAGGGCCTTGGTCCTGTGCAGGCTCTATGCTCCAGTATAGGGGAATGCCAGGACCAGGAATGGGAGTGGGTGGGTTGGGGAGCAGGGGGAGGAGGTAGGTGATTGGGGATTTTTGGAAGGCAAACTAGGAAAGGGAATAACATTTGAAATGTAAATAAAGAAAATATCTAGTAAAAAAAGAAATTAAAAAAGCGAAAGAGAAGTAGTCTTTCGTGGTCTGAAAGCCATTCTTCTCATCCAGACCCCTGAGTCTAGTTCTAACTGCATAGTCTGGACTCCATCCAGCATCTCATCTGAAAGTCCATCTGCTTTTACCCAGCATGGCCTATTCTTAGCATGCTGACTCCTAAATCCCTCTTTCCATTCCTGCTTTGTCAGTAGAAAATGCTTCCATTTTCCTAACCTAAAAACTTAAATAAAATTTTTCATTTCTGCCTTAAAATTAAAAAAAAATCACACGTAGATCCTAGATTTTTTAAAAATAAACCCCCCCCTTTTTTTTTTAGAATTTCATACATGAGCGCGATATTCACATCATTTTAATCCTCCTGTCCAACTTCTCCCCCATTCCTCACATCTATGAGATATTCTTCATTAATTATAATTGTTATGTACATACTTGTGTACGTATAGACATGTTTTCATATAAACACAACCTACAGAGTCCATTTAGTGTTGTTCATATGTGTGGATGTTCAGGATTACCACTTGGATTTGAGTAACCTATCAGGAGTCTATCCCTAGTGAAGACTGTCTCTCCTGCCATTCATTGCTTATTGCTCTTCATCTAGGGCAGGATCTTAGATTTCTTCTATCTACATTGACATGCCAACTGCTGTTGTCATTGTGCTAGTTTTATTTAAGTGACCATATTGTTGAGATGCCCTAAGTGCTGCTTCCCTGTTACATATACAAGACTCTATCACATAGCAGGCATGCTAGTTTTCTGACTTAGATAGTATGAATACCTTCCTCTTCCACAATGTTCCCTGAGTCTTAGGTGTAAGGTTCAAGGGATGTGTGTACCCCATGTTCTCTTCTCTGCATTTTGCCCAGTTGTGAATTTCTGGAACTGTCCCCATCTACTGCAATAAGAAGATTCTTCAATGAGGGGTAAAAGCTACGCTTGTCTGTGGTTATAAAGTAAACAAAACCACAGTTAGAAATTATACTGCTTTTAGAAAGTGACAGTAGTAGGATTTTCTCTAGGACTCATGACCCTAACATCATTAGAAACTGGCTAAATTTGTAGTACTAAGAATGAATTCCCTCCTATTGAGTAGGCATTAAGTTCAATTAGGTGGCTGTTGGTTTTCTCCAGGACAAAAGTAACACTATTGTACCCTTAGGAGATACCTTACCATGCTTGTCATTGTAGTTCACAAGATTTATAGTTGATTGGGACTACTTATTGTTTTCTTCCCTTGGCAACTTGCATAACACTTTCAGATACTATAATAGCTAGTTCCCCTTCAGATACTATAATAGCTAGTCCCCATGAATGAGGCTATAGGACAGTTTCAGGTTGACATGTCAAAGTCCTGCATTCAAAATGTATGGTGTTATTAACAACAGGGTGTTAACATTCATCTTCTGCATACAACTAAAGACAACAACAATAACCTATCCTGTTTAGTCTCTTGGACCCTCAAGGCTAACAGCTTGAAGTGAAATTTCCCATGCCTGGTAATGGGTCCTAGATTTTTGTAAATAAATAAAATCATGTATGCATATTTGACATGAAGTTAGAAGAGGAACTGTCTAAGGAAATAAAGGGAACAAATTGGAAGGTGGATGGAGTGGGGGCTGTGTCTCAAAGTATATCATGAATTCCATGAATTCCATGAACTGTTTTTTCTGAAAACAACTACCACATATAACAAATACATGCCAATTAAAATACTATTTTAAAAGATTTTAAATAAACCCTTTCATAGCAGTATTAGTCCATTTTTCAATGCTATAATAAAATACTCGAGGCATGCTAACTTTATAAGTAAAATAGGTGTATTTAGCTCATAGTTCTTCCAATTAAGGACCTACCATCAGCTCTCATAGCAGATGGATTCACAATAGGGAGAGTTTGTATTAAGGAGGAAGAAATAACACATGAGTAGAAAGAGCATGAGAGGAACTGAAGTCCACAATTCTTCCAAGAGTATAACCCCAATAGCCTCAGTCGGTTCCATTTGGTCCGCTCTTAACATGTCTCACTGGAGATCAAGTGTCTAACACACAAGATGTTAGGGGACAGCTGTAGTAATACATAAAACACAACATGTTTTAAAGTCATTCTGTCTACTGTGCCTCAAATTGAAGGATGAGTTGTTCTTAATTGCCACTGAACCCGCAGAATCAGAGCACACACCAGTTCACTCTTGGACCACTGTAGATACTCCCTGGTAGCATGTATTACCCTCACCTCCCTATAACTCTCTGTTTACTATATTAAATTTAGATTATTTATCCATTTCTTGGACAATACGTAAGAGGCTAGTGCAACTGGTCAGGGCTGGTTGGTCCTAAGTCAAGAAAATCAGCTTCCTACCATTCACTGAGAGCAGGCCAGCTGTTCCCACACTACCCTAAGATCCAGTGCTTTTCAAATCAACACCATGGGTGCTGACCCCCTGGGTGGGTTGCTTCCAGCTCCCCATCATCCTTGCTAATTTCTACTAAGGATTCTACTATTTGATTCTTACCACGCTGGTAAATGACCTGTAAGAGCTGCAGACCTTGTTCTGAGATACACATCTCTGAGTTCACAGTGAGCATTCAATAAATATTTGAATTAAATCACATTCTGTCATAGGAATCTCAATCTCTTTTGGGGGTTGCAAGTATTGTCCTTTAAACTACGGTCTGAGGTCCTTGGATTTTAATAAATGATGCTGAATTAGATTTACTGACTGATACGTTGGAAATATAGACCAAGTATTTAAAATTTTTAAACCATGCTTGTCCATGGTCTAGCAACATCATATTTAAGCCAAAGGTAATTTATGCAAAGCTTTTTCCTCTATAGCTCATCTGAAAGAAGATAGTTGATGGGATAACCTCTGAGCTCACAATGCTCTGCTAAGAGTTGTAACAAGCTCTTCCTTTTAGTCTATTGGTACCTGGGATTGAACCCAGGCCCTTGCAGATACAAGCTAATTGTTCCACCACTGTGATATACTCCCAGCTTCTAACTTTATAATTTTAATCTTTTAACAGCATTATTGGGTGTATTTTCTGAGCTGTGACACCATGTAGGAGAAAGTTCAAAAGATGATGTGTACTCTCTTACTTCTGGATTTGAGTGGGGGAAAAAAAAAAACAGATCAGCACTTAACAGTACATGACCCTTTACTCCCTCAAATGTCACTGTGAGGTGCTAAGGAATTGTACAGATGGTTATCAGTGTTACAAGCTCCAAAAAAAATGGGTGTGCAGGGAAGTAGGCTTCCAAATGGACCTTGAGTGTGAGGATAGAATTTCAATTAAGGAAGATAACTTCCCAGAAGAGCTGGGCTCACGCCCCAGGAATGATGATGTTAATCATTTTTTTATGCATCCTTGTGTCTTTCTCCTCCTGTCAAATGAGGAACTTGGATGAGACCTGTTTAGGGTTACTTAGAGTTACCTAAGATATGGAAAGGGGCTTTGAAGTCATAGTATTGATAAAGAATTGTGATCACAACAAAATAAGAGACTGACTACCTCTGAGTGGGGACACTGATGGAAGTCAGGGAAACTCCTTACACCACAGAAGTCCTTGAAGAAGTAGGTAGTGTCATGAGCACAAACATTGTAGACAAACATTCATTTTTCATTCTTTTATGTTTAATTTTATTTTTACTAATTTTAATTAGCATAGCAAATAACATATTTCAGAATGGCATTCTTTCCCTCTCTTACACACACATACACACACATGCATACATATGTACACGTGTACACACACACACTTTAATTTGTTCTCACTCCCTCAACCTCCCTATTTCCTGCTTGCTTCCTTCCTCCCTCCCAATAGTCCCCATTTATGATTTCAAGCAAGACGAATTTTAAAAAGAAGAGTGCTCATGTTGTTTCTCTTCATCAGGCACAGCTTCTAATATTAATGACTAGAATAGACATTTTGGACTCAGCCTGGAAAATAGGCAAAGTTGTGAATAAATATGTGTTGTATATAGAGGAAAAAGTGTACCTGGAGAAGTTACAAACCTTGCTTTGGAGGGCAGCATCAGGTAATGCCACACTGTCTACTGCTCTGATGTGTAGCTATCACACGTGCCAGGGGTGACTGTTCTAGATAGACGAATACAGGATACCTCCTTTGTTTTGGGACCTTCCACAGGGTGAGCTCTCCCAAGATTCTACATAGAGCTCTCTAGAGATTCCAGAGGGAGATTGGAATGAAGCAAACTCTTGCCTTTCTCAAAATATCTTTGGTTTTAAAATACTTAAAAACATCCAGAGGATCTTAAGTGTTAGAAATCTGGTTTAAAATGAACTCATTCCGATTTAGGTCAATTAAAATACAAAAAGAAAAATCATACTTCACTTTCTTTTTTAAATAACATAAAGAGCAAAACTTGCAATGCCTGTATGTCTGAAGAACTTTGGTTCTATGTCTAGCTGTTTATGACTTTTTGAACTCAACTCCGTTTCCTTACCAAATATCAACTTGGAAAAAGGAGTTTTGAAGTTCACTGAAGATAGTAACTCCTCAAATTGAGAGGACCGCAAGAATCTAATTTATCTGCCCTCCTCACCCCCAGCCTTGAGCAGGCTGATTCAGACCTTGTGTTTGCCACAGCTGGCTAGCCCACCTAGGGTGTAGTCTATTGTCCTGCCACCTAGGGTGGGTAGTCCACCTAGGTAAAGTCTATTGTCCTGCCACAACAGCTGATTTCTCCAAGATGCCACTACCTGCTGAGAGGCTGAACCAGTTTTCCTGACATAATCCTGACAATGCATCAAGATCCTGGGATAGTGGGGAATGGGTCCCCTCCCTTTATAAGATCAGACTCATAGCTAAGGATTGGGTCTTGATCAGAGAACTTTGTCTTCACTTGTTATTTCCCTCACCATCCATCCCATATAGTCCCAGCTTTCCTTTCAGGAACCTAGTTAATGTAGCTGCTGGTGGCTACATACATTTTATTTTGTATATGTATTTGTCTGGTATAAAGGGTTCTTGCATGCCATAGCATTCAGTGTGTAGGTCAGAGAACAGATTGTCAGGGCAAGTTCTCTCCTTCTACCCTTTGGGTCCTAGGGATTGATCTCAGGTTGTCAGGAGTGGTGGCAAGTCCTTTTATACACTGAATAATCTCACTGGCCCTTCCTTTATTTTCAGGATAAAACCTGGTGCTGCTTGATTTTTTTCCTTGGGAACACATAGACAGATGTGTATTTACCCTAGATTGGACATACAATGACAGGCCTAAGAAATGATTCCACCTAACTTTAGCTTAATGAACTGTACTGGCTGGTTCTGTGTGTCAACTTGACACAGGCTGGAGTTATCACAGAGAAAGGAGCCTCAGTTGGGGAAATGCCTTCATGAGATCCAGCTGTGGGGCATTTTCTCAATTAGTGATCAAGGGGGAAAGGCCCCTCGTGGGTGGGACCATCCCTGAGCTGGTAGTCTTGGATTCTATAAGAGAGCAGGCTGAGCAAGCCATGGGAAGCAAGCCAGTAAAGAACATCCCTCCATGGCCTCTGCATCAGCTCCTGCTTCCTGACCTGCTTGAGTTCCAGTCCTGACTTCCTTTGGTGATGAACATCAGTATGGAAGTGTAAGCTGAATAAACCCTTTCCTCCCCAAATTGTTTCTTGGTCATGTTTGTGCAGGAATAGGAACCCTGACTAAGGCATGAACTAATGTGTGTATTAGTATTGCTTCCAGGAGTATACACAAGGAATATACATAGGCAGTATCTCACCAATTTATTAAGCAAGATAACTCAAAGGCAGCTGCATGACTGAAAAAAATCCAGATTAGCATGGATGATGACTCATGAAGGCTGTGTCCCTGGAGCTATCTGCATGAACTACAAGCAAAGAGACAAGTGGTGAGAGTCTCCTCCCTCCATGAAATTTCTACTGCTTGTATAACCCCCTGAGATGGGATGGGAGGTTAAATGTTGTAAGTTTTAGGAGCTTTTAGAGGCTTCTGAGTTTTCTTCACTTTATCATCTTGCCTTTTTGCTCTCTCCAATAGGAAATGTTTCAATTTGAGGAAATGCTTACACAGATTCTGAATTTCTATATTCCTACTAACACATATCCAGAAGATGACCTTCCTTGAGACTTGAGAAGACAGCATGAAGAAATTGTGGTCCATAGTCTCCTAGCTCCATTACACAGCTGCCATTTTCTTCTTTCTTGTAAACCTCATATGAACCTGTTGCTATATCACAATACAGAAGATCAACCATCTCCAGCCACTGAAACATTACTTCTCCCATTATTCCATCTAGCTCACTAGACATCAGAGGGAATTGTGATTTGAATGGCTGCCTTTATTTCCTATATTTCAAAATATCAACATTGCCTTTAAGCTAATGATTACTTCCTTCAACCATTTCTTAGAAATACATTCTCAACATACTAAGTGAGATATCAAAGCATTACAATACTATGACAAATTAGATGTGCTGTCTGCCTTTGAAAAGCTCCAAGCCAACTAGAGAGCAGCAAATACCTGAAATCAATGTTACCAATTTTGCTTCCTTTGCTACAGCTGACATTATTAACCCAGAATTCATTCATACAAATATTGAACAGCTACTCTATATTCATAATGAGCCAGGCTCTGGCAATGCCCAAGTCAGAAGTTTGCTTTGGACAATTCCATGTTGCATTTAAGTACAACCTCAGAATCCTTTTCAACACCGGGCTCTGGGTAGTACCACTAATCTCCTATGATGGTAGAGGAGAAGTCTATCTCTTCAGTCTCTCTGCTCCAACTCCTGGAAGGAAGGATAGATTCCTTGTTTGATAGTGTAGCAAATACTCTACAGGGGTATGCTATGGCTGAACTTTGAAGGGTGACCTAACTGCCTGGGAAGTCAAAGAAATTTCTGGAAGAAAAGGCAGCCTCTGAGGACCTGAAGTAAGGCTAAAAATATGTAAATTATAGCTGAGGGGAAAGAATCAGAGAGGGAGGCATCTGGGGTGGGTATTTGTGGGAGCAGAGTCCTGGCACGTGGAAACCATCTATGTTGGTTATTTCTACTTGGGTTAGTGTTGTAGCAAGCTCAGAAGCCATGACACATTTGCTCAGGACCTCAGGGCTATTCAGTGGTAGAGTCTAGAGGTCCCTCCACTACCCAAACTGCTTTGAACATGAGTGTTGTTGAAAAGTCATCCTTCAACAGGCATAAAAGATGCACTCTTGTTTTTGTTTTGTTTTGTTTGTTTAAGATGATGACAAGGAGACTAATTCTTTATGAAATCGTTTCTGTATTTTCTGTCTCTTTATCTTGTCTTTGGATATTTCCACTGTTTCCACACTGTCAATTCTACTCATTTATTCTTGTATCCTAATATGCAGCACTTCAAAATACTACACAATCTATCATGATGTAAATAATATAAATACTTTGAGCAAATATACTGAACACATTGTTTGGCAGGCTTCATCTCTGTTCTCAAATGCAGGAAGAAAGAGGCTGTGGCAGCATTAGCACATTAACAATTGCACTGATCATATGCTGTGAAGAAGTGGACCAGCCCGGCTGGAATTCCTTACTTGTACGATGTTGGAGCTAGGCCAGATCTGTCCAGTTACTGCCTTAGTCGAAGACACATCAGTTGGCAATGGTTGTCACATTCAGAAAAAACAAAACAAAAACAAAAACAAAAACCAAACCACACACACACATTGGCTCTCATCTTGTTCTTGAGGACATTTTCTTATACCTGTATGTGATATCCCACATCTTTTGCTCCCACATTAATCCTCTTACATATGTAGTCAGAAATAGTGCTGCTCATCCCACTTTATGTCAAGATATATGAGTGTCTGTTTAGCCACAAAATGCTGACAATTCTCAGTATGAGAGGTTTATCTAGAGCAGGAGCAGCAGTCTGTGTAGATGGAATAGGAGAGTGTTCATTGTCCATTTTTAGGTGAGATAATGGTTTTTGAAAATTGGTACACAACTTACATAGCCAGTAGTTTCTCTTGGTGGAGGAAACAATTGATGTAATGGAATGTGTGTTTTCTATGTTTTAATATTTTGTAATGGAAAGTGTAGGGTTTTGGGTCCCATGTGTGCCCTGCCACCGGACTCAGCCGCTTGGTGAGGCAGGATGGGGGAAGGTGACCATGCTTACCCCTGCTGTCACCGGGTAGGCGGGTGTTGGGCTGTAGGGAAGCCCTGGAACACCACTCCTGGGATGGGAAAGCACAGTCTGAGGCTTGGGACAGCTGGAGCTGGCTCCGGGGTCTCTGGGCCTGTGATGAGGCCAGGGGCCATCTGTTTCTCAGGCTCCTGGATATCCAGGCACTGCTGGATGTCTTGGAAAAGCTGAGAACTTAGTGGGGTCCTGTGAGCTAGATCTAGCCCAGGGCTAGGGCCAGGGGGAACGGAAGGGGAAGCTGTGGCTAGTTCTGAGGGGAGAGTCCTCAGCTTGGGCTTGGCTTGGCAGTTGTGGCTAGGAGTGCAGACAGGCCTTCTATGGAATATTAGACAGCAGCGCTATAGGCAAAGGTCTTCTCCATTGCTCCCCACAGCAGATCTTGATGAAAAGAGGCAGTCCATGGTTCTAAGGCATTTATTGTCATGGCAGAAAGTCGATGTGTAAAATCGTACTCCACTTCTCAGGGTGGACCTGAGATTAAATACCTTTTGCAGGGAGGAATGTCTGAGAAGGGAAGTTTATTGGCTAAGTCCTCCAGGCCTTTAGATACCCCAGTAAAATGGAGATCTGTCTTGAGACTATGTGACCACAGATCGTGTCCTCTACATGTGGAGGGGATTGGGGCATTGCTTGTATGTGACTGATAGCCACAAATACATGGGGATCTGCGGCCAGTGACAGGGGCTGGTGCCCGGGAACAGGCAAAGCTCCTACCATCCTTTCAGGGTTTCCAGGGTTTTTACCTTAGCTCAACCATGATACCTTTCAAGATCCCACAGGAAAATTTTTATTGTTGGAATGGAGGGTAAAACAGGGGTTAATTCTGATGTTAAGGGAAGAGGTCTCTGTGGTGACTTGAGTATGCTTGTCCCAGGGAGTGGCCTTGTTGGAGTAGGTATGGCCTTGTTGAAGAAGATTACCAATCTGGGGGTGGGCTTTGAGAACCTCCTCCTTCTACTTGCCTAGAAGACATTCCTCTCCTGGCTGTCTGTGGATCAAGATGTAGAACTTTTGGCTTCTTCGACACAAAGTCTATGCATGAAGCCATGCTTCCAAAAATGGTGGTCCTTTGAAACTGTAAGCCAGCTCCAATGAAATGTTTCCTTTATAAGAGTTGCCTTGGTCATGGTGTCTCTTCACAGAAATGGAAAGCATGACTAAGACATCCTCCATCTACACTGATGTAACTAGGGGTCTAAAACATTTTGGATTGACAAGGCTGCAGTTATTATGGATGGGAGATGGAGATCTATATCCAGAAGCTGAGCACAGGCATCAGTATCACAGAGCTCCATTAGTCTCCACCCTGAGCCATGCTAGGGTGTCTTCATATTTTTCATTGTCTTTGAATTAAGACATGGGCACACTGAATACTCAGCCAGGAATAGAAAATTTGCCTGCACATAGGCATAAGTATTTGTAAGGTGGCCCTACCTATTGCTGATATCAAAAACAGAAAATGACTGGCCCCCAGGGAATATTCCACAGTCTCTCATGGGAACCACATCACCTCATCATGAGGCTGTTATGCCTATTTCTGAGCTCCACCTTTCTGAATAAACAGTATATGGCATTTTGTGCCTGTTTTCCCATTAACATCTTATCACTGAGATTTATTCTTGTGTTGTAAGAATACAATCTAACCTTGTTTATAGTTCATAATATTGCTATATTCATAGCTGTGTACAAATTTAAATCATAATCTTCATCTGAAGTCTTTATTGTTATGAATATGTCCTCTGTTGCTAGAATTCATTCTTGCCATACAATTATAATGTATAATGTTAATTAAGTGACTTTAGTACTCTGCCTCTATACTTTCTCTGAATTTGCAAAAATTGGCCACAGACTCAATACTGATTTTATATCCAGCCAGTATAAATAAAATTAAAGGCAAATCTAGACAAATTGTAATAAGATAACTAAATTCAAGTGACAAAGAGAGAATTCATAAAACTGCCATTTTATAAAAAATATCTGTGTAGCTACTAAGCATGGTGACCTATACTTGAAATTCCAGCATTCAAGGGGCTGAGGCAGGACTGTCACAAGGCTGGATTCAGATGAGATCATGTCTCAAATAAATAAAGAAATAAAGAAATAATAAAATAAAATAACCCAAGAATGAGGAAGTGAGGCATGGAAGTTTCTGGTAAGTTCTCTTTTCTGTTTCATTTGTAAGAATAGTTTGACAATAGATTGCTTAGGTTTTTTGTTGAATAAAAAATCTTTTCTTCCTTATGTAAACCTGTTATTCTCTTGTCTGTGGTATCTGTTTTTCCTGTAAAACGTATCTCACAACAGCTGTGTTGCCTGGACAAGATCAAGCACATTACACAACCACATTACAGCATAGACAGAGGAGGGCCTCGTGAGCTCATTACTAACTGAGGAGCTGTGGATAGTTGGTAGCTTCTAGGAGAGAGAGAACTAGTTCTTTAACAGTGCAGTCTGGAACAGGTCCTGTGGATACCTATGAGTACTTGGGCAGCACAAACTGGATTTGATAGTCATAAAAACAAAAAATGAGGGACATGAAGTTGGGAGGGGGTGTAGAGATGGGGAGTAAACCTGGGGGGTGTCATGTGATGTGACTATGCCTGAAGTACATTGTATGAGATGATCAAAGAACTTACAAAGATATTTAAGATAAACTGAGCATCAGTCTTTCCGTTATCCACAGCAGGTCATGCATGCTTGTATCTGGCAGCTTTTCGGCTTTCTTCTTTGAGTTCAGCAGTGTTCCTACAAGGTGCAGAGATTTGCTTTTTTTGTATTTATGGGGCCTGTGTTTAAAATCATTGTTGAGTCTGAGGATTTATACTTTTTGTAAATTTCAGAATATCCTAACATTTCCTCACATCTGTCTTGCCTTGCATTCTCTCTTCCTTATTAGATAGCAATTGTACACGTTATGGTGATTTGAGTGAGAAATGTCTCCTATAGTCTCAGGTATTTGAACACCTGGTGCCCATCTGGTAGATGTATTTGAAGTCCTTTTGTCCCCTCTATGCCCCAGCCTCTTGCTATGCTTGAGGAGGCACAGGGAACATTTGGAATTCATGTTTTCTGTTTTTTTCTCCCCTCCCCCAAGGTCACAGCCCCAGATTTCCTTGTCATACTGATAGTCCCATGACTTTATTACTCCTTGCAACTCAAAGAGTGACTGGAGGGCTTAGCAAAGTTATTTTTGTTTGTTGCCCTCACCCTATGACATGAATTAGATAGATCCTCCTCTGGGTAATAAAAATGGTAAAGAAATATAAATGGAAAAGGCAAAACAAAAGTAGCAAATCCAAGTGAGCTCTCAACCAAACTCTCAGCTGCCTGCCTCCATGCACAGCTCAGATTCTTGCATTTAAAAAACACAAAACTCTTAAATGTTTTAACTATTTTCTTCTGATTTTGAAGTAAGAGCTATTATTTATCTTTTATTCAACATAAACAGATGTTCTCAGTGAGAAGATTCATCCCATCCATAAGAGCTTCTCTCTCATGGGTAGAATCAATTGGTGTTTTGATGATAGGGTGGCTTAAAAAATAGCAATGCTCAGGCCCTATCTACATTAATACCATTTAAAAGGGCCTATGGGTGATTTTCAAAGAAATACAAATTTGCCAGTAAGTTCATTAACAAAGCTCTTCAACATCATTTTCTACAGGGAAATGCAAATCACAACTGCAGTGAGATAGCATATCACCCAGTTGGAATGACTGCTATTAAAAATCCCAAATATATAAATTCTGGCAAATATGTATTGGACAAAGGAAACTCTTCTCCAGCATTGATGGAACTACAAATCAATACAATCACTTCAGAAAACAGGATGGAAGGCCCTCACAAAAGTCAACACACAAAAGAGGCATCTGCACCTGCATGCTTATTTCTGTATTGTGGCATAATACTCGCAACAGCATCAGCCTCGGTGCTTCTCAATGTAAGAATGAATGGAGAAAAAATATATCTACATACATGTAAGCATACATACTTTATTCCATCATGAAAATAATATACTAACATTTATGACCAAATAGATGGAACTAGAAGATATAATATTAAGCAAGTAAGCCAGACTCAGAAGAAAGACAAATATTGCATGCTTTATCCAGAAACAAATAAACAAGCACCACCACAACCACCACTGTGAGTGCCTGACTCGCCAGCAAAACAGACGCCACAACAGGATCCTTCTGCACATATTTATTGGGAGAGCTTGATTGCAGAGGCGAAAAGACCCCCGAGCCCAGAACTGGCACTGCTTATATAGGCCTAGGAGAGGTGTGTCCACACCCGATTGGTTATGCTTTCAGTACCTCATTTACATGTCTACACCCGATTGGTTATGCTCTCAGCACCTCATTTACATACCCCATTTACATATCTACACCCAATTGGTTATGCTCTCAGTACCTCATTTACATGCCCTGGGCCAGGCAGTGACTCGGCAAAAACCTCTACTGCACATGCGCACATTGGTTGTTTACCCAAACTTATGGGTGGTGGCCAGTGGTAGCCAGTGCTACCTTGTAATGGCGTATGTGGCTTCCCACACAGCACCACCACCAACAAAAAAAAGAAATTTTGCCATGACTAGGAAGTATAAATGGACTAATAAGAGCTGGTAGGAGTGGAGGGTGGGGGTGGGGTGATAGACAATGCAAAGGGTTAGTAGGCAAAATACACTTGTATGGGGATACCACGTTAACTTGTACACTTGATATGCTAACCACTGTAACTAAGTTTTTAAAAAGTAAAAGATCTAGTTATGAACTGAGGTATAGGAACCAAGGATATAAACAACCATATAGGGCTGACTGGATATTTTATGTATTTGCACACAAGGCAGGGTCATTTAATGATGTATGTGATTTTTTGTTTTGTTTTGTTTTGTTTTGTTTTGTTTTGTTTTGTTTTTGTTTTTCAAGACAGGGTTTCTCTGTATAGCCCTGGCTGTCCTGGAACTCACTTTGTAGACCAGGCTGGCCTCGAACTCAGAAATCCACCTGCCTCTGCCTCTCAAGTGCCGGGATTAAAGGCGTGCACCACCACCACCCAGCGACTTATGTGATCTTTACTGCCTCTCCCAAGTTCTTGATAAATTATGATAATGCTGTGAGTCAAAAGTTCTCAGCCCACCACACCACAAGTAGTGTCCCAACAAGCAGGGGCATTTTTGTTCATCCGCATCTCTACTTCCCCTTTAACTTTAAGTTACTTTCTGTTTTGAGTTGAATTTTATATTTAAAACACCATTTCAGGGCTAGGGAGATAATTAAGCAGATAAAAACACACATTCTCTCTCTCTTCCCCTGTCCTTGTCCTTGTCCTTGTCCTTGTCCTTGTCCCTGTCCCTGTCCCTGTCTCTGTCTCTGTGTTTCTGTGAGTCTCTTTCTCCCATGTTATAAAAAACATTACATTACAGTCTAAATCCACAACAACTATTAATGTGGGTCCTTGAGGAAGCAATCAAATCATAGAGGTGTTGGGAATGGATCATTCATGAAGTCTTCATATGAGAAAGGAAATTGGACCAAGACATAGGAACTAGACCATGTGTTCTGAGGCAGAGATGAGAGTGTTGCAGTCGGGGAGCCAAGGGATAGTGCACCAGAAATGAGAGGAGAAAAATGGTGATTCTACTCAAAGACAGGTGAAGCAGGATTCTGCCTTTCTCTGAGATGTTGCCTTCCTGAATGCTAAGACTGTCACGGGGTGATTAATTTGAATGATCATCCTGGGAGACTGACACAACTCCATGCTTTGATTCTGTGGTAGATTGGGTTCTAAGATGCTTTTCAATACTCCCTAGTTTTAGGGAACAGACACATTCTCCAGTTACTCACTTAACAAAAAATTTCCCCCAAGTACCCAAATGAACTGACATTAGATAGGATGATTCACTGAGGGAACCTGCCTTCAGATATGGGCTTATTGAAGGAAAACATTTCCACTGTGTGTGTGAGTGTGTGTGTGTGCATGTTTTATCATGTTATTTATTTAGTTTACCTCCCAATCTCAGCTTTCCCTCCATTCTCTTCTCTTAGTTCTTTCCCCCAACTCCCCTTGCCTGTCCCACCCAACAATCATCCTCTTCTCAGAAAAGTGGAGGACTCCCGTGGATATCAACCAGTTTGGCACATCAAATTGCAGTAAGACTATGAGCATCTTCTATTGAGGCTAGCTAGATAAGGCAGCCCAGTTAGGGGAAAGAGATCCAAAGGCAGGCAATGTATTTAGAGACAGTCCCTCCTCTTGCTTTAGGAGTCCTACATGTAGATCCAGCTCTACAACTGTTACATATGTGCAGAGGGCCTAGATTTGTCCCATGCATGCTCTCTAGTTCAAACTTCAGTCTCTATAAATCCCTAAGGGCCTGCAGTAGTTGATTCTGTGGGTTTTCTTATGGTGTTCTTGAGCCCTCTGGCTCCTTCAATCCTTCATCCTCCTCTTCCACAGGATTCCCAAGCTCCACTTAACGTTTGGTTGTGAGTCTCTGCATCAGTTTCCATCAGTTTCTGGGTGAAACATCTCGGATAACAGTTATGTAAGGCTCCTGTTTGAAAGTATAGCAGAATATCATGAATAGTGTCAGGGCATGGGCTCATTCTAATGGTTTTGAGATGGGCCAGTCATTGGTTGGCTCTTTTCTCAATCTCTGCTCCATTTTTTACCTCTGTACATCTTGTAGGCAGGACACATTGTGGCTCTAAGGTTTTGCAGCTGTGTTAGTGTCTCTATCCCTCCATTGGAAGTTTTGCCTGGTTATAGGAGATGGCTGGTTCAGACTCCATATGGGGGTCTGGTTTTATGTGTCAACTTGACACAGGCTGGAGTTATCATGGAGAAAGGAGCTTCAGTTGGGGAAATGCTTCCATGAGATCCAGCTGTAAGGCATTTTCTCAATTATTGATCAAGGGGGAGGGCCT
Source organism: Mus caroli (assembly GCF_978045245.1). Taxonomy (NCBI): domain Eukaryota; kingdom Metazoa; phylum Chordata; class Mammalia; order Rodentia; family Muridae; genus Mus; species Mus caroli. Next base: position 20,620,295 of record NW_028227266.1, read on the forward strand.
TTTGTGGGTGGTGCCTTCTCTGGGCTGGTAGTCTTGGGTCCTATAAGAAAGCAAGCTGAGCAAGCCAGTGGAAGCAAACCAGTAAAGAACATCCCTCCATGGCCTCTGCATCAGCTCCTGCTTCCTGACCTGTTTGAGTTCCAGTCCTGACTTCCTTGGTGATGAACATCAGTATGGAAGTGTAAGCTGAATAAACCCTTTCCTCCCCAACTTGCTTCTTGGTCATGATGTTTTGTCCAGGAATAGAAACCCCGACTAAGACAGGGACATTGCTAAGAGTCTTAGCTAGGGTCACCCTCATAGATTCCTTGTACTTTTCATTGTCCTAGATTTCTAATTCATCCTAGAGATGCCCAACCCCAATCCTCTTGGCTCTTCCAGTATTCTCTCCCTCCTCCCATCCCCAACCTCATTCCTCCTATTCCTGTATCTACTCTCTCAATCCATCCCCTATGTCTAATCTATTTTCCCTTCTCAGTGAGATTCTAGCATTCCCCCCTTGGGCACTTGTATTATTCAACTTCTTTGGGTCTGTGGATTGTAGTATGCTTATCCTGTACTTTGTGGTTAGCATCTACTTATAAGTGAGTACATGCCATGCCTGGATCACTTCACTCAGGGTAATCTTTTCTCATTTCATTCACTTGCCTGCAAATTTCATGATGTCATTTCTTTTAATGGCAGAGTAATACTCCATTGTGTAAATGACTACATTTTCTTTATCAGTTCATCTGTTGTGAGACATCTAGGTTGTTTCCAACTTTTACCCATTAAAAATAAAGCTGCTGTGAACATAGTTGATCAAGTGTCATTGTGTTATGGTAGAGCTTCTTTTAGGTATAGACAACAGGAGTGTTCTAGCTAGATCTATTCTCAGTTTTCTGTGAAACTGTAAAATTGATTCCCAAAGTAGTTTTAAAAGTTTGAACTCCCACCAGTAATGGAGAAATATTTAGCTTTTTCCACATCCTCACCAGCATGAGTTTTTCATTTTAACCATTCTCAAAAGATACTGGAAGAAAAACTCTAACCCAAGAAGGTTAACTATACCTTCTTGGTAGAAAACACAAGAAATAAATAATTACAAATCAACAAAAACAAAAGAAGGGAAACACACACACACACACACACACACACACACTACCACCACCACCATCAGAACAATAGGAATTAATAATCACTGGTCTTACCCACAACCAAACAGTGAGTGGATCCTGGGGACTCTTATGAAAGAAAATGAGGAAATATTTGGGATCCCAAAGGGCATAGGAACTCCACAGGAAGACCAACAAATCAAATAACCTGGACCATTGGGGCTCCCAGAGTCTAAACCACCAATCAAAGAACATACAAAGTCTGGACTGAGACCTCATGTGTTGCAGATGTGCAGCTTGATTTCATATGGGTCTAAAATAACTGGAATGGAGACTGTTCCAAAAGCTGTCGCCTGTTTGTGGAATATGTTCTACTAGCTGGGCTGCCTTGTCTGGCCTTGCAGAGACTTGAAGTGCCAGAGTGGGAGGAATACCCAGGGTCATCCCACCTGCTCAGAGGAGAAGGGGAAGAAGGACAGGGGAAGGGTTGTGTGAGCAGGTGACCAGGAGGGGGCAGTGAGAGAGCTATAAAGTGAATACATAAAAACAAAAATAAAATAAAATAAAACATTTACACTTAAACTAAGTTGGCTATAAAAAACGATCATTGGTCTTTAATATATTTTGACCTGATGGACTTCATTCTCCATTAAAAAGACACAGACTAACAAAAAGAATGTGAAAACAGGACTCATCATTCTTCTTCATACAAAAACTGCACCTTAACATCAAAAATAGACATTACTTCAGAGTAAAGGGCTGGAAAAAGATTTTCTAAGCAAACATACCTAAGAAGTAAGATAGAGTTGTCATTGTAATATCCAACAAAAATAGTTTTCCAACCAAAATTACTCAAAAGATATGGAGAAGAACACTTCATACTATTCAAAGGAAAAATTCACCAAGATGATGTCTCAATTCTGAACATCTATGCCACAAATTCAAGGGCAACAACATTCATAGAACAAAACAAAACAAAACATTGCTAAGGATCAAATCATACATTGAACCCCACACATTAGTAATAGGAGACTTCAACACCGGACTCTCACCAATGGACAGGTTATCCAGACAGAAACTAAAAAGAGAAATAACAAAACTAGCAGACTCTATTACTTGCATATTCTTCATGTTTCTTTTTGGTGTTTTGCTCATCTATTGAAGTGGGTCTCTCCATTTTGACTACTGCTTCTTCCAAGACTATTGAGATTTTTCATTTCCTGTGACTTTTATTAGAGGGATAAGGGTATGACGTTGAAATATAGGAACTGGTGAAATGTGCTGTTGATTGTCACTGGGTGATCCTGTTTTGCTTGTGTAGGAACAGAAAACTGCACACTAAGCACTAAGACAAACAGTTGGGATCAAAACTTTAGTCACCCTATGGAGACTTTGAGCTTGCTTGGAGTGTGATACCAAACTCCAGACCCACTGAAGTCTGTGTACTATCTGTATACAGTTAGTTAGAGGTACAGACCTGAAGTATCCACAGAAGTATAGGCCTTGGGCCCTGCAGTGATCTCTAGATGCCCACACTGCCCTTAGAGACCACTGGAGCTGAAATGCTAGTCTCTCCATGATAGAGATAGCCTGGAGCTATTGCAGAAATAGACAGGAAAACCAATGGAATAAAATAAAGAATACAGCAACAAACAACAAAGCCACATTTTTGACAAAGGAACAAAAACATACATTGGAAAAATAGCATGTTCAAGAAGTGGAACTGTCAAAACTGGATATCCATCTACAAAAGAGTAAATTTATATTTTTATCTCTCATAGAAAAAATCAATTCAAAGTACATCAAAGATCTAAAATTAAAACCTGAAATGCCAAAACTGAGGAAAACATAGAGAATGCTTTTGAAGACACTGTGGTAATAGAAGAACTTTCTGAATGGAATACCAATAGCTCAGCAGCTAGCCCCAAGTATCAATAGATAAGACTGTATGAAATAAAACATTTTGTACAGCAAATAAAATATCATCAGAACACACAGCCCATGGAATAGGAAAAATCTTCACCAGCCTTACTTTAGACAAGGGACTTGCATACAGAAGTTATAAAAATTTCAGAAGTTAAATATCAGAAAAGTCAAATCAAATAAAAAAATAAAAATAAAAACAAATGGGCTAATGAATTTAATAGGTGGATTTCAAAACATAAAAACGAGAGGAAGAAAGCAACAAAAGGGGGAATAAGAATTTTTTAAAATTGAAAATCTATTTTTTATACAATATATCCTGATTGTAGCTTTTTCCTCCACTCTTTCCAGCCCCCTCCAACTCTTTTCCAGACCGATTCCCTTTTCTGTCTTCTTTTATTCAAAAAGAACAGGCTTCTAAAAGATAACAGCCAACCATGACAACATAAAGTATAATAAGCTGAAGCAGAAACTTACATATCAGCGTTGTAACCACAACCCAACAGGAGCAAGAATCATGAGCTGGCATAAGGGCTAGAGAGCCACTTGTTCTAAAAGTCAGGACTCCCATAAATATACTATGCTAAAAGCTATAATATATGCACAGAGGATCTGTAAGCCCTGTGCTTGCTGCTCCAGTCTCTGTGAGCTCATGTGCACTTAGCTTAGTTGATTCAAAGCGCCTTGCTCTCCTGTGCTCTAACCCCCTCTGGTACTTATTCTCTATCTGCCTCATTTTCCATGGGAATCCTGGAGTTTGAGCTCCGAGGAGGGATTTGATGGAGACCTCCAGCTTAGACTCTCTCTCTGCATAACTGTCTGGCTGTGGGTCTTTGCATATGTTTCTGTACTGTTAGAAACTCCCTCTCTGATGATGATTGGACAAGGTACTAATCTATGGGTATAGCAGAATATCATTAGAAAATACTTCATTTTTTTTAATAGAATGGCCATGTTTGATTTTACCCTGGATCTTTAGGCTATCTGGTCTCTGGTTCTCTGTTACCCATGCAATGTCAGGTGTGGGTTTCATTCAGTAGAGTGGGCCTTAGACCAAATTAGATAGATATTGGTTGGCTACTCTCACATGTTCTGTGCCATCATTTTGTTAGCATATTTTGCAGGAAGAAGAGATTGAAGGTAGGTCAACGGTTCTGTGGCTGAGTTGATATCTGCATTTTTCTTTTGATAGCTTGCAGAGTAACTTCTAGTGTCAAAAAATTAGAATGGAGGGATGAAGGCCCCATGTAGGCACCAGCTCAACTTCCCCATATTCTATAACCTGTGAAGGTGTTGTTCTCATTGGTGAGGTCCCCACTGTTAGATTGTGGGGAGGGACCCATTTATCTTAGTATCAGCCTGGGTTGTTTGGGGATTTCCATGGGACTTCTTGGCCAATAAATCAATCAAATACAATCCAGTCCTGCCACTGGAAACCTGTCCTGGCTGCAAGAAATAGCCAATTCAGACTCAGTTTCATCCACTGCTAGGAGTCCTCACTGGGACCACCTTCATAAATTGCAGGAAGTTTCCACTATACTAGATTTCTATACCACTCCCCAAATGACTGTTTCCAGCTATTCTCCCAACATCTTCTTCTTCCATTCTATCACCCTTACCTAATCCCTTTTGTTTCCATCCTTACCTGCGCCTTGTCCACCAATAAAATCTAGCATATTTCTCTTTCTCAGAGAGATTGATGCTTCCCCTATAGACCCATGCTCTACGTAAGCTTTTCAGACCTGTTGACTGTAGCTTTCTTCTCATTCACTTAATAGCTAATATCTACTTATAAGTGAGTACATACCATATTTGTCTTTCTGGTCTGGGGTACCTCACTCAGGATGATTTTATTTTTTTGTAGTTTCATTCATTTGCTGACACATTTCATCATTATCTTTTAAACAACTGAGTAATAGCCCATTCTGGAAAGTTACTACAGTTTGTTCATCCATCCTTTGGATGAGATACATCAATGTTGTTGCGCCAGTTTCCTTGCAGGAAAATACAAGGCTTTAGAATATATATAATGATTGTGATTATTGTGTTGTTTCCATAATTTCTTTCTCATCCTGTTTATCCTTTGTATAAAGAAAGGCCACTGATTTGTTTGAGTTAATTTTATATCCAGCTACTTCACTGGAGCTGTTTATCAGTTTAGGAGTTCCCTGGGGGAATTGTTAGGGTCACTTATATATACTATCATATCATCTGCAAATAGTGATATTTTTGACTTCTTCCTTTCCAATTTGTATCCCCTTGATCTCCTTTTGTTGTCTAATTGCTCGAGCTAGGACTTCAAGTACTATATTGAATAGGTAGGGAGAAAGTGGGCAGCCTTGTCTAGTCCCTGATTTTAGTGGAATTGCTTCAAGTTTCTCTCCATTTAGTTTGATGTGTGCTACTGGTTTGTAGTATATTGCTTTTATTATATTTAGGTATGGACCTTAAATTCCTGATCTTTCCAAGACTTTTTATCATGAAGGGGTGTTGGATTTTGTCAAAAGCTTTCTCAGCATCTAACAAGATGATCTTGTGGTTTTTGTCTTTGAGTTTGTTTATATAGTGGATTACATTGATGGATTTCCATATATTAAACTATCCCTGCATTCATGGAATGACGCCTACTTGATCATGATGGATTATCATTTTAATGTGTTCTTGGATTCAGTTTGTGAGAATTATATATCTTTGCATTGATATTCATAAGGGAAATTGGTCTGAATTTCTTTTTCTTTGTTGGGTCTTTATGTGGTTTAGGTTTCAGAGTAATTGTGGCTTCATAGAATGAATTGGGTAGAGTACCTCTGTTTCTATTTTGTGGAATAGTTTGAGGAGAGTTGGAATTAGGTCTTCTTTGAAGGTCTGATAGAACTCTGCACTAAACCCATCTGGTCCTGTTTTTTTTTTTTTTTTTTTTGGTTGGGAGACTATTAATGACTATATATATATATATATATATATATATATATATATATATATAAAATTTTTATTAGGTGTTTTCCTCATTTACATTTCCAATGCTAACCCAAAAGTCGCCCATACCCTCCCACCCACCCACTCCCACTTTTTGGCCCCGGCGTTCCCCTGTATTGGGGCATATAAAGTTTTCAAGTCCAATGGGCCTCTCTTTCCAGTGATGGCCAACTAGGCCATCTTTTGATACATATGCAACATATGCAGCTAGAGTCAAGAGCTCCGGGGTACTGGTTAGTTCATAATGTTGTTCCACCTATAGGGTTGCAGATCCCTTTAGCTCCTTGGATACTTTCTCTAGCTCCTCCATTGGGGGCCCTGTGATCCATCCAATAGCTGACTGTGAGCATCCACTTCTGTGTTTGCTAGGCCCCGGCATAGTCTCACAAGAGACAGCTATATCTGGGTCCTTTCAGCAAAATCTTGCTGGTGTATGCAATGGTGTTAGCCCTTGGAAGCTGATTATGGGATGGATCCCTGGATATGGCAGTCTCTAGATGGTCCATCTTTTTGTCACAGCTTCAAACTTTTTCTCTGTAACTCCTTCCATGGGTGTTTTGTTCCCAATTCTAAGAAGGGGCACAGTGTCCACACTTTGGTCTTCGTTCTTCTTGAGTTTCATGCGTTTAGCAAATTGTATCTTATATCTTGGGTATCCTAAGTTTTTGGGCTAATATCCACTTATCTACCACTTATCTACCACTACAGGTGGATCCAGCAATATATGGGCATATATCCAGAAGATGTCCCAACCGGTAAGAAGGACACATGCTCTACTATGTTCATAGCAGCCTTATTTATAATAGCCAGAAGCTGGAAAGAACCCAGATGCCCCTCAACAGAGGAATGGATACAGAAAACATGGTACATTTACACAAAGGAGTACTACTCAGCTATTAAAAATAATGACTACTTTTATTTCTTTAGGGGAAATAGGACTGCTAAGATGGTTAATCTCATCCTGATTTAACTTTGGTACCTGGTATTTGTCTAGGAATTTGTCCATTTCATCCAGGTTTTCCACTTTTGTTGAGTATAGGCCCTTTGTAGTAGGATCTGATGATGCTTTGGATTTCCTTGTGTTCTGTTGTTATGTCTCCCTTTTCATTTCTGATTTTGTTAATTAGAATACTCTCCCTGTCCCCTCTAGTTAGTTTGGCTAATTGTTTATCTATCTTGTTGATTTTCTCAAAGAACCAGCTCCTGGTTTGGTTGATTCTTTGAATATTTCTTTTTGTTTCCACTTGGTTGGTGTGAATCTAACTAAGGAAGTGAAAGATCTGTATGATAAGAACTTCAAGCCTCTGAAGAAAGAAATTAAAGAAGATCTCAGAAGATGGAAAGATCTCCCATGCTCATGGATTGACAGGATTAACATAGTCAAAATGACTATCTTGCCAAAAGCAATCAACAGATTCAATGCAATCCCCATCAAAATTCCAACAGAATTCTTCACTGAGTTAGAAAGGGCAATTTGCAAATTCATCTGAAATAACAAAAAACCTAGGAGAGCAAAAACTATTCTCAACAATAAAAGAACCTCTGGTGGAATCAGCATGCCTGACCTAAAGCTGTACTACAGAGCAATTGTGATAAAAACTGCATGGTTCTTGTATAGTGACAGACAGGTAGATCAATGGAATAGAATTGAAGACCCAGAAATGAGACCACCCACCTACGGTCACTTGATCTTTGACAAAGGAACTAAAACCATCCAGTGGAAAAAAAAAACAGCATCTTTAACAAATGGTATTGGGTCAATTGGTGGTTAGCATGTAGAAGAAAGAAAACTGTTCTATTCTTATCTCCTTGTACAAAGCTCAAGTCTAAGTCTATCAAGGAACTCCACATAAAACCAGAGACACTGAAACTTATAGCGAAGAAAGTGGGGAAAAGTCTCGAAGATATGGGCACAGGGGAAAATTTCCTGAACAGAACAGCAATGGCTTGGGCTGTAAGATCAAGATTCGACAAATGGGACCTCATAAAATTGCAAAGCTTCTGTTAGGCAAAAGACACTGTCAATAAGACAAAAAGGCCACCAACAGATTGGGAAAGGATCTTTCCCAATCTTAAATCAGTTAGAAGACTAATATCCAATATATATAAGGAACTCAAGAAGATGGACTCCAGAAAATCAAATAACCCCATTAAAAATGGGGTACAGAGCTAAACAAAGAATTCTCAACTGAGGAATACTGAATGGCTGAGAAGCACCCGAAAAAATGTTCAACATCCTTAATCATCAGGGAAATCAAAACAACCCTGAGATTCCACCTCACACCAGTCAGAATGGCTAGGATCAAAAATTCAGGTGACAGCAGATGCTGGTGAGTATGTGGAGAAAGGAACACTCTTTTATTGCTGGTGGGATTGCAAGCTTGTACAACCACTCTGTAAATCAGTCTGGAGGTTCCTCAGAAAATTGGATATAGTACTACCGGAAGATCCAGCAATACTTCTCCAGGGCATATATCCAGATGCCCAACTTGTAAGAACACATGCTGCACTATATTCATAGCAGCCTTATTTATAATAGCCAGAATCTGCAAAGAACCCAGATGTCCCTCAACAGAGGAATGGATACAGAAAATGTGGTACATTTACACAATGGAGTACTACTCAGCTATTAAAAACAATGAATTTATGAAATTCTTGGGCAAATGGATTGATCTGGAGGATATCATCCTGAGTGAAGTAACCCAGTCACAAAAGAACTCACATGATATGCACTTACTGATAAGTGGATATTAGCACACAGAATTAGACTACCCAAAATACAATTTCCAAAACACATGAAACTCAAGCAGAAGGAAGATCAAAATGTGGATACTTCGTTCCTTCTTAGAATGGGCAACAAAATACCCATGGAAGGAGTTACAGAGACAAAGTTCAGAGTTGAGACAGACGAAAGGATCCTCCAGATACTGCCACACCTGGGGATCCATCCCATATACAACCACCAAACCCAGACATTATTGCATATACCAGAAAGATTATGCTGACAGGCTCCTGATATAGCTATCTCTTGTGAGGCCATGCCAGTGCCTGGCAAATACAAAAGTGGATGCTCACAGTCATCTATTGGATGGAACACTGGGCCCCTAAAGAAGGATTTAGAGAAAGTAACCAAGGAGCTAAAGGGGTCTGCAACCCTATAGGAGGATCAACAATACGAACTAGCCAGTACCCCACAGAACTGTGTCTGTAGTTGCATATGTAGCAGAGGATGGCCTAGTTGACCATCAATGGGAGGAAGGGCCCTTGGTCTTGCAAAGATCATATGTCCCAGTACAGGGGAATGCCAGGTCCAGGAAGGGAGAGTATGTGGGTTGGGAAGCAGGGCAGGGGGAGGGTGTAGGGGACTTTAGGGATTAACATTTGAAATGTAAGTGAAGAAAAAAACAAATAAAAAAGAATATATATATATATATACATATATATATAATGTTAAACAAAGTCACAGAATCTCAGAAAGATACTGTAAAATATATATAATATGTGCATGTGTGATATAGGTGGTATGTGTGTATGTGTGTGTATATGAATTTTAAATGTGGGCAGACTATGACATATAGAAATGAGAACAGGAAAGAGTAAATATCAGATGCTAAGGAAGGACTGAATGCAGATAATGGATACACAGATCATGAAAGGACATCCAAAGCTAAGTGTTATTCTAGCTGTCATTCAATTTTTCTCTTTTGAAATGGATAAATGCAAAAAAAAATTTGCTAGGGAGAAATCAAATAGTGTGAAGTTTCAGAGCCTCAGAAAGGTTATTCTAACAACACTGACGTTAATGGAGATATATAGACTTCCAGTCTGGCTGATCTCACTGCATAATGATTTTTAAACATTTAATTATTAAAAAATAAAGTATTTTCTTTATCCTTGTCTCTAAAAGGGAAAGCAAGTATATGAAGAATGAGAAAGACTCAATACAGAGTTGCAAGCTTGAAGAGAGGAGAAAAAAAGGAAGAAAATAGGTGGTTGCTGGGAGACGTGGCACCAAGGAAAGAGGGACTTTGACCCTAAAGGCATAGTATATGAACTTTTGGGGTCAAAAGAAAGTGTTTCTAAGTTGGCTTTCTTCGAGCTCCCCCAGATGACAGCTAAGCATGGACAATGCTTTGAGCTGAGCTTTCTGAAACCCTAAGTAGAGTACCCAGCTGTGCTCTTCCAAGGAGACACATGGAGACACAAGGAGACTATGGGCTATTAAACAAGTGAGTGTCATTGTAAGTCAGTGTTTGCAGTACTTTGTCACATAGCAACTCCCAAAACAACAAATGTAACTACTTTGTAGTCACACACACACAGACACACACACACAGACACACACACACACATACATATAAACTACCTTTCAGTAATACCTATGTAGATTCCTTATTTTTATTTCTGGCCTCATAATTAATGTAAACACTAACCTTGGTAAGTATGAGCAAACGAGAAATGGTCAGTCTCCATTTTTATGGTGCTTATTTCTTTTGTTTGTTTTTAATTTAATTTAATTTTTTAAAATATTCATTTTCCATCCCACTCACTGTCCCCTCCTGGTTGCCCTCTCCCACAATCCTTCCCTCACCCCCCTTCCCCTTCTCTTCTGAGCAGGTGAGACAGCCCCCCCTCCCCCCCAGATATCACTCCTCTACCCTGGCACTTCAAGTCTCTGTGAGGGTAGGCTCTTCATCTCCCACTGAGGCCAACAAGGCACACCTCTATATAGTAGAATATATCCCACAAACAGGCAACAGTTTTTGGGATGGTCCCTGTTCCAGTCGTTCAGGACCCACCTGAAGGTCAAGCTGCACATCTGCAACATATGAGTGGGGAGGCCTAGGTCTAGGTTGTGTATGTTCTTTGGTTGGTGGTTTAGACTCTGAGAGCCCCAAGGGTCCAGATTAGTTGACTCTGTTGGTCTTCCTGTGGAGTTCCAATGCCCTTCACAGCCTGCAATCCTTCCTTCTTTTCTTCAATGAGAGTTCTTAAGCTCCATGGACTGGCTGTGGGTATCTGTATCTGTCTGAGTCGGCTGCTGGTAGAGCCTCTCAGAGGAAAACATGCTCCTGTCTGTAGGCATAACAGAGTGTCATTAATGATGTTAGGGATTTGTGCTTGCCCATAGGATGGGTCTCAAGTTGGGCCAGTTATTGGTTGGTCATCCCTTAGTCTCTGTTCCATCCCTTCTACCTACATTACTTGTAGACAGGATAAATTTTGGGTTGAAAGTTTTGTGCGTTGGTTGGTGTCTCTACTGCTCCTCCAGGGTTCCTGCCTGGCTACAGCAGGTGGCCTCTTCAGGTTCCATATCCCCAATGTTGTGAGTCACAGTTAAGGTCACCCTCACTGATTCTTGGGCACCTCCTTTGTCTTAGGTCTTTGTATTGTCCTGGAGATGCCCCTCCTCCAACTCCTCACCCCTGTCAGTTGCAGATTTCAATTACTTTTCATGGCCATCTATCCATCTCTCCTGTCCTTCCCCCCACCTGATCCTGAATTTCCCATTCTTATATACATGGCCCTCCCTCCCCATTCTCACCCTCCATCTGTCTCTTAATGACTATTTTATTGACCCTTCTAAGTGAGAGTCAAGCTTCCTTGCTTGGGCATTTCTTCTCCTTTAAATTTTTTCGAGTCTGTGGAGTGTAACATGATATCTGTAGTTTATGGCTAATATCCACTTATACCGTGCATACCGTGCATGTCCTTTGGGGACTGGTTAACCTCTCACTCAGGATGATATTCTCAAAATCCATCCATTTGCCTGTAAATTTCATGATTTCTTGGTTTTTAATAGCTGAATAGTATTCCATTGTGTAGACATACCACACTTTCTTTATCCATTCTTCAACTGAGGGACATCTAGGTTGCTTCCAGTTTCTGGCTATTACCGAAAAAATTCTATGAACATAGTTGAGCAAGTGTCTTTGTGAGATGTTGGAGCATCTTTTGGGGGGATGTGCTGAGGAATGGTATAGCTGGGTCTTGAGGTAGAACTATTCCCAGTTTTCTGAGAAACCAAGTTAATTTCTTATCCCTAAAATTTTGTTCTGAATCAAGTTTCTCTGTCATCAAGTTGATATCATCATTCTTCACAATATGCTCCCTCTATTGTCCAGGAGAAATTTAGAATTAAATTCACTTGAAGTGTCTCTGCTGCTAGACTTCTTTTCAGTTCCAAAGAATCATTTAGTCTTTAAAGAAGAAGCTAAGCATTCAAATACAACGTTTTTGGTAGCAAGAAAGTTTCATCTGAGAACCACAGAGAGCATTCATCTGAGAATACATTTCTGTGCCTTTATGTAGTGATCTCAGAAACTCTGGTAGCTTGTATAACATGACTTACACTTTTACAAAACTAACTTCAGTCATCAAAACGTTTATTAAAATTCAAAAATATGTAAAATTGGTAAAAAGAGGTTAATAAATTCACAGTGACCATTATCCAGTTACAATAATTAACAGCAATGATTAACAGCTCAAAGCAGCCTCAATTTAACATTGATCCAAATCTTAGACTCATGTTACCCAATTTACAAATACTCTAGTGTATTTGTCGAGATGGCAATGATTTAAAGAGTCATAAGACTATTACCATGCTTGAAATAATTTTAATATCTTCAAATATCTAATCATCCACTTTCCATAGAAAATATTTTCTTGATTAGATTTTGTTTATTTTAATTGGATTCTAGATACAATCCATACATAAATAATTAGAAGAACCACTCTTTCAAAAACCTAAACTTAGCTGTCATGCAGTAGTTATATTATGCATGAGACGTGATGTGGTGTCTTAATACATTTCTAAATTGTGTAATGATAATCAGATAATTAGCATACTTATCACTCTAAGTATATATTACATCCCCATGGTAAGCACATTCAAAATCTTCTATTAACTCCTTTGACACATGTACTTGTCCTGCTGTGAGAACAAACACATACAGTAAGCTATATTAAACTGTTTTCACCCTACTTTGAGTTTCAACCTACTGTGCACCATAGAATAATTAATTTATCTTAAGTAATTGTATTCCGGTATCCACTAACTAACCTCCTCTTATGTCCCATCTCCCCAGCCCATCACACTTCTGTAAGAATAACACATTTAGATTCCTTGATGTTTCTTGATTTTTCTTCTTGGCTGTAATTTAATATACATTTTATGATTGAGAGAAAAACCTATTTTATTCAGTATTGGTTCATTGAATCTTTGTGACTGCATTTGAAATACCCTTGTATTTACTAAATTTTCTGGATATTGGGTAGGTGCAAGACCTTTGACTGGGTGGTACTGTATGTGTTTGATGAAAAATAATGCCAGATACCATTTGTTTTTAAGGTATAAACAACTATTAATAATTTCTCCAATTCATTAGAAAGTAGTAAATAATGGTATGCTATCATTCTTCTTCATATATTACCAAAATAGTTTCTTATATAAGAAACAAACTTCCCTTCAAACTATCTGATTTTATTGGAACACAGTTCATGTAGAGTCTAAATCTGGCAAGATATAAATGATTGTTTCTTTTATATAATGACATATCTGCTTTCAGAACACCAGTCCCTTTGTTTTCTCACACTGTGGCTGGCTAGAGTCACTGAGTCATTGTATTCACAACACTCTTTACAGTGAATGGGTGTTTTTCTTCCATGTGAAGTTAGTTCTCTTCCATGTTAGTTCTCTAACTCTCTGGATACCTTCTAATTGATAAAAATGCTGGCATTCAGTTTCAATGTAGACCTTGCCTGGTAAGGGCTAAATCATTCAAGGTGGCTCCAACTTCAGGTATCAATGCAAGTCATGGTACAAGTTATTTGTAGTTCTAAACAACTGGCTAGGTCAAGAATTCTCAATATTTATGATTCATAATTTGGCAGGATGGCTCAAAAGTCTCAGAAAATATTTTACTTGTAATAGCAATTATTAGCTTGTTATAAAGGGTTCAATACATATATAAAACACATGGTTAAAATTAATTTTTAATTAAAATTATTTGAAAAATAAGCATGTCTTTTTGACTTCAAAACTTCATGTTAGTGTTGTAATGTCTGCCTTTTTACTTAGAATTCTATTAACTCAGATTTTCTCTCTGTTTCTTTTGGTGAATTTAGGCAAGAGTTTGTCAATAGCTTTTTATATTTTCAAAAAACCTGCTCTTTGCTTCAGCTTTTTAATTTGTGTTTGATTCTAATACTTTAACTTCAGCCTGGTTTGGATGGTTGTTTCCTGTCTACGGTTTTGGGTTGTTTAGTTTGTATAAGATCTGAAGGAATATCACTGGTTTACTAATGTGTGATCTCTCGAGTTTTGATATATAAACTTTCACTTTGTGGTATAAACTTTCCTGCTTTCATTTTGTCTTACACACAATATTTTGTATGTTGTGTTTTCATTTTAGCTTAAATCTAGGAATATTTTCTTCTTAAATTCTCCCTTGATCCAATCATAATTCAGTAGTGTGTTGTTTGATTTCCATGAGTTGTGTACTTTCTGAAGTTTCTGTTGCTGTCGATACCCAGCTTTTACCCACAGTGATTAGATAGAATGCATGATCTGATTTCTATTCTGACATATTTCCTGGGACTCAATTTGTGTCTTGATATAATCGATTATAGAGAAAGTTTCATGGACTACTAAACAGAACGTGTATTCTTTAGCATTTGAGCCAAATGTTTTATAGATGTATGTTAGGTCCATTTGATTTTTGATATCATTAATGTCATTAATTATATCATTTAACCACATTTTTTTGTATAGTTGTTTTCTGGTGGATCAATTGATGAGAATGAGATACTGAAGGCAGATACTATCACTGTGTTAGAGTTAATCTAAGGTATTACATCTATGAGTATGTCATTAATGAAATTGAAAATTCACACACACACACACACACACACACACACACACACACGCTTAGAATTTCGGTACCCTCTTAATATATTGTTTCTTTAATGAGTCTGACCTTTTCAGACTAGTTTTATCAGTTATTAGAATATCTATACCTGCTGTGTCTTAATACTGTTTGCTTGTACTATCCCCTCCTATCCTTTTATCTTGAAGTGGAGTTTATCAAGGTGACATATGTCTCTCAGAGACAGCAAAAAGTTTGATCTTGTTTTCTGACACTATCTGTCAGTTTATAACTCTTTTTATTGGGGAACTGGTAGTGTTAATATTGAGAGTTATGATTCAAATGTGTATAATAATTTTGCTGATTTTGCTGTGTTTTCTAGGCAGCTCACAGAATGAAAAAGGCTTTGCCAGCTATACATTTGGCAGAGTAGGTTAGTATCTAGGATGTATAAAAAGCAAAGCAAAACAAAATGAAAACAAGAACAGAAACCTAAACACCAACAAAACAAACACCCCAATTAAAACTTTGCTATAAATGGAAACAGAACACTCTCCAAAGTAATACAAAGGGCTCATAAATATTTCTAAAAGTATCCAGCATGTTTAGACATGTGGGAGTCAGATTAAAGGTACTTAAGTTTCCATCATGTAGCAGAATTTTCCCCTAATTAATTAATTAATTGGATAATGAAGACAACAAGAAGCCAATCACTGGGCAAAGAAGAGCATACCTTCCAGGTCTGAGGGAGGAAGAGGGAACACAGGAGAAATGAGCGCCCTTTTTTCGGTAAGCAATAGGAGACACCTTGTAGACTGGGAACTGTTAGATCTGGTGGCAGAATCCACCAGAATCTGCCATAGGAAGATTTCTAACATAGAATAGTTAATGTGTTTAGGATGATAGATTCCATGCCCATCGGTTGTGTTGATTCTAAACTAAGATTGTCTGGTGTTTTCTATTTCATGGCTACACAACTGAACTCCAAGGGAAAGGTAACCACAGTAGAGAATGGGTTGGAGAGAGTGCACCCTCAGCTAGCCTCAGAAATTTCAGAGTATGGAGCAATTTGGGAACAGCTAGCTGTGGGGACTGAGAGTGATTTTAGAGCTCTGGAGAGGGAGAGCCAGCATTGGCGGCAGAGTCATTGGCAAGGGGAAAAATGCAGTCTTGGTTTTGAGCTATGTACTGGGCTGGGAACAGACCAAGACTGCTGGCTGGTGCCAAGGTAGCCAGTAACATGGAATGTTTTGTTTGTTTGTTTGTTTGTTTGTTTGTTTTTAATAATTTCATGCCATCCCAGAGAGAATGGCCTTCATCAGGAATACAAATGGCAAGATTTGATTATATGAATGTGTGTTGGTGGGGGTGGGGTGGGGGTGGGGAGGAACACACCACTTATATGCTGTTAGTGAGCACGCAAAATAATGCAGTCGCTCTGGAAACCAGTGTGGAGGTTTCTCAAACACTGTCCAATTATTAGGTGTGAGAAGAGTTGGGGCTGCAGCATGGTGATTGTAAAGAACACAAATTAGTCACAAAGCCCTTCCCAGGCTAGACTTTGCTGGAGGAATTGTGTGGAATTAGGAAGGAGTTATTTGAACCATTGTTACTAGGAGTTTTAACTGTACAGTTGTGGTGCTTCACAGAGGTGTTCTTTACAACCTCTTATCCAATGGGCAGGCCAGGTTCCTGAAAAGCACAGCAGTTTCTCATAATTCCATGCCTACCCCTATGCTTCAGGCTAAAGTCATTAGTGTCCATTTTTGGTTTTCTAACTGTAGTCTGTCATACTTCCAGCATAATGGAACTCCCTGGATGCCCTGGACCTAAAGTTATAGGCAGCTGTGGTCATCCACCATGGATCCTAGGAACCAAACTCACATCCCACGTGAGCCTCTGAGCCTCCTCTCCAGCCACTCAACCTTTTGTTTGAAATCTAGAGATGCTAGGCTTTATATCATATCTCACCCCCTCCAACTCCCTCCAGAACATCCATTGTGGTACAGGAAAACATACCTCTAGCTCCCCATCCAACCCAAAGAAAAGTGACTCTTCCTCTATCAGTAGCTATTAACTGCATGTCTCCTTGGGTAGGAGTGAAACCTCAGGAGCCCCTTCATGTAGCAATTTTTAACTGCCTTGATCTTACGTGGGTCTTATGGAGAGAAGAGGAGTTTATGTGTGTTCCTTTGTAAGCGAGCACAGTGAACCCACCCAAACCAAGCCATAGGTAAAAACAAACAAACAAACAAACAAACAACAAAAAAACCACTTGTTCATTGGGGGATAAACTGCCAGGCTTTCTCACAGGAGCATCCTGGTGGACAAGCAAGTGGATTTTGTATGAGTTAGCGGGGACTGGAGGTGGAAGTAAGCTCTTTAGGGTAACCATGAGCTAGATGCATTCTGCCCATGCTAGTTGACCATCAGTGGTGGCAAAGGAAGTAGTGTCTTTCCTGATGAACAGAAACCTACAACAGTTATGGTTCTCAGGAATGCTAAGTTAAGGTGTCTTTATCCAGTAAGAATCCAGCCTGGATTGGGCCGAGGTCATTATTTTAGGACATTGTCAGCAGCACTCCTGATTTGGGGCTTGCTTTGTGACCTAACGGTGTGTTCAACAACTGTCTCATAGCCACAGGTCAGCTCCTCTCCTCTCCATCTTCTCCTTCTGCAATGTTCGCTGAGCCCTGGGAGGAGAGTCATACACATATCTCCTCCATGACTGAGCCCTCACAACCATTCATTCTCTGCACTTTGGACAGTTAATGAATCTGTACATTAACGACTATCCACTGAAAAGTGAAGCTTCTGTGGCCAAGGTTAAAAGCAGAACATACGGAGATGAACAGAAACATCTAGAAGGCAGTTTGACAATTTAAAATTTTGAGTCAATTTGGAAAATGCCAAAGAGGGTAATTAAGGTTAACAAGTTTTTTTGTGTGGGCCCTGATCCACTAAGACAGATGTTATTACTATTTTTTAAAAGTAAACGATGAAAGGAAAATAAAATACTAAAAAGAACCAAGAATGTGTGTGTATAGAATGTTCAGGAAGAACAGCAAGCAGATGCCACCTACAGGCTTAGGAGACAGAGAGGAGAGATCCACAGTCCCCTGGCCTTGGCCTTTTACTCTTTAGAACTGTGATAAAATGAGCGTCTATTGTATTGTACAGTACAGTTCTATTGTATTATATTACACAGTGTAGTAATTTTTGTGCAGGCCTAGAAAATCAACACACAGAGACACCTGGGTGTGTCTGTATAGAAGAGAAGGTGGCCATGCTACTAACTGTGGTGTGTGTTTTGGGGTCCTGCTATGGTTCAGCATCCTCTGCTTCCTCACTCACAGGGTGTCCAGATATTGTGGCACCCTAGGCTGGAAGGATGAAGCAGAGCTCAGAAAGGTTGGGGTTCTGCAGGATACTGGCCTGCTGGGAGTGTGTGTGTGGCCAGTTCTCCTAGTATAAAGCTCTGTGAATGGCTCATGTGTATAGAGAGGCATTCAGGAATCACAGGTACTTGCTGGGCAGTTTCTTACTGGGGAGAAGTGGAAGTTTGTAGGTCTGCCAAGGACGACTCAACCCTTCCCAGGAAGAGGATTTGGAGAGTCAGGATCTCCAGAAATGTCAGAGTAGGGGAAGCCCTGCTGGTAAAGGGAGTCCTTCATTTTGTGCCAAGCTTGGAGGAGCTATCTACTTAGAGTAGACTTCAATCTTAATTAGATGGTTTTCTCCACAACTAACATGACTGCAGATGACAGAAAAAGCCATTTGTAGAATGATATTAGAATTCCCCAAAACTGACCACAAAGTCTGTGTGTATGTGTGTGTTGGGATATGTATGTATGTCAATTTTGATTTCATAATAAAATAGCTATGTCAAGGGAGCTTTATAAAATTTATTTAGCTCAGTTTTGGAGTCAGAAAGCTGTTAGACTCTGAATGTGAGGAGTTGTAACAGTGGATGGCATTATGACTAGGATGTATATGGAAGTGAGAGTTCACACAATACAGAATGCTGGAATACAAACCAGAAGTCATGATCACTCTTGTAACACATGCTTTTTTAATATGCAATTTTCATGGAAGCTTCAGATCTAAGGATGACCTTATTCTCCACAAAGAGCCATGTCCACAGTGAGCCTTAGGTCACTTTCCCTAGTTTTTTCTCTTAAACTTCCCACCATCTATCATGATCCTGTTTTGGGGACCAAGTCTGCAATACAGGTACTTTGGGGTGACAAATAACAGATAAAACCTAGTTTGGCTTCAGTTACTCCTATGTCCCTCACTAAAGAGTCCATATTCTCATCTTAGTTCATCATCAAACAGCTCTAAAATAATTAATTAAATACAGAAATTAATAATAACATTATTATTATTATTATTATTATTATTATTATTGGTAGAAAACTTTAATTCTTTCTTTGTTAACTTCTTTTAGTGTAGAGAAATTTTAAAGAGAAAAATATTTGCTTATCTAAAAATTAAACTAAATTCATTCTAGAACATAAAAGAAAAGGGGACCAACTCTTTAAGAATTACTCTGGGGGCTTTAGAGTTGGCTCAGTGATTAGGAATTTGTGCTGCTCACATGATCCACATTTCAGTTCTCAGCATGCATATTGGGCGAATTACAACTACTTGATACCTCAGCTCTATGGAATCCAACCCTCTTCTGCTCTCCAAATGCACCTTCACTCATGTGCATATGCTCAGCCACATGTACACATAATTAAAAAATAATAAATAGCAAATAAAATTTTAAGAAGTAGTTTGAATTTCAAGTCTGATGCTTAAATAACGGATTCCTAAGAATCCACTTTCTGGTTACCATAGCATCACTGTGAGTTAGTTTCCAGTCAAATCTTGCATGATAATGCCAACCAAGGAAATTTACATAAAAACATGCTCCGATTTTACTTGTAGCCTTTAGAAGCCAGTTGCATATTCTAGTATATATTCCAAGAACTTGGATGAAGCATTCCCATCATTCTGTGTTCTAACAACATTTTGCTCAGAATTTACAATCCTGTCTAGATGAGAATCCCTTGCACTTTTGAGCTCCTCCTCAAAGATTGCCTTTCCTCAGGTGCCTTGAGCTCCCAGTTCCAGGCATAGTAGTGGTCCCTTGGCTTCTCTTAGCCAGCCCTGACTTTGTGCTGAGCCTTTACTAACTTCATGGAAAAGCTTCAGAAAGAGTCTGGTGGGGTCTGTGGGTCTAAGCTGTGTTATTCTGCTGAGAAACACCATGCTTATGCTTAGGACTTATAGCAGACCCTTCACTAGCATCATAGGTGCTTACATTTCTGGAATGGATGTGTATGCGGAACTCTGAGCACATATCCTTAGTATGCCATTCTCATTTTCATCACTGTCTTCATCTGCATCCTGCTGATGTGATAAAAAACAATGACCAAAAACAACTTGGGAAGGAAAGGGTTATTTCATCTTACACTGCTAGGTAATAGTCCATCACTGAGGGAATTCAGCAGGCACTCTAATAGGGCAGAGACCTAGAGGTAGGAGTTAAAGCAGAAATCATGGAAGAATGCTGATTGCTACTTGGTCCCTGTGGCTTTTCTTCTTATACACACTAGGGTTACTTGCTCAGGTGTGCCATTGTCTGCAGTTGATAGGTCCTCCAACGGCAGTAATCAATGAAGAAAATGTTCTTCAGGGTTGCCTACAAGACCATCTTATGGAGCACTTTCTTAGTGAGGATCCCCCTTTCTCCAGATGTGTCCAGGTTTGTGTCAAGTTGATAACAGTCATGCGGAACAATCATGTGAAGAGTGTGGCTCTTTCTTAGTGCCTTTAATGAACTGCTTTGTTGTCCTTTTCTGTATTCTATTTCTATGATTTTTACCATAAAATATCATGGATTTTACATTTTCAATTTTTGGAATGGATCACACATTTTGGCTTAATACACAATTTTTTTTTTATTTTTAAGAAAACAATTATTTCACAGTTCCATGCGACAATTATACAATCTTTAAAATAGTCAATGTTAATTCATTTAACACAATTCAATTATATTATGCAAATTTTCTGTGTCCTTTTTTGATTTTTTTCTCATTGATCAGTCAGATAAAAGCTAAAATTATTTTGTATAGAGTTTCTCATTTTGTTATTTTCAAATAATCTGTGTTAAAGTTTTGTTTTTATATAATTTGAAGTTCTGTTTTTGGCTAAATAAGGGTTTATACTTTCATACTATTCCATATTTTAATTATGAATTATGCTCTTTCATTAAAAGGAAGTGATATTTATTCAGGTTAATAACTTTTGCTTTATAAATTGGTTAAAGTTTACTTTGATATTTCCTCTTTTATTTTTTTAATCAGGTAAATCATATTACTCTTTTATTTAAAGCATTAAACCATTTTTTCGTACATACTAAAGTACATATTGGAAAGCTTGAGAATCCAGTCATTGTCAGGTCCATGAGCCTTAATGTCTCAGCTGGTCTTCAGTATGCTTCAAAATCTTCAAGAAGTAGGGTGTAACAGTAGTTAAGGGAGTTGTAGCTTGTTGGTTTTTCTACCCTGCTTTAAGCTCTGGGCTGACTTCACTACCAGCCTCCACCCAGATTTCCTTGAATCCACAGATCCAGAACAACAACAACAACAACAACAACAACAACAACAACACACACCAGTTAATCTTAAACTGCCTTTTGCTAACTCAATGACTGGGCACTCCTAAACCTCCCCTGCCATCCCAGGCATAATCAGATAGAGTGGACATTGGCCGTTCAAACTGAAAACTCAAATGACTGGTTGGCTTTACCCTGCTGCTTCTCCCTGCTCTCCTGATTCTCTCTGCTTACTCCTGTGCAACTCTAAGTGTCCCACCTCATCCTTAGTCATTTGTCACTTGTATCTATCACGAACCAATTGTGGAACAGGACCTTAGTATCAGAACCACCCTCTAGCTTGCCACTAAGATCTTGGGAAAGCAGGCAAAAAGCAAACCCTTCCCTCCTCCATGCACTTTAAATAGGCTGCCACCTGAAGGCGAGGCCAAGAGTCAAGGTGCGCTTTCCCCCATCAAACAATTCGTTCAAGAAAAATGCCTCCCAGCTATGCCCAGGTTCTTGGGATTTAGTGAATTCCCTATATACTCAACATGACAACCAAGAATAAACATTATATCAGATGAACTGAGAAATTCTTGACTGAAAAGTTGATGATACACTGATAACTGCTCTTGCAAGAGTTAGCTTCCCAGAAGCCCATGGTAGGATCAATATGCCAATGCCCATCAGTATTTATAACTTTGAGGCTATTGTGGGCAAAGCATGGATCTGCAGATGGAATCCTGCACCCCAAAAGTTCCCTTTTCTGTTCTATGTAGTCTTGAACCCCATGTTCCTGCGCACACAGTCTGCACTCCTTGGAGAAGACTGCTGTCCTTTACTTTTCTGATTAAGGGCATCTGTTTCTGTGGAGTACGTTTTAATTTTTTCCCCACTCATTTATCAGTCCCAATCAAGTGGTTATCTGTACATTTAAAATTTAAAAGACAAACAAGAATTTATAGTAGATACCAGTGGAATTTGGGGTCTGTCGGGTTTATAAATGCTAGTTTTAAAATATTTTTTAAAAATCATCTGGAGCAGAGATTCTTGACCAGGGCCAACCAGAGAATGGCTGGAAATAGTCTTTTCAAAATCTGAAAGTGAAGTGCTAATGGCATTTCATACTAAGCTTGTTACCACTCTATAGTATACAATCTGTCTCCAGAATAAAGAATTATCTGCCACTGAACGACAAAGTGCAGAGGCTGATCTTTGATGACTTTAAAGCTCCCATATGTGAGATGTTCTGTTGAAATTTAAACAGCTAGTTAGTATCAGGATGAAAGCAACGTTCACATCTGTATCATATTCTACTGTGGCATCTTATTTCCTTTTTTAGAAGTACCACTCCCTGGATATGTGAGGTGCCCTCACAGAGGGTACTCTTTGTAATTAAGAGTTGGCAGAAATATCTTTTGTCACAGCAGATCTGAGTCTATTTCATCTTTTCTGTTGAATGTGATAAAATACAATCTTGGTAGAATTCTAAAACCTAGGTGAATCTGAATAGTCAGGTGAGGAGCAAATACTTGTATTTCTGAAAAATATTAGGTGCAGAATTTAAAAGAATTTGGAAGAAGCCCTACCCCACTTATCACTGACTTATGGCTGTCTACACTAATTGCTTGGACAATTCCTGGTAGGTGAACCATAGAGCCCTCAGACTCAGGTTGTAACGCTGATACTGTAAATGCAAAGACGTAAAAGGAGTTGTAAATGTGACTATGGTTTCCCTAAGAAAACAGTTGAGCTCATGTTCCTAAATCAATCAGGAAAGAGTTTGTCAAACGGGACAAAGTAAATTTCATAGAAAATGTGATTCCGAAAGAATGACAGGAACCCAAGAAGTGATTTTTGACATGACAAATGCTGTGATAAAATCTTACATCCTGGAGTCACTGCCTCCAAGGACAAGGTAGCCAGGCTACTGTCAGGACCCAAGTTCCATATCAGGATTACTTCTGCAGGGAAAATTGAGAAGGAAGCATCACATTTCGTCAAGATGCTTGGCTCAACTCTTACTGTTAATGAAGCCTGCGGGGGGGGGGGGGGAAGGAGCAATCAAGTTTTCCCGGGAAGGGATCAGTTAAGAGGATCTCCAGCGTGTTTCTTGTTACTCTTGTGACAGGAGAAGGGGGAGAAAGCATCTTTTACTTGGCTCAGCATTTTGGGTTTGGATATAAATAAAAAAATCCACAAAAATCAAGAAAAATAGAACTGCTGTTCCTAAAATTGTACTATTAATTTTGTGTCAGTATGAGGTAGGATATATTGTGGCTCTGATTATGCACTGAGAGTAGGTCTAGTTAGGCTGTTAGGACTTCCATCCTTTCTACAACACAGATATCTGCAGGGTTTATTCCCCAGTGATTGGAAGTACCAATCCAGTAGCAGTTTCTGCTCCTTTCATACTACCTAAGTGAACACTTCCTCATTTCTGTTAGATCCAAAGTTGCCCCACTCCCCCATAAATGCCAGTGCTGGTGACATTGGCTAAACAGAAGGACATGGTCAGATAAACAGAAGGATTGTTATTGGATAAACAGAGACCTAACTGTGGGTTTCTGTTTACAAGGAAACCTCCTTTAAAGCAAGAACAACATCCCATCAAAAGACAAGAACCTCCAACAGGGGCAACTAGCTCCCAGTCAATCAAAACAGTGTGTGTCAGCTCTAAGACCCCTCCCTGCTGCCTTTTATGCAATCTGCTTGCTTTTCCTCCATTTTGCTCTTCTCTCTCCCCAAGGAGCTTGCCTTGGCAGTTTTATCCCCAATAAAGCTTTCTTTACACCCATGGAGCTATCAAGTGTGGTGGTTTCACTGTGCCCTTGCTTACAGTATCTATCTACGCAGACTTCCCTGATTCAGTAATTATGCTAGCATATTTGCAGCTTCCCAATCCATAGATCTGAAGGGGATTCTCAGTCCTTATTTTTTTCACACTCTGTTAGTCAGTCCCACTCCAGAGTATATAGATTATGTCTTCTAAAATAATTTCAACTGTAAACACATGAAGCACTGGCACAGGCCACTATAGTGTCATATCTCAAAACCCACAGCCTAATTCTTTATCCTTCCTACTGTAATCTCTGTGCAGCAGCTGGGCAGACTTTTTGTTTGTTTATTTTAAATACTAGTCATATTATACTACATCCCTCTTTATAGATTTTCGAATGATATATTATTTGCTATGTTGATAGTATTCTTGAATTTAAGTACCAAGATCAGTTGGTCCTAGAACAATGCTATGGTTTTTGTTTTTTGTTTTTTTTTTTTTGATTCTATTTTTATAAATGAAGCTTTTGATGTTCAACAATGTTAAATAAGTTTCCCAAAGTCACAAAGTTAAGGAACACTACACCATGACTTGGGCTGTTTACTTTTAACTGTGTCCTAGCTGTTCTTTTTCTTTCCATTTTGGAAGAGGAAAGTCTTTCTGCCTTTTACTTTTGTTTAAAAAAAATGCCTTATGTGATTTTTTTACCATGCCTTTCTCCTCCAAGGTCAGCGAGAATTTTTCATCTCAGTTTTTAATAACTTTGCATATGAACTGGTTGCCATGGTGGAATCTTTAGCCGTTCTGCATTATTATTCAAGAAAATTGCAGTAGGAACAAGGAAAATAATCATAGCATTTCTGAGCTCAGCTTCTGTACTTTGTTTCATACAATGAACCATAATTGTAATTTTTCTCCAACAAATGGGATTTAACATGGAATATCAGCGTGATAGTGAAAAAGTATGATGTGAAATACTTTAGATTATTTTTATCATAAATTTGGGAACATAATTTTCATGAAATTTTAGTTTGGAATGCTTTTTTGTGCATTTCCTATTTGTTTTAATTAGATGCAGTGAGACTAGCATGCACATGGGAAGGGGAGGCTGTGGAGAAAAATAAAGTTGTAACAGATAATGCAATTGATCCTTAGAATGATGAGGTAACCATACAGACTGGTATGGAGGAAATGAGGAGTTAGAACATTTCATTCCAATCAAATCTGAAAACCGTTGACAGTAAGATGTGATGTTATTTTATGTGGCACTCAAAGGAAAACAAGAACTACATTGAACATGTTTACTTTGTTGTATTAAGAGAACTTTTAGAAACAACATTATGTGTGATTCTTATGCATAAATAGAAAGGAAACTAGCAACAAAGTCAGCCATGCCTGGCAGCGCTGTAATCTCAGCTACTTAAGAGTCTGAGACAGGAATGTCACATTAGGGACACCCTTTGATAGCAGAGTGCATGTCTAGCAAGCATGGTTGGAAATGAATAATCTCAGTACTACATAAAGAAACACAAGATCAAAATGAAAATAATTCAGCAAGGTGATTTCTCTTTGTAGAAATAAAAGGTGTACTGGAACCCAATCAAGGCTAAGGAACACTTTTGCCAAAATGGTGCATGGCTTCTATTTCTGGCATAGTTAGTAAGGGAGGTTCATTCTGTCAGTTAAAAATGAACTTCACAGTCTGGTTGATTAGCTAATTGATGCAAAGAGATTATAATAGGCCCCCTGTCCATGGGATGGTAAGGGATGAAGAGGGGCTAGCTTAGACCATGGAATAGAAGGCTTCCCCTAAGACTGTCACTCTTTTCAATAGATTCATACATTTACTTTGTTTCATATGTAGAAAATAATATAATGCAATTTAAATGTTGATTTCAGCAAAATAGATCTTGCTCTTGATATAAGAGTGGAAATTCCAACCCAATCTAAGAAGCTCTGGTCACCTGGACTGTGTGTCAGTTTCAGAGATCACATGCCACTAGCATTGGTCTGAAAATGACCCACTCATGCATTTAACTAGAAAGAATAGAACATAATAAATTTGCAGTCTTTAAATCAGGCACATATGCTACTCTTCATAGGGGCCAATATAGTTGTATCAGGCCTTATATACTTTTTGTGATCAGTGTCTAAGTTAATTTATACCTGTGACCCTTAGCACATGCACTGGCAGTTCTTGGCAGTTCTTTTCAAGACATTTCAGATATAGATTTATGTTCAGTGTGTCACTGTTGATTCAATTAGGAACCCCATGCACTATACCCATATGACTGACAGTTCACACTACACTGGAGAGAGACCTAAACAATTTGCCCCTTATGGGTCTTTTGTCTTCATCCTATTTTATGTCTCTGGGCATAAGTGATGCTGTCTGTTTCTTAAAGACATTTTCTCTTTGCTTGCTATGTAAAGTGAGTTACATAGGAAAAACCAAGTTATGCATTTGCCATTTATGTGTTTTTGATCTTATAGACTGCGGACTGCAGAGTTTGGAAGAACAAATGAAAATCTAAGCAGGTGGCTTGACAAAAGTGCAGAAATGGCTTAGTCCTCTGAGTCTCAGGTGTACTATCAATCTCTAAGGCACTGGTTCTCAGCCCACGTGCCGGGACTCCTTTGGGGGTTGCAGAGAAGATATCCTATGTATCAGATATTTATTTTACATCATGATTCATCACAGTAGCAAAATTATCATCATGAAGTAGCAGCAAAGTATTTGAGGAACTGTATTAAAGGCTCCCAGCCTTGGGGAGGTTGAGAATCACTGATCTAAGACCTTGTCTGTATTGTCTTTGAATTCCTCTTTGAAGTCAGTTCACTTCCTGCTTGCTGCTTTCATAGTTACTTGCAGGGGTGGGTGGGCAGGGAGGGGAGGATTGGACAGCCTGGCCTTTGTGTTCTTCCCGCACCTCACACTGAAAACATGGTGACACATGTAAGCATGAAAGACATGGATTTGAAGCACAAATCAGGGACTGTTCTTAAGAGCACACTAACGACAGAAGGCAGGCTTGATGCTCTCCTCTTTTGCTGGTTTTCCTTTATATCTAGTATGGGACATGGTGAATTGAAGACATGAATCTGGAGAAGAAGAAAATGGGCTTAAGAGCTTCAGGGCAAAAAATGCAGGGTGGGAAGGAAGGAAAATAAGGGACTTAGGGGAAGAGATTTGTGTTACCGGCTGAGACCAGGTTGTGGTGTTGAGTCGTGGCTAGGCCTAAGACTCTAAATCAAATTCTCTTCCCCAGGAAAACAGTGAAGGAGCTTGACCCAACTCACACATGCTAGTTTTTCTGGATGAATTGCAAACTATGACATAAACTTGAGGTAAAGGTCTGGTTTGTACTTTCTGGGTTTCACCATGTGCTTGACTGACCCTGACTGTATGTGTCTGAGATTCCCTATGTGTCCCTATGCACAGCATCACAAACTATCACCAGGTCCCATCATAAGGCCAGAACTTCACTGTTTGCTTACTGCTGGGCACAAAGGTGGGTTGGGGTGGGTAATTTAATTGGCAGTGAAGTTTATCTATTTAAGTCTACTTCCTTTGATAAAATCCCAGTCTTTTCTAATACTCATTAAGTGAGGGCTATGGTGAAGACGTGGGGTATCTTCCAAACTAAGAGCTCATGATATCCAGGATATTTGCTGCAGTCTTTAGTGGGTAAGCATATCAGAGGGAAATGAATCTCAGAGACTTGAAAAGCCATTTATAAGAATAAATGACCTGAAGAAGGAAGGTTCTCAAGTATTGTTTACCTCTGAAAGTTTACAACTCTCAGATGTAAAAACTCACCCTGAACAGCCACATCCTGCCCTAGTACTTTGTCTATTTTAGGACAATTCTTGCATTGTCTCCAATCACTCCTTACTGAGAAACGTATCTTAGGTTTACATCTTTGGTTTGTATAGTTCTTACAATTTGCAAAGATCTTAAAAGCTTCAGCCAGTGTGTCAGCCAGTGCCTTCATTTACCCAGAGTGGATCTCAGCAGCTTTCAGGATGATGAAATTTCCCCACTCTCACAGACAGCTCCAGTTCCATTCTGTGACCCCTTTCCATGTTCTACTGTCCAATGGTGGTTCTGTACATTTATGTTGAATGACACTTTCTAAGTCCTAGGAGAGATAATGAGACAAGGCCCATGTTCAAAATTTCCCAGTTCTATGTGCTTGATTACGCTCTTGGAGATGTGCGTTTTCCATACAGACATATCTGATGTCACAACTAATCACACCTTTGGTCATTTACTTTTCCTCACATTTACTGTAAATTACTTGAGTGCCTAATAAAGGTTTTACAGCATTTGAGTCTTTAGTGCTTCTAGGCACTGAGCTAAGCATCAAAGATGCAAAGATGGGCTATGGATAACTCATTGTCCCAGGTTAGCTGCAGTCTTAGGGGAAAAAGTTTAAGTTTGGGCTGGTGAGGTGACTCAGTTGGTAAGGTCACTTCCACCAGACCTGATGACTTCAGTTCAATCCGTGGGGCCTGTGTAGGAGAAGGAGATGACTGATCCCCACAAGCTGTCCTCTGACCTCATAATAGCACCGCATGGACATGCCTGGACACATACACACAGGGACACAAAATAATTTAAAATGCAATACTTTTACAAATGAGTCACAATAGCACATGATTCAGTAGACCATAGAGTGTCAACAGAGGAAGAAGTCAGAGGACAAAGAGCCATTAGAGGTGACAGGGACACAATAGGATTGCTTATGATCAGGGTCTCATTAAAACAGAAGCAGGAGCAGGCAAGATGAAGTAGGTTTTCTTGCTCAGACTCAAATATCTTATAGGTGGAGCATCCTTAGATCTCAGTGGGACATTATGAGTCATACAGTTCTTGGAGATAAGCAAGAACTTCATGTGTAAGTCCCATGTGTTGGTAGGAGCTCATGAAGAGTCTTGTCTTTGGTCTTGTGATTTTGTTCTGTGGCTCTGCTTTCCTTACAAGTATGGACTTAGTTGGAAAAGTGCGTCTCCCCTCTCAAGAATATCCAGTGCTCTGGAAATGTGCCTTCTTGGTAGAGGTAGAGAGGATCTGTGTTATGGGGAGAGAAATGTCTCTAAATTATCCATGTATTAAAGAAGAAAGAGTTGTGTTTTCTGGTAGAGTACTGGTTCTCAACCTGTGGCTCATGACCCCTTTGTCAAAGCTCTATGCCCCAAAATATTTGCAGTATGATAATTTATAACAGTAGCAAAATTATAGTTATGAAGTAGCAACAAAAATACTTTTAAGGTTGGAATCACCACATGAGGAACTATACTAAAGGGTTATAGCATTAGGAAGGGTTAGAACCACTGTGCTAGAGCAACATATCACATGTATCCAGAAACATTTCCAGGAGGAAACATGGTGATGAATATTGACTCTGCTACCTTTCCTGAGTCATTTATGCCATTATGCCAGTAATTGTTCTCTGTATGTAAACATGTGTGTGTGTATGCGCACGCACACACACTCATGCGCACGTGTATTATCTCCAATATACTGAATATGAAGTTGAACATAAAAGCCATCTAAATCCAGCTTCTTGCCTATGCAGAGATATTGATGAGAGATGAATCTCCTTAGTAGAGCTATTATCCATATGCTGATAATCTTTGAGCTTTTTAGCTTTACCCTATACCAAAGAGATTTCCTAGCGAGGATAATAAGTCCAACTGTGGTAATAAACAAATCATACAACTCAAAACTTTTCAGTGCAAAACGACCTAAGAAAGCTATTTCTCACTCATATGGGGTTCAAAAATAAGTGCTTGTAATATGCACCTGGCAACCAGCAACCAGGCTTTATTTTTGTTGCTTCAAACGTCACAGTGCTGCGTTTGAGAATCTGTCAAACAGGCAGAAGTGTCATGCTTGAAGGTAACTTATATTATGCCTGCTCGCATTTCATAGGCATTTCAGAGAACCAATTATGTGTGTATGGCTGACTGCAACACAGGCTGTAAGAAAAAAAAATCTACCTAAGGCCAGCAAACTGAGAATGCTTTATCTGAAATACCTGGGCCCAGGAATATTTTGTATTTCAGATTTTTGTAATATGTGCACATGCATGAAATACAGTGCTGATGAAACTTAAGTCTGAGCATGGAATTTATTCATTTTAATATGTGCTATATAACATAGCATGGAGAGATTTTATGCAATTTATTTAGTGCACCTATGTTCTGACTATGACCCCATCCCATAAGCTTAAGTTAGAATTTTACATTTTATATCATGTTGGTATCCAAAATGCTTTGTATTTTGTAGCATTTTGGATCTGGGATTTTTGAATATACATACATTCATATATATATATATATATATATATATATATATATATATATACATATATATTTATATATATATGCTCAATCGAGGTAATTATGAATAAATGTGCTATAGATAAACAAATACATTTGGTTAATAATTACATGAAAATACTGAATTCATAAGTAAGTAAATGTAAATTGCAGTTACAAATTCATTTTCTCATCCCTTGAACTTATGAATGTCTGATAAAAAGATGAGAAATTCTCTTAACTGCATTGGAAAAAGCAATACATTTTGTAGAATCATTCTTTTGAGGAGAATATATTAGATGCACACCCTTCTAAAAGTGACGCTATCTTGTTTTAAGCTTGGGCACCAGAGATGGATAATTTTAGAAAATGAATGTGTTGGAATGAGATGAAACTGCTCAGAATCTAGAGTCTTATTAGAAGGCAGACAGGAGGCATGAGAAGCTAACTCGTAGAAAATGGGCTAAGTAGACACTGTAAGGAAGCCCTCAGGATACTGTCAGTCTGAGCTGTCACCCCAAACACTGACAGCTGAACTTCAGTAACACCACTACCATGAATCATTCTCATGTATTCCAGTTTCTTTCCATGGGGTGTGCTGTTCACATTAATCTCCTCTCTAGCTACAGAGTAGATACAGAAAGGAAACAATGGGTTTCTTTCCCTTGCTGTGTATCAAGAGGTGAAATGTCTTTTTCTAGTGCTGGTGATAGCTTGCAAGGCCTCATAGATACTGGGCAAAAAAGAGCTCTACCCATCCAGCTATCTTCTGTGAAATAATGTGAAATTCTATCACTTAACAAAGCTCGGTGCCTTTTGCTGACCCAGGCCAAGCACTATTCAGTGTTTTCCACAATGAAATAATACTACCATGGGACAATCTTCCAAAGATAACGTTGCATGCCACATGGCTCCCAAAGGATATAAAGTGCCTCCTCGGGTGAAACTCACGTCCATATCTGTACTCTCCAGGCTGTGCTCGAATCTCTACTCTCTGTATTGTGGCAGTAAACAAGCATAAACTAAATGATAAAGTTCATCATTAAAATAGAGGTTATGAGGAACCAATTGAATTTAGACTACATACATAAATACATACATACATACACACACACATACATACATGCATACATTCAAAAGCATGCATGTGTGTGTGTGTGTGTGTGTGTGTGTGTAAAACCATAAGGGGGTATTTCCGGTAAGCTGTAGCTTTAGATGAATGTTCATGAGGCTCTGACTGCCTTGAATTTGTACAATCTCATTTTTCTACATTTAATTTCTCTAGGCTTCTAACACCTACATCAGCTGACTGTTTTTCTTTAGATAGGAACATACCCAAACCTTCTTTTCAAAGAGATATATGCTCCCAAATACAGAGCATTTCCATATCTCTAACACTGCAGTGGTTTCTCTAATAGCATTTGCTATTAGATTGAATAACCCAGTATTTCACCTGGGTTTTACCCACATTTTTCTACACCCATAAGAAGCAAAACTAATCCTCTATTTTCTTGGTAATCATAGTCAGCTATTGCAATTAACCCTCCAACCTTTTCATGTTACTTTGCTTAATACGATGAAGAATCCCTATTTGCCACTTATTCAGTCAACAGAAATACTGCTGACTTTCCTAATAGAAGCATCATCTCCAATGTTAGTTTTATTCCCATAAGAGGGCAATATAATTATTCACTTGTAAGTTAGTGGAATGGTAAAATCCCTCATGAATAAATGTATACATATCTACCGAGGAAATGTAACTCTGAGGTACAATACACTCATGTCCTATCAGGGAAAAGCACACTGGCCTTCCTTACTGTTTAGTGGGAAGCAACTACAAGATTGGACATTTTATTAATTGCATAGCACATAGCAGGCTAGACTCATTGTTTTAATGCCCAGTTGTGATTGATTTTTCTGTAAGATTATCTTTATTGTTGATGAATACAACTTCTGTACATTCCAGTTACAAATTTGGGATGAGGAGAGCTACCAGTCTTGCAAGTTTTGAGACTGAAGGTAGCAGAAAGCTAACTAATATTTACCGAGATACAGTATTGCTTTCTAATGTGTTTCTCCGACATGAAAGGCAGTGCTGGGGAATCTAACTTGCCTCATTACCTGCATAATAGCTTGATGCATGGTTGATCGAATGTGAATGCGAGGATTTTGCTTGCTTTTAAAATAGTCTTCCTAACTCTACATACATGGATCTAGTAGGAGAGACTCTAAGGGTAGAAGGTAAGTTGGTACTTGCCAAGCATAGGCAGGCACAAATATATAAGGTGGGGGAAGGTAGATTACTGCAGCATCCTTTTTAAAAGTATAAGGGTTCTATTCCATTTAACGAGTTCCATCACATGTTGAAGAGGCTTTCTACAGTTGATATTTTTGACATATTTATGAAAAAAGTGGGCATATGTAGGGTTGTGGGTTCCATGTCTGCTCTGCCAGAGGGCACAGCTGTAAAAAGGGCCAGTTGATAAGCCACATACCACAATCCTAGCAATTCTCATTAGAATCACCTTAATAGATTTCAGGAAGTTTTCACTACACTAGGATTCCACACCACCTCCAAATGCTCATCCAATTTCAGCCATTTCTCCCCACACACTCCCTCCATCCCATCATTCTTCTATCTTGACCTTCCCCAGGCCTTTCCTACTCCTTTATTTACTGGCTTGACTCCAAATCTGCCCATAAAATCTATTCTATTTCTTCCTGCAATGGATAACCTTGAATCCCTCCTAGACTCTAACCTCTCTGGATCTATTGATTGTAGTTTTGGGACACCCATGTGACTGTGAGTTTGGGGTACTGAACTCTCCCATTATTGTTGCTGGCTAATTGTTTTCCTTTATATGTATGTGACTTTATTATTGTTTCAGGTGTTTTTATTTTAAAGATGATTCTTCTGCGTGGTCTTGCCTTTTTGATGATGCACTTCACTGTGCCTTTTATGTAGTATTTTGTGTTTCATCTCAACTTTTGTCATTGCTCATTCAGAGAGGTTCCAATTTGCTGTTTTGCCTTCCTGGAATTTGAGCCTCATAGTCCTAATTGTGTAGATAAAAATAATCTTCAATTGATGTATGAAATTGATTTCCTTCCTCTTTATATAAACACCACTAGAAAAGATAAATACTTCTTATTGTTATCTATAAAATTAGCATTCATTAAAATTTTAGAAGTTCATTATGGAGCATTTCACTTGTAAGGAAACAATGAAACAATTTTATGGTGAATGCATGTACACTGATTACTTAGGTTCATCATTAATATTTATTGTGTTTCATTACATGCTTATATCCTCAAGCTTTTTTTCTCTTTGATTCAAAGTGCATGGCAGACCTGACATACTTTACTCTAAACAATTTAGCCCGCGTATCAGGGAATAATATCAAATATTTGTTAATGGTCCTTTAAAGTAAAATTTATAGATAATAAAATGCACAAAACTCGATGAAGGCATGATTGAATTTCAGTCAATGCCTTGCACCTAGAAATTCAGAAGTATTACGTGTGGTTGTCACACTTGCATAGTGTGTGCTCCGCATTCTCTCTGTAGGTTTGTATGCTTGTGCATGTCAACAGTAGCTTTCCAATTCTGCTGAAATAGCTTTACACATCCCAAGCTGCATCTCACATAGTCTAACTTGACAGCCTACACTTTTAACCTAAATTTTAAAGGTGAATGAAATTTCATAATTTCTAGCATTTTGTGAATAGTGATATTTCCCGGTACAATTATTATGTTACTATTTGATAAACTCAGAAATAAAAACATCAGAGTATTTTGATATTTTTACTATTTATTTAAGAAAATTAAAAGTGGCTAGAGAAATAGCTCATCAGTTAAGAGAACCAGCTGCTCTTCCAGAGGGCTTGGGTTCAAATCACAGCATCCACATGGCAGCTCACATCTGTCCTCTAGAACACCAATTCCAGGGGATCAGACATCCTCTTCTAGCCCTCTTTTAGGTACTGAGTGAAAGTGGTACATAGACACACATGCTAGCAAAATAGCCAAACTAATAAAATAATTTAAAATTATTTAAGTCAGCTGTAGTGGCACATGTCTTTAATTTCAGGATTCAGGAGGCAGAAGCCTCTGAGGCCTCTGCAGGCCACCCTGGTCTACAGAGTGAGTTCCAAGACACTCAATGCTATATAGAGAAATTTTCTCTCATTAAAAAAAAAAAGTAAATAACAGGGGAACGCCAGGGCCAAGAAGTGGGAGTGGGTGGGTGGGGTAGTGGGTCGGGGAGCGTGTGGGAGACTTTTGGGATAGCTTTGGAAATTCAAATAAAATAAATACCTAATAAAAAGTAAGTAAATATATAACATAAATACATAAATTATAAAAATATTTAACCTTCACATTCTCTTATTTTTGTGTTAACAGTATTTTTTGTTGTTGTTTGTGGGGCTGTCCTTTTAATTCTAATTATTTGTTTGTTCCTTGTGTGTGTGTGTGTGTGTGTGTGTGTGTGTGTGTGTGTGTGCATTTGCATACCCAGGTGTGGGTGGTTTCAGTTGCCAATGGTCAACTGTGATCTGAAAAATTAAATGAAAAATACAAAAATAAATAATTTCTAATACCATGAATTATATGTTCTACCCCACCTGGAACAGGGACCATTCTCTTGTGTTACATCCATAAAACATAAGATACCTGCCTGTTAATCACATGGCAGAGATCTCAATGAGCATGCCCACTCTCATGGCATCACAGTACCTAGTAACCTAATATTTTGTCAGGGTGTCTGTCTCTCCCCACATTTCATCATGTAGGCAGTGTCATCTTATCACCACAAGAAGGGTTCATATGGGACAGTCAGAATATGAGATATAGCCAGGTCCTCATGCTTTAATTACCATATTTATTATACTTACTTTATTTTGTTATTAGTTATTGATAATCTTGTACTCTGCCTACTTTATTAAACAAGTTTCATCATGATACATCTACATCTATTTAAGTAAAAAGTAAAAATGTTGGATTTGATACTATTCATCACTTCAAGAATCCATTGTGGTCTTGGAACATAGTCTTCAGTCTAAATGGGGGCTAATGCAACATCATTTAAATTTAAATATAAATTTAAATTTATACCATTATGTATATGTAAATGTGTTTATACTGTAAGGATATTCTTTTAATTTTGTCTAGATATTATTTCTACCTTTTAATTATAGGAAAATGTAGGTTTAGATTTTTTAAAAACCCACTTTTAATTAGAGTTCTTGGAAGTTCCTCTAAAAATTGGACGTAGTACTACTTGAGGACCCAACTATACCACTCCCGGGCATATATCCAGAAGATGTTCCAACTGGTAATAAGGACACATGCCCCACTATGTTCATAGCAGCCCTATTTATGATAGCCAGAAGCTGGAAAGAACCCAGATGTTCTTCAACAGAGGAATGGATACAGAAAATGTGGTACATTTACAAAAATGGAGTACTAATCAGCTATTAAAAATGATAAATTCATAAAGTTCTTAGGCAAATGGATGGAACTAGAAAATATCATCCTGAGTGAGGTAACCCAATCACAAAAGAACACACTTGGTATGCACTCACTGATAAGTGGATATTAGCCCAGAATTTCGGAATACCCAAGATACAATTCACAGACCACATGAAGCTCAAGAAGAAGGAAGACCAAAGTATGGATACTTTGGTGGTTCTTAGAAAGGAGAACAAAATACCCATGGAAGGAGTTACAGAGACAAAGTGTGGAGCATAAACTGAAGGAAAGGTCATCCAGTGACTGTCCTACCTGGGGATCCATCCCACACACAGTCACCAAACCCAGACACTATTGTGGATGCCAACAAGTGTTTGCTGACAGGAACCTGATATATCTGTTTCCTGAGAGG
Organism: Mus caroli; assembly: GCF_978045245.1. Lineage (NCBI taxonomy): Eukaryota > Metazoa > Chordata > Mammalia > Rodentia > Muridae > Mus > Mus caroli. The sequence continues at coordinate 20,656,735 of NW_028227266.1, forward strand.
CTCTGCCAATGTCTGACAAATAAAGAAGTGGATGCTCACAGCCATCCACTGGACTGAGCACAGGGGTCCCAATGGAGGAGCTAGAGAAAGTACCCAAGGAGCTGAAGGGCTTTGCAGCCCCATAGGAGGAACAACAATATGAGCCAACCGGTACTCCCAGATCTCCCAGTGACTAAACCACCAATCTAAGAGTATACATGGAGGGACTGAAAGACTCCAGTGGCATATGTGGCAGAGGATTGCCTTGTGGGACATCAATGAGAGGAGAGGCCCTTGGTTCTGTGAAGGCTTGATGCCCCAGTGTAGGGGAATGCCAGGACAGAGAAGCGGGAATAGGGTGTTATTGAGCAGGGGGAGTGGGGATGGGATAGGGGGGTTGGAAAGGGGAAACGAGGAAAGGGGATAAAATATCTAATAAAGAAAATATCTAATAATTTTTTTAAAAAGTTCTCAAATGCTTTGACCTCCTTCTAGCCAATGGTCCAAAGGTAGGGGTGAAATAGGACAAAGCAGTGTGTTAATGTGTAATAGGACAAGGGAATGTGGACCTGTTTAGAAGAAGTTCCTTGGGGCTATTCCAATTTCCATTTGTCAGGATACCAGGAGTCTAGTTCAGTTGTGTCAGGATAACAAACATGAATCAACAGTGTCTGCACAGTACAGCAGAAACCACTAGGCCTCCAGCAAATTGATAAGAGTCGACAGGAGCATCTGGGACCATCTGGGACACCAGGAGAAGTTCTCTGCTGTGCCTCTCTCAAAGAAGCGAAGATCAGCTTGGCCACTACTAGATGCAAGGCCACTACTGTCCATTGAGTCCTATTTATTCTCTCTCCAAACATCACATGTCCTCCCATGGGTGTTGCCTCAGCAAAACACTACCTGCATCTGCATGACATGGCATTACCAGAAACTTCCACTTCAGGAAATGTTTAGCTCATTAAATACCCACATAATACATCCATTAAGTCAATTCTTGTTACAGTTTAAGTTTGTTCCTCAAATCCATGTACTGTAAATGTAATTTCCTATGCAACAGTGTTGGGACATAAGCTTAACAAGAGATGATTGTGTTGTGTGGACTCTGACTCTGTGAATTAAAATATCATTACTATGGGAATGAGTTAGTTATTGAGTACACAGGTTTGTTATAAAGGTGGCCTCCACTTGTGTCTTTACTAACCCTCACCTGTCCTTTCACTTTGTATCACATGTGGCAGTACAGGAGCCTTCACCAGACCCCAGTGCCATGCTTTTAAAGTCCTCACTCTCCTGAGTCAATAATTCAGATAAAGTTCTGTCTGTTGTAAATGACTCTGTTTTTGGTAGTCTGTTATGAAGCATACATGGACCATTGGTTGCCCAAACGATGGACGCACATAGAAATAGTTTCATTGCTAGGCTGCTGAAGCAGGAGTGGGTGGGCTGGGGGGGGGGAAGCACCCTCATAGGGGCAGAGGGAGAAAGAGGGAATAGGGGACTTATAGAGGGAAAACTTGGAAGGGGGAATAACATTTGAAATGTAAATAAATAAAATAACCAATAAATAAATAAATAAATAAATAAATAAATAATTTCATGGCTGTATCTCTTTAAGCTTCTTTTCCCAACTACTAATTTGTTTTTGGAAACATGAACTTTATATTTTCCAAGCCATTCCTAAGGGAGCTTGATTTGAAAAGCTGTCTAAATGAAAAATACAGGAGTGTTTACTAATATTTATTATTGAAGAATCCAGGTTGATTTTTCTCCAGGATAGATTACACTGTGTTCCTTCTAATTGACCCTTCAAGATCTCATGTGCTTTTACAGAATTCAAGCTTCCTGGCTTCATTTTTGGACAGACATGTTGTGTAAGATATAAAACATTCTGTGAATCATAGCACAAAATGTGTGGTATCTGGTTTACCCAGTTGAAAGAGTTAAGCTGATCACAGAGTCGAAGTGCTGATAGCCTGGTCCTTCCCTCCACTGTAGTCACCCTTCAATATTCTGTAGTCAATAATGGTACCATTATCACAGCGCTTCTTTCATATCCATGTTCTGCGTAAGATACTGGTGTACCACGGTTTACAAAATCAAGCTGTTGATGATTTATTATAAAATGTTTCTTAATGAAATAAATGTACTGTCACTCCTTAAATCTTGGAAGATTATACCCCAGATGATGCTAAAATCATTTGGTTGTCCCAGGGTTCACTAGCTGTAATTCTGAATCAGGCAGAAAGAGCTGATAGCATGCTGGCAGCAGAGCAGTATCTGCTTAGTAACTAGTATGGGAGCCGGTTAAATGAGTTTGACTGGTTTAGTAAGTACTTGGTTACTATGCATCTGATTGCTGCAAGAGTAGTGAGCTGCCTCGTCTGTGTCTCCACCCATGTTTACTCGAACAATTCCAAACTCTGTTGTATTGTTTTGAATTATTCTAAAACATTATTTTAAATGAAAACATAATTAGATTTTTCTCAAAATTAGAGAGTGAAAATATTTTGACTGTAACAAAAGAATGTGTTATCCAATCATTATATTTATTTGATTCTAGATTTATATGAAGGCTTAACAAATATTAGTAAACACTCTTGGACTCACCTAGACAGCTTTTCAAATCAACTTCCCTTTGTAATGTCTTGACAAATACAAAGAAATCATCTGATTGCCCAATTCAGTATTTTATGTCATGGAAAATTTTTAAAAGCATATTTTAAGTGTGCTTTAGACTTTCATACATGGTTTTATTGAACTAATAAGATATTCCCATTATTTAACCAACTTGTTAGAGCCAATCCCTATTGTGAACTAGTAAAGCCAAACTTTTAATTTTGAGCATCCACATGATTTTGTTAATGCATGTGCTTGGGAAATCAACAGCACTTGTGGGCTCCATTTCAAGACAGAATAGTAAGCAGACAATTTTGTTAACATATTTTCATAAGATTAAAACATTTATTTCTTTTTTTCTTATCTTTCACTCAGAACGTTGACTTTGTTGCTTAATAGGACAAAAATTCAATAACATTAAGACACAAGCCCTGCTATACAATAAGGGTTTTATAACACCACAGTTTGACTGCCAGGCCAAAAATATGTTCCAGATAATGTTTCTATGTGCTTAACGTGCTTTGGAAGATTCTGTGTATGAAGATGGGAAGTGTATGGCAGTTAGAACTCTCTCTCTCTGTCTGTGTGTGTGTGAGTGTGTGTGTATGTGTGTGTGTGTGTGTGTGTGTGTGTGTGTGTGTGAGAGAGAGAGAGAGAGAGAGAGAGAGAGAGAGAGAGAGAGAGAGAGAGAGAGAGAGAGACAGATGCTATGCTAGTAGGAAGGATGGTTTATAACCCTCAGTGGCCCACACTCTCCTGGTGTGTCCCACCATTAAAGGCTCAAAAACCTCCCCAAATAATACTACCATCTGCAGACTTGATGTTCAAGCACAGGAGCCTGTGAGGATTGGTACACATTCAAATTACAACAGTCACATCACTTTTAGTGACATTTAACTTTCGTTTTAAGACATTCTTGTACTGTTTAGTGAAAATCGTCAGGCTTTTGTATCACTCTCCCTTAATTTACCCACCTTACAAATGATCTATGAGCCCATTTTGAGAATTGTTTCTCTAATTGGTTGGAATTACACTGATAAATAAAACTGTGGGGTCTTGGAATCTGGACCTTGAACACTGTTTACAGCTTGTCTTCATATAAGCTTTACTGACTCTCCATGTATGACTGAATGCAGATGTTCCCATATGCCACAGATATATAAGAAAGAGGCTGCAGGCTTGAATAACTGAAGAAGATGATGGTGCAGAGGTACCACCCACACAATGGACTGAGCCACCTGAACTATCTAGGGAAGGAGAAAAGGAAAGAAAGACATTTTGTGGGTTGAGACTTGGCTAAAAGGAGGCAACAATATAGCCTATAGCACAGCAAATGCTTCTGTTTTCTGGCTACAAGCATAGGGTTAATAGTGGAAATATAATCATTAGAAAATATCTCAAAATGCCAATTGAAATATGTGAAACATATCAGGTAAAATATGTAAAAATATTCATAATTAGTTAACAGAAGAAACACAGGTAGCCAATGAGGAATTTAAAATTTATTCCTCTTGCAAGAAACAAAATAATTACCCATTGAAATCAAAAGATGTTCTCCCTTTCAAATAGGCTGATATTTTTCTAAAAAAATTCTACAACTGAGATTTCAAAATCATTTCATGTATCTTTCTGTTCAGTCACATACATATATACAGAAATGCATCTATATGTATTTTACCATGAGGAAATATACTATTATCTTAAGAAGATTCCTTTCTGGATTGATGTTATATTTTAAATTCATTTTTTTTTCTCCATCAATAGCTAACCCTGTGTGAAGACATAATCTATCCCAAAGTATATATCATGCTGTGATGCATGAATTTCGGTCCATGCAGTGACCTCAGGCACTTCAAATTACAAATCACTTTTAAAATGCATTTCCTAGCAAGCTTTCATTTTCCTTGCACTGTACCAAATTTTGAAAAAGGAATCTGAGTGTGTTAGGATCTAAATTACAGAAAGGGTAGTATATAAATACTTAAGGTCTGTACTAATGCATTAACTTCCATTTAACTTCCTATGAAACATAGAAGGAGAGAGAGAGAAAGAGTGCATGAGAGAGAGATTGAGAGAGAATATCAAAGAATCTTTAAGCTTTTCTTATTATGGAGCTGTTTCCCTTGTACTCAACTTTAAATATTCATCCACTTACAAATTTAATTGTTAATTTTAATTGAAACATTAATAAAATATAGCGCGATGTTTTGCGACATGTCTACATTGTATGATGATCAAGTCACAATGTTTAGTAGATCCATCATTCCAAACATTTGTCTATTTGACTATAACATTCAGACTCCTCTGTGATGCTTAATTTTGAGTGCCAGTTTGATTGGGCTGAAGGACATCTGACAAATGATAAAGCACACTTCTGGATTTGTCCCCAAAATATTGATTGGACAGTGAGTCAGGAAACTGAGTGCAATGTGTGCAGCACCATGTAGGCCCAGGCTGAATTGGAGCAGAAGTAAGAGGAACCTTGGCCACATCCTGGATCCTTCTTGGAGAAGATCATTTTCTGCCTGAAACTTCAGATTCTTTCTTCTTTGAAAAAAGGCTGCTTTGGTGACTCTTGGGGTTTTTTGGCCTTAATCTAGTTCTGCAAGATTGTCCTCTCTTCTGATGCTCACAGCCTCTTGGAGCGAGCATCTATCATTTTTCCCTTCTCTTTAGATTGCATACAGCCATTGTAGAATTATTTACCTTAGATGGCAATTATAAATATAATTCTTTCATAATTGTATCTATCTTAATGATTCTTTTCATCTGGGGAATCACAAGATACATTTTCATAGCTACTCTGAAATATGTAAAACAATACGTGAAGCCCAAAGTCACCCTACTGAATACAACACCAGAACATCTCTCCCGTCTAACTATAACTTTTTATGTATTGACTGTTGCATATCCTTCCCTCTTCTATCCAGACTTACTATTTAATTTTATGCTATTTTCTACTTCTATGTTCCTGTTTTTATATTATACAACTGAGTGACATCATGTGATGTTTGTCGTCATGTGTCTAGATTATTTCACTTAATGTCATGCTGCTCACTGTGTTCATCTGTCTTAACACGAATGACAGGATTTTTATTATCCTTTATGATTGAACAGTATTCTATCATGTGTTTGTACACTGGGTTTTTTTTTAAATCCACTAATATATTGATTGTGCCTCACAGCTGTTGGGAACAATACTTCAATAAACATGGGAGTGCAAATTTCTCTTTATATGTTGATCTCAGGCTGTTTAAATGTATAAAAAGTAATAGAATTCCTACATCATTTGAGTTCCATTTTTGTTCTATTTTGAGACAGTGTTTCACATTATAGCCTCTGCTGGCCTGGAACTCCATTTACAGACTAAATGATTCTCTCCATAGTGCTGGGATTACAGGTATAGCAAAACCTAGCTTCTGCTTTAAAATCTGAGGAACTGATTTATAGACCATTCATTCTAATGGCACGGCTCATCCATAGTCTCATCAACACCAGAGCAATTAGGAAAGAGAGAAAAATGGCAACTAATATGGACAGATGGATTTATTTCTGCTTGAAGACAATATAATAGCATAGGTAAAGCCATAACAACTTACGCAAAATTACAAGGACTAATGAAAATATTTAGGAAAGTGGCAGAATTTAAAGTCATCATGCACATAACAGTAGCATTTCTGTACAGTAGTAGCCAAGCCTCTTAAAAGCAATGAAACAAAAGGTAAAATACTTGGAAATAAATGTAACTGAGGAAATAAACCTTCTTCATAAGGAAAACTGCAAACCATTGCTGAGGAAACTGGAGAGGGCACATATAAATCAGAAAATATTCATGTTCACTAGAGTAGAAGATTTACTCTTTTTGAGATGTCAGTATCAATCCTTACACAAATTACAGATTCGAATGCATTTCTTATCACAGAACCCAAACCACTCTGTGAAAACAGAATACTAGAATTTACATGCCCCTCATAAGATTCAAAGTATCCAGAAACACCTTCAACAAACTAGAAAAGCTGGAGGTGTCATATAACTTGCCTTTGAAGTACACCTCAATGCTGTAGTAAAGAAAGAGCTCATATATGCACATCCTTTGCATAACAGATATTTACTATTTACTGTTTGTTGATGGATGAACCAGCCAGGAACAGGTGATATAGAGGCAAATCAACCTTCATGGTAGTTGTCATGATTTAGGGCACCACTTGCTGTAATTTAATATATCAACCATCATGTGAAGCCTGGGTGAAGTAGAATCTTAGATCTTGTCCCTTAACTTTTTGATTCAGTGGATCTAGTCAGCACCTAAGAATTTATGTTCCTAACAAGTTTCCAGTGGATACTTTTGATGTTGGCTTGTGGATTCTACTCAAAGAACCTCATTAAGGCAATGACAGCCAGTCTTTAGTGTACTTTTCAGTTATCTATGATATGGTTTAAGTACTCAAATCCTAAAGATTCTGATTCAGTAAGTCTAGAACAGGAAGTCACATTTTACAAAGCATTTCCAATGAGTCTTTTGCAAATGACTTTACGATGCACCACGGGGAAGCAGTGGTTAATGGTAGAGTGAGCATAGAATTAAAATCATAGAAATCTTATGTAGTATAAGGCTTTTGGATCTTTTAAAATGCTCAGGATAAGTAGACGTGCCTTGACAGAGTAAAAGTGATTGGGTGGCATGGTCATTTTGGGGGGTGGGCAAAGCAGCAAGCCTCGGCAAAATGGGTAATCAGTTTTTCTTCATATCTTGTCATATAATAACTTGTTCTGTAGTGATTATGGGTAAGGACTTGGCAGTATTCACTTCTAGCTTCATCATCCATAGCTATCTAAATTTAGGAAGATAATTTCTGGCAAACTATGAAGTAAGATAATGCCCTTTAACATGCTAAATTATGGAAATAGTATGTAGGGTTTTTATCTTCATATAAACCTTATAAATTGTGCTTGCTGGGTAGGCAGAGTTCAGTTCTGAGCAGCAGAACTATTATCACCATTAGAGACAGACTGGACCCACTTGTGAAAGCAGCTTTGGGCCACACACTCATGTAGAAACTATTGTAAGTAGACAATATCTTTCCGTATGGGTAGTAGTTCAGTGCAGAAGGCTGGAGGCTTCCAATCAATGTTATGAGCCACAAACCAGGGTCAAGGTAGTGGACATGTCTTACTTTCCCAGAGCTTTGCCTGCATGAAGCTGCTTTTATGACCCCTGACCCTATTATGCTAACCACCTAAAAAGGATCTATTAGCTAATCTTTGAGGGGAGACATAGGGAGCACTTGTTCTTACTCCCCAAGTATAACCAGTTAAATTGCCCACTGAGAAATGAAGATAGTGGTACCAATTGTGAAATGAGGAAAGAGGCACTCTTCGTCGTTGAACATAGCAAGTGAAGAGTAGCCTGTACTATAGGTATAGAAATGACTTGAAATTCTCCTGATATAAGTGAAAGGTCTTCTCTGTTTTCTACAGGCAGAGAGGCATCAACTGCACCAATATAAATGCATCCTATTCACCCCTTTCTCTCTGTAAGACCATCTCCAATGGGATATGAGCAGGAAGGATATGTCTTCTTTCTTTTAAGTATCCACCATCTCTCTTGCATACTAACCTCTTCTGAATACTGACTGTGAGAAGGCAGTGCAGTCATGAGGACACAGAAACATGGAGATGAGTATTGGAAGAATGCAGGGTCTCTCAGCCAAAAAGAGGGTAAGATTCATGTGAGTGAGTAAGAAACTTATAGGTACTTCTCTGTCTGCATTAACAAACAGGGAATTGATGTGGTGAAGAGGAATTTTTGGTATGTGATTCGGTAAAGGAGACAGAAGTGACTGAGTGCTTGGGTGCCTAACGGCAATAACACTGACTGGGGGGGCAGGGAAGACCATGATACTCAGGCACTGCAACAAAATAGTATGAAGCTGGCCACCTGTGATAAATGAGTGGGTGGTATTTCTGTGGTAAGTGAGAGTGTTGGCCATGTGTGCTGGCTGTAGAAAGTGGTTAGAAAGCCACAATGTACAAATGTACATTGACAGCCATTGTTGATTGCCCTTGGCTGTCATGACTGAGGTTGGTGTATGAGTTCTGGAGAGAACTTTCTATTTAGAAACAATAGTGAACAACATTCAAAATGTATAAGCCCTAGGTATTTTCTGGAATAAGTAAACAATCACTTGGGAGGCAGAGGCAGGTAGATTTCTGAGTTCAAGGCCAGAGTGAGTTCCAGAACATCCAGGGCTACACGGAGAAACCATGTCTCGAAAAAAACCAAACCAAACCAAAAGACAAAAAAACAACAAACAAACAAACAAACAAACAAACAAGTAAGAGGTGACATTGTGATATATCTGAGTCATAAAGTCAACAACTACTCAAGGTAGGAATGTCCCTCAGAGGACCCCAAGGCAGCAGCCTCGCATCGAAGAAGAAAAACCCAGAAGACACATGGACTCACTCTCTTCTAGAAGCTGCCTTCTCCAGCTTCTCTGGGTAAAGTGGCAGCCCAAAAGTCTAGAGAACTCTTTTCTTCTAAAATTGGGAAAGGTAGTTTCCATCTGAAAGCTGGTTTCTAGGAAATAAGTTTAGGAGCACAATAAAAACGAGAATGTTTACTAAGTTACTGAGGTAACCATACTGCTTGAGCCTCTGCAGCCATCTCAGTGCGTGCAACATCCAACTTCAGGCATCCTCATACCTCTTTTGGAAAACAGGGAAGTATTTTCGTATAATTACATACACCTTCCCATATGGTTAAATCATGTCTAGTTTGCTTACAACGTCAAACACAAAGCAACTTCTGTATAAGTAATTGTTTACAGAATATTGACAGGGACCAGTACCAGGCAGTACACAGTTACCAACAGTTGTCTGTATAGTATGTAATTTGCATTTGATGGAACCCACCGAGGTAGAACTGCAGATGCAGAGGGCTTACTGCTTTATTGGCTACAAAAGATGCTGTCCGTGGCAGTCTTAAATTGATATTGGTCTTCCAAATTTCCAATGGCTTGGCAGTCTTTAAACTATAAAGCCTCAAAGGAGTGCTTACAAACCCACTTTAGAACTAGAAAAGAAGAAAATAGATAAGTAGGCTTTTCCCTGAGGAACCATCAGGTTGATGGACAATGGGCTTCCTACAGAAATCAGAACTAGGACTTGTTAAAGGCTACTCCCCTGCTTGTATTGGACCAGTTCCAGCATTACCCAGAGTTACTGCCCAGATTTCATTTTAGTTGTGATGGACAATGGTGCCATACTTTCAGTGCTTTGATGAAACCTGTGACTCTTCATCTATTTCCTGCATCAACTTCATGTGCTATTTCAGCTCCTAGTTTCTCAGAACAAGAGGAATGATGTCTGTAGTACAGGAATGGAAATTGACAAGCACCACGGGCTTTCTATGAGCTATAAAGATCCTGATAGACCTTGCAGCCAGGGAATGTGCATGTTTTCCATACTGAGAATAAGAAATGTATGGTGTCAATTCCCCTACACATCCCAGCGGGCTTCCCATGCATGTGGATTGAGCACAGGAAACTAAAGTCAGATTTTAGCTACTTGATGGTTAGCTACAAGTTACTTCCCCATATTCTTCCCTTTGTTCTCCCTCAGAACTAAGTGGATGTTGTTCAGAGAATTAGAATGAACTTGGAGTCCCAAGTTACTACGTGGAGAATGCCTTACCTAGGAATGACACAAATGTTCTCTTGGGTTGAACTTTTGATGTTTTGAGCTTTTGATGTTTGGTTGGTTAGTAACCAACCAAAACTAGTCTTAACTGGTTGAAGGCTTTCAGAAAGCAATTGTTTACTTGATTCATGTAGATTTCTGACTTATTTTTCCATTTTGCTTTATTGATCAGTATAATACTTTGTGGGTAAAATAAGGAAAGGGTGGAGTAGGGAAGTCCTCAATGAGGACAGACTGTCTTTTGTCCTTATTCAGGGCATTTACTAAGCCAGTCTCTCTAAGTTGAGCATTGAAGCTCCTATAATTATTTACCCTGATGCTTCCCAGAAGGAAACAGTCTCCCATTAGCCAATAGCCAGTGTTTGCTGTTTGCTTACCAAGTAGTCACCACTGTCTGAGGAGAAAATGTTTGGCTCTGTAACAGGGGATTCCCTCCCCTTTGAGGTAGAGCCTGTAACAAACTCCGAAGTGTGCTGGGCAGTTACTGTTTACACAGTGAATGTGGCTAGGAGCAGGATTGAGAGACAGAGAGACTGGTTAACTGCCCTTTGCTTTTCTTTTTCACAGAGGGACTCTAATTCTGCCTTCAGGAGAAGGGATCATATCCTTCTCCTTCCCTACCTAGAGTTTCCTCTTCTCCATGGCTATAGCTGCCAACTCCTAGATCAGACCGACATCTAGCCATTGGCTCTGGGAATCAGGTCAGGTGACACTAGGTGTGAGAAAACATGTGTAATCTGTAACAGTCAGATGTACTCGTGATAAGGCAGCATGAAGTTTATGAAATTAGGGGTTTTGACATCAATCCCCCTTTTTCAGTCTTGGCTCTACACCTTCTAACGGAAATGTCTCTCAACTCTGAGCTTTGGTTTCCTCCACTATAAAATGGGATCTATAAAATGGAATCCATAAAACCCACTCCCTGAGGTGGGATGAAAAATATGTGAAGTAACTGGCCCAGCGTCTAACATACAGCCAGTGCTTATTAAATATATTTACTTCCTTTTTCTTTCCTCCATACACAATGTGCTCTGAGCAGAACATATCATTCTTTCTTGTTCTCTGTTTGTTTCAGAAGAATCCTGCATATATAGACCAGGATTTCCCCAGTTATGATTACAAGTCTATATTGAGCTCCTATGGCTATATTAGCACAAGCCTCTTGACTGTTACCCAGTTCTCATGTATATAGACCCCACTGAATTAAGAAAGAAGAAAATAGAATCCAAAAGTGCCCATCTTTGGGCTCATAAAACCTGGTACGCAGCTACTTTCCAGCTGGTGAGGTATTGGTCAAATGACAAATCTTTCTAAACTTCCCTTGTATGGAAAACGTAAGCTTCTACATGGTAAATGTAACACACATAAGTAGCATGCCAAGGGGCTTACTAGCTATCATTGTTCCTGCTAGCTGTTGCATTTTGCTATTTGTAGATACTTTTTATGCACATACCTTTCCCCAGCCCCACTGAGCTGCCTGGCAGGAGAGAAGCTTGGTTGAGTCATCCAATTATTGTCCTATAACATCTCCCTAAGCTTCTTCAATGCACGCTATTTCAAAATACTCTCACCAACTAGAGGACAGGAAGAAAATCCTATCTTCCTTAAACCCATCATTAATTAATTAATTTATTTATTTATTGAACATTTGTTTCATTTGCCTACAAATCTCAGAGTTTTGCATACCTCATTGTTAAGCCTTAGTGAAGTTTCATTCCAATTTAGTGCTGTCCATTTTGCCATAGCAGATATGAAATATAGCTTATGAATAAAGTGTCTGAGTTATTGTAACCAGGGGAGCCACTGGTCTGGATTTTTTGACTGCACTTTAGAACTGACCACATTGATGTTTGTTTAAACTTGACTCCAATGCCATTAAGGCATAATGTTACACTGCTGTACTCTAAGCTAATGGAGGTTTGCACATTGGAGAATATACTTACAGTCAGAGCCCCCAGACCGCTGCTTTATTTCACAGCTGTCTGCACTTGAGGATACATTTTTGGACAGCTACCTTTAATATTCCTGTTTTCTGCTTCTTTGGAGGCAGTTCATGATTCTCTTATGAAACCATCAGGCAGCTGAGTCACGGTACACAGTACCGATTTCCTAGGAAGAACACTGAGCTTTGGAAAGAGAGTAAAAATGCAATGGATCTCTTATGTTCCAACACTCCTGTGACTCAATGGTTCTCTGTGTGCTGTCTGAATAATCAAAATCCCCATGTGCCTTCAAGGGCCAACTTGGCTTTCCTTGTCCCACCTAGCTTCTCCCATCTGTGGCCTGAGAAATTTTCCTTAGTCCTTGGCCTTGTACACTGTGGAGGCTTATGTTTCCCCTGCTGCATGTTTTCTTCCCCACTTGGACCTCCTGAGCTGAGTGATCCTGCACAATTTATCTCATGCCTTATTGCAGCTGTTACCACTTTGCTCCAAAATGTTTTCTTTCTATTTGATTACTTTGTCACTCGGCCCTCCCCTTATGTTGACATATGGCTCACTCCTGAGTCTCCTTAGCACGCAGGTGAGCTGTACAAAGAGCAAACATGTTTGATTTCTTAAAGTTGTAGTCATGAGAGTGAGGTTATTTGTATATTTATTACTCTGAACAGTATGAGAATTATTCTGCAATGATTTTATTTTATATTTTATGATTTTGGTTAAGAAGCAAAAGGGGAGATTTATTTCTGGCCATGGGCATGACTCAAGTTCTAGGTAATGATCGGTATTACAGAAAGAAAAAGTCCATTTATCTCTCTGCTCCCTTTGCTTTGTTAACTGTTTTCCAAGATGTTACCATTTTGTTTGCAGGCTTTGTTTTGAAACATCATAAACCAGGGTGGCTTTAGTCTTTGAGAACAATTCCACATCCATTAAGCTCTTGGTAAGTGGAACTACATCTGACCTCTTCCTATGATTTTGTTTCTAATTTCATCCTTTCTTTGTTGTTAGAAACTGAAGGAAGTGTTGTTAGCATTTTGTCTAAGCTCCACCCCAGTTACCTGGCAACAGCCAGGTGTGCCTGACTCACTATAAAAGGAGCTGCTTGTCCCCTCTGCTCTCTCTTGTCTTCTTGCTCCTGCTCTGTCCTCTCCCTCCCTCCTCCCCTCTATCCCCATTCTCCAGTCTCCTCTCTCTCTATCCACATGATCATGGCCCACCTCTACTCCTCTACTCCTTCTTTCTCTGCCTTTCTCTGTCTCTACTACCCTCTCAACTCCCCTCCCCATGCCCTGAATAAACTCTCTTCTATACTATACCATTATATAGTATCCTGGCTGGTCCCCTAGGGGATAGGGATTGCCTCAGCATGGGCTCACAGAGACACCCCGTCCCCCACACTTGACTGCACATCCACTGAGTATATTCCTTCTCTCTATCTTTTAATAAAGCACAAGTGTTACCTTGCTTTTTGTTGTAGAATTTAAGAACTGGAGGAAACTTTAGAGATTCTTCCATCTCCCCACATTTTCAGACATGGTGGTGATAAATTTTATAAAAATATCTGTTACCTTCCAAGATACTGGAGCATTGCTCATTCTCACAAATTAGCAATATACCATGAGGTCACATAGACTTATATCCTCCTGTATATTCAACCTATTCATTTATCCTACCTTTAAGAGGACTATATAACAACTAGTTTTATTTGTCTTGGAATTTTCATGTAATCAACTTTTACAACGTAAGCTAATACTTAACTCCAATCTTAAATTTTTTACTCTTCCTTGACCCTGACCAATGTATGTATGTGTGTAGGTGTGTGGATGTATGTTTTTTGAATGTGTATATGTATGTATGCATATATATATGTATATATATATATGTGTGTGTGTATGTGTATGCATGCATGTATATGTATGTATACATGTGTATTTGTGTGTTTATGTGTGTATGTACATCTATATGCATATGAATGTATGTGTGTATGTATGTATGTGTGCATGTATGCATGTATGTGTGTGTTATTGTAGTAATGGGCTGAAAACTGTCAAGCAATATGATACAATAAGTACCTGTTTTGAATGTTGAGAACAATGTGAATATAACTTGATAGTATATCACTGGGCCCAGAGTTAGACATCCTGACTATGTATCTTGAGTAGCTAAATTAAATTTCTTGAGCCTATGGTTTCCTCATGTGACGAGTTAGAACTCTGTTGCAATACTGCTTCCTTTCAAGTATTAGTGAAAGCATTTTAGGTATTAAGTAGCAGAGGAGTATGTTGAAAAACAGGATTGGAATGTAAGAAGCTCTCTAATCCAACTTCAGAAGGAGAGGACTCGGGGGAAGTTGTAGGTTGGGGGGACAAGATGTAAGAGCTCTTAAATTTTTTTCAAGAGGCTTTCTTCTTTTTGTTCCCACCAGGATACAGAGAGCTTCTGGGACATGAATTGGAAAGGCAATATCCCAGATCCAAGTGTGTAATTCGAGGAAACAATCCCAGGGAATGGGGTAGGTTGGGCCTTATGAAATGTGTCTCCCTAGGAGCAGAACTTCAGGAAAGGAGACGGAGAGAACACCCAGGCTTAAATTTATGCCTAGAGAAGTCATGGCTCTATAGCTAAAGGAACAAAAATTATCATGATATTGCACTTGGTTCTTTGAGACAGAAATTTTAATATGGCTCAGTGAGGATGCCTTATCTGTATTCCAGATGGTTCTCACTGCAGAGGCTCATGGGAGTCCTAAGCATCCAAAATGATGCCCCCACACATGTGAAAGCTGGCATTATTGGTCAGCCAGGGTATCCATGGAATCCAACTCCACACCTATGCTTAGCTTCTCTGGCCCTATTCTATATCCTTACTCTCTTAGACATAGCTTTATCTGCAACATTGCTATTAGGAACTGAGCCTGAGACCCTGGGCCTTTGTGCCTTCTCCTGTCTATAAAGGAGTTGAAGTAAATATTTTAAGCATCTACCCCACTTTAACATGAGGCTGGGTTTAGATGAATTGTTATTTTTTCTTCAACCTTATCTTTCTTTTTTTTCCATTTTTTATTAGGTATTTTCCTCATTTACATTTCCAATGCTATCCCAAAAGTCCCCCATACCCACCCCCCCTCACTCCCCTACCCACCCACTCCCCCTTTTTGGCCCTGGCATTCCCCTGTACTGGGGCATATAAAGTTTGCAAGTCCAATGGGCCTCTCTTTCAAGTGATGACCGACTAGGCCATCTTTTGATACATATGCAGCTAGAGACAAGAGCTCCGGGGTACTGGTTAGTTCATATTGTTGTTCCACCTATAGGGTTGCAGTTCCCTTTAGTTCCTTGGGTGCTTTCTTTAGCTCCTCCATTGGGGGCCCTGAGATCCATTCAATAGCTGACTGTGAGCATCCACTTCTGTGTTTGCTAGGCCCCGGCATAGTCTCACAAGAGACAGCTATATCTGGGTCCTTTCAGCAAAATCTTGCTAGTGTATGCAATGGTGTCAGTGTTTGGAAGCTGATCATGGGATGGATCTCTGGATATGACAATCACTAGATGGTCCATCCTTTCGTCACAGCTCAAAATTTTGTCTCTGTAACTCCTTCCATGGGTGTTTTGTTCCCAATTCTGAGAAGGGGCAAAGTGTCCACACTTTGGTCTTCATTCTTCTTGAGTTAAATGCGTTTAGCAAATTGTATCTTATATCTTGGGTATCCTAAGTTTTTGGGCTAATATCCACTTATCAGTGAGTACATATTGTGTGAGTTCCTTTGTTATTGGGTTACCTCACTCAGGATGATGCCCTCCAGGTCCATCCATTTGCCTAGGAATTTCATAAATTTATTCTTTTTAATAGCTGAGTAGTACTCCATTGTGTAAATGTACCACATTTTCTGTATCCATTCCTCTGTTGAGGGGCATCTGGGTTCTTTCCAGCTTCTGGCTATTATAAATAAGGCTATTATGAACATAGTGGTGCATGTGTCCTTACCTGTTGGGACATCTTCTGGATATATGCCCAGGTGAGGTATTGCTGGATCCACCGGTAGTACTATGTCCAATTTTCTGAGGAACCGCCAGACTGATTTCCAGAGTGGTTGTAGAAGCTTGCAATCTCACCAACAATGGAGGAGTGTTCCTCTTTCTCCACATCCTCGCCAGCATCTGCTGTCACCTGAATTTTTGATCTTAGCCATTCTGACTGGTGTGAGGTGGAATCTAAGGGTTGTTTTGATTTGCATTTCCCTGATGATTAAGGATGTTGAACATTTTTTCAGGTGTTTCTCTGTCATTCAGTATTCCTCAGGTGAGAATTCTTTGTTCAGTTCTGAGCCCCATTTTTTAATGGGGTTATTTGATTTTCTGGAGCCCACCTTCTTGAGTTCTTTATATATATTGGATATTAATCCCCTATCCAATTTGGGATAGGTAAAGATCCTTTCCCAATCTGTTGGTGGTCTTTTTGTCTTATTGATGGTGTCTTTTGCCTTATAGAAGCTTTGCAGTTTTATGAGGTCCCATTTATCGATTCTCGATCTTACAGCACAAACCATTGCTGTTCTATTCAGGAGTTTTTCCCCTGTACCCATATCTTCGAGCTTTTCCCTATTTTCTCCTGTATAAGTTTCAGTGTCTCTGGTTTTATGTGGAGTTCCTTAATTCACTTAGATTTGACCTTAGTACAAGGAGATAGAAATGGATCAATTCACAATCTTCTACATGATATCAGCCAGTTGTGCCAGCACCATTTGTTGAAAATGCTGTCTTTTTTCCACTGGATGGTTTTAGCTCCCTTGTCGAAGATCAAGTGACCATAGGTGTGTGGGTTCATCTCTGGGTCTTCAATTCTATTCCATTGGTCTATTTGTCTGTCACTATACCAGTACCATGCAGTTTTTATCACAATTGCTCTGTAGTACAGCTTTAGGTCAGGCATGTTGATTCCACCAGAGGTTCTTTTATCCTTGAGAAGAGTTTTTGCTATCCTAGGTTTTTTGTTATTCCAGATGAATCTGTTGATTGCCCTTTCTAATTCGTTGAAGAATTGAGTTGGAATTTTGATGGGGATTGATTGCATTGAATCTGTAGATTGCTTTTGGAAAAATAACCATTTTTACTATATTGATCCTGCCAATCCATGAGCATGGGAGATCTTTCCATCTTCTGAGATCTTCTCAACCTTATCTTTCTTATTCCTTGAGTAAACAATAATTTTCCCCAGGACTCTGAAATCCAGAATATGAACAGATGATAAAATATCACACACTTTCATGTCTCAAGTTACTTTCAAGCTACTCTTAATTCTGACTATGGGTACTGAGAGCTGCTTTTGAATTTCTTGGAGCCACATTTTCTCCATCATGTAAAGTTTATGTACAAGTGACAAGTCATGCTGGTAAAGATGAGTAGGATGAGGGGAACTATTGCTGGTGGGAGTGCAAACTTGTACAGCCCCTTTGGTAGTCAATATGGCTGTTTCTCCAGAATTTGAAAATTATTCTACCTCAAAACCTAGCTATAACACTCCTGAGGATATTCCCAAAGGATGTTCTACCCTAGCTAAAGGACACTTGCAACTTTATTCATAATAGCCAGAAACTGTAAGCAACCTAAATGTCCCTCAAAAAAGGGATGGTTAAAGAAAATATGGTATGCTGCTCAATTTCCATACACCATCACTTGGAATGTCTAATTGTACAAAGAAAAAAACATTTTAATAAAAAGTATGAAGTTGTCATCAGGATAAGTTGCTATATCAAAGTAATAAAGAATCTTAAAAAAAGAGGAAAATATGGTGCATTTACACAGTGGAGTATTGCTCAGCTGTTAACAATGACATAATGAAATTTTTAGACAAATGTATGGAACTAGAAAAAAATCAGAGGTAACTAAAAACCCAGAAAGACAAACATGGTATGTATTCATTCATAAATAGATATTCAATCATACTATAGTCCACAGACCCAGAGAGGCCAACTAACAAGAAGGGCTTAAGGGGAGACCAAAAATCTCCCTTGGAAGGGGAAATAGAGCAGATTTCACAGGTAGACTGGGAACACGTGGTGTTGGAGAGCAGGAGAGATCAAGTCGGGGAGAAGGAGAGAGAGAATAGTGGGAGAAATTCCTGGAATTGGGTGATATTTTGGGGTCAAGGTGGAAACCTGGTTGCGACGGAAACTCCATGGAATTGATAAGAGCAACTACAGGAAATACTCCTAGTAATGAAGGGCTTGGAGCCTGAACTTTCCATCTTCTGTAACCATTCAAGGCCTCAAATGGAGGGATTAGGATACCATCTGAACCACCAAACCTTCAACATACAGTTTGTCCTGCCTTCAGAGTATGATGGAGCAAGAGTATGGCAGAATCATTATCCAAGAAACCAGAGAGATTCATCCAGCAACTGATGGGAGCAGATGCAGAGAACCACAGCCAAACACTAGTTGGAGCTCAGGTAAGAGGAGGAATGATTGGAAGAACAAGAAGGAACCAGAAGTGACACAACATGAGAATATGGCCCACAGGATCATGAGAACATGAGAAAAGGGAGAGCCTCTAGGAGTCTGACTTAGGTCCTCTACATATATGTTATGGCTGAATAGTCATATAGGATTCTTCTGGAATCCTAACAGTAGGAGTGAGGGCTATTCCTGACACTTTTGCCTATTTGTGGGTTACCTTGTCCAGCATTAATGTGATGGTATGTGCTTGGTCTTATTGTCCTTGTAATGCTATATTTGGTGGATGTCCCTGGGAGGTCTGCTCTTTTCTGGGGGTACAGGAGAGAAGCTGGAAAAGGGAATGGAAGAGAAAGCATGAGATTGTAATATAGGAGTGAAGAAGAGAGGTGGAAATTTCTGGTTTCTTTCTAGACTCAGTTGTGTCATGTGATTTTTTTTCTGAAAACTGTCTTATGAGAGGATGTTTTATTAAAGCAGACACATGGGAGGATGTTTTTCTGACAACAGAATTGAACTGTTTTTCTATAGGCTGCCTGGAAAAAGGTTATGTGGTGTTTTGCTTGAGAGAACATGTGATGTTTAGAAGGAGTATATATATATATATATATATATATATATATATATATATAATATAAAACCCAACCGACAGTGGACAATACTGTGCTGTGTGGCATTGGTTTGCCTTGTATTCTTCACTGATCATTGTTGTGACTATGTAGAGATAAACAAACCAAAGAACTTCTGGTGGTGTTCCAGCAGCTTCTTGCCAATTCTGAAGACTCATTCTGATTGTCAGAGCCTTGTGGTTTCTTCTGAATCATACTGCTATTGCTGATTCGAGAATTGTGTGTGTGAGTGGATTGAGCTACCACAGCTGATTCATGTCAACTGAACTGCTGATGTCCTGACAGTGCAGACTGGAATCACCCCAAAGAACTATTTCCAAACAGGTCCACTTCCTCCTTTGCCCTGTTAACCTTTCCTTTCCACTACCTCTGGTGTTCTAGAAAGGAGGTTAAACATTTAAGTATACTTATTAAAGTAGGTGTTGAAAAATATAAGCCTATAAAGAATAAAAAACAAAAAATTATAAAAGAAATAACTGTTAATAATAATCCTTATCTTTTTCATGTATGCATTTATTTATAAAAATAAAATAGATTGCATGGTAAAGAAAAGTTTATGTATAGTTAGGTGTGGTGATTCATGTTTGTAATTTTAGCACTTGAGAGGCTGAGGCAAAAGGATTGACACAAGTTTGAAGCCAGGTTGAGCTATATAGTGAGTTTCAGGATTCTTTGTGCAAGTGTAGACTTAATTAAAGGGGCAAAAGAAAACTAACTAAAGGATTGTTCTGATAATTGAATTAACCTTAGTGAAATGTGTGGTATATAAATAAAGAATGTAGAGCATAGAAGGAACCCCATAGGCTCTCTATTTTATCCTTGCCCGTGACTGAACACTTCACATAACCCTAGCACAGTGAGTTTCCAAACATTGCGGCTTGATGTGTAATATTCTTTAAATTTTGCCCCTGAGGAGAGAGTGCCTCAGTGTAAGGGCACAAGGTATAAACACCAGAGATCTGGCATCACTTCTAACCTTACCACTGTTACAAGAACCTAAGACCTCCAACTCCTTATTTCATGAAGGGATTCAAGTATGCAACTTCAAATGTTTCATTTTCAGTAAGAGTCTAAGAGGGATTTCACTTAGTTCATATTATTAAGAGAGAAAGATAGGCTACCAGAACCATTTCTGCTTCCATCATGTAGGTGTAAGTTAAAACAAGTGTTGTGGAAAGAGACTCGTATTTCACATCATAACACACAAAAGGATGTTTAAGAATATAGCAGTTCTGCTTCTTCTATCAAAAACAAACAAGAAATTTAAAGAAATAGTTGGAGTCATGTTCAACAATCTTGTGGCTAGATATTTGGAAGTGATCTTCAACAATAAAATGTAGGAAATGGCTATAATATGAAATTCTTTGAATAAAGTAAGGGACATCCATTCAGTAGAATGTGCCTATCAAAAGTAACCTATTAGAATATATGAGAAAAAACCCTAACTTTTGCAGGAAAAGTTATATAAAGACCAAGTTCGAAGGTCATTTGATGAAAGAAAGCAAACGCTTGTTCATATAATTACAAATATATGTACATGTGCGTATCCACATATATGTATAGTTTTATTGTATTTGTTGTTTGATATTTTAATACATGTATCTATTTCATTCTGTTTACTCAACTCCCACACTGTTGTTTTATGTCTGTCCTCCTGCTGTGATCCTATCTCCTCCCTTCACGTACCTTTCTCACATTGATTCATTTTTGGTTTTGGTTTTTATGAGCCCCTGATTTTGGCAAGCACTAGCTTCATGGCCACAAATTTCGAACTATCAAGAACTGTCTGTGTGACCACAAATTTGGAACTATCTGTTGGAGCCTGGTAGGCTGACTGTGGGCACATCTGAAGGGAATGACTGTCCCCCCCTCTTTAGAATCTATCTCTTGCTAATAACTCAGCAGGAAGAATCTGGACTCCAAGAGTCCCTCTCCTATCCGTGGTTCACAGGTTCAGTCTTGGGCATACCTTAGTCATAGCAGCTTCCCAGCTGTTATGATATTAGGTCTTTTTATGGTCTTGTCATGTGCTGAACATAACATTTCACATTGCTCTGTATTCTGCTCTTGTGTTCTTTCCATAATGTATCCTTATTCTCAAAAGGGGATGTATAAATGTCTTATTTAGAGCCTAAGCACTAAACTGTTCTTTATTTTACAAATTTTGAAGAGCCATGGCTTTCTGTATGAAGCAGAGTTTATTGGCAAAGGAAGCTTCTTTGGTTAAGGGAGAGGATACATTTTGTCTATGGATATAAACACAAATATTCAGATTGCAACTTGGTGCAATATCAATTTAGATAAATAATAGTAGTGAGGTTACATTTCAGCTCTATAACTTCCTTAGCCATGATTTTGTTTTGTTTTGTTTTGTTTTGTTTTTGTGAATTTAGTATCAGACACATATTCTCTTCCATGGAGCAGGCTTCAAATATAATTTGATGCAAATCGACTACTCCCAAAATAGTTACATCAGTGGGAACATCCATGCCTGGATAGACTCTACTGTATGTCATAGGACTCACATGCTGGTAAGACCATTGATGCATAATTTTCCTAAGCAGGCTGCAGCTGACGTCTTAGTTACTGTTCTTTTGCAGTAAAGAGACACCATCACCAAGACAACTCTTCTTATAAAAGAACACATTTAATTGGAGGCTTGCTTACAGTTTCAGATGGTTAGTCCATCTTATCATGGTATGAAGCAGACAGGTGCAGTCCTAGAATAGTGGCTGGGAGATTTCCATTGCATTCCACAGGAAGCAGGCACAGAAAGACAGAGGAGCAGGTTGGGGGCTGGTTTGGATTTTTTTATTTTAATTTTTAAGCATAGCATCATTTAGTTTTGTCACACAAGTGTTATGAGTTGAATCTGGAAATTTCCCCATTATCTCATATTTAATATGCTTGCTTTCCCAGAGTGCAGAATTTTTTGAAAGTATCTAAGAATTTGTGAGGTAATGTTTGGATGGTGGACATTGGCTACCGGGGCAAGGACTTTGTAGGTTATACTTTCCCTTTATTTAATCTGTATTTTCTGCTTCCTTTGGTGTGCCACATAAACAGAATCTCCCTCATACCCCCAGTATAATGGAAGGAATATTTAATTGTGCCATCTTAGCTAGGATGAACTGAAATCATTCTGAACACAGGAAATGAAGTAAATCTCTGCCCTTTAAATTGTTTTAATGAGTTGTCTTGTCATAGTGACAACAGAAAGTAACTAATTCAATGCAAATCATTATGCATGTGTGCCTGCGACACTAGCATGTGACTCCACTGTGGTCTGCTGTTTCTACTCTGTTTCACTCCACTTAGTTCTGTGCCAAATATAAACTGTGACCTACTTAAGAGATCTTGCTGCTGCTGCTGAAGACCTCCAGTGGCTTCATTCTTTTAGAACAATGCTAAATTCTTCATCAAGACCTATAAGGATATGGATGTGGCTCCTTTTTATCTTAGTTGTCTCTAACTCACTGATATTCTTTCTACATAAACAGTGAATAACACTCTGCAAAATGACTCTGGTAAAGTGTAATGTTTCAAGCTGCAGGTAAGGCAATGTGCAGGGATATTGCCGGAGATGGGCAAGGATGCTGGGCAATTTGATGTTAGCTCATCCACCTCTAGTCCATTACCAAGGAGACAGAAATGACCCAACTGGGTAGATATAAGGATGAGGGTGAAGAAATAACAAGGGAGGTCAAAACCCTGACCGTGATTTGCTACTCTGGGGGCGGGGCAGGGATCTCTGAGAATTGCTAAACTGAAACTTTAAAGGTTCTGTGGATCTACTTGGAAAAGCTGACAAAGCAATCTTAGTAGATTATATTTATACTATAGGTAAACTCTTTTTTAGCTAGTGTTATTTCCATTGTCATGTTTTTCTTGGTATCACTGTGTTAAGTGTTAAAAAGAATGAAGTATCCCTTTGGTTTTGTTTTTAGTGCTCTGCTTATTCTAAACTTGGGCTGCCTGTATTAAGACTATATCACTTAATACTAGAAAATTAATGAAAACTGAGAAAAGAGTTTATGAGTTTTTAGTTCTCTTTCCTACTGAAAATTGTGTTTATTTTCTGATCATGTTTGACATAGAAATCAAACAAGAAATTTCAATTTCCTCTAACCTTACAAATGAAAGACCAATGCAGAAGAACCTAGTTAAAATGTAATTCTCAGCTGGGCATGGTGGCGCACGCCTTTAATCCCAGCACTTGGGAGGCAGAGGCAGGTGGATTTCTGAGTTCCAGGCCAGCCTGGTCTACAAAATGAGTTCCAGGACAACCAAGGCTATACAGAGAAACCCTGTCTTGACCCCCCCCCCCAAAAAAAAAGTAATTCTCTGCAAGCATAGCAGAGTATCATTAATAATGTCAGCAGTTGGGCATCTCCCATGGGATGGGTCTCAAGTAGGGTCAGACATTGGTTGGCTAGTCTCTCAGTCTCTGGTCTATCTTTATCATTGTGTATCTTGTAGGCGAACAAATTTTGAGTTGAAGCTTTTGTGTGTGGGTTGATAACCTTTCCTTCTACTGGAAGTCCTGCCTGGCTATAGGAGGTAGCCTCTTGAATCTATATATCCCCTAGTGGTAGAAATCTCAGCTAGAATCACCCTAGGACTCCTTGTAGCCTCCTTAATCTCAGGCAGCAGATAGAAACAAATGCAGAGACCCACAGCCAAACATCAGGTGGAGCTTGGGCAATCTAGTGGAAAAGTGGGAGATAGAATTGAAGGAGCCAGAGGGGTCAAGGATGCCACAAGAAGAACCACGGAGTTAATTTACCTGGGCCTATGGGAGCTCACAGAGACTGAATTTCCAACCAAAGTGCTAGGTCCCCTACAGATTTATAGCAGATGTACAGCTTCATCTTCATGTGGGTGCCCTAACAATTGGAGCTGGGGATGTTTCTAACTCTGTTGCCTACCATTGGATCCCCTTCCCTGGGATTTCTAGTTGGGCCTCAGTGGGAGAAGACATGTTTACTCCTGCTGGGACTAGATGTCCCACAGTGGGGTGGTACCCAACATGTGCTTCCCATCTTCTGAGGAGAAGGGGAAAGGGTAATGGGAGGGCCAATTTGAAAAGGGAGGACTGTGAGGAGAGGGAGAAAGGGGGAACTGCGATTGGGATATAAAGTGAGTAAAAGATTAAATTATGGAAAAGAAGAGAAAAAATGTTGGTACCTGTATGTATGTTTTCAGATTGCATGTATAAAATTGTGTGTATACGTACATTAAATTTATGTGCAAAAATGATATAATGTATACTATCTGCATACATATTCTATACATACATACATACATACATACATACATACATACATACAGAGAGAGACAGACAGACAGACAGACTAACAAACAGAGAGAGAGAGAGAGAGAGAGAGAGAGAGATGATTGTATGGACACTAATGGTCCATATAATAGTATACAATGGTCTTCATGGAAAATACAGTAAGTGCAGCAGTCTCCAAGCCTCGGAGACAAGAATGACACTGACACCAAGACGGGTTCACGCAGCAGCTTCTTTACTTGTGGCTTTTTCTCTACAGCTCTCTTCCCCAGCAGCTTCTTCTTCCCCTGTCCTTCTTGCAGCTTTTCTTACAACTTTCTCCACTCAGGGCAAGGGCAACAACAACCCTCCTATACTCTAGCTGACTGACCTCATCTCGCTCCACCCCACCTCATCCAATCAGAAATCACTGCTCCAGGCACGAGCTCAGATCAGTCACTGACAGGCTGACAGGTCCGAATCAGGAGGAACAGTCCAGCCTGGCAGGCAGCCCATGCATGCAGCCTCACTGCGCATGCTCGGGCAAGGCAGTAAACATGTGAGGTTCATTGGGGCCTGGTAATGGGCCAGGGTGCCATCTAGGGCCATGCAGCCGCACGGCTTCTAGTAAGCAAGTCCTTATGGTTCTAGGCCATAGGCTGACTTTCCAACCTCTATCCAATTGTCTTCCATTTTACCAAAAAGGCCATTTCCTGACGTTCAGTTACATAGAAAGAGACACACAAAGGATAGAAACCCAGTTTTCTCTTCTCCATATGGATCAGATATAATTAGCTCTTGATCCCAGGAACTGGATATGCACTTTCCACCTCTGACATTCATGACTTATCTCCTGGCTGGGCTGCCCTTCCATCCACTTCTCGCTGATTATAGTTTCACGTGTTTTTCAAAGTCCATTTCAAGGGATACTTTTATGTGGTTGCCTTTGCTGATCTGAATTCTATACTCTTTTGTTCATCCTTTATAAATCTTAAAATAATCTACTGGATGCAGTGGATTCACAGCTTATTTTACCTTATTTTCTGCAACTGAGGTGGGGCCCCCTCAACCTCCCTGATATGGCAATGTGATTTTGAATGTGAAATGGCCCTCATCCCTCATGTGTTGAGTGCTTGATGGCCAGCTTCTGGGGCTACTTTGGAACTTAGGAAACATTTAGGAGATGGAGGAAGTGCGTCCCTGGGTGTAGGCTTTGAGGTTTTAGAGCTTTCTCCACTTCCTGTTCTTTTTCTGCTTTAGGACTGCCAATGTAGAGTGATGCAGTTAGCTGGCCTCATTATTCTGCCACTGTGCTTTCCCCATCAGGAAGGACTGTGTCTCCCTGGAACGCTCAGCCAACATAAGCCCTTTCCCATTTAAGTTTCTTTTTGCCAGGTATTTTTATTACAGGGACAGGAAATGAGACTTAAACATTGCATTGGACCCTGGATGGAAAACACAAGTCTTTCTAAGGAGGGCAGAGACGACTGGTGTCCTAGCCTTCCATCAAACCATGACTGCAGAGAACACATATGATCTCTGTTTTTATACTGTCAGATAAAACAAAAGGAAGGCAGCAGAGAAGCTTCTGCCTGGAATGTAAAGAAAGCATTTTCTGTCTTCTTACTCTCTAAAGAACTGGTACAGGGAAAGATCTGCCATCAGCCCTAGAGTTTACCTCTTGCAACCATTATAAATTACATAGATAACCATCAACCCTATTTTAAGGATGAGGTAACTAGGCTTAGAAAGTATAAGGCTCCAATCCTTGGATTCAAAGCATCAAGTCAGGGTGTGCACTCAACTTTATGAATCCATAAACACATGGCTTAACCACCTTTCAACAAGCACCAGTCATGGCTGAGGTCTGATCATCCTCTCTAGCAGAAGGAGAAGTGGAGATGATGGAGCTCAACAGAGTAACAGAGAGTGCATGATGACTGCTTTCTTCAGCACGAAACAGAACTCTGATAAGAGAGATAAATGAGAATCTCCAGCACAGAGCAGATGTCAATGCATGCCTGAGCCAGGAGCCAGCTATAGTCAGAGATAAGTCAGAGAAAGGACCACAGTCATGGAGATGTTTCTGGGGAGAAAAGGCTTTGGAGGAGTTCTGGCTTAGGGAACACCTAAGCACTAGCTGCACTGATGTGCGATTTTGTTCCCACACCTGTGTCCTGGTGCTTGCTGCTTCAGCATCCTGTTTCAGCTTCTTGAGCAATGAAGGAAGAAAGGCAAAAGCAAACAAGTGCACAGATTTTCAGAGTTGTCATCTTTTGGGAGGTTTTTGTTTTGTTTTGTTTTTTGTTTGTTTTGTGCTTTGTGATCTTTCTGAAAACAGCTGGGGATTTTCTTTCTTTCTTAATGTTTCCAAATCCCATGGTTTCCCGATAATGGAGAGGAGGGAGGGGCTGGCTGCCAGACAGACCACCAGCACTGCCTCTCCCAGGGGCTTGCCCAGCATCTCCTGAGATGCTTTCTTTTAGTTCAGAGTCAGCATCCTCTGTCTCCACCGTTCCTCTCTTCCTCCATTAGGCCACAGCCTTCTATGATTACAATGTCATTTCGGCAGGGACTGGAAGGATGGAGAAGTGACACTGTCTTATTTCAAAGGCTGCTTCCTGGTTAAGAAGAAAAGCCTTGGTAGCATGTAGCCTGCTTCTGTGTTTGCCGCTCTCCGGCTCCTGTGTGTTTCTGCAACATGTGCAATTTGCTACAAGCTAGAATAGATGGAAGCTCCGCAGAAAATAAATCACTGCTACTT
The DNA here is from genome assembly GCF_978045245.1 of Mus caroli. Lineage (NCBI taxonomy): Eukaryota > Metazoa > Chordata > Mammalia > Rodentia > Muridae > Mus > Mus caroli. Next base: position 20,684,093 of record NW_028227266.1, read on the forward strand.
GCAGAGAACTCTTAGTGTTTAATTAACCCCTGGACCTCAAACAACTCTCCGTAAACTCTCTGGCTGAGCAGCAGAATCTCTATGGCAGTCCTTTGTTCTGGGATGTGAGTTCCTTTGGTCAAAAAGACAAACTCCTTGCCTATTCTCAGCAGTGACTGCAAAGCTAGTCCCCAGATATTTTAAAGATAAAAATAAGGCAGGTTTTTTTCTGCCTTCTCTTAAGATCAAAACCTGATCCAGAAAGTGTGAGTAGCCCTTGTCTCCTAATGATCCTCAGTTCATTACCTGGACTCTCCTCAAGATCCTGTTGTTGGGATAGGAAGGGAACTCTGCTGGTCAAATGTTCTGTGCACCTCAGGGGCTCTCTTTGGTTAGTGAATTATTTAGTCTCCTTCAGAATTTTCAGGCATCTGACTCTTCAGAATCCCAGCATCCTCTGGTGACAGCTTTGAACTTTCAGTCACTTCAGAGAGTACCCTCTGAGGGACCAGAGTCTATGGCTGCAGGTCTATGACAGAAAGGAAATCTCTTTTGTGAACAGCTCAAGTCCAGGGGTAGATTCCAAAGACTCTTTCTTCTAAAAGTGAATCCTGGACAGACTCACAGGGAAGGGGAGAATTTAGAGGCCCTAAACCAGCCATCATTCACCTTTTATGAGTCAAAGACTCTTTAAAAACCTCCTTAGATCTGTGAATCCTCTGTCTAGACACAGGAACACCCCAGAGATCACTTTTGGATTATTCTTGCAGCACTGTTGAAGAACGGGCTCATAATATTTGTTGGTTCAGTTATTGTACTGGTCAAAATGAGTCTACCTATCATGGCCTCAGAGAAGGCATAGTGAGGAAGGAAGGTTTAAAAAATGGCTTTAGCAGCCAGAAGTGGGGTGCATAGAGCATGTAGGGAAGGGAATCCCCCCCCCCCCAATGCCATATCTGATTTCTACTCTTAGAACTAGGCTGACCACAAACTCTCATGTCCTGGGAACATGGATCCTGGCTACATCTTGCTCTGCTTTCTCTCATGGTCCAAGTGGAGGTCTCAGGACCTATCTAGGAGCCAAGTCCTTGTGTCCTACCCTATGGACAAAATCCAGTCACACACTGTTTCTAGGCTTGTGTCACTGTGTTTTATGGCCTTTTGAAGTTCTGGAGTCCTCTCTCCTAGACGTCAAAGGACTTGGAATTATTTTTCTCACAGCTCATGTCTACAATTCTTGATCCTAGACAGTTTGCTCAGTGGACTCCAGGAGAGCAAGGAACATCAAGTATGCACAATGCCCTTTCCAGGGCCTCTGGAGATTCTAAAGCTTGGACTTACTGAAAAAAAATGTGCCACATTTCAATACCTTTGTGTCTTCTTCACTTTCCTCATAAAACATTATTTTGTCATATTCTGTCAGATGTGAGACCATGTTCTCATCTTCAAGAAGTTTTTGATCCAATGGTACAGGGAGAAAAAGTCTGTGATGCACACTTCTGCACTGAGTTAGGCAGTACAACCCTAGAATGCACCATGTCTCCAACAAACAACACTGACTTTGGGAAAGAGCCCTCTGGCAATCTGACTGCGGGATGATGCTCTTCACAGAGGCAGCCTCTTGGCATTTTCTTTTATAAACCTTGGAGAATTGGATAAAATGCAGGCAGATAAGGAGAGATGAGGCAGAAGAGGAGGGTGAAGATGAAAAGGACAAGAAGGAAGAGAGAGAAAAGAGAAAAAATAAGAAAGCTTAAAAGGAACTCAGGTGCCTTGATAGAATTAGCCTAAAATTAAAAGGTGAATAGAATATGTGAATGACACAGAAAGCCAAGTTTTCATAATTCATTTGCACTATTTTTACCTATGAATTATAATCAGTTGTATAATAATTCAAGTTTCTATTTACTTCAAAACTATATAATGCTGTAATATAATTCATTATCCACGTAGGTCCATGCTAAACATTTCCAAAGAGATCACATATCTTTCTCTGAAAAGATACCAACAAGCCTGTATCTCATATTAAAATATTAAGACATTATTAAGAGATACAAGCTGCCCAAACTGTCATTTTGGAAATGGAACATTCCACAGCTTCTCTGTTTTTCGTTACTTTATTGAACAGTTAACATGTGTCCAGCAAGTTGCTAAGCATATTGCATACCACATTAATATATTAATTCAATGTGTTAAGTTTTATTATTATTATTGTGTGTTATTCCCATTTTATGGAAGAGAAAGTTGAGGCTGGAAGATGCAGCTGCCTTTCTAAGGAACCCAGGGTGTTTGAACTTATGCGTTCTGGCTGCTCAGCCCAGCTGCTACTGCTGTCACCTGTTTTACTAGTGGAATGAGAGTCTTCATGACTGGTATACAATATTTCTTGAGTTACAGATACTTTGACAACTAGATGGATTCCAGTTTTCAGACTTTCCTCCAGAAAGAGAAATGTGCAAACCTGTGTGTCAATGTGCACCCATGTGTATTAGGTGCCAGTGTGCACCTATGTGTATTGTGTGCCAGTTTGCACCTATGTTTACTGTTGTGCCAGTATGCACCTGTGTGTATTGTGTGCCAGTGTGACCTGTGTGCACCATGTGCCAGTATACTGCCATGTATACTGTGTGTCTGTGTGCATGTGTGCACCCCTGAGTACAGATGTTTTCCATACATCTCAGGATCACTTTTGGGAGCTTTATTCCCAGAGTTTCTGGAGCTTCCCCAAAAGCCAGGAAATCTGCCAGGGAGACTGTGCAAAGTGTGACCTGGAGTAGAGGATGCCTGTTCAGACTTCAGAGGGTGGGCAGCAAGGCTGCTGGTTGACAGGGGTATTTACAGCAGAGAACACTGATACAAACCCCACAACATCCTGTGGAACCTGAATCTGCTGGCTGGAATGCTGATGTGCCACTATGCACGCACTGGTTGATGACATCAGGATGCAGTTTGTCTATGAAAAGGGCTCATCTTTCTTTAATCTCTCACTCACTCGTCCCTCCTGCTTCTCCTCCTCTCACAAAAAGGACTTCAAACATTTGAAACCAGCCCTGTAAAACCATATTATTTGCACTTCTCTCCACTGTAGAGACACATTAGATATAGACAAAGAATCAGTGATGAATTATTGGGATAGAACTATATCTAGCTTGTTACATAATCTTATATAAGCATATGATTAAATGCTTGCCTAACATGTGTTTGGGGATCAATTCTTAGCAGGACCTATCCCCTAAAAATAGGGGGAAAAAAAGAAAAGACAAAGGGAAAAGAAAAACCACTTTAGGTTTGCTTGTTAAGTGAATGTTCAAGCAGCAACTCAGCTTAGTTCTTGGGAAAGCCAGGCTTTGTTCCTGATGGAGCCTCCCGAGCTCCGATCTGGATTTCATCTCTGCCTCTGATGAAGCCTGCCGAGTGAAAGGGGCCGCTCTCTGTCCACCAGGGGGAGTCTGGCCCACACTATCCTCCTAAGGTTCGAATTGACTTGATTGCCTTGTAGCTAGCTTCTGATCTGGTCCCCTCCTTCGTGCAAGGAGTGGGACTTGATTAACAAAATTTGCTTAAAATGTCACTCTCATTTAAAGAAGCACTTAACACGGGGTGTAACTGTTATTCAAATAAAGTGTTGACTTTGCAGGGTAGCATTCCATGCCTGGAAGAGTGGCAGGAGCTCAAAGTGCAGATAAAGATGCCCTGCAGCCTCCTGCAACGCTGGACCTTGCTGCCCTGATGCCCTGCTGCTCCTGAACCCCTGAGCACTGAAGCTCTGCTCTGTAGCTATCTGACTCAAAGTGCTCTGGGCACTGCTGGTCATGCTTGTTACCTTTCTCTCTTCTATTGTGTCTTCCTCTCCCTCTTCCAGCGTCTTCAAGCAGTCCCCACTCATAGTCACCAAAGTAGTGACCTGTCCTGCAAAGAAGCTGTGGACTCTGACCTTGTCTAAGGTGTCTCCCATGACTCCCAATAATGATGTACCTTTAGATTATGGCCAGAATTGGAGCGTTTACATTCAAGAGCTATAGTATATAATCACACACACACACACACACACACACACACACACACACACACACACACACACACACACACAGAGCAAGAGAGAGAAAGAGAGAGAGAGAGAGAGAGAGAGAGAGTTACTTAAGACAATTTTTGTTTCTTGGAGCCTATGAGCCTACGACCTTAGCAAGGCAGCAAGGTAGCTGAGCTGTGTTTTTCCATTTTCTTTTGGAATGTCAGATTTGGTTCATGTGGGGGAGCTATGCCTACATGCCACTGTTCTCTGTAACTGAGAATACGGTCCTAAATTTAACACCTATTTAAAGCAATCAGTTATAAAGATGTAGCTTAAGCCAAAACAAATTGTAGGTATTTTGTCTTCGTGGAGACATGTAATTAGTATCAGTGGAGAAATTAAACCCTTCCAGGGTTCCTTTTGAAGAGGTGGGGGTGGGGGCAGGGGCAAGGTAACCAGAGGGGTATGAGTGTGGATGACATCAATCAATGTCTGATGTAGAAAGCTGCTGGGGGTTAGTAGGGCTAGAGAGGAGAAAACATCTGGGACACACAAAAACAAATGTGTGAAACACAGGGAAGTAGGCTAGAGACTAGGAGATAAGCATACAGGAAGGACAGACATTTTAAAAATTGTTCAATACCCTTAGACATCATGGAAATGAAAATTAGAACTACTTTGAGGTTTCATCTTACCTAAGAATAGCTAAGATCAAAATAAGAAATAAAGACAAAGTCTGAGGAGGGTGTGGGGGAAGGAACACATTTATTTACTGGTAGTGGGAATACAAACTGGTATGGTGACTATGAAAATCAATATGGAGGTTCCGCAAAAAGCTAGGAATGGATCTACCATGAGTCAGATAAACCTATCTTGAACATGTACTCAGAGGACTTCATATCCTACTATTGAGATATCTGCTCATCCACAATTCATTTTTACCGAATTTATAGTAGGAAAGAAACTGAATCAATTGAAGAATGGGTAACAAAAATGTGATATATTTACATAATGGAACATAGTTCATTATTTGGATTAAGGAATGAAAGTTATAGAATTCATAGGTAAATGGGTGGATATGGAAATAATCATTGAGAGTGAAGTAACAGGACCAGAAAGACAAGAATGACATGTTTTCTATCAGTTGTGTATGTGTTTTTTATTTGGAGGAGAAGGTTTTCCTACGATTTTTTTTTCAGGAATTCTTTTTTATTCTTTTTTACTATTATTCTCAGTAGTCCAACACCATTTACTTCTTGTTTATCCCACTATTCCCTTTGGATTTAAGACCTATTCCAAAACATAATCCCATATCTGCCACTGTTACTGGAGCCAAGAACTCATGGGCATGTTGCAGGCCCTTCTTATAAAGAGAACCTTCTCTTATAAAGAGAACCCACTTAGAGCATTCTGTTCAATGGGCATAGTGTAACACAACTCCTAATGACTTATCAGTCTTCGTGTATATCCATAGAATAATGTATCTCTCAACGCTGGAAAAAGAAGCTCCTATTTATAAGATTTTTATTAACATATAGAGATCTACAACTGGTCAGCATGTATAGAGTAAGAGATTGAGAAATGCTCAGTCCTAAATGGGACCCTTCTTGGAAGGTTCATAAAGAGGGGGTAAAGATCGTATGTGCCAGAAGTGGTCAATGACTATAAGGAAACAATTTTCCAGACATAATAGGACACCTACACATATGAACTCTCAGCTGCCATAACAGCAAGTACAAAACCTGCACAAGCTTAAGCCAGCAAAACTTGAAGGTAGGAAGTGTATATGAAATCCTCCTAAAGGAGATATTAGTAATTGACAGCTTTCAGAAGAGGGAGCAGTCAATTTTCTTTAAGTTTGTACCCATGGTATGTTGACCATGCTCCAGTGAATAGCTCTACACCCAAGAACATATGGGAAGCACACATTAGACTGGAGAATGCCTCAGTGATTAAGAGTACTTGCTACTCTTGCACAGGACACATGTTCAGTTCCAAGCAGCAACACGGTGGCTCATAATCATCTGTAACTCCAGTTCCTGAAGAGTCAATTCCCTGTCTGACGTCCATGGGCACCAGGCATACATGTGGCCCAAGAATGCAAGCAAAGATCCATATGCATAAAATAAATAAATCTAAAAAATTATTTTAAATTAAACCTGATGATTTTTTTTAAAAAAAAGTAGACACAAAATTGAGTAAGAATGTGAGGAAACTGGGGGAGGTAGTGAGCAAGATCAAAATACAGTATATGGATTTCTCAAATCCTAAAATACTTTTGAGTGAACATGACAAAGTAAGTAACCCCAGTGTTCTTACAGTCTCATGGCGTTATAAGAGAACCCACTTAGAGTATTCTGCTCAATGGGCATAGTGTCAGACACTTCAGCAACACTAGGCGTAGTCAAAACTCCTGACATGGAACACCAAGGAAACACCAAGCAGAAATGGAGAATGTTCTAGAATATATAGGAGAAAGTTATCATATTTCTGTGGAAGAATTTAAAGCACTTCATGAAGTTGTTTTTAAGTTAGAAAGGGTGAAATTTTGAGAAGTTAAGAGGGGAGAGGTAGCAGAGATTTCAGGAGGAGTGGTAACAAAAACAAAAAAGAAGATTTTCATTTTCACAGTATTAAGTCTTCAAATCTGTGAGCAGAGGAGGTCGTTTTACCTTCTAATATTTAATTTATTTTTTTTTCAGAGTCTTTAAAATCTTTTTTATTTGATTGGATTTGCTATAGATATTTTGAAGTAGGAATTTCTGGTTTTTTTGAAACTCAGTTGTCTGATGTGATGTTTTTCTGGAAACTGTCTTGTGACAGGATGTTTGCTGAAGCAGACATATGAGAGGACATTTGATGTTTTTCAGAGTGGATGCTTGAGAGGGTGTGTGATGTTTACAAAGAATGTAAATATAACCCCACAGACAAGGAGGGCATGGTCTTGCATTCCTATGCTGTGCAACACTTCGTTGGTTTTCACTTGACTTTGCTAGACATTCAACACTTTGCTGTTCTTCACTTTGTAGAGAGAAACAGACCAAAGAACTTCTCATGGTATTCCAGCTGATCCTTGTCACTTCAACTGACTTGTGCCAGTTTGGTAGATCCTTGAAATTTCTGCTGGATTGAGCTGCTGTTACTGATTCATGTTTGGTGTTTTCTATTGGACTGGACTGCTCTTATTCTAACAACGAATGTTAGAATCATCCAAAGAACTACTTCTAAACAGGTACACAACTCCCTTGTCCTATTAATCATCTTTCTCCCCTATCTTTGCTTGGTTAGCTAGAAGGGAGGTTGAAGCATTTAAGAACACTCCACTGATGGATAATGAGGTTGTATCTATGGTGGCAAGTATTTCTTTGAGGCAGAAAAAGTGTGTTGTGTTTTCTAATCTAATCTGTGGCTACTTGAGATCATTAATATTAGAGTTACTATTGAAAGCCAATATATGTCAAGAAATTAATAAGGGTTCATGGGGGAGATGGGAAGGAATATAGGATGCAGTGGTATAAAATAATGTGTAATAATATAGTAATACTAGTTTATAGGAATATAAATAATGGAACAGAAAGGGTTGAATTTTGGTTAGAGAATAGAAGACAGGATAGAGGAAAGACTATGGAGAGAAATAAATAACACTAAATATCTTTGAAAAAGTTATATGGAAACACACACACACAATTTTCCCTATAATGAGGCAATAACTACTCCTCAATAATAGGGGTGGATTATATCTTTTGGATTTGTTGTTCAGTAAAGACCTTAGGGGAAAATGTCATTTTTATTGATTACCATCCAGAACTTGATTAATAAGACATTATTTATGATGATATATAATATACTTGTGTCAGAACCTGGAGATATCAAGCTGATATCCACCTGCAAGTTTCATCAGTAGTAGATAGTTCTCACAGTGCTGGAAATTTCTGTGCATACTACCAGAGGGAGAAAATAAGCACCAAGTTTGTCCTGTTGTGAACCATGTAAATTACAACAACAATAATCCTGGAAAGATGCACCCACCAGAGTAAGAATGTCAGGAACATCATGGGAGTAAACAACCACTTTCTGATTGGATTTAAGGCCCACTCTACAAGATGAAACTCTTAATTGGCTGTATTATTGGGTCAAGTACCTGTGGCTACACAGGCTAGTCCTAATACCTATGGAATAGCCTACAATCATATTTTGCTGAGTAGACACATTAAACTAACTCGAATGGTTTATCATTAAGCCCATAGGTTAGTGAATCTCTCAACTCTCATCAATGAAGCTTTTGTGTGAGGTAGATATCAATTGAATACAGAGATGAACAACTTACCAACTATAGATCATGAAATGATACACATTACTCATCCTTAACTGAAACATCTATATCACAACTCCTTCTTCCAAAACTGATCTTGTGCAAAGATGCACAAGAGGGAGAAGAAAGAGTAAGAACCAGTGGTAGTGTAAAAAAAATGTCTTCTGGATGCAGCAGGAAAGAAGAACACATGAACTCTGTGTAGTTATGACAATGTAAAATACCTGTGAAAGCTTAAACCAGACAAAACTACAGCATAGAAGGGGAAGTGAGCAAGAAGTCTCAACCCTAGACAAAGACCCATTAGAAATGAATAGCTGCTGAGAGAGAAAGAATCCGTCTTCTTTCAGAGTATAAGACCTGGTAAGTTGACCACACCCCAGTGGAGAACCACACATCTTGGAATGCATGTGTAGCACAAATAAGACTGAATACATTAAGGAATATAGAGGACACAAAGTTGGGTAGATAAGGAAAGGGTGATAGAAAAAAAAAGAAAGGGTGATAGATCTGGGGCAAATTGGGGAGGGGATGAATCTTATCAAAACACAATGTATGAAAATTTAAAATAACTGATAAAACCCCTTCTACTATACAAGTCTCCAAAAATATAAACATGTACACATAAAAAGCATTTAAATGTAGTTATCATACAAAAGGGTATAATCCCTGGTAGACACCACATTTATCAACCCAGTGCAGACAGTGTGTACAGTGCAAGAAATAGCTATTGGAGTGATTGTCCAGCAGTACCAACAGACCCCACCCCCCAATATAGATATTTGCTATTCTTTTGATTACCCTTCATTACTGGAACATAAGACCCTCTTGCTGAAACTTAGGATATGGGTCAAGCTAGTATTTACCTGGAAGTTTCATTCACACTTGCTAGGTTTCAGGATGCTTGAAGGTGCTTTGCATGCAACTAGAAGAGAAAAGTAATTGTCAGTCTTACCCAGTTGTGAACCTTGTGAACTATATCAACAACCAACCTAACAAGATATGCCTGCTGGTGCAACAGTAGTGTTTTTAGAGTAATCAACCCCTTATGATCAGATTTAAGGCCCTGACTGTTCACTTTTATTTTCTTGAGCCATTGTGCACAGAGTATAAGAAGTATTCAGCAAAAAAATAAAATAAAATAAATAAAAAAAGTTTACTTTTAATTTTCCTTCCTGTACTCATTAATGCACTGATAAATCCAACTAGTATCCATTTACACTAAGAATTATATCTGTAGAAGAATGCACCTATTAAGAGTAGTTTATAGTCAGATGTCGCTTCTGTCTCTGACCAGCAGAAAAGAGTGACAACACAGCGTTCTTCTCAAAGCAGTTTATTCAGGAACCTTTCAACATGCATGCTGGAAAAAAAATCTCTTCTTCTTCTGCCCCGAATTGCAATCCCTTATATAACCCCTCTACCACACCCCATCAGCCCAGTCCATGTAACATCAGTCCATTGGCCAGAATCATCACTCGTATTATGGTCCGATCTTGCATCATGGTGCACCTGCGCAGTTCTCACGATGGACGTGGCTTATTTTCAGGTGTATGAGGAAGTCAGGTGCAAGTCATAAGACTTGGCTGCAGTCCCAGGCGCCATCTTGGGACTGCTGCCACACCCACTCCTCACAGTCAGATTCCTTCTAATCAATAATAACTAACTAGTACATTTATTTATTTATATTACATTTACTTATGTGCATGTAAATGTAGGTACCCATGTATACCAGAAGTCAGAGACATTAGATGTTCCAGAGACAATGGATGCCCTTAAATCTGCTGGTACAGGCAGGTGTAAGTTGCCTAAAATGGGTTCTGACAATAGAACTCAGGTCTAAAGAACAGTGTGTACTAGTAGCCGCTGAAGTATTTCTCCAGCCCTATCATTTTCACATTTTTAAAATTTATTTGTGGGAAAGGGACACATGTCCCAGGGACCAATTGTAGAGGTCAGAGGACAATTTGAGAGTGAGTCCTGAGGTTAAACTCAGGCTCTTGGCTTGTAAGTTCTTTTTTACCCACTGTGTCATCTCCCAGGCACTAGGAGTATATTTTTATGAATATTAAGTTTATAAATTTTATAAGTTATGTTCTTTGAAGTAACAAAATCACTTGAATATTTATTACTCATTATTATTTATACTAGAATATTTATTATCTGAAGCAGATTTAGTCTAAGAAACTGGGTCATATGATTATAGTAACTAGCAAATTCAAAATTTAAAAGGTAGATCAACAGCCAGTAGCGTCTGTCACTTCTCCCAGGCCTCTACTTCAGTTCCTGCCTTTAGGTTCCCATAAGGTTTGAGCTTCTTTCCATGGGATTAATTCCTCAGTAATTAACTGAAATCAGGATGTGTAAATTAAACAAACCCTTTTCTCCTCAAATTGTTGTGGTCATGGTCTTTATCAGAGCAATAGAAAGCAAACGAAAGACAAGTGGTCTGCTAAGTGTTGGGTTGCAGCCCAGATCTCTCAGTCCATACTTATTAGTCAGAACATTTCTTCACGGTGTCTTTCATGGAGCTCAGTCATGGAGATTTAAGAACAAACAACCCTTCTATGGTCCCTGTTTTCATGTGAAAATAGACAGCATATTGTTACTGAGCAATTTACTGAAGCTATCACAAACCTTGCTAAGTTCCAAAAAAGAAGTAAATACGGTGAGGCTCTGAATAATTCATATGGTGTGCTGATCATGTTTTCATTAGTGTGGCAAAGTACCGGAAAAAATCAAATTATTAAGACAAGACACTTTTAGTCTTTACTAAGACAAGGGTTTTTAGTCCATAGATACTGGTCTGGTCACTTTTTGTTTTGTTTGCTTATTTGTGTGGGTTTTGCTTGTTTAGTTGTTGTTTTTGTTCTTTGAAGTGGAAGTTTCTGGTTGTGTCATGAGATGCAGATTCATGTGCTGTTTTGCTGAGGCAAGACCTATGGGAGGACAAGTGATGTTTAGAGATAGTACTCAATAGAGAGTGATGGGGGGGGGGGCTTGCATAGATAGCCTTGTAACGGTTTGTTGGTCTTGTCTCTTTGTGATCTTCAGTTCCTTGAAGAGGCATAACAGAGAACTTCTCCTGATTCTGGTAGCTCCTGATGACTCATGTTGACTTGGCGGAGGCCTGGCTATTTCTGCTGGATCATGCCACTGCTGCTGATTCAAGTTTGGTATCCTGAACATTACTGAAGTGGACTGCTGGTATCCTGACAACAGAGATTGGAACTTCCTCCAAAGAACTACTTCTAAACAGGTTTACATCTCCTTGTCCTATCTACCATCTTTTCCTCCTTTGGACAGTGGGCTAGAAGGGAGTTTGAACTGTTTGTGAACCCTTATTAAAGGTAGGTTTTGAAAACTCCAAGCTTACAGTTTGGTTCATTGTTTTTTTGAGACATGACCCTGGATATCCTGGGCTCACTTTGTGGATAAGGCTCACATCAAACTCTCAGAGGTCTACCTACCCCTGCCTCTGCCTCTGCCTCCCTAGTGCTGGAATGAAAGTCATTTGACAAGACACCTGGCAACCCAGTCACTTTCATTGTGGTTACATCCTGTAACATAGAAAAGGCATATGGTCAAACAGTTTGCTCACTTCTTTGAAGACTGGGAAACAAAATGAGAAAGAGAAAAGTGGTGTGTTAGAGCATGGCCCAGTGGTCTAATTCCTTTCTACTGAACCTCACTTCCTAAAGGTTATACCATTTTCTACCTGTATCAAAGGTTGGAGACCAAGCTTTTAAGACATGGGGCCTAGGGGAATATTTAGTATTTAAATGGTATGTGATGGATGGCATAAAGATTATTTCTGAGAATACTGAGAAATGAGAACCAAAGATAAATTTGGAAGGGAAATGTTTCTAACAGAGGAAGGGGTTTGTGTAGAGGGCATGGTATGAAAAAGACATACTTTATCTGAGAACTTCAACGTTCAATGCAACTGAAAGAGGCTTGAAAAAATATGAGAGAGTTATAGATCAGGATCAAAGCCAGTGCTTGACCACTGCCAGCTTGTGGAACATGAGAAGATCTTTTATTTATTTTAGAAAGAGGGATATTTGGGAAGATTCATAAAGTAGGAGTCAGATTATTTTATGTATTCTGTTGCTTTGGAAGAGCATGAGACAGGGATAGTAGAGAAGGGGAAGTGAGAGCTGTTAATATGGTCACAAAATCCAGATGAGAGATGACAGTGAGAATAGAGATGTAAAAGTAGAACCAAGACTTTGGAAATAGAACAGAGGTTGGGGGGGGGCTTCTGCAGCAGATTTCCTATTTGGAGGAAATGGGAGGGGGTTTATGGAAACAGGATGATTTGCAGATTTCTAGCTTGAATATATGGTGGATATTTTGACACAGAATTCAACAGAAATGACAGATTTAGTTCAACAGAACTGAACTACCATTGTTTAATCAAAATACATAATATCAATGAGTTAAAGATTTGAGAATTAAAGACATTACCGCAGTCAAAGTATCAGAAGAGCAATGGGACCAAGACTCATTTAGGAGAAAGGTGCTGTAAAGATCCCTGAAGCCAGTGGCCTGTGAGGAACCCAGGAGTCTGTGATAGAGAGCAGGGTTTGATGAATTGGCCATCTATTGGCTAAATCTGCAAATAAGCAACCATGTAATAATGCTTTTGTTGACACATGTTTCTTTGTAGTTATTGTAGAGCAGAGAAGATCTAATAAAGGGGCAGTAGGTAACATTTTAACAGTGATGAGCAATGGGAACAGAGTGGACACAGAGAGAATGGGAGGGAGGAACAGTATGCAGACCACTGCTCTGGAAGATTTCCTGTGGCTTGGAGAATTTGGCAGTTTTCTTTGGGAAGAAAGAGTTGAGAGTTTTATTAAGATAGAAGATGTTTAAATATAATTGTACATGAAAATAATGCTTTATAAATGTACAACAATGTTTATCTGCACATCAAAGGCATGGCATCTTGGCAGCTTATTTGAAAACAGAGTGAATATTCAGGGCTCAAGAAAGAGCTGATATCTGTGGGCAGCTGGGCAACAAATCTACAGGACTCATATCCCACAGGGACCCTAACAACTGTGATCAAGATCTGAAATTTTAATTGTTCTCTATTAATTATATTATAAAATGAGGCATATAACTCCAGCTACCTTTTCAATAGCACTTAGAGATGCAGCTAGCTTCCTGGTTAGACAGGCAGAGTGATATATTGAGATAAGCATGAAATTTAAACTGAGGAGGGGCTGATAAGTCTTTCCATTGCCTTGTGTTTAGCTGTGTTTACTTAGGAATGCTACTGAACTTATCTGAATTCTAATTCTCTCTCTCTTTTTTTTTTTTTTTTTTTTTTTTTGTGGTTTCTCTGTAGCCTTGGCTGTCCTGGAACTCACTTTGTAGACCAGGCTAGCCTCGAACTCAGAAATCTGCCTGCCTCTGCCTCCCGAGTGCTGGGATTAAAGGCGTGCTCCACAACGCCCGTGAATTCTAATTCTCTAAACAGTGAAGCAAGTTCAAGATGATGCTTATTTATACATAAGTTTGTCATACGGGATGCATTAAGATGAAAGTTTGGTAAGTCTTGTGAAATGTACATTGGCATAGTAATGAAATGAGTCTTATTTCACAAACATAAGCGCAAAAGAAACATGTTTCATTATTTACTTTTGCATTATCTTGATTCTGATTTGGAGGATCTATTTAGATCTACAAGGGTTGAAAACTCAACTACAGGTATTGTTCAGCTGACACTTCTTCCACTCCAACAGTAAGTGTAGCATGGTACCAGTTTCCTTGGTTACCTTGGGAAAACCACATGACTCCTTGAGATCCAGTATCATCCATGGACATTAGGTGAGGCTCAGGCATACTAGGAGGAAGGCTTGTGTGGGAGAAGATCTCCAAATGTTAAGAACTCTTTGCTCATCTTCATCCTTTTACAATTTTCTATTTCTTCACCCAAAAACTTAAATTTTGTGCTAGGATTTATTTTGCTTTTAGTGCTAGTAAAATTCCTCAGCCCAGGAAGCCATAAACATCCATATAGAAGGAGTGGATGAGAAGTTGTTAAGAAGAAGTGGGTAGAGTGTAAGTAGAGAGAGAAAGACTAATGAAAGCTGTCTTAAATTATGTCATATAGTGTGTGTTTTTTATTATTTTTGCATGGTGGTCTTAAATAAATTGCCTCATAAAGTGATTGCTAATTCAAGAACTTGGCAAAACACTGGCCTTGACAACAAATGAGATATATGTAAAAATTTCAGTTCTTTAAAAGAGGCTCATTTTCAAAGACCTATTATTGGATTGGAGATATTGGCATGGCCCCATTTGCTAATGCAGGCATTGTTTCCTCTCACTTTGGCAACAGACTAGGAAACACGGTTTCATTTAGGGGATCAATACATTATTAACTGAACACAAATGCATATTTAGAAGCCAACCCTTTCCAAGAATGGCTGGAAAGCAGTGGAGCCAATTTCTAGCAAAGGCTTGCTTGCTTTATCGAGCGGACCATGGAAAATGAGCATCACTTTGGCTAATTGTTAGAGTGAGCCCTACTTGACTAGATAGTGGTTCATTATGCTGGGCAAAAAGTTTCATTCCCCACCTCATTCTTAATCTTGTGAAGGCAACAATAAAGGCTTCATTTCAACATTGGCTTGTAGGTTCAGAGCCATGCCAAGTAAAGTGCCAGTGTGGAATGTGTACGATTTATCAGCATAAAATCTCTCCAGGGATGCCAGGCACCATTAAAAACAGCATCTCCCAGAATGAATGCATGATAATAGAAGTTCTTTTTCTAATTACACAAGGATCAAAGACAAGAATTTGGATTACTGTCTAGCTGCATTTCTTGCCTCCATGGAGGCTGAGCCCACCACAGCCTTGCCAATGTTTACCTCTCTAGACAAGAAGTCAATTATAGTACAAAGGAGCTCCTATTGCCTTCTGAGATTATCGTGCTCCAAACTAACCACTGTAGAGACGACAGATGGCTAAAGAAATAAAGGTCTAACAAGTCAGTGTTTTGCTTGGGGAAGTATAATTACACTTCACTTTAGAAGCAGAACATTCAGTTTGCTAGAAAAGCAATAATATGCCTCATTTACAACCCAGAATAATGGAACACACTGCCTTTTCTACCTAATGTTCAAAACATAAGAGCATATCTTTAAACTTTTGGACATGTAGCTAAAAGTACGGTCTCCTGAATACAATAACAGTGTTATTGACATAAGAAAATTGGCATTCAAGCCCAGACTGGTAAAACTAAAATTTGTTATGGTGTCAGGTCACATGACCAGATGAATGCAACCCTACTCATGACTCTAGGATGACCGGTCATAAGAATTCTTCAAAATGTGTTTTTATTTACTGTACCATCTCACTTTTTCTTAGTTTTATTCCATTAATTTTCAATATGCAGAAATAAATTAATCTCTTGTTTTCCCTTGAAGTTTCTGAGGTAGTAGCTGGTATCCTTGAAGTTAAACTAGCTATGATAGCTATGACATGTTTAGAACCTACTAGGTCTATAAATCTCTCTTCAGCTGAATATTGTTATTCTTCTCCAATTTCATCCACTGAATCTTAGAAATCAAATCATTTCAGTGATACCAACCCTTTAACTCTGAAAATTCATTATCAAACCAAAATGATGCTGAGGACATGTCTTCCAGTGCCCTACACCCTGACCTGGATTGTCTTCCAAGGCTTGTTCTCACGTGGTGCCCAGGGTCAGAAAGGATAACAGAATTAGGTCTTGCTTCCCAGAAAGAGTAGTAATTCCCTGCTTTGTCTGTGACTCTCAGGCTCTTATTGAACTGTGACTATTTCATTTTACAAGTGAGGGCTGGTTTAATATGGAGTCCATGGGTATCTTCACCTATCTCACTAATGTTCCCCAAACCCCTTGACTTTGGACCTTTAGCAATTTACTGAATTTTGTAGTAAACATCTCTTTCTCCTTTTAGAGAAGGACCAACACCTAAAAGGCCATTTTTCACCTCAAGCACTTATCATTTATAGCATAAGTATTTAATAGTACTGTGTTGGTCCCTGCAAGTTACTTGTATATAATGCATTATGCTACACTGTATATTAGCTATTCATCTTCAAAGATAAAACCTAGCCATTGCCATTACTAATAGTTGCCGACTCTCAAGGACAGCATCCAAATTTCAGACCATCCTCACTTCCTACCTTCCCAGCCCAGTCTCCCTTCTACTCCCACTCCGGTGATTTTTCAGCCTTCCAGCAACAACCCATTAACCTCACCACATTTTCTGCCATTAACCTCCTCACATCTTTGCTCCTGTAGTCATCTCTCTAAGATTCTATGATTCATCATAATAACTGCCTTTTTACACAATCTCAAGACACTATTCCACTCACTCTGAAAATGCCAACCTTGGTTAAATATCCACCCACTCTGAACTTGACTCAATTGGTCATCTGTGACTAAGAAAAACCATAAAACCATTATGCTTCATCTCCCTTTAAGTAGATTCTGGGAAATTCCCCTCATTTTCCCAAGGGTTCTGTTTATCTCTTCTTTGCCTGATCCTCCTCAATTTTCTCCTTTTGATTCATTCCTGGTTGATAACTTGGGTTGTATTATTTAGTGAAAATACATTAATTCAGAAAAGTAGTCTCACATCTCAATTCTGTCACTTTACTTGTGACATGGTTGAAGTCTAAGGAAATTCCTTGCCCTGGAATTTGTCTCTTAACCCACATGGAAGGTGCTTCTGCAGATATGTCCTCTCTACCTTACCTCTGTTATGGTTCATATAATATATAACTCACATACCATCAAACACAAAGTACACATATCAACTGTTTTATCGTATTCATAAAGTTGTAAGCATCACCATCATTACTTGCCACGATATTCTCATCACCTTTAACATATAACATAGTTTGCTTCACTTTACAACCCCCAATGCTAGGACAATGCTAATCTCTTTTTAATCTCTCTGAGCTACCTTTACTTTCTATATTATGTATAGATGAAATAATGCATGCCCTTTTCATATTTGACATATATAATGTAGTAAAATGCTCCAAAGCCTTATCTATGCTACAACATGAATTAGACTTTCATTCTTTTTTCATTGTCTACTTCTATTATATGGTTAAATCATTTTTCTTTATACAGCAATAACTTAATAGAAGTATAGATAACAGTTGCATTAATTTTCACTGTTATATTGTTATTAGCTTCTGCTTGGAGACAGTTAATAGACAAGATACAGTAGATAAACAAAAATTACAAGGTTCAAAAAAACTATTGAAACTTAAAAGATCCACACCAAGGTTATATAGAATTACTAGGAGAGGAAAATTCCAAGTCAGCTGTTGCTGAGCAGCCTGTGAGATATAACAGTGAAATGCAGGCTTGTAGCTTCCGTGCTCTCTCACCCAGGATGTGGTGCTCTGTTCAGAGATGCAGGGGGCCTTCAGTCATCCATGGTCAAGTGTAAGCAACCTTTCAGTCATTCTCCTTAAACTAACTCCAACAAACTTGGTGGGCCACTGAACCAGACTTGTGGGGGATTGTCTCCATGGTCTGCTGTTCACTAGAAAATATCACACAACACAATAGGCACCTGAAGTGGGGCTAACATGATTCAAATTGAGTTGAATAGTAATTGTACATCCACTAAAATGGGAGCAGACACATGCAACAAAGGCTTATGTGTATGACAGTGGAGCATCAATGAGCTGAAATCAATACCTTAGATGAAGCTCAGGAAATAGGATTTAAAAGAACATTCACAAGTGTTCTCAAGTAATGCAAGAAAAATTTAAAAAGACATGAGCTATTACCTCATTTAATCCCAAAATTATAAAAATAAATGATTGAGTGATGTCCAAGAAACTACAAATATACATCTGAATGAAGTAATGAAGACAATTTAGGATTCTAAAACTGAGTGTAATAAACAGATAGGAACATTGAAGAGAACACAGCTGAAATAAATATAGAATTGAAAACCTCAGTATACCATTTAGAAAACTCAAAGGAAATGCTTACAAATAGAATAAGCCAATCAGGAGACAAAATATAAAAACTCAAGTTATGTGCTCAGCCATGTTCACTGCCACCCTATTCTCAATAGCCAGGATATAAAAACAATTTAAATGTCCTTCAGTAGATAAATAATAAATATATATGTTATACACCTTGAAATATTATTTATCTGTAAAGAAATGGATTGACTGCTGGGTGTGGTGGCACACATCTTTAATCCCAGCACTTGCGGGAGATAGAGGCAGGCAGATTTCTGAGTTTGAGGCCAGCCTGATCTACAAAGTGAGTTCCAGAACAGCCAGGCTTTACAGAGAAACCCTGTCTCAAAAAAACAAAACAAAACAAACAAACAAACAACCCCCCAACCCCCCAAAAAAGAAAAGAAAAGAAATGGATTGACCTAGAAAATATGATATTGAGTGAGGTAATCCAGACCCAGAAAGACAAACACCACATGTTCTTTCCCGTCTGTGGTTCTTTGCTTTAAACCCTCAGGACCTAAAAGCCTCAGGTCGGCCAAGAAACTCCAAACAGGAAACTTCACTTGACAATAATAAGTGCAAAAGTGTCTGATCAGATCAATATACCAACCTCTGCTGGTGTCTATACTTTTGGATGTCAGGGGAGGTGCAGATGGTACCGTTCATTCTCAAAGCTCCCTTTTCTGCCTTACAAACTCCCAATCCCCTGTACCACGTGTGGGAAGTCTCCACTCCTGTGGAGAGACCGGTGTTCTTCATTGTTCTAATTAAAGGACAATCTGATGCTGGAGATGCCTGTCTGCTTGTGTGTCCTAGTCACCTCCATCAATCTTGATCTAACAGACAGCATACATTGAGTAACCATAGAAACCAAGAAAGTATGCAGGGACCCTGAAGTGAGGGGAGCTTGGAAGAGGGGAATGGACTAACACAGTAAATATGAAGTAGGAAACTGAACAGAGAAAGGGCTCCAAGTGGAGAAGAGAGAGGTAGGTCAATATAGAAGGAGTAATGAGGGCCAAATTACACAAAGGTTGTTCGAGAAAGCCTTAAGGAATAGTATTGTTTTATTTACCTAAAATTGTACAATTATTCTCTCTCTCTCTCTCTCTCTCTCTCTCTCTCTCTCTGTGTGTGTGTACCTCTGACTAACAAAAAGCCCAGCACTGAGCATGAGAAAGTGACCTCCAAGACAATACATATTAATTATGCAAACATTGATTGCCTGTCAGTGGTCAAAGATAAGTTCCCATTGCTGAAGACTTGCTACACTTAGAACACAGGACTTGGGTGATTAAAACTTGGTCAGGCCTGAAAAATTTTGCCTGAGGTCTAGTTTCCATGGTTTCATGTTTCCATGGTTCTAAAGAGTACTATGTAAAGTGCCAAAGGAGGACAGGAATTAAACATTCCTACCTAGCTGCAGCACCTATCTATGACAGTTACCGCCATGGCAGTGTATTTATTAAAGTATAATAAGTGGCGGTCACACACCATTGTCAACCAATAGGTATACTTAAGGCCCACTCAACAGGAGGGACGTCCTGTTGTAAGGAGGTAAGTTGTTGTGGTACTGGATACCTAGTCAGCGTCTCAGGCTAGTGAAGTCATGGATCTTAGAAAGGAATCTACAACCGCCATTTTGGTACACCGACATAAATCCTCACTACATTCTAAATATTCTCCTTATACTCACAGGCTACTGTAGCTAACACTCATCCACAAAGAAGCCTCTCTTCATAGCAAACCACACAGAAAACCACAACTGGATACAATCTAGAGCTCAATATATCCTGGGGAGCCCAGTCCCAATGGATATAACTACATTACAACTACTGCATTTATATTTCATGCAGTATCATGGGAATGGGACAAGACAATCATAAGAGCCAGAACACCATGACATCTGATATAAATCTACCTCTCCAAAAATGTCTACCTCAGCGATACCAGAACAATGGCAAGACCAGTGGACTTGTTATTGTGAAAGGGAGACATTTTCACAGGGCTCCACCCCTGGACAAAGAACTATAGGTGAATAATGACTGCTCAGAGAAGGAGACTTAGCTTCTCCCACAGATGAGGCCTCTTGTTGGTTGTCTAAAGCAGGGTGGTTAGCCTTTAAACCATATACACATTACCAATAAAATAGACACAACAATGTACATAAATACATCTTGGTAGTTGGGAGGGGCTGGACAGATGAAGAAAAGGAAGGAGGAAAACTGATTGATGTAAACCAATTTAAATTAAAATCATATTAAAAGCAAAACAAAAAACAAACAAAACAAAAGAAAAAACACAACCAAGCTACCAACTAACCAAACACACACACACACACACACACACACACACACACAAACAAAAACCAGGATATGAACCCTTATGAACCCAGCTGCCAGACACGGGGTTTTAAAGGAACAGTTTCTCTTCTATGGAACCAGAGATTGAGCAATGCAACTACATATTCCTCCTTGAGAGAAAGGCTGCATGACTTGAAGAAATCAGTGGGAAATTAGTCCTTTATGGATTGCTCATTGGGAACATAGTTGTCACTAGCTGGTGGAACCATGAATATCAAGGCAGTGTTGGAGAAACAAGTGTTACAGAGGGAGTGAGATATAAGAAAGCCAGTGCTTGGTGCTCAATCGATGGGCCAGAAAGGACAATAATTTTTGACATATCTTTTTCAGTTATTTTAGTTTAAGTTTCTATAGACATTAATCAGTTTATTTAATACATCCAGACCACAGTCAAAGCCATGGAAGTCTCCTAGGCATTGCTGCTGGAGTCCAGCTCCAGTGGGGTGCATGTCCCAAAGAGGAGGTGTGAAGTTAGCCATGGAAGAGACTGACATGATCTTGAATCATGAAGGTGAATCATAAAAACTGTGGGTTTGAGACAAGGTACTCCTTTTATACTTTTTATTTGCATAGTAGCTTATTCACAGGAAATGTTGAAAGCAAACTCGATGATTCCAAGAGGCATACATCCTTTCATAGATGGTTTTAAACCTATTTTAGCCCTTCTTTTCAACATGCAGATTGCAACTTTATTATAGTATTTTTCTTTGAAGCAAAGGCAATAATCTCAGAAAGCACCAAAGTGCTTATTGTTTTCTAAGGTTCAGCAACCCCACCATATGGCCCTTTACATTTCCTCCTGCTTGCTCTCAGCATTTGTGGTTAGGAGGTTCCAGACTGAGTCCTAAGAAACACGCTGAAGAGCAATTTTCTCTTCCCTTCCCTTCCCTTCCCTTCCCTTCCCTTCCCTTCCCTTCCCTTCCCTTCCCTTCCCTTCCCTTCCCTTCCCTTCCCTTCCCTTCCCTTCCCTTCCCTTCCCTTCCCTTCCCTTCCCTTCCCTTCCCTTCCCTTCCCTTCCCTTCCCTTCCCTTCCCTTCCCTTCCCTTCCCTTCCCTTCCCTTCCCTTCCCTTCCCTTCCCTTCCCTTCCCTTCCCTTCCCTTCCCTTCCCTTCCCTTCCCTTCCCTTCCCTTCCCTTCCCTTCCCTTCCCTTCCCTTCCCTTCCCTTCCTTTCCTTTCCTTCTTCTCTTCTCTTCTCTTCTCTTCTCTTCTCTTCTCTTCTCTTCTCTTCTCTTCTCTTCTCTTCTCTTCTCTTCTCTTCTCTTCTCTTCTTCCCTCCCCCCTCCCCCTCTCCTTCCTTCCTTCCTTCCTTCCTTCCTTCCTTCCTTTTCCCCCTCCCCCCTTTTTTGCAATTCTGCACCTTTATTTGACATTTGTCAGATTACTTCTAATGTCCATTGACTGTAGATGTTTGAACATAGTAATATGCACTTAAGTTACCAATATGTACAGTTTGTTTGGTGAATACTCATTAAGTTTTCTAGACTAGCATACTCAGATGCAGTATGGAACATTCCTTATTCCTTTGACTCAGATAGTTTTATTGATCATGGTATCAATGTGTACATCTGAAGTCCCTATTTCCTTCATGGCAAAATTCTAGATTTCTTTGCATGCCCAGTTGTCAAACTTCTTGAAGCCCACCCCACGGATACTCTTGTATTCTCAGGTCACCAACTCATTGATGGAAAAATGGCCCTTCTCCTTTCTCACTACCCTTCTTTATGGGAGCCATTTTGCTGGGCCCAAGTTGAAAAGGTCATGTCTCAAGGGGCTGTATTTCTACCCTGTAGCATAGCAAGTATTGAGCTATTTCCTGATTGCATTGATTATGTGCCTTAATGTTCTATAAGGGCCTGTTCTCCTCATAAACTTACCACAGGGAAGGCCCTGATATCTTACTCTTCTTTCATTATGCCATTCTACCCTAATTTGTTCAAGGTATGCTCAAGTATATGGCAGAGGGGGTTCAAGCCAGTCTGACATCTTAACAGAATCTGCTACTCTTGGGGCATACCAGATCTTGCTATTCATCCTGTAAGTCACATATCCGGAGAATCAATTAAGAGTATTTTTCTATACTTATTAACTGAATTCTTGTCCTCAAGGACCAAGGCCTCAGACTCTGGGTCTGGGCCCAGTGTTTCTCTAGATTGTGTGCTTTCATCCTTGAGATTATGTGTAAGCACCCAGGAGTTCCTAGAGCCCTTATTCAGTTAATGAGTCTTTAACTTCCCTTGGTGCAAACAATGGGGCACAATGAGGATTCTTTTGTAGGGGTAGGCAGAGTTATCACACCATATGGTCCCAAGGTGGTTGAGATTTTTTTCCCAAAGAATCATTTTGTTTCAAAAGACTCCCATCATATACACTAACGTCCTCTATCGAAGCCCATCCAAAATCTCCCAAAGGAAAAAAGCATAAGGAAACTCCCATGAAATATAGTGAGGGTCATCAAAGATAAAAGTAAAGGGATGCTAGAGAATTATGATCTGTTATGTTGTAACCTGGTACTTTGCCAAGCAAATGTGCTGGCCAGGCCAAGTTGCCAAGGAAGACATGACTGTTGTGGGTTAAGAGGGCTGAGAACTGTCTAAGCAAACACAAAATGGAGTCAGGACAAGATGGTGTTAGTTTTTTACTTCAATTATGGGAGTGTGGCCCAAAATACCCTAGACAAACAGAAAATAGTCTCATCTTATAAGATTTTATATAGAAAGAAGGGCTCTGCCAAGAACTGGGCTAGAGGCCATTTATGTTACCTTCTAGTAAAGACTCTTGGTATGCTCTGCCCCTATTCTGATAATTTAAGTGAGGCTGAATTAAAAAATAATGGACTCGATTTTTGGCAAAGGAAACTTCAAGTCAGAATCATATTGATATTGTGCCACAGTTACTGCTCATTACATTAACCCAAATCTACAGTGTGCTACAGCACAGGAAAACAGAACAACAACAAAAAGTGTATGGAAAACATTTGGTTTGATGGGGAAGAGAAAACATAAAGTTGAGGACAAGGTAGGGGTTTTAAAAGCACAGGCATTTGCTAGAGATATTTAGCATGGTTGAAGAGACACCTTGTGTGTTGTTATGGGTCAACAGGGAAGGGCCACAGGCTTCATCTTGTGAAAACCCAAACTCTCTTGAAAGGAGAGACTATATTGAGTGTCTTGGAAATTTTCCTCTGAACATGTCTGTGAGAAACTTACCCTATTGGGTTAATTGAAGTGGGAAGGCCCACCCTAAATGTGGACAGCACCATTTTCATGGATTGAGGTTCTGGACCCAACAAAAAGTGGAACATGAGATCAGCACATTCCCCTTTGTTTCTTGACTGTGGAGGCAATGTGACTAGTGGCCTCATTGTTTTGACATCATGCCTTCCCTACCATGGTGTACTTCCAACTCTAAACAAAAATGAACTGTTCTTTAAGTTGTCTCTGTCAGGCACAGCAACAAGGACTGTAACTAAAACAATGAGGCAAGAGAAGACTTTACCTAGCATATTCCTTGGTTTGGAACGTACAAAAGTCATCAAGATGATGTTTGAGAATAGCAAAGCAGACAACGTAGGCTGTGTTGTTTAAGGGCAAATGAAAGCTAAGAGATGTCCCAGTGAGCATTGAGAAGGCTTGGGATCTTGAGCAACAGTTCTCAGAAGACATAACTGATGAAGTAGTGCGGGCAAAATGATTAAGCGTGTCCTTCTTTCTTGCAATAATGTGTAGTGGGGTAAAGGTAATTCACCAAGCCTGGTGTATTTTTAGCAGTCAGAAATGGCTCATGGAAATTTCATGGCAACAGTGTTGGCCTGGTGACTGTTGGAAAATGGAATCTGGATCCACTGGTAGGTCAGGAGTCTAGAACATAATTCTCTCTTTGGGCCTCTGCTATACTGCAAGTTAGGCCTAGCGAGCTCTCTAGAACAGGAACAGCAGAGGAGTCCTACAGTGGTGGTAACAGCATCCTAGCACGAAGAGACTGAGTGGCTCATGGAAAACAACTGGATATGGAGGACAAGAAGAGATAGTATTCTCCAAATATGTTACTGTACATACTAGTACTTTTAAATAAGACATTGACACAAGTCATGAGAGTGTTACATGCTATCCTTGTTAGCATTTTCTTTAATTCTATCCTCTTAATTATCTAAGACGAGCTGGCATTTTTCTTGGAACAGAAAAAAGTGAGCCTTCAAAGATCCTTTCCATTTTCTATGAGTTTTTAAATAGCACAATAACCCTTAACTGTCTTACAAAAATTTTAAAGTTGTTAGTTAATCCAGTAGTGATAGAATTTATATGGAGTTTAAGCAAAGAAAACAAGAGAGAGTTGAAGGCAATGCTTTCTTGAAGCCATATGGTTTAGAGGTAAAAATCTCTGTAATGCATTTGGGTTATCTCCATATGCGTTGTTGATAAGGAAGAACCCTGTGCTTCCGAAACCCTAAAGACTATTTATTGCCACTGCTATTGGTTGCATAGCAGAAAAAAGAAATGAATTCCTAATAATGAAGATAACACACACTTTGGAAAATGGAGACACTGAACTGGAAATGATCTGGAAGATCCCTTTCATAGTTCTAGACAGTCCCACGCAGGTTTCTGAGAGAGCATTGTAACCAGCAGTACTGCTGAGATGTAGTTGCTGCATGCTATACTGCCAAGATGTCTAGCAAGGCATGCTCAACAGTGCAGTAACAACAGGACTGTTATGTGTGCAATTAACTGAATTCTGACTGGTTTCTCACTACATACTAATAAATTCCCAGAAGACAGAAGCCAATATAAACACCTGCATTGAGGAAAGGGATAGGTACCCCTGGGGGGCCACTGTATTTTTAATAAATAGATGTGATATGCTTATCAAATTACCTTCCATCACATTTATGGTCATTCCCATTATTGCTGCTGTCAGTCTCATTAGTGGAGGGAGACTTCTGTTTTACAGTGGAGAGTGCTTATTGGAGAGATTTATAATTGAGTATAATTTGTCTAGATGTTAATTGCAGTGATACTTTGTTTTTTTCTGAAAGTATTAGACTCAAAGGAGACTAAACTTTTACTGGACCTCACAGCCAAATTAATAACATAGTTTGACATCATTCAAGACTATATACTTAACCTGCTGTCCTACTGTGTACTCAGTTTGTTTAATAGGTATAACCTGCCTTTAAGGGCAAAATGTAACCAACCTTACTATGCCTGGGTTTTCCAAGCAACCTGTTTTTCACCTAAGCTAAGCTAAATGCACAGCTTTAACCTTGCTATGCAAGTTTTCCCCCAACGCAGAATCATGTATGTGTGTATATGTGTTTTGTGGTAATCATTTGCTGAAAAGAACCAAGAGATTAAAAGCAATCTTAAAATAAATGACCTGTAAATTTTAGGTGCAGTATGATGTGGATATAGGTTGATAATATTTGTTTTTGGTTTTGAGTGCTATGGTTTAGTAAAGTAACTTCTTCCATAGAAAATTCTGGTAGGATTTCTGTAGGAAATCTCTAATTCCTTTCCCATACCATTGTGTGTGTGTGTGTGTGTGTGTGTGTGGTGTTCAATAAACACATAACAAAGTTTTTTTATTAGAAATAGTTATAGAATCAAGTAAAAATCAGCACAAACCAAGAATAGACATAGACATAAGAAACAGACACCAGGGACAGAGAGATCAGACATAAACAACAGACAGAACCAAAATAGACTGGCCACTAACTACAAAATACAGACAGATTGAGAATACACATGATGGTGCATCTTGGAGGTGTCTTTGATGTGTTAATCAACACTTGCAATTGTGACAACTCCTGATGAAAGCTGCTGAAGGAAGACAGGGTTTTCTTTGCCATATATACAGTTCCAGGGCATTGAGTTCATCAATATGACAAAAGTGTGGTAGCAGGACCAGGAGATGGCTGGTCCATCACACCAAATCCACAGCCAGGATTGATCAGAGCCTGTGCTGAGCTCACTTTCCTGTTTGTGTTCACTCTTGGAGCACATTTGTGAAATGGCACTGCTCAGATTTAAGGCACATCTTTCCTCCTCACATGACCTAATCTAGAAAATTCCTTTTATATATTCCTAGAGAGCAATTTTCATGTTGAATCACATCCCATCAAGTTGGCAACTACCCTGCTCAAAAGCTCCCCCAAATAAATGATACTTACAGTAGCATTGTAGCTCAATGCTCAAATATAAATGGGAGAAAATGGTGAGATATGTATTAGAATGTGATAACTGGAGAAGGGGTGAAATATTCATGCAACTATTTTCCTCCTGGAGAGAGGAAAGTGGCTTAGTCTGTGACCAATGCTCTGTTTGGAGTAAACTTTGTTGCCTACGCATGAAATGTGTAGGCAAATACAGATTTATTTTGAGTGTGTGTGTGTATATATATATATATATATATATATATATATATATATGCTTTCAATTGTCTTGGTTTTTAAATGTTGAGATTGTGAGCCCTAAAGATATTTTTAACTTTTAAAGGAACTCTCACAACAAAATAAGACAAACCAAAACAAAACAAAAAGAAAAAAAATTGCTTAAATTGACCTGAGAAGAAAAGGATTATTTCAGCAATTCTATAAGATAAAGTCAAATTAGTGATAATAATCCTTCCTAAAAAGAGAGACTCAGAAAGATGAGGTTATAATTATAGAAGAAAGACACATGCATTTTAATGGGGTTTGTTATATCTAGAGGTAAATATGGACAGTATTGCTATCTTTATGATATTAAAATTGAAATCATTGTCTTTTTAGTTCTAGATCTTTATTTGTTCATCAAAATTACTTCATATCTTCACTGTACATTTGTTAGACTTGGTAAGTTTCTATTTATTTTATACTATTATAATTGGAATTGTTTTTATTTCATATTTAGCTTGTTTGCTACTTGTGAATACAAAGACAATCATTTTGTATTTTGATTTATCTTTCTGCTTTTCTAATCATGTTTTTCATCCCTTGTATACATAGATATGCAAATTTCATGCACACTCTGGTGTGTGTGTGTGTGTGTTCCTTGATGTTTCTGTGTTCTACTTTGAATGTGATTTAAACGTCTCCTGTGTGTTCAGGTGTTGAAAGTGGACCTCACTAGAGAGGTGTTGGGAGGTGTGTGAAATCTTCAGGAGGAGCACCTGGTGGAAGTAATAGGTCACCAAGGATGCTGCCCTCTGGAAGAACTGTTAAATGAGACAAAAGAGATGCATTTAGAAGTAGCAAGCTTGACTCATTCCTACTGTTTCTCTCTGGCTTCTTGTCTCAGCATGTGATCTCTCCCTATTGTATGTCCTTCCACAGAATGGCATCCACCATATAATGCTGCCAAGAAGTCTTTCATCAGACCCATTCTGAGGCTTGTAACAGATTCTTGAATCTCTAGAAGTATGAGATAAATGGGAGTGGGTGGGTTGGGGAGAAGGGTGGGTATAGGGGACTTTTGGAGTGGAAACTAGGAAAGGGGATAGCATTTGCAATGTAAATGAAGAAAATATCTAATAAAAAATAAAAAAAATTAAAAGTATAGTGCTCAGCTTCAAGTGTTTTGCTATAGTAACAGAAAATAAACTAATATCTCCTATATACTAGATCATGTCCTGTGTGATTAGAAATCATTTCTCTTTCTCCTTTCCTATACCAGTGAATTTATGTATTTTCCTCCATAATTGCTTGAGCTAGGCCCTTCAGTGAGAAGTGGCTGATCCTAACATTTTATTCCTATTTATGACTAAAATTTATGAAGTCAGATTTCAATAATGCTCTATTAAGTATGATATATGTGGGATTTTAATGACTACCCTGAGGCTGAGAATGTCCTCTTTTATTATAGATTTGCTGGGAATTTTATGATGGAAGTGTAATGATTTTTTTGTCAAATACTTTTCCTGCCTTTATTGATGTATTAATACAGTTTTTCTTGCTTATTCTTTACTATGGTAAGTACCACTGACTTCTTTTTCTATTCCAAATTAAATATATTCATTCACATTCTTCTAGTTTTTATAACTTTTGATGAGAAATGAGCTTTTAGTGTGTTTAAGCATCTTATATATGTGTTAACTCACTTTTATCTTCTTTTACAGATCTCTTTGTCTGTGAACAAGAAATGAGGTACTTTGTTGTTTTATATTGAGGTTTTTAGATTTGTGGTTCTCCCTCTCTTCTTGTATGTGTGTGTGTGTGTGTGTGTGTACATGCAGGCACACGTGTATGTGTAGTACATGTGGGTGAGTGTTCATATCAATTCACATGTATGTTCAAGTGTATTAGAATGAGTGTTGCTAGGTCCAGCATAGCTCCATAAGGGGAGATGTGACAGAGTTTCTGCTCCTAGAGCTAATGGCTGAGTAAGCAGAGATGTGACATAGTTCCTGCTCCTGGAGCACTACCAGGCTGTTGATCCCATGACCCCCATGTGCACTGATGGTTGCTGTTGCACGAAAGTTGATCTCCTGTCTTTACCACTCTACTTTCAATCTTTCTTTTTGGGGAGTATACTTTCCCCCTTACTCAGAGATAATCATACCACAGTAAATGAAACAAATGCAGTTTTCAGGAATGAGGAATGGAGATGGTCACGAGGCTGTGGAGGATGAGGATCAGGACTTCTGCTTGGCCTTAAGGGCCATATCTAGACAATATAATCATAATGGCCATAAAAAGCTTACATGCGAGGGCCACAGGCCTCATCCGGCCGGATCAGCGCCAGGGTAGCGGGAGCGCAGGGTTGCCTGACACCCGCCAGCTACCCACGACCCCCGCCGCAGGATTTTGGGACTGCTGGTGAGTGGAACACAGCTTCAGCTCCAATCCAATTGCGCGGGACCTGAGACTGCATTAGTTAGGGAAGCAGAAACCGGCCTGAGTAGGGCCACAGGCCTCATCCGGCCGGATCAGCGCCGGGGTAGCGGGAGCGCAGGGTTGCCTGACACCCGCCAGCTACCCACGACCCCCGCCGCAGGATTTTGGGTCTGCTGGTGAGTGGAACACAGCTTCTGCTCCAATCCAATTGCGCGGGACCTGAGACTGCATTAGTTAGGGAAGCAGAAACCGGCCTGAGTAGGGCCACAGGCCTCATCCGGCCGGATCAGCGCCGGGGTAGCGGGAGCGCAGGGTTGCCTGACACCCGCCAGCTACCCACGACCCCCGCCACAGGATTTTGGGACTGCTGGTGAGTGGAACACAGCTTCTGTTCCAGTCCAATCACGCGGGACCTGAGACTGCTGTGGTTGGGGAGAGAGAAATCCGGCCTACATAGGGCCACAACCCTCTTCTAGTCAGAAAAGCACCAGGGCAGCTGGGGCGCAGGGTCTGCTGACACTCGCCAGCTACCCACAACACCCGCCACAGGATCTTAAGACTTCTGGAGAGTGGAACACAGCTTCTGCTCCAATCCAATTGCACACGGGACCAGAGACTGCATTAGTTAGGGAAGCAGAAAAACGGCCTGTGTAGGACCACAGGCCTCTTCCGGCTGGACCAGCACCGGGGTACCGTCAGCTACCCACGACCCCTGCCGCAGGATTTAGAGACTGCTGGTGAGTGGAACACAGCTTCTGCTCCAATCTTTAAACAGTGACAACGATAACAACTAACCCCAGAGATTACCAGATGGCGAAAGGTAAACGTAATAATCTTACTAACAGAAACCAAGACCACTCACCATCATCAGAACCCAGCACCCCCACTTCGCCCAGTCCAGGGCACCCCAACACACCGGAAAAGCTAGACACGGATTTAAAAGCATATCTCCTGATGATGATAGAGAACTTCAAGAAGGACTTTAATAACACACTTAAAGAAATGCAGGAGAACACTGCTAAACAGGCAGAAGACAATGAAGAGAAAGCACAAAAATCCCTTAAAGAATTGCAGGAGAACACTGCTAAAGAGTTACAAATCCTTAAAGAAAAACACGATAACATAATCAAACAGGTAGAAGTCCTTACAGAAAAACAGGAAAACACATCCAAACAGATGATGGAAATGAACAAAACCATACTAGACCTAAAAAGGGAAGTAGACACAATAAAGAAAACCCAAAATGAGGCAACACTGGAGATAGAAACCCTAGGAAAGAAATCTGGAACCATAGATACGAGCATCAGCAACAGAATACAAGAGATGGAAGAGAGAATCTCAGGTGCAGAAGATTCCATAGAGAACATCGGCACAACAATCAAGGAAAATGTAAAATGCAAAAAGATCCTAACTCAAAACATCCAAGAAATACAGGACGCAATGAGAAGACCAAACCTACGGATAATAGGAGTGGATGAGAATGAAGATTTTCAACTCAAAGGACCAGCAAACATCTTCAACAAAATTATAGAAGAAAACTTCCCAAATCTAAAGAAAGAGATGCCCATGAACATACAAGAAGCCTACAGAACTCCAAATAGACTGGACCAGAAAAGAAATACCTCCCGACACATAATAATCAGAGCAACAAATGCTCTAAATAAAGATAGAATACTAAAAGCAGTAAGAGAAAAAGGCCAAGTAACATATAAAGGCAAGCCTATCAGAATTACACCAGATTTTTCACCAGAGACTATGAAAGCCAGAAGATCCTGGACGGATGTTATACAGACACTAAAAGAACACAAATTCCAGCCCAGGCTACTATACCCAGCCAAACTCTCAATTAACATAGATGGAGAAACCAAAGTATTCCACGACAAAACCAAATTCACACATTATCTCTCCATGAATCCAACCCTTCAAAGGATAATAATAGAAAAAAACCAATACAAGGACAGGAACCACGCCCTAGAAACAACAAGAAGGTAATCCCTCAACAAACCTAAAAGAAGACAGCCACAAGAACAAAATGCCAACTTTAACAACAAAAATAACAGGAAACAACAATTACTTTTCCTTAATATCTCTTAATATCAATGGACTCAACTCCCCGATAAAAAGACATAGACTAACAAACTGGCTACACAAACAAGACCCAACATTTTGCTGCTTACAGGAAACTCATCTCAGAGAAAAGGATAGACACTACCTCAGAATGAAAGGCTGGAAAACAATTTTCCAAGCAAATGGCATGAAGAAACAAGCTGGAGTAGCCATTCTAATATCTGATAAGATTGACTTCCAACCCAAAGTCATTAAAAAAGACAGGGAGGGACACTTCATACTCATCAAAGGTAAAATACTCCAAGAGGAACTATCAATCCTGAATATCTATGCTCCAAATACAAGGGCAGCCACATTCATTAAAGAAACTTTAGTAAAGCTCAAAGCACACATTGCACCTCATACAATAATAGTGGGAGACTTCAACACACCACTTTCACCAATGGACAGATCATGGAAACAGAAACTAAACAGGGACACAGTGAAACTAAGAGAAATTATGAATCAAATGGATCTGGCAGATATCTACAGAACATTCTATCCTAAAACAAAAGGATATACCTTCTTCTCAGCACCTCATGGTACCTTCTCCAAAATTGACCACATAATTGGTCACAAAGCAGGCCTCAACAGATATAAAAATATTGAAATTGTCCCATGCATCCTATCAGATCACCATGGACTAAGGCTGATCTTCAATAACAAAATAAATAATAGAAAGCCAACCTTCACGTGGAAACTGAACAACACTCTTCTCAATGATACCTTGGTCAAGGAAGGAATAAAGAAAGAAATTAAGGACTTTTTAGAGTTCAATGAAAATGAAGCCACAACATACCCAAACTTATGGGACGCAATGAAAGCATTTCTAAGAGGAAAACTCATAGCTATGAGTGCCTCCAAAAGGAAACTAGAGAGAGCACACATTAGCAGCTTGACAACACACCTAAAAGCACTAGAACAAAAGGAAGCAAATTCACCCAAGAGGAGTAGACGGCAGGAAATAATCAAACTCAGGGGTGAAATCAACCAAGTGGAAACAAGAAAAACTATTCAAAGAATCAACCAATCAAGGAGCTGGTTCTTTGAGAAAATCAACAAGATAGATAAACCCTTAGCCAGACTCACTAGAGGGCACAGGGAAAGCATCCTAATTAACAAAATCAGAAATGAAAAAGGAGACATAACAACAGATCCTGAAGACATCCAAAACACCATCAGATCCTTCTACCAAAGGCTATACTCAACAAAACTGGAGAACCTGGATGAAATGGAGAAGTTCCTAGACAGATACCAGGTACCAAAGTTGAATCAAGATCAGGTTAATGATCTAAACAGCCCTATATCCCCCAAAGAAATAGAAGCAGTCATTAATAGTCTCCCAACTAAAAAAAGCCCAGGACCAGATGGGTTTAGTGCAGAGTTCTATCAGACCTTCAAAGAAGATCTAATCCCAGTTCTTCACAAACTATTCCACAAAATAGAAACAGAAGGTACTCTACCCAACTCATTCTATGAAGCCACAATTACTCTGATACCTAAACCACAAAAAGACCCAACAAAGATAGAAAACTTCAGACCAATATCCCTTATGAATATTGATGCAAAAATCCTCAATAAAGTTCTTGCTAACCGAATCCAAGAACACATCAAAACAATCATCCATCCTGACCAAGTAGGTTTCATCCCAGGGATGCAGGGATGGTTCAATATACGGAAATCCATCAACGTAATCCAGTATATAAACAAACTCAAAGACAAAAACCACATGGTCATCTCCTTAGATGCGGAAAAAGCATTTGACAAGATCCAACACCCATTCATGATAAAAGTCTTGGAAAGATCAGGAATTCAAGGCCCATACCTAAACATGATAAAAGCAATCTACAGCAAACCAGTAGCCAACATCAAAGTAAATGGTGAGAAGCTTGAAGCAATCCCTCTAAAATCAGGGACTAGACAAGGCTGTCCACTTTCTCCATACCTATTCAACATTGTACTTGAAGTCCTAGCCAGAGCAATTCGACAACAAAAGGAGATCAAAGGGATACAAATTGGAAAAGATGAAGTCAAAATATCACTTTTTGCAGATGATATGATAGTATATATAAGTGACCCTAAAAATTCCACCAGAGAACTCCTAAGCCTGATAAACAGCTTCGGTGAAGTAGCTGGATATAAAATTAACTCAAACAAATCAATGGCCTTTCTCTACACAAAGAATAAACAGGCTGAGAAAGAAATTAGGGAAACAACACCCTTCTCAATAGTCACAAATAATATAAAATATCTTGGCGTGACTCTAACTAAGGAAGTGAAAGATCTGTATAATAAAAACTTCAAGTCTCTGAAGAAAGAAATTATAGAAGATCTCAGAAGATGGAAAGATCTCCCATGCTCATGGATTGGCAGGATCAACATTGTAAAAATGGCTATCTTGCCAAAAGCAATCTACAGATTCAATGCAATCCCCATCAAAATTCCAAATCAATTCTTCAACGAATTAGAAAGTGCAATCTGCAAATTCATCTGGAATAACAAAAAACCTAGGATAGCAAAAACTCTTCTCAAGGATAAAAGAACCTCTGGTGGAATCACCATGCCGGACCTAAAGCTCTACTACAGAGCAATTGTGATAAAAACTGCATGGTACTGGTATAGTGACAGACAAATAGACCAATGGAATAGAATTGAAGACCCAGAAATGAACCCACACACCTATGGTCACTTGATCTTCGACAAGGGAGCTAAAAACATCCAGTGGAAGAAAGACAGCATTTTCAACAAATGGTGCTGGCACAACTGGTTGTTAACATGTAGAAGAATGCGAATCGATCCATTCCTATCTCCTTGTACTAAGGTCAAGTCTAAGTGTATCAAGGAACTTCACATAAAACCAGAGACACTGAAACTTATAGAGGAGAAAGTGGGGAAAAGCCTTGAAGATATGGGCACAGGGGAAAAATTCCTGAATAGAATAGTAATGGCTTGTGCTGTAAGATCGAGAATTGACAAGTGGGACCTCATGAAACTACAAAGCTTCTGCAAGGCTAAAGACACCATCAATAAGACAAAAAAACCACCAACAGATTGGGAAAGGATCTTCACCTATCCTAAATCAGATAAGGGACTAATATCCAATATATATAAAGAACTCAAGAAGGTGGACTCCAGAAAGTCAAATAACTCCATTAAAAAATGGGGCTCAGAACTGAACAAAGAATTGTCACCTGAGGAATACCGAATGGCAGAGAAGCACCTGAAAAAATGTTCAACATCCTTAATCATCAGGGAAATGCAAATCAAAACAACCCTGAGATTCCACCTCACACCAGTCAGAATGGCTAAGATCAAAAATTCAGGTGACAGCAGATGCTGGCGAGGATGTGGAGAAAGAGGAACACTCCTCCATTGTTGGTGGGATTGCAAGCTTGTACAACCACTCTGGAAATCAGTTTGGCGGTTCCTCAGAAAATTGGACATAGTACTACCGGAGGATCCAGTAATACCTCTCCTGGGCATATATCCAGAAGATGTCCCAACCGGTAAAAAGGACACATGCTCCACTATGTTCATATCAGCCCTATTTATAATAGCCAGAAGCTGGAAAGAACCCAGATGTCCCTCAACAGAGGAATGGATACAGAAATTATGGTACATTTACACAATGGAGTACTACTCAGCTATTAAAAAGAATGAATTTATGAAATTCCTAGCCAAATGGATGGACCTGGAGGGCATCATCTTGAGTGAAGTAACACAATCACAAAAGAACTCACACAATATGTATTCATTGATAAGTGGATATTAGCCCAAAACTTAGGATACCCAAGATATAAGATACAATTTGATAAACGCATGAAACTCAAGAAGAATGAAGACCAAAGTGTGGACACTGTGCACCTTCTTAGAATTGGGAACAAAACACCCAGGGAAGGAGTTACAGAGACAAAGTTCGTAGCTGGGATGAAAGGATGGACCATTTAGAGACTGCTGTATCCAGGGATCCGTCCCATAATCAGCTTCTAAACGCTGACACCATTGCATACACTAGCAAGATTTTGCTGAAAGGACCCAAATATAGCTGTCTCTTGTGAGACGATGCCGGGGCCTAGCAAACACAGGAGTGGATGTTCACAGTCAGCTATTGGATGTATCACAGGGCTCCCAATGGAGAAGCTAGAGAAAGTACCCAAGGAGCTAAAGGGATCTGCAACCCTATTGTTGGAACAACATGATGTACTAACCAGAACCCTGGAGCTCTTGTCTCTAGCTGCATATGTATTGAAAGATGGCCTAGTCGGCCATCAATGGAAAGAGAGGCCCATTGGACTTGCAAACTTTATATGCCCCAATATAGGGGAATGCCAGGGCCAAAAGAATGGGAATGGGTGGGTAGGGAAGTGGGGGGCGCTATGGGGGACTTTTGGGATAGTATTGGAAATGTAATTGAGGAAAATATGTAATAAAAATATATAAAAAAAAAAAAAAAAAAAAGCTTACATGCTCCATTTTGGAAATGGTTCATTGCCGGACTTGACCTTGAATTTGGAATCATGAGAAGACACATGTACCCTCCTGTCCCATGACTGCTGCATTGATTAGCCAGGATGAAGTTGGAGACAACAAGGATAGAGAATTAGAGTGGTCTCAGGAGGAAAGGGTATGGATGGAAAAATAGGAATTTATATATAATTTAGGAATGAATAGTATTATAAGGAGAGTATAAGGCTATAGAATTGCTAGGATAAGGGAATGAAGATTAAAGGATTAAAAAATGACATAGAGGCATATAAAAGTTACTGCTCTGCTTTTCTAGCTGATTGAATAATTTAAAATAACAATGCCTGGAAAGATATTAGAGATAGCTAACTGTTTTATTGTTTTACTTACATAAATTAAACTTGGTAAGGAATCATTTCAATTTTTGTAGCTTTTCATTTTTTTTTTATTCTTACATGGAAGCAGTTACTAAAGCTGCTGCCTGCTGTACCAGAAAACTAGAAGAGCTGTGGCCAGCTACCCCTACAGAACAGGCTGTGTAAGCCTGTAAGGGACTGTGCTTTTGCTTTGTGATTGGTTCTGCTCCAAGGAGACAGGAGCTGGGACTGTTGATCTGAGACTTATAGAGTTTATATAAATTGAAGAATTTTAATAATTATTAACAATGATCAAAGCCTCAATGTAGCTTTAGTAAATAAAAGACTGTTCAGACTCTCTCTGGAGAAATTAGGAATTAGGAATTAGAGACTCAAGATATCATGGAATTCAGATGAAGAATAAAGAATTAAGAATCACCAGGGAACTGAGACAGTACTAGAACTAGCAGCTTGCATCTACTACTGACAGCAAGTCATTATTGAATCAGTGCCGGTCCCATTCCCAGCTTTCACAGGACCCTCCTCATGCTGAGGCAGGACCTTGGCAGCATGTGTTCATGACTGTGAAGACTCAAGGTAAATCTTTGCCATCACTTCTTAAGGGTTGTCCCCTTTGTGTTTTGAGAATATTTTCTCATTGGCCTAGTTAGTCATTAACCAGATTAAGGTTGCTGCCAATGCGATTTAGAGATACCTCTGCCTCTGCCTGTCTGGCACTGATGTTATTACAAGGATCAACCACCTTGCCCAGTTACTGTTTCACACGAGTTCCTGACTTGAACTCAGGTTTCCAGCCTTGCAGAAAAAACATTTGAATGACTGAGCTCTCATGCCAATCCCGTTTTCTGGGGTTTCATCATTAAAAGTTTTCCTCATATTTATGTTGTTTTTAGATATTTGCATACACATATATGCAGTTCATTGAATGATAGAAAATAACTCAGAGATAAAACATGCCAGTGTATTGACAGTACATATGTGCTTTCTGATTTCCAGCATGGTTTTATGTTATGAAAGTTTCACAGAAACTAGACAAATAAAAATATTTCACAGTTGCAGGAAGTTTGAAAAGATACAGTTATGATAAAAGACTTAATGTTAAAACAATTGCTTGTCTTTTCTGTTAATTTTGTTAGGCTTTTACAATTAAATGCTTACTTAAATTTTTATTGGCAGTGAAATCTTTGAATAGCCACTTTAGGGCTCTGGTTATATAGAATTATGGCTGAGTGAGAGGCATTCATGCATGAGATCGTAAGTCTGTCCATGCTTGGTGATACGGTTTTCTCAGCTGATAAATTTTAAGGATTCTAATTTTTCCTTCAAGAGTAAATTAATGTATAAAAACTTAGAAGAACAGTCATGCTAATTAATGCTGTTCTTTTCGTATGTTTATTGTCCCCTGAGGTAAACATCTTCTATAAATGTAAAGTGTACAGAGGTTTTTACCAACCTAATATTATGCAAATTAAAATTTATAGCATCATTTTGTAAATTTCTAAGCCTTCTTTGCTTTGTCTTATATTTTCTTTATAAATCTTTGTATTGGTCACCGAAGATGGATGGAGCAAGGGCAGGACTTAAAATAGCCTAACCGGTATTCTGAGAAAGTAAAAACTGACTCCAAATGAACACAGCCTAAATGCTCCTCCTTCTAAATCACTCCGTTGCTTACCTTTGGTGAGTAGAGTCCTTTGAGCACTGGATCCCTGAATATCCACCACTTCCCCCATCACAGAGATTAGGTCAGACCAAGCTGGGAAAGCCTCACTTAGTCAACAAGAGACAATCTAAACTTATGTCTAGGACCAGATCACACTTCTGTGGGAAGCCACATGTGCCGTTGTAGGGTGGCGTTGGCTACTGCTGGCCACCACGCATACATAGACAGTAAAGATTTTTTTGCCAAGATGAGGTTTTGAGAATTAACCAATCAGATGAGAGACAAGTTAACCAATCAGATGAGAGAGAAGTTAACCAATCAGATGTAGACATGCAAATGAGGTGGTAAGAATAACCCATGCATAACCAATCCGGGTGTCAGATACGCCTCTCCTAGGCCTATATAAGCAGCACCAGTTCTGGGCTTGGGGTCTCTTCGCCTCTGCAATCAAGCTCTCCCAATAAATGTGTGCAGAAGGATCCTGTTGCAGCATCGTTCTTGCTGGTCAGTGCACACAAGACACTTCTTGATAATTCAGTTCCCAGTTCTCCAGTACATAAAGTCTCCTGGAATCAACAGGTTCCTTTCGATTTACTTAAATGATTGAAATGGACCCCCCGAACCTCTAAACTCCATACTTAGTTCCAAACTGAACTCTAAACTCCTCCCGATTAGAAATTGAAAATTGCATCACTTAGCAGATCTTGGGAGCTTACACATTCTTATTGAATGAACCCCTTTCTGATTCAGCAGGATCATGGCTGGATATCCCTTCCTGCATTCTATCTTGCTCATGAATTATTGGCAGAGACATAGCCATCATTTTTAAAGGAACTGGCCACATCTGAAAGCACAGAGAATCCAGATTATTTTGACTGCATTAGCCTGGTGTTATGAGAGAAAGAACAGTATCTGATGTCCGAAGTCCTTATGACTTCAGTGTATTAGAAACAGATCCCAGAATGTCAGCTTCTCTTGATAATTCTGTGGTGGCCACCACTGCCATTGCTATCCCTATACATTCTGCTGCAGTTTTTCTTGAAATGCCAAGTAATGACAATCAGTCTTCTGCTCCTGCTGCTTCTATCCTTCATATTTTCAGAGTTATTAGGGCCATACATAGCTTAGACTTTGGCAGCCCCAACATGACTCAGCCATCCACCAAGTAAACAGACAAATAATAGTGAAAACATAAATTGATGAATAAGAAACAAAAACCATATACTCTATTGAGCTGGGAAAATATGAAATAAATGGATACATTTCTAGATGAATGTGACCTACCAAAGTTTAATGAGAATGATGTAAATAATGTCAACTGATTTATAGCAATGAAGTAGAAGTAGTATCAAAATATCTTCCCAACTGAAAAATGTCAACGTCCATAGTGATTCGCAGAAGAATCCCACCATATCTTCAGAGTATAACTAATGTCAACACAACTCCAATTATTCTATAAAACAGAAAAGGAAATAACTCTTCCAAACTTTTTACAAAACCAGTGTCATCCTAATTCTCAAACTAGTTAAGGACACAGCAAACTTATTATAGACCAACCATTTCCCTGATGAATACAGATGCAAACATTTTTGCAAGACAAATTCAAAGAAACATAACAAGGCCATTCATTATCTTTGTCAATTAAGCTTCAGTCTAGAGACCAAGGGATTTTCCAGCATATGTAAATCAGTAGATTCAATTCATCACATATGGACTTAAGAGCAGAAACCACATGGTCATCTCAGTAGGCACAGAAATGTTTTTTGAAACAACCAAGGTTTTTTTATTATTATTATAGAAGTCCATAAAAGGCTAGTGATAGAGAAAACATGTTTTAACAATAAAGCCTATATATTTCAAATATATAACATCATGCTAAATGAAAAAAACCTCAAAATCTTTCCACTAAAAGCAGGAACAGGAGAAAAATGTCTATTTTTACCAGTTCTATTCAATCTAGTCCTTATACTCTTAGAGAAATTTGACAAGAGACACCACTGTGATAAAAATAGAAAAGAGGTCACATATACTTGATTATAGGTGATACGATTCTATACATAGAAGATCTTAACGACTCCACTAGTAATCTCTTGGAGTTGATAAATACTTCTCAGCAACATATCCTAATTGTAGATCGTTCTCTACTCCCAGTTCCTTCTCACCTCCACTCCTATCACTCCTAAACAAATGCATTCCCTCTCTGTTTCTTAATAGTAAAGAGTAGGCTCCTAAGCAACAACAGCAAAAAATAGCTAAATAAAATACTGTATGATACAACACAATGCCATTCCATCAGCACTTCCCAACCATGTTCATCCCTGTTCTATTCATAATAGCCAGAAACTGGAAACAACCTAGATACTCCTCAACAGAAGGATAGATTAAAAAAAATGTGGTACATTTACACAAGGTAGTATTTAAAAATGACACCAAAATTGCAGGCAAATGAATGGATCTAGGAAAAAAAATCATCTTTAGTGATATAATACAGACCCAAGAAAATAAATAGGGAAAGTATTCAATTATATGTGGATATTAGCCATCAAATAAATGATTACTAAGCTTCAATCTATAGATCTAGAGAGGTTAGGTCAGAGGCAAGGACTAGAAAGGGATACATGAGGCTCCTTAGGAGGGAAAAATAGAATATATTTTATGGATAGTCTGGAACAGGACGATGGGAATGGGAAGATTATGTGGGAGGTTGAGGGATGGAATGTGGGGTAGAAACATAGAATCTAGGGCCATTTGAGGGTTGGCATAGAAACCTAGTGAAAACTTCAAATAATGAGGGAGTAAGACCCAGAACTGGCCATCTCTTGTTACCAAATAAAGCTTACAGTACCAGGACTGAATTATACCCAATTGAGTTGTTGGTTAAAGGGGTCCCATGAAAATCCTTAAACTACGCAGGCTGTTTCTAAGACAGTAGTTTGTTCTCCACAAAGTTACAGCGAGACCCCATTCCTGAAGGCAACACCCACATAACCCATGAAACATGAAGATATTGAGCTGGTGCCTACATGGAACCTTCACCCATATGTTCCAGTCTCTATGATATGGGAAGGTACTCTGTATGCTATCAAAAGAGAAACATTAACACCAACCTGTTACATTAGGTGGTTAATGCTACTCAAATCACCCATGTGGCATTAGTAAAAGTTCCCCACTACCCACCCCAGTTTTCTGGGTTCCTGAATGAAAGACACACACACACACACACACACACACACAGCCTTGTATTTAAATATGTCTTGAAAAGCTCAATGGCTGGGCTACTCCAAAACTCCCACGTTGCTAATACCTCCCCTCTGATACTCCTGAGTTATTATTTACTATAATTTAT
This sequence comes from Mus caroli, assembly GCF_978045245.1. Classification (NCBI taxonomy): domain Eukaryota; kingdom Metazoa; phylum Chordata; class Mammalia; order Rodentia; family Muridae; genus Mus; species Mus caroli. The sequence goes on from NW_028227266.1 coordinate 20,725,530, forward strand.
ATTTTATCTTTGCTACCCTAGACTCAATCAGGGGGGCCCCTTGGGGCCTCTCTTCCCTGGCTCTTACATGATTTGTATGTTCTCTCTTCTGCAGCTCTCAAGCCTAGATCTTACTCCTTTCCTGGCATGGCAATTTGCCTTCTTCCTCGGTCTGCTTGCCTACAAATCCCAAAGTCCTCCTCTGTCTCTCTGCCCAGCCATTGGTCACTGGCAACTTTATTCACCAATCAGAATCAACTGAGGGCAGGGACCCTCAGTGTCTTACATACAGATTCTTGGGCAATTTTGGGAACCCAAATAACACAATGCAAGCATTAAACCAAATTCACAACACCAACCGAACCACAGAAAGCTTTGACTTACAATCTGTCCTGCCTGCAAATTATGCTAGGGCAATGGTGCCACAGAACTTGTGGGAATAACTAACCAATGTCTGATTTAAATTAAACTCCACTTCACAAGGTGGAACCCATACACAACACTGCATGAGTGACCAAGAATCAGAGACGAGATAGCCAAGAGACTCAGGGTAAAAACAAATACTATCAATCTAAAATAACGACAGTGATAAAATGACTCCTAATGACATTGTTATGTTCATAGATCAATGTGTTTTCCAGCCATGATCAGAGAAGCTTCCTCTTGTAGCAGATGGGAACAAACACAGAGACTCATGTGCAGATATTACACACACAGAGACATTGGAACCCATAGCCTAAATGGGATTTCTCCATTAAATCCCTCCCCTCGAAGTTCAGAGAACCCTGAAGAAGAGGTGGCAGAAATACTTTAAGAGCCAGTGGAGATGGAGGACACCAGGAGAATCAGACATATGTAGCAGCAAGCCCAGGTCTAACCTGGGTCTGCACTAGGTCCTCTGTGTATGTACTATAGTGTGTGTCTGCTAATGGGCTCTTTTCCTTTTGCTTTGTCCAGGCAAAGAGAACAGGCTTGGATACTTTTGTTCAGGAGAATTTTTTATTAACTTTTCCTTTGTATATGTCTTTGAATACATTATAATAGTTTTTTGAAAACCAGACACTCTAAAAAAAATACTATCTGCTATTTTGTAAAACTATGTATCTTATCCTCCAGGTATGCATTGCTGTGATGGTCTTGTTTTCCCTTAGTGACTCTGGAAATAGCTCATTAAAATCTGTTTGTAATATCACACAAATAAAGATGTCACAATAACATCGTTTACTTCATATACTAACTTGAAAAAACTAATTGAGAGAAAAAATTAAAAAAACATATTTGAAATAAAAAATATTTCTATTTTTGTTTGGTATGGCCACTGAAGTTTTTGCCCAATTAGCTTAATAACCAGGAAATGATTAGACAGATCTATTTATTTATTTTTAACCAGCTTTGAGTTAGGGAGTCTTCCAGTCTTTGTTGAGAAGCCCTGGGTTTGTGTCTGGGGTATTATCACTAGGGTTCCTTTTCTTTACTGTGTATATGGCACCAGTTGCTACCACTGATATCAAGATATAGACACATTTTTCATATATAGCCTTAGTTTAGCTTTTCTATTGCTTTAATAAAAATGCAAAGAGGAGCAAAGGACATTTTAGGGAGGAAAGTGTTATTTGGTTATGCATCCTGAGTCACACTATTGAGGACTCCAAAGCAGGAACCTGGAAACAGGACCTGATGCAGAGTCCATGAAAAAGTGCTGGTTACTGGCTTGTTCCTCACGGCTTGGTCAACATTCTTTTTTTTTTTTTTTTTTTTAACATTTTTTATTAGATGTTTTCTTCATTTACACTTCAAATGCTATCCCAAAAGTCTCCCCATACCCTCCCCACCCACTCCCCTACCCACCCACTCCCACTTCTTGGCCCTGGTGTTCCCCTGTACTGAGGCATATAAAATTTGCAAGACCAAGGGGCTTCTCTTCCCAATGATGGCCGACTAGGCCATCTTCTGATACATATGCAGCTAGAGACACGAGCTCGGAGGGTACTGGGTAGTTCTTATTGTTGTTCCACCTATAGGGTTGCAGACCCCTTCAGCTCCTTGGGTACTTTCTCTAGCTCCTCCATTGGGGGCCCTGTGATCCATCCAATAGCTGACTGTGAGCATCCACTTCTGTGTTTGCCAGGCACCAGCATAGCCTCACAAGAGACAGCTATATCAGGGTCCTTTCAGTAAAATCTTACTGGCGTATGCGATGCTGTCTGTGTTTGGAGGCTTATTATGGGATGGATTTCCGGGTGTGGCAGTCTCTAGATGGTCCATCCTTTCGTCTCAGCTTCAAACTGTCTCTGTCACTCCTTCCATGGGTGTTTTGTTCCCAAGTCTAAGAAGGGGCAAAGTGACCACAATTTGGTCTTCATTCTTTTTGAGTTTCATGTGTTTTGCAACTTGTAACTTGGGTATTCTAACATTCTTTTTTTTTTATTTTAATTTTTTCACATTTTTTATTAGATACTTTCTTCATTTACATTTCAAATGCTATCCCGAAAGTCCCCTATACCCTCCCCCAACTCTTCTCCCCTAGCTACCCACTCCCCCTTCCTGGCCCTGGTGTTACCCTGTACTGGGGCATATATTCTTTTTTTTTTTTTTTGGTATGTATCATTTTTATTTTATTTTATTTTTTTAATTAGGTATTTTCCTTGTTTACATTTCCAATGCTATCCCAAAAGTCCCCCATACCCACCCCCCCAATCCCCTACGCACCTGCTCCCCCTTTTTGGCCCTGGTGTTCCCCTGTACTGGGGCATATAAAGTTTGCAAGTCCAAAGGGCCTCTCTTTCCAGTGATGGCTAACTAGGCCATCTTTTGATACATATGCAGCTAGAGACAAGAGCTCCAGGGTACTGGTTAGTTGATATTGTTGTTCCACCTGTAGGGTTGCAGTTCCGTTTAGTTCCTTGGGTACTTTCTCTAGCTCCTCCATTGGGGGGCCGTGTGACCCATCCAATAGCTGATTGTGAGCATCCACTTCTGTGTTTGCTAGGCCCCAGCACAGTCTCACAAGAGACAGCTATATCTGGGTCCTTACAGCAAAATCTTGCTAGTGTATGCAATGGTGTCAGCGTTTGGAAGCTGATTATGGGATGGATCCCTGGATATGGCAATCACTAGATGGTCCATCCTTTCATCACAGCTCCAAATTTTGTCTCTGTAACTCCTTCTATGGGTGTTTTGTTCCCATTTCTAAGAAGGGGCAAAGTGTCCACACTTTGGTCTTCATTCTTCTTGAGTTTCATGCGTTTAGCAAATTGTATCTTATATCTTGTGTATCCTAAGTTTCTGGGCTAATATCCACTTATCAGTGAGTACATATTGTGCAAGTTCTTTTGTGATTGGGTTACCTCACTCAGGATGATGCCCTCCAGGTCCATCCATTTGCCTAGGAATTTCATAAATTCATTCTTTTTAATAGCTGAGTAGTACTCCATTGTGTAAATGTACCACATTTTCTGTATCCATTCCTCTGTTGAGGGGCATCTGGGTTCTTTCCAGCTTCTGGCTATTATAAATAAGGCTGCTATGAACATAGTGGAGCATGTGTCCTTCTTACCGGTTGGGACATCTTCTGGATATATGCCCAGGAGAGGTATTGCAGGATCCTCCGGTAGTACTATGTCCAATTTTCTGAGGAACCTCCAGACTGATTTCCAGAGTGGTTGTACAAGCTTGCAATCCCACCAACAATGGAGGAGTGTTCCTCTTTCTCCACATCCTCGCCAGCATCTGGTGTCACCTGAATTTTTGATGTTAGCCATTCTGACTGGTGTGAGGTGGAATCTCAGGGTTGTTTTGATTTGCATTTCCCTGATGATTAAGGATGTTGAACATTTTTTCAGGTGCTTCTCTGCCATTCGGTATTCCTCAGGTGACAATTCTTTGTTCAGCTCTGAGCCCCATTTTTAATGGGGTTATTCGATTTTCTGGAGCCCACCTTCTTGAGTTCTTTATATATATTGGATATTAGCCCCCTATCTGATTTGGGATAGTTAAAGATCCTTTCCCAATCTGTTGGTGGTCTTTTTGTCTTATTGATGGTGTCCTTTGACTTGCAGAAGCTTTGCAACTTTATGAGGTCCCATTTATCAATTCTCGATCTTACAGCACAAGCCATTGCTGTTCTATTCAGGAATTTTTCCCCTGTACCCATATCTTCGAGGCTTTTCCCCACTTTCTCCTCTATAAGTTTCAGTGTTTCTGGTTTTATGTGGAATTCCTTAATCCACTTAGATTTGACCTTAGTACAAGGAGATAGGAATGGATCAATTCTCATTCTTCTACATGATAACCGCCAGTTGTGCCAGCAACATTTGTTGAAAATGCTGTCTTTTTTCCAGTGGATGGTTTTAGCTCCCTTGTTGAAGATCAAGTGACCATAGGTGTGTGGGTTCATCTCTGGGTCTTCAATTCTGTTCCATTGGTCTACTTGTCTGTCACTATACCAGTACCATGCAGTTTTTATCACAATTGTTCAGTAGTACAGCTTTATGTCAGGCATGGTGATTCCACCAGAGGTTCTTTTATCCTTGAGAAGAGTTTTTGCTATCCTAGGTTTTTTGTTATTCCAGATGAATCTGCCGATTGCCCTTTCTAAATCATTGAAGAATTGAGTTGGAATTTTGATGGGGATTGCATTGAATCTGTAGATTGCTTTTGGCAAGATAGCCATTTTTACTATAATGATCCTGCCAATCCATGAGCATGGGAAATATTTCCATCTTCTTAGATCTTCTTTAATTTCTTTCTTCAGAGACTTGAAATTCTTATCATACAGATCTTTCACTTCCTTACTTAGAGTCATGCCAAGGTATTTTATATTGTTTGTGACTATTGAGAAAGGTGTTGTTTCCCTAATTTCTTTCTCAGTCTGTTTATCCTTTGTGTACAGAATGGCCATTGACTTTTTTGAGTTAATTTTATATCCCGCTACTTGTTTGAAGCTGTTTATCAGGCTTAGGAGTTCTCTGGTGGAATTTTTTGGGTCACTTATATATACTATCATATCATCTGCAAAAAGTGATATTGTGACTTCTTCCTTTCTAATTTGCATCCCCTTGATCTCCTTTTGTTGTCGAATTGCTCTGGCTAGGACTTCAAGTACAATATTGAATAGGTAGGGAGAGAGTGGACAGCCTTGTCTAGTCCCTGCTTTTAGTGGGATTGCTTCCAGCTTCTCACCATTTACTTTGATGTTGGCTACTGGTTTGCTGTAGATTGCTTTTATCATGTTTAGGTATGGGCCTTGAATTCCTGATCTTTCCAAGACTTTTATCATTAATGGGTGTTGGATTTTGTCAAATGCTTTTTCTGCATCTAACGAGATGATCATTGGTTTTTGTCTTTGATTTTGTTTATATACTGGATTACGTTGATGGATTTCCATATATTGAACCATCCCTGCATCCCTGGGATGAAACCTACTTGGTCAGGATGGATGATTGTTTTGATGTGTTCTTGGATTCAGTTAGCAAGAACTTTATCGAGGATTTTTGCATTGATATTCATAAGGGAAATTGGTCTGAAGTTCTCTATCTTTGTTGGGTCTTTCTGTGGTTTAGGTATCAGAGTAATTGTGGCTTCATAGAATGAGTTGGGTAGAGTACCTTCTGATTCTATTTTGTGGAATAGTTTGTGAAGAACTGGGATTAGATCTTCTTTGAATGTCTTATAGAACTCTGCACTAAACCCATCTGGTGCTGGGCTTTTTTTGGTTGGGAGACTATTAATGACTGCTTCTATTTCTTTAGGGGATATAGGACTGTTTAGATTATTAACCTGATCTTGATTTAACTTTGGTACCTGGTATCTGTCTAGAAACTTGTCTATTTCAACCAGGTTTTCCAGTTTTGTCGAGTATAGCCTTTTGTAGAAGGATCTGGTGGTGTTATGGATTTCTTCAGGATCTGTTGTTATGTTTCCCTTTTCATTTCTGATTTTGTTAATTAGGATGCTTTCTCTGTGTCCTCTCGTGAGTCTGGCTAAGGGTTTATCTATCTTGTTGATTTTCTCAAAGAATCAGCTCCTCGTTTGGTTGATTCTTTGAATAGTTCTTCTTGTTTCCACTTGCTTGATTTCACCCCTGAGTTTGATTATTTCCTTCCTTCTACTCCTCTTGGGTGAATTTGCTTCCTTTTGTTCTAGAGCTTTTAGGTGTGTTGTCAGGCTGCTAATGTGTGCTCTCTCTAGTTTCTTTTTGGAGGCACTCAGAGCTATGAGTTTTCCTCTTAGAAATGCTTTCTTTGTGTCCCATAAGTTTGGGTATGTTGTGGGTTCATTTTCATTAAACTCCAAAAAGTCCTTAATTTCTTTCTTTATTCCTTCCTTGACCAAGGTATCATTGAGAAGAGTGTTGTTCAGTTTCCACGTGAATGTTGGCTTTCTATTATTTACTTTGTTATTGAAGATAAGCCTTAGTCCATGGTGATCTGATAGGATGCATGGGACTATTTCAATATTTTTGTATATGTTAAGGCTTGTTTTGTTACTAATTATGTGGTCAATTTTGGAGAAGGTACCATGAGGTGCTGAGAAGAAGGTATATCCTTTTGTTTTAGGATAAAATGTTCTGTAGATATCTGTTAAGTCCATTTGTTTCGTCACTTCTGTTAGTTTCACTGTGTCCCTGTTTAGTTTCTGTTTCCACGATCTGTCCATTGGTGAAAGTGGTGTGTTGAAGTCTCCCACTATTATTGTGTGAGGTGCAATGTGTGCTTTGAGCTTTACTAAAGTTTCTTTAATGGATGTGGCTGCCCTTGTATTTGGAGCATAGATATTCAGAATTGAGAGTTCCTCTTGGGAGATTTTACCTTTCATGAGTATGAAGTGCCCCTCCTTGTCTTTTTTTATAACTTTGGGTTGGAAGTCGATTTTGTTAGATATTAGAATGGCTACTCCAGCTTTTTTCTTGACACCATTTGCTTGGAAAATTGTTTTCCAGCCTTTTACTCTGAGGTAGTTTCTGTCTTTTTTCCTGAGATGAGTTTCCTGTAGGCAGCAAAATGTTGGGTCTTGTTTGTGTAGCCAGTCTGTTAGTCTATATCTTTTTATTGGGGAATTGAGTCCATTGATATTCAGAGATATTAAGGAAAAGTAATTGTTGCTTCCTATTTTTTTGTTGTTAAAGTTGGCATTCTGTTCTTGTGGCTGTCTTCTTTTAGCTTTGTTGAAGGATTATCTTCTTGCTTTTTCTAGGGCGTGGTTTCTGTCCTTGTACTGGTTTTTTTCTGTTATTATCCTTTGAAAGGCTGGATTCATGGAAAGATAATGTGAGAATTTGGTTTTGTCGTGGAATACTTTGGTTTCTCCATCTATGGTAATTGAGAGTTTGGCTGGGTATAGTAGCCTGGGCTGGAATTTGTGTTCTTTTAGTGTCTGTATAACATCTGTCCAGGATCTTCTGGCTTTCATAGTCTCTGGTGAAAAATCTGGTGTAATTTTGATAGGCTTGCCTTTATATGTTACTTGACCTTTTTCCCTTACTGATTTAGTATTCTATCTTTATTTAGTGCATTTGTTGTTCTGATTATTATGTGTTGGGAGGAATTTCTTTTCTGGTCCAGTCTATTTTGGGTTCTGTAGGTCTTGTATGTTCATGGGCATCTCTTTCTTTAGATTTGGGAAGTTTTCTTCTATAATTTTGTTGAAGACATTTGCTGGTCCTTTGAGTTGAAAATCTTCATTCTCATCCTCTCCTATTATTCGTAGGTTTGGTCTTCTCATTGTGTCCTGGATTTCCTGGATGTTTTGAGTTAGGATCTTTTTGCATTTTCCATTTTCTTTGATTGTTGTGCCGATGTTCTCTATGGAATCTTCTGCACCTGAGATTCTCTCTTCCATCTCTTGTATCCTGTTGCTGATGCTCATGTCTATGGTTCCAGATTTCTTTCCTAGGGTTTCTATCTCCAGCGTTGCCTCACTTTGGGTTTTCTTTATTGGGTCTACTTCCCTTTTTAGGTCTAGTATGGTTTTGTTCATTTCCATCACCTGTTTGGATGTGTTTTCCTGTTTTTCTATAAGGACTTCTACCTGTTTGGTTGTGTTTTCCTGTTTTTCTTTAAGGACTTGTAACTCTTTAGCAGTGTTCTCCTGTATTTCTTTAAGTGAGTTATTAAAGTCCTTCTTGATGTCCTCTACCATCATCATGAGATATGCTTTTAAATCCAGGTCTAGCTTTTCGGGTGTGTTGGGGTGCCCTGGACTGGGCGAAGTGGGAGTGCTGGGTTCTGATGATGGTGAGTGGTCCTGGTTTCTGTTAGTAAGATTTTTACGTTTACCTTTCGCCATCTGGTAATCTCTGGCGTTAGTTGTTATAGTTGTCTCTATTTAGAGATTGTTCCTCTGGTGATTTTTTTTACCCTCTATCAGCAGACCTGGGAGACTAGCTCTCTCCTCTGAGTTTCAGTGGTCAGAACAGTCTCTGCAGGCAAGCTCTCCTCTTTCAGGGAAGGTGCACAATTATCTGGCGTTTGGACCTCCTCCTGGCCGAAGATGAAGGCCCAAAACAGGATATGTCCGAGATGCTGTGTTGCTTTGGCCTGTCACAGAAGCCATTGTTTCAGTAGTCCACACTCTTCCCTGTGTAAACTACTTTCTGTGGAGTCCTGAAACCAAGATGGCTCCCGTGGATCCTGAGGCAAAGGCCTCCCAGGCTGGGTGGACACCTGTCCTCTGGCCAGGAAGGTGGCTGGTTGTCTGGAGCCGAAAATGGTGCCCCCTCAGGAGCTCTGTGGCTCTCGCCTGTCCCAGAAGCTGCTAGTCTCTGTAGTCCACACTCTCACCTGCAGACTGCCCGCCATGGAGTCCCGGAACAAAGGTGGCTCCCGCGGAAACTGAGGCAGAAGCATCCCAGGCCGAGCGGACACCTGTCCTCTGGCCATGAAGGTGGCCAGTTCGGGGCATATATTCTTATAGCACACAGGGCCACCATCCCAGGGCTGGCACCAACTCCAGTGAACTGGGCTTTCCCACATTTATCATTAATCAACAAAATGAAGCATAGGTCAATACAGCAGGAGCATTATCTCAAACCTTTTTGGAAATGACTCCAGTTTGTGTCAAGTAGAAACAAAAGTAGCTAGCACACACACCCCCCTTTACTATGGTGCAGTCTTGATGGTGGTGAATACATGGGTGACATTCAGAAGCTGTCTTTACAGTTTACTCCATTGTCACCAGATGTAGGAACCTGGAAGATGACCCTGCAGGTGGCTTTGTAGGAGCATCTGCATCCAAGACTGACTTCTTTGCCTTTTTGAGAGTCTCAACTTTCTTCTATCTGGTTTGCTAGCCTGGCTTATGTCCAGCTGCAGACCTACTTACCTTTCTCAGCATTTCCTACCTCAAAGGATTTACCCCAACATTCCTCAGTCTTTTAACCAAGAATGTGTCCCACTCCTTCAATATCCCTATTGAGATGCATTACTAAACTATTTCTTTTAGTTATTTGACTGGCTGATTTGTCCCTACTGACCTTGACACCTCACACAAGTATGATATTAAATTATTATCCCTAATCTCAAATATGTCCCAGCGCAAATCTTGGAAACATCAAATGAGCTCTGAACCAGGTTATGGACTAGAGTTGTGAGCTGAGGTTTTCCAAGCCTAAGGTCTCAAAATGTAAATGATGACAACTGTTAGAATCTGAGACATTTTCAGGGACTCAGGACTTATTCTTTCCCACTGACCAATAGCCTTCTTGTTTTTTTTTTTTTTTTTTTTTTTTAATCAATTTTGATAGACCAGTGGAAAGGAGCATTAGAAAAAGTCAGGCTGAAACATTAAAGATCCTTATTTTTATTGACCTATTTGATTTTCAGGGGTGGGGGAATAAAAAATACTTAGTTTTATTTACCAACATTTGTATAAGTTTTAAAATTCTGAGAAAGTTAATTTTAGTAGGATCTGATTAGCTTCCTTCCTTCCTTCCTTGCTTCCTTCCTTCCTTCTTTCCTTCTTATCTTGCTTTCTTCTTTCTTCCCTCCATATTTCTTATTTCTTCCATGGAGAAACAGAAATTCATTTTTCCACACTCTATTACTTGAAACAGTATTCTTTAATATTTTTTGAGATTATAGTATAATTATGTCATTTCCCTTTTCCTTTCCTCTCTCTGAACTCTCTCATGTACCAGCCCCTTTCTTTCACATATATGGCCTCCTTTTCTTTTTTCTTTAGTTGTTGTTATGTACATGCACACACACACACACACACACACACACACACACACACACACACACACACACACACAATGCACCCTCCCCACACACTTTCAACAACCTCAACAACAAAACCAGTTGAGTTTTTTTGTCATCAATTCTGTGTAATTGTACTGGCTATTTTTGTGTCAACTTGACACAGCTGGAGTTATCACAGAGAAAGGAGCTTCAGTTGAGGAAATGCCTCCATGAGATCCAACTGTAAGGCATTTTCTCAATTAGTGATCAAGGGGGAAAGGCCCCTTGTGGGTGGGACCATCCCTGGGCTGGTAGTCTAGGGTTCTATAAGAGAGTAGGCTGAGCAAGCCAGGAGAGGCAAGCCAGTAAAGAATATCCCTCTGTGGCCTCTGCTCAGCTCCTGCTTCCTGACCTGCTTGAGTTCCAGTCCTGACTTCCTTTGGTGATGAACAGCAATGTAGAAGAGTAAGCTGAATAAACCCTTTCCTCCCCAACTTGCTTCTTGATCATCATGTTTGTGCAGGAATAGAAACCCTGACTAAGTAATGAAACTTAAGTAAAAGCTCTGGTTATTCATGGAGCATAATTGTGTCACTAGCATTATAAAAATAAGAAAGCCTTTCTCAGCACACTGAAAATAAGCCAGGATAAAACCAGAAAAATCCAGTTTCGGCCACAAAGCATGCCATACTGGCCTACTGTTCATCCTTACTGCTCCACTTACTACTTCCCTTTCTTAGCGAAATAATCTCCTACCAAAGTTATATTGGTTTAGCCTGTTTCAGACCCAAACTGAAAACAGTGCATATATAAGCTAAAGAAAGATGATTTCTTTCCAATGAGATAGGAACTTCACAACAAGGCTCCTATTCATTACATGAGGTCCTTCTTTTTCTTTCTTACCTTCACAGAAAACCCTTAACCACAAAAGCTACATTGTGAACATTTCTCCCCTTTTCCTTTTTTCTGGTAAAGTACAAATCTTTTTTTGAAGTTCATGGAATTTTGAGCCTACTATCTTTCTGCCTCCTCTTCAATAACTTTCCCTAAGCCCTAGGTGTAGTGCTGGGTTGTAGATGCGTCAGTTGGTGATAGGCAGACCCAGTCATGTGTTCTCTGCATTTTGACCACTTGGGTCTTTCTATACTTGTCTCTGCTGTAAAAACTGCTTTATTGATGGGGTTTAAGAGCTGGGATAATCTATAGGCATAAGGATAAATATTCAAAATGCAGTTAGAAGTTATACTGGTTTTAGGAACTAGCGGTAGTAGGTTTTCCTCTGTGGTATATGACCTCCCAGCTACAGGTAGATGGCTGTTACAGCACCAGGAATTCCCTCCTAATGAGTGGGCCTCAAGTCCAATTAGACAGCCACAGGTTATTCTCAGAATATAATGCCAATATTTTCCCTTTCAAAATCCTTTCGATTCATTCACCTCTGAATACTACTGTATTAGGAACAAAAGTATCACCACATGAATCTTTGAGTCATATTTTAGATCCCAGCTATAATAAATAACAAGTGAAAGTGTATACAACTTACCTATTATCTTCCATTCCTTATTGAAAAATAGTGAAACTCTCCATCAGTAGAAGCTATGAAAACTGTCTTTTTTTTTATACTAGAGCTATGTCTTTCTTTTTAAAAAATAACTTGAGTACAGATTCCCTTCTCTATCTACTACTCATGCTCTTTTTGTTCCTCATTTACCTGAGTCTGTGCACTTTCAAAGAGACCATGCTCAGCCTCTGCATTCATACCTGAATAAAACTCAAAATCACATGGGCTGTCTTAGTCATTTTCCTATTGTTGAAAAAGGACACTATGACCGAGGCAACTTTCAGGGAAAAAAAAAAAGCATTTATTGGGACTTAGAGTTTCTGAGGGTGAGTTCATGATAGCAAGCATCCAGGTATGATTCTAAAGATTAAATCTGATCTACAAGCAGGAAGAAGAGAGAACACACCAAAATTACAGGAGTTTCTGAATCCTCAAAACCTGTGCCTAGACCACATCTCTTAATCCTTCCCAAATAGTGCTAACAACTAGGGACCTAGTATTTAAGTATATGAAGCTATGGAGAGTATTCTCATTCAAACCAACACATTCAACTATCTGACTTCCATATTCTGGTGATTATATCATAATGCAAATCTCATTTAGTCCAACTTCAAAAGTCTCCATACAATTTCAGTCACAAGATTGTTTTGTTCCATTTTTTTATTTATTGTTCTCTCATATATTACATCCCAACTGCATTTCTCCCTCCCTCCAGATTTCTCCACCCAACTGTCCTTTTCCCTAGATCCACCCCTTTCACTTCCCCTTAGAAAAAAGCAGACCTTCCAGGGACATCAACCAAATACAGCATAACAAACTACAGTGTGACCAGGCACATATTCTCATATCAAGGCTACATGGGGCAACCTGATAGAAGAAAGAAAGGTCCTGAATTCAGGCAAAAGAGTCACAGACAGCCCCCATTTCCACTGTTAGGAACCCCACAAGAATGCCAAACTACATAAATATATAATCTATGCAGAGGATCTAGGTCAGACCCACTCATGCTTGCTGACCTCTGTGATCCCACTTGAGTCCCAGTCAGTTGATTCTGTTAGCCATATTCTTATGATGTCCTTGATTCCTCTGGCTCCTCCAATCTTTCCTTGTCCTCTTCCTCTTCCTCCTCCTCCTCCTCCTCCTCCTCCTCCTCTACAGTACTCCTGAAGCTCCACCTATATATTTGGTTGTGGTGCTTTGCATCTGCTCCGATCACTTTCTAAATGAAGTTTCTCTAATTTCTCTGATGACTATTATGCTAGGCTCTAGTACTAGCATACAGTGGAGGAATGGCCAACTCTAGGTTGGTGGTTTTATGGCTGGAATGGTAAGTCGATCTTTCTACTTGAGGATTTGCCTGGTTATAGATGATGACCTGTTCAAGGTCTGTGGTCCCATTAACCAGGAGTCTTTACTAGTGTCATCTTCATTATACTTAACTTCCTATGGACAATAAAAATCCCAAGAATCCCATCCAATAAAAGAACATCCAGAGGTATCACAATGTCTGAGTTCAAGATGTACTACAGAGAAAAAGTAACAAATATCACATGGTATTGGCATAAAAACAGACACTTTGATAAATGGGATTGTATCAAAGACCTAGAAGTAAGTCTACATACCTATTGACACCTGGTGAAGTGGAAATTTCTGGTTTCTTTAACAACTCAGTTGTGCCATGTGATGTTTTTCTGGAAGCTGTCTTGAAAGAGGGTATGTGATGTTTTCCTGAAAACAAACACTTGAGAGGGACATGATGTTCAGAAATAATATAAATAGAACTCCACAGTTCTATTTATATTATTGTACAGTGAGAGAACTTGATTGCATTACTATGCCATGCAATGCATTGCTGGTCTTTGCTGGTCTTTGTTGGTCTTCACATCATAGAGAGAACTACACAAAAGTATTTTCCATGACATTCTGGCTGGTGCTGGCCACTTTGCTGACTTGTGGAAATTTGGCTGGGTCATGCCACTGCTACTGATTGGTTTTTGCTATTGCACTGGACTGCTGATATACTGACAACCAATTAGCCCCAAGGAACTACTTCTAAACAGGTCCACAACATCAATTTTCTATTAACCTTTTTTCTTTTACCTCTGGTCAGTGGGCTATAAGAGAGATTGAAGCATTTAAGAACACTAAATAAAGCAGATTTTGGAAAAAAAAAATCTAAGGCTGGTTTTTGATTTTAAAAAAGGCAGAAATATACAATAAAAAAAAGAAAGTATATTCAACAAATGGTGCTGTTGTAACTGAATGTCAGTATGTAGAAGAATGCATGTAAATCCATATCTCTCATCCAGTATAAAACTCAAGGCCAAGTGGATCAAAAACCTCAACATAAAACCAGAAACACTAAAGCTAATAGAAGAGAAAGTGTAGAATAGCCTTGATCGCATTGGCACAGGAGATAGCTTCATGAACAGAACACTAAATCATTTAGATGTCTAAGGTCTGAAGTCTTTTCTAAGACTCAAGGCAATCTATTAATTGTGAATCCCTGTAAAATAAAAAGGAAATGACATACTTCCAATCACAACAGTATAGAATATATTATTTACCAAAAGGTATAAATAGGTGCATAGTAAGAAAATCTAGGTCCAAAGCAAGATAAAAACTTGGCAAGACATTCTTCAAATTTTGTAGCTCTTCATCTCATGTTATCAAGGGTTTAAACATCTCTTTAGATCTTCCTCTCCTTCCAGCTTTGTTGAATGCAAACCCTCTCTGTCTCTGTCTCTCTCTGTCTCTCTCTCCTGAGTCTACTCTCTATCTGTATCTCCCCTTGATATATATCTCGTGGCTCTGGCATCTCCATCATCTTGGAGTCTACTATATATTTTGGGTTTTACTTTCACAGTTTTACACAATGACCTCTCCCATTTTCCAGGCAGAGATGCCACAGTAGCAAGCATTGCCTCAAGAAGCTTTCAGTAAGTGTGGAAGAAGATTCCACAAACCCTGTACTTTTGCATGTGTCTTGACTCTTCAGCCAGAATCTCCGGGTCAGTGCTGTCAAGTTCCACTGCCTGTTTGGGATAGAAGTTGGCATAGGCTATTATTTGCCCTTGGTCTTTAGGAACAGCTAATTCCTTAGGCCTTTGCTTTTGACAAGTTGTAGGAGTAGTTGGGTTATCTTTTACTGAGAGCACACCTCCCTTTATTCCATTTCCCCTTATCTTTTTTAGTATAATCCTTGGCTTCATTATTAAATTTCCATGTTTTACTTTTCCCCTAAAACTGTACATTTTGTATTTCCTTTTATCATTTTTTTCTTTTTCATTGTAGATCTGCATAATAATCATCACTAATAACTACATAAAAGAGTTAAAGAAAAGGTGACATCACCTTGCCAGGTTAATAGATTTTCATTTCCCCAGAATTCTTTGTTGACACATGCTTTACCCTAGGAAACCATTGAAATTACTGCTAAGGGTTACTACATGATGTGTATTGAGACATAGGAGCCTCATTTTCTGTTTTGAAAGTCTACTCAGTTTTACCCTAGAAATCCACTTTAACTTACAAGTTTGTATTTCCATGTTAATTTCAAATGGACATTAGTAATTATCAATTCAATTAAAATGTTCTGCCTCTATAGTCTTAGTTCCATTTAAATGAACATAAGAGCAAACTCTAAATGTTGTTCAGCTTTGTGAGAAGAGAAGACCTTAAATGAGTTGACCTTCTAACATGCATCTAAAGTCTTCTGAATCCACATTACTAAATAGAGTTGTATTTCAAACTGCCTCAGGTTACAGGGGCTGTGACTAAGGAATTCTAGAGGAGGTAATTAACTTCCTACACTCCCTCCAAGCCTGCTTTGTGGGAACCTCTGTGACATTCATGTAGAGAAGACTGTAACTTCTGATTAGCATTGTTAAAAAAAAAAAACCTGCCCACTTCTTTGCTATTTTCAGACTCCTTTCAGACTGGGGGTGTCTTTCCAGCAGGAGTGCAAATGTTGGCGTTGATCCCAAAAGGAAATGTGGAGTGTCAGAAGTTGAGTTGCTATTAGTCAGCAGTGGAGTTGAGGGCAACTCTCTTAAACTCTGTGTCATCTTTTTCCCTATTTGTAAAATGAGGGGGCGAGGCCGTGTTTGCAAGTTTCCTCCTTTAATTTATGTGTAGTGATCTGAGTTTTCTCACCCAAAGGGAAAGGAAAATTATGGGATGATCAAAGGTTCAGTAAGCTTTAAATCACATTAGAAACGAAGTTAAAACTAAGCAAGTTTGCCTGTCTAACTTTCTTTAGACTTACTGGGGTGGTAAGAGGAATTCTCCTTATGTAGCTGACATATTTAATAACCTTACTCTGTGAACCTTTCTCATGCTAATCTTTCTCCTACAGACCAATGTCTTTCTCCTTGGTCTCAGGAAATGGTGCAACACTGACTTGAGAAGTTGAACACTCTCAACCCAGAAGTCATGGCATCTCATTCCTCATGAGCTTGGAGAAAATAGGATCAGTTTAGTGCAATCCCTTCTTGCATCTTCCCTCTGGGACTTGCTTCTCCCAACAAGAAGTCTGGTCTTGCTGACTTCCCCATATGACTTTTGCATCATTTCCTTGTGCAGATACCATGGAGAAAGCAGATTAGAGGGGCTAAGAAAAATTCTCTATGGCAGAATGGACTTGTGCTTTGTGGTTATGTGATCTCTATAGTAAGGAAAAGCTGACTGGTTTTCTCAAACAATGCCCCCAAAGACCCTAGGAAATGATGCCCTAATGGAATTCCTTCTCAATGAGGTTTCCTTGATTGAACAGCCAAGTGATACCTATTCCATTTTCTGCCCTAAGGAATCTGATATTATACATTCCCTACTCACATGTCTCTGTGGGTTTCCAGATCCCTTGATCTGGATCTAATGCGAGGGTTTTAGATAACCGATCTCCAGTTTTATACCCATAGATGTCCCAAGAAAAGCCATATATGTGCCTTTGCCCCTGGGAGGAACAGATTGTCTGAACATTTCTGTAGGCCTTGTCTCTTCACCAGTGTATCCAGAGAAACTCAGACAGCCATAGATGCCTCTGCCTTTCTAAGTTGAGAACTAAACAGCAGTCACTGTCCATCAAGTCATCAGTACACAGAATTTCAACATTGAATGAAAGGGCAACTCTAGTGATAATTTTAAAGTTTTGGTTTCTTTGAAAAACACAGAAATATTATAAACTATGTTTTCTTTTGAATCTCAGGTGTGGGGATATGTGGCTGCTTTACAGCAACTATGACTTACCTCACGCTAGAGCAAGAGTGTGGTTTTGCAAGTTGCAGGGAGTTTCTGCAATTGTGTGACATTTGGAATTCTGGGAAGCCTTCAAAGGATATATAAATGCTAGATCCCTGATAGGAGGCATGGGTAGTTGTGGATTGTTGGTGGGTTGTTGTTGTTTTTTGTTGGTTGTGGTTTGTTAGGTAGTCATGTGGAAAGAAGAAATAAGAATAAGAAGTTAGATATTCTGATGGCAAAGATCAAATTTGCCCCAAAGAACTCAATATCCCTAATCAGCAGGAAATAATCTCATAACTCTGCCTCCATCCTGACTCCTGTCTTTATCCAGGGATCTTTTCCCTTTTCTCTCTATCCTCTTTTTCTTTCTCATGTAGTATTAGGAGGTTGAAAGGGTGGAAAAAAAGGGTAGAGAAGAATAGAAGAAAGAACTCCCAAAGTAGCCAAAGATGGCTACAGACAACTTATAATCTATCTATGGGTCCTACAGTCCTTCATGAAGGGTCCAGGTTTGCCTCATTGCAACACACAGCCTTCCTTCAGATGTGGTAATATCCCAATTAACACTAAGACAGAAAACAACACCAATGCTCATAATACAATTAACATTATGCCACCAATCAACATAATGGGGGAAAGTCTCACAAAGCCCCATACAAAGATGAAGAGCTATAGGCAATTAATGCCTGCAACGAAAGGGAGAATCAGTTTACTCCAGGGGTGAAGCCATGATAGTTTAGCTAGTACCAGTGTTCAGTATGAAACATATAAACAATACAGGGATCACTAAATAAACTCAGAAGTTTGCACACACACACACACACACACAGACACACACACACAGGTACACACAGACATAGACATGTATACATAGATTCAATAACTTATGTTTCTATAATAATTAAGGAAGTCAATAATTTGAGAGAGAGTGGAGGATCATGGGAGGAGTTGGAGAAGGCAAAAGGAGAAGAGTGATGTATATGTACTATTAACTTGATTTTAAACAAAAATTTTAAATCAAAGTACAGTCATCATGCCAAATATCAGATTTATGCATGGCCAATGATGTATTTACATTGGGCAAAATCATCTCACATAACATTTATTTAAAGGTAAAGTATGGAATATTTCATATGATATGTAATTTATTGAGTGCCTGTAGCAATCAATCAATCAATCAATGCTCAGCATGAAAATAGGATTGCCAAATGAGATAGCACAGGCTTGTACATGGAATGTTGCTTAAGGAGGATTGTCCTGTGTTTGAGGCCAATTTTAGCTAACTAACAAGATCCCAAAAGAGGTAGGAAGGGGGGAGAGAGACAAACAGAAACACATACACACACACACACACACACACACACACACACACACACACACACACCACATCACACCACACACACACACACATACTCCACATCACACACACACAGACACATACACACCAGAGAGAGAGACAGAGACAGGAAAACAGAGAGACAGAAACAGAGAAAGAGAGATAGAAAGGCAGAGACCAACAATATGAACTAACCAGTCCCCCCCGCCCCAGAACTTGTGTCTCTAGTTGCATATGTAGCAGAGGATGGCCTAGTTGGCCATCATTGGGAGGAGAGGCCCTTGGTCTTGTAAACTTTATATGTCCCAGGACAGGGGAACTCCAGGACCAGGAAGAGGAAGTGGATGGGTTGGGGAGCAGGGCGGAGGGGGGAGGGTATAGGGGACTTTCAGAGAGGAAACTGGGAAAGGGGTTAACATTTGAAATGTAAATGAAGAAAATATCAAATTAAAAAAAAAAAGAACTGAAAAAAATGCAGACAGAAACAGAGAACATAGATTGACTGCAAGAAACTGGTTGTTGAGGTTTATATTTTATGTCAGTAACCTGAAAACAAAATACCCAAATTCAATGTTCAAAGAGTAGTTTGTGTTGAGTGTACACCATAGTTTTCTACTATTGGGAGGCAAACCCCAAATCTTTAATTAGAACTCTACATGTAGCCTCACTACTACCTTCTTTTCCTAAGCTTCTCTCCAACCATTTTAACACCCTTAACCTCAGTCAAATATCTAAAACTTGAATTTTACTACTTTATGACTTGAATTTTGAAGTGCTGGGGAAAACATTACTCCTTCTTTTGTCCAGGTACTGTGGGGTACCCGTGTCCTGTGGGGTGCCCATGTATTGTGGGGTACCGATGTACTACAGAATGCCCATGTATTTCAGGATACCCCTGTACTGCAAGGTGCTCATATAATGTTGGGCGATCATATATTGCACAGTGCTTCAGTTATAACTTGCCACAGAGGGAGATACAGCCTATTATTCTCTTTAGTTATAATAGAGCCATGCATATTGGACAAATCATAAAAATGGAAAATGATGTCTTAGTGCCCTGTTGTGAAAATGTATTTTAATGGCTTTATTTCTGAGTCTATAAAGTCTGCCTTCTTTTATAGCTATAAATGAATTATGCATATACTTTTGTAATCTATTTTTGTCAACTTATTCCTCACAAAATTGTCAATTTTGCCAAGGATTCTTATGTGTAGATGTCATCCTGTGTGCTGACATACCATTTATTCATCAAAGCCCTTTTGAATATTAACTTTGTAGCCAATCCTGGTTTAGATACTGGGGTTGGGAAAAAAAAGCAAAACTTAAGAGACAATCACTTATCCATTTGGGAGGGTAAATGTGTAATTGCCACACAACAGTTGCCCATGTATGTTAGAGGAAGATAATAAAAAATGCATCCAAGTTTGATAAAGAAAATTAGGAAGGAACTGTAAAGAATGTTTTGAGAGGCAAGGATAAAATTCTACAGTAAAGCATTGTCTAGCACTGATCTGGGTTCAGTGCTTAGGGCTGTAGGGAACAAGATGCTTCAAAGGTCTGTGTGGAAGGCATGGGAGGCAGACCCAGGACCAAGGTATCAATGCAATGTGGAGGCAGACACCAGGACTAGGATATTTCTGGGACTTATTTTTGCATACTGTAAAAGGTGTGAATATTTCTCATTTTTCTTAAAACTGTCACCGAATTGCTCTCAAATTATACATTAAATAGTGCTTTGTACTCATGTAGAATATTTTGAGATGCCAGCTTTATCATATATTAATTGCACTGTTTTATCTGCATGTATTTTTCTTAGGGTTCCAAGGAACTATTATAATTAATTTTTGAAGACCGGTACCACAGTTTTTAAAGCATTGTTCCATTTTCTTAATCCTTCCAACCTCTCCATAAGTCATCCTGACTTCATAAGTCAACCTGTCTTCAGAATTTCTTTGCTAAGTAATTATTTTCTAAATTGTTCTCATTCTGATGCTGTCTCAAAGGAATCTAGTGTCAAGGCTCTCTTTGGATATTTTAAAATGGCAAAAAATATTTTTTTTCTATTTTAAAGCATTCAAAGGCAAATGGCTTCAAGTTTTGCTAAACTCGTCATTGGCTTCATTGCATTCTCTTTGACCCATGGCCTTCACTGAAGATCTCTTGTAGAAGGCTGGAATCTTGTAGATCATTTGAAGTGTTTCACTGCCGCTTCTGATTCTGTTTTGTTTTGGTTTCTTCACACAAATTTGCCACAGTGTCTTAAATGATTTGAAAAAGGAAAAGGTGTGCATCTTATTCCAAATCTTCTAAATGGCATAATTTAACTTACAAAGCAGATGTGCCTGGTATGTGTCAAGTTCCTGCACTGCACATAGAGCATGCTTGTGGGAGTTGGCTCATTATCTTACAATATTCATTTTTTTCTGTACCTAAAACTCTGTAGAGCATGTACATTAAAAATAACACACATGTACACCTGTATGTGTGTGTGTGTGCTAAGTATGTGCCCTATTCTGAGCCAACATTAGTGTTGACATGTGTTCTAAACATGCCTGCTAGACTCATGGATGAGACTTATTTGAGAACCACAGCCTATAGGAAAGTGAGAAGGAGGAGAAGAAGGAGGAGGAGGGGGAGGGGGAGGGGGAGGAGCTCATAAACTGTGGTGAGGAAAAGGTGCAGACAGCTGGGACATTCCACAAAACTCAGGGGAAGTTTTATTAGCCAGTTTTTGTTGAAAAAGAACAACCTGCGAACATAGGAGGAAAGAACTTATTTTGGCTCACAGAAAAGAGTTACTCAATATTGTTTTGTGATCTTTATATTTGTTATTATGTGTAAAGCAATTCATATGTGTGTGTGAATATGAATAAAATTGTACGTAATGAGTATATTCAATTTACTCATTTGTTATTCTAGGCTTGACATTCAGTGTACTTTTAGACTTGGAAATTATGCATGCTAATGCTGTGGACATTGTTGTGTGTCTCCCTGTAAATAGGTGTAACTGTCTCTGCCCATTATACCCAGTACTGGTAAAGCTACTTCATAGTCAATCCATATTCCACTTTAGTAGATAGTATCAGATTATTTTCAGAAGCTCTTGTACCACTTACATGTCTTCTTGGATGCTTGGGATTGAATCCAGAGCCTTGTTTTTTATAAGATGTGCTCAACCAGTTTACATGTCCACCATCAGTGTACCAGGGTTCAAGCTCTTTGGCAACAGTGATAACATATAATATTTCCTTTCACTTAGCTTTAGACACCCTGGAATGTCCTGTCTTTAGCTTTCATTTTCTTGATAGCTAAAGAACCTTGGTACCTTTTCATGTGTTGATTTGCCAGCTGAATAGCTGGCATAGACAAGCGATTTCTCATGGACTTTGCCTATTTTGTGTAGTCTATGCTTCCTTATCAGGTTGCAGGATCTATACCTATTCCTATACCTATACCTATACCTATACCTATACCTATACCTATACCTATACCTATACCTATACCTATTCCTATACCTATACCTCTATCTATATCTCTACATATTAGTTCATTGTCTTAAAGGTGATATAATGTAATGTTTCTTTTCATTCAGTTTTCTTTTCTTTTTATTTAACGGTATTGTCTTAGTCAGGGTTACTATTCCAGCACAAAACATTATGACTGTACTGGCTAGTTTTGTGTCAACTTGACACAGCTGGAGTTATCACAGAGAAAGGAGCTTCAGTTGAGGAAATGCCTCCATGAGATACAACTGTAAGGCATTTTCTCAATTAGTGATCAAGGGGGAAAGGTCCCTCATGGGTGGGACCATCTCTGGGCTGGTAGTCTTGGTTCTATAAGAGAGCAGGCTGAGCAAGCCAGGAGAAGCAAGCCACTAATGAACATCCCTCCATGGCCTCTGCTTCCTGCCCTGCTTGAGTTCCAGTCCTGACTTCCTTGGTGATAAACAGCAGTATGGAATTGTAAGCTGAATAAACCCTTTCCTCCCCAACTTGCTTCTTGGTCATGATGTTTGTGCAGGAATAGAAACCCCGACTAAGACAATGACCAAGATGCAATTTGGGGCGGAATTGGTTTATTGAGCTTATACTTCCAAGTTGCTGTTGATCACCAAAAGAGGTCAGGACTGGAACTCAAGCAGGCCAGGAAGCAGGAGCTGATACAGAGGCCATGGAGAGATTTTTTTTGTTCTGTCATGCTTCCCCTGCCTCGGTCAGCTTGCTTTCTTATAGAACCCAAGAGTACCAGCCCAGGTATGGTAGCACCCACAATGGGCCCTCCCCTCTTGATCAGTAATTTAGAAAATTCCTTAGAGTTGGATCTCATGGAGGCATTTCCTCAACTGAAGCTCCTTTCTGTGTGATAACTCCAGCTGTGTCAATTTGACACAAAACCAGCCAGAACAGGTATCTTTACATAAAACATCTTATTAATAGTGATACAATAACGATATAAGGTATCAACTATTTCTTCTATGTTCCATGATGCCATATATCCAAGTCAAGAAATATATGGTGAAGATCATGAACGTAATCCTGCATAATATCTTCTAGACTTGAGCTACCGCAATCATAAGGAATTTCGACTACATGACATTGAATTAATTACGTTAAGGCCAAGTAAAAGTTGAATTTCTTGTTCATACTAGTTATGTATTTCAGGGTTTAGGAGCAACATACAGAGCATCTTTTCAACCTTGCAGAAAGTTCTTCCCGTTATATATGTTCAGAAACTTTTGCTTGGTGTTTGTGGCTCTATAACAGAGATTTTCAAACTTTTTAAAAAATTTTATTTTATTAGATATTTTCTTTATTTACATTTCAAATGCTATCCCAAAAGTTTCCTATACCCTCCCCCTGCCCTGTTCCCCTACCCACCCACTCCCACTACTTGGCCCTGGCATTCTCTGTACTGGGGCATATAAAGTTTGCAAGACCTAGGGGCCTCTCTTCCCAATGATGTAATGTTGTGATGCTTTAATACAGTTCTTCATGTTGTGATGACCTCAGCCATAAAATTATTTCACTGGTACTTTATTTTTTCTTTTTATTATTCTTTTTTTATTAGGTATTTATTTCATTTACATTTCCAATGCTATCCAAAAAGTCCCCCACACGCTCCCCCACCCACTCCCCCACCCACCCACTCCCACTTCTTGACCCTGGCGTTCTCCTGTGCTGAGGCATATAAAGTTTGCACAACCAATGGGCCTCTCTTTCCATCGATGGCCAACTAGGCCATCTTTTGATACATATGCAGCTGGAGACACGAGCTCTGGGGGGTACTGGTTAGTTCATATTGTTGTTCCACCTATAGGGTTGCAGATCCCCCCAGCTCCTTGGATACTTTCTCTAGCTCCTCCATTGGGGGGCCTGTGATCCATCCAATAGCTGACTGTGAGCATCCACTTCTGTGTTTGCTAGGCCCCGGCATAGTCTCACAAGAGAAAGCTTTATCTGGGTCCTTTCAGCAAAATCTTGTTAGTGTATGCAATGGTGTCAGCGTTTGGAAGCTGATTATAGGATGGATCCTCAGATATGGCCGTCTCTAGATGGTCTATCCTTTCGTCTCAGTTCCAAACTTTGTCTCTGTAACTCCTTCCATGGGTGTTTTGTTCCCAGTTCTAAGAAGGGGCAAAGTGTTCACACTTTGGCCTTCGTTCTTCTTGAGTTTCATGTGTTTCACAAATTGTATCTTATATCTTGGGTATTCTAAGTTTCTGGGCTAATATTCACTTATCAGTGAGTACATATTGTGTGAGTTCTTTTGTTCATAGCAGCCTTATTTATAATAGCCAGAAGCTGAAAAGAACCCAGATGCCCCTCAACGGAGGAATGGATACAGAAAATGTGGTACATTACACAATGGACTACTACTCAGCTATTAAAATGAATGAATTTATGAAATTACTAGGCAAATGGATGGACCTGGAGGGCATCATCCTGAGTGAGGTAACCCAATCATTGCTACTTTATAACTACAATTTTGCTACTGTTGTTACTTGTGATGAAAATATATGATGCATGATATCTGATATATGACTACCAAAGTTGCAAAGATCCACAGGTTGAGAACTACTACCCTAGATTACAATTATCCCTAGATAAGAGGATGATTTATTATGACTTGCTGTGACCTGAATAACTTGAGTCTCACAGCCCTTACTAGGGACAGCAAGGTAACTGAAACAGGACACATATACAGAAACATATAGTAAAGTCAGCATCAGGGTGGAAGT
Source organism: Mus caroli (assembly GCF_978045245.1). NCBI lineage: Eukaryota > Metazoa > Chordata > Mammalia > Rodentia > Muridae > Mus > Mus caroli. Next base: position 20,750,063 of record NW_028227266.1, read on the forward strand.
TTTCTAATCTGCCACAATCTGGAAACTCATTATGTCTATTAGATTCAATAGGTGGAAGGGATTAGCTAGTCTTTACAGGAGGTGTCTGTAGAAGCAATGTCAGGCCGTAAACATCATAAAGGAGAAAGCTGTAGTTGTTAGTCTTTGCCATAATACCTGAACTTTTGAGGAAAGCTTTGTCATTCCTCTTTCACCTGGGCCATATGAGTAATGGCTTTCCAAATTTCTTATTCATGAGAGGACTTGGAGTCCTCAACATGACAGTGTCCCTGTCAACAATGAACATTCACTTAGGATTAGTTAATCATGTAGTAAATCACTCGGGATTTCATTTATTTATGGCTTATAATGACATTGTAAACAAAACAGAAGCAAAAATGAGCTCATGTATCTTTATTAAAATTGATTCCAAATTTTATTGTACTACTAGATGTATAGATATCAATAATTCACATATTGGATGGCTGCCATTAAAGACAAGCAGCTATAGCTCTTTGCTACCCCATGGTTGTAGGCTTCAGCAATAGGCACAGGTAACAAAGAACTTGAGCAGGGAAGCAAGCAAGAACCAGTGTTGAAGGCTCCATCTTCCCCAAACACTCCATGTTCTTCAAGACAAAATCAGGGAGTTGTAGCTTCATTCCCTATCAGTCTAGCCATGTGCTGTATAGCTGTTTTCAGGTCTCCAAAAACAAAGTTACACCCAGGTTCATCAAGCAGAGGGTGAGTATGTCCTGTCAGGCCAAGGGAAGCAGGAGCTGTGTCCTTGAGGAAAGCTTATAGCAACAAAGTCTGAGCTCACATGCCTATCACTACCCTTAATAATTTCTGTACCATACAATGATGATAATAATAACTCAGAAATTTGGAAACTATGGGAAAGTGGTGGCAAAAAATATTTAAGCCAATTGCTTATTGACTTATAACATGGGAAATGATGACATAACAAATAGCTATCAGAGGATAGAAATGCTCTAGAGGAAAATATGAGGAAGTTAATTTTCTTGTCTTTTGCTTACTCTTCATTTGCAGGGAGACTGTCAACATTATGATAAATAAATACAAGTAGAGAAATTTGGATTTTACATGCTTTTGTCACTTTATATCACAAAGTTGTTCAGCTTAAGGAAGAAATTTCTAGAACCTCTGTTGTAAAGAAACACTGGTAGGCAGCCCATCCATTAATTCTGTTTCCCTCATTTCCCATTCTTCCATAAAATTTGGGTGAAAATAGAATTGGATATTGACTAATTGGATTGCATCAGACATCTTTTCTTATTTTGACCCATATGTTCTCCTCACCCTGATGTTTTACTAATTTCTTCTTCACCCCCAAATCCTTTAAAAATCACATGATTATAAAAGCAAATCTGAAACATTAAAACAAAGCATCTGTCCTGATAGCTGCTAGAATGGACCAGCAGTCAGCAGCAGCATGTATAAAATGATGGAAAGTTATCCATTTTGTGACCATATTCTTTGCAATACTTAATTAAAATTAAATAAGTAAAATCAGGCCAAAACTCAAATTCATAGAGCTTTCTATGCTCATTGCCATGAAAAATTGTAATCCTGCTCTGGTTTAGGCAGTAGCTATGTTTTCAGATTTAACCTAATGTACATGAACTCATACAGACTTTGTTCTTAAGTTGAGCCAGTTTTCTTCCTTGATATCCCATTGAAGATTATTCATGCCACTGTTTGTGTATAGCAAACTTGTTTAGTGATATTTTTCTTTTATCTAATTAAAATATAGGAAATGTGGGTATTTTATGTTTAAAAATTCTTTAAAATCATTATAGTGGATTAAAAGTCATTATTTTAAAATTTAATACTTTAAATCTTTAAGTCTTATATTATAGAAACCACATAGCATACTTATAAATAAAAACAACAATTTGTAGAGTATAATTTTATTACAGAAACAACTGAAATTTTATCTGTGTCTGGAAATGGGTATACCTTATGATAAATTTATTGTAAGTCATATCTGAATCTAAATCAGCAAAAGCAATGAGAGAATGTTCTATAGATCAATCTAAATAAGGGGAGAAATGTTACATGTGCTGATGAGAAATAAGTTAGAAATGTTTTCATTGGGAAAAATAAAACAGTAGTTCTTAGATTTTAATTAAAAGCATTAGTTATCAAAGTAAATTACTGTACAAAATTTCTCTGCTGTTTATTACCCATGACCAAGAGTGCCATTTACACAGAGTCTGCACCTGTGCCAATGAAAATGCCATCTCCACAGGAAGGGATTCCTCCTCACTTCTGTTGCTTAAAATCCTATATACAGGTGTCATAACATTCTCATTGCACATGGGGAGTAATTCAGGTGTGATATTTACTATTATTTGTCAGTAAAGGGAAATATGGGAGCTCTGTAATTTGGATCAGCAGGTATAGGAGCCTGCTGGCAAGCTTAACAATTTTGGATAAATTCCCCAAACCCACATTAAATATGAAAGAATAAAACATATACATACACACACACACACACACACACACACACATATTGTGTGTGTGTGTGTGAAGTGAAGTGGGGTTGGGGGAAGAGAGGGGTAAAAATATAGTAACTATTCATAAGAGTCTCAAAAAATATAGATCACAGAATAGAAGGAAGGATATTTGACCCTTGTTTCTTGAGACTTGAGAAAAATCACCTTATGAGAAAAACATTTGTTTTTCTTGGACCATAGGATTCTCTGAAGGAACTCGTGAGTATTACATTTAGGGTTATACATGCAAAAAGATGTGCCACTTCAATCATGTAAGTGCCTAAATTGAAACACCATTCATTAAAATGGATTAAAGGACAGTTTTAAAATAAAAACAAGATCAAGATATTGACTGTAATAGTATGTGCTTGTTCTGTTTAATATGAATAATTATGTAATTATTATAGTAATAATTATTATTTATGGAATAATTGATGCAGATGAGTTAGTATTGTTCCTATGAAGGATATATTGAATTTTTCATTCTTTGTGTTGGCATGGCTCCAGAGGTTATGAGGAAACAAAGTCTCTGGAAAGAAAGGCATTTATTAAGACCGGGAAGGATGAGGGAACAGCCAATTAGATAGAAATTCTGGAGGGTAAATGAATGTGATGGACCCAACGAAAATAGAAGACTTAATAGATTCATCTCTTGGTTACAAAATTCTGGATTAGTTCTCTCATAGTAATAAGATAAAAATAAATCATGTCAACATTTCAAACATGCTAATAGAATTATTCAAATTATGAATAAACTGGAGACAGTAATGAGTTTGGGCACATAGGTCATGGAAAGAAAAGCAATGTTTTCATTCATCTTTGATGTATTTAAAGGCATGTTTTATAAAAATTGGACTGAGCACAAGGTCCCCAATGGAGGAGCTAAAGAAAGTACTGAAGGAGCTGAAGGAGCTGACAGCACCATAGGAGGAACAATAATATGAACCAACCAGTACCCCTCAGAGCTCCCAGGGACTAAACCACCAACCAAAGAGTACACATGGAGGGATTCATGGCTCCAGGTGCATATGTAGCAGAGGATGACCTTATTGGACATTAATGGGAGGAGAGGCCCTTGGTCATGAGAAGGCTCAATGCTCCAGTGTACAAAAATCCAAAGATAGGGAAACAGGAGTGGATGAGTTGGTGAGCAGGGGGATGGGGGGTGGGATAGGGGCCTTGGAAGGGAAACCAGGAAAGGGGATAACATTTCAAATGTAAATTAAAAATATCTAATAAAAATCATAACACACAAAAATTCATTTGAAATGAAGACCTATTGTAAAAAGTGCGTTTGTAAAAACTTGTCTAGCTTTGAAAGATCCTGGGTGAACCCAACAACCAGACATCATGAAACAATCAAAGATCAGTTAATTAATAATCCCAAACATATAACTTTAGTAGATTTGAGTGACACCGTGGTTTTGGTAACAGTCAAAATTAATAAAACCCAAGGAGTTAATAAAGTTATATAAGTAAATAAATAAAAATATTATTCTTTAACATTGAGTAAATAGAAATAAAAATGAAGTTTGAGTACATGCTTCAGAAATTGAGTTTTCTGCTTTCAAGGTGATTGAACAAAAAACAATTTAACATACCAGATTCCTGATTTTATTGGAATGTCTTAGAAAAAGTGGTTAATTGTAGTAAAGCAAGGCTTCAATATTTGTGAATTTATAAATTCACAAAAAAGCCCTATGATTTACTAAATATTTGCAAATGCTGCATTAGATAAATTTATAGATTTTAGCAAATTGAAAGTTAAGTTAGAAGCACAAATAGAAATATTTTTCATGTCTAGGTTTGGTTCATTAAAAAACAAAGGTTGGTATTTGCCATAATGAACAAGAGATCTTCCAAGGCTCCAGCCTGAATGGCTCTTGCCTTTGCTTTTACCTTTACTTTTGACTACAAGCATCCATGTCAGGCTTCTCACAAACACCCATAACTCCAGCTCCAGAAGGGGCCAAAGCAGCTGGTCTCTGTGGAAACCTGCAGTAATGTGCACATGCCCAAAGAACACATACACACACACACACACACACACACACACACTCATACACACAGAGATACACACACTCACCCTCACACATACACACACATATATACACACACACTCACACATATACGCACAAACACACACACACACTCACACATACACACACTGTATACACACACACACTCACTCACACATACACACACATGTATACACACACAGACACTCACACAAACACACACACTCATTCACACATACACACCCATGCATATACACACACAGAAACACACTCACACACTCACACTCTTTTTTTTTTTTTTTACTCACATGCTTTTTAAGAATACAGCTTGGGAACAATATGTAATACCTCTGTGGAAGTGAAACCATTCTTTATGTTTACAAAGAGTTTTTTTTTTATTTATTTTTTAAAATTAGGTATTTTCTTCATTTACATTTCAAATGCTATCCCAAAAGTCCCCCAGGCCCCCGCCCCCATTCCCCTACCCACCCACTCCCACTTCTTGGCCCTGGCGTTACCCCATGGAAGGAGTTACAGAGACAAAGGTTTTTTTTTTTTAATTTTTAAAAAGAATTTCTTTCAAACTTTCTAGAGACTGCCATACCTGGGGATCCATCCCATAATCAGCCTCCAAAGGATGACACCATTGCATACACCAACAAGATTTTGCTGAAGGACCCTGATAGAGCTGTCTCTTGTGAGGCTATGCTGGGGCCTGGCAAATACAAAGAGAATTTTTAAAGACTTAAACATCTAAACCAGGCAAGTGTTTAGAAGAATAGTACACCTCATAGAACTGGATTAATGGGCAGCAACATCTACTTTTTTATCTCTTCAAGATAATTTAAGAGCATCTGATTAAGGCAAAGGGGTGGCCCATCACACCAGGCTATTTACATGGAATCCAACTTCATAATACTGTCCATCCTCAAATATACATAAATGAAAGCTTTCTGAAGAAAGAATCCAATTATAGGTAAAATTTTAGACAGAGAAAGCCAAAATGTCATGTGTTACTTTTTATGAGTGGAAGGTAAAGTTGGTCTGAAAGAAGTAGCAAGAAAAAAGAAAGAAAGAAAGAAAGAAAGAAAGAAAGAAAGAAAGAAAGAAAGAAAGAAAGGAAGGAAGGAAGGAAGGAAGGAAGGAAGGAAGGAAGGAAGGAAGGAAGGAAGGAAGGAAGAAGAAAAGAAAAAAGAGTGGTGATCAGAGTTTTGGGTGGTTGCTGGGGGAGGTCTGGAGAGAAGGTGTCGTGTGGGTAGAGAGGTGCAGCTTGATAGAAATAATGATTTTAATGTTCCATATCACAATAGGCTAATTATGAATGATGCAATTAATTAGTAGAAGATTTCAAAATAGCTAGTAGAATCAATTTTGAGTATTCCAAACATAAAGAAATGACCTCTGTGTCCAGTGTGATAGATGTGCCTGTGATCTGATGTGATTATTACACAGTTTACACAGTTATTGTAAAATTCCTCATAACTATGCCCAAGTATTACAGGTTAATACCAATGTGTTGTACCAATCCTAAGGTGCAAGTTTCAACATGAATTCTGGCCCTGAGTGGATGAAGGGTCATGGGAACTTCCAATCCTGATTTTGAAAACTTGTGAATCTTTAATTATTTCAACATAATTAGCATATTTTAAGATGCTATGAAAACCTCAGCAAATCTTAGTTATTGCCTTGGATCTAAGTTTAGGTTGTTCTAGTGACAGAGGCAGGTGATTTGTCATAATCCCGGAGCCTTTCTAATGTCTTCCACCTCATTTGAATGCCCTATGAAATGGATGCACACACCCTTACTCAATCTGTTAATCCAGGCTTACTAATTTTTATGACTATTAACATAATTCAACACATTAGGATTCAACCATAAGCATAAATATCACAAAATATTTGTGCATATTCATATATAGTGACTGTACTCTCTGCATGTTGCCACCACAATAATTAACTTTCAGGCACACTCCCAGGTTCTGTCTCCAAATACAGCACAGAAGCTTTGTAGCTACTAAAGGCGGTACTTTCTCATTAAGAAAACAGCAGACTGCTTGCCCTGCACTTAGAAAGGAGACATGTCTCCTTACAGTGCCTTAGAGACTAACAAAATTTGCCTAGCATTGACACTGTTAGTGTTGTGTCGTGTTTCCTTCCTGCTTTTTTTTTTTTCTTTTGGACACACTCAGCATCTTCTGGCCCAGGAGATTTTGTGTTGCTATTCCCATTGCTCATGGAGGATAGCACAGGGCAGCTCAGCTCCAAATAATGCAGCATCAAGGGAGAACCATCAGATTCCCTGTTTAAATTATGAATTAATATAAAGATATGAATCAGTGCCAGTATTCTTAGGGCCCATTCAAGCATTCTTTAGTAGTAAAGACATTGATTTGACAACCTATGATCTACCTAGAAAGATTAGGTCCACAACTACGAGTCATGCTTTAGAAAAAATAGAGGTATTTATTATCATTTTTGGAGGGCAGAAGTGGGTTTTGACTTAATAGTGAGTCAACTCTGGATGGTTATTTCCCTTCTCTGCACAGTCTTTGCAGATGAAGATGTAAGTGGATCTCACCTGACTCCTGGCCCGAGATTTGAGGGTAAGAACTGCTCACTTCATATTTCTTTTTATTTTAAAAAATCTTTTATTATATTTTTAATAGTTTTTAACTGAAATAGGATCACATCACTCTCTCCCTCCTCTATCTAGCCCCTCCCAGACACCCTCCTTTCAACCCCTTCCCATCTTCTCCAGTTCTCATATTGATATGCTAGCTGTAATGATATGATTTCATTGCAAGCATGTGGGCAGGACTAAAATTAAATTGTTATCCAGTTTTTGTTTTCACTCTCCCTTTTTCTGCAAAATATTTCTACAGCCTTAAGGGACACAGAAAATGTGCCAAAACAAAAATAATGCAAAAAAAGCCAGAGATAGGAACATGAATTGAAACCAGAAATGAAAGTTAAACAGATTTGTGTTGCACTTGTAAAGAGACTGAACAAATCATTGTCTGTAACCTCTCCCAGGTCCAGTATCGAAGAGAAACTGGGTCAATCACACAGTTTTCTTTATTTCTAACATAAACCAAGTCAGTTGTGCTTCAATATTTGTTCCTAATAGAGAAAAGAGCAAGAATATCTAAAAAAGATACAACAACAACAAGAACAACAACAAATTCTTTATCCCATTCTTGTAGTGACATTCAATCTCATTTCTAATATAAGGAATTCCCACGCTGTGGATTTAATTCCACGATAATGAGGTGGGGATGGGAGGCAGCAGTTGTGAGCGAACATTTAAAAATCTATTTGTATCCTATCTACCTGTAAGCAAATCACATACATTTTCCCATTTCAGTCATTCATATGTATTTCTTTTTTTCTGCAGCAAATTAGAATCTGCCCCTAGGACGAAAGGAAGCAGTGCCAGTAAATATCATCTGTTTCTGTCTCACCAGCCATATTTTGGGCATATGACTCAGCAGAGTGCAAGCTGGGTGTTGAGGCTCTTTTTTGGATTAGGTAGATTTTCAGTGTGACAGCTGTCTGGCTACTTATTCGAGGATATGGATAGGAGTGGGTATGCGAAAGTGAAGGTGTCAAACTTCTTTATGTCTGGGGTAGCTCTGAATGGTCAGTTTCTCTGTTTTAGCTCGCCCGAAGAAATCTTTTCTCAGAACTTCATGTCAGCCTTAAGAAAAAAATATCCAGCTTTGTCAGAATCCAATCATTGCTAATTTCTTCCTCATCAGATAAAGTGCTTAGGACACTGGACGGCTGAGAAAGGGCTGTCGTGGTGATGGCTATTGATTGCTAAGTTATTAAAGTCATAGGCATGCTATTGCTAAGGAAGATGAGGTAGAGACTCAGGTGTTTTTCTGACTCTACAAGGTCTGAATCAGGTGACAAAGATAAGCATAGACCCAAAGTGACATGCAGTGTGAAGTAGGATGTGATCCCTGAAGAATAGGCACAGGGGCACAGGTACAAGGGTGCAAGGCAATTCTAGGAAAGCCTTCGTGTAAAAGTAATTTTTATTGAGAGCTCTGTTATTCACATATATTTAAGGAATTCAGCAGATACCCCAAGATTTTGATAATGAGGTGAATTAATAGGTGAGGTAATGGCTGGAAAAGCTGGAGGTGACAGAATGGAGATGAATAGAAAGACTATGTGAGTTAAGAAGTCACAGAGGTGTGCAGAATTACCAAGGGGGCTGAGCTTTGGGGAAGGATAATAGCCTGGAACATTGCCCAAACTCATAACTTTTTGTTCAAAGCACTTGTGATTTGATAGTCTAAAAATGAGCTAAAGAGCACACATAGACTGTTGGAAAATTATTACATGTAAAACCCGGGTAAGAATAAGGTTGAGGTGCTAGAGGCGTGGCTCGGTTTTAAGGGTGCTTATTGCTCTTGCAGAAGACTCAGGCTCTAGTCCCAGCCAGCCTCTATGGAAAGAGGCTCACAACCATCTGCAACTTGAACTCCAGAGATTTAATTTCTGATTCTGGCCTCTGTGGGCACCTGCACTCATGTGCACAGACCACCACACAGACACACATACATATAATTCTAAAATAAAGTTAAATGATTTTAATATAAAAATGATTAAAGTTGGTCATTATATTAATACCAATATAATGATATTCTATGCTGTGATGAGATTCTTTTAAAAGTCTATCTTTTTACTGTCTCACTGTCTCTACCAAGGTGCCTTAGGACAATATGATATATCATCATAGTATTAACGCACTAAAGTAGGGGGTAACACGAGGAGGGTTTCCTGAAGAAATAATAAACTTAAATGATTAGGATTAGAGAAAGTGAACAAGGTAAGGAACCCCTAAAAAACATTCTTGGTAAGAGCTAAGAACTAAGAATCTGTGGCTAGAACTGGGGAAGAAGAGAAAAAGAAAGTGTGGCTTTCCTGGAGAAATGCCTAGAGTTGACCTGTAACCTGAGGTTAAAGCTATTGTAACCATCCCTCAAGCTCCCCCTTTCTGCCTTATGTCTTTCTCAAATTGCCCACCATGCAAATATCTTCTGCCAGGGCATGGACTCACTCTTTTGATCCTTAAAGATCAGCTGATTGGAGCACAGAGCAAGGCAGTGAAGAATGGGAATGACTTTGTAAGGGAGAACAGACTAAACATGGCTCAGACATGAAAGGACTTACTTAACTAGCTCATGGGGTCTTGGGAGGTCTCACCTTACTCACCTTTGATGAGCACACCTTTGTGAGGTGAATTTAAGATTTCTCAGTGGGGCTCATAGAGCTAAGCTGCCCAATCTGAAATACAGTATGTTTCCTACTATTATCCAGTGAATTTAACCTCTTTCATTCCAAGCAGGCCTATCCTACGAATAGGAATGTCATTGTTTTTTTCTGGTGTGGGGACAGGTGTCTGCACAAGGAGCATAGAATAGTTGGTAATGGACCAGAAGCCAGCAGAATCTTGAATGATTCTTGTTAAGACTTCCTAAATCTATTTGTTTCTTTCATGGAATATGGCATTTGCACATCAAAACCTTCAAACACAAACCCATGCTGTAAGCTGCTGGGAGTAAGATTCACCCATCCTTAATTATGAGACAAGCTGTAAATCAACCACCTGCAAGAGAAATACTTTCAGCCGCTTGTTTCTGACTACATCAGAATAGGCCAGATACAAGCAAGGTTATTTTATAGTACAGAAATGTACTAAAACAGATGGAATGGAAGAGAGTGGCTAAGCCTTTTAGAAAGTGTTACTTATCTCCAAAGAATCTAGCTAGGTTCCAACAAATGACTAGACAGTGGTTTTTTTTAAAGCAAAACAAATTGCTAATTTTTATTTTACATATTTTTATTATTAGATATTTACTTTATTTACATTTCAAATGTTGTCCCCTTTCCTGGTTTCCTCCCCAACCCCCCCATTCCTTCCCCCTCCCCCTGCTCACCAACCCACCCACACCTGCTTCCTGGCCCTGGATTACCCTGGGGCATAGAGCCTTCACAGGACCATGGGCCTCTCCTTCCATTGATGACAGACTAGGCCATCCTCTTCTACATATGCAGCTGAAGCCATGAGTCCCACGATGTGTACTCTTTGGTTGGTGATTTAGTCCCTGGGAGCTCTGGGGGTACTGGTTAGTTCATATTATTCTTCCTCCTATGGGGCTGCTAACCCCTTCAGTTCCTTGGGTCCTTTCCCCAGCTCCTTCATTGGGGACCCGATGTTCAGTCCAATGGTAGGCTGTGAAGATCCACCTATGTATTTGTCAGGCATTCAGGAGACAGCTATAACAGGCCTTGTTGGCATCTACAAAAGTGTCTGGGTTTGGTGATTGTATATGGAATGAATCCCCAGGTGGGGCAGTCTCTGGATGGTCTTTCCTTCAGTGTCTGCTTCACACTTTGTCTCTGTAACTCCTTCAATGGGTATTTTGTTCTCCCTTCTAAGAAGAATCGAATATCCACATTTTGGTCTTCCTTCTTCTTGAGTTTCATGTGCTTTGTGTATTGTACCTTGGGTATTTGAGCTTCTGGGCTAACATCCACTTATCAGTGAGTGCATATCATGTGTGTTCTTTTGTGATTGGGTTACCTCACTCAGGATGATATTTTCTAGATCCATCCATTTGCCTAAGAATTTCATAAATTCATTGTTTTTAATAGCTGAGTAGTACTCCATTGTGTAAATGTATCACATTTTCTATATCCATTCCTCTGTTGAGGGACATCTGGGTTCTTTCCAGCTTCTGGCTATTATAAATAAGGCTGCGATGAACATAGCGGAGCATGTGTCCTTACTACATGTTAGAGCATCTTCTGGGTATATGCCCAGGAGTGGTATCAGTGGGTTCTCAGGTGGTATTATGTACATTTTTCTGAGAAACTGCCAAACTGATTTCCAGACAGTTTTAAAACTAAAACTAAAACTAAAACTAAAACTAAAACTAAAACTAAAACTAAAACTAAAACTAAAACTAAAACTAAAACTAAAACTAAAACTAAAACTAAAACTAAAACTAAAACTAAAACTAAAACAAAACAAAAAATCCTCAACTCATAGAAAGACAATTAGTCAATTTTAGATCTCAATAAATTAAGGGTGACATCTCAATCATACACTTTCTTGTTTGAGAAATGTCATACTGTTGTATGATCAGGTGAAAGACCAACACCAAGGAAACACAAAGTTTTCTTAACAAAAGCAATTTTATTGATTTGAACAGCAAACCAAGCAGCCATGGACACATCACAAACTTGGCTGCTGACTCTGAGACTCAACCCCTGTGGGTGAGAAGGTTTTAAGTTAAAAAACCATAGTCAATGTGTGTAAGATAGCATCACAAAATTGAAAACCAAAAGGAGGTAGGTGAGCCATCTAAGATTGCATAGGAGGAAGAATAGCAGACTGGCTTTCTAATAGTAGCTTTCAAAGTCATGAATTTTGTAGTTGGAACATGGTATGAATGCAGGTTTTTGGGAGTCAGAACATATCTCCACCTTGGGGGTTGCAATTATGATGTAACCTGAATAAATAAATAAATAAATAAATAATAAATGAATAAACAAATGAGTGGAAAATATATGAAAGACAGAGTTTTGCTAAATTAGTTAGATAGTGGCGAAGTACATCTGGAACAACTACAGAAATATGTATAAATATAATGAATAAAATACATATTTCAAAGAACAAAAATAACATGAAAAACAGGACAAAGTATCTCTTATCTTTTCATACCTCTCAATACAGAAAGAAGAAACCTCAATAATATTAATGAACATTATTATATTATTCAAGGCTTCATAAAATTTTTCTTGTGGTGGTTGTATTGAGTCTTAAAGAAAGGGAACGTCCCCAGAATTGAGGAGTACTGACCTAAATGCACCGTGCTAAATTCTGGGGGCTCTAGAGGACTCAGTGCTCTTCTAATGAACCTTTGGCTAAGGGGTAGCAGATGTGACAGGAAATCCTAGAAAGAAGCTGAGTCTGCAAAGACTGATCAACTAGTACTGAGGTACTGTGGAAAGATTGGACTGTTGTAAGTTCACAAGCTAATTATTTTATCTCAGGTTAGTTTTAGTCACCTCTACCAACAGCCATTCCTAATCCACCTTTGTATCGGAACTAATATCCCATGACTATTGACAAAACAAAGCAAAAATGTTTGAAATCTACTAACTTAGCAGACTACTAGCTTCTATCAATCCAAAAATAAAATTATTATCAGGGTGACTTCTGACTGATAACTTCAGATAGAATGTCACAAGGTTGAAGCCAGTCTAGGCTATATAGGAAAACCTTATATATATATATATATATATATATATATATATATATATATATATATATATATATATGAAAGAGAAAGCAGATTTGAATAGATTAAAAAAATGGGAGAGATGTCTGTTTTTTTTAACTGGGAAAGATTATTAGAGAAGATTTTTTTTCAATTAAGCATTGTATTCATTTATATTTCAAATGATACCCTCCCTTCTGGTTACACTTCCACCAACTCCTCCCCAATTCTATCCCCCCACATCCCTCCCCTTTGCCTCAATGCGGTTGCTCTTCCACCCATTCACCCACTCCTGCCTCACACCTCTAGTATGCTCCTATGCTGAGGCATCAAGTCTCTTTCCCCTCCCACTGATGTCAGATAAGGCCATCCTCTGTTACATATGTATCTGGAGTCTTGGCTCCTTCTATTATACTCTTTGGTTGGTGGTTAGACCCTGTTTTCTCTGGGTGGTCCAGTTAGTTGATATTGCTCTTCTTTTGGGGTTACAACCCCCTTCAGCTCCTTCAGTCTTTCCCCTAGCTCTTCCATTGAGGTCCCTGGGCTCAGTCCAATGTTTGGCTGTAAGTATTTGTATCTGTATTGGTCAGGTGTTGGTAGAACCTCTCAGGCAACAGCCCTATCAGGCTCCTGTCAGCAAACACTTCTTGGCATCAGCAATAGTGTGGGGTTTGTTGTCTGCAGATGGGATAAATCCCTAGGGGGAACATTTCTGGAATAGCGAAAACCATTCTCAACAATAAAAGTACTTGTGGCATCATTACCATCCCTGACATCAAGCTGTACTATAGAGCAATAGTAATAATAATAAAAGAAAAAAACCCTCATGGTATTGTTATAGAGACAGGCAGTTAGATCAATAGAATAAAAGACCCAGAAATGAAACCACACATCTATGGTCACTTGATCTTTGACAAAGAAGCCAAAACCATGCAGTGGAAAAAAGACAGCATTTTCAACAAATGGTGCTGGTTCAACTGGTAGTTGGCATGTAGAAGAATGCAAATTGATCCATACTTATCTCCTGTACAAAGCTCAAGTCCAAGTGGATCAATGACCTCTACATAAAAGCTGATACACTTATTCTAATAGGAGAAAAAGTGGGAAAGAACTTCAAACATATTGACATATGGGGGCATTTCCTGAACAGAACACCAATGGTTCATGCTCTAAGATCAACAATTGACAAATGAGACCTCATAAAATAGAAAAGCTTCTGTAAGGCAAAGGACACTGTCAACAGGACAAAATGGCAATCCGCAGATTGGGAAAAGATCTTTACCAACCCTATATCTGATAGAGGGCCAATATCCAAAATAAACGAAGAACTTAAGAAGTTACACTTTAGAGAACCAAATAATCCTATTAAAAATGGGGTACAGAGCTAAACAATGAATTCTCAACTGAGGAATCTTGAATGGATGAGAAGCACTTAAAGAATTGTTCAACATCCTTAGTTATCAGGAAAATGCAAATCAAAATGACCCTGAGATTCCACTTCACACCAATCAGAATGGCTGGGACCAAAAACTCAGGTGACAGCAGAAGCTGGTGAGGATATAGAGAAAGAGGAACACTCCTCCATTACTGCTGGGACTGCAAGTTGGTAAAACCACTTTGCAAATCAATATGGTGGTTCCTGAGAAAATTGGAAATGTTTCTCCCTCAAGTCTGAGCTATATTACTATGGGGCATATACCTAAAAGAAGCTCCTACATATAACAAACCCACTTTCTTCACTATGTTCATAGAGCTTTCTTTAGAATAGCCAGAAGCTTGAAACACCCTAGATGTCCCTTAAGAGAAAAATGGATACAGAAATTGTGGTACATTTACACAATGGAGTACTAGTCAGCTATTAAAAGCAATGGCTTCATGAAATTTGCAGGCAAATGGATGGAACTAGAAAATACCATTCTAAGTGAGGTAAACCAGACATAAAAGAACACAAATGGTATATTTGATAAGTGGATTTTAGACCCCACACTAAGAATACCCATGATACAACCCCAAAAGCATATGTAGCTTAAGTAGAAGACCAACACGTAGATGCTTCAATCCTACATAGAATGGGGAACAAAATAATCACAGGAGGTATAAGGAGGGATGGATCTGGGAGCAGGAGAAAGGGGGAGGGAACAAAAGTAGGCAGGAACAGGTATTGAGACAGGAGAGAAGTATAAAAGATCAGGAAATTGAATAGAAGCATGTAGCAGAGGGGATGGGGAACTGGGGATAGCCTCTAGAAAGTCCAGACTCCAGGCAAGCAAGAGGCTCCCATGAGCCAAAGGCGATGACTTTATCCAGAATACCCAACAAAGGAGAGATCTAACCTGTGGAGACCACCTCCAGTAGATATGCATGGACCTCAGTTGAGGGATGGTGTTACCCATATATCTCAAAAATTTAAACCCAGAAATGTTCCTATTAGAGAAGTTTTTAAGCAGGAAACTTGTTGTGGAAAACACTCAATGAGAGGATTACTCTTCTGAGGGGAAATAGCACCATAGATCAATTAGCAGAAAGAAAAATGAGACCCTGGGCCTACCTTCAGCAGACACCCATAGGGTGCTTGGGAACTGATGGGTCAACCACAGGTTGAGGATTCTCCTGATGAGTAACATGACCTTGGAGAAAGGCATTGCCCTGTGACTGCAGGTGATTCTGGCCATACTTATGATGTCTTAACAGGTAGCCCTCCCTAAGCTGGGAGAATGTATACCCCATCCTGCAGGAAGGGATGCAGACTGTTCACTGTGGCCTCAGCTGTCTCAACCACAGTCCAGCACTACTATATCAGGTCAGCTTGGTCGAGAGAGGACACAATTGTAATGGGCAGTATGGCTTTATGCAGTCACAACAAAGCTCTGCAAATCTTAAGGATGATAAAATGTCTTTTTCTCTTCTTGTCACTTTGTTTTGAGAGTCAGGAGGTTATTTGCAGCAACTTAAGCATTTAGGCCCCTTTTGTCTTCCAGACTTGTAGTTAGATGAGGTGAAAGAGAAGAGGTGATTATAGAAAGAGCTCTATGACCTGGGTGGGAATTTGCCATGGAGATACATCTGAATTTAAGAGAGTCAGGGGAAAATAGTAATCTAAATGATGATGGGGTAAGTTGGATTAATGAATAGCATCCATTCTCACAGTCCTGTACAGATAAGGACCATGGAGTAGGTAATATTGCCAGTATCTGATACTGAACAAAATATGCCTAGGTTTTTTTCATGTGTTTATCAAAGTTAATATTTAAAATACATTGAGATCTGGATTTTCTTTAACAATATTGAGTTGCTCTGGAGTCACAGAACTCTTCTTAAATAGGGAAAGTTGCTTCATGTGTATAGTTCAAATGGGTGTACTGAACTGACATCAAAGCCATACTTTGGAATTTCTATCCAGTGATTCCTTCTAGGCTGGTGTTTGGGTATTTGGGTAGAATATCAGTCAAAACTAGCAGAGCAGAGAATCAGGGACTTGGGGGCTCATCCCCTGAGTTAAGTCTTTCCAAGGGATTTGAACATGATTCATAGGGCTTTAGGAAGCCTGTGATGGTACCACCAAGATGGTAATCTGACACTTCCCATCTGGACTATGCCCATCTATGCAAGAAGGCAGAATGGGATACCATTTGAACAAACATGCAGTCATGATGCATATCAGAACTTTGTGGTTCAATTAAAAAATGTTATATATGTTAAGTAAAAAATGTCATATACGTTGCTATTTATAACAACAAGAAATGAAAGTTAATTTTGTATAACCTTCTATCTCAAATTTCTTCAAGATTATATATGATCAAATGAAGCCACCTTCTTTTAAGAGGGAACTTCAAAAGCACCTGTCTAATGTGTAGATCTGCTAGCTCTCTGTTTGTCTCCACAGTAGGAGGGCTAGGTATGAAGCTCATTATCAGAAGATAGACATCTCTGTTCTTACTGAAGACCAGGGGCTACAGAGATTTTTCAACAAGGACTTAATGGCAAAAATGTCATCAGTGAGTCTCAGCAGGGAAAAGAAGTAGAAATGACTTCTGAATTATAGCAGAGGCAAAATTCCCAGTGTGCTGTATCTTCTCTGGTTATATCTAGCTGAACATGGACACCTGGCAGGAGCCTTTCCTTGTGGTCTCTCTCCTCCCTCCCACTCCTGCTCAATTCTGACTGAAAACAACAGTACTCTGTTGTTATTAGTGTTTTAACCCTCTGCAGGTTTGACTTAAGGCTCTACCCCACACACATTACATGTAACATGATCTTGGCAGACCTCTGACTCTCAGAGAAGCAGGAACCATTTGTTGTTTTGGTAGGTTTAACAGGGTCTCTATCAGAGCTTGCATCTGCAGCCAGAGATTTGAAACTCTAGCAGCCACGACTCAACAAAATTTCCAAGCTGCTGTGTGATGGGGAAAGAACAAGAAATGCTGTAGGATGTCAACTCTACTCTCTTCTCTCCCCCATTTCAGCTTTTGAGGCAACATTGAGGGAAGATGGAGAGGAAGCAGGGAGCAACAGCTGATGGAGAACCTTTTCTAGTTTTGGCAGGTCTGATAGCTTCTCTTCTGATTGGTTTTTATTATTCATTTCATTTGCATATACACACTCAGCCAATCAGAACCAACCTGAGCTTTTGCTGACCCAGGTTTTACCAGCGCAGTTCTTAGTAAACTCCGGGCTTTGCTCCGGGACCTGACAAGATGAAAGATTCCATTAGTCTCTTGACTATGGGAGAGGAAAGATTATGACTGTTGATTCCAGACTCATTGAAGAAAGGGCCTTCAAAAACTTGCCTTTGAAATTTGTCAGTTGCACTCCTTCAAGACCTACCTTTACGACTCACTAGAGATGTTGCTCCAACACTGCCTTTGAGATCCACTGCCCTAGATTCTCTTTCTGGTGACCTGTTTCCCTCAGACTTGTGTTTCAAAGAAAGGCTCTCAGTAGGTATCTTGAATGCCTGTGACAAGTTTATTGAGTGTAACTTGACTGGGAACAGAACCTTGCTTAGAGTCCCTGGCTTGGTATCTCAGCAATTCAGAGATACAGCACTTGAAACCTGTATCTATTGACATCTCAGTATCACCCAAAGTTCAGATCTTCTATTCCCCATTTTGGATTGCCACACCTAAATAGTAACTTTCTGATTCCTTTTCTGAGTTTTTCCCCTTCGAATTGTTACTTTTGCATTGAAACAAAACAAAACAAAACAAAACAAAAACAAAAACTCCTCCTTGTTAACATTGTCTGCTCACTCCATTCTTGGAGGGAAGGCAAGTGAAGAACTACATTGGGGAATCCACTGTCATAGCTATTATAGCAGGAATCAGACTTGCCCATAATTCTTTGTGACTCCCTGTGAGTAGGTTACCTTGAAATTTGGGGCACCAGTTTTACCTAAAAGCTGAAGGAGGTAGATTTTTCTAGCTTTAATCACAAATCCACTAATTCACATTTGTGGTGGTGGTGTGAAAACAGGAAACTTAACTTGAATAGCCCACCAGTGAGATGCTTAGACAAGTCACTTAAGTTCCTTGAGTAATACCAACTTCTATTGTGCAACTTCTGTGGAGAAATGGAGGGTAGTGGTTTGAATGAGAACAACTGCCATAGGAAGGATTAGGAGGTATGGCCTTGTTATAATGTGTGACTTAGGGTGGGTGATTGGGTTTTAAAAGCTACAGCATTTGCACTCTCTGTTGTATCTATCTATCTATCTATCTATCTATCTATCTATCTATCTATCTATCTATCTATCATCTATCTACTTATCTATCATCTCCTCTGTCATTGCCTTGTAGTTTTTGTCTAAACATATAAACTCCCAGCTACTCCTCCAGAGCTCTGTTTGCTTGCCTGCTGCTATGTTTCCTGCTGTGACAGAAATGGAATTTACTACATTCTGGAGCCATGAGCCAGGTTTTTTTTTTTTTTCCCTTTAAAAGTTGCCTTATTCATGGAGTCTATTTACAGCAATATAAAGTAAGATGGGGGGATAAATGAAGGTTCCAACAAAAACAGGGTATAGTAACATGAGTTTAATTTATGAGACTATAGCATTACCAGAGACTGTAAGATTAGCAATTCTACTTCCAATAATAATGCTGTTAATAGCTGGGCGGTGGTGGCGCATGCTTTTAATCCCAGCACTTGGGAGGCAGAGGCTGGTGGATTTCTGAGTTAGAGGCCAGCCTGGTCTACAGAGTGAGTTCCAGGACAGCCAGGGCTACACAGACAAACCCTGTCTCAAAAAACAAACAAACAAACAAACAAACAAACAATAATGCTGTTAATAATAACGTCTAGTTTATGTATTGTTATGCCTTGTTGTCTCTCACTCAAAACTTTCCATGCTGGAGAGGAACTCATTAAGTCTTAGGAATTAGGGCTTGGGAGATGACTCAGTGGTTAAAAACACCTGTGGTTCTTCCAGCGGACCTGAGTTCAATTCTCAGCACCCAAATCAGATATCTCACAACTGCCTGTAAGTTCAGCTCTTGAAATGTCTGACTCCTGCTTCTGACTTATTCCATCACCCAGATATATGGAATGTAATACACACACACACACACTCATACACACACTGAAAATAATTTTTAAAAGACTTAGGAAGTAAAGAAAAGTTTAAAAGCTCAAGAAGTAAACAACTTACAAGTCGCAGAAAGTTCCTGAAACTTACATGATTTACCAGTCTACCTCCACCACCACTACTGTGCACATACTCTTAAAAGTTATATAAGCTGTTAAAACTGATGAGGAAAGGAAACATTCAAATTTTCTGAACATTGCTTTAGACAAATGCTTCTGAACATGCTCCTGCAAGTAACTCCTCACCCCTATTTGTCTAACTCAAATGAAGTCATTTGCTTGCTAAGCAGGACTTTGGTGGAATTATTTTAACTGGTCTGTCATTACTTCCTTATCTATAACAAATAGACGTTAGTTCCCATCTTCCCACAGTCATACAGCACAAATCTATGATGGCCTATCTCTGGAGTGTATCTTAGGGATAAAAAATGTGTTTGGAATTGATGAGAACAATCAATTGCAGTAGGAATACAGTAGGTCATTTATTTTAAACTGGTTTCTTTTAAAAATGAACATAAAGGAGAGGAAAAATAGTTCAGGAAAACAGCAACTGATTTTGCAATATTTTCGGTACTTAACACATTGTAAGAATGTTAATCACTCAAGTTTGTATCATCTGTGAATCTGCATATACTGATGTACATATGTATGTTTGTGCATGCATACATGCATGTGTTGTTCTAGCAAAATTTCTCAGCTTTGCAGACATGCTCACACACTGACAGCAATAGTATCAACATCTGTCATTTGTTTCACATCGAAAGCAATAGAGAACATTGATGCAAATAGAAAATGAAGTTTTCAATCAGCTCTTGGTAAAGGGTAGATGTCAAATAACTATATTTGTAAGGTTGAAAATACAGTACATCATCAAATTGTTCACTCACTCATGAATATAGATGTGCATCTGGCACTACAGATGGGTTTTCTTACCAAGGGGCTCTTTAATGGTAAATGCCTTTCAAAAAAGTGCCTGTTAGACACTGGGCTAATGTAACTTCCTGTACCTTACCTGTGTCCCTGGATAGGGACAGTCTAGGGATATAAAATTGGTCTGAAAAGAGAAAGCTATATACAGTGTTTGTACACAGGGTCTTTAATTTGGAATTCACCTTCTGTGACTAACAAAAAATGCATTTAGAATAATTGGAAATTTAGTTCCCCTCATCTGTATCTTTGTACAGTAATAATCTGTGAGCTTGGGCTCACAAGGACATCATACAACTAGAAAATACCATTGAGGAATTTATCAATGTGTTTGCTTTGGTTGTATCTGGTTTTATTTTCTTTTTCCAATTCCTACAGTCTATTGCTCTGTGCCTCCTTAGTTCAAATAAATGGCAGGACAAAAAGTGGAAGTCACATGCCACAATGATGGTGTTTTTTCTCTGAAAATTCATGGAGAATCTGCAGGTAGAGAGTAAATAAAGAATATAGGAGAAACAATATCAGAGATATAGTGACTTGGAGAATAAGAGGGGACAATGGGACTCTTATGTTCCCCACTATCATCAAAGACCTGAATTATAGCAGATAGGGATAGTGAGGACATCAGATAGCAGGAGTGAAAGACAAATGCCCTGAAGCATCCTCCTGAGGACAAAAGACCCTAGACATGAGTGTTGCATTGTGTCTATGTAGGTACCCCATAGCTGATATTACTCAAGTGTTAGAAAAACTAAGGATAATGGGCAGCTTGAGTGTAAACCAAGTATGCCTAGAACCAAACACCAAATGCCCTCATCACCACATCAGTGTGGGGATGCTCTAAGAAATGTCTACCCTCTCACACCTGAAGAGGAATTCCACATAGGAGACCCAATAATGCTGGGGAGTTAAGTGAGCTCTACTCTAGTAGATGGGACAGTGCCTTCCCTTTCTGCGTTTGCCATCAGTTAAGCCCAAGGGTATAATAAAGATTCCACTATCACTACTCCAAAGCAAGAAGAATGGGAAATGGTTTAGTAACCTTGATCTCTACTTGGTGCCAATCAGGAGCTAGGGTGGCACCTCTGTTGAAAACATACATGTTTCAGTCCAGATTACTAAGGAATGCTTTTTATTCATATTCTTAGACAAAGCAGTTTACTTATCATCTATCTGTCTGTCTATCAACCTATCTGTCTATAGTTCTCAGGAGTCTGCTTTGTACTGTTTACTATGATGCACTCATGTTACATCCATCCATTTTAGCAAACTTTTCTTTTCAATAAAAATGTTTTAGGAAGAATTTTTTAATTTTAATTTTTATTCACTTTATATCCCAATCACAGCCTCTCAACATCCCCTCCTCCCTGTCCCACCCACACACAATCCTCCCCCACCATTTTTCCCACCCATTCTTTTCACACAATGGGAGCTCCCTTGGGTATCACCCACCCTGGGGCATCTAGTCATAGCAGGTTTAGGCACATTATCTCTCACTGAGACCTATCCATGAAGTCCCTGTAATAGGGAAGATGATGCAATATCAGGGATCAAAGACTGAGACAGCCCCTGTTTCACTTATTAGGAGACCCACATGAATGCCAAGCTGTAAAATTGGTACAGATGTGTGTGTGTGTGTGTGGGGGGGGGTCTAGGTCCAGCTCATGCATGTTTCCTGGTTGTCCAACTCAGGCTCTGATAGCCCCGTGGTTCCAGGCTAGCTGACTCTGTGGGTTTTCCTGTGGTATCTGTGACTCCTCCATCCTGCTCATCTCTATACCCTACTCTTTCACAAGACTCCCGAGCTCTGCCTGATACTTGGCTGTGGGCCACTGCACCTGCCTCCATCCACTACCAGATAAAGTCTCCCAGGACACAGTTATGCTAGGTTTCTGTTTGCAAGCATAGAAAAATATCATTCATAGTGTTGAGGGTTGGCTCTCCCACATGGGATGGGTTCCAAGTTGGGGCAGTCCTTGGTTGGTGGTTCCCTTAGTCTCTGCTCCTTCATTATCCCTGCACATCTTGTAGGCAAGACAAATTCTAGGATGAAGGTTTTGTGGGTGGATAGATGTTGCCTTCCCTCCACCAGAAGCCCTGTCTAGCTAGAGGAGGTGACCATCTCAGTCTGTACATCCTCCTCTGATAGAATATAAGCCAGGGCCACCCCCATAAACTTCCAGCATCCTAGGCCTCCAGCTAATCACCAGAGATGTTTTCCCAGCCCTTGATGATTTCCATTCTAGTTTTCAGGCCTCCCTTTCTCTACATCTGATCCACATCCCCATTCCTCACTTCACCCTCTCTCCTACCCAGTTCCCTCTCTCCATCCACCTGTGGTAGCTATTCAGTTTCTCCTTCTGAGTGAGGTTTTTTCATCCTCCCTTGAAACATCCTTATTATCTAGCTTCTTTAGCTCTGTACACTGTAGCATGGTTATCCTGCACTTTATGGCTAATGTCCTCTTATGAATACATACCATATGTCCCTTTCTGGCTCTGGGTTACCTCACTCAGGATGATATTCTCAAGTTCCATCCATTTGCCTGAAAATTTCAAGACTTCTTTGTTTTTAATAGCTGAATAGAATTCCATTGTGTAGTTGTTCCACATTTCAAATAAGAGTATATTACACAGTGGGATTTTCCAGACTCAAAGTCTAGTCATCTCAATGAACTTCTGTACTCGTAGAGAAAGCCATTCTGAAGCTGTGGAGTTTCCCAATGGATTTTCCTCTTTTTCTGGAAGTTATATTTACATGTATTTATCAACTACATAAAATGAAAAAAAATAATGGTAGAGTTATAATAAGAAAAATAATTACCTGTATATCTTTTTCATGAGTCATTTGACTATCATCTGGTTTTCATATTTATCACCTAATATTTATCCTTTCTTCTTCTATCTACATGCTAAGCTGTACTCATATATGCACCATGCTACCTATATATTGCATGTATAGGTATAGATAACATAGACTAGGATCTTCTTATGAGAACATGTGGATAATTTTCTTTCTGGAATTGTGTGACTTATTGTTATATATACTATGTTCATCCAGTTTCCTTTAAATTCTGTGATTTCAGCTTTTAAAGAACTGGCTAGCATTCCAATAGTATTACATTTTATACACATGCTCAATTTTTATTATCTATTCATCTTTGTCAATGGGGTTTATACTATTTCCTTGCTATAGTGAAGAAAGCAGCAATAAGTTTGGGGTGCAAATCTCTTTGATAGGGTGTGAAGTTCTCTGGGCATATGTTCAGAAGTGAAATCTCTAGGTGATAGTTCTAGTTTCAACTTTTTGAGGAACATCCAAGTTAATATCTATTGGTGTTAATTTGAACCCACAATCATCAGCAAATAAAGGTTCCTCTTTCTCTACATTCTTTTCAACTTTTGCTGGCAGACTTCATGATGATAACTATGCAGTGAGCTGAGGTGGTACCTTAACAAGCTTCATTTTATTTACCTTTTGGCACCTTAGTTTTTTCTTTTTTATCATTTTCTTTTCATATTAAATATTCTGATCATGCTTTCCCATATCCCAACTCCTCCCCACTACCCTACCTACCCAAAGTCATGCAATTTCTTTGCCTACCCCTTAAAAATAGTCAAAATTGTAAAAATCCCCCAGCCCCCCAGATATTTCTCAGTCCCTTGGGAGAATAAGATTTGCATCAAGCATCTGTGGAGCTTTTCTGGTGAGAATTTAAGGGGGATATGGTGACGAAGGCTTTGCCAGAATTCTTACTCATTTTGAATTCAGAAATTCAAACTAAAACTAGCTCCTATTAAGCCACACATAGAACAATAGAATATAGTCATCTATAAATTAATACTTTATTAATATTATAAGCATGTATTTAGGAGAGTAATAAATTCAGAATAATACATTTACAATTCAGTAGTTATGAAAGATATCAAACTGTTACCCATTTCATTTTATTCCTTTTGTTTCTCCTATGTTTGTCTTAATGAGAAAAGACTGGTAAGATTACAACATATGTTAGAAAAACATAGCAATAAAATCCTAAAAAAAATGTGAGTTACTTTTGAAGTTCTTAATATATCTCTGTGGAAAATTATAATTCAAATACTTTTAAGGAGGAAGATAATTTCCATCAACATTTATGTGGCACCAAGAAATACTACACACTTATGGCATCGTCGTAGTTATTTATAAGAAACAGTTAAGGTTTTCATACTCTTGAGGATTATCTTGGTGTTAGAGGAAGGCACCTGAAAGTTATATGACACAATACCCTTTATGTGATGTTTACCATTTATTCTTGTATCATTCACTTGCTCAGTACAACTGAGTGCCTAATATATTCCAATGAGGTGGTTCTGACTTTATTGAAAAATAGGTACACAACATAGAAGCCACCAAACCCAAACACTAAAACCAAACCCAAACTGCAAGGGCTTGCAGACAGTAGCCTGATATAGCTGTCTCCTGAGAGGCTCTGCCAGTGTCTGGCAAATACAAAAGTGGATGTTCATAATCATCCATTGGATGGAGCACAAGGTCCCTGATGAAGGAGCTGGAGAAAGTACCCAGGGAGATGAAGGAGTTTGAAGCCCCATAGGAGGAATATCAATATGAACTAACCATCACTCCCCAGAGCTCCTTGGAACTAGACCACCAATCAAAGAAAACACAAAGTGGAACTTGTGCCTCTAGCTGTATATGTATCAGAGGATGGCCTAGTTGGTCATCAGTGGGAGGAGAGGCCCTAGGTCCTTTGAAGGATCTATGCTCCAGTATAGGAAAATTCTAAGTAAAGAAAATGTGCAAAGCCATGAACATATGTGGGAGAGAACCTGGAGAGACACTCAAACTGTGGTATCCAGCACTTCTAAAATGAACCTCAGTGATCTTCAGTGATGCTCATGCCCTTGTGAAATATCATTTAACAGGAAGGTAAGGCCAGTTTATGTGACC
Source organism: Mus caroli (assembly GCF_978045245.1). Taxonomy (NCBI): domain Eukaryota; kingdom Metazoa; phylum Chordata; class Mammalia; order Rodentia; family Muridae; genus Mus; species Mus caroli. The sequence goes on from NW_028227266.1 coordinate 20,775,341, forward strand.
CATAGAATACTGTAAACGTGCTGATATGTTACTGACAAGATTCATCAGAGAGGAAGACATTGTTTCTTCACTTTGGTCTTATGGATCACTTATTGTAAGAGAAGCCAGTAACCCTATGATATGGATAAAGAAATTGTAAAGAGGCCCAGAAGGAGAAATTAAGATTCCTCACCAACATCCGTGGACACCTTGCCAGGCAGGAGAGGGGATATCTGGGAGGAGTTCAGTTGTCTAGTCCAAATCAAAGCTTAAGTGATTGCATGCACAGTTCACCTGTGAATGCAATCTTGAAAGAGATTAAGTCAGAATTCCTGAGATGTGATCTTTCTGGGAAATACACAAATATTAAGGTGCTAAATTCTTTTTGTTTTAACATAAAGTTTTAGAATTATTTGTTTATACAATTATAAAGAGCCAGTACACAGTATTTTAGTCATTCAAACCCACTAGCAGTCTGTATCCTTCTTTCCCACTAGTGGATCCCACCAGCTACTGAAGTAGATTGAGATGGAAAATATGATGTTGCTTTCTGATCTTGTATAGACAGTGTGCTGTATGTCTACAAGGGTAGATTGGGATAAGATTAGCATTTGAAACAATGGAGTCAGTAAAATGCTATTCTCTAGGTGGAGGAGTATTAGGTAATCTCTTGGGGGAAGCAGGTAAAACAGAAGGCAGAGGAAGAGGGAATCCTACATGACCTGCTTTCCTATGTGTAGCAACTTCAAGTACAGAGATAATAAATTAGAACATATTTATGTTATATAAGAATGATTGAGTCAATAACTTTTGTTGATTGCCACCTTGGAATCTTACAATTCAAATTCTAGAGACATTTGTCTACCAGAAGACCATTATATGGTAGTGATTTCATACAATTCTATTCCAGGATGTCAATTAAAAATCACAAACAAGGAGAAAAGGAAGATGGGACTCTTTATAGAATCCTTTCCTCTTAAATTCTGGACTATAGGCTTGAACTTCTGTCACATGCTGATTGCACTCAATTTTGCCTCAGTTATAATTTATGGATCACTTTGGTTGTCATGGGCCATTATCATTACCGAATGCCTTGGCCTTATTATGGCACCTGCATTCATCCATCTCACAAAAATGGACAGTCAGACATTAAGTGCCTGTTGAGAAAACCATTCCCAAGCTGTGCAGGTTAGTGCCAGTCTCTGATTGTTCCCAGATGACATCTCTCAGATGACATTATAATTTGTGTTCTCTATTTAGAGGAACAGTTACAAGGCACCCCAGTATAGCATTTGCATACATTTTTCCCCCATTCTCTATACTTTCATTTCTTTTTTTAAAGGCATTTTATTTCATTTGATATTTTCTTCATTTACATTTCAAATACTATTCCCAAAGCCCCCCTCTACCCTCCCCCCACCCTGCTCCCCATCCCACCTACTCCTCCTTCCTGGCCCTGGCATTCCCATGTACTGGGGCATATGATCTTTGCAATACCAAGGGCCTCTCCTCCCATTGATGGCTGACTAGGCCATCCTCTGCTACATATGCAACTAGAGACACAGCCCTGGGGGGGGGTGGTTACTGATTAGCTCACACCGTTGTTCCTCCTATAGAGTTGCAGACCCCTTCAGCCCCTTGGGTACCCTCTCCAGTTCCTTTGTTTCAACATTTTCTAACTTTACTTCAAGACTCAGTTTTATATATATATATATATATATATATATATATATATATATATGTGTGTGTGTGTGTGTGTGTGTGTGTGTGTATGTATGTATGTCTTTTACTTTCTTAAAATATTCTCTTTTGTGGAATACCTTGTGGAATTTTACCTTTCTTAAAAATATTCATAAGATCACCAGAAAATGATTATGTCAGTAAAGTGTTTGGTTTTCAAGCATGGGGATCTGAGTTTGCACCAATAGCACACAAGTGGTAAACCATGGAGGTTAATGTGCCTCTGTAACCTAACCTAAGAAAACCCCTGGAGTTTTCTACACAGCTGGTTTATGAATGAAATCTTACTAGACCTGGCAAGATTCAGATTCAGTGACAGAATTTGTCTCAAAAAATAAGGTGGATGTTAGGTACTAGCTTTCTGTGTTCAATGAGTCAAAACTTTATTATTATTATTATTTTTGAGACAAGAGCTCTCATTGAACCTGGATGTAACTAAAAATTTCAAGGTGGCTACCTAGAACCTCCACCCCTACTGACTAGAGTTCACAGTACTAGAAGATACTCTGCTTGCTGTCAAAGGAGAAAAGTAAACACCAACCCAGCTACATTCTTGCAAGATGTACAACAGTGGTACTAAAACTGTAGAAGAACCAACCAGCATCCGATCACATTTAAAGCTTACTCCTTGAGATGGAAGCCATGCCCAAAACTGCTCAGGTGTCCTAGAACCTGAGAGTAGGTAGGTCATGGGGTTCTATGGGAAAACCAAATACTACTGTTCTGCTAAAGGAATGGATGTTAGATACGATGTGAGATACTAGCTTCCTGCCAATATTCTATTAATCTCAATTATCAGTGTCTGTTTATCTAAATGATCAGTTGTTCAGCTATCATAAGAGAGGCTTCTTTCTGTAGTTGATGGGAACAAATACAGAGAATCAGAACTGGACAATGTGCAGATCCGTTGGAATACTGAGTTCTAAATAGAATGTTTCCATCTATTGGGGCTCAGGAAACTCTGAGGGAAAAGAGGCAGAAAGATTTTAAGAGCCAGTGGGGATGGAAGATAGCAAGGAAATAATGATTTCTAGTTACAACAAAACTAATGCACATATTGAGTAACAGAGACTGTGGCAGCTTGCAGCATGCACAGGGCCTGCATAGTTCTAAGCCTGATGGGGCCCAGTGCTGAGAGGAGTAGATATGAGCTGCCACTCCTAACCAGAAGCTATTTCTAGTTGACAATCACTCTCAAAGAAAAGTCTGCCCCTCAAAAAATGGAGTTACACTGGGCACATTAACCACACTTAGAACAAACTCAGTGTTTTTTTTTTCAAGTATTTTTATCTCATAATTCTATGACTGGTCACTGAAGTATGAATTTCTGGCTTCATTGGAGACTCAGTTGTGTAATGTAGTGATTTCAGTGGCTTCTAAGTTCAGTGGTGGTTTGAAGTTCTGACTTCTGAGATTCCAGTAGTCACTGACTGATCCCAAATATATAATAATGTGGTCCTAGAGGTTATGATAGAAATATAGCTCTAATCACATATCCCCAGATAGTATAAAGACTTCAGTGGGTCTGTTTAGTATCTGTCCTTCAGCAGGGGTGTCCAAGTACTTGCCTTCATCTGGCTTCCTTGGCAATTAGTGTACAGCCCTACCTTTTGTTATCTTGTAATAGAGCCAAGGCAAGACATTTGTCAGTCAACATAGAGTCTCAGCATGCAGTTGAGCTGCATGCAGATATCCCTCTAAGAAGAATCACAGAAAATCAAATATCCCTAATGGCTGAAAACATGGGAGATTAAAAAGCAAAAGGAAAACCCAATCCAGGAGATTCATAAAACAAAATAAAGAAGCATAAAAATATGACATGTTCACCATCCAAGGCCAACCAACTTGTTAAGGAATCCAAAGCTACAAACAAAGCCTAAATAACTGAGAACTAATTCAAGGATTTACTTTTAAATGAAATTAATAATCATATAGAAGGTCCAAACAAACATGCATAAGTGGAAGAAATCTATCAAATATATTGACAAAACAGTTTCCAAAGTGAATGGAAAAGTCAGTAAACTGGATTCTCAGATCCAATATATTAAGAAAATACTTATTAAGGAGATTGAAACTTTGAATAGTAGTAAAACAGAAATATATGAAATAGTGATATCCAATCAAATTAAATCCTCAAAAACCAGCATCATTTATAGGCAAGATCATGTAGATCAGTGCTTCTAAATCTTCCTAATGCTGCAACTCTTCAGTACAGTTCCTTGTGGTGGGGTGACTATCAACCATACGTTATTTTGTTGCCATTTCATAGCAACAAAAAACTGTAAATTTGTTACTATTACAAATCGTAGTGTAAATATCTTCTATGCCACCTCCAAAGGAGATGCAGCCCATAGGGTGAGAACCACTGATGGAAAGAAATGAATTTCAAGGATGAAGAACAATGTTAAGAGAACAAAACAAAAAGATGTGTGTAAGGAAAAATTGGAGCAAGGGTGGTACTCCCAAGAAGTCTGGGACATATTCAAAAGGCAATACATTAAAAGATGAGGATACATTTTTTAAACCTAATAATAAGTGGTATAGAAGAAGGAACAGAGGGAATATTGAATAAAATAAACAGACTAATGAAATTATTGCAGAAAACTCCCCAAATTTATACAAAGGAGTAGACCCCCAAATATAAGAAGTATATAGAACTCTCAATAGAAATGAGCAAAGAAGAAACTTCCCATGACATGTTAGTCAGGATATCAAAAGTACAAAGCACCTCTACTGGGGGCCCTGTGTTCCAAAAATAGATGACTGTGAGCATCCATTTCCATATTTGCCAGGCACTGGCATAGCCTCACATGAGATAGCTATATCAGGGCCCTGTCAGCAAAATCTTGCTAGCATATGCAATACTGTCTGCAATAGTGTCTGTTTGGTGGCTGATTATGGTATGGATCCCCAGGTGGGGCAGTCTCTGGATGGTTCTTCCTTCTGTCTCAGCTCCAAACTTTGTCTCTGTAACTCCTTCTATGGGTATTTTGTTCCCCATTCTAAGGAGGGATGAGGAGCTGAAGGGGTCTGTAACCCTATAGGAGGAACAGCAATATGAACTAACCAGTACTTCCTGAGCTCATGTCTCTAGCTGCATAAGTAGCAGAAGTTGGCCTAGTCGGCCATCATTGGGAGGAGAGGCCCTTGGTCTTGCAAAGATTATATTGCCACAATACAGGGGACTGCCAGGGCCGGGAAGCAGGAGTGGGTGGGTTGGGGAGCAGGGCAGAGGGAGGCTATAGGGGACTTTCAGGATAGCATTTGAAATGTAAATGAAAAAAAAATCTAATAAAATTGTTTAAAAAAAATTACAAAGCAAAGAAATAATACTAAAGGCAGCAGAAGAAAAGCATCCACTATTTCAAAGGCACGGATATCAAAATTACCCCTAAACAGTTCATTGGCATCCATAAAAGCCAGAAGAATATGGGACTAAACATCTCAAGCTTCGAATGTTAATAACAATGAACCAAGAGTGCTATCTTTCCACACTGATGGAGAAATAAATATATTTCAATACAAATACAAATTAAGGCAATTCATGACAATAAACCCAACACTGGTGAAAGTCTCTGATCAAGTGCTTTACAAGAAGGAAGAAAAAGAGACAGCCTCCTTGACCTGAACACATGAAAGTGTATACTCTACAAAAACAATGGCTAACTAAGCGAATTGGACATGAGAAATAAAACACCATATCCAAGACAGAAACCTGTAAACCCTCTAAACTAACACAGGCAAAGGAGGAGAGATACCAGTAACACAACCAAACAGAGCATCACCTAACAATCCATGTGAAACAGAAGACTCTGATCAGTAACACACTTAAATTTAAATGGCCTCAATTCATCACTAAAATAATAGAGATTAATGGATTAGATTTAAAATCAAGAACAAAACATATGATCTCTCCAAGAAATTTCTGTAGGTAGCAAATAGCAAAGATTCTAAAATCTCGATAACAAAAGGTTGAAAAACTATCAAAGCAAATAAAAAATATGAAGAAATAGGTGCAGTTCTCCTGACACCAGACAAGGTAGACTTCAACCCAAAACTAATTAGAAGAGATTAATAATAAGAGGGACAACTAATCTAGAAGAAGAAACAATTACAAAAATCTATTCCTTGAATATTAGAGCCCCCAGTTTCATAAGAACAAACACTAAAAAGTATAAAATATCACATAGTCTACAGTGGCAAAGAGCTACCCTCTATAAGTGGCTCAAAGTACCTCCTGCCATTAACCAGTTCACCCAGGCTCTGAACAGGCAAACAGCTGCTTAAGCTAGCCCACAAGTATAGGCCAGAGACAAAGCAAGAGAAGAAGCAAAGGCTACTGGCCTGTGCTAAGAAGAAAGCTGCTGACAAAGGCAACGTCCCAACTGAGAGACCATGTGTCCTCTGAGCAGGAGTCAATATAGTCAGCACCTTGGAGGAGAACAAGAAGGCTCAGTTGATGGTGATTGCCCATGATGTAGACCCCACTGAGCTGGTGGGTTTCCTGCCTACCCTGTGAAAGATGGGGGTGACCTACTGCACCATCAAGGAAATGCCTGGTGCCTGGTTCACAGGAAGACATGCACCACTGTTGCCTTCACACAGGTTAATTCGGAAGACAAGGATGCTCTGACTAAGCTGGTGGAAACTATTGTGTCCAATTATAATGACATATGACCAGATCTGCCACCACTGGGGAGGCAACGTCCTGTGTTCTGTGGCTCACATTGCCAAACTGGAAAAGGCAAAACCTAAACTGGGTTCTATGTACACTAAGTTTTCTGTACATAAATAAAATTGCAAAATTAGAGAAAGAGAGAGAGAGAGAGAGACAGACAGACAGACAGACAGACAGACACAGAGAGAGAGAGAGATCTAATAAGAGCTAATAAATGATCCAAACTTTCATTTGCAAGTCCATGATTCATACCAAGTAGTTTTTCTACTTCAAAAACATTACCAAATTGGGGTGGGTATTGCATGCCCATATTCTTAGATACTTAGACTGAGTCAGGAGTATAGCATGATCCTTGGATTTGAAGGACAGACTCCATTTCAGAAGGAATAACCGCAATGATAACCTTGTATGTTGGCAGTTAAAATGTGCATTCTGAGAAGTGGTACCTTACATACTTTCAGTTGTGCTGAGCATGTTATATGTAGCTTTGTTTGCGGTAAAGGACAGGAGCTAAACATGGAAGAGGTTAGGTGAAAGAAGGTTTTTAGTTAACTTTATTTTGCTTCTGTAATTAGGATACAATTACATAATTCCCCCTTCTCTTTCTTTCCTCTAACTTCTCTCCTGTTCTCCAATTCTCTTTAAAATTTATGACCATTATATTTTATATATAATATACATTAATTATATATAATATAATAACCTATATTATACAATTATATATAATATATAATAAATATATATAATAAATAATATATAAAATAAATATATGTTATAAAATATAAAAAGATATGCTGTTATATATTTTCAAATACATAGATTAGATTTGTATAACATATAGTTATATAATAAATATACAAATATACAAACTGCTCAGCCCATAGAATGTAACTTATATGTATAGGATTTTAGGACTGATCACTTGGCATTTGATAACCCACTGGTGTCCTAAGGCTCAGAGTAGGTTCTCCTCCTCTTAGCATTCCTAGTTGCCTGTAGTTTTTTGTCTACTGTTGAGGCCCTGTTAGATTCCCTGCCTTTCACGATAGTATATCCATTCGTGTCATAGTTATTCAGGTCTTGTTTAGGTAGCTGTGTTGATGAGACTTCATGAGTGTAGCTTCTCTGACATTTCTCGGAGACCCAATTTCATAGAAAACTTCTGTTCTTCTGTATCTTACACTTTTTTCATTTCCTTGTCTACATGAGTTCAGCACTGTTGTATTTTGAAAAGGTTTTAAGCCTCTCTTATGGGACTTACTATTCTGTATAGTTCTTAATGTGTTTCTACTAATTGGCCCCTTCTTCTTCCACTCTCTCATCCTATTATGAATGTATTGAAATTAATACACTGTCAAGTCAATATTGTGTGTTGGGTTTATTATCTACCTTTATTTCTTTTTTTTTTCTTTTTTTAAAATTAGGTATTTATTTCATTTACATTTCCAATACTATCCCAAAAGGGCCTCACATGCTCCCCCACCCACTCCCCACCCACACACTCCCACTTCTTGGCCCTGGCCTTTCCCTGTACTGAGGCATATAAAGTTTACACTTCCAATGGGCCTCTCTTTCCACTGATGGCTGACTAGTCCATCTTCTGATACATATGAAGATAGAGACATGAGCTCTGGGGGTTACTGATTAGTTCATATTGTTCTTCCACCTATAGGGTTGCAGATCCCTTTAGCTCCTTGGTTACTTTCTCTAGCTGCTCCATTGGGGGCCCTGTGATCCATCCAATAGCTGACTGTGAGCATCCACTTCTGTGTTTGCTAGGCCCCAGAAGAGTCTCACAAGAGACAGCTATATCTGGGTCCTTTCAGCAAAATCTTGCTAGTGTATGCAATGGTGTCAGAGTTTGGAAGCCGATTATGGGATGGATCCCCGGATATGGCAGTCTCTAGATGGTCCATCCTTTTGACTCAGCTCCAAACTTTGTCTCTGTATCTCCTTCCATGGGTGTTTTGTTCCCAATTCTAAGAAGGGGCAAAGTGTCCACACTTTGGTCTTGGTTCTTCTTGAGTTTCATGTGTTTAGCAAATTGTATCTTATATCTTGGGTATTCTAAGTTTCTGGGCTAATACCCTCTTATCAGTGAGTACATATTGTGTGATTTCTTTTGTGATTGGTTTACCTCACTCAGGATGATGCCCTCCAGGTCCATACATTTGCCAAGGAATTTCATAAATTCATTGTTTTTAATAGCTGAGTAGTACTCCATTGTGTAAATGTACCACATTTTCTGTATCCATTCCTCTGTTGAGGGGCATCTGGGTTCTTTCCAGCTTCTGGCTATTATAAATAAGGCTGCTATGAACATAGTGGAGCATGTGTTCTTCTTACCGGTTGAAACATCTTCTGGATATATGCCCAGGAGAGGTATTGCAGGATCCCCTGGTAGTACTATGTCCAATTTTCTGAGGAACAGCCAGACTGATTTTCCACAGTGGTTGTACAAGCTTGCAATCCCACCAACAATGGAGGAGTGTTCCTCTTTCTCCACATCCTTGCCAGCATCTGCTGTCACCTGAATTTTTGATCTTAGCCATTCTGACTGGTGTGAGGTAGAATCTCAGGGTTGTTTTGATTTGCATTTCCCTGATGATTAAGGATGTTGAACATTTTTTCAGGTGCTTCTCTGCCATTCGGTATTCCTCAGGTGAGAATTCTTTGTTCAGTTCTGAGCCCCATTTTTAATGGGGTTATTTGATTTTCTGGAGTCCACCTTCTTGAGTTCTTTATATGTAATGGAAACTGCATGGTACTGGTATAGCAACAGACAAGTAGAGCAATGGAATAGAATTGAAGACCCAAAAATGAACCCACACACAACTATCGTCACTTGATCTTTGACAAGGGAGCAAAAACCATCCATTGGGAAAAAGACAGCATTTTCAACAAATGGTGCTGGCACAACTGGCAGTTATCAAGTAGAAGAATTCGAATTGATCCATTCCTATCTCCTTGTACTAAGGTCAAATCTAAGTGGATTAAGGAACTCCACATAAAACCAGAGAAACTGAAACTTATAGAGGAGAGAGTGGGGAAAATCCTCGAATATATGGGTACAGGGGGAAAATTCCTGAAAAAACAGCAATTGCTTGTGTTATAAGATCGAGAATCAACAAATGGGACCTCATAAAATTGCAAAGCTTCTGCAAGGCAAAAGACACCATCAATAAGACAAAAAGTCCACCAATAGATTGGGAAAAGATCTTTACCTATTCTACATTTATTTCTAACTCAAAATCATGAATACCTAAATTGTAACTTCAAAGAAGAGAGCCTCATCTCTCAGGCCATTTTCTGAAGCTTTTCTCATGAAGTCAGGTGCCTACCTAGATCTGCTGTGATTTGGATGAAATACCCGGTATGTTTACTCATCTGTGATAGTGATAGAAATCATGCAGTATTCATGAATACACGTACATGAACCAAGACTGTGTTGCAGCAGTGAACAATTGAAGCATAAACATGCAACTGGCATTTGTTAATGTTTGAAACCTGTTTTCATGGGCCTCCATTGTTTTTCTCCATAGGAAATGAGACCCTCCCACTAAATATTCTCAAGAGAATTATCTAAACAAAGAAGTTAGATACAGGTTTACTCTAGACCAACTCAATAAGTTTGTTTCAACTGGCAAAAGAGGTGATGTTAATCATATTTATAAGGTATCTTCAGAGCAACATACAGATTAGCATTTGATTAAATATCAAGAACTTCATTTGTTCAAGTTGACAACACAGGTCCATTTATGTTTCAGTTAATGAGGCCATAGGTAATTGGGTCCTATTTTAAACAAGTGGACAATTTTTTCTATGTATAAACACGGGTATGGACTACATTGTCAGAAATGAGATCAGTAAATATTAACCCATAAACCACCTCCTCAGCATATTAATGATACTGTGGATAAAAGATGTGTTCAGAAGTTTGCCACAATTCCTGTGTTAATGACATTTAGAAGCAGGGCCTTGGAGACAGGATTAAATGAGGTCACAAGGTAGGTGTCTGCATAAAGTCATTGGTGGCTGTATAAAAGAGAGATTTGAAATAGCCCTTTTGTGTGGCATGTGATAGCTATGGGTGTATGAGACCCACAGCAGATGCTGGTTCATAAATCTCTACCTGTGGGAAGGCTTGCTTTAGCCAGTTTGTAATAGCAACACAACTATAATTCATTTTCCTTTTATCTTGGCTTTTGAGTGAAGGATTAGTGAGTATGAAAAATAAACAAATTAAATAAATCCATAAAATAAGAAATATATTACTATAGACAATATTCACAACTCAAACTAATGGCCAACAAGAATTAAGCATTGTTACAATTTCCAAATAGAATTTGTAATTAAAACTTTTTTTTCTCCAAGTTATATGTTGACAATTCATCCAAAGAACACATTTTACATGTGACTATTTGGCAGGTAATTCTGGCTCTAAATATACTGAGGTTATGAACTGTGTAACTGGTTGTGTTTTTGTTGACTTGCTTTTAGTAAATCAAGATGAGGGAGGCAAGAGAAAGGACAAACACAAAAAGGCCAAATATAGCCATGGTGTAACAAATACCCCCAAACAAAAAATACAACCTAATAGAGCACTGTTAGTGGGAGTGGCTATCAGGCTCCCCTCCCACTTCCTGTGCTGAGATTTGTGACATACTGTATAAAACAGGGGAGAGCTTCTTGTGTGAAAATATGGGACCCTACAATTGACTGCCTATCTCTGTTTCTGAAAGTGAATATACCTACACATAGCCATCTGTTTCTTCACATTCTACTCCCTGATTTCTTTTATGTGCATGTTGTCTAGACTCCCTGTTTACTGCTAATATTTGTATCTGACTACAACACTGCTGGCACTTGCTGAGGTCAAAATTCACGGCATTCATAGTTGTATATTGATCCCGTTATAGGGAAGAACCTGCTTTTTCCAAGTTACCCTATCTCACTAGTGTGGGCCAACAGGACTTGGCTTGACTGCTTTCAATGGACCACTTTTTGTCCAATCTACTATGGCAGTTGTAGTTGGAATCTGATGTTCAGAATAGGATGTTATTCAGGGAGGACCTCAGGTGACTAAAAGGTTCTCTTAGATTCCCCACTGAAACATCTGGAATTAAGTGTTCATTGTTTAACCAAATGCTGTGTTAGAGATGAATATGACATGAGCCTTAGTTACTTTTCTGTTGTGATAAAAGAACAGGACCGAGGCAGTTTTTAAAATAAAGTTTGATTTGGATTATGGTATGGGGGGGGGCGTGAATAGGGTGCAAGAGGGTTCCAGGAAAGGCTGCAGCCTAGGACATTTCATAGTTTACATCTTGAGCTACAAGCAGGAGGCAGAGATCACAGTGGGAATGGTATGAGGACTTTGAAACCACAAAGACCACTCCCAATGGCACACATTCTCCAGTAAAACCACATGTTTGAATCTTTCTGAAACAGTTCCAACAACTGGAAACCAAACATGTGTCTATGAGGGTCATCCTTATCTACCAGAACATAGCTCATATGCATTCATAGCAGAATTGCCTACAGAGTATCACCATGTATACAAAAATCTTTACCTTCTCCACTGTCTCTGTGTTTCTAGCCTGCCTGTCTCTTCCTTCTAATATTCATTTAAGAATTAATTAATAAATATAAAGAAAGTACATTTGCTTTACATTTACTTACTCCATCAGAAATAGACATTCATAGTTTAAATGTATTATTGAGAATTGAATTCTAAGTCTCTCTACCTTGTGTTTTGGGTTTATCTATCTCACCTTGCCATCAGCATTTGTATTTTCTGAAAGCAGCAGTTCTCAATGATCAGAGAATTTTGATCCAAAGAAAATGTTTTTACCAATGTGTGCAAATACGTTTTGTTGTCATGACTTGATGGTGATTGAATCTAGCAGCTTCTAGCGGGTCAAGGTCAAGCCTGTAGGCAAATATCCCAAAATGCTGACAATGGCTCCTCATAACAAACTGTTATCCAGGTGAAATCTCTAGAAAGACTACCATGCTAAATTCCAATCTTACCCTAGAGCAGTGGTTCTCAAACTGTGGGTCATGAACCCTTTGGGGAGTCACATATCTGATATCTGACATATTCATTAGGATTCATAACAGTAGGAAAATTGAAGTTATGAAGTAGCAATAAGATAATTTTATGGTTGGGGGTCACCACATGAGAAACTGTACTAAAGGGTTACAGTTAAGAAGGTTGAGAAACACTGCCCTAAAGGATGACAGGCAATTAGGATCAAGATATCTCATGATGCCATTTGAACCTCTCTCTTCCTTCTCTCACTACAAGTTATAAGCAGCTACTTAGAAGTGATAAAATGTGCTTGCTAGGCAAAGAAGGAGACAGTGTTTTAATTTGAATCAGCCACATGACAGTGTGATCACTAAGTGCACAGTGAACATCACTACATAACATAGCCTTCCATCATCTTCCTATTCCTTACATTTAGAGTGAGTCAGTACCACCCCTTTCACATTTCAGGGATATGTTAGATGTTTAATAAAGACACATACCCTTTAAAAATCATCATCTCTCCACCAGGACTTGTATATATATATATATATATATATATATATATATATATATATACCACATGACTTTTTCTTGAAAATGGGATATGTCTTGGAATAATTTCAATTTGTTTTCCAGACATATAGACATAAATCACTATTTTATTGACGTGAATCAGTAGACCATTCCTAGCCTGCAATAAATGTTTACCAGCATGAAAAATCTGTTTTTACTACAGACAGTTCTTTTATTTTCAAAAGACATAAACCAAAACAATGACCCCTGACAGGCAATAAACCCTATAATGTTACATGTGGAAGTTTTGATTTTTTTTATTATATCAATAAAACAAATAATCAGATAAAGGAAAATATAACTTAAGTATTGACTGCTTTTGTTTAGTGCTATCCAAAGAGGAGTCTGAGGTGAATATTTACCAGCCACTTATTTGAGAATTTGATTGCAGGGAGCAGAGTCCAGCCAGGCTCAGGGACACAGAATTGGAACAAGTACTGTCTTAGTCAGGGTTTCTTTCCTACACAAACATCATGACCAAGAAGCAGTTGGGGAGGAAAGGATTTATTCAGCTTACACTTCCATACTGCTGTTCATCACTGAAGGAAGTCAGGACTGGAACTCAAGCAGGTCAGAAAGCAGGAGCTGATGCAGAGTCCACGGAGGGATGTTCCTTACTGGCTTGCTTCCCCTGGCTTGTCAGCCTGCTCTTTTATAGAAACCAAGACTACCAGCCCAGAGATGGTCCCACCCACAAGGGGCCTTTCCCCCTTGATCACTAATTGAGAAAATGCCTTACAGTTGGATCTCATGGAGGCATTTCCTCAACTGAAACTCCTTTCTCTGTGATAACTCCAACCTGTGTCAAGTTGACACAAAATTAGCCAGTACAATTGACCCCTTGTCAACTTGACACACAAGCACATCACTAGTAAGCCTCAACCCTTACATTCTTATTCATCCCCAAGGTCTAAATAACTTTAAATGTCCCACAGTCTTTACATATTCTTAAATTTTCAATCTCTTTAAAATATCCATCTCTTTTAAAATCCAAAGTCTTTTTACAATTAAAAGCCTCTTAACTGTGGGCTCCACTAAAATAGCTTCTTCCTTCAAAAGGGAAAATATCAGGGCACAGTCACACTCAAAAGCAAAATTCAATCTCCAACCACCCAATGTCTGGAACCCAACTCATGATCTTCTGGGATCCTCCAGGGGCTTGGGTCACTTTTCCAGCTATGCCCTTTGTAGCACACACGTCATCCTCTAGGCTCCAGATGCCTGTACTCCACTGCAGCTTCTGCTCTTGGTGGTCATCTCATGGTATTGGCATCTCCAAAACACTGCCTGACCCCTTCAGTCCTGGGCATCAATTGCAACTGAGGCTGCACCTTCACCAATGGCCTTCCTTGGCCTCTCACAGTGCCGAGCCTCAGCTGCTCTGTGTAACCCCTTCATGCCTTCAAAACCAGTACCACCTGGGTGACCCTTACACATTACTAAGTCCCGCTGCAGCAGGAGTACAACCTTGGCTATCTCTGGAACACAGCCTTTGTGCTTTCAGAAAACACTTCCCAGAAGATGTCACCTCAACGATGCTTCTCTCTTCTTAATCACCACTAATTTCTTAGCTCTAGCTAACCAGCATCAATAGTCCCAGTAATGCAAAGTTTTCACTTTAGTAGTTCTGGTATCTTGTTAATCACAGCTGATTCTTCAGCCCCAGCTAACCAGAACTACAGAATCTTCACAATCAAAACAGCAATGGCCCTGAAAAGAGTCTTTAATTTTCCCTCTGAAATTTCACAAGCCAGGCCTCCATCTTCTGCACTGTTCTCAACATTATCTTCCAAGCTCCTACACAACATCTGACAGAGCTGTTAACAATGAATGGATCTTCAAGCCCAAAGTTCCAAAGTCCTTCCACAGTCCTCCCCAAAACATGGTCAGGTTGCCACAGGAACACCCCGCTATGCTGGTACAAATTTGTCTTAGTCAGGGTTTCTATTCCTGCACAAACATCATGACCAAGAAGCAGCTGGAGAGGAAAGGATTTATTCAGCTTACACTTCCACATTGCTGTTCATCACTGAAGGAAGGAACTCAGGCAGGTCAGGAAGCAGGAGCTGATGCAGAGTCCATGGAGGGATGTTCCTTACTGGCTTGCCTCCCCTGGCTTGCTCAGCCTTCTCTCTTATAGAACCCAAGACTACCAGCCCAGAGATGGTCCCACCCTCAAGGGGCCTTTCCGCCTTGATCACTAATTGAGGAAATGCCTTACAGTTGTATCTCATGGAGGCATTTCCTCAACTGAAGCTCCTTTCTCTGTGATAACTCCAGCTGTGTCAAGTTGACACAAAAACTAGCCAGTACAAGTACTATGAGGTTTTTGTTTTTTTTTTCCCCCAGAGAATGACTGTTCTCTTCATAATATGAACCTCTGAGACAGCGTAGGATATGCATCTCAGGATCATTAGTCCAAGTACAGAAAAGGGAAGCATTTGTCTCATAGCCTCCAACCCTCATTGGTCAGACTGCCATTTTGCTTCCCTAAATTGAACTGATGGCCTTAGAGGTCCCAGGCACAGGAAGCAATGAGAAACAAAGTCTAGGTAAAGAGCTGAACAGAGGGGCATTTGGAACAAAATCCTTCAGTGACACACTTAGATTATTCTTAGTGATGTCACCTGTCCTAGTTTGATTTCTATTGCTGCTATAAACACCATGTCTGAAAGCAACTTTGGAGGCAAGGATTTTCTTCCTCTGACCATAACAAAGGAAAGTCAGTACAGGAACTCAAAGCTGGAACCTGGAGCCACAAACTGGAGCAGAGGCCATGGAGAAGTGTGGCTTACTGGATTGCTCTCTAGGCTTGCTCAGCCTGCTTTCTTATACCACCCAGCGCCATTTGTCCTGGCACATTAGCCATAGTAGGCTGAAATTTCTCTTTGTCTCTCTCACACATACAAAATGTCCACAGATTTACCAACAGGCAATCAGATGGAGACAACCATTCAATTAATGTTCCTTTGTTCTAGATATGTCTATCTTGTGTCAAGTCAACAACAACATCAAAAACATCACACTACTGTTACAAAAATAATGTATCTAATAAATTATAATGATTATATAGATGTCTGACACATGTGGTACACATTTATATCTAACTCAGTATTATCACCTTGCATGGACATATATGTATAGTACACATTGACACATGCATGTAATTTGTAAGTGTATAATTTAAAGAAATTCTTGCAAGCATGCTATTCATGATATGTGATATGACTATAGAATTTTTCAGCTCTTTTCTTACTTATAACTTATCATTGTGTAAGAAGAGTGGCTATGCTCCTCATTGTGTTACTTGAATGGGATTAACATTTGACATATGACTGCACATTTTCTCAGAGGAACATGGTGTCTTCTAGTGATTTCTAGGTGCTTGTTTTCTTCGGATAAGATGTTCACTATTGTCTCTTTTAGCTACTTGAACTGATGACATAGATACTTCAGTTGAAATCCTGTTTCCACAGCTTACTACCTTTAATCAGCCTCTGCAAGTTACTTAAACTTTCCTTGCCCTTTACCAACAAAACAGAAACAATCATAGCATCTACCTCATAAGAGTGTTGCTAAAATAAGTTGGCTCAATATGAAAAACACAGTACCAGGCACTAAGAGTCTGGTTAGAAGGAAGAGGAGTGTTAGCTGCTAGTATTTGTATACACATACTCCAAAAATGAATGGAGAGAAGTAGGGGGAAGGAGAAGCCATATATAGTCGGCTTATTTTTTCTTCAGCCATTTCCTACCTTAAACAATCTGCAGTGTATTTTTAAGCTGAGCTCACACTTGTTTCTTTCCTGTTATTTTAAAGCACTTTACTTAGCATAAGTGTTATTTTAAGATAAACATGTAAATTATTTAGACAGACTTAGAATTTAATTTGAGAATTGCTTAGCCAAAATGGGAAACTATAAAATGGACTTGAGCTATTAAACAAACAAACAAAAAATCCACCCCAACCCAAAACAAAACACAACAAAATAAAACAAACAAATTAAAAACCCTGGTACCATCTGAACATAAGTGATGGCAGATAATGCAAACACATTCATAACCACAGGGACAACTCACTCCATGTGGAAGAGAACTCCATGTAAGTCAAGGAAGGCCTTTCTATGCACACTAAGCACACACTGGTTTCTGTGCTAAGGACAGACATAAAGAGTGATGGAGTCAGTAAACAAGATGATTCACCAGGTTAACGGTCCTGATGCTAAGCCTAAAGAATCATGTTCAGTACTCACACATGGTCAAAGGACAGAAGCAACATTTACAGGTTGTCCTCTGACCAGCATATATACCACCTACCCCTATCCATCCTCATACAGTAAACCAATGAATTAAAACATAATGTTTTTTTAAAAGGCAAATTTTGAGTCTCCAATTCATGGTGTCAAAGCCCGGAAACTCTGCTTACTCTACATGCAAAACCAGTTTCTATAGCAGATGTCTAAATCCATTTTAGGTTTAAAACAAAACAAACAAGCCAATGGAAGCTTTGTCCAAGTGGTCTCGGTGAAAATTGAATCAAACAAATAGCTTGGCATAAAGAATATGATTAAAGGATGATTTTATGGGAGTTTAGAATTAGATCTTACAAAATTCAACCAAAGCTGCAATCACACATTTCTTTTTCAGTAAATTTACTTGCAAAGGAACATAAGAGTGAGCCTCTCCAGGATAGTATAATCAGTGCTTCAATTATCTACTCCTGTAATAAGCCACTCTAAAACATAGCCAGTGATCATAAACATTTTACTTTTAAAGTGCCTAGCCAAGAGAGGTTCAGCTGAGAGTCTCCTCTGCTCAGTGTTTTTGGCTGTAGAAAAATGGGCTGAACAGAACTTGAACATAGGAGATGAATCAGTCACGTGACTAACTCATGCTGTTCCTCTCTGAGAGAGCTAGAAGTATTGACCCTATCACCTCCATCTAGCCATCCACTCCTCGTGGGCTCATCCTGGAAGAGAGAGAGACTGAGTAGTGAGACCAGAATGAGCATCCTAAGCAGAAAGCTGCTACCAGTCCTCTTAGGTCCTGTGTTTAGAGATGCATTAAGACCACATTTGTGGGTGTTACTTGGTCAAAGAAGCCTAGAGTCCAGGGAAGAAAGAATACCACGTAAATAATGACAATTGACAAAGAAGAGAGTGTCAAGAGGTTAAAAAATAATTACCACACACACTTTAAGATTACAGTGTAATCATGAAGAATATCTGGGCCCAGACTCACTGGCCTTGGCGGCACAACTATAATTTGAAGTGATAAATGCAGTGTAATTTTCTATAGACACTGCTAGTGAAATAAGAGAGAATGCTAACTTCATTCAACTCTTTATTCGAGTTCTTATATGTACTCTCTTGGCTACATTTGGATGGTTTTGGCTAGGTTATTGTATAAGTTATAAAAATCACCAGAGGCAGATTTTAGGTTCATTAACTATTACATCTGGATTTGGTGATGCTGTGAGAGAGATGACCTTGTTAAAGCCCTTCAGGCTTCCTGATTTAAGGATAAACATGTCCTGTTTGCAGCTTGTTGTTAGGTGAAGGGATTGTTTGAGAGCCAAGACCAGAGCAAGTTATGCTTCTCTGGAGAAAAAGCAACAGTCCTGCCATGGTATTTGAGAATGATGTTGGATTAGATGAACACCTCTGGTGAATGAGGAAGAGGATGCCTAACACGTGAGAGTTTCCTAGCTGCAGTCACACTCTCTGTGTGAGGAAAGAAATAATACATTCATTGTTTATCTGTGTTTTCTGTATGCTGGGCGATTTCAAACCTCCCCACAAGGCCATCCTTTCTAATTTTAAAGTAAAAGACTAGCAGTCATAATAAATTTAGTAACTTTCAAAATGTAATTAAGGGAATAAGTAGCCAAAGAATTAAACTCATGGACTACCCAGCATCCAGACATCTGACCCCCTTTTCCTAGGTGTATCAAAATGTTAACTGATAGTTGACCTATAAGACCTTGAAGGCCATCTACAATGTGTGGTCATCTGCAGTGACTCAAAATCTGTTAACTTTTTGAGCCCCGAGAGTGACAGAAAAATACACTTGATATTTCAGAGCCAGCAGGCTCACAGGACAATTCCAACAGCTGCTACCAATTAGAAACATAAGGTAGAATTTTCTGGCCAACTTAAAAATAAACAAATTTTATGCATAGTCATCTACAAGTTGGAGTGGGAATAATTTATCGAATCAAATAATTGCCTCTTAGTGCCTGTAACAAGTTAGCTACCTAAGGCAAACGAGACAGAACACCCTCCAGAGAGCTGTGTCTGTTTACCCTGCCAATTAGACTTCTAATTGCAGTGTTTCTTTCCCCCTAACATCCTTGACATTCCCCGGCTGATGATGTATTGTGTACTTACAATTCATGTCAACACTAAACACCAGCAAGTACAGGAGCCTTTTTCTCTGTACAGCAAATGATACCAGAGCAAACAGAGCCTCGCACATGAGAGTCTAAGTCATCCCTGTTCTCTACTGTACAACATCGGGCTAAATCCACACATTTCATTCTTTCTAGGTATGTCTCAGATGTGGCAGAGATCCCTCAACAGAGACCCTACCACTGATTTCAAACTGTGGGGAGATGATCTTTCTGAGTCCACAACTTTTCCTTTGGTTGTAATTAACATTCATTTTGCACATATTATTAAGTGGCAGAAAACTTTTCACACAGCCTCCTTTTCTAGCTACCTGTACCTATCCCAAGTTCTGTCACACTGTTAGTTTTGTCCCTGATCCTTGGAGCAGGAAAGAAAAGTTTGGAGGAAATCCTTTTGCAGGGGTCTCTAATAAGTAAATGAAGCCGGCTGGCAGACCCTGACCCTGCAGATGACAAGCATAAAGTGCTGTGGAGCTCTGTATTCAGCTAAGTAGACATTTCTACTCTCAAGTCAGGGAAAGACTAGCTAACAGGTCTATACAGCGACAGCTTATTGTGGTGTCATTTTCGAGCAGCCTTAGTGCTCAGGAAGTTAAGTCAGGAATATCAAAGCTAGCCTTGGCTAACGATGAACACCCTGTCTCAGAACAAACAGAAAACCCAAACAAGAAGTGAAACATAGCTGTTCAAACTTGACCTTCTGCTGAATGACTGTGAGCCAGGTATCTAGATTGAGCCTCCTTTCTCTTTATGTAGTCTCCTGTGATCCCACCTTCTTGATGTTTTCATTCTTCATTCTGCTGCCTTTGCTCTGAATCTACCTCCTGATCGAGGTTCCCCATTATCCTGTGTCCATCGAATTTCTTCCTTGTTTATTATTATTATTATTATTTGCACAGGACTTTCTAGATAGTAAATCTCTCACCTGTGAAAAGCCCTTAAACCACTCCCCTTAACCTACCAGGATCGATGTTTTGTGGCCCTCATCTCAAACCCCACAACAATTTAATTTCTTTCAATAGTCCAGTAAAAGTCTTTCATGCCCCTGCAGTTGACATTTCTTAGAGCACTGCTGTCCCCTAATCACAGAAGGAACAAGCTTGGGTAGATGTGAAGGCTTCCTTTCGTTGCTGGTGATCCTCTTCTGGACACAATGTTTTCAAAACTTCATGTCTTTTTTAAGAATTAAAAGAGCACATACAAACAGCAAAGCATTAAGAAGTTATAAAGAGACAGTACAGAATACATTAGATTGCAGTCAGAACACACTACAGAAAGCCATCTGAACCAGCATTCCAAAGAACAGCAGTGCTTAGTGTTATTTGGTGAAATGGGGGAGTTAGTTAACATGGGGCAAAGCATGGTATATTATTATTAACACTTTTGATTGACCAACCTGAATAATGTAAGCCTTTGCTCACTATGCTTGTCTTTTCTTGTGCTACATCTGATTTTACTCATATGCATGCCCAATTATGTATAGGCATAAGACAGTAAGGGCTTTCCCTGAAAGGTCACCCAGAAAACACATCTGCCTTAGGCTGCATATGCCCCAACCTAGTTAAGGCCAGTTTTACCCTTTGCTCCTATGCCCAGATATACCCTAGAATATGTTTGAATGGAAACAGGATGTTTACCATAGGGTTTCCAAGTGTGTGCAATACATGCCCTTGTTTGAAGTAGATACACATGATGTTCAGCATATGTGAGGGTTCGAGGCTAGCAAATGTATTGCTAGGAAGGGTGAGTGTGAGTGTGAGTGTGTGTGTGGGGGGGGGAAGGGATGGGTGCATTCCCTGGTTTCTAGGTTTCCTTGCGCTTGTTTGCCTTACTTCCATATTTTTCTTCTCTTTTGGCATCCTGCCTTCCCCCTTATACTCACTCATACTTGACAGTCCGTGCTAAGTTGAGAGACCCCTGCAAACAGGAAAGCAAAAGTAACTCTCGGAGGAGTGAACCTTGCTGAGAACATCTGACAGGTTCAGGCAGAGTGAAATCATCTCAACGATACAGAAAAGTTTTCAAGATTGATCTTGGATGATAAAACGTTCTAAGATTATAGGGTCCAGATTTTTTTCTGGAATTCAGAAATACTTTTTGTTTGCTCATATTCTCAACATAATGAACAATTTAAAAAACAACATTTGAACAAAAAGAGTATGATTTCCATCCTGAAATGAATAAAGAATATGAAAAGCTCCTTGTTATTTTGTGACAGATTTTCCCCATTTTTCCAAATTTTGATACTTAGAGCTTTTGAAGATTTCAAAATTATGAAAAACATCTTTAAATCTAAACAGCTATAGTCTTTCTTCCTTCCTCCCTTCTGTACCAGGGACTGAATCCAGACTTCACATATGTTGCTGATCTCTCATGGAGTTATAGTTACAGCCTCTGAGGATTTCTAAATTAGACAAGTGTATTCTCAGTTGGTAATGGAATGTATTGAATTGGTAAGAGAATGGAAAGGGGCACTGAACAAGGTGAAGAAGCATGGACCATGTGACCAACATGCATCAAAGCTCTGACAGGTTATCCTGAAATCTGTGCTGTAGTCTGAGTGCATTACAGATGCCAGTTTTAAAAAAAATGAAAAAAAAGTAAAAGTAAAGGAAACATTAGAACCTGAGAAAGTCCACTTGCAGCCCTAGACAGTTAACTCATCTGAGCTTCTTCATTCTGGTTCCATTCTCTGAGGCAACTGGATTATTATTACTGTTGTCATCTAGCAGATGCCTGTAGAAGGGAATAATTTTTCAATTATTAGGAGTTTCTGTTTCATATATATATTTTCATTCCTGTGATTTAAGGTATATATGTATGTATATATATATATATATATGTATATGTATATATATGTATATGTATATACATATATGTATATATCACAGGAATATATGTATATATGCATATGTGTATGTATGTATTCATATATGTATGTGTATGGAATTATCACATACCTATTACACATATACCATCTATATTTAACATCTGATGGGCTGATTTTATAGAACAATCCACTCCTCAAAGTCTCTTTGGAACACTCAGTGATTGATTGCAATAATGGATGTGTTCATGCTCTGAGATCACCTAGTAAACAGAGTTCTAGGATTCTCATGATAGTAGGCTACACAAAGCGAATGATAATCCTTGACACATCCCCAGACCCACTGCATAAAAGCTTTTCAAATTCGGTATTTTATCCCACCAACTTTTCTAACACATGCTTCTGATACCAAATATAGGGTGTTACACCCCTTACACCAAATGACTGCTGTAGAGTGTCCTCAAATTTCATTTTCTATGTATCTTTCTGGAGACTGCATAAGACTAGATAGATCTTACATCTTAACTAAACCCACAACATCTGTGGCCAATCATGAGGCACAATGTGGTGGTTTAACTCCTGATTGACCAGCTATACATAAGGGTTCCAGAACAACTTCCTCAAATTCTATAAGATAATATTATAGAAGTTAGAAGAAAAAAACCCAATGCTTATTGATTTATCACAGAAGCTGTTTATTACAGAGGATGAAGAAGGAGAGATGTATAGGGAGACTCTTAAATGCTGACCTTCCTTTTGGGGACTCCTGATCACTGAGGTTACAGATGTATCTCATCCTGCCTGGTTTGTTTATGTGTTTAAACAGGAGGTACAGTCATGATATATACATGATTGATTAATCTATTTCCCATTGGTAACTAATTATCTTCAGCTCTTTTCTCCTTGAAGGATGAGTGGTTATTAAAATCCTATCCATCAGAACTGGAAATTTCTCATTGATTAGCACTTGTGGGGGACTTGAGTTCTATTTACAATACTTATAACTGCCTATGTTTCCAGCCCTAGGGGATCCAACACCATTGCCTGGTCTTGGCAGGCACTAGACATACATGTGGTGTGCATACATGCATAAATACATATAACATTCACAGATATAAAATGCAAGTAAATATGTATTTTTAGATAGACCCACATCCCTAATTCTTCCTTTTTTCTTCTTGGTGACAAGATCTACCTTGAAGCTACATACATCAGTCAACTCACTAGCATATGAAAGGTACCACTTTGATGATTCTATTGACTTCAGGAGTTGTATGAAAGAAAATAATTATATATATTGTCTTAGTATTGATTCCTGGCCTTGTGATAAACCAACGTGACAAGAGTAAATTAGGGAGGATTTCTTTTTCTTGGTGGTAGACATGATAGCATGCTCTTGAAGTAGCTGGTCACATTACTGTCATAATTAAGAAACAGGTAAAGATGAGTGCTTCCTAATGTTCAGCTTACTTCTCTATTATATATAGATCAGAACCTCCTGCAGTTGAAACAGTCAAGATGAGTCCTTCAATATGAACCAGTATAATCAAGATAAAGCTCATAGGTATGTCTAGAAATCTACCTCCCAGAAAATTCAAGAGTCTGACAAGTTGTCAAGGGTCTTGCAATATCAATCAACATTATCAAAATAACCCTCCATGGGTATGCCAAGAGATCCACCTCCTAGATAACTCTAGAGTCTGTTAAGTGGACAATTAGTATTAATTAGTACTAACCATCACACAGAGCAAATATGTCTGACAATCTCATACTCATTGCATTTGTTTCTTGTATTGTTGCTGTAACAAAGTGCCTGACAGTAATAAAACTGAAGGGATAATAAGCTTTCTTTAGCATGTGGTTTGGGTACAGACCACCATACTGGAAAAATCATGGTGGGATCATTTTGATATCTTGGTTACCTTGCATCCACAGTCAGAGATCAGAGAGAACTGAATGCTGGTACTCAGCTCCTGTTCTCCCTTTTATTTAGTTTAGGATCCCAACTCATGAAATGGTGGCCTCCAGTAATGTAGATTTTCCCCTCCTTGATTATTTAGTGTAGATAATCCATCATGATTATGACTGAAGGCTGTTCCTGTAGTTGAGTTTAGATCCTGTCAAGTATTAACCCTCAAACCCATCCATCTCATCAATTTGGGGATCTGAATGTCTGTCATCCTGATTGCACTGAAGTCCTTTGGGATTTTTTTGAAAGAAACTGTAAACTTTGTGTCACCTCTCGAAGCTAAGAAACTACATTTCTTTTAAATCCTCACAAACACAGATCTTCCTATTGCCACTCTTGAACAATAACTTGAAAGTTTATTCAAATAACTTAGGGTAGTCAACAAGTCAGGGGAATTCTGATATTTATGAATGATCTATTTGTCTTATTTGTTGAGCAAATAAAGTTTTAAAAAAGGTTTTAGCTTACTGATAATCCTGGGTGGGGGGTCTTACTGATGATATTATCAGGAATTACTTGGTTATTAAAGTCATTATAATGTCAGAAAGACAAAAATATGATTGGTCCCAAACAAACACACCACACACACAAACACACACACACACACACACACACACACACACACACACACACACACACAAGATGATCACATTATTCCCAAAAGCCTTGCATCTCAATAATATTAGTACATCAAGGTTTCTTGGGTGTTAGGAATTTAGGCAAAACTAAATTAATTATTTTTTAAAAATCTCTCATGAAATTGCAGCTGACCTGTTTTCTGGAGCTATTATCTCATTGGAAGAACCTACTGGAGATAGTCTGTTTCCAGACTCACCCATGAAGTGACACTGATTTCTGAATTCATGTCATGTGAATTTCTCAATGAGACTGTTCTAGATAATGGCAGATACTCTTCTTCAGGGCAAATGATCCAAGGAGAAGTGGGCAGATCAAGCCCAAGCACTCTATTACCTTAAGTAAAAAATGACAGTATCTTTCATGAAGCATTCTCTCTGATATAAGAAAGCCAAGAAATCTCCAGAGTGACTTATACCAGCCATAATGGCTGACTTGTTGCATCTTTCCACAGTATCAGAACTAATGGGACATCAATAGGTTCCAAAGATACATCAGTTATGTTGACTTCACTTCACTATTAATCTGGTTTCACTCAAAGTCATGATCTTGTCTTTTGCAAGTTCTCCATTCTGTTCCATTTTAATTTTCAGTATCTAAGAACTCAGATCACATATATCTCCTTACACAAATGTTATAGAAACAATTGGTTACAGAAAAGCATTAAAGGGAATAGAGAAGCTATAGGAACAACAAAAGTAACAAAGTGCCAACCTAGTGATTCAAACCAAAATGAAAGCGTGGGTACCAATAGTGGGTTTAAGAAATAGATTCTAGATCTATTCACACAGGGAGTCTAGAAGACACTGAAGGGGACTGCATCTCTATAGCCGGCAGAACCCTGGCAATCTGAGTCCAGGAGCAGTGGGTGGTTAGTTTGCTGCCCTTTCTCTAGATAGCTGCCACAATGTTATTTTGACAGAGTGACATATCTCTGTCCCAACTTGAAGTCTGACTGACATGTGTATTGTTCTGTATTTTGGGATATCTGTTTTGTGTTTTGAATAAGCTGTTTTTTTACCATAATCGTTAATACCAAAGATGGTAGTTTTGTTTGTTTGTTTTATCAGCACAAACATTGCTTATCAGATGTTTCTTATTACTGTCCTGGGCATGTGGTGTTTTATTATTTATGCAAATAAGGTATCATGCCCTACCACCTTTACATTTATACAGAAAGTTGATATTGTGAACAAAATGGAGCAACTCAGGACAAGGCCCATCAAGAGTCACTACTCTATATGATATCTAACTTACTCAAGAGAAACACGAGACCCAGAATTGTACATACCATAAATAAGAGATCGTAGCCATTCTATATACTGTTCTAGTCATTTCAGATAGCTCTGATTGACCATCCTGCCCTGCATGGCTTTAGCAACTAAATTTTATTTCTCACAGTTCTGAATGTGAGAGTTTGAAATGCAATATTGATAGATTCAAAAATGAGTGTAAGTTTGCTGACTCATGGGTAACCATCTTCCTGCTATGTTCTTGCATTAAAAAAAAAAGTGAGATATTCTCTAAGTGTGTTTATTGGGGCAAAACTATCATTGTTCTCTCTCCTCTCATGATCCCATATATCTAAAGAACCTGTCTCCTACTCTAATCATATTGGAGGTTAAGATTCATCACATTGATTGGAGAAATATGAGCATTCAGTACACTTACAGAAGCTGCCTTGTGCAAAGAAAATTGTAAACCCTTCCAGAATTCATTACAGATGAGATGGTTTTATTGTTAGGGCTAAAAGAATAAATGGAAAGATCATTTTCTCCACTAAAAAGATTATGTCATATAGAGACAAAAGGCAATTGGTCTATGAGTCAAGGATCTCAAGATGATACTAGACTCAGTGACTGAGGGGATACATACCCTGCTGTGTCTGTTTCTTCTCAAGTCACCCCAACCTCTCTCTCTTTCTCTTTCCCATAATCACTTGCTAGGACTTTGAACTGGAAGAATCCAATCAGATGCATATTGGTGAAGTTCAAACAGGCAATATTGCCAGGGAATAGAAAAGCAGGTAAGGGGAGTTTGAGGGTCAGGTCAAATAAGAAACACCTACCTATAATATACAATTTTTTTCTTTAAAGTAGATGCAGATCTCAGAGGAGGTACACATGAAATATTGACTAGAGTCATTTGTTTGTCTAACAACAACTTTATTATAAACACCTATCTGCAGTAATGTAACCACATTCTTCATTGTCTTACTATTCCAATAGAGTCTTCCCAAAAAGCACAGCCATGTTGTTAAAGAGTAGGAAAGAACAAAATTGTATTTAGGAAGAAAACTATTTTAGGAATTTATGAAGAGTATCCACCCACATTACCTTATTTGAGCCAGACAATGATGTTGAGGTTCTTAGAAGACAAATATTTCAATCTTACAGCTGAGAAAGCCATCTCCATAGATGGTGACTATTTTCAGGTAACAAAAATGGCAAAATAGGCAAAGAAAATGATGAGGAAGTGAGGGGATGATTGGACTCTTTTTTCAATCATATCAAGTAGAATCATACTTTTTAACTGGTCAAGAAAACCATTTGAGCCATAGACTAGGAGAGTCTCAATGAAAAAGAAAGATAGGACCCCCACTTGATAATTCTGGGTAAAGAGGAAGACAAATGTGAGAATTTTCTCTGGCAGTCCGTGGTCAAAGCAGCCCTGTTAAGGATACTTCATCTACTTCTCCTAATGGAGCTTGTTACAGCTGAAATATGAAGTGTGCTTGATAGGCTCAGCTGTTCATCTCTGTCTCCAGCTGTGGCAGAAAGCTTGGAGGGAAAAAGAAGGTTGCTTGGAACATATAGACTCTTGCTCTGGGATTTCTCTCTGCAGTTTCCTATCCTCCAATATCTATTTCACTGGAGATCCAGAAATATATAACCAAGAGATGCTGGACTGATATGCAGATATTTGTATGCCTCTTGGTGACAAATGTATGCCATTCTCCAGTAAATAAACCCTATATTCTCCAAGGTAGACGCTACACAAACTGCCGAGGTTAAAGGAACAGATGATAGTTACAGCAAAAAGTTTCATTGACAGGGAATCTATAATCTTGCTCCAGTTAGCTATTGCTGTGTGCCTGAGTTAATCTTAATTACCAGTTCAGCAGGCTTTAGAATTATGCTGAATGGAAACCAATCTCTTAGCAGATCTATGAGGGAGATAGTCTAGATTAGGTTCGTTGAGATGAGAAGACTAATGCAGGCAACAGCATTCTACGGACTGAGGTAAGTGGACTTAATAAAAGACAGACAAGTTACCAAACAGTTGATTTCATCTCTTCCTGTTTCTTTTTTTCTTTTTCTTTTTTTTTTGATTTATCATAATATTTTATTATTTCTTACCACATTTTCAGAATATGACTAAATATAGCAGAAAATAACAAGACATCAGCCACTCTGGGTTGGATTACAGCGACTAACTCATTACCATCCAAACAGGCCAGGAAAGTGGATGCGGTATGCACCATCACTTCAGCGCTTCCCATAGTGGCTCTCTCATGATGATGGACTGTGAAAACTGAGTCAAATTAAACACTTCTTTCCTTGAGCTGCTTATGTTAGATATTTGGTCAAAGCAATGAGGAAAGGAACTAATACAGAAGGTTGGTACTAAGTAATAGGGCAATTGATTTAACAATGTGATTTGAGCTATTGAAACATGATTGTAAGAGGATTGTAGAATTTTTAACTTTTGGTTAGAAAAGCCCTAGAGTGAGCAGAGATTAATGGGCCATTCTGGCAAGAGCTTGGAAGACCAGAAGGCCAAGGGCATGTGAACAGTGGAAAACTGACTTATGATTTTTCAGAGGGGACCATGTACTCTATTAGAAAGTAGGTTAGAAGTCATGCAGGTTAGATTCTGGTAAAGAATATGCCTACATTGTATCTGTGTTGTGGGTTCTCCTTAGATTCAAGATAACACTAGGGGAATACAGAAAACAAATACAGAAATCAAGCCGCTACTAATTGATCAGAGACACAGAACAGACTTGGGAGGTGAATTGTTATCCCCCAAACACTCCTCCTCTCCCCACCTCCCATGAACCAGAATGTTACATAGCCTTTAAATCTGAAAACTATAACCATTTGTGCCAAGTTATAGTAACATTTTTTTCACCTTTCAAGATTCAGGGATAAGGGACTTTCCTAGGAACATTTCTTTGAGGTACAGTTATCCTGTTCTCACTGGCTAGTTTATTCAACTGTGTGAATGTGTGAATTTAACTTTATAGACAAAAACAGGTTCAAAAGCTGGTGTAATTGTCAGTGAAATTAGTGCTAAATATGCTCCAACATATATCAAGGACACATACTCCACTATGTTCATAGCAGCCTTAAAATAGCCAGAATCTGAAAAGAATCCACATGTCCTTCAACAGAGGAATGGATACAGACAATGTGGCACATTTATACAATGGAGAAGCACTCAGCTATTAAAAACAATGACTTCATGAAATTCTTAGGCAAATGGATGGGATCAGAAAATATCATCCTGAGTGAGGTAACACAGTCACAAAAGAACACACATGGTATGTACTCACTGATAAGTGGTTATTAGCCTAAAAGTTCATAATACCCAAGATACAATTGACAGATCACATGAAGCTCAAGGAGAAGGAAGACTAAAGTGTGGATGCTGTGGTGCTTCTTAGAAGGGGGAACATATACATATACAGACACCAAACCCAGACACTATTACAGATGCCAAGAAGTGCTTACTGACAGGAGCCGGATATAGCTGTCTCCTGAGAGGCTCTGCCAGAGCCTGACAAATACAGAGGCTGATGCTTGCAGCCAACTATTGGGCTGAACATGGGGTCTCCAATGGAGGAGATATAGAAAGGATTGAAGGAGTTGAAGGGGCCTGCAACCCCATATGAAGAACAACAATATTAACCAACCAGAGGTCCCAGGGTTTAAACCACCAACCAAAGAATACACCAAAGTATGGCCCATGACTCCAGCCACATATGTAGCAGAAGGACAGCCTTGTGGGACATCAATGGGAGGAGAGACCCATGGTCCTGAGAAAGCTTGATACCAGTGTAGGGGAATGCCAGGGCAGAAAGTGGGAGTGTGTAGGAAGGAGCACCCTCATAGAAGCAGGGGGAGGGAGGGTGGGATGGGAGTTCTAGAAGGGAAACCATGAAAGGGGATAACATTTGATATTTAAATAAATAATATATCCAATAAAAATATTAAGGCCTAAGATCACAAAAATAAAAAAAGAAAAGAAAAGAAAAAAAATAGCACTTTGCATTGAAACAACAGAAAAGCTCTTCTGAGGGTAAGAGACACTTGGCAATGGTTGTGGAAATGAAAATTCATTTGAAGGGAGGGAACCTAAACCTAGAATACAGTTGATGTGGCTCTCTGCTCCTCAAAAACAACTATGAAAGTGTTTCCTTTGGGTCAGAACACAGAAACTGGTGCAGCTTTGGTCCATGAGGAGCGGGATCTATCCTCCAATGGTAGAAGAACTTGGCAGTGTTGTTCCTATAGTATTGCTTTTCATTCATGAATGATGCAGGATTAACAGAGAGAATAGAGTCTTATGTCCTGGTACCAGAGATCGACTGAATTCATTCAGTGTGTGTGTCAGGGTTTCAATATGCCCTTCTTAGCTTTTCGCTCTTTTTCTTGTCAACTTGACACAAGCTAGACTTCTCTTGGAAGAGGAACCTTAACTGGAAAAAAATGCTTCAATTAGATTCCTGGTAGGTGAGTCTATACGGCATATTTTTAAATTAATGGGGCAAGGTAGTCATGGAAGAAATAGGATGTCAAGACGTGGAAACAATCCAGTGGAGGGAATTAGACTTAGCTTTTTCTCCAGCAAGGAGGGCTATGAGCTTCCTTAGCTGAAGAGTGTTGCTTTTATATAACCCATTCTAGGGTTGTTAAAGATTCAATGGCCAAGGTGAAAGAAGGGATAGCTGGGGGGGGGGAAGAGAAAAGAGAGAGAGAGAGAGAGAGAGAGAGAGAGAGAGAGAGAGAGAGAGAGAGAGAGAGAGAGAGAGAGAGAGAGAGAGAGAGAGAGAACACAGTCAGGGTTGATTTGAGTCTTGGTTTCCACCCTCATATCCACCCTATTAGGACGCCTAATTGCTATCCTGGTATTGCTGACTTTTGGCCCCTGCATTTTTAACTCCTTGGTCTCTTTTGTTAAGGAACACTGTACCTATAGTACAGCTAATAATCTTAAAGCAGAAATATAAAGAACAAGACACAGAAGACCAGGAGTATGAGCTATCAGAATACCAGCAATAGCTTCAGGATAGAAGCATGCACAAAGAAAAGGGAGGAATGAAGAGGTAAGCTCAGAGCTGTTGGAAAATTCCACCAGGAATCCTTTCTTTCCTGGAAGAGACAGATCAAAGAGCACAAAGGCCAGAAAGAGGAGGCTAATTAAACCCCTACTACCTCATTCCCTAAAATACAATCAGCTTAAAGGGTGCACTGTTTTGCCTGTCATTTTGTGTGTAGTTGCTATGCTTTATTCTGCCCCTGGAAACTGTATAAAAACTCACCGAATGTGCCACCCAGGGATGCCAACTCTCCTTCTGGTGCAGAATAATAACCCCAGCTTGCTGGAACCATAAATTCCTCTTCCTTTTGAATTGATCCCCAGCTTCCTGTTGTTCACTCAGGGATCCCCGTAGGCTAAAGCTTGTCAGAGTCTACAGTCTTTTAGAGTCTGCAAGGTATCTGTCCAGGCCCTTCTGGCATTTAGACTCTCTGTTGATAAGTTGAGTATAATTCTAATAGGTCTGCCTTTCTACATAGCCTTTTTCCCTTGCAGATTTTAATATTTTTTTATTCTATGTTTAGTGTTTCAATTATTATGTGTTGGAGGGACTTCTTTTTGGTCTAATCTATTTGATATTCTGTAAACTTCCTGTATAGGTGTCTCTTTATCTAGGTTGGAGACATTTTCTTCTATGATTTTGTTGAAGACATTTTCTGGGCCTTGGAGCTGAGAATATTTTCTTTTTTATGTTATTATTCTTAAGTTTAGACTTTTCATGGTATCCCAAATTTCCTGGGTGTTTTGTGCCAGGAACCTTTTAGATTTAACAGTTTCTTTGACTGATGTATCAATTTTTCTATTGTACCTTCTATGCCTGAGATTCTGTCTTCCATCTCTTGCATTGTGTTGATTATACTTGAATCTGTAGTTTCTGTTCACTTACCTAGATTTTCCATCTCAGGGATGTGCTTTCTTTATTGCTTCTATTTCCACTTTCAGATATTGAGTAGTTTTATTAATTTCTCTCACCTTTTTTACTTTTTGCTCTCAGTTTGTGCTTTCGTTCAGCTCTCAGTTTGTGCTTTCTTTATTGCTTCTATTTCCACTTTCAGATATTGAGTAGTTTTATTAATTTCTCTCACCTTTTTTACTTTTTGCTCTCAGTTTGTGCTTTCTTTCAGCTCTCAGTTTGTGCTTTCTTTATTGCTTCTATTTCCACTTTCAGATATTGAGTAGTTTTATTAATTTCTCTCACCTTTTTTACTTTTTGCTCTCAGTTTGTGCTTTCTTTCAGCTCTCAGTTTGTGCTTTCTTTATTGCTTCTATTTCCACTTTCAGATATTGAGTAGTTTTATTAATTTCTCTCACCTTTTTTATTTTTTGCATTCCTGGCATTCTTTAACAATTTATTAATTTCATACTATTGCTTTTTGTATTTTTCTGGATTTCTTTAAGGGTTTATTCATTTCTTTTTGTAGTACCTCTATCATCTTCACAAAGTTGGTTTTAAAGTTGTTTTCTTGTGCTTCAGCTATGTAAGGCTTTCTGGCTTCAAGGTTTCCTGTATAGCTGGGATATGGTTGTGAAATATTGCCATGACTATTGTTAATTGTGTTCTTACACTGGCCTCTAGGCAACAGGGTTCAGGGTAATTAGGTTTTGGTGTCAATTTCTGAATTTTTCTTAGTTTGATGGCTGTTCTCCCCCACAACCCCCGATTACATTTCTTCTCTGGCCTGAGTGACCTGTGGTTCTAATGACCAGCACGTTATCTGGTCCAGTAGGGTGCTACAGCTGAGGTTTTGGTAGCTTATGTAGTCATATATTCTGGGTTTTGGGGAATTAACATGGCTTCTAGAAATGTAGAGGCTACTGCTGTAGTTTTTGAGTGGCTCTAGAGTTGGGAAGCTGTTGGGAAACAGCTGGGTGGGTCTAAGGAAGCAATATTTTCTCTGGGCTGGGTCATACCTGTGCATCTGGAAAAAGCAGGGGGACTTCTACTGAGGTTATGGGCAGAGATATGGTGATGATGTGGAGTTGGCAGGAGCTGTTGACATCTTTGGGAGAATTTATAGATTAAGTTTAACTTGGGTAGGAATACCTATCTTAACTGGGTTTCTGACTACTTAAAGAGGAGAGATGGAGCTGGGCAGCAGCATTCACCTCTCTCTCTACATCCTGACTATGTATGCAACTTGATTAGCTTCCTAGGGCAACTGCCTCTCACAGTTTCTTCAATGGGATACATTTACCCTTGAACTATAGCCTAAAATAAATGCTCCCTTCCTTAAATTGCTTTCTCATATATTCTATCTTAGAAATAATCTAATTAATTAATATATTTTTTACAAACTAATAAATTGTAGCTAAGCCAACAAAACTGTCTTAC
The DNA here is from genome assembly GCF_978045245.1 of Mus caroli. NCBI lineage: Eukaryota > Metazoa > Chordata > Mammalia > Rodentia > Muridae > Mus > Mus caroli. The sequence continues at coordinate 20,808,841 of NW_028227266.1, forward strand.
TATAGCCCACAGTTTTATATACTAATGATATAGGCAAGTCTCTAACTGAGAAGGTTTTCTATTTCACAATGCTGTATTAGTCAGGGTTCTCTAAGGGAACATAACAGAAATGAAAGGATGATTATATAAATATATTTTAAAACATATATATTTGTTCTTTATACAAGACTCAGTGTCTCAGCATTCCCAATCTACAGCTGATTGCCTGGAGAATTCTTAGAGAACTGCTAGAATTCATTATGTTTTGAAAGCCTAAAGCAGGTAGTTCTCAGTGAAGTAATATAGCACTGATAGCCAAAGAATAAATTAACTCGCTAGCAAGAGTAAAGTAGAGCAGGCAAAAGACATTTTCTTCTTCCATCTTTTTTGTATGAGTTGTATGGTAGTTTGAGTAGGTAAGGCCCACAGAGATATGTTTAAATGCTTGGTTGATAGAGAGTGGAACTATTAGGAGGTGTGACCTTCTTGGAGGAAGTGTGTCATTGTGGAAGTTGGCTTTGAAGTCTCATATATTCTCAAGAATGGACAGTATGAAACACAGTCTCTTCCTGCTACCTGAAAATCATGATGTAGAACTCTAAGCCCTTTCTCCCACACCATGTTGGTCTGGATGCTGCCATACTTCCTGCAATGATGATAATGGACTGAACCTCTGAAACTGTAAGCAACCCCAACTAAATGTTTTCATTATAATAGTTGTAATCGCTATGGTGCCACTTCACAACCATGGAACCCTAACTGAGACAAGCTGCCATGAGAAGGTGCCACCTACACTTCAGTTGAGCCTTGCAACTTCAAATTCTGATCAGGAAAATTCCTAATAAGAGGGCCTAGCTACTTGGCTTGAGTTGATTCCCTGTCCAGTCAAACTGACAACCAAAATAAGCCATCTCAAGTTTGCCCCTTGTCAACTTGATCTCTAAATAGATTGCTTTGTGTCATTCTTAATTTCCAAATTAACACAATTTGAAAGTCACCATTCAACTTCACATGATCTTCCATGTACAAATATAAAGCTCCTCTGGTCTCAAAAGGTTATGCTAGAGAAGGCAGTTAAGCATGCTGACATATAGACCTATAGTTACACAATGAGATGACAAACTTCTGGCTTTAACCCAGAACAAAGCCTTGGCAGGATGAAATGTTTTTTTCTCACCTGCATGGCTCCACTTCCAGCTGACTTGCTAGGCTATATACATGATAGGTCCTAGACATGTTTCAGTTTTCATTATGTGGTGGGCTGTCAGCCCCCTTTTCGGCACTTATGTTAATCAGGCTCCAAAGGGAGACAGAAACATGCCTCATACAATGGAAACATATAAAATACCAAAGCTCCTAAGGAGCTTGTATTTTGGTTTCTGAATCCCCTTTACCTGTTTGGGGTGTCTCTTTGCCTGTGAGTATATGCATGTACTTTTGTTTTCAATAGAACTTGTTTGTTTGTTGTGAACGTGTATTATTTTCTTTTAATTGTTTAATTGGCAGGGACACAAAATTCCTAGATGGTATCAAGACCACTCACATAATCAATATTTGAGTGACAGCTTGAAAGTCCTTCTCCTTACCTGTGACCTTCCAGGTCATCTGCATCTTCTGTAGCACAGATGACGTTCATGAATGGTTGCCCCAGACTCTCCAAATAGGAGGAAGATCCATTGTACTTAACAAGCTAAGATCATACTGACATTTGGTCTGTTACTATGTAGTGTAGTACAAAATACTGGCCCTGGTTGCCTCAAAGACAAGGAAATCCTCTTGTAGACCAAGTGATGCTATGTACTCTTGCCTCTTAAGTTATCCCTGAGTGGTGAATAAAGATGCCAATAGCCTATACCTGGGTGGAAGAGAAATAGGCAGGGTTTTGGTTCTCAGACTTAGGTTCTGAGGCAGGAGACCACAAAGGAGGAGAAGAAAGTAGAGAGGGGAGAATATGCCATAGAGTAGGTGAGTTATGAAAACATGGCCATGAGGGCTGGCCAACTGAAGTGAAGACTTGCTCATATGGAACATGGCAAGTTGTATCTTGGGGTTATTGCAAAGGAAGTAGATATTAATAGCTTAGTGGGTAGATATCTGTTCAGCTCCAGTGCATAAAGCTTATTATAAATATAAACACTTTTGTGTTTTATCTGGGAAATGAATAATAAAAGGTGGGGTAGAGATCCCCAGTTGAGATTAAAATTTCATTATAACAAATCTAAGCCCAAGTTTGTGAAGCATCATTTCAATTGCACCAATAGTAAACTGGACTTACATGTTATCCCCATTTAATAAGTTACAACAGAGTCTGCCACTTAAAGGAAGATGCATCTAGGCCTATTTTTAATTTTTACCAGCTCTTTGGCATAACCAGATCTCAGTTTTTTACATTTTTAAATGCTTACTCTCCATTCCACTGTGTTTCTTTGTGGGGAATTGCAAGCTGGTCTCCAGTTGAGCTGAGGTCTGAACCCCAGAAATGGTGACAATTCACCTAAATGACACGGTAGGCGTTCCCTTATGCTCCTGGAACTCTGGATCCTGCCTAAGTTACTCTCCCCCACAGCCCCCACAAGAGAAGCATGGTCAGTAGTCACATAGGCAATGGCCTAAGCTTCTGACCTTCAGGCTAAGCTCCTCCCCAGTTACCTAGCAACAGTAAAGGCCATAAAAAGAGCTGTTCAGCCCCACCTCACTCTCTTACCTCTTACTTGTCTCTCTCTTACTTCTTACTCCTCACTATTCTCTCTCTTTGTCTTCCCTCCTCTCTCCTCTCTCTTCTCCTCTCCTCCCTCCCTCTTACTCTTTTTTCTAGCTTCTCTCTCTCTAGCTTCTCTCTCTCTCTCTCTCTCTCTCTCTCTCTCTCTCTCTCTCTCTCTCTCTCTCTCTGCCTCTCTCTCTGTACATTCTCTCTTTTCCCCCGCCTTTATATAATAAAGCTCTAAAACCATATAATGTCTCTGCTTATCAAGGCCCACTGCACTTGGAGGATGGGACAGGTTTTCTTCTAATGAGCCATTTCTAATCTCCCATTAGAAGGCCTTCCTGTGCTCCAGTCAAGATCTGCTGCACTCACTCTCATCAGTGTTGGGAACCTCTTCCTTCATCCCTCTCTCCCATAACCCCGGTGGCTTTAGCAAAGTAGCTCCAGAGTTCCCAGGTAGGGCTTCCCCTTGGTCACCCCCTGAAGAGTGGGTCAGAGGCTTGAATGCCCACACAGGGATGAGTGGAAAGTGTATGGAAGTTCTCCCACACCTGACAGACCAGAGAATAGGTAAAACTCTGGTGGGGTGTGGGTTTTTATCCTTCCCCTCTTCCCCATGATGTGTCCATATTCCCCAGGGGCCCCCTATTTAGTTCCCAACATTTCTTGTCATAACATGTAGGAGATAATGAAGTTGCAGTTTAGCAGTAATTTAACCACAAAAACTAAGATTTGTTAAAGGAATGTAAATATTAATTAGGAAGATGAATAGGGACCTTTAATCTCTCAAGTATAAATTCCATGTGTCCTGCTTCATCAACCTAAGTTTAAATGACACATTTGTTCATAACTTATTGTTAATTAATTAACTGTGCCAAGAATTATCTACATGATATAATACAACCTTGATAAAAACTTTATTAGTATAATATAATGTAATGTAATATGATATATAAAAGCAGTCTTATGAGTTACAATTCCCCAAGAATATCATCAAGATCCTGCCCTTTATTTAAAGATTATACTTTGGGGGAATTTTAGATACATTTTCTTATATTTAATTTTATTCCTCTCTATCAGTAATGTGAAGTTGCCCATTTATACCTCGTTTTGTTAATGGTTTCTGTTGGTGTCGCTGTCTCTGATTTTCCCTATATTCACCACCTGTAGTGAAAGCTTCATAAATATTATTTTTTTAAAAAACATCATTGTGGTAAATTCTACCCCTGTACAGCTGTACAAGGATAAGACCCCTATGTTACTAAAATGTCAAGGCATGTTCCTTCCTTCTTATTCTTACACTTAACATATCCCACTGGGAGGATGCTTAGGCATTCCACCTTGTGATGTTGACTGTTTCTGCTCAGCTTAGCTCAGCACAGTGTGTTCTGGGGTCCCTAAAGGAATTAGAGAAATTGCAGTGGATATATTTCAGCATCTCCTTGGTCACATGTTGTGTCCATATTCGATTCTCAGTGTGATCAAATTTGCTTTCTAAGAGCCTAAGCACACATTTCATTGCAAGCCCTTTACTACCTGATTGCAGACTATCCTTCTGTGATACAAATGCAAAGTAAATACTCCTTTGCTACAGCAGACACATACACACATACTGCATATTCTCAGTCATGTGCAACCAAGGACTGAAGGCATAGAAATGGAGTATAATAGTGGTCACAAGATATTAGGAAGACAGGTGGCAGTGTGTACAAGTTACTAATAAGTAAGAAAAAGTGTCTGTATTACTATTACATGGTAGGGTGCCAATGCACTTGATTATAGCAGATATGGTTAATATCTTAGCTAGGGTTTCCATTGCTGAGAAGAGACACTATGACCAAGGCAACTCTTATAAGAACAACATTTAATAGATGATGACTAATAGGTTCAGAGTTTCAGTCCATTATCATCAAGGCAGGAAGCATAGCAGCAACCATACAGGCACTGTGCTAGAAAAACTGAGAGTTCTATATCTTGAGCTGACTGTAGGCAGGCAAGGAGCGGGCATCCTCAGACAACTAGGAGGAAGCTCTCTCAAAGCTCACACTCATATGAAGTTGAAAGTTGCTCTTTCCATGTCTGTGAATAATTGTGTTGGAATTTTGATGGGGATTGCAATGAATCTGTAGATTGCTTTTGGTAAAATGGACATTTTTACTATTTTAATCCTACTGACCCATGAACTTAGAAGATATTTCCATCTTCTGAGGTCTACTTTGATTTCTTTCTTCAGGGACTTGATATTCTTGTCATATAGAGTCTTCACTTGCTTGGTTAGAGTTACTCCAAGATATTTTATATTATTTGTGACTATTTAGAAGGATGTTGTTTCCCTAATTGCTTCTCAGCCTGTTTATCATTTGTATAAAGGAAAGCTGTTTATTAGTTTGAGTTAATCTTATATACAGCCACTTTGCTGAAGTTGTTTATCAGTTGTAGGAGTTCTCTGCAGAATTTTAGGGGTCTCTTATGTGTACTATTATATCATCTGCAAATAATGGTATCTTGACTTCTTCTTTCCCAATTTGTATCTCTTTGGTCTTCTTTTGTTGTTTAATTGCTCTAGCTAAAACTTTAAGTACTATACTGAATAGATAGGGAGAGAGTGGGTAGCCCTACCTTGTCCCTGGCTTTAGTGGAATTGCTTCAATTTTCTCTCCATTTAATTTAATACTGGCTGTTGGTTTGCTGTATACTGCTGATATTATGTTTAGTTCTTTGCCATGAATTCCTGATCACTCCTAGACTTTAAACACAAAGGGGTGTTTTATTTTTGTCGAAGGTTTTTTTCAGCATCTAATGAGATGATCATGTGCTTTTTTTTCTTTTGTATGTATTTATATATTGCTTTACATTGATGGCTTTTCATATATTGAACCATCCCTACACCCCTGGGATGAAGCCTAGTTGATCATGGTGAATAATGCTTTTGATGTGTTTTTGTATTCTGTTAGTGAAAACTGTGCATCGATATTCATCAGCAAAATTAGTCTGAAGTTCTCTTTCTTTGTTGGATCTTAAAACCCAGGATAGCAAAAACAATTTTAACAGCAAAGTAATGTCTGAGGAAATTAGGATTCTTTACCTAAAGCTGTACTATAGAGCAATAGTGATTTTAAAAAACAAATAACAAACCCAAACAAACAAGCAAGCAGGCAAACAAACAAACAAAAAACCAAAAGAATGGCATGGTACTGCTACAGAGACAGAAAAAAAAAAAGTCCAATTCACAGACCATATGAAGCCCAAGAAGAAGGAAGACCAAAATGTAGATGCTTCAGTGATTTTAGAAGGGTGAACCTAATAGTCACAGGAGGAAATATGGAAACAAAGTGTGGAGCAGAAACTGAAGGAAAGACCATCTGGAGACTGCCCCACCTGGGGATCCATCCCATATATAGACACCAAACCTGTACATTATTGTGAATGCTGGGAACTGCTTGCTGATAGAAGCCTGATATGGCCATCTCCTGAGATGCTCTGCCAGAGCCTGACAAATACAGAGGAGGAAGCTTGCAGCCAACCATTGTACTGAGCTCAGGGGTCCCCGATGGAGGAGATAGAGAAGGGACTGAAGGAGCTGAGGGTGTTTGCATCCCCATGGAGGGAGCAACAGTGTCAACAGGCCACACCTCCTGGAGCTCCCTGGGACTGGACCACCAACCAAAGAATACACATGGAATGGTGCTGGCCACATATGTGGCAGAAGATGGCCTTGTTGGAAATCAGTGGGAGGAGAGGCCTGAGGGTGTCAACTTCCCCAGTGTGTGGGAATGCCAGAGCAGGAGGATGGGAGTGGGTGAGTGGGTGGGCGAGCACACTCATAGAGGCAGGGGTAGGGGGGAAGGGATGGGAATTTCTGAAGGGGAGATCTGGAAAGGGGAAATATTTGAAATGTAAATAAAGAAAATATCCAAGACAAAATCATCTCAAAAGGTGATCTTAAATGGGGCATTACATAAAAAAAAAAAGAAAAGAAAAGAAAAGAAAAGAAAAGAAAAAAAGAAAATGAAAAAGTACTGATAAAAACACTTTAAAGACAACATTTTGGGAAGCTCAGTTATTCAGAAGTCTTCTCAGTCTTCCAGAGGACCTGGGTTCAGTTCTTGGCTTCCACATTAGGAGACTCACAATTGCCTACAACTCTAGCTCTAAGGAATCTAACACACTTTCTGCTCTGGGTTCACACACACACACACACAGACATACACACAGACATACACACACACACACACACACACACACGCATGCATGCACACATATGCGTAGCACTTAATAAAAACAAAGTATTTTTAAAATATCTGTTTTTTTTCTCTTTAAATGAGATCCCTGTACATAAAAGGTAAAATTGTGGAATAAAACAATGATTTTCATCTTTTAAGAATTGCCAGTACACCGTTCAATTACTTGTTAATGGGGGTTTGCATATTTTTGTTTTTTTCTTAAATAATTAGACCTTATCATTGTCTCTGACTATGCCAGAAATTATAAATGTCATTTTGATGCTCTGCATTTCTTAAATGTCTGGCCTTGATTTTGTGGTAAAGCTTACTGATCATTTTATTTATCCATTAGTCAGCTGCATTTCTCTGGTACTCAGTGAAAATATTTACACAGCAGAAAAGATGTGTCAGATACATTAGTCATCTAAATTATCTATTGGACACTCTACTCCATCTATTGCTATGTATTAGTTCATTTTATGTTGAAGATTCATATTATTTGTCTTTTATGAATAGATCATATATACCTTTTCCTTTTGTTTATTATAAATGACTTTTATCTTTTCTCCTATGTACAGTTTACATATTAAAATAATCAAATACTAAACATTTATTGTGTCTTTACATCTAGGATACTCATTACCATGAATGAGAATGGGATGCTTGAATTAATGAGCTGTGGCCTCAAAGATTCGTTTATAATGTTTGGGTTACCATTATGGGTGGCCCCTATATGGGAGGCATCACACACATTAATGTAGCTTTCCTAGAGGCGGTTGATTTCTGAGGGCTTGATGAAGTTTGAGATTGTTTTAATTAATATCAAGAATAAGTCTATACCACATTATGTAATTATAATTATGTGCACACAAATGGCTTTATCTTGTCCAAATCTCTGGCAGTCTCATCTAATTCTGAGAAAAAGAAAAAGTTGTATAGAAATAGAAGAAATAAGAATAGAAATAATCTGAACATATTATAATTTCAAACAACAAACAGACAAACTCAGTGCTTGCAGTATAATGCATTGCTCTGTGTAAGTATAGCTGTCTAGAAAGCCCTTCTTTCTACTGCTTAGACTATGACACTCTGTGGCACCATGTGATGATCCTGGTCTCTGTCTTTTAAGTCACATGTGGAAGTGATAATTTATCAAAGATAGGTGGAATCACTGATTTACAGTTGGCCTCTGCTAAGATAAAATGTTATCACACTGTGCGTATCACAACTGCATTGAGGACACTTTGCATTGTGTTCACATTCCCTTAAATATTGTTCCCAAAGGTGTTCAGCCCCTCCAGGTGGAACTTTGGAAAGAGGCTGGCACAGTTATGTGAAAAGACAAACAAACAAAAACAAACAAACAAACAAAACAAAACAAAAAACAAGAGGAGTAGAAGGAGTGGCAGGAGGGAAAGCAGCCTTCAGTTAAAAAGATCAGCAAATACTTCTGCAGCTCGAAGCAGAAGATTTTAACCTAATGGATACAGTCTCACCATGGAAGAGAAACCCAGGAATGGGCCTGCTTTCCTGAGAGCCAGCATAGCCCAGGGAGGCTCCACTGTGGGAGACCTCAGTGCTCTGCAACAAGTCTTAGCCAAACAACAGGGGGGTTCTAGGAAGTTAGCCAAAACCAAAAACTCTTCTTGGCTGTGAAGGTTTTCAGCTTTGATATCTTTGAACAACTTTACACTTTATTTTTTATTTTTTTTTCCATCAGATGTGACCAAATAAGATGGTGAGATGTCTGAGACAGCTGCACCTACCTCCCAGGGCTTCATGCATGTTAGGCAAGCATGCTGCTCTTCAGCCCCAGCCCTGAGCCCAAACTTGTCTCAGCTCTACCTCTTTCCTTTTTTTTTTTTTTTTTTAAGATTTATTTATTTATTATATGTAAATACACTGTAGCTGTCTTCAGACACACCAGAAGAGGGAGTCAGATCTCATTACAGATGGTTGTGAGCCACCATGTGGTTGCTGGGATTTGAACTCTGGACCTTCAGAAGAGCAGTCGGGTGCTCTTACCCACTGAGCCATCTCACCAGCCTCTACCTCTTTCCTAACTGCACTGTTGTGGTGACCTCTTAGTGATCACCTGCTCCCAAGGGAGTCAGAGAAGGAAAATTTTGTTTGTGCCTAAATTCCTCTCAGAGAGAATTGTTGTCCCAGGAGTACTGACACACAGGCTTGCAGAACAGACAAGCCATAGTCAGAGACAGCAAAACCAGTTAACATCAGAGATAACCAGATGGCAAAATGTGAGCACAAGAACACAAGCAACAGAAACTAAGGCTACTTGGCATCATCAGAACCTAGTCCTCCAACCACAGCAAAGCCTGGTTATCCCCAACACACAAGAAAAGCAAGACTCTGATTTAAAATCACATCTCTTGATGATGATAGATGAATTTAAGAAGGGCATAAATAACTCCCTTAAAGAAATTCAAAAGAACACAGGTAAACAGGTAAAAGACCTTAAAGAGGAAACACAAAATCCTTTAAAGAACTACAGGAAAATAACAGGGAGCAAAAAAATAGAGCAAGTTAACATGATCTCAAAAGGCCACCCATATAAAACCTACAGTAACAATTCAAGAATTACACAAAATAAGAGAACTTTAATGTCTAGAGTTTGATGTTTGAGTGTATGCTTTTTATATTTTTTGGCTGTTGTTATGAGATAGATTATCATCTGAGGTCAGTTCTGACTTGAAACTCATGCCATGCTCCCACCTCAATATCCTATTATAGGTCAGAGACATTAAGTCAGGTTTATTTCTGGTTTTAACATTATAGTTTTCAAAGAATAAAATTTATATGTAAAGGAATGTATATTAAATCTATTTTCTATGAGTTCTGAAAGACTACAGATGTGTTATGTAAGAAGTTTCTTCCAGGGAAGACACATTGTCTCAACCCAGGCAGGGAGCCAACAACAGACAAAAATATGGGTATAACAAAAGCCAAAGCAGGAGAATCAATAGTTTTACTGAAGTTACTTACAGGAATATGGGTGAGTTACATGAGCAGAAATGACTAGAGAACATTTGTGTCACCTAAGTTTACCACAGAACCAGTGGCTTTCCCCACAAGACCTGGGAACCTGGAGTATACTACAGTCTTCAAGAGTTTAAAAGCTTTGAGTGCCCTTTCCAAGTGGCTTAGTTGGTCTAACTTCTTCTAAGCAGCTTGGCTTAGTTCTGTATCTTTAGGTCTGCTGATCTGATTTCAGAGTCTTCTATGCAGGTTTGCTCATTTGAGAGTGACCCTCAGAGGTTGTTAACTCTTGTGAAAAAGGAGCCTAAGTGAATCTAATCAGTTTCAGGGACTTCCTGAAGCTATTTTCAGTTGTTTACCTTTTTATCTAAAGGAGTTCTCTCTATGATGAAATGTTTCAAACTTGAAGGAAACACTATATGCCAGCCAGCACTACTGTATCCAGCAAAACTCACCAAAAATGTAAAGATTTTGCTGAAGGGGCAGAAAGATTGTTAAGAGCCAGAAATTGTGGATAACTCCTGAGAAACAATGTTTTCCAGACACAAAAATGCCATGTGCACATGAGCTTACACTGGCTATGACTGCTTGCAAAAGATCAAGCCAGCTAAAAATCCCAGTATATATCATGAATGAGCATAGGACCATGAAAGGCAGCCTGGTTCCTGGTTGAGCTAAGGTTGGAAACCCCAATGACCCTGAGGAATGGCAGGCTTTTTGCCTTGTTCCCAGACACTAGGCTCCTGACATGAGACCATAGCCTTCATTGGATCTGTGGCCATCAGTCACGCCCCAAGCCCCTTCACAGGTAGAGGACATGACCCATGGTCATGTAGCATCAAGACAGATCTCCATTTTAATGAGGTACCTAAAGGCCTGGAGGCTTAGCCAATTAAGCTCCACTTCCCTGACACTCCTCCCTGCAAAACATATTGAACCTCAGGCCAACCCTGAGAACTGGAGTACAGTTTTTACTCATCCACTTTCCTCCAGGATTAAGGGGATCCATGTCTGCTCCTCCACAGGGCTTGGACTATTTCCGGAGGCAGAATGCAGCAAGTTCTTACTGCGGTTAACTCAGGCTGGCACCAGGCGGGTGTAGGGCTATGGGGAGCCATGGACACTGCTTTGGGGGCGGGGAAGCACAGTCAGAGGTCCCTGGGAACTGCTCAGGGGCCCCCAGGCCTGCAGGGAGGCTGGAACCATCTAGTTCTCAGGCTGTTGGACACCCAGGTGCCTCTGGGAGCCACAGAAGAGCTGAGAACAGAATGAGGGCCTGCGGGCTGGATCTATCCAGGGGTTGAAGAGAAAAGGGGAGTTCTGGATGGATCCTGCTGGGGAGAAAGCACTTGGCTGGCTTGGCTTGGGCTTGGTGGTCCCTGTGGCTGGGGCATGGAGAGACCTTCTGAAGATTAGGTGAAAGATCCCGATGAAAAGAGACAGTCCATGGTTTTAAGATGTTTATTGTCATGGTGGGTCATTGAGCTTTCCAACCTTAGCTCAATCAGGAACCAGGCTGCCTTTCAGGGTCCTACAAATGAGATACTCTAGTCTCTGACATACCTACGGGAGACACTATTGGAAATTGGTGGCTGCTGGGAGAGGGACATAAACCCTGAGAGGCTGCCCCAGTAGATGGCTCTGCACCCAGGCACATACCAATAGGTGGGTTCAGTGAGCTTTTTTTTTCCATTTTTCTTTCCCTTCATTTATTTATTCACTTTACATCCTGATTACAGCCCCCTCTTTCTTCTCCTCCCAGTTCCACTTTCATATCCTTCTCTCTACTTTCCCCTCCCTGTCTCCTCTGAGAAGCTAGGGAGAAGGGATCCAAAGAGAAGCAACAGAGTCAGCCCCTGTTCCAATTGTTACAGCACCCACATGGAGGCCATGCTTAAATCTGCTACTTATGTATAGGAGGTGAAGGTCCATCCCATGCATGATCTTTGGTTGGCGATTCAGTCTCTGTGAGCCCCCATGGGTGCAGTAGTTGATTCTGTGTGTTTTCTTGTGGTGTCCTTGACTCCTCCCAAATCCCAATCATTCCTCTTACTCTTCCACAAGTTTCCCTAAGCTTCAACCACTGTTTGGCTGTGGGTCTCTGCATGGTTTTTATCAGCTGCTGGATGAAGCTGCTCAGATGAAGACAGTTAGGCTAGGTTCCTGTTTGCAAGCATAGTAGAGTATCATTAATAGAGTAATGGGTTGGGTATCTCCCATGGGATAGGTTTGAAGTTGAACCAGTCATTGTTTGGCCATTCCCTCAATCTCTGCTCCATCTTTATCCCTGCAAATCTTGTTGTCAGGAAAAATTTTGGGTCAAAGGTTTTGAGTGAGTTGGTGTCCCCCTCCTAGACTGGAAGTCCTAGGCTACAGGAATTAGCCAGATCAGCCTCTATATTCTGTGTTGCTAGGAGTTTCAGCTAGGATCTTCCCCATAGACTCCCTGGACCTCTACCCCCATACTAGGTCTCCAACTTATTCCAGAGATTAACCCCCACACCCACTGATTTCCCTTTTCTCTCCAAGACCTCTCATCCCCATTCCCCACACCTGACACCACCCCTTTCCTCCACATCTTCTCTCCTTTCCAGTTCCCTCCATCCATCCACCTCTGATGTACATTTTTTCTCACCCCTTCTTAATGAGATTCAAGCATCCTCCCTTGGGCCTTCATGTTATTTAGCTTCTTTGGGTCTGTGGATTTTAGCACAGTTATCCTGTACTTTATGCTTAATATTCACTTACAAGTAAATACATCCCATGTTTGTCTTTCAGAACCTATGTTACCTCACTCAGGATGATATTTTCTAGTTACATACATTTGCTGAAAAAATGCATGATGTCATTGTTTTTAATAGCTTGGTACTATTCTGTAGTAGAAATGTACCAGATTTTCTTTATTCATTCTTCAATTGAGGGACATCTAGGTTATTTTCAATTTTTGGTTATTATGAATAATGCTGCAATGAAGATAGTTGACCAATGGCCTTGTGGTATGGTGCACTATCTTTTGGGTAATTACGCACCATTCTCTTATTTTCTTCCTGTTTTTGCCTTCATTTGTCTGGGTCCCCTTTCTGCTTCTAATTGTCTTTTTATTATTTTGAGGTCATATGTATTCCATTATATACTTTCCTCCACACTTCTCTCCTTGTAAGATCTATCCCACATCTCATGATACCCTTTATAATTTCAACATACGCATGCATGCATACACACATACATCTAGATTGTATGTATGAATAAAATTATATAATACTTTCCTTTCTGAGTTTAGTTTAGCTTGCTTAACATGCTGATTTCCAGTTTGGATCATTTGCCTACAATTTTCATTTTTCTTTATGTCTGTACAAAATACTATTGTGCCTATGTACAACATTTTACTATTCATTTGTTGATGGCCATTGAGGCTAGTTTCATATCCTGACTACTGTTGTCAGTGCAACAAAAACCATTAATGTGTAAGTACCACTTCGAATCCTTCATAGAAGATTGGAATAGCTAGGGCATAAGATAGCTCTAACATTAGTTTCTTTATCTTTGAAGATACCTTCCCTTTGATATCCCCAGTGCCCATCCCAATTCACATTCCTATCAGCAGTGTATAACAGTTTCTACTTCTCCATGTCTTCACTAGTGTCAGTCAGGGTTCCTATTCCTGCACAAACATCACGACCAAGAAGCAGTTGGGGAGGAAAGGGTTTATTCGGCTTACACTTCCATACTGCTGTTCATCACCAAAGGAAGTCAGGACTGGAACTCAAGCAGGTCAGGAAGCAGGATCTGATGCAGAGGCCATGGAAGGATATTCCTTACTGGCTTGCTTCCCCTGGCTTGCTCAGCCTGCTCTCTTATAGAACCAAGACTACCAGCCCAGTGATGGCACTACCCACAAGGGGACCTCCTGCCTTTATCACTAATTGAGAAAACGCCTTACAGCTGGATCTTGTGGAGGCATTTCCCCAACTGAAGCTCCTTTCTCTGTGGTAGCTCCAGCCTGTGTCAAGTTGACACAAAACTAGCCAGTACATCTAGCATTACTTAATTTGTTTTCTTGATGATAATTGTTCTTAGTGGTATTTGGGGGATATCTGAAAGTAATTCTAAGTTGAATTCATCTGATAGCTAAGAGTCTTGAGCATTTTTCTGAACATTTATCACCCATTTTTATCTCTTCCTTTGATACCTGCCTATTCAGGAAATTAGCCAGTGTATTGATTAGTATATTTGAGTTTCTGGTGCCTTTTTTTTTTTTTTTTTTTTGGTTTTTAATCAGTTTTGGATATTAAGCTCCTGTTAGACAAACAGTTAGCAAATCTTTTTGTATTTCATAGTCAGTGTTTTTACTTGATTAACTTTTTCATTTGCTGTGCAAAAGCTGTTAAGTTCCATGCAATGCCATTTATCATTTATAGGTTTGCTTCCTTACTCTTTGCAGCCTTTTCAAACAGTCCTTGGTTATGCAGGCTTGTCCAAATGTTTTATTTTTTTTCTATAGTTGTTATTGTTCAAAGTACTAAATAATGTCTTCATTAAACTTTGTAGTGATTTCTTTTTTGTCAGCTTCCGAGATATGAATCTCATTTCATTCTTCTATGAGTGGACATCCAGTTTCCTCAGCATCATCTGTAGAAGCTTTCTTCCAGCGCATATTTTGACACCTTTGTCAAAAATCAGGTGGTTGTAACCATGTAGGATTGTTTCTGGGTTGCTCATTCTTTTCTACTGACCTACGTGTATGGTTTTGTGTCAGCTCATGCTGTATTTGTTACTATGGCCATGTGGTATCATTTGAGATCAGATATTTGGCCTCCAGGAGTGGTTCTTTTTTTTTTTTTTTTTTTTTTTAACTTAAGGTAGGTTTGGCTATTTATATTGATTTCTCTTTCCATATGAATTTTAAGATTGCTGATTTCTGTGAAGAGTGACATTAGAACTTGGTGGGCATTGTACTGAACTTGCAGACCATTTCTAGTAACACAATTGTTTTTCAAAATATAAAATCTTCCAATCTGGAATCATGAGTGACTTTTGTGTTTTCCACTGTCTCCTAACATTTCTTCCTTTGGTGTTTTAGAGTTCTCATTGTATTTCACTCTATGGCTTGGCTTTCCTCTATTTTACTTTTACATGACCGTGAATGAGATGCTCTTCCTCCAAATGTTTCTCAGCAAATTCAATACTGTGATAGGCAAGCTATTGATTTTTGTTTGTTGCTTTTATGTTCTGCTACTTTGCTACAAGAGTTCATCAGATCTATAAGCTTTTGATGAAATTATTAGGCGTTTTCAAGTACAGGATCGTGATGTGTGAAAATTATGAAAGTTTGGCTCCCTCTCCCTATTTCTATCGCTTTGATTATTTACATTATCCTATAATTTTAGTAAACATACCAAGCACAATTTTGAATAAAAGTGGAAAGAATGAGCATTTTTGCTCTTTCTAAATTTTAGAGGAAATGCTATCACTATTTCCCCATTTAGTAAAATGTTTCTAAATATAGCTTCAGTGTACATAACCTTTATGTTGACATATTTAGTTCTGTCCCTAGTGTCTTCAAGACTTGTACTTTGAGACTATGCTGAACTTTGCCTAATGAACTTTTGATCTATTCAGATTATCATTTAATTTTCTTTGTATAAGTCTATTTATATGTTATATTATATTTCATTAATTTCTTCCCTGGCATGTATTATCCCATGCTATTTACTGAATTTTGATTTCTTGGTCTAATTTTTCTAAGACCTTGAGGCAAAGATTAATTATTTATCTGATGCTATAATTTATTTCATATAAGCATGCAAAAATATATATAAAACATGCTTTTAAATTATTTTAGTTATAACCCAGATATTCTGATGATCAGATATAATTTTTACTTGATTTCAGGAACTTAAGCTTTTTCTTTCAGATCTTTGTGTTGTCCCTCTCTTCATTATTATTTTGTCTCCAAGCATGTGTGCATCTTCTGGGGTTTCAATTGCTGTTGGTTTGCAGTTTATTTCTACTATTACCTGATAAAATATAAGACATTTTTAAATTATTTTAAATTATTCTGTTTTTATTAAGACTTCTTTATTGGCTTGTATATAATCAATATTGGAAAACACTTTGTCTACGTCTGCGTTTAATGTGTATTTTATTGCTGTTGGATGGGTTATTCTGTAGGTAGTTGTTGAGTCCAAGTGATCTGTGATATATTTTTAATCTGAAGTTTCCTTGTTGTGTTTTTATTTGTAATATATACCTAATACTGAGATTAGGATTTCGAAGTCTCACACTGTGATTACATCAGATCTCTCTGATATTTAATCATTTTACCTATTTTATAAAAGTGGGATGGTTTGCTGCATGTATTTTTACAATTTGATATATATTCTTGATGAATTTTGCCCTTTAGTAACATGTCATGGTTCTCCTCACCTCATTTGTACCATTTGCTTTGAAGTCTATTTTAGAATTGATGTTGCATCTCTTTTCCATTTGCTGGGTAGTTTGATTTTTATCTGTTGACTTTCAGATTTTTATGCCTTTGTCAGAGATATGTATTCTTTTGGAGACAAAGAATATATGGATATAATTGCCTAATCTAGTCCATTCTTCATCTTTTACCTGGTGACCTGAGGTCATCCCTCTTTCTCTTTCTCTCTCATTTTTGCTCATTGTGTGTAGTTTTTATAATAGTTTTTGTAATTATAATATATAATTACTTTATTTCACCTTCCCTTTTCCCTCTAACTCCTTTCTTTCTCTTTCATAATTTTATGGCCTCCTTTTCTTTAGCTGTTATTATATATGAGTGTGTGCACGTGCATCCATCGACACACACACATACACACACACACACTCCTAAATACAGCATATTTAACTTTTAGAATGTTATTTATGTGTATGTATTTTAACAACTGACCATTTGTTATTGAATAACCAGGTGAAAGTACGCCTCCCTAGGAAGAATATTACTCCTGCTTTCTACATTCCTTTAATTATTTGTAGTTTGTTTAGTGTCGAAGCCTTGTGAGCTTTCTCCCATGTTAACATATCATGTCATTTTTGTTCACATGTTAACATACCTGCTGCCCTTCTTGTTCAGATCATGTTTAAGCATGTATAGCTTCTCTGACATTTCTAGGAGACCCAATCTCTCAGCCCAACTACCTGTTTGCCTGGCTCTTACAATCTTGCTTCTTTGTGCTGCAAAATGACTCCTGGGCCTTAGATATGGGAATTGTGTTGTAGATATGTCAGTAGGGATTAGATACCACATGATCTCTTGTTCTCTGCATTTTGACACGTTGTAGTCAGTAACTGAACTTTCCATTTTTAGAATTCTACAATTATCTAGGATACAAGTCTGAGGGATTCTTGTGAGATTATATAGATTGGTCTCTAGACATGCTGATGGGAAATTATCTAGGTTATTTTAACTGAAATGGCCATATCCAGTTTTACAGTGGGCAGTTTTTCCCATGAAATGAGGTCCTGGTCTGAAAAGAAAAGAGAAATCAAGCTGATCAAGAGTGTTCATCCATAGACTTCTGCTCCCTGACTGTGCATGAAGCAGCAACCAGCTGTATTCCCCCCACCTCCCCGGCTGTCAGGACTGATCTACTGTGGAAAACTGTGCCTCATACTGTGAGCCAAAATGAACTAGTTCTACCATAAGTTGTTTATGTCAGGGTATTTTGCCACAGAAGTGACACAGTAAGTGCAGATATATATATTTCAGCAGCGATTCCTGCTATCTACCCCAAAGGTTTATGTTCACGAATGAAAGACACACAGGCAGCCTTTATATTTTGATATGCCTTAAATAGCACAACAGCTGGGCTACTTCCTAACCTCCACGTGGTTAATTCACCTCCCAATAATAATCCTGAGTTATTACTTACTAAATTCTATTTTCTACCTTCACTGCCTTGGACATAGAAAGGCTGCCCTGGGCCCAGAGCTGCACTCTCCCTGCTCCTTCACATGCTGGCTATGTCTCCATGTCCTCCATACTTCTCAAGCATGGTGCCTTTCCTCTTCTTCTCCTTCTCCCTGCTCCTTCACATGCTGGCTATGTCTCCATGTCCTCCATACTTCTCAAGCATGGTGCCTTTTCTCTTCTTCTCCTTCTCCCATCATGGCGGATTGCCTTCTTCCTCCTTTCTCTCTGGCCCAAATCCAGGAACCCAAAAAGTCCCGCCTCTGTCTGCCTTGCCCAGTCATTGGCTGCCGCAATCTTTATTTACCAATCAGAACCAACTGCGGGCAGGGTCACTCAGTGTCTTACTTGCAGAGACTCATGTAAGCAGTTTAGGGAACCAACATGAACATTATAATATAATGTAAGCAGCATTAGGCCAAACACATACAGGTAGGTGAGACACTGGCTTAGGCGATGACAGCAGTGGTGGTGACACTGTATGTATGTTGCCCAGGTTAAACACTTCAGGAAATCCTGGGGAAACCTAGCTTTAGGCTGCCAGGCAGTACAGACATAGTAGTGATTGCATACCTGGCTCCCTGCCTGCAGTGTACCAAGCTCTGCTTCGCATAACTGTAGCCCACTAATCTCTCTTTAGCTTATGGTAGCACTATAGTACCCTTGTCTCAGAAAGGACATCACCTGCCTGCCTGCTCTCTCTGACCCTACGTCATGGTGGTGTGGCTGGGAAAGGGAAAGAGGTGGCAGTCAAGCCTGATTGCTACTCTGTGGAGAATTTTACAGTTTTCACACCGATTCAGTTGTTTCCCCAGCATCATGTGTTGAAGTGGCTTTTCCCAATCTATGTTTTCTACACCTTTGTCAAAAGTTAGATGTCTATAGCTGTGTGGGTTTGTTTCTAAGTACTCTACTCCATTTCACTGATATACATATTTCATCATTTACTAGAATTGTGATTTTGTAATACAATAATAAAACTGATAAAAATTATATGATCTTAAAAAATATATACATATGTGTAATATATATTATATAATATATATTGTACTTTATGTGTAAATTATGTTTATATTTATAAATATAAACATATAAATATACATATATAATATTATACAATACATATGTGTAAATATATATTTAGTGTGTGTCATATACATGCACACATATGTGTGTAAGGTCATGCATGTGGAGCTCAGGAGGCAACATACTATAGTCAACTCTCTTTCCACAGGTTGCTATGCTTAGCAGTGAGTGCTTTTATATACTGAACCATTTTCTGGCCCCCAATTTTACAATGCATACTTCAACTTGTATTTTTTTTAATTCATTTACAAGTTTGAAATGTTTCAAGTTTCTTACTTATACTGCTTTTTCTATTATTTGCCTTCTAACAGTAATGGTTTGGGTAGTAATTCCTATTCCCAACAATTTGTTTTATATATATATATATATATATATATATAAAATCAGACAGGAAAGCTGAAAGAAAATGAATGATCCAGCACACAGCTCTTGCCTGGATTCAGCAATCCCCACCGCCTTATCTTCCTTGTGTGTTCTTGTGAGCTTGCCACCTTCATTAGAGCTGAGTTAAGAGCTTCCCCTTGTCACTGTTGTTTGTGCTGTTATTACCTGGTCCCCCCTGGAGAAGTTGGCCTTCTCTGTGGGCAATGGCTGCCTAGTGTGCACCTGTTGGGCTTAGGAGCACCTGAGTTCCCTTCACTGCATATTTTTCAATCCCATGTCAACTGAAATGTGTGGATGGCTCATCTGCACAGCTTTATTTGCTCTCAGTGTTGACATCTTCTTTTGACAGCATGAGGAAACTTTAACATTTAAGCAGCAGGCATCCTCTGGGTAACTGGAATTTCCATCTTGTTACTGATTCATGAGGTTATCTTCTACACTAAAAAGAGGCTCAGAATTTGCATCAATTACTCCACTATTCCTTCCCTTCAAAATGTTACTAAGTTTAAGATGGCATTTTCAAACTTAATTTTTATGTTACATTCACGAATATTTTGGTGATCATTTTCATTTTTTGTACATATAAAGAGCATTTCAAACCTAGATATTATAAAAATAATTGACCAGTGTCAGTTGATTTTATCTTTACTTTCTATGTCTCATTAATAATCCTTTAAACTGTCAACATATGTTTAGTATATAGATTATAATGGGAAGTTTTATGGTTTTATTCCCCAAGTTGCTATTTCCCACAGATTTATGCAATAACAATTATCTCACCAGTGATACATGACCATTTTAATGTGCATTAAATACTTATCAATATACACTTGAGTCTCTTTTAAGGATACACACAGGATTGCAAGGGATTTATTGAAGTTTTATGTTTAATAGAGTGAATTGAGGACCACTTTCAGCTTAAGGAAGCAATTATGTTACAGCTGCATGTTATACCTATATCTGAGTGTACAAACACTGTTATAAAAGTATTTGTATGGTGTGTCTATATTATATTGTAAGTGGGGACAAATGTAGATTTGTATATAAATGTGTCATATAATATAGGTTTGCCTATGTGGGTGATACTATATTTTATATACACATGTTTCTGAATATTCATACACTGCTGTATTTAGATATAGACTATTTGCCAGGGACTACTTGTTGAAGGCTTGATTCCCAGCCTGTGGAACTATTGGAAGATGATAGAATATTCAGGAGATAGGGCCTAATTTAAAAACAGTTGTCAGTGACCTGACTTTAAAAATTATATTGGATCCTTAGATCGATGTATGTATGTATGTATGTATGTATGTATGTATGTATGTATGTATGTATCTATCTATCTATCTCTATCTATCTATCATCTATCAATCCAGTCTCTCTTGTTTTCAATGGAATAAGTAGTTTTAAAAGAATAAATACAAATATCAATAAATATTTAAAGAAGAGTCCAATATTCATAGTCATCAGAAAAATGCAACTTTAAATACTTTGAGATGCTAACTAATCTCAATCAGAGTAGCTAACATCAAGAAAAGAAACACCAACAAATGCTTTCGAGGAGGTCAGGAAAGAGGAAGATCTATGCATTTGTGTTCTAAAAAAAAACTAGGATAGCCACAATGAAAGTCTGTAGAAGGTTCTAAAAAACCTACACTACAATAATCATGTGACTTAGCTATCCAAATTTTGGGCATATTATCTAAGGGACACACATCTTACAACAAAGATAGATAGTTGCATATCTATGTGTCTTATTACTCTTTTTATAGTAGCAAGGACATAGTCATCTTCAATGACTATCATTAGACAATTAGATAATAAAAATGTGGTACATACACAATGGAATCTTCTTCATTCACTCTAAAAGCATTAAATTTACAAGAAAATGAAAAAAATGAAGCATTATATCAAGTGAGGGTGTTCCTGACCCAGAAAGACAAATACTGTGTGTTTTCTTCTATGTGAAGATCCCAGATTCTAATATTAAATATACACAGTGATGTGGAAATAAATATAGGTCAAATCTAGAAAAGGGCCATTTAGTTGGAAAATAGAAGCTTTAAAAAAAGAGGTTGCAGAAGCTAATAAAGCATATGAGATATGCAGGCTTAAGAAGGAATACAGGAGGCAAAGAGCACAGTAGGAAAGTGGAAGAGCAGGGAGGTAGAGAGGAGGAGAGGCAGGAAATATTATAGTGTGTATCAAAATGCCATGCAGAAGCCTGCTACTCTGTAAGCTAATTAATATAAAAAAGAACAAATGAATGAATGAATAAACACAACCAAAATAACTCAACAGAAAGCTTCACTGTTATTATGGGTCACGTGGAAGACAGTTCAGGGATGAATGGCTAGAGCAGTGACTTGGAACTTTCAGACACTGAAAGATAAAGTGACAAAATCTGAGCAGACTATGTAAGTTCTCAGGGACACCATGAAAAGAACAACTCGTAAATTATGAAAGTAAAAGGAGAAGAACGGGAGAAGAATTTCAGGCAGGTGAGATGATGGTAGAGATATTTGCAGCTAACCTGAGTTTGATCCCTAAGACACACATGGTAGAAGGAGAGAAGAATACTCTTACAAGTTGTACTCTGATCTCCACATATATGCAATAAGTGAATAAATGTAATAAAAATATAACAACAGCCAGGCAGTGGTGACGCAGGCCTTTAATCCCAGCACTTGGGAGGCAGAGGCAAGTGGATTTCTGAGCTCCAGGCCAGCCTGGTCTACAAAATGAGTTCCTGGACAGCCAGGGCTATACAGTAAAACCCTGTCTCAAACACCTCTCCCCCACCCCCAAAAATATATATAACAACATTTTAAAAGGTAATTTCCTATGAACAAATTAACATCATTCTAGACACAGAGAAGGTTCAATATGTGAAAGTCAACAAATGTAACCTATCACATAATGAAGTCGAAGACAGACATCACACAGTTGTCTCCATAGACAAAGAAGAGGCTTTTAGACATCACACAGTTGTCTCCATAGACAAAGAAAAGGCTTTTTGACAAGGTACAACTATCCCTTCATGATGAATACCTTGAAAAAAAAACTGGGGATAAAAACCATCTCATAACACAGAGTATACTATTAATAAGCACACCGAAAAAGAAATCAGGAAAAATCCTACTCATAATTGCCCAAAACTGTCTCAGAATAAAGCTAACCAAGCAAGCAAAGACTTCTACAACAAAAATTTCAAAACACAGATGAAAGACATTGAATAGCGTGCTAGAATATAGAAAGACTTCCCGTGCTTATATGTTGGGAGCATTACCATTGTGAAAATACACACACTTTCTGCCCTAATTTGCTTTTTATTATTGGGATAAAACACTGACCAAAAACAGTTTGGGGAAGAAAAGGTTTATTTGGCCTATAGGGTACAGAGTTTATTATTATAGAAAGCCCAAGCAGAAACTACTTACTGACTTGCTTTCAGTATCATGGTCAATCACCTTTAATATCCCTCTTTGGCCCAACAGACTACATTCCTTGGGTAAGTTTGGCTCTCCTACATCATCAGTTCAAAAAAATCCAAAAAATATTCCCACCAGCCAATCCTTTCCAGGCCATTTTTCAAGTGAGGGATCCTCTTCACAAGTGTATCAATTTGAAAAACAAAATTAGCCATCAGAGTATTGAAAACAATCTACAGATTAAATGTAATCTCATTGTTTTTCACAGAAATTATTTTAGTTTTAAATTTTATATGGAGGTATCTAAGACAATGGAGACTTAAAATAATCAGACTATCTTGTTTCAAATTATACTTCAGAGACATAGTAATAAAATTATCATTGTGCCAGCATAAGAACAGAAACATAGATCAATGTAACAGAATAAAAGATTCAGATAGAAGAACACACAAGGGCATTTTTCTGATGATATAAAGATACCAAAAATGTACACTGGAGAAAATATAATGTCTGTCTTCAATAATGGTAGTGGTGAATTGGATATCCACACATTGAAGAATAAAATGTAATGCACACCTCTCACTCTGTTCAAAACCATTGTTAAATAAATCAACAAAAATGTAAAGTCTGAAACTCTAAAACTAATAGAAGATAAAAGACATAAAACACTTCGGCAGAGGAAAGCACATTTAGGGTAGGACTCCATTTGCTTAGTGCCAATATTTGACATATGGGATTCATGAAACAGAAAACCTTCTGCCTAGGAAAGGAAACAATCAAGTGAAGAAAGAAGCTAATGAACAGGAGAAAACATTTGCTAGCTATATATCTGACAGATGATTAATAATGAACAGATACTCCTTAAAAGATTTTTAAAAATTGCCAACAAACATACATAAAATTGCATCATCAGACACCATATGTTGAGGTTTGGTCTTTTCCTATGTATTGTAATGCTAACTACTGGCTCCCAAGGCCTGGTTGCCCTTAACAATGAGTGAATCTACATGTGCACACATGATGCTATGTAACCTTGCCCCCTCAAGTTATCCCTGACTGGTAAATAAAGATGCCTACAGCTTATAGATGGGCAGAAGAGAGATAGTGTTTGGATTACTGGGCTTGAGCTCTGAGGAGAGACTATAAGAAGCAGAGATGGGAAGAAGGAAGAGAGAGAGAAGATGTCACAGTATAAAATGAGTCATAAAAACATGGCCATTAGGGCTGGCCAATTGGAGTTAAGAGCAGTCATGTGGAACATATAGAGTTATAACTCAGAGTTATTGATAGGGGAGTAGATAATAGGCTAGAGGGTAGATATCTGTCCAGCTTTAGTGCTGATTTAGACTTATTATACATATAAAAGTTGAGTATCTTTTATCTGGGAATTAAATGAAGAAAGGTGGGGTAGAAAGCCCCCACTAATATTGAAAAAAGTAATTACTACAACAGCCATAGGAATGCAAATGAGAGTTACATCAAGATTTCCTCTCAGTTTCTTTCTGAGAATTACATCAAGTGTCCCTCTCAGAAAGATACCCATCCATAAAACAATTACTAACAAATGGTGAGTAGGATATAAACCAAAGAAACTGGTGTATACATATGGTGGAAATGTGAACTATCATAGCCACTACAGAAAGCAATGTAGAAACTCCTCAGAAGCCTCAATACAGACTTAACGGATGAGTTAGGTATAATTTCCTTGGGCAGCATGCCACTGAAAACACATACAACATCATTTGTTGTGGCTCAATTCATAATAGTTAGGTTATAAAACCAGCCTAGGTATCCAACAATAGATGAATAGAGGAATCTATTGAAATGTGATTATATGAATTTTTAACTATAAAGAATCAGAAGAAAAGTGAATGCAATTGGGATAATCACATTGAATGAATTAAGTCAATCTGAGATAGACATCAAATATACATTTTCACTTGTGAGTCCTAAACAGCAGTAGTTCTCGGGCTATTGGTCATATCCCTGTTGGGGATTGAAAGACCTTTTCAGAGGGATCATCTAGAGCCATCAGAAGACACTTGCATTTATATTAAAATTCATAACAGCAGCAAAGTGCCATTGTGCAGTAGTAATAAGAAAGAATTTATGGTTGGAGGTTACCATAACCATGAGGATCTCAGTTGGGTTTTATTATTGTGAAGAGACACCATGACCAATGCAAATCTTATAAAGAAGAACATTTTATTTGGGCATGGCTTACAGTTTCAGAGGTTTCATCCATTATCTTCTTGGTGCGAAGCATGGCAGCATCCATGGTGCTGGAGGAGGTAAGTAGTCTACATCTTGATACATAGGCAGCAAGGAAACTGGATTGTTTCACACTGGGTGTAGTCTGTGCATTTAAGACCTCAAAGCTCCACCTCCACAGGGACACACTTCTTCTAAGAAGGCCACATCCACTACAATGAGGCCACACCTCCTAATAGTTCCACTCCCTATGGATCAGACATTCAAACACATGAGTCTATGGGGGTCATACCTATTGAAACCACCACATTCTGCTTGCTGGTTCTCATAGGCTTGTGCCCATAAATTAATGCAAAAATGCATTTATTTCAAGTCCAAAAGTTCCCATAAGTCTATAACAACCTGAATGATTTTTAAAAGTCCAAACTTCAAAGTTTCTTCTGAGACTTGTGTCATCTCTTACTGTAGTCCCATATAAAATTAAAATAAAAAATTAGAGCACATACTTCCAACATATCATGACCCAGAGTATACATTGCCATTCCAAAGCATAGGGAAGGGAGGATAGTGAAAAAATACTGGACCAAAGCAAGACTGAAAATCAACTGGACCAACTCCAAATTCTGCATTCCCATGTCTGATATCAAAATGCTTATCAGATTTCTAAGCCCTTTCTGCTTTGTTGACTGTAACCCACTTCCTTCTTTTGGACTGTTACGACTTCTTGTAGCAGCTTTTCTCAGCAGTTATCCCATGATTCTGGCATCTCTAACCTTTTACGGTCTCTAAATCAATCCAGGATACACCATCATAACTTCACACAATGGGTTCTTTGGGCTTTAGTGAAGGGACATCATTACCACACAGCTGGCTTCAGCAACTTTCCATAGTCATTGAGGGAGATTTCTTGGTTCTAAATCCAGAATCACATGGTCAAAGCTGCTAAGATGAGGCTGCAACGTGACTACCTTATTTCATTATACCTTCATCAGCTTTCTGGTTTTGATAGTTTCCTCACTGAATAAACTTGGCTGTCATGAAAATTGCTATATAGACCAGGATGGGTTTGAACTCAAAGATCTGCATTCTTTTGCCTACTAAGTGCTAGGATTAAAGGCATGCATCACTGAGCTTGAACCTATGCTTTCTTCAATAGATCTTTATAAGTTTGGCCACTATGCCTCAAGATCTATAAAAGGTATTGGAATGACTGACCTACAGGCTACAGTTCAACTAACCCAATAATGGCCAGATGTGAATGGAAAGTCCAAGATTTTAGTAGTTGCCCAGTCCCATGAGGCTGGGTGTTTCAGCTGGTCTTCTGTATAAGCTGGAATTCTGAAGAAGTAGTTTCAATACATATGCTGGCTAAGTGAGTACAAGCAGGCAAAGAAAAAATGAACCCTTTCTTCTTCTATTGTCCTTCTATAGGCCTCCAGCAGAAGATATGACCCAGGTTAACGGTGTGCCTCATGATCTGGATAAAAGGCATTTGTCATCTAAAATCAAGATTTGGATCCAAATCTTGAATCTTCCAATCTCAAGATCCAGATGAAAGGCATGGTGTCTTCTTGCCTCAAGATTTGGACCTTAGGTGGCCCTCCATTTCTGGATTGTAGTTCATTACAGATACACTAAAGTTGACAACAGAGAATAGCCATAATGATGAGGAACTGTATTAAAAGGTTTCAGCAGGAGGTATGTTGAGAATGAGTGCCTTATATATTCCCAAACTCATATATATATATATATATATATATATATATATATATATATATATACACATATATATACATATATTTATACACACACACACACATATATATATATATATATATATATATTATAAAAGTAGCAACAAAACATTCCAGACAAACAGTGAGGACTAATGGGATTGGAAGAGGCAAGGAAGTTTCTCTTTGTTGAGGGGTTGTAGGTTATGGTGGAAGACATATTCGATGTGATTTACATGAAAGCTCCCAATCTCTGTGGCCTGCATTTCTCTTTGGTATTCAGCTAACAAGAACAGTTATCACCGGGCCTACATTTGTTATATAGCTTGATGAAATTTTGCTCTGTGCCATTTGTACAAGTTTGATGTGAATAGAATCTCTTTTTTTTTTTTTTTTATTTTTTTTTTTATATTTTTATTACATATTTTCCTCAATTACATTTCCAATACTATCCCAAAAGTCCCCCATAGCGCCCCCCACTTCCCTACCCACCCATTCCCATTCTTTTGGCCCTGGCATTCCCCTATATTGGGGCATATAAAGTTTGCAAGTCCAATGGGCCTCTCTTTCCATTGATGGCCGACTAGGCCATCTTTCGATACATATGCAGCTAGAGACAAGAGCTCCAGGGTTCTGGTTAGTACATCATGTTGTTCCAACAATAGGGTTGCAGATCCCTTTAGCTCCTTAGGTACTTTCTCTAGCTTCTCCATTGGGAGCCCTGTGATACATCCAATAGCTGACTGTGAACATCCACTCCTGTGTTTGCTAGGCCCCGGCATCGTCTCACAAGAGACAGCTATATTTGGGTCCTTTCAGCAAAATCTTGCTAGTGTATGCAATGGTGTCAGCGTTTAGAAGCTGATTATGGGACGGATCCCTGGATACAGCAGTCTCTAAATGGTCCATCCTTTCATCCCAGCTACGAACTTTGTCTCTGTAACTCCTTCCCTGGGTGTTTTGTTCCCAATTCTAAGAAGGTGCACAGTGTCCACACTTTGGTCTTCATTCTTCTTGAGTTTCATGCGTTTATCAAATTGTATCTTATATCTTGGGTATCCTAAGTTTTGGGCTAATATCCACTTATCAATGAATACATATTGTGTGAGTTCTTTTGTGATTGTGTTACTTCACTCAAGATGATGCCCTCCAGGTCCATCCATTTGGCTAGGAATTTCATAAATTCATTCTTTTTAATAGCTGAGTAGTACTCCATTGTGTAAATGTACCATAATTTCTGTATCCATTCCTCTGTTGAGGGACATCTGGGTTCTTTCCAGCTTCTGGCTATTATAAATAGGGCTGCTATGAACATAGTGGAGCATGTGTCCTTTTTACCGGTTGGGACATCTTCTGGATATATGCCCAGGAGAGGTATTGCTGGATCCTCTGGTAGTACTATGTCCAATTTTCTGAGGAACCGCCAAACTGATTTCCAGAGTGGTTGTACAAGCTTGCAATCCCACCAACAATGGAGGAGTGTTCCTCTTTCTCCACATCCTCGCCAGCATCTGCTGTCACCTGAATTTTTGATCTTAGCCATTCTGACTGGTGTGAGGTGGAATCTCAGGGTTGTTTTGATTTGCATTTCCCTGATGATTAAGGATGTTGAACATTTTTTCAGGTGCTTCTCTGCCATTCGGTATTCCTCAGGTGAGAATTCTTTGTTCAGTTCTGAGCCCCATTTTTAATGGGGTTATTTGACTTTCTGGAGTCCACCTTCTTGAGTTCTTTATATATATTGGATATTAGTCCCTTATCTGATTTAGGATAGGTGAAGATCCTTTCCCAATCTGTTGGTGGTTTTTTTGTCTTATTGATGGTGTCTTTAGCTTTGCAGAAGCTTTGTAGTTTCATGAGGTCCCACTTGTCAATTCTCGATCTTACAGCACAAGCCATTACTGTTCTATTCAGGAATTTTTCCCCTGTGCCCATATCTTCAAGGCTTTTCCCCACTTTCTCCTCTATAAGTTTCAGTGTCTCTGGTTTTATGTGAAGTTCCTTGATCCACTTAGACTTGACCTTAGTACAAGGAGATAGGAATGGATCGATTCGCATTCTTCTACATGTTAACAACCAGTTGTGCCAGCACCATTTGTTGAAAATGCTGTCTTTCTTCCACTGGATGTTTTTAGCTCCCTTGTCGAAGATCAAGTGACCATAGGTGTGTGGGTTCATTTCTGGGTCTTCAATTCTATTCCATTGGTCTATTTGTCTGTCACTATACCAGTACCATGCAGTTTTTATCACAATTGCTCTGTAGTAGAGCTTTAGGTCCGGCATGGTGATTCCACCAGAGGTTCTTTTATCCTTGAGAAGAGTTTTTGCTATCCTAGGTTTTTTGTTATTCCAGATGAATTTGCAGATTGCACTTTCTAATTCGTTGAAGAATTGATTTGGAATTTTGATGGGGATTGCATTGAATCTGTAGATTGCTTTTGGCAAGATAGCCATTTTTACAATGTTGATCCTGCCAATCCATGAGCATGGGAGATCTTTCCATCTTCTGAGATCTTCTATAATTTCTTTCTTCAGAGACTTGAAGTTTTTATTATACAGATCTTTCACTTCCTTAGTTAGAGTCACGCCAAGATATTTTATATTATTTGTGACTATTGAGAAGGGTGTTGTTTCCCTAATTTCTTTCTCAGCCTGTTTATTCTTTGTGTAGAGAAAGGCCATTGATTTGTTTGAGTTAATTTTATATCCAGCTACTTCACCGAAGCTGTTTATCAGGCTTAGGAGTTCTCTGGTGGAATTTTTAGGGTCACTTATATATACTATCATATCATCTGCAAAAAGTGATATTTTGACTTCATCTTTTCCAATTTGTATCCCTTTGATCTCCTTTTGTTGTCGAATTGCTCTGGCTAGGACTTCAAGTACAATGTTGAATAGGTATGGAGAAAGTGGACAGCCTTGTCTAGTCCCTGATTTTAGAGGGATTGCTTCAAGCTTCTCACCATTTACTTTGATGTTGGCTACTGGTTTGCTGTAGATTGCTTTTATCATGTTTAGGTATGGGCCTTGAATTCCTGATCTTTCCAAGACTTTTATCATGAATGGGTGTTGGATCTTGTCAAATGCTTTTTCCGCATCTAACGAGATGACCATGTGGTTTTTGTCTTTGAGTTTGTTTATATACTGGATTACGTTGATGGATTTCCGTATATTGAACCATCCCTGCATCCCTGGGATGAAACCTACTTGGTCAGGATGGATGATTGTTTTGATGTGTTCTTGGATTCGGTTAGCAAGAACTTTATTGAGGATTTTTGCATCAATATTCATAAGGGATATTGGTCTGAAGTTTTCTATCTTTGTTGGGTCTTTTTGTGGTTTAGGTATCAGAGTAATTGTGGCTTCATAGAATGAGTTAGGTAGAGTACCTTCTGTTTCTATTTTGTGGAATAGTTTGTGAAGAACTGGGATTAGATCTTCTTTGAAGGTCTGATAGAACTCTGCACTAAACCCATCTGGTCCTGGGCTTTTTTTAGTTGGGAGACTATTAATGACTACTTCTATTTCTTTGGGGGATATAGGGCTGTTTAGATCATTAACCTGATCTTGATTCAACTTTGGTACCTGGTATCTGTCTAGGAACTTCTCCATTTCATCCAGGTTCTCCAGTTTTGTTGAGTATAGCCTTTGGTAGAAGGATCTGATGGTGTTTTGGATGTCTTCAGGATCTGTTGTTATGTCTCCTTTTTCATTTCTGATTTTGTTAATTAGGATGCTTTCCCTGTGCCCTCTAGTGAGTCTGGCTAAGGGTTTATCTATCTTGTTGATTTTCTCAAAGAACCAGCTCCTTGATTGGTTGATTCTTTGAATAGTTTTTCTTGTTTCCACTTGGTTGATTTCACCCCTGAGTTTGATTATTTCCTGCCGTCTACTCCTCTTGGGTGAATTTGCTTCCTTTTGTTCTAGTGCTTTTAGGTGTGTTGTCAAGCTGCTAATGTGTGCTCTCTCTAGTTTCCTTTTGGAGGCACTCATAGCTATGAGTTTTCCTCTTAGAAATGCTTTCATTGCGTCCCATAAGTTTGGGTATGTTGTGGCTTCATTTTCATTGAACTCTAAAAAGTCCTTAATTTCTTTCTTTATTCCTTCCTTGACCAAGGTATCATTGAGAAGAGTGTTGTTCAGTTTCCACGTGAAGGTTGGCTTTCTATTATTTATTTTGTTATTGAAGATCAGCCTTAGTCCATGGTGATCTGATAGGATGCATGGGACAATTTCAATATTTTTATATCTGTTGAGGCCTGCTTTGTGACCAATTATGTGGTCAATTTTGGAGAAGGTACCATGAGGTGCTGAGAAAAAGGTATATCCTTTTGTTTTAGGATAGAATGTTCTGTAGATATCTGCCAGATCCATTTGGTTCATAATTTGTCTTAGTTTCACTGTGTCCCTGTTTAGTTTCTGTTTCCATGATCTGTCCATTGGTGAAAGTGGTGTGTTGAAGTCTCCCACTATTATTGTATGAGGTGCAATGTGTGCTTTGAGCTTTACTAAAGTTTCTTTAATGAATGTGGCTGCCTTTGTATTTGGAGCATAGATATTCAGGATTGATAGTTCCTCTTGGAGGATTTTACCTTTGATGAGTATGAAGTGTCCCTCCCTGTCTTTTTTAATGACTTTGGGTTGGAAGTCAATCTTATCAGATATTAGAATGGCTACTCCAGCTTGTTTCTTCATGCCATTTGCTTGGAAAATTGTTTTCCAGCCTTTCATTCTGAGGTAGTGTCTATCCTTTTCTCTGAGATGAGTTTCCTGTAAGCAGCAAAATGTTGGGTCTTGTTTGTGTAGCCAGTTTGTTAGTCTATGTCTTTTTATCGGGGAGTTGAGTCCATTGATATTAAGAGATATTAAGGAAAAGTAATTGTTGTTTCCTGTTATTTTTGTTGTTAAAGTTGGCATTTTGTTCTTGTGGCTGTCTTCTTTTAGGTTTGTTGAGGGATTACCTTCTTGTTGTTTCTAGGGCGTGGTTCCTGTCCTTGTATTGGTTTTTTTCTGTTATTATCCTTTGAAGGGCTGGATTCATGGAGAGATAATGTGTGAATTTGGTTTTGTCGTGGAATACTTTGGTTTCTCCATCTATGTTAATTGAGAGTTTGGCTGGGTATAGTAGCCTGGGCTGGAATTTGTGTTCTTTTAGTGTCTGTATAACATCCGTCCAGGATCTTCTGGCTTTCATAGTCTCTGGTGAAAAATCTGGTGTAATTCTGATAGGCTTGCCTTTATATGTTACTTGGCCTTTTTCTCTTACT
Organism: Mus caroli; assembly: GCF_978045245.1. Classification (NCBI taxonomy): domain Eukaryota; kingdom Metazoa; phylum Chordata; class Mammalia; order Rodentia; family Muridae; genus Mus; species Mus caroli. The sequence continues at coordinate 20,840,792 of NW_028227266.1, forward strand.
GCTTTTAGTATTCTATCTTTATTTAGAGCATTTGTTGCTCTGATTATTATGTGTCGGGAGGTGTTTCTTTTCTGGTCCAGTCTATTTGGAGTTCTGTAGGCTTCTTGTATGTTCATGGGCATCTCTTTCTTTAGATTTGGGAAGTTTTCTTCTATAATTTTGTTGAAGATGTTTGCTGGTCCTTTGAGTTGAAAATCTTCATTCTCATCCACTCCTATTATCCGTAGGTTTGGTCTTCTCATTGCGTCCTGTATTTCTTGGATTTTTGAGTTAGGATCTTTTTGCATTTTACATTTTCCTTGATTGTTGTGCCGATGTTCTCTATGGAATCTTCTGCACCTGAGATTCTCTCTTCCATCTCTTGTATTCTGTTGCTGATGCTCGTATCTATGGTTCCAGATTTCTTTCCTAGGGTTTCTATCTCCAGTGTTGCCTCATTTTGGGTTTTCTTTATTGTGTCTACTTCCCTTTTTAGGTCTAGTATGGTTTTGTTCATTTCCATCATCTGTTTGGATGTGTTTTCCTGTTTTTCTGTAAGGACTTCTACCTGTTTGATTATGTTATCGTGTTTTTCTTTAAGGATTTGTAACTCTTTAGCAGTGTTCTCCTGCAATTCTTTAAGGGATTTTTGTGCTTTCTCTTCATTGTCTTCTGCCTGTTTAGCAGTGTTCTCCTGCATTTCTTTAAGTGTGTTATTAAAGTCCTTCTTGAAGTTCTCTATCATCATCAGGAGATATGCTTTTAAATCTGTGTCTAGCTTTTCCGGTGTGTTGGGGTGCCCTGGACTGGGCGAAATGGGGGTGCTGGGTTCTGATGATGGTGAGTGGTCTTGGTTTCTGTTAGTAAGATTATTACGTTTACCTTTTGCCATCTGGTAATCTCTGGGGTTAGTTGTTATCGTTGTCACTGTTTAAAGATTGAAGCAGAAGCTGTGTTCCACTCACCAGCAGTCTCTAAATCCTGCGGCGGGGGTCGTGGGTAGCTGACGGTACCCCGGTGCTGGTCCAGCCGGAAGAGGCCTGTGGTCCTACACAGGCCGTTTTTCTGCTTCCCTAACTAATGCAGTCTCTGGTCCCGCGTGCAATTGGATTGGAGCAGAAGCTGTGTTCCACTCTCCAGAAGTCTTAAGATCCTGTGGTGGGTGTTGTGGGTAGCTGGTGAGTGTCAGCCGACCCTGCGCCCCAGCTGCCCCGGTGCTTTTCTGACCGGAAGAGGGTTGTGGCCCTATGTAGGCCGGATTTCTCTCTCCCCAACCAGAGCAGTCTCAGGTCTCGCGTGATTGGACTGGAACAGAAGCTGTGTTCCACTCACCAAAAGTCCCAAAATCCTGCGGCGGGGGTCGTGGGTAGCTGGCGGGTGTCAGGCAACCCTGTGCTCCCGCTACCCCTGCACTGATCCGGCCGGATGAGGCCTGTGGCCCTACTCAGGCCGGTTTCTGCTTCCCTAACTAATGCAGTCTCAGGTCCCGCGCAATTGGATTGGAGCAGAAGCTGTGTTCCACTCACCAGCAGTCCCAAAATCCTGCGGCGGGGGTCGTGGGTAGCTGGCGGGTGTCAGGCAACCCTGCGCTCCCGCTACCCAGGCGCTGATCCAGCCGGATCGAATAGAATCTCTTGGGGTGACCTAAATTGAGCAAAGCAGTAGAATAATAGGTATGTAGGTAAAGTAACATGTTAAATCACTTAGGATTTTGGTTGATGACAAGGGTCTCAGTTCAAGTGGGAGAAGACAATGTTTCAAATTTTAGTACAGAAAAAAAAGTCTAGGACATTCATATTCATCTTGAGTAGTTCAAAACCTCTAGGATGAGGCTAGATGTGCAGGGTCCCAAGGACCAAGGAAAAGTTGATTAAATGGCTGAACAAACTTGCTCAATTGTGGAATTGTTTTGTTTGTAATTCCTTTCAGACTTATTGTACTAAAGCTTCCTACTGCTTCCTGTGAACTGTGCGATTCAGAATGATAGGAGATGTATTGGGAAGGAGGAAATTAGAAAACACTTTGCTAAATAAAGACACACTTAATCAATGTAAATCTTTTGTTTATTCCTTGAAGTTAAGCTTGAAGCATCACCATCTCTGCAGTGCTTCTTGGTTATCATTGTAATGGGAAGCAGAGTAGAAGGACTAGATCTTCCCTGGGCTGTTACAGAATACTAAATTAATATGTAACTTGCTTAACAGGGTAGGCTTATTGCTTCATCCCCAAAATATCACTTGCAACTCAACATCAGAACTCATTTTGTGGAAGAACTAAAGGGAAAATCAGGGGCAGGAAAGAGTTCCCTACAATTTCTAATCATGATGCAGAGAGAGGGTGAGGGGCCTTCCTACAATTAGAAGCAGTTCCTGGTGCAGCTGGAACATGGGCACTGGGTGCTGTAATACATTCTCCAGCTATGTTGAATTAGAGTGACAGTTTATGCTATGGGAGGAAGGGTCTGGCTTCACCAGATGGCCTCCTCATCCTTTGTGGTGTGTGTAGAGACCATGAGGTGCAACTTTAGTGCCACATCCTGCTGGTTAAGAACCTTATGAATATTTGGGTCAAGAGAAACCAATGGCACAGGTTTGTTTGTAGCAGATTTATTTCTGTAATAAATTACTCCTTAAAATGGTAATAAACTTTTGCCATCAATCTCCCTGTGCTCTTATCATCAAAAAAAATTCTTGAGTTATAAATTTTAGCATAATTCAGAAATATTCTAAAAAGAAAGATCTATGTTTTGTCTTGATGTTGAATTAATGTTTGTTATATGAGAGGAAAATCCTTAGATGCTTAAAATGCAAAGCAAATATTGTCTATTCTTTTCCGTTTAAAGAAAAATTGCATATTTATTTTAAGATGTATGTTAGAACTTACATATACATGCAAGGTACTCTGGTGGGTAAGGCATACTAAATATTTATATGAGGAAACAACTATAAAGTTTGTAGCCCATGGCAGATACCGTATACATGTTTTTTTTATAGCTCACAGTTTTCCTAATGAACATTTGCCCATGGCAAACACTAATTTATATGCTTATCTCTGAAAAGATATTCTTAAAACATTTGAAATTATTATATGAGCTTTTGTATAAGAGATACAACAAGACATGGAGACAGGTTAGGATCTTCCCAATTATGTACATCACTAGTACTCTCATCTTAAACAAACCAGAAATGAATTCATCAATCTCTACTTTTTTTTGTAAAAGAAAACTATGCCACAATTGAAAGAAAATAATAGTAATTAAAAGAAATGAAAAGTAGATAAATCCAAGAATGGAGGGCAATTAAGACTCATACACTGATTCTATGGTAAGGCTCTGGAACACTGTATATGGTTAAGAGGAAGTGACCCAAGAAACAAAACAAAACTTCCACCAGGAAATATACCAGTGAAGAAAGCTTTAAAAAGTTTTCAATGACTTGTTTGTTTTTTTTTTTAAAGCATTACAAGTAGAGCTAAAATTTTAACGATTCTATCACCATGTTATGACATTTAACAGTTGTAGAGCACAGGAGAATATACTTTTGTATTGCAGCTCTAATATAACTCAGATTTGAAACCAAGCAACTATTGTCAACATGCAAAAGATACCATAAAATACTCCTGCATTAGATCCAGCTTATGCAGAAACAAAATGACTCTATTGGGTAACAGAAACATGATTAAAAGAGTAAGACATCCATTTCCATAACAAATCTCACCAGTAGATCAAACGTAATAATCCTGAACTGTCAAGCAAATTAATAGATACCAAACAAGGACATGCAGAAATTTAGTATCCTTCCTAAATTAAGAAAAACATAAATTGAATTTTATGTTTTATTATGGTCTAGATATCTAATAAAATGACTTTATTGTATAGAGAATATGTCTACATGACAACTAATCATCATCATGATTACCATCATCATCTCTTCAGATCTAAGGTGGAAAATGCTCTTATATTAAAGAACATTATCTAAAATGGTCATGTGTAGCTTCTAAACAGACTTCCAGAAAGAGCTGCACGCAGCAGATCCTCGTGGATCTGAATGTGCTGTGGAGGATACAGGTGTTTGTTTCTTTGTTTTCCTTCTAGAGGAGTTTTCACAAAGTTAAAAAAACCTGCAGTAATCATGTCTGCAATTCTGGTCATTTCCTGTTCCAACACAAGGCCTGTACAAGATGGGAACAAAAATATTTGAGATGAATATGAGAAAAATAAAAGCAAATTTACATTTCCTAGTTTTTTAAAATGTTGTACTCTTAACTTTTTGCCAATAATTTAATGGTCAATTAAGATGACCCAGAAAAATAAACACACAAAAAGCACAAACTTATTATATTTGATTATATAAATTCACTTCATTATAAAATGAAGACATAAGAAATAGGCACTTTTCTATGCAACACTAATAATTACAGTGACAGCTTAAAAGCCCTAAGTCTTATCTTTGTGTACTCAACTTCTACTATGGTGAACAGTACAGAGTGGCCTCTAAACATGTACTTAATGCTTTAACTCAACTGAAGGTGATCTGATGATGGTTTTAATTCCAATAACCCCAAAATAGAACCATGATTAAGCAGCCTGTGTGCTTACCCACAGTGTATGCTACATATCTACCTTCAGGCGGTTTACAGAGTGGCACATTGCAGTCATGGAATAAGCCATTGGAAACCCAAATCCTCTTCACAGGCAGCTAGGACACATGGGACTTCTCTCTGTGTTTTGTGTTAAGGCTCATTCTTAGTTATTATTCAGGGGGTCTTATCTTAATTCTCAGTGTTGATCCTGGATTTCCATTATTGTGAAGAGACACTATAACCACAACAATTCCTCTAAAGGAAAACACTTAATTGAGTCTGGCTTACAGATTCAGAGGTTTAGTCCACTATCATCATGGTGGGAAGCATGTTGGAATGCAGGCAGTCATGGTGCTGGAAAAGAAGGTGAAAATTCTACATCCAGATTGGGAAACAACAAGAAGAGAGAGTGATGCAGGGCTTAGCTTGAACATCTGAAACCTCAAAGGCAGCCCATATAGACACACTTCTTCCAATAAAGCCAAACCTACTCCTCCTAGTAGTGCCACTCCCTATGGTCCTACAGAGGCCATTTTCATACAAGTCACCACATTCCACCCCTGACTACCTTACACTTGTAGCCATATTATAATACAAAATGCATTTAGTACTACTTCAAAACTCCCTATAATCTATCAGAGTATCTGAACAGTTTAAAAATGCAAATTGTAAAGTCTCTTAGACCCCCTCCATCTCTTCACTGTATTCTCCAGTTATGTTCAACATATCATGGCACAGGATTCAAATTACCATTCCAAAATATAAGAAAGGGTGCATAGTGAGGAAATACTGGATCAAGCAAGACCAAAGAATAAAACAAAACAAACAAAACAAAACAAAAACAGCTGTATAATTTCAAACTCTATCTCATTGTTTGATGTAAAAGTGCTCTTCAGATGTCCAAACTGCTTTTAGCTGTGTTGACTGCAACACACTTCTTTCTCAGGCTGGTTCCACCTACTATTAGCAGCTCTCCTTATCAGGTATTCCATGGGTCTGGCATCTCCAACATCTTAGGGTCTCCAAGGCAATCCAGATCTCCCCTTCACAGTTTCCCACAATAGCCTCTCTGGGCCTCCATGCTGGGATATTCTTGTCATATATTTGGCTTCTGCAGCTTTCCTTAGTCATGAGGGAAGATTCTGAAACCCTTTCTGCAATACTACAGCTGTCAAGCTCTGCAGCATGCTGGGGCTGGAACGCAGTCCCTTGTTCAAATACATTTCACCAGCTTTCTGTTTTTCATGGTTTCCTTTACTGCATAAGCTTTGCTGTCTTGGAACTCAATCTGTAGTCCAAGCTAGCCTCAAACTCAGAGATCTGTCTACTGAGATTAAAGCCTACCATGCCTTAAATTGTTTTTTAAACTCCTTTTCTCAAGATGGAAGCTAAGTTGGGTGTGAACTTGCTTTGAGGTCACCACTCCCTTTATTACAATTAGCATCAAGCTTTTTAAAAACAAAACCAAAAACTCTTTATTGTCTTGAATACAGGACTTAGCTCCAGTAATCTTCCTGGTGCCCTTTTCCTCCTCAGTCTGTACTTTCTGTAGTTTTCCTTGCTCAGCTACTCCTTTTCATTGTAGATCTGCATACACACGGCCTCTAATAACCAAGCAACACAGTCAATACTAGGATGCCTGGAAATTACCTCTGACAAAACTGTTTGTTAATCCACAACTCTTCAAATTAACCTGGACACTTTGGGGGAGTTTTGATGGTCCTGAGGTTAGTTTTTTCTCAGCCTTTCAATTAAAAGTCATTTCTTATGATGATAGAAAACAAAATACAAAAGCTTGGTTCTAGTTGTTTAAATCATTTATATTTTATCAAGTTCCTGGGTGAATTTTAGAATATAAAACTAGTATTTCTCAAATTCTGTTTTTACAATTGTTCATTATACCTTATCAAAGATTTGACTTGGGAGGCTGTGTGATTGCTGAAGTCACACATGTGCCATTTCACGTAGGTAACTATAGGTTTAATTGTCATTTGTCTGAAGTCATTCCTAAGCTCAATATATTGAAATATTTGTCAGGTAGCTGAATCAGGCAATTTCAAAGTCACAAAGTCCCAAGACTTCATCTTATTTCATCATTATCATTACATTCTGCAAAGAAGAAAATGGCATTTAGAAAACAAAAATGTCCAGAATATGAAAGTTTAAGTAGCCAGATTCCTATTTTCCCAATGTATGTATGGTTAGAACATTTTATCCTATGGCATTCAAGTCTCTTTTCTTGCTTCCACAAAATAAGGTGACTTCATGGTACTTCAAGGTGTCTATTGCCTGTAATGGACCTCTGTGTCTGAGATCCTGGGAGAGATTCTGAACTCCCCTCTAAAACCTGTCAATCTCTTTACTTTTTGATACAATATTTTTTCATAATTTTTCATCATATTCATACATTTTCATAATGCAGGCCTTGGCACCTTCAGTCTATGATTTCAGGTCCTTAAAAACAATATTAAATGTTTCATTAGTGCTAGTAATTGATTTTAATAAAATCAACATTCGCTAATGAAAATATGAGGAACTGTATAGATGAAGAAGACACAAAAACACAAATTAGAATTAATCAATTCTTCAGGAAATTAACATGGAAATGATGTGATAAATTACCAGAGACCAAGCCGTTTAACCAATAGACTTTCAATGTCTCTCTGGTCTGAGGTTGGCAGCTTGAGGTGAAGGCATGGTCAGGCTATCCAAGTCCTTCCTGCATCTTCACAGTCCTTTCCCTCTCTTAGTCTTCCCAATTAATTATCTCCTAATGTATCTCATCTCCAAATATGAGTATTTCTGAGGTACTGAAGGTTAATCTGCCACACTGTAATTTCACATTCTGCTAGGACTTCCTAGAAGTGAAAGGACGATGTTGCTCAGAAATAAGGTCACTGAGCTACTGTGATTAGAAGTAGAATTCATGATATATTGATAATAACACAAAAATAACACAGAGTGTTTACCTTTGCTAAAGCAGTGTTCTGAAGGTCATCTTTCAGTTGCTGAAAGAGACAGTTTTATATGGTTCTCCTTTCAAGTGGACATGCATTGTGCTGATTCATACCACAAAAATCACATCCAGTCCACCATTGTGGGTGTATGAGGCTTAGGGAGGGTACTTGGGCAAAAGCAAACAATGTCATTGTTGCCTCCTCCCCCTGCAGTTAAATCATAAACAATAATGGACAGGTGATTTAGCCTAATGTGCTTGGATCCATTGCTATAGCAACATCTATATACTCTGTCTTTTTATTAGCATTGCCTAGTTGAGGAACAAAACTGACAGCATATAGTGATCTTCCAGTCCACACTGACAAACACTTTGAAGAGTTGCCTGAGATAGGGAATTTGAATGAATTTTTTAAAAAGAGAGATTTTTTTCCTATTGGAGTTGCCATAGTTTTGTATTTTTTTCAAAGAACTTTAAGTGTGACTTGGATCCTGAAATATCACACAGTATTAATTTTGTACAGAGACATGTGGTATATGAAGTGTGGAAAAGATCCTTCTGGTATGTTTCCTCCAGCTACTAAGTTTCCTTACCTTATTCTCTTCCTCTGAGTAACTATTATGAAAGCAGAGGAATGTGCTTCAGCTACAGTCACTGTTGAAGAATATTTTAGTCAAAAGTGTGATAGATCTTTCAGGAATGTTTAAGCAGTAAGGAATATCAATGTATATGACTGCACGGATTAGACTAATTCAGTTCTCTACCCTTAGCAAGCCATAGCTCCCCAGTTTGTGTACAGCAAGTGCCCCATTGGCTAACTTAATTATTATTTATGTTAATCCAGTAGTCTCTAGTTTCTTGGGTCTCAGGGAGGACTCCTGTTGTGTGGAGTTTTAAAAACATGCTCTGCCTTAGGCCAGGAGCTGTGACCACACTACCAGCCCCTCCCAGTTTAGGTCCAGAATCAGAGACACCAGTACTGATTCAGCTTGTCTTTCCTATCTGCCTTTGTTCCTGGAAGGGTCAAGTTACCAGCCCACTCCTGAGACCCTTGAATCTGCAAATGAAGGGCACACACACTGCTCCATTACCTTTTGAACTTGCCTCTAGGCACAATTGCTGGACCCAGATCCCTCCTGCCTGGAAATATGTGCCCTTATCACTTTATTATCTTCGTCTCTCCCTCCACCCCAAGCTCACATCAGCTAGCTCTGACCAACCTATTTAGCCCCCACCTGTAGTGGAGGCTATAGGTCCTAGCTGCCCCAAGACCTTATATGACTGTTGATTTCTTCATGTTCCAAAGCATGGGAGAAAAATCCCTGTCATTCCATGTCTCCTTTTACCTCTTGGGATCCGGAAGTCCCACCTGTACCTTCCGTTCAGCAATTGGCACCCAGCCTTCTTTATTGACAAATCAAGAACCAATTGGGAAACAAGATCTTAATGACAGGACCCCCCTTATAGTCTCCACGTCAGGGGGAAAGAGATATGGATACAGGAACAGAGCACATGCTGGTAGCACATGCCACTGTTGGTGATTTAAGTGTATGTTCTCCAACCTATATAAAATACTTTGGACCAGAAAAATCAATATGATAACCCTTCTCTTGGTAAGAGTTTCTACGATCTGGTAACACAAAATACCAGGAACAAAACAGTTTTCTGAAAAAAGGGTTTGTGCTATTATATACTTCCAAGTTATAGTCCATCACAAAAGAAACCCAGAGCAGTACTCAAGACAGAAACCTAAAAGCAGGAACTAAAGTAGAGGCCATGAAGGAGTGCTACTTATGGGCTTCCTCAAGGCTTGCTTAACCTGCCTTCTTACAGCACCCAGAACCACATGACCCACAGAGGGTTGAGTTTTCCCAAGATAGTTATCAAGAAAATGTTCCACAAGTGTGCATACAGCCTAATCTAGTGGCAATATTTTTCTCAGTTCAAGTTCCCTCCTCTAAAATGACTCTAGCTTGTATCATGTCAATAGGAAATTAACCAGCATAGCCCTCTGTATGTTTCCATTCTGAAATCCCTTTTTATGCATGTGGTTTAAGAACACAAAATATTGAATTAAATTTGTCTTTTTATTTCTCTACAATTCTCTGAAATATCCTGACTATACACTTCAGTGAGCTTCTTTATGTTTAGAGAAACCATTCAAAACAGAAGCTGTGGAGTTTCATAATTGGTTTTATACTTCCACTTTAGAAGACATTTTGTATATTTATCTACTACCATAAATGGAAAATCCACAACAGAGTTAGAAGTAGAAAAACAGCTTTTTAATCTTCTTTCATACCTCTTGTTTATTGCCTGTATTCAGTCAGTCCTTTTAGCTTTTCCTGTATTCTTTTTTACACGTTGCAATATATGTGTGTGTATATATATATATATATATATATATATATATATATATATATATATAATCATTGGCTGTAATTTACATATGAGGGAGAATTTTTTTTCTGAGATTGTATGACTTTGCTTAATCTTATACATGCTAGGTCCATCAAGTTTTCTGAAAATTTGCTTGTTAATGGAATCAAGTGTCTACTGACTGAGAAGCTAAAAACTATGGATCCTCAAGAAAAAGATGCGCAAACAGGAATAAAGAGCAATTTTTATAACTAATGAGAGCCTTCATATTGTTGAGGTAATTCCTGGGACAGAAAATAGAGATAAAATCAAGATTGTGATTCACTCAGACCTAACCCAGATTGTATTAGAACATCAAATGATTGCTTCTGTAAACCATTGCTTTCAAGGACTTTTTCTACCATTTTTGGCAGATTTTTGCCTACTGGCCTCAAACTGTAATTCCTCCCAATCTGGCTATCATAGCTTATCAAGTTTACATTTCTACCCATGTTTATTCAACAATGGAAGCAGAGGGGGTAGCCAATGTGTAATACAGGGCAGGCTACTTGTTGGGTTCCTCTTGAAACCTATCCTCAATGGATTTATCTCAGGCTTCAACACCAGCAAGCACTCAGAACACACCATCTGACCAGGCCAGGAAAACAGGTGACACACATCTATCATAGTCTATGAAAATCCAGAGAGAAAGCAGAAACTAAGGAACAGAATAACCCCCCTCCAACAAAGACAAATCCAGGAATCAGCACTAAGATCTATAATCATCCTCTACCCAAAAGCCTACATACTATCATAAAAGGCAATCACTAATGCTAGGGCAAGTTGTCTGCAACAGAGCCCAAATATCCTACCTCAGCAGACCTTTAATAATCCAAAGCAGCTGAAGTACAAGAAAAAGACCTCAAAACAAACAATATGAAGATGGTAGAGGCCCTTAAAGAATAAAGGAATAAATCCTTAAATAAATGCACGAAAACAGAAACAAGAAAGCAGAGGAAATGAATAAAACTCTTAAGGAAACACAAGAAAATACAAACAGTGGAGGTAAAGGAATGATAAGCGGATATTAGTCCAGGAACTTAGAATACCCAAGATATAATTTGCAAAACACATGAAACTGAAGAAGAATGAAGACCAAAGTGTGGATACTTCATTCCTCCTTAAAATGGGGAACAAGATACCCATTGAGGGAGTTACAGAGGCAAAGTTTGGAGCTAATGTGTAAGGAAGGACCATCCAGAGACTGCCCCACCCCGGGATGCATCCCGTAAACAGCCACCAAACACAGAAACTATTGCATATGCCAGCATGATTTTGTTGACAGGACCCTGATATAGCTGTCTCTTGTGAGGTTATGTCAGTGCCTGGCAAATACAGGAGTGGATGCTCACGGTCATCTATTGGATGGAACACAGGGCCCTTAATGAAGGAGCTAGAGAAAGTACCCAAGGAGCTAAAGGGGTCTGCAACCCTATAGGATGAACAGCAATATGAACTAACCAGTAACCCCCAGAGCTGTGTCTCTAGTTGCATATGTTGCAGAAGATGGCCTAGTTGGCCATCAATGGGAGGAGAGGCCCTTGGTCTTGTGAAGATTTTATGGTCCAGTACAGGGGAATGCCAGAGCCAGGAAGTGGGAGTGGGTGGGTTGGGAAGCAGGGTGGAGGGAGAGTGTAGCAGGATAGCATTTGAAATGTAATGAAGAAAATATCTAATAATAAAAAAGAACATCTAGAAAATAAAAATAAATAAATAAAAGAAAAAAATTAAACTAAAAGGTGGAGAAAGAAGATCCAAATTTTAAAGAGAGAGAGAGAGAGAGAAAGAGAGAGAGAGAGAGAGAGAGAGAGAGAGAGCAGAAATGAAGAGGATATATAACAACAGACACAAAGGAAATCCAGAGAAATACAGGGACATCCTTTAAAAATTTGTATTTCACAAAATTGAAAAATCTAAATGAGATGAATAATTTTCTTGATATGTACCACTTGCCAAAAGTTAAATTAAAATCAGATAAACAATTTAAGTAGACCTATAACCCACAGTATAAATAGAAGCAGTCAGTAAAAGCACACCCCTAAGAGCTCAGGTCCAGATGGATTAGCACAAAATTCTATCAGACTTTCAGAGAAGAGTTAACTCCAATAGTCCTTGAATTATTTCACAAAGTAGAAACATTGCCCAATTCATTTTATGAAGTCACATTTGCCCTGATACATAAGCATCATACAGATTCAACAAAGAAGTATAACTATAGAACACAGATGGAAAATACTCACTAAAATACTTGCCAACAAAATCCAATGATTTACCATTTACCGTGATCAACTATGCTTCATCACACACATGCAGAGATGGTTTAATATATGAACAACAGTAAATGTAATAACTCAGCATGAAAACAAACTGTAAGGAAAAAAACCCTCTACATGATCATCTCATTGGATGCAGAAAAGGCCTTTGACAACATCCAACATTTCTTCATAATAAAAGTACTGGAGAAATTATAAATACAAGGTCATAGCAAAACATAATAAAGAAAATTTACAGTATACCAACATCAAATTATATGGAGAAAAAAATCAAAGCAATTCCACTAAAATGAGGAATAAGGCTGTGCTCTTATCTAGTCAATATAGTACTTGAAGTCTTAGCTAGAGAGTCAAAGCAACTGAAGGAGATCAAATGAATGCAAATTAGATAGAAAAAAGTTAAAATATCATTATTTGCAGATGATATTATTCTGTATATATATAAAAATATTGTACTGGGGAAATCCTACAGTTGATAAACCCTTTCAGAAAAGTAGCTAGTCACAAAATTAACTCACAAAAATCACTATCTCTCCTTTATCAAAAGAAAAGATACGGAGAAAGAAGTCAGGGAAATAGTAGCATCAAATAAAATTTTAATAAAGCAAAAAGGAAAACCTAGAAAGAAGCAAAAGACTTGTGTGATAAAATCAAGTCTTTGAAGGAAGAAATTGAATAAGATATCAGAATATTGGAAAATCTCTCAAGCTCATAGATCAATATGATTAACACACTAAAAATGCTCACCCTATCATAAGCAATCTACAGATTCAATGCATTCCTTATCAAACTTTTAACACAATTTCTCAAAGATCTTGGAAGGGATAATTATCAACTTTATATGAAAACAAACAAACAAACAAACAAACAAACAATCAGGATAACTAAAACAACCCTCAACAATAAAAGGTCTGCTCACAGTCTCACCACTTCTACCTTCATGTTATATTACACAATTTTAGTAATAACAGTAGATTGATAACATAATAATATAGTAAAAAATAACAACACTAATTATAAATACAGTAATAAAAAGTGGTATTTGCATAATACAGACATGCTGATCAATGGAATTGAATTGATCATTGAATGAATGGAATTGAATTGTACATTAATCCACATACATATGATAGACACTTGACTTTTTTATAAAAAAGCAAGAAATACATACTGGAAAACAGACAGCATCTTCAGTGAATGGTGCTGTTCTAACTTGATGCCTGCATGTAGAGAAATTGAAATAGATTCATACTTATCATCCTGTGCTAAACTCAAGTCCAAGCGGATCAAAGACCTCAACACAAAACCAGATACTGAATGTGACAGAGGAGAAAATGAGGAATAGCCTAAAATACACTGGACAGGAAAAGATTTTCTGAATTGGACACCTATAGTGCAGGCACTAAGAAAATTAATAAATGGGATCTTGTGAAACTGAAAAGATTCTGTAAATCAAAAGACACCATCAACCAGACAAAGAAACAGCCTACAGAATGACAAAGTATTTTAACAACTCTATATATAATGGAGGACTAATATTCAAAATATATTAAACTTTTTAAGAGACTATATACCAATCCCCACGAATAATACCGTTTAAAAATGAGGTACAGATCTAATCAGAGAATTCTCAATAGAGGGAACTCAAATATCTGAGAAATGCTCTCTAAAAAATGTTCAATGTCCTTAGTCAACAGGGAAGTGCAAATCAAAACTACATTGAGATTCCATCATACACCTGTCAGATGCTTAAAATCAAAATCACAAATGACAGCTCATGCTGGCAAGAATATGGAGTAAGTAGAACATTCTGCTATTGCTGATGCAAATGGAAAATTTTACAACCATCAAAAATATGATGGCATTTCCTCTGAAGGCTGGGAATCCATCAATTTCAGCATCCAGCTATATATCCTGCATATACCCAAAAGACTCTCCATCTTACCCCTAGGACATTCGCTCAACCATGTTCATTGTAGCAGTATTCATGATAACCAGAGATCAGAAACAACCTAGATGTCCCATAACCAAAGAATGGATAAATAAGATGTGCTACATTTACACAATGGAATATTACTCAGCTGTTGAAAAAATGGCACCATGAAATCTGCAGACAAATAGTTGGAACTCGAAAAGAAAATCATCCTGAATGAAGTAACCCACACCAAGAAAGATAAAGATGCCATGTATTTATTTAGATGTGGATATTACACATTAAGTATGTGATAACTAAGTTACAATCTGTAGTCCCAAAGAAGTTAGGTATAGAAGAAGCATCTAGGGTGGACATATGGATCTCTCTGAGACAGAGAATAGAATCGATTTTCTGGTAAACTTAGAGGTGGATGGGGAGGAGAAAGGGAGGATCCGCTGGGGAAGAGGAGGAAAGGTAAGAGAGAAGGGGAGGGAGAGTACAGGGAGAGATCCGAAACTGAGAGTCATTTGAGGAATATGGAAACCTAGTGCATTGGAAAATTCCTAAAATATAGGTAGTTCTAATGAAGTCTCCTAATAATGTTGGGTATGAAGTCCCTACTGGCCACCTCTCCTCACCCAGTGAAGCTTTCAGTTGCAGGACTGGGTTGTATCCAATTGAGTTGTTAGCCAAGGGGATCACATGGAAATTCCCAAACAACCCATGCTGTTTCTGGTCTGCTCTCTGCAACCTGACACAGGGCGCCATTCTTGAGGACAACACCCACACAATTCATTGTACATAGAAAAGTCCAGGTGGTGCCTACATAGAGGCTTCACCTTAGCTTCTGATATCCTTGATGTGGAAAGATACTCTACAAGTTTTCAAAAGAAAAAATGTAAACACCAACCCAGCCACAAAACCTCTGACCTAAAATTTGTTGTGTTTGCAAGATAGGCCAGGGCAATGGTGGCACAGAACTTGTGGGATTAGATAATCAATGTCAGCTTTAAGTCCAATTCCATGAGATGGAACCCAGACACAACACTACTTGGGTGACCAAGTACCAGAGGCTAGATAACCTAGAGACCCAGGGTAAAACAAAACACTACTGGTTCATTACATATACACATACACATATATTAGAATTAATTAGAATATATGTATACATATATACTCTATACTCATTGATCAGTTCCTTATCCAGGCATCATCAGAGACCTTTTCTCTGGAAGCAGATGGGAACAAGTATAGAGACCACAGTCAAACATTACAAAAAGAGAGAATCTAAATGGGCTTCCTGAATCAATTTCCTCCCATCAGAGCTTAGGGAACCCCATGGAAGAGGAAGCAGAAAGAGTTTAAGAAAGAGGAGATAGAGGACACTAGGAGAACCAAGAGCTCTAAATCAACTAAGCAAGGTGCATATGAGCTCACAGAGACTGAAGCAGCAAGCACAGGGCCTATACATGTCTGTACCAGGTCCTATATATAGCTTAATATTTTTAGGGGGATCCTGAGTGTGAGGACAGGTGGGTCTCTAAGTCTTATAACTGCTCTCAGGGTTCTTTACCTTCTGTTGTATTGCCTCCTCCAACTCTGATATGATGGTTTTTGCTTTATCTTATTAAGTTTTGTTTTGTCGTGTTTGTTGCTATCTCTTTGGAGTCTGTTCTTGTCTAATGAGATACAGAAAGAGAATGGATTCAGTGGCTAAGGGAAGTGGAGAATAACTGGGAGGAGCAGACAGAGGGGAAGCTATAATCAAGGTATACTACATGAGAAAAGAGTCTATTTTCAATAAGAGAAAATCTTGAAAGAAAACTCACACAAACACATAGAGAGATATGAAAGTTAAAATGAGCACTGATTATGCTATATAGTTATTTACAGGTCTATAAATTTAACAAAAAAGAAGGGAAGGCCATCCAGAAACTGTCCCACCTGGGGATCCATCCCATATATAGACACCAATCCCAGACACTATTGTAGATGCCAAGAAGTGCTTGCTGACAGGAGCCTGATATAGCTGTCTCCTAAGAGTCTCTACCAGAGCCTAAAAAACACAGAGGTATATGCATGCAGTCAACCATTGGACTGAGCACTTGGACCCCAATGGAGGAGTTAAAAGACTGAAGGACCTTAAGATGTTTGTAATCCCATAGGAAGAACAATATCAACCAACCAGACCCCTCCCCACCTCTGCCAGGAATTAAACTACCAACCAAAGAGTACAGATAGAGGGACCAATGGCTCCAGCTGCATATGTAGCAGAGGATGGTTTTGTCTAGAATCAATAGGAGGAGAGGTCCTTGATCCTGTGAATCCTCAATGCCCAAGTGTAGGGGAATGCCAGGGCAGTAAGGTGGGAATGGGTGTTGGGTGGCAGAGCACCCTCATAGACATAAGGAAAGGGGGAATGGGATAGGGGATTTCCAGAGGGGAAACTAAGAAAGTGGATAACATTTGAAATACAAATAAATAAAATATCCAATACAAAAATATACCCATGGCTGTAAACAAGGGAAAGGTACAATTCTGCTGAAAGCTGTCTTCTCAGAAAGGATCCAAGGTACTGAATGGAAGCACGATTTGTGCCAGAGTTGTGTGTGTAGTATAGAGAGGCAAGCATGCCCCCTGGGACAGCCAAATGGAACTCAGTGGAAGCATCAGAGAAAAACAATTCCTGTGTGCTTTTCTCCATCCTTCTTTTCACAGGGGAATATATCACAATTCAAGTAAACAATCGCTTCTCAACAGTAGAGTTGGCTATTTGATTCTTTTTATTTGTGGTTCCTTTTCTTTTCTTTTTTCCTTTCCATTTATTTATTTATTTATTTATTTATTTATTTATTTATTTATTTATTCACTTACACCCTCCCTTCTCCCAGTCCCAGTCCCCCCTCACATGGCCCCTCCAATCTTTTATTTTGTGGTTGCTTATAGCTTGATATTTCCTGGATTCTCTTCTGTAACTGATTTATTTTGGAAACTCTAATTTCCATCTGTGTTTCTATTTAATGCTTCAATTTTGTTTGTGTAGACCAACTAATAGCATCACAGTTGGAGCAAAACCTTAAAAGCATCTTTTGTGTTTACTTATAGAATGCATATTTTCTTCATCAATTAAACATGTACAGTTTTAAAGGTGACAGTTCTGATTATGGATTTATCCCTTGTTGGCTCTTCTCTAGGTAAAAAAGTGAATTTAATGAGATACTGACATGATCTGGGCCATATTTCTTAAAGATCTGATATGCGATATTAAGTAAATGAAGTGGTTTTTTTCTGATACCCTCCATTCTACTTGTGTATTAGATTTTAGAACAAACTGTGGTCATCAGCATGAACTAAGGATTAAGGGAGTATTGAACCTGTCTACACTCAAGGGTCTGTATCTCCTTCAAGTTCATGTCAAATTCTATGTTTGGGGGCTGGTGAGATGGCTCAGTGGGTAAGAGCACCCGACTGCTCTTCCGAAGGTCCGAAGTTCAAATCCCAGCGACCACATGGTGGCTCACAACCATCTGTAATGAGATCTGACTCCCTCTTCTAGAGTGTCTGAAGACAGCTACAGTGTACTTATATATAATAAAGATAAATAAATTTAAAAAAATAAAAGAACCAAATTTCAAAAAAAAATTCTGTTTGGTTTAGATTTTGGATAAAATGTAGGGAAGTTCTTTTATGTTCCTATGCCTTCTCCTTTTGAGTATTATCCAGAAAACACCACACATGGGAGTTACTTGGTCTGTATGTGATAATGCTTTAATATGCATTTGGGTGTTCTGCTGGAAGGTAACACAATTCTTCACTAGAACACAATGACATACAGGTCTCTAGCATACACTTAAAAAGTTAAAATGCCCCCAAAGATATCTGCAATTAAAGTTCTGTGGCATGAATGATGGGCTTCCAACTTCAGTGGAACACTCTTAAAGAAAATGTCCTTTAAGAGAGTATAAGGCCATCACTCAAGCTCTTATTAGTAGAGTGATGACTATTTTGAGGTTGAAGGGAGCTCTCTCCCTTGCTCCCTGGTGTTTTATTCCCTATGAGGAGAATGGGTTGTTTCCTGTGGAGGAGACAAAAAGACTTGGTTCTTGAGGTCCAAAGAAGAACTCATTAGAAATCCATGCTGATGACACCTGGATCTTTGACATCCCAACAAGAACCATGAAAAATAAATTGCTGTTCTTTATAAATTATCCTGTCTGTAGTATTCCATTGCACCATCACAAATTAGGACAAGGAAGATTGGCCTTAGTTTCCCACTTATTAAAATTACAGGTGAAGAATATTTGTTCAAATATGAAAGAAGATTTCCTTAATAACATCATATGGAAGCCATCATAAAATATACTACTCGCTGAGAAACAGTCAATGTTTTATTAATAGAAATGGGCAGAGATGCTGGCATGTTTATTTATTATTTATAAGGCATATCCAAATATATCTGAATCACCAAGGTTTCTGATGTGCCTAATGGTATTTTGTTGTCAGAGAAATAAATGGTTTCTTTAGAAATGCCAGCATTAACATGCAAGAAAATGGTCTCCAAATAAAATCCCAGTTTCTTTCTTCTGCTCTTAAGGTACATTTTAAAGCAAAACCATCCTTGCAGGACATAGTCTCTTGACACTATACATGGCTAAGATTGGAGACTGTACTTCTCTGTAACCTGAGTAATAAATCTCCAGATGGAAAGAATGAACTGAGAAAAGGCACTGGATGCTAAGACCCTTTATACCTCACAGTGAGTTTTCCAGAATATTATTAACATTAAATGTTCTTCAGTGATGCACATATCTGAAATACTCCATAGTGCAAGAATTTTACCTACATTCCCTTGAAGAATAACTGGGTTTTGTGAGGAGGGACGGGGAAAAAGGTAGGGATGAAAGCTGTACTCTGGAAAGAACTGTTCCATATGCCTTCTAGAGGCAGTTATGGCACAATACATCACACACCAGAGTCACCAGGTCTTACACAAATAACACGGAAACATTCTGTGTGGAGACAAATGGTCCTTATCCAGGGATGTAGAATGATGGGAGCTATCACCTGTGACTTGCCACTCTTGATGATTAAAGCAAAGAAAATGATCCCAGAGAAGAAATAACCATGAATAAAAATGCCAGAAACGTAAATGTCTGAGCTGAGAGAGGTGTTCTCTATTGCAGCTGGACACCTTCCCTGTTGAGATACCATCAGATAATTGAGTGAACACAGTCTAATCTTAAACTAAAATACCTCATTTGACAGCTGTCCTGCATGTGAAATATTCTGTCATGAATAAGGCATTTTTTTTTAAATTTTGGGGACTCAAAGTCTGGAGGGAGAGGTTGGTGTGCATAAGCAATTTGACAAGTGCTTGCTATGCTTTTCATCTTCCTATATTCACATTCCCAGAAGTATTCATTTGCCACTCAGTCTCTTCAAGTGTATCAGGGGAAGCTCACTCCTGGCTATCACCTCCCATGCCAGCTGCCAAGCAGACCAAACTAAATATCCAAACATTGACAGCCAAGTGGCCTCTCCTTAGACATAGACATTGAGATATAAGAATATGCATGCCAGACAGCCATGTCAGGAGTGGTAGCAACCATTGTATGGGCACCAGAAAGACCATAAGAGTCCAAAAGTGTGACCCAACTATTAATGGAATGAACTTGGCTGTAAATCTCTGCTAGCTAATCATACATATCAACCTGATTTTTGCCCCAAGAATTCTATATCTGTTCCCATGTGAGTTGAACGTTTGGATCAGTCGAATTAGAAAGCATGTTATATTGTTTAGTGCAGGTAGCCCTTAAAATCATTTGAAGAATTTCATGCATCAAAAGACTGAATAAAAGTAAGAACAAGGATCTAACAGGTTAAAACTGGTCCTCTTCTTGAGTGCTCAGTATTACTGCCCACAGAACTAGAACTGACACTATCAGCCTCTTTGTTCCTTGGGCCAGTATCAGGAAATTAATTGCTTTACCACTAACAGTGTTTGTTTAACTGAAATGAATACCAGAAAGAGTGCTTACAATGGCAAGAACTTAAAGAACATATCATTACACTGTGATGGTCAATCTCTACTGATAAAATGACAGGATTTAGAATTACCACAGAAATAAATCTCTGAGCATTCTAGTGAGGGATTATCAAGACTAGTTTAACTGAGATAGCAATCCTAACCTCAGCTGTGGTTGCCACTGTTGCACACACCGAGGTTCCAGACTGAATAAAATGGAGAAAATGAGCTGAGAACTAGCATTTCTCACTTTCTGCTTCCTGACTGTACACACAATGTGACCAGCTGCCCGAAGCTCTGATGGCATGCCTTTGCTACCACGATGCAGAATACCCCCAAACCATGATCCAGAATAAACCCTTCCCTAGTCGAGTTGTTTTTCAACAGGCGTTTTAATGTCACAAAAGAAAACCTATTAATACAAACACTAGCTGTAACAATTCTTAACATTTGCAAATTGCACAAGGAGACACAGATCCTCCCTAATCTGTCTCAGTACAGAACCACATACTTCCCAGTAAAGATTTCCACAAAGTTTAGGGAAACCACCTGACAGAATTGAAGCCAAGTTTGTACGCACATTCAGTACAATCCTAGTAAAATTTCCAATAGGAGGGTTTTTTGGTGATGGTGGTGCTGACAGTGGTTTTGTTCTCTTCTGGTTTTTATCTCTTCTGTTATATTGTTTTGTTTTGTTTCGTTGTTTTTGTTTGTTTGTTTGTTTTGTACCAGCACAAAAACAAGGCTCTCACTTTAAAGGCAAATAAGAGAGAATTTACTTTGAAGATAAATATTAGTGACCATGCCCTGGGAACAGAGATGTGGGTCACTCCAAATTCCATGTTGTAATGTGGAAGCAGTTATTTTATGTTTTTATGAAGACATAGCAAAGAAAGTTATAAATCAAGACATTTTCTGGAGACTACAGTAGGAATACTAAGTAGGTGACTACAGCAAAGCAGAATAATCCTAACCAGAGGCTCAGATGCTGTCTAGTGATAGTCTTAAGGTTTTAGTTGGTTGAAACTAGGGTTTTATTAAGTTAAAACATCTGAAAACGGTTTTATTTGTTAATTATACAATGTTAGGCACAATGTAGGAAAAGAATGGCTGTTTACAGGGCTAATTATAGACAAGATAAATTGTAATTAGGCTCTGATCCTATTAAATTAGAACTTTTCTAAAGGGACAGTCATTCTTAGTCTTCTAGAAGGTTTTATCCTGAAAGTTTAGCTTCTGTCTGGGAACTTTTATTCACAATAGCTTAACAAGGTCATGCTAAGGTTTATGCAGAAAACAAGAAAGCAAAGTAAACAGACAAATAACACTGATCAAAGACTAACCATACCAGGTAGAAAAATATACTACAATGCACTTATAAATAACACAGTATGGTATCAGGTCATTAATAAACAGACACACTAATGTGATAGTCTAGACCAGGGGTCAGAGAAAAACCCACAGGCAAAATCTTGTGTACAATGTTCTCATAATTTTTTTCTTGTGCACTATCTCTATTTTCTAGTCAATATTATCTATGTCATAAGAGGAGAGTGGAACTCTTGCACGATAGCCTACATGACTTCTAAAGCCCCCAACTGTCATAATATATTCCTTTGAGCTTCAAAATGGGCAGCTGTACAAGAGTTCCAACTACACTGGAAAATCTATGCAAAAGAGATGGTGTTGCAAATGACTCCACTAAGAAAAACTTTCTCAAAAATGACATAAACAAAGAGCCAGTAATTGAAAAAGAAGCAATTAGGTTTATAGAATTAAATTAAGAAAGGAATACCTGATTTGGGTATAAAAATGTTTTCTAACAATAAAGATAAAATTAACTTTGACTACATTAAAACACAAAAGCAAAATAAGGTATAAAATAAAATACCCAACAAGCAAACTCAGAAGACAAAAATAGACATTCAGATTGCTTACATGGGAAGCAAAGAGCCTAATATTTTCCCATTTCTCTCTGTCTCTCTCTGTATGTCTCTCTGACTCTTTCTCTTTTTGAAGGAGTTTCCACTTTTTATATGCTAAAATAAAATTCTGTATCCTATATCACACATTGGGTGAAGAACCTTTTTTCAAAAAATAAAGTTTAAAAGTACACAACAAAGTAAATAAATAGGCAAAAGATAAGTCTAGACTGTACAAAAATGTGCTCAACAACATTGTAAACTTTTCAATTCTGCTTTGATAAGATTTAAGCCTTTGCTGTTCTGTGGATTGACCTGTATTGCAGTTGAAGTGTACAATATGACTGCATTTGGAAAACAGTCTCATGTGAAGAATAGCAAAGTGATTTCTTCATGGTGGAGTGGAGTATAGTCAGTCACACAAGGGTCTAAAAGAAGAAAATACCCCCCATTTTTCCTATCCTACCTCCTGCACAAGAGGTCAGTGTACAACCAGGGATGGCTGTGTGGCTATTGCTTATAAACCTTGGTCTTTGATTTCTCCAGGCCAGGGAACTGTGAGAAAGTGAGTTTCTGTTGTCTTAGCCACCCACAGAGAGATTAAAGGTTTATTTTTATAGCAGAATCCCGAGTGTCAAATGGTAAATAGAAAGAGAATGCTGGGGTTAAAAAAATGATCATTTTTCAACCACTGGGTTATAGATTTGATCAATAAAGAATTATTCCTGGATATAAATCTGAGACAAATTTATTTTAGTGAAAAGCAGAATACGTTCATGGTATAAAATAATGTTATAGGTTGCTTACTATTTGGAAGAGGAAAATTGCAGAGACCAGGCACTTCCTCTCCCACTGAGGCCCAACCAGGCAATCTGAGTAGAGGGAAGAGGATCCAACGGCAGGGAATAGAGACCTAGACAGCTCCCACTCAACTTATCAGGGGGAAGACCAAGTTGCACACTTGCTACAAATGTGTAGGATGTCTAGGCCCAGCTGCTGCATGCTTCCTCATGGGTAGTACAGGCTCTATGAGACCCCTTGTTCCCAGGTGAGTTGACTCTGTTGCTCTTCTTATGGTGTTCTAGACCTCTCCAGTTTGTTCACTTCTATTGCCCACTTTTCTACAAGACTCTCCCAGCTCTGCCTGATATTTGGATGTGGGTCTCTACATCTGCCTGCATCCATGACTAAATGAAGCCACTCAGGAGACAGTTACACTCAGTTCCTCTCTGCAAGCATAGCAGAGTATCATTAATAGTGTCAGGAGTTGGCTCTCTAACCTTGGATGAGTCTCAAGTTGGGGCAGTCACTGATTGGCTGTTCGCTCAGTCTCTGTTCTGTCTTTATCTTTGCATCTCTTGTAGGCAGGACAGGTTTTCTGTTGAAGCTTTGTGGGTGGATTGATGTCCCCTTTCCCTCCTCTGCAAGTCATGCCCGGGTATGAAGGTGGTTACTCCAGTCTCTGTCTGCCTCCTGTAGGTATCTCAGCTAGGATTACCCCCAAAGATTCCTAGTATTCTCTCCTTTTCCAGGCCTCCAGCAAGTCACCAAAGATGTCCCCACATGAATTTCCATTCTCACTCCCAGGCCTTTCCTGCCCTCTGTCTCCACACTTGATTGCCATCCCTCTTCCCCTCCTTATCCTTACCTCCTCTCCTACCCAGCTCCCTCACTTCATCCACCTTGACGACTATTCACTTTCCTTTTTTGAGTGAGATTCACACATTCTTCCTTAGTACTGTATTTTTAACTAATTTCTTTGGGTCTATGGATTGTAGCATGGTTGTCATGCACATTATGGCTAAGGTCGACCTATAAGTGAGTACATACCATATGTGTCTTTCTGGCTCTAGGTTACCTCAATCAAGATGATATTCTCAAATTCCATTCATTTGCCAGACAGAAAAAAATCAAGATGGACTGACTTCTTACATGTTGCAAGTTTCTTTGGATACTGGTATGACAGGGAAGAAAAGTAGTATAAAGAGGGATGGGCCTCTGAAAGAGAAGAATAAAAAAGTTCTTGGATTAATAGAAAAAACCCCATAAAAATGTAAAAGACCATTTTTTAATACAAATACAAGAAAGTATATTTATGACCTTAACATGAGCAAAAGTTCCTAAGAGACAGCAGGCATGAATCATGAAGAAACTGCTTGGTTAACTAGGCTATGCTAAAAATTTCAAATCCATCACAGAGCACTTTTAAGATATCTGGAACAAAAGTTGCAGCTTTGTGGTAATGCATCTCATAAAATTTCCTTTTCTGAATACATGAAATAGCCCCCACCACATCGGAATTACTTATCCACAGCCATGCCCTCAGTGTTATGCACCTAAGAGGAATCAGGAAACATCACACACTCCTTGGCCTCATGCTAATCCTTCCCTCCTCCCATTGGAAGGTAGGGGTAGAAGACAAAGGAAGACAGAGAGTCACAGTTCAGGAAGGAAGGGACAGAGAAGAAGAAAATCACAGAAGCCTGGAAGTTAGTTGAAATCATTAGAAAGATTTGAATCAAAGTAAATCTAAAAATATTACAGTTGATCCAAACACAAAATGTAAAGAAGGAATTTCAAAATTATTTAAATGACTAGACGCCACAGGCAATCAAGACCTATGGCTTAAAGGGATAGATATTATTCAAGAGGAGAGCTGATTGAAGATGAATCTTTAAACCACACCCATGCTTTAACATCATAAACATGACGTTAGAGACATCAAAAAGGACAAACGTGTTCCTTGACAATTTACTAGTGAGATGTAAGCTTTAAAGCATGGGAAGAAATAGTGCTGCGACATAAACAAGAATGAGAAGATCAGGACACAGGGAACGCTGGCTACCCCAACAGAACAAGCAAACAAAACACAACACTCACTCTCCTAGACTTCCTAAGACTGCGAGAATCAGATACCATTAAAGAAGGAATTATGGAAAAACACTACAATATGATTTAAAAAGAAAATAAAAACCTAGAAAGCCAGAAGGTCACATCTCATCTGAATCAATTAAAGAAAATATCCACAGAAAGACAAATCCAGAATGAAACTTTAGAACAGTAATCCAACACAATTGTGTATGCATAAGCAGGTGAAAAAGCTATAAGTGATATTATAGCAGAAATTCTGGAAAGCAAAAATGAGTGAAAAGTGTGAACTAAAAGAGCTTTGTTCAACCCAGAAAAGAAATTGAAGAAAATGTCATAAGTTTCTCAGAAATTAAATAACTATTTTTTAAACAATCTTTATGTCCACTTAAATGTTAGCCTTTAATCTCAGCACTAGGGAGGCAGAGGCAGGCGGATTTCTGAGTTCAAGGCCAGCCTGGTCTACAAAGTGAGTTCCAGGACAGCCAGGGCTATACAGAGAAACCCTGTCTGGAAAAACCAAAAAAAAAAAAAAAAAAAAAAAAAAAGTTAGACATGAATGTTAGCTCATTCAGTGTGGTGGATCCTGGCCCAGGAAGTACTCTGCAGACGAGGCCCTATCTCCTGTGAGCACCCATGGGAGGTCATGCCTGATCTTTACTTCTACAGAGACTCAGAGGAAATTGAGAAGAAGGAGCAGGTGGCTGCTGAGAAGGCTGTGACCAAGGAGGAATTCCAGGGTGAATAGACTGCAGCAGCTCCTGAGTTCACTGCTACTCAGCCTGAGGTGGCAGACTGGTCTGAAGGTGTGCAGGTTCCCTCTGTGCCCATCCAGCAGTTCCCCATGGAAGACTGGAGTGTGCAGCCAGACACTGAGGATTGGTCAGCAGCTCCCACAGAGCAGGACACTGAGTGGGTTGGAGCCACCACTAAGTGGTCCTGAGCTGCCCTGCAGACACCTGAGCAAAGGGGAAAAAAAGTGGAAGGAAAATAAAGTTCCTAAAAGCTGAAAAAAAAAAAAAAGAAAAGAAAGAAAGGTGGGATTGAATATTAAGGAAGTAAAAATTACACTGAGAAGTAAAAAAAAAAATAGTGAAAAGAACGTAATAAAAATAAAACATTCTCAGAAAAGCAATGCTACCCACATCACTAGAATGAACAAGGAAAAATTAACGGAGAAGAGATGTTGTGAATCAGAAACATTTTCTACAATCAAATGAAATACCTTCGCTTTAGCAAGAGTAGTTCCCCAAGGACCTTGGAACACTGAGGCAGAGTGGTCATTCCTGAACACATGATAGTGAAAACACTCCCCGGGTTTCTAGGTATTAAGGTAAGAAACATAAGCACAATGGAATTAAGCTTATCCATTTGAACCCACAAGCAAAGCAAAGAAACACCACACTAGCACTTTAAAAAATCTCAGTGAAAGCATATGTGAAGCAGGGACTTTGTGTCCAGCCATGCTGTCTTTCCAGTTTGTGGGTTTTAAATGCCCAGCATTTAGAACACTGAGCCCCACAGCCCATTCCTAGGAATTTTCAAAGGCTGGAGTACTTCCTAAAGGGTGATAGAGGAGTGGGCTGTGGCACATGTGCTCAAACACATAAATAAAATAAATGTAAACAATAACAAGACAAATAAACAGAACATCTGGGTTGCTGAGGAGATGACTCAGTAATGTGTTTGCTCTGAAAGTATGAGTACATGAATATACAAGTGAACAACATAAAAAGCCGAGTGCTATGACATATGTAATTCAAGAACTGGGGACGTGGAAACAGTCAGATCTCTAAGGCTTGGCCAGCTTGTCTAGCTCAGTTAGTGTACTTCCAGTTCAATGAGAAACCCTATCTTAAAAAATAAGGAACCTAGAAAAATACCCAACGTTGACCTGTGACCTCCATATATACACACACAGGTTATATGAACATCACACACACACACACACACACACACACACACACACAGCCTGTATGCATAGAGATACATGTGCAATGTCCAAAAGACTGGCTAGAAAAGGAAAGAAAATGAAATTGGAGAACTAAACATGCAGAGTGATGATAAATCAGTATTGCTGGAATCCTTCATAGACATTTAAAGCTGCCATCAACTTTCATTCAGTGTTCTAAACATATTTATCAGTGGAAATGAAAGAAGACAAGTAAATTAATAAATACCTAATTCCACCCCAAACCCTAGAGGAAAGAAACAAGACTTGTAAAAATAGGTACCAGCCTGCTAGCAAAATAGGTCAGTTCTGTTTTCAAAGCAAGCAAATGAGTCCGGAGATATCAAAGAAAATGCTAGCATTATTCTGAAATGAAACATGGTCTAATACTTTCCATTTTGCATCTTTGTTGACCAAATGACTGTAGCAGTGAGCTGAGCATCACTTCCTCTATTAAGACCATTTATGGCTCTCTGCTTCTTACAGGAAGACATCATCAAGCAAGATATTACTGCCCAGCAAAGTAATGGCTCCCGAAATCAAAGAAAGTTTGGATGATGGCATATTTTTTGAGTTCTAATTAATCAGTGAAAAGAAAAACAATTCTAGGTGCTAAAGAAAGCCTTTTCCTCTTGAGTACATTTTCTCTTTGTAGGACAGCAGTGAGTCCCTGTGAACCTTTTCTTATGTGTGTAGAATGATCCACTATTTAAATGAGAGGCCCATCAAAGCTATCCCAGAATAGACTGCAAATTGGAGAAGGCAAATACTTGTACAGATACAGGAAGCACCATCTAACCATGGACGAAGGACATTCAGAGTCACATGATGGAGGAATGTACGTACGAAACAAGTCAATTTGATACCCTTTGTAGGAGAAAGCCAGGTCAAAAAGATGTGCATTTCAACCTTAGTTCAACAGAGAAATAAGAGAAGGGGAGGTGTAGCCATAGCTGGTTAATCCACTCTAATCTCCCTGGCAGTGGATTCTGGATTTCTTGCTACCCACCCAAATGCTCTGGGTTCATAAGGGAAACATACATGCATTCATCCTTCTATTTTAATATGACTTAAGCAGCTCAATGTGCCCATGTTGCTAACGCCTCCCCTCTGATACTCCTGAATTATTACTTACTTACAACTTGACACAGCTGGAGTTATCACAGAGAAAGGAGCTTCAGTTGGGGAAATGCCTCCACGAGATCCAACTGTAAGGCATTTTCTCAATTAGTGATCAAGGTGGGAGGTCCCCTTGTGGGTGGTGCCATCTCTGGGCTGGTAGTCTTGGTTCTATAAGAGAACAGGCTGGGCAAGCCAGGGGAAGCAAGCCAGTAAGTAACATTCCTCCATGGCCTCTGCATCAACTCCTGCTTTCTGACCTGCTTGAGTTCTGACCTGTTTGAATTCCAGTCCTGACTTCCCTTGGTGATGAACAGCAGTATTGAAGTGTAAGCCGAATAAACCCTTTCCTCCCCAATTTGCTTCGTGGTCATGATGTTTGTGCAGGAATAGAAACCCTAAGACACTTACTAAAATCTAGATTACATCTTTGCTACCTTAGACCCAATCGGTGGCCCCTGGGGCCACTCTTTTCCAGCTCTTACATGATTGTATACTGTCCCTTCTGCAACTCTCACATATGGTCCTTCTGCTTCCCCAGCATGGTGGAACTGCTTCTTCCCCAGTCCCCTTGCCCTCACATCCTAAAGTCCCGCCTCTGTCTCCCTGCTCAGCCATTGGCCACTGGCAAATTTTTTTGACAATCAGAACCAGCCAGGGGCAGGGACCCTCATTATTTCACATGCAGAATTCTTGTGCAATTTTGGGAACCCATAATGCAAGCATTAAACCAAATCAACATTTCCCCTTTTGGGGGAATTAAAAAGGCCTTTTCTCTCAGATATATAATGAACAGAGTCATCATAGGTATATAAACTATAGGGTATGATATACACTAATAATGTCCAGTCCATCAATTTTGTCAACTTAGGTACATTATACTAACATCTATCCTAAAGTAAAGAGTTTGCAATTATATACCTGAATTATGTTTTGCTTTAAATTTGCATTGCCATCTGAAAACAATCCTTTTAAATCTACATCATCTTCCTTAATGCTAAACAACTTAAGTTTGATTATGAGACTATAATTTGTCTTCAACTCCATCACAGACTAGAGAAAAACAATAGATATTACCTGAATATATAGCACAAAAACCCAGCCTCCAAAACTTAACTAATTTACAGAGAAAACTGCCTACTTGGACAGTTCCCTATTCCTCAAAGTGTTGGAGCATCTGTCTTCAGCTTTCTGGTCCAGACTCATCTGACAGACCTAAAGTGAAGCAGGGACTATGAAAGACTAGCTTACCCTATCTTGACAGTGCTAATCTGTTTACTATCTCACACTGTGTCATTTTTTTGGACAGTATTTTTCATCTGTAGATGAATTAGGACAGTTTTTGCCTAGTGGCTACCTTTCCACAATGGGAACAACTCTATATGGATGTTATAATGCTCAATAAATTCTTTGAACTGTGAAGGGGGTACTGACAGGAGCAAATGTCTCCTAGTCAGAATTTATATTAATAATGAAGTGAGTATAAATGCCATATTCTGTGGATTTCTGATGTTTTTGAAGACTATCAATCTATATAAAGTATACCTGAACTAGTAAGTCTTGACTATCTTACCTATTTCTATTTGAATAATATTGAAAGCACCTTTTTATAATTAATTCAGTATCTAATATAACTATGAGTTTACTATCTGGCCCTTAACTTGGATTATTGAACCATCCTAAACAGTTAGTAATAGCAGCTATTAGAAAGACTGGGTCTAAGCCTTCTATTCTGAAATGAGTTGCATAGGCACAATGCCTGCCTAAGAGTAACAATATTAATTTCAAATTTTGTACCAATATAAAAAACCGATACAAATGAAAACCTTAAATCTGTATCAATATATAAATTCTGTACCAATGTAAGTAATTACAACTTCAATTTTGCAATGATTATAAAGATTTCTACCAATATAAATTTATGGCTATAGAATGCTTTGTTTAAGAATACATTTAGTAATCGATCCCATATATTTCCTCCTTGTACAAAATTATGACAATCTCCAAATTATTCCTTAAAATGACAATCTATCTATAATTTATAAAATAAGCATGACCAGACAACCAAACCCAAGGAGTCAGGATGAAGGCTCCCATTAAATTCCTTCTGCTAAATTAGGGCAATGAAATAATTTCAAGGGGTGTGGAGGAATAGAAATATTAGAAAAAATGGTTAGGCTTAAAAAAGCTAGCTTTAGCATCTGTTATCCAGTCTTCTGTATGATAAGAAGGCTCAGGGCTTGACTGAAGTTGTGACGGATCCTGTCTGAAAGGCTGGATGAACTGAGTCCATTGGGAACAGCAGCTGTTCCTGAAGCTGTTCTGGAAGCAACTCTCTGGAAACAGCATTGGGGGAATGGGCTGCACAGCAAGTCATTTCAGCATTCCCAAGGAGGAATCCTGTCAGAGCTGCACATTCTACAATATATGAATGTTACAACTAAAGATTTGTAACTATTAAGACATTTGTGTAGATTGTACAAGGTACACAGATTAGTTAAGGATGAATTTTTGCTCCTGGTTTAAGCAGGTGAAAGACAACTATCCTTTTAAGAGTTAATTTGATCAATAACCAATTGTAATAAATTCATTCATGTCATGTGAAAGATGACACAATGAATCTTAAGGATTCCATAACTAACAAGATTTATTCTCCAATTTTAGCTGAAGTTTTGGCTCAAGACATTTTTATGTCTAAGCAGTTACAAGGCTCTTGTAATGTGGAGGAATCAGCAAATCAAATTACCTGTCCTGTTTGATTTTCTCAAAATTTTCTTCTCTGTAGTCAAGATCTTTAGGGGGTCTTCCCCTGTCATATCTTATCCATATTACTCTGGAAGGGCTCCAAAGAATTTTCTTCTTTCACAATACATAGCCTTTCTTCCATAATAGCATGTTCTTGGTCCAGTATCCCGAAATCATCAAAGGTATAATGGTTAACTCAAATTCTTAGCCTTCTTTCTCCTTTCTCCTGCTCTATTTGACCTCTCTCCCAGAGGATTTTTAATATCAAAGCTATCCAACTTATACACACACACATATTTGATAAAACAATTAAAAACAATCAAAGCAATCTAAACAATTACCATTATCCGTTGGAATGATGCTCCTACACTATCCCCTGCCTTACTATCAAATGATTAATTTTTAATAGTGAGATCAAGGGCTAAATTTATTTATTCATCTACGCATACTTAAATTCTCCCTTCTTTTCAGATTAATATCTCTGTGGGTGTACATAACCCTGTTTACTTTATATAATTTGAATTAACATCATTAACTATGTACTTAACTTCTATTAAATTTTCTTTTATATTTCAGTATGAGTTCAGGTTATTAATTTATTATATCAGGCTAAGCAATCCCAGAATTCCTGTGTAGCCAATGTTCAAAGAACCCAGCTGCCTTCACTGGCATAGACCTTTTCAATCTTCCTTTAAAGTATTTCTCTCCTTTGTATCCTTAAAAGCTATTAAATCAGTTTTAATTCATCCTCCCGTCTATGGAGATTAATATTTCCTTATTATTATTTGTTGAGATAGGGTTTCTCTCTGTCTCTGTGCCTTTGTTTCCTACATTTGAGATCAAAGGGCTGTATTTTTATTTTTTTAACTCCATGTATTCTTAGAAACACTTAAACAATTACTGCTATATCTGACACAAAGAGTTACAGAAACAAAAAAGGGATTTGAGGTGGACACAGGACAGGAAGGAGGCAAAGCAGGGGTCAGCAGGGAAGAGGCATGGGATTTAGTTTGGGTGGCTGAGCAGATGGCTACCAGAGGAAGTTATTCTGGGACCACGCCATCGGGAATGAAGATGTGCAACTGAGAAGCAGAAAGCAAGCTGAGGTCTCTGAGGTACCAGAAACAAGGACAAAGACTTGAAATGAGGTCAGAGAGGTTCATGGCAATCAGGCTTTGTGAGGACTTGAAGACTTCAGTAAAAAATGCGGGTTCTATTTTGAGGCTGCTGTGTATGTTGTTTGGGTTTTAGGCAGGAAATTAATAGACAGTACTTTTCATTCTGTAGCTGCAGAACAGAGCAATGATGCCATCTTAAATCATAGCATTGTCCCGACCAAAATGGATCATTTAGCAGAGCAAAGGGGAAAAAAAAACCTCCAGCTGATCAAAGCTTCAGCTAGATTACCACAAAATGAAATTATTATATTAGCCTACACGATGTGAAAAGAAGCCCCCAAAGAACACACACACACACACACACACACACACACTTGCATGCATGAATGCATACTTGTGTGTGTCTACATAGATTCAGGCTCTGATGGGATTAGTGCCAGGGGTCAGCCCCTGAGATGGCCAGAAGACATCTGTAGAGGAGATGAAGAGTCTGCAAAGAAGGCACAACGCTCAGGGAGATACTGCAACCTGACTGACTAGCAGTCAGACTGCTTCTTTATTTATACAGAACTCAGAAGGCAGGGATAGATTCATGTTGTTCCAACATAGATCATTTCATTTTTATCCCAAAACACATATTTTAGCTTCCTTTGGTTATGTGTAGTCATTATTAGCAAACCACTACAGATCAAAGTTTTCTTCTACAGTCATTTCCCCTCATCTAACCCACAACCCAATTTTTAAGAATGTAGAGGTCTATTTGCCAAAGGATTGGCAGTCCATTCTCAGGCTGGTAGGTCTGTGGTTTTAAAGGCAGAAAGAAAATCTCCAAGCTAGCCATGTCTTGAGCAGTGTACTATCAACCTTAATACTCAGAGTGCTAATTGGGCCCAGGAAAAAAATTTCAGACCAAAGCTGCTATAGTTATTACTCAATTTCTGGCATAATACAATGTTTATATTTTATATATTTGTAGAGTTTACTTATATGTCTAATCTTAGTATTCTTTTGTTCCTTGGTTATACAGCACTGCAGTGGCCCTGTATGATATAACTTTTCTAAGAAAGGGTATCTTCATACTTCATTTTCTTGTTATTTAGCCACACAGTTTTTTGTCCATCAGTGTAAGTCTCTGTGTGGGGCAGAGATAACTCGAGGTAATCTAACTTTGTTAATGTATCTTTCCCTAAAGGGATTTGTTATATACAGTCCCCAGTCTTATGCCACAAATTCACCTGAGCATATATTAGGAAAAGGCTTTTAATTTTATCTGCTGCCTGCTCCTTTAGCTCACTGATTCTTGTTTACATTTTTAAGTTTACTTTGTTCTGATTATCTTGTTCCTGAGTAAGTACAGGGGCAGATGTTCCAAGAGTATCTTGGAATCAGAGCCTCGTAATGAGATCACTGGCATCTTTATTTGAGTCACAACCTCCAAGGTGTAAGGAAAAACTTCAAGTAGGTAAAGGTAAGGATATCTCCCTAAAAGTGGAAGGTGTAGTATGTTCAGGGTTTTCTAGGGGAAGTTTAGAAGCAATACTCTCTGGAGAAGGCATAAATGATTCATAAGGATGGCAATCAGGCAAATGAAGCTCCCATCAATTCAATATCCTTAAGTTGTGCCTTGTGCAAATATTAAACGCTCTCAAGCATGCAACACCTGGAGATCAAGACCAAAAGATGAGATGTGGCATGGAGGCAATTGCATCATGTGACTTGGATTTTCTGGATCTTTGTTAAGCAGTTGTGCTGGCTGTGTGACTTTTGTTGTTCCCATTAGATCTGGCTGTACCAGGTTTGACCTCACTATCAAGACGATTCTTCATTACCACTAGAAGGAGTCATATTACATTACCAGATATAGAGTGCATTGACTTTATACATGTATTTAAGAGGTAAGATGTTTCACAGTTAGATGCTTTGTACAGCTGTTGTGTGGGCATTAGAATCAGGTACCCCTGACTCTCAGTGTGACGATTTCACTGGATCTAATTTAGATTGTCTCACTGTTGTTCAAACTGTTTCCAGGACACTGTACTGTGGTATATCTGATAAGGAAGCTAAACCATCACTTAAAATCATTCATATTTTTCACATCCACAATTTTAAGTCACTTGTCAGCTATAGAGGAAGGAGGGAGTTAGATAACTGTCTTTCTTTGTGGCCTGTTTCAAATCATGCTAGTGTTTTGTTCACCTCTTTTTTTTTTTTTTTCCCCTAGGAGCAGTGTTTGTATCTGGATTTACTCTTTCATTTATGCTAAAGTATGAGATTGAAAGTTTCACATGGTCAATTTGAATGCATTAATAATAAACTTGGAGTCACCAATAATGTAGTATCACATTAAAGAAAGAGATAAAGGAACTTTCCCTTGGTGTCATTTACCTGGAGCAAGTCCAGATTTGAATTCTTTACTTTACACACCCTGAGTCTTCCATCCTCTGGCTGTCTGTTTCATGTGTCTGAAATTATACCCACTTGACTGCTGTCTTGGGAATCTTTTCTTGAGTCGGTTTCCATATATTTGTGTATATCTGTCTGTTGTAGGACTGTGTGTGTATGTCTGTGTCCTTGTGTGTCTTTCTATATTTATTGAACAACACAGAAAGCACTGCATAGAGAAAGAAAGGGGAGTACTTTAGAGAAATTTTTGAGAGTTTTACAAAGAATTAAGTAACTGACTCCAACTGGCCCCAATTGATTGAGATAGCAGAGTATTGCAAATGTCATTGTTTATCAAGCAATATCTGCACATTGTGTTCAACATTATCCATTAAAGTTCTCTTCAATATTCTCAGTGGATTCATTCTATAAGTTTGCTTTCAATGTCTATTTTTGCTACTTTCAGCAAATGATTATTAGAATATACATGCATTTCTCAGGTCTGAGGAATTGAAGAGATCACAACTTAAGATTATAACTCTGCATTATTTTAGGGTGTAAACAATGATTAAAGGGGAAACACAAGGCAAGTAAGGTTGATTATTATATTGTTTGCTTAAAAGCACTTTAAACAAGCAGGCTGAGTACACAGTAGAATCTTAAGGTCTTAAGTGACCTCAGTGTATATTGTTAACTGTGGCTGTGAGATCTTGCAAAAGCTCCAGTCTCTCAGAATGTAAGAGTTATTTTTATAATATTGCACTGTCACAGTTTCAAATTAAGATATTTTGGCCTTTCTCTACACAAAGGACAAACAGGCTGAGAAAGAAATTAGGGAAACAACACCCTTCACAATAGTCACAAGTAATATAAAATACCTTGGTGTGATTCTAACTAAGGAAGTGAAAGATCTGTATGATAAGAACTTCAAGTCTCTGAAGAAAGAAATTGAAGAAGATCTCAGAAGATGGGAAGATCTCCCTTGCTCATGGGTTAGCAGAATCAATATAGTAAAAATGTCTATCATGCTGAAAGCAGTCTACAGATTCAATGCAATCCCTATCAAAATTTCAACTCAATATTTCACAGAGTTAGAAAGGGCAGTTTGCAAATTCATCTTGAATAACAAAACAACCTAGGATAGCAAAAACTATCCTCAACAATAAAAGAACCTCTGGTGGAATCGCCATCCCTGGCGTCAAGCTGTACTACAGAGCAATTGTGATAAAAACTTCATGGTACTGGTACAATGACAGACAGGTAGATCAATGGAATAGAATTGAAGACCAAGAAATGAATCCACACACCTATGGCCACTTGATCTTTGACAAGGGAGCTAAAACCATCCAATGGAAAAAAGACAGCACCTTCAACAAATGGTGCTGGCACAACTGGCAGTCATCATGTAGAAGAAGAATTGATGCATTTTTATCTCCTCGTACAAAGCTCAAGTCTAAGTGGATCAAGGAACCCAGAGACACTGAAACTTATAGAGGAGAAAGTGGGGGAAAAGTCTCGAAGATATGGGCATAGGGGAAACATTCCTGAACAGAATAGCAATGGCTTGTGCTGTAAGATCGAGAATCAACAAATGGGACCTTATAAAATTGCAAAGCTTCAGTAAGGCAAAAGACACTGTCAATAAGACAAAAAAGTCACCAACAGATTGGGAAAGGATCTTTACCAATCATAAATCAGATAGGGGACTAATATCCAATATATATAAAGAACTCAAGAAGCTGGACTCTAGAAAATCAAATAACCCTATTAAAAAATGGGGTACAGAGCTAAATAAAGAACTCTCAATTGAGGAATACCAAATGGCTGAGAAGCA
This sequence comes from Mus caroli, assembly GCF_978045245.1. Lineage (NCBI taxonomy): Eukaryota > Metazoa > Chordata > Mammalia > Rodentia > Muridae > Mus > Mus caroli. The sequence goes on from NW_028227266.1 coordinate 20,876,878, forward strand.
CCTGAAAAAATTGTTCAACATTCTTAATCATCCGGGAAATGCAAATTAAAACAACTCTGAGATTCTACCTCACTCCAGTCAGAATGGCTAAGATCAAAAATTCAGGTGACAAAGGATACTGGAGAGGATGTGGAGAAAGAGGAACACTCTTCCATTGCTGGTGGAATTTCAAGCTGGTACAACCACTCTGGAAATCAGTCTGCTGTTTCCTCAGAAAATTGGACATAGTACTACTGGAAGATCCAGCAATACCTCTCCTGGGCACATACCCAGAATATGTTCCAACTGGTAAGAAGGACACATGCTTCACTATGTTCATAGCAGCCTTATTTATAATAGCCAGAAGCTGGAAAGAACCCAGATGTCCCTCAACAGAGGAATGGATACAGAAAATGTGGTACATTTACATAATGGAGTACTACTCAGCTATTAAAAACAATGAATTTATGAAATCCTTAGGCAAATGGAGGATCTGGAAGATATCATTCTGAGTAAGGTAACCCAATCACAAAAGAACACATATGATATGCACTCACTGATAAGCATATATTAGTCCAGAAACTTAGAATATCCAAGATACAATTTTCAAAATACATGAAACTCAAGAAAATGAAGACAAAAGTGTGGATACTTCACTCCTTCTTAGAATGTGGAACAAAATACCCATGGAAAGAGTTACAGAGACAAAGTTTGGAGCTGATACAGGAAGAAGGACCATCCAGAGACTATCCCACCATGGGATCAATCCCATATACAACCACCAAACCCAGACACTATTGCATATGCCAGAAAGAGTTTGCTGACAGGACCCTGATATAGCTCTCTCTTGTGAGGCTATGCCGGAGCCTAGCAAACACAGAAGTGGATGCTCACAGTCATGTATCGGATGGAACACAGGGCCCTTAATGAAGGAGCTAGAGAAAATACCCAAGAAGCTAAAGGGGTCTGCAACCCTATAGGAGGAACAACAATATGAACTAACCAGTACCCTCCAGAGCTGTGTCTCTAGTTGCATATGTAGCAGAAGATGGCCTAGTTGACCATCAGTGGGAGGAGAGGCCCTTGGTCTTGTGAAGATCATATGCCCCAGTACAGGGGAATGCCAGGGCCAGGGAGCAGGAGTGGGTTGGTTAGGGAGCACGGCAGGGGGAGGGTGTAGGGGACTTTGGGGATAGCATTTGAAATGTAAATGAAGAAAATAGCTAATAATAAAGATATTTATTTTATAAGCAAAGAATAATTCCAAACACTCAGCTTGAAAGTTAGAAGTGGCATGAAATATTTTAAGACAAGGTTTAAACACATAAAATGTAAAAATGCTGGAATCAGACTGATGACATGGGCCAGCAGGTAAAAGTGTTTGTCCCCAAGTCTGGCCACCTGAATTCAATCCCTGGAACACACAAGGTAGAAGGAGAAAATAAAAGCCTCCCTCAAGTTGTCTTCTGACCACCCGAAGCTCTCAGTGGCATGCACACCACCCCACATACACACAAAATATATAAATATAAAAATAAAAAATAAAATGTTAGAATCTCATTTGAGTTTATTGATTTTTAAAATAAAATCAATCAATTTCAAAAGTTTGTTGGAACTCTAAAAAAACTATCATTAAGCCTGCTAACTCATAAACTTCAATAAAGTTTTTGGCTTATATATCTTGATGCCTAGCTTTAAATTTGATTTCTAGGAACTGGGGAGATAGCTCAGTGGGGTAAATGCTTTCTATGAGAAGACTGGGAACTGAATTCAGATTCCAAGCACTCCTATCATTTAAACGTGGTATTACAAGTAAGCAGTCCTAGAACTGTGTGGGACACAGTTAAGCAGGTTCTAGGGACTTGCTGTGATTCTTAATAAAGTCATAAATACATCCCCTGTCAAATGCTTACTTCAGACACTTGGTTTCATGATTCATAAGAAGCAAGTTAATGGTGTTACAGACTTCTGACTATATCGCTTAGCTTTGCCAGCTTTTTCAACACCCACACACACACACACACACACACACAGAGATCTTTAAGCATTAAACTAGTTGATACAAATTCTATAACAGAAAGTGGAATAACTCTATATTTTGAAGTTATAATTTTCTTCTTCATGTGGTTCTTGGAGGTTTGCATTAGGGGCATAGGAAGGGAAATGTTATGTAGCCTGACACTGCTGGTGATTATGTCTACCTATTCCCAGACATGGCTTACTGCTTTTTGGGTTCAGCTGGCTGTGCAGATCAAAGCTGGGTGAGGGACCTCAAAGGACTCATCCCAGGTACTTCAGGATTCTAAGGCCATGGACTGTCTGCAACCTATTAAAACATGGTCACTGGCTATCAATCTGATTACAGTTTGCATAATCGTTTTGTGGGCATTTTCTATACTCTCTCAAGCATACACTTGACACTTCTGACAGTCACTGAGAAATCTGTAGTTTCTTCTGATATCACACCATTCCAACATTTCTAAAACAAAGCCATCGAAGCTACATAGAGTTAATAATTTGAATATAACAGACAGCAAGCTAAAAATTTAAATATTACAGAAAGTGAGCCATGGTTATTTTACTGATGACTTTGGGTTTGCCTTTTGTTTGTTTGTTTGTATGCTTGTTTTTTGGTTTGTTTTCTTGAGGCATGTAGGCAGCCGATGCCTAAAAGATGGAGCAAGTTTCTGGTACACCATGGCTGTAAACAGCACTGAGCAGGCGCTAGCCCGAATCTGGCGCCAACCCCTCCAGAGTGGGTGCATGCAAATTAAGGTGCGGGCAGACTGACCAATCCCAGGAGGACACAAAGCTTTTCCCTGTGCTGGGGTGTATATAAGGAGTCCTCCCTGGGTTCCTGGGGTTCCTGAAGCATCGAGGCGTTCCTGCAATAAAGCTGTTGAGAAGAATCCGACCATGTTGCGTTTCCCATGTTGCATTTCCCTTGCCGGACGAGGTGGGTGCAACAGAGGCAGATCACTGCTCTTAGGCTGGTCTCTAACTCATTATCTTTCTGCCTCTGCTTCCTGAGTGCTGGGAATGCAGAACACATAGCCCTGTCCGAGTTGGCTTTCTATTGCTGTAATCAACACCGTGGCCAAAAGCAATTTGGAGAGAAAAGGGTTTACTTGGCTTACACTGCCTTTCATTGTTCATCATTAGGGAAGTTGAGGTAGAAACTGGAGCAGAAGCCATGGAGGAGTGCTGCTTACTGAATTGCTCCCCATGGCTTGCTCAGCTTGCATGTTATACAGCCCAAGACCCAGGAATGGCACTACCTGAAGGAGGGTAGGCCCTCCTACATCAATCACTAATCAAGAAAATGCTCCACAGGTTTGTCCATAGGCTAATCTTTTAGAGACATTTTCAAAATTCAGGGTCCCAGTTTCCGAACGACTTCTGCTTGTGTCAGGGTAAAAATAAGTTACTAAGCACAGCCCTGCATGTTTAATTTACCAACAGTCCTTAAATAGATTTAAAACCGCAAGATTTTTCTCTTTAACGGATAGGCTTGGAGCTAATTTTATATCTGATTTTTTAATTTAACACATTTTACCTATCTCTGCACAAGACAGTCTATAAAAATCGTTTTAGAGGAGGTTAATTTTAAAAGTACACTTAGAAACTGTGAACAGTTGGGCCATTTTTCTCTAGAAAATTTTAAATTCCTGTTCCAGGTACAGGGCTCTGAAATGTGTGAGTACTGTATCTTAACTGTGGTGCAATAGTTGTGCATATGTTGTCAAGGGTTAACAGTGTGATAAGTCAATCCATATTGTGTGTAAAGACCAAATCAAGGTCTTCGGCATTTTGGTATTTTTTTGTTGTTGTTAAAGCTCTGGATATTATTTCTTCCAGCTCTTTTTGAAATATTTAACAGATTCTGCAGAATTACAGAGACGAGACTGTGCCCGAGACTATTCAAAGCAGTTTCTGTTATCCACAACTGCAATACCCACAATCCACCCCCATCAGTTCTACGCTCAACACTCTGGAGCCTCCAGTGATCACTACTCTGTCCTTCAGAACAGTTCAGTTCCTCTCGAGGGATTTCTGGTTATTAATTAATTCATTCAATTTGGGGAATTTGTATTTTGCTACAAAATGATCTATCTTCAAATTATATGACTATATTACCAAAATATTGACTATTATAATAGAAATTATTTCAATTGTCTCTGAATGACTTATCAAATTACTCCTTGCTGTATTTGTGTCCAAATTATTCATTATATTACCATTTTACTCATTGCTATAATTTTGTGCACTGGGGGAATATTTTTCTTATGAGCATTTCTCAGAATTAGGTCTGTTCTCTTTTTCAGTTAATTGCCCTGAGATTTATAAATACTTATACTTTTCAAAGATTTGTTAATTCATGCTAATTTCCCTTCTCATATTTTCATTAAATTTACCCTTATAATTCCAGAAGAATTGCTAAGGGATTAACTTTATTACTTTTGGAAATTTAAAGCTAGAGATGGATTTTTTTTTTACTTTGATTAGTCACATTTTATAAATTTATATGATTTTTTTTTCTTTTCTGGTTTTCTATTTGTCCTCAAATTCTAGCATGTTTCTAAAATAATTTCATCTTGGATGAATTAAACTTTACATAATTGTAAATAAACTCCAGGAACATTTTTCATATTGTGTTGTAGAAATGCATATTTATTATTAAAACTATTGAATTGACTAGTTTAAAATTTCTCATAAAGTCAGAATCTGTCTGAAAGATACAATGTTAGGGACAAATATGCTTACATTAATGTCCCTGCTGTTTGAATAGAGCATTGGAATCACATGCAGGCTTTGAAGTCCAGCCAGTCACTGTTAAAATCTGGCAGGACCGTGCTTCAGCTAAGAAAACTCCCCTGCATTTATTCAACAGTTTGGAGTCTTTGGACCATTATTGAATAAACATGTAAATGTAATAGCTAGAGTAATGGAGGGGAAATATTGTATGCAGAAGGCAAATGTTTCATGACAGTCACAATACTTTAAAATACTATTGGAAAATTTTATTTAGTATAATTTTGATCAAATTTTTGCCCCTTCCCTAATTCTTCCAAATTAGTCACAGTACTTTTAACGTTTAAAAGCTATGCACAGGTGTATGGTATAATCCTTTAATAACTGATTCATACTTTCTAATTTCTCCACAGTCTAAGAGTTATATATGTTCTCTAAAATGTAAGCCTTATGCCTTCCTTTTATCAATGCAAACTGAACTCTCCTTTTGGGGAAAATAGTCTTTAATTCTTTTTCTGTTGATGGCAATCTTGACGCCTGTTGCTATCTCTGTGGTTACTTCATCCTTTCTCTTCCAAACATTTGTGCCATTGTGTGTTATGTGAACCGTTCTGTGTGACATGTGTACACTGCTGGATGCAGACTTTAGGAATGGCATGTGGTCTTCCAGCAGAGAATTTTTATGTATGATTATTTCCTTCTTGGCTACAGCCTTATGGATATATATTTCTCTTTTACCTTTCCTGTTCTCCATATGGAATATCTCTTCCTTCTATGCATATTTTGATACCTTTATCCCTAAGGAAGTTCCTACATATTACTATCTATGAGTAAAACAATGGCAGTTAGAAAACAGCATTCACTCAGATACTGTCTGTAATAGGAGATGATTGTTCAGCTGCTGTCTGTAATGGGTGACAGAGAAAAAATTAAGCCAAAATTAGCCTGAATAAAAAAAAAAACCAAACATTCCTCATCAGCATCATTGGTTTGGATCGGAATCCCAGAATGTTCTCAGACAGTATCAGAATGCACATTTCTCTGCTGCAGGAGGTCAGTATTTTAAAGTACTGTGTTTGTGGCTTCAATCTCTGTGAGCCCCTGTAGTTGATTTAATTGGTGAATAATCATCCTTTTTTATAGATTTATTAAGAATAAAGATACTGATAACTTGGGGGGTCTTTCAACTTTTGATAATTCTGGATAACACTTTTAGAAACATTCCTGTGAAGACCATGGAACTCTGCTTAAAAGGATGGTTACCTGATTGTAATCTGCAGGTGTGTTTAACTTTATGAGTTCCTGTGTAGGCATCTGGCATCCTGTGTAGACGCTGGCATCGCTTCTGACATTACTGGAGGAGACAATGTAAGGGAGAAACTCCCTGTCCCTGACTCTTACAGGCTTTCTGTCCCTCTTCTATATAGTAATAGCCCCTGAACTGTTATTTTGTAGATTATATATTGGGACAGGACTCCACAACTCTGCATTTTGTCTGTTTGTAGATGTTGTGGTTGTTGTTATTGTTGTTGTTTTGTAATAGGCTTCATCTGTTGCAAAGAGAAGTTTAGTTGATGTATGGTAAGGGAAACAACACTTATCTATGGATGTAAGGATAAATGTTTATAATCTAGTTAGGGATTATGTTGGTTTTAGTAAATAGTTGTAGGTTCTCATCTAAGATCAATGACACTGGATTTTATACTTTAACTATTGAATACATTTTATGCATGTATCCATCATCAAGGCATACAAACAAAATTCTATGAATGATGTACACTTTGAATAACATTTTAGTGTACAAACTCAATATACAACAATAAGAACATTTTTAAATACACCAAAAACAACCTTGAAAAAGAAATTAGGAAAAATCTTCCATTTATAAGAGCAAAAAAAAATGTACCTAGGAATAAACCTAACAAAAGAAGTGAACAACTCTACACCAGAACCTTAATATATCGCAAAAAGAATATTGAAGAAGGTACTATGTGATAAAATTTCCATGCTCTTGGATTGGCAGAATTGATATTATGGGAACAGTTACATTACCAATGTTTACCTACCAATTAAATGCAATCACCTATAAGACAACATTTGACTGAGCCCAGCCTTTAATGTCTCTTCACAGAGCAGGAAAAAAATTAAAAACGTGTATGGAGACATAAAAGACCACAAACGTCCAAATCAGTTTCAAGCAGAAAAGAACACTACTGAACATACCACAAAACCTAACTTAAAATTATACAGCAGAGCTCCAGTGACAAATACAGCATAGTGTTACCAAATTTGAAGACTTCTATCCCAATAAACTAGAGGAGGGGATCCAGAAACAATCTACACTTGTACCTCCCAAAACTTGTGTCTCTAGTTGCATATGTAGCAGAGGATGGCCTAGTCGGCCATCAATGGGAGGAGAGGCCCTTGGTCCTGTGAAGACTCTATGCCCCAGTACAGGGGAATGCCAGGGCCAGGAAGCAGGAGTGGGTGGGTCAGGAAGCAGGGCAGGGGGAAAGTATAGGGGACTTTCAGAGAGGAAACTAGGAAAGGGAATAGCATTTGAAATGTAAATGATCTGGGGATCCATCCCATAATCAGCTTCCAAACGCTGACACCATTGCATACACTAGCAAGATTTTGCTGAAAGGACCCAGATATAGCTATCTCTTGTGAGACTATACCGGGGCCTAGCAAACACAGAAGTGGATGCTCACAGTCAGATATTGGATGGATCACAGGGCCCCCAATGGAGGAGCTAGAGAAAATACCCAAGGAGCTAAGGGGATCTGCAACCCTGTAGGTACAACAATATTATGAACTAACCAGTACCCCGGAGCTCTTGACTCTAGCTGCATATGTATCAAAAGATGGCCTAGTCGGCCATCAGTGGAAAGAGAGGCCCATTGGACTTGCAAACTTTATATGCCCCAGTACAGGGGAACACCAGGGCCAAAAAAATGGGAATGGGTGGGTAGGGAAGTGTGTGTGGGGGAGGGTATGGGGGACTTTTGGGATAGCATTGGAAATGTAAATGAGGAAAATATATAGTTAAAAAAAACCATTAAACAGAATGTACAAAGCATATACGCTCTAAAGCAGTGGTTTTCAACCTTCCTCATGCTGCTACCTTTTAATGCAGTTCCCCATGCTGTGGTGACCAACAACCATAAAATTATTTCCATTGTCACTTCATAACTTAATTTTTCTAATGTTATGAAACATAATGCAAGTATCTGATATGTAGGATATCTGATATGAGACCCCTTGCTGAATCCTAAATGAGTCATGATTTACAGGTTGAGAATCACTGCTCTAAAAGAAGGTGGAAGCTCTCATTATAAGCAGCAGCAGCAGCACAAGTATTTGTCTCCATTCACTACACTTTGCTAATGTGAAGAGCAAATGCTGGGGAGTTGGAGAAAGCATCTTAGTGCAAAGATACAGCAGTCTTTATCATTTTCCTCCTCTTCCATATTCATCTGCTTGCTCAGATGCAAGTTCTAACCTGCCATTTAACTTGTAACCAGAAAACTAAATTTTTTCTTTAATAACACCTGAGTACTTTGTTATATTTTCAACTCAACTCAAAAATAACTCAGCTATAGTCTAAAGGCTCTGTCAGTATCTAAAAACAACTAAGTCAATGGACCCCTTTATATCTTCTCTTCTTGGTCTGCTTTCTGTCACCAGCAAGAAAATTATTCAGATGTATTTTTCATTATTATTTTCAATTACCATGGATTCTTTCTCAAGATATTCAATATTCTCAGACTAGATTTCCAGTTATTATTTTCTCATTTTGATCAGCTTTAACCTTTATTTCTCTCTTTTATTTCTCCTGAATTATAGTCCAGTTCATTAAAACTGCCCTCTATATTCTAATTCAGGATTTCTGAACTTTATTTACTGATGGGATTTTGAGGTCAGGAAGAGCAAGTGCCTGGATTTCTGTTTGTGCATACTTTCTTAGTTCATCTGACTTTTGTAATGGATCCATGTTCCCAGTTTTCAAAATCTTGTTTTACTCATAAGAAATATTTTCTCTTCCAATTCCTTAAGATGGATCTAGTAATTACAACAGTCATGTTCTGTAAAGTAATATGAATTATGCTTATCTCCATCTTGCTCAAATGAATGAGTCTCAAACTATGATTTATTTATTAATCTCTGTGCAATTACTGGGGGATTATCTCTAATATAATTATTTAACACTACACTGGCAACTTCCCCAACTGTGCTTCCCAAATACTTGCTATTCCAATCTCCCTGGGTTACTTCTGCTCTAGCATCCTGGTGTCTTAGAGAGGCATTTCTCTTGGGCACATACTGCTGGTCCATCATGACTAATGGAGACATCCTGTTCTCTCTGTCTTCTCCTCTGTCACATTCCTTCTCTCTCTTTTCTCCTTTGCCTCATGGTTCCTACCTGTGTCCCCCAGCTCAGTAACTTAAACTCCACTTCTTTCTGTTCTCCCCAGTAATTGGTTGCAGCCATCTTCATTAACCAATGGTTTTAAATTGAGAAATATGGCTTGTACATGGGAATTGGCTCATCTTGGGGCAACCAGATCTTGGGGTATAGAATTTAGCATACCAGACCAACCTCCCAAAAGATTCTGTGGCTTTCTCCTTGATCATTATGATGATTAGAAAGGGATTTTACTTTTCTTTTTGGAAAATAGTGACTGTGTATACCAAAGCCCTTAAAACATAGCTCCCCTTACAGTGTTCCTTTTTTCTCAGCACTGTTGAACAAAGCATCAGCACTGTCTACCTCCTTGCTCTTTTAGGGGTTGCAATCTCTCATACTACTTAACAGGGAAGAATTTTAGAGTGGGCCAACAATATCTCACTGCTTCAGGATGAAATTCATTGCTACAGAAAAATAGATGTCCTCTCATTAGCAAAAACCAAATCCAGGGCTTCTGATCCACAAGGGGTGAGAATTTTTATGTTATTCATTCTTCAGGTAAACACTTATTTAATTACCATTGAGTTGAATCAATATGCCAATCTAATAGTCAAATTCCCATTTCTTTTTGTGCTTTTTTGATTATGAAGTTCTTCTCACAGCTCAACAATATATTGACTTTAGGTCTTGGTTTTGTTTTTTATAACCAGTGGTCATTATTTCCTGAGTCTCCTCCATAGGTGCCCCATTGGGAACTGAATTCATGAAATCTAGCCAAATGCTGTCATATAGTAACAAGGAATATTTGAGTAGAAACATAGTTAATTTTTTTACAAATATGTCGTAATATATTAAAATGTAGAGAAGAAAATCTTCACATGAACCTGGAGAGATGACACAGAAGTTAAGAACTTTCACCATTCTTGAAGAGGACCAGAATTGGATTCCCAACAACTCCATGAAGCAGTTCACAAACAACTGTTGCTCCAGCTCCAGGGGATACATCACCCTCTTCTGTCCTCCACAGGCACTACAGGTACATACACAAATTCCTACACATGGGTCCCCACACATGTGCATGATTTAAAAAGTCTTTATTTTATTTTTTATTTTTTTTGACAGAACAGGGCAGTGGTACATATGAACTCACAGAAGTTGTGATCCCATGCACGACACTCACCAAGTCAAGAGTTGCTGCCAGTTCTTAGCTGCTGGGAGAAGAAGGGTTGTGTTCTCTAAAAGAATAGCCCCTAATAAGTGAACTCTGCTTCAGTGCAAGGCCACACATTTAAAACTTTTAAGTAACACAAACTGGCCTGATAAGAAAAAAAAAAACATAAAATAAAAGACACAATGTTGGGTGAGAAGGAAAGGGCAGGTGGGCTTGGAAAGATCTGGAGCAGGGGACTATGATCTAAGCACACTGTACAAAATTCTCAAAAAAACAAAAACAAAAACAAAAACAAAAAACCAAAAAACCCCCTAAAAACAAACATACTATTTGCATAAATAATTCTTCTAAAAATCACAAATCATACAAGACTGTAGCCAGAGTATGTTTATAATAATTTTATTTGATAAATTAAATACACATTGTAGGGTATTAATGAATTATGGTGGCTGAGATTTGTATATTGATTCAGTGCTGTTCATACACAGGCTGTTTTTAGTTCTCTGAAATCTAAAACACAATTGAGGATACATGAGCAGAAACTGAATGATCAATAGTAACTTGGAAATTATAAAGTGGAGAATAAAATGCATGTCTCTAGAATTTTCCTTTAATTCATAAAGATTACCATATAATTTAAAGGGATTTTTAATCAATTTTATAGACAATAGAGGTATAATTTTCATATATATAAATTTTCAGAAGTAACCATCTCAAGTGCTTCTTGAATATGTGGTCAGTGTATATGTTCATGCAACTAGAAATACTTCAGTTATGCTCGCTCCAGAAGTTTCATAATCATCCCCTGACAAGAAGTCAATGCACTGGAAAGCACTAGTGTGATTCAGTCAGTACAGTTTTGGCTTTCATAGAATGCCCCCTAAATAGGATCATATGGAATACACATTTTTATGCCTGGCTTCTTCCATGTGGTTTGTCACCTGATTTCACCTGTGACTAGGTGTCTCCATTTATTCTTTATTGCTGAACACTCAGTGCATGGAGAGCTGACATTGTGTTCATCTGCTCAGCCATTCCTGAGCATATGTGCCCTATTCATTTATGAGTGATGTTGCTGTTGACATTTGCATGAGATTGTTTAGAAGACGAAGGTTTGCATAGCCCCTGGGTAATGTAATTATTGGGTAATGTGACAGGTTTATTTTTAATATTTTAATTTTTAATTAGTCTCTCTGTGTGTATAGGTCACAGCTCATGTGCCACAGCACATGTGTAGACATCTGAGGACAATTTGTGGGAGTCATTCCAGCATGTGGGTTCTGGAGATTGAACTCAAGTATTCAGGCTTGACATCCACTTTTATCCACTGAAACATCTTTCTGGCTGTAATTTTTACTTTTCAAGTAATGTCCAGCATGGTTTCTGGACTTGGTGCCTATTTTAAATTTGTACTAACTTGAGACTTATTCATTCACATTGTTATATTGATCTTCATATTGTGAACCTTAAAAGAAATAGCTATTCTGAATATAAAGGGCACATTTAAAGACAAAAGACATGTCTCAGTGTCTCCCCAGGACTGCAAGCATCCCTGGGTGTCTCAAAATTTATTCAGCTTACCAGCCAGGCAGGCATTCATGCAACATTGATTATCTGTTCTTTAATAAACATGTTGCCTGTCAACTTCAAAATCTCCCTGTTTCCTAAGTACTTTCCAGCCACATCCCTATCACCCCTCCCACCACTAGCCACTGCCACTTCCTAGGCTGAGTCTATTCACTGCCTTAGCAGTATGCTCACCTGCCCAGTTCCACTAGTGCCAACCTAGTTAGCAGAAGATTCATGAGCAGCACCAGTTAAACCCATCCAAACTGATGAGGGATAACAAGTTACTATGCCACCTAAGAGGACAAAGGTCCCTGATGGGCTTCATGGAATAATGATGTGTTCATTTGCATCAGATGTGCTGACCTTGGGGCTTCTTATACCTGTGGACACAAGAAAAGATACAGTGCATGCAAGATATGGGAGATACTAAATCAGGAGTACTCCATGAAGCCAGTCTTCCAAAGAACTTCCAAGGACCAGACAGAGCAAGCAATAGAATTGTTTAGCAGAGATAAATAAGAAAAGTGGAAACATTATGGTAAAAATGCAATCCCCATCAAAATTCCAACTCAATTCTTCAACGAATTAGAAAGAGCAATCTGAAAATTCATCTGGAATAACAAAAAACCTAGGATAGCAAAAACTCTTCTCAAGGATAAAAGAACCTCTGGTGGAATCACCATGCCTGACCTAAAGCTTTACTACAGAGCAATTGTGATAAAATCTGCATGGTACTGGTATAGTGACAGACAAGTAGACCAATGGAATAGAATTGAAGACCCAGAAATGAACCCACACACCTATGGCCACTTGATCTTCGACAAGGGAGCTAAAACCATCTAGTGGAAGAAAGACAGCATTTTCAAAAAATGGTGCTGGTACAACTGGTTGTTATCATGTAGAAGAATGCGAATTGATCCATTCCTATCTCTCTGTACTAAGGTCAAATCTAAGTGGATCAAGGAACTTCACATAAAACCAGAGACACTGAAACTTATGGAGGAGAAAGTGGCGAAAAGCCTTGAAGATATGGGCACAGGGGAAAAATTCCTGAATAGAACAGCAATGGCTTGTGTTGTAAGATTGAGAATTGACAAATGGGACCTCATGAAACTGCAAAGCTTCTGCAAGGCAAAAGACACCGTCAATAAGACAAAAAGACCACCAACAGATTGGGAAAGGATCTTTACCTATCCTAAATCAGATAGGGGGCTAATATCCAATATATATAAAGAACTCAAGAAGGTGGACGCCATAAAATCAAATAACCCCATTAAAAAATGGGGCTCAGAACTGAACAAAGAATTCTCACTTGAGGAATATCTTATGGCAGAGAAGCACCTGAAAAAATGTTCAACATCCTTTTTTTTTTTTTTTTTTTTTTTTTTTTTTTTTTTTTTTTTTGGTTTTTCGAGACAGGGTTTCTCTGTATAGCCCTGGCTGTCCTGGAACTCCCTTTGTAGACCAGGCTGGCCTCGAACTCAGAAATCCGCCTGCCTCTGCCTCCTGAGTGCTGGGATTAAAGGCGTGCGCCACCAACGCCCCGCTCAACATCCTTAATCATCAGGGAAATGCAAATTAAAACAACCCTGAGATTCCACCTCACACCAGTCAGAATGGCTAAGATGAAAAATTCAGGTCACAGCAGATGCTGGCGAGGATGTGGAGAAAGAGGAACACTCCTCCATTGTTGGTGGGATTGCAAGCTTGTACAACCACTCTGGAAATCAGTCTGGCGATTCCTTAGAAAAATGGACATAGTACTACCGGAGGATCCAGCAATACCACTCCTGGGCATATATCCAGAAGATGTCCCAGATGCCCCTCAACAGAGGAATGGATACAGAACATGTGGTACATTTACACAATGGAGTACTACTCAGCTATTAAAAAGAATGAATTTATGAAATTCCTAGGCAAATGGATGGACCTGGAGGGCATCATCCTGAGTGAGGTAACACAATCACAATGGAACTCACACAATTTGTACTCACTGATAAGTGGATATTAGCCAAAAACTTAGGATACCCAAGATATAAGATACAATTTGCTAAACGCATGAAACTCAAGAAGAATGAAGACCAAAGTGTAGACACTATGCCCCTTCTTAGAATTGGGAACAAAACACCCATGGAAGGAGTTATAGAGACAAAGTTTGGAGCTGTGATGAACGGATGGACCATCTAGAGACTGCCATATCCAGGGATCCACCCCATAATCAGCTTCCAAATGCTGACACCATTACATACACTAGCAAGATTTTGCTGAAAGGACCCAGATATAGCTCTCTCTTGTGAAACTATGCCGGGGCCTAGCAAACACAGAAGTGGATGCTCACAGTCAGCTATTGGATGGATCACAGGGGTCCCAATTGAGGAGCTAGAGAAATTACCCAAGGAGCTAAAGGGATCTGCAACCCTATAGGTGGAACAACATTATGAACTAACCAGTACCCCGGAGCTCTTGACTCTAGCTGCATATGTATCAAACAATGGCCTAGTCGGCCATTACTGGAAAGAGAGGCCCATTGGACACACAAACTTTATATGCCCCAGTACAGGGAAACCCCAGGGCCAAAAAAAATGGGAATGGGTGGGTAGGGAAGTGGGGGGGGAGGGTATGGGGGACTTTTGGGATAGCATTGGAAATGTAATTGAGGAAAGTACGTAATAAAAAATATTAAAAATTTAAAAAATAGCTATTACTATTACAAATAAAGAAAGTGGGCAGGGTAGGGGGAAGGAGCCAGAGAAGCCTCTAAAACCACTGAGAGCTGAAAAGCTGCAGAGGGCAGAAGATCAATCATTTGAGACTAAGAAAAATGCCAGCCTGAACAAAGCTACAGAATCCATAATTGATCTTTTGGGACTTGATGGCCCTGCCAAGATCCAGTGGCCCATGGGAACACAACCACAATGCCATGTCTGAATGGTGACTTGCATATTTTAGTTTCTAATCCCTTGTCTCCACTGTCCTGTCTCCACTTAGGGGACTGACTTGTTAGCAGCAGCTGTTACCCTATCTGTCATAACATGTGAGAATCTGGATCTGTTCACTAAGATCCAAACTAAGTCAGAAGAAATAGGAAAGATGGACACTCCAAAGAATTGATCTTATCTTTCTATGGAACAGGAACCATACAACAACAAAGCATTCCTGGTGTGTTTATGGGATCCACAAATACAGTTTATCTCCCAAGAAACAGCTGCATTTCAAGGCTTTCCTTCCATGGCTAACCAGTTCCTGGAGCTCCCTGACTTACAGGAATTGTGACAGGACGGAGTACAAGCCGAACTATGCCCAAATGGCTAATGGAAATCACCCAAATTAGAGTGATGCTACTTCCTCAGAAGGATGCTGTCTCCCAGGAGGAATGGTGGGACAGATGGATACACCACAGAGTAAGTTTCATCTGCTGCAAGCCCAGCAACCTCAGTAAAACCTCTCAGTGACACATCAGCAGGGTGGCCTGGAAGTTCTTCAGGTCAGGCTCAGCACACAATTGTGACTATGGAAGTCAGGACTGACTCCCTGCATTTCCCATTGCAACTCATCCAGCTCTCCTGTTTATTCCTGAACAAATTTCTTTCCCCCACTCCCCAATTGTTCACATTAAAAATTACCTGCTTGACCATGCTGTTCTCTGCGGGGTAAGACTGATATGGTGGAAGCAGCTTTACTCGTATTTTCCGTGATGTCATAAGCAATATTGAGAAGACCCTGAGTCAACTTGCATAACCAGCTGTACTCTCAAAAATGTAGTGCTAATGTTTGCATAAAGGGAAGTGTTATCACATTAGTAATACCTCCAACAGTTCACCCCTCAACCAGAGAAACAGTCATGCTGTAGAGGGGTACTTTTCAATCAGTTGTTTAATCACATAAACACATCGAGAGTGTGTAACTGACAACTGTTTTCTAGTGTATCAATGTCTTGCACATTATCCCTCTCTTTACTGTGCTGCAGTTACAATGTGCTCAACAGAGAAATGTGGTTAGTGAATGGAAAGATGATACTAAAAAAGTTAATGAATGTTTGAAGAAATTAGATTTTCTATATCTCTTCTTATGTACATAGTGCTAGCATGAAGTCTTTTGTGTGTACAATATGCAGAAAATATCACTGAAAGATATATATATATTGAGAAAGGTTTTCACTGTGTAGCTCTGGCTGTCACAGAACTTGCTTTGCAGACTGATCTAGCCTTTTAACTCACAGATCTACCTGCATCTGCCTCTCGAGTGCTAGGACTAAAGGCATGTGCCACCACTGCCCAGCTGAACCAAAGCTACTTTTAATCCTTTGAAGAAATACATACGTTTATGATAGTAACTTAGATTTTATGGTGACAATTATTGACAAAGTATTATTTCCCAATATTAGATGAATTTTCTTGCCAAGGAAAAGAATCTTTTTACTTATTTCTGTTAAAGTTGTAGCTTTTCTGCAACCTAAATTTCCCTGTTTCATATAAACCTTGGGTTCTAGCTATGATGAATGGGGCATGGACAGTCACACAGGAGCATCGGTTTTTCTGGAATAAACCTCTTGGGTCTACCTTGGGTCAATTTCTGTGCTCTTACATTTTTGTTTTAATTTTTTTTTTTGCAGTTTATACTACTGTCCTGGGCAGAAAATACCCCCTCTCCCCTCTTTTTACCACATGTTGCCAATACAGAAAAGGTACTGTTGTTGTAAGTTGATATATTAGCTACTTTTATCACACTGTACCCACAGTGCTCAACCGATTGTGGGTGATGAGTTTCCAGGGTTTCAGTCATCACAGCAGGGGAGGTAAAGTGGGGCAGCTTAGTTCATTGGTATGGGGGCATGTTGTGGCCACTAATCACATCATAGTGGACCAGAAAGCAGAAACAAAATAGGCTGTAAAGGGCTGTGCAAGCATAAACTTCAAATTTCTGCCCCTAGAAACCCAATTCTAACAACTAGACCCCATCCCGTGTAGGTTCTATAACATCACAAAACAGTGTTGTTCTTTGGGGAACAAACACTTAAAATATGAGTCTATGGGGCACATTTAAAATTTAAAACATACATTAAAAAGAGCTGTGCACACTTACACACACACACTCATACACATTCATATACACATATACACACAAATACACACTCACACACATATACACATATGTACACATACACACAAACATACACATATACACACTCAGAAACACATAGGCACACAGACACACAGACACACACACACACACACACACACACACGCACGCATGCACACTGATGATAATTCAAATAAAGTTGCTCCCTTTTTATCTGCCTGAGCCAGGCCATGGAGACCTTAGCAGAGAATATGACTTAGATTATGTACATATGAGACCTGGGAGTTTATAGGGAATGTTCCAGTTTTAATGTACATTTTGTCAAGAGAAATAGAAGGTAAATTGCAATAAGACTGAGCTTTGTCTGCCTTGAGTGAATAGTAAAAAGGGATGTGACAAATAGGGACAGTGAATAATTTATGTGTCTGTGGATGAATCACATGTTATTTTAAAGATAATGATAATCCATTACTCTCTGTCTTCAGTTAGGACTTTAATATAAAAGAAAATGGTCAAACATAAACCTAACAATAAGGATAAGGTTTCTTTATTGAATATTTGAATAAGTCATAGGAAAAATTATATTATTTTTAATTCAATTTCCTTTACCGTATTCAAAATAGAAAAAGACACTCTCTGAGTTGGAACGTTGAAATCAAATTAAGACAGACCCAAAAACTGTTTGATACTGTTTCTAGATGAGAAAGACAACAAATGATTTGACTAAAATTGTGGTAAGAATTTAACTGTGTTCGAGCACATATAAGGTACCATTGGGATGCTTATTAATGATGCTCTGTCCTCTCCCAGTAAAGTTGTAAAGTTAAATTGATTAGTACAGACAGATTTTATATTGGAAGGTGTAACTATCAGTAATGTAAGAGTGTTTAATAGAACCAGAATACAAGCTTCAAGTGGAGAACAGTCTCCATTTTTGTTAACTGTGCTTGCATTATTATCTGTCAAATAACTCTGGTTTGCTTTAGTTGCTGTGATCTCTGCTTTTCATAAAAGCAATTCTATCCTGAGATCAACAAGTCTCCAAGAAAAGACAAAAAAATGAGCAAATCATCAGGTACTCCAGATATCATTAGAAGGATAAATATTTCATCCATCTCTGGCTTTAAAAAAAAGTGAATTGTACATACAACACAAAATTATCCTTGAAGAGAGATGCAAGAAAGTCTAAAAGGAGCCATTCAGAGCACTCTCAGTGAGAACACTCATTTCATGTCTCCAAGGAAGAAATTTTATTTTCCTGTTTATTGATTTTTGTATTTAGTTGTATTAAAATGAACCCAATTCCAAATGCACCATGCCTTCTGAAATGTCTTTATTTACTTTGGTCATAATATTTCTGCTACTGCCCTCATCATACGGATGGCTTCAGACAAGTTAGGAAAGATAATTACTGCATAACAATACCAGTCAAGATTCTATCACATATCTCAAACACACAGTTTGTACCCAGCGATCTTTATAAAGGCAATTCAAATGTTCCTTCTATCTTCCATGCTGATAGAGTCTGTGGGGATAGATTTTTAGTAATCAGAGGAAGGGAAATTCTGAGAAACATTAATGGGAGGTGTTTGTTTTCTTAATCCCATGGTTAGGTAATAGCAATGACTCATGCAAGGGTTAAATTAAGCTCTGATTAAATGCCCACAGTGAGGAGAGCCATTGCGAAGATTCAGGACCTTTTAATTTGCTTCTGCATACTTCATCTGTACCTACCTAACAGCATTATAACCACCTAATTTGTGTTTCTGTTTTCTCTTCATGCACACTCTTTGTCTTCTACTGTCTCGTGAAATTACCAGAGTCAGAATTTATATCGATTTTTGATATAAATCTCACACCATAGTTTCTTACCCTGTTGAATTGCATACCACAGTTCACAGTAAGTGTTTGCTACCGAATTAAATATACACCTTTGTTTTGGCTGTTTGTCTATATCAGTGGTAATAGTTCCTTGGTTTATGAAAAGATATCAGCTGAATAAAAATGCAAAAGTTAAGTTTAGCAGACATTAATGAAAGTGTATCGATAAGGATTAGCACCATTTAAACTTTATTCTTTCATATATGTGTGAATATATATAATGCATTTTGATTACCTTCACCTTACCATCCTCTCTAATGTCCCCATTATAACTGAGCTCCCTTTTGCCAACATTCCTCATGCTACTTTCATGTCTTTGTGTGTATGTGTGACTCACAGCACATAATTAAGGTTGCTTGCATGAATGTGGGTGGGATTTTTGTTTTAACTTGAGTAAGGACAACTTAACCAGTAGCTACATTGAGAAGCATGACTCTTCCTCCAGCAGCTATCAAAACCATTAAAGCTCAGCAGAAGGGGATGGGGCATTCTGAGCTCTTCTATCATCCATGCTAAAATGATGGTGGACTCCATCTTGTGCAGGTCTGATGCATGTAACCATTATTACTGTGAATGAGCATCATGTCATGTCAAAAAGACAGTATTCCACAGTACTTCTTCCCATCTTCCTGCTCTTACAATCTTTTTACTCCCTCTTCATCAATGTCACTTGAGCCATGGAGGGATGATATTGATATTTAGGGCCGAGCACTCAATTGTCATTAATTATCATCATTTTGACTTGGGAATGAGTTTCTGAACCCTCTGCAGTCCTTCCCAAAAAGAAGAATTTCTGACCAATACAGCGAAGCAGTAATCTATGGGTATGAACATAAATACTTGGAGGACAGTTGGAAGGTGTATCCATAGCAGAATATCAGCAGGGTTTCCCCTGGGGCTTATGATTCTCCAGCCCTGGGGATTTGAGCAGGCTTACATTTCCAGACATGAATTCTCTCCAGTGGAGTGACCTTTAAATCCAGTGACAAGACAGGTGTTAACGCTGACTGTTAAGAATAGTCAGGCAGTTGTTTATTGTCAGAGGATGATGGGGCTACTGCTTAGCATCCTCAAAACTAGTCTAACAAAGGAAAATGATACCTCCGTATTAGAAGTTGTCATATTTTAGAGAAGAAACAATAAAAAATGAGAATTATAGGTGAGAAAAACATTATTGATACCATTAGATTTTAGTTTCTTTGTTTTGTTTTGGTTTTTTTGTTTGTTTGTTTGTTTGTTAAGTTGGAAAGAACCATTATACCATTATTAACAGCAGAATGAAGTTTGTCTAAGAAAACTAGGAAAAAAACTAGAAAAGGCATTTAGATTTCCTCACTGGGCAGTTGGATGTGAAACAGCACAGTACTCTAAAAAAAAAATAACAGATTGGCATAGAAATATGAACTATCTCCTTTAGACAGAAACAAATGAAGCTCATTAGGTTCAACTTTAACCATGTTGAGAAAAAAAATATTAAAACAGCAGGAAATCAAGAATGAAATGCTAACAAACAAAACTGCCAACCAACAGAAAGTTTTGTAACTATTTGAAGAAAACAAGGTTCCTTTCCTAGCCCGTGGCAGAATGGTTCTCAGAGTAACCTGGCCTCCATGTGAGACACAGCCACATAGTGTGCTAATGGGGGGGCTGCTGGGAGTCACAGACAGGTAGTTCATATGCTCTGGACAAGACATTGGTGAAAATGGAGGGGAGACAAACTGAAGAGGAGAGAGTAAATATTTACATGAGAGAAGGGCCCAGGATAGCAACAGGAAGCTGAATCCTAGTGACAATGAGGAGAGCTCTCTGAACTAGGGATTTCTAATATAGGCTTATAATTTGTTTTATGATGTGCAGTTGTAGTGCAACTTTACTAGAATAAACCCTTTATATTTGCTAAGTATGACCTTAGGGTTAAGAATATTGGTAGCTGGGCGTTCAGTTTAAGATGAAGAAATAAATGGTGTAGAAAAATTGAAAAAGGTGTACAGGACATGAAAGGCAAGTCAGAACCTGTTAAGATGGGTATGGAGGGAAGCATGAGCTCCACACTCCTGACTGAGAGAGCTTAGGAGTCTTTCATCTTCTACTTTGATGTATGACAGTTTGAGGAAATTTTATTCAAGAATTCATGAAGAATGTGACCTGTAGCAATAAAGAACTTGGATACCCAAAGACTCTACCGAAGTTCCACAGGAAACACAGGAAAAATATTCATGTACTCATTCTCTGAAAATGTATCTACTGTCTGAAGTACAACTTAGACATGCTGGATGCAATTGCAGACAAATCCATCTAATCCTCCTGCCTCACGGGAACTCTTCTGAACTAATCACATTAATAGGGCAGTTGCAAAACTGAGCAAAAGTAAGGGTAGCTGGTCCATAGATGAGATTCATGAAAATATAATTATCATGAGAATGTTATTATTTGAATAACAGATTTCCTCCAATTACGCTGTATAGACTTTTGAATTGTAGCCATGCCAATTTGTGTTCGTTAGTGTTTCAGTACTGGGAAGAGACACCATGTTCAAGTGAACTCATACAAAAGAAAGCATTTAATTGGGGGTTTGCTTACAGTTTCAGAGGTTTAGTCAATTATCATCATGGCAGGAAAGAGGATGCATGGCACTGGAGAAATAGCTGAGATGACATCCTGATCTGCTAGCCAAGAGAGAGAGTCTGGGCCAGGTGTGGGCTTTGAAACACTGAAGTTCACCACTATTGACACACTTCCTCCAACAAGGCCACATCTCCTAATTCTTTAAAAACAGCACTACTCCCTGATGACTAAGTGTTCAAATTCGTGAGCCTTTGTGCTCATTCTGATTCAAACCATCACACCAACCAATAAAGGTCTTCATTTTCTCAGATTATTTTCATTCTAGTAGAAAAAAGGGGGGTAGAAATGAAAAACAAGGTAAATATGCTCTTGGAACACACAGTGCAAGCCAATTTTCAACCCAGGCAGGCAGTCTGGACTCTGGATGGGTTCACCTGGTCAGATGTGTGCCAGCAATGTTTGTGTATATACATGAAGTGCTAAAATAGAATTTAATATTAGAAAACACAAGATATGAGACACTAAATGTTTATAATAAGTCAAGGGAATAAGGGATTCAAACAGAATAAGGGGGCAGGGGCTACAAGAAAACCATTCACTAACTTCCTATCTGGTGGTAGTTGGTTTTTAAAAAAGAGAGTTTTAAGAAATATGTGTTGCCAGAGCAGACAATACTGGTCCTAGAAGTACGGCATCACTAACTTGACACTCCACTGTCAAATGTGGTGCTCTTCTACAGGACTTATTGTTCAGAGAGGCCTCAAAAATGATATGGACTCTTACCGTTCATCCTGTTAACCCATCAGAACTAGTTGTGTCTGTTACTCTAGACACACCCTATATTTAGATTTGAAATGAACAGAAATCAGTGTAGAACTGGACTGTAAGATGGCTTTCTGCTGACTCATGTGCTCCCATAGTGCCAGATGATGTTTATCTGGCTGCTGTTTTGTAGAGGCAGTGATTGTCTAACCCAATACTGAATTCTTTTAACTAACTATAATGCTGCTCTCCAAGGAAGGTGTGTTGATTGTTGCAATGGTGGTATGACTGCTATAGGGATATCCAAGTACTTTTTAATTGGACCTGGGCTTGCTGTATATCTGGGAATCCATTTCTAGTTCCTAAAACCTGACCCCAAAAAAATCATGACCACAGGTGTCATGGACCCTGGGAAACCATAGCATCAAACTACTTGATAAACATGTATGTCTATATCTACAGGTAAAGGCTATTCTTGCCCTCAATCAGAGAAGCCTCTCCTTCAGTATATGGAGCTAAATGCAAAGACGCACAGCTGTACAAGATGCTGAGAATAAAGGACAGTTGGTGACTCAATCTTAAAGAAGATTTTTATAACATCCTCATAAAGCCAAGGAAATACTGTGGAAGTGGAGATTAAGTAAATATGGGAGCTGAAGGAGAGGAAGAAGGGCTGTGAAATTCGCAGACATGACAACCATGAACTCATAGCAGCTGTATATATTAGCACTAGGTCCAGAGAAGTCTGGCATTCAAACAGCTATAAAGGGACAAGGGACTCATGAGACACTTTCACTGATTGCTAATCTATTGGTAAGCAACAGATTCTGGGCAAAGGAAAGGTGTAGTATACAGCTGCGTGCCCACTGATGAGTCTACCAGGCTCTTATGGTTAATTCCAACCATAGTTAAACTCTGTGACACACTATACAAATCCTAACTAGTAAATATAGGAAGGGAGTTTTAGGAAGAAGTGGTGCCATTAAGAGTGGGGAGAAAATAGAATGAGTGTGTGTGGGGGGATAAGTAGAATATATAGTGTACACGTATTGAATTTGTAAAGAAAAAAAAATGTAGTGAAACAGAAAAAGTAAAAGAAATAATTACAACAATATACTTTGCCCCTAGAAAATGTTAATACTATTTCACCAAATTGTCTGTCTGTGGTTCATACAAAATAAAGGGTTATTATAAGATCTTGCTTTTATAAATTCACTGGGGTCATTATTTAATTATTACAATGTTCCTATAACTTTCTCCAGCTCACAATTTTCTTCTTTGTATTTTTCACATAGTATGATAATAATAGCTAGCATTTATTACGTGTGCGTCAACTGCCTGGTTCCTGGTCACATGATTCTCATTTAGTCTCACCAACAGATCTCTGAGGTCACTATCATTTAATCTGCTTTTTATAGATGAGAAATTTTAGCCTGCAGGGTTTGTTATTCTTCAAGGTTAAATGATTAGCAGAGGGCATTATACAAGGCAAGAATTAAATGACAAACTGAAGTCTCCACAGCAAAGACAGAGAAAGCCTGAGTTCCTTCCTAGGTAGTAAGGAGAAAACGGTAGGCAGTTTATTTGGATTTCTACAGAGTTCAATCATGCCACACAATGAGTCCTTAGAACCAAAAATCTAAAGCTGCCCTTATGGTGATTAAAACTCTTTAGCTCTGAAACAGTGTTTATGTTTATGCTTTCATAATGCCATCTTTCACAAGTACAACCATCATCCAAAGTATCACGGGAAGCAGACCATACCTCAAACCAACAGCAAGCCTCAGCTATTCCATGCAGAGTCTCAGTGAGGAAGTTCGCTTCTGCTGAATAACTCTTAGGTATTACATAAGCAGTTAAAATTTGAGTCTTACAACCTATTCACACATCAATATAGTCTGGGATGATGCAGTCTTTTTAAATACCCATTAGTTTAGTAATTCTTCTATCAGCACTTCTAGACTGCTCATTATTTTGGCTACTCGTTTGTATCCATGAAGGGAGGCTGCCTGTGCCTGTCACTACTGATCCACCCTGTCCTCAAAGATGTAGCTCATACTCACAATTAGCATCAACTTTGCACCTGAGATATAGGCAAGCGGTTGCTGAAATTTTATTTCAATAGATTCAAAGGAAAGTGTAACTATAGAAAAGTTTTCCATAGAGGGCTTCTGGCTTTAGCCTCTATTCAAGTCAAGTTTGACCGTGAGTAACATTTAATCAATAAAACTTCTGGGCCAATGGATGAGTTAACACAGAATTCAAAGCCTTCTTTTCATGAATATTTTTATTCCCTTGACACAAACAGATTCATGGGAAAAACAGAGCCAAGTGTAAGAGGTGATTCGGATACTCATTTCTGTGTTGGCATTTGAAGTTCTGATGGTGGTAACAGTGGAGGGCAGCCACAGGGAAGCTGTTTGTTCAAAGCAACTCAAAGTTTTGTGAGTTTCAACCTCAGAGTTTCAACCATTTTCTTTGTAGAAGAACGAATTCACAAATAAGATCTACTAAGCACAAAAGGAATTTTTAAGATTTAATCAATGAATCCTAATATGACTTCTCTTGTCAATACTAATATCTTTTTATTCACTGATGTCTAGGGCATGACTTTAGGCTCATATCACATTTAACAATTTTCCTTGGAAGTCTTTTCTCTGTCACACTCTAGGGAAATGAAGAGACATTGCCTGTGAAATACATAGTACTGACATCCATGATCCTGTCATCACTCTTCATAAGAATGTTAGGAATAGTAGGGAATGCTGATGCATTATCTAACATCTCCTGGTGGGTACTAGATCCTGCCCCTAAGTCTGAGTCTCATGGTTCTTTGTGAATAGCTCAGTATCACCCACAGACTCATGAGCCCATTCATTGCTTTCTCCAAATCCTTCCTATCCCAAGCTTGCTTTGTTGATTTCTCACAGAAGAGCTGAAAGAATAATTCAGAATCACGACTTTTAGCCAATTACTTAAGCTATCACACCTTTATTTCCATATGCCATGAAGCAAAGTATGTAATGTAGAAATTTATGGAGAATCAAATTAGATTATATTTATAAGCAACATAAAGTACCTTGTGCATTGTAAGTACTCCATAAACAGCTGGTATTTTGTCGTTCTTACCACTACTGACTAAAGAAGACCCTACCCATCACCAACATGTGTTGTTAGAGTATATTATAATAGGACACGGTCCAATTTATACTTTGTTCCTATATTTATCTGATATAAATTACTAGAATTATCTGTAAGTGGGCCAATACCAGATGAGCTAATAATTTTGGAACTCAGCTGACTTTGTTGAGTACAGGTAAGTTATCTCTGGCAGAGGATAGCATTTGCAAATCTTGGTGGGGGAAGGGTGGCTGAAAATTATCTCTCTGATGAGACTTACAGTCTTCATTGTGAAGGACATGGGAATTGCTTCTCGGCTTTTTGGCTAAAATCAAGTGTGAAGGAGATCGGACAGTGTGAGGAAAATGTACAAACCAAACTTCACCCACTATAGGAAGGGATTTAGTATGGCATTTTGGCCAGGTATGTGCTGTTGTTCAGTGTGTATGCTGTAGCCCACTGGGATTAACTTGTTTAATAAAGAAGACAAGGGAATCTAAAACATTATTTAGTACAATGGCAATGAGTCTTTTTTGGTTTTCTCCAAATACAATGAAGCAGTATAATTTGCAACTGCTGGAATATCACATCTTATTAAATCTGCAGTAGTCCATGACTGAGAAGCCTGCAGAAACTGAATCCTGGGACTTACCCCAGGTCAGTCTTCTGTGTTTCAAGGAGTCCAATTCATCCTGAGAAACAATCCACACCACAAGCAATACCGACATGACTTCCTGGGTGCTTCCTTCCATTCACCCATCCTCAGTGACCTAAGATGAAATTGTTCACTTCTCGTGCCACTCCATAGGCAAGGAAGCAGGCAGTGAGAAGATGAGAAATTTCAGAAAATTTATAAAGCAAAATCTGGACTTGCACCTAGGCAGTCTGGTCCCCTTCATGTTAGTGGCACCTCTGCAAATCCATCCAACCAACCACTACTGGTACTCTTGGCACTCATTCCCAACCAGGTTGGATTCTGTTCATCCTGAATTCTGCATTCTCCTTTCTGCCTGGCATGTCGACACCCTGAGGGAGAAAACATAGACCACAGATCTACTCACACCCTGGCCCAGCAGCATGTTAGCAGTGCCTGGGCACCACTGTCAAAGAAAAGACCGGAAACCACAGTAGACTCCAGACTTTGCTGTGACTTCATTCTGGTTGCATGCCTGCAGCATCTAAGCACCCGGGGCCGAGAGGCAGACTTTGATATGACAGTTGAAGATAGGAAGTTGTCCAAAAATGGCT
The DNA here is from genome assembly GCF_978045245.1 of Mus caroli. Lineage (NCBI taxonomy): Eukaryota > Metazoa > Chordata > Mammalia > Rodentia > Muridae > Mus > Mus caroli. The sequence goes on from NW_028227266.1 coordinate 20,903,415, forward strand.
TCCATGTTTCCAGTATGTGCTATTGGCCCGTGGTAGGCACTGTTCATGATCTCATCTCTGTAAATGTTCATGCTGCTCATACTGAAGGGGGTTTAGACTCCTGTGAAAAGGAGAGGAGAGCAGTTGGGGGCGAGGGGAGGTCAATCAAAGTGCACTGGAACAGAACCCTTGAAACACTTGTCTGCTGGGCTTTTAACTGATTCTGTCCATTGTAGTCCCATCCTATTTTGGAATCAGAAACCACAAGGAAGTAAAGCCTCGACACTGTAAGAAGTCATACTTGTTACATGTCACCCTAGGATGGGACCTTACCTTTCCCTATTCATCTTCAGACGTTTGAACTATGGCGATATGCACAATAAAATACTGCATCATTGACTGACCTCGGTTCCTGGTTTTTGATGGTTTGTGTGACACAGTTTCACTAATCAAAGGACAAATGTGTTGGGGTTTTTTGTCTTTGTCTTTTTTGTTTTGTTTTGTTTGGTTATTTTTTGGTTATTTTTCCCCCAGAATGAATGTTGTTCCTTTTCTACATAAAAATGTTTACTTAAAAATAAAAATTTGAGTTTTAAATTCAGTTTAATTTTTCCCATCTGGTTGGATTCCATGTTTAGCATAGCTTCTATATTTCCAAAATCCATGTTATAAAGGGAATTACTATACATAAAAAGATTTATCATAGTTACTCATAAGTAACCCTAGTCACTTATGCAAACAAATCTTACGAGTGTTGAGAAAGTTTTTTACTTCAGCTTGAGATACAAAGACAACTGTAGTCAAGAGAGTTTGTAACTCACTGACAATTTACTACATGAATATTCAAGGAAAACCGATTTCTCACCAAGCATCCTGAAACTGTAGCTGTGCTCCAAAGGTCAGACAAGAATGTGCATTTCCCGAGGATGCTGTTGTGGATGGTCTACCCTACCTCAGATAGCCTGAAGGAAAGTGAGCTTCAGTTTGGAAACCAGGGAAGAGATTCTGACAGAACCTTCTAGTTCCCCACATTGGATTTTTGAAATATCCCTTCTCAGAAACCATCCTGGTAGAGTTCTGCAAGGAATGAAATCTTAAGTAAGTTTGGGCCAAGGTTTAAAGATATTTTCAATTCTGCTTCAATAGGTATAAAAAATAGATTCGTTCCAGCTCAAACTGCTTTACTATTTTTGTTCAAATATTTTAAGTAACGGAGCAGGGAAATGAGCGGTTAGGCTTCTTCTCTGGCTTTCAGACAAGGCAAAGTGCGACTTGCTTTTGTTCCTAGGATGGGCTGTGTTAGGTACCTTGTAGAAATTCAGAATCTAAAACCAGGAGAATGTAAAGCAGAGTAAGCTAACCATTTCTCTAATTTGGCTTATACCCAACAGTCTGGAGAAGGCAGTAGAGAACACTAGCCAGATCAGGTAGCACATGTCAAACCTATGGAAGAATATTAAAGGGCAGAAAATATTCTAACCTGGAAATGGTGCCCCGGTAGAGCACAGAAGCCAGTTGGGTTTATGGTGAAGTTTAGTGCCAACAGTGTTTGCAATGAAAGCCTCACATGTGACTTTTATTACCTTTGTCCTTAGATGTCTCTGGAGGGACCAGAGCACCCACCCGTGTAGCTGGAGACTCTCAACGTGCGACTTTCAGAGGAAGTACTGGACTCCAGACACATGCCAGAGGTCACAACCCAGCGTTTCATGACTCATAGTTGCTCTGAACAGAGGTATGCTTTAAACCTAGATGATTTAGTAGAGTGTAAATCTTGGCCCTTTAACATCTGATGGAAGCCCAAGAAACCTGGTGACCCTGACATTGAATCCCTAAGTAGTAACACTTGACTGTATCTAAACACAGTTCTGCCACCTAGTCAGGCTATGAAGTTCTCCAACATGACCACACACCCAGTGCTTGTTATCATTTAGTTGCTGTTTTATAATATCTTACAAATTCTTTGAGACTTTCACACAATGCATTTTGATCATATTTGCACCCCACTCCTCCCCTTAACTCCTCCTACGTCTGCCTCTTCCTTCATCAACCCTCTGAACTTTGTGTTCCCTTCCTTTTCTTTGTAAATACACACGAAATCCAATTTAAACTGTCCACATACTCATGGGTGTGGGGTCACCCACTGGAGCATGTTATCCTATGAGGAGCCACACCCTTAGTGAAAACTGATTCTGCCTCCCTTGGAATCTATCAACTGAGACTAGTTCCTCAGCTATCAGTAGGGTTCTCATGACCACCCCCCTTCCTTGCTAAAATGTTGACTAGCTTGATCTTGTGCAGGACTTCAAATATATGTGTCTCTGTGTCTGTATTTCTACAAAAGTATGGCACCATACAATAGGAAACTAAACCAAGGAAATCACGAATGAAACCTGATATTATTTTTAACATATCTTCCCCATAAAAGGGATTGGGCGAGCACTCTCATAGAGGCAGGAGGAGGGGGATGGGATAGTGGGTTTCCAGATGGGAGACCTGGAAAGGGGATAACCATTTGAAATGTAAATAAAGAAAATATTCAATAAAAGGTTAAAAAAAGAAGAAGAAAAAAGGGATTGTACCTTTCCAATACCTTTTTGGTTTAGCTAATCCAAGATGGACAAATTGTAGGGAAGTGGACAAGTGCAGATGCTGGAGTAAGGATGGTTCCAATGCCAGCTCTGCTGATAATCACTGTAAACATAAGGAAAACCACAACCTCTTCTGCATACTCTCCTCATCCTTAAGAACATCTCTAATACAAACAGCACAGAGAGTCATTCTGAGGATTGAATAAGAGATTCACAGCACATAATGGCTATCCAATAAATGACATCCCTCTATCTCTATAATCAAAGGAATTTATATTCTGTCTCTAGATTTTAATCAAAATGTTATGCCCATAAAATGAAGAAACTTGGACGACATTAGACTTCACTATGTAGCTCTCTAGCAAATAAGAGAAATAAAATTACTCCACAAAAGATAAATTATATAATAAGAATAATGGATTGCAGAGAGGGTCAGTAGCTTGGCTGCAAAGCATCAGCTGGTACAGCTCTTGGTTTGCCTCATTGCCACGGTAACCCCAAAGAAGCTGCAGACAATCGTAATTAACAGACATGGCTACAATCCCTTAGGACTATCTATGAACAATAATATGTAAATCTTGTGTAATTTTTACATCATAAATTATCCTTTTGAGTTTTCAATCATTTTGTTATGTTAAGCATGTTCTTAGGTTATTGGCAATGCAGAATTGGAGAACAGTTTAGAGAATTCAGGTTTGCAGAGATGGAATTAACATAAGGGTTTATATTTAGAAAATCAGAACAGTCCAAAATTGAGTGAAGCACATGCAGAGCTGCTGTGACAGGATTTGGCAGAGTGAATCCTGTAACTGGCTGGCTGACTCCTGCCCCTCTGGAGGGATAAGCGCTGGAAATCTGTGTGGTGGGCTAACATGGCCCCATATGAATCAACAGTCTAAGTGTAACTAGTGCCCCAGCTCACCACGGCCTCCTAATTAATGATTCTTTGCCTTCCTGCACAGTTGGCTACAAAGAGGGAATGTATGATCAGGCTGACACATAATTCTATTTTGTTTGACAGCAATTTCTTACAGTAAATTGATAAATTGTGATTCTGACTAACTCATCAGTTCTCCCATGATGTATCTATTTATTTACTTTATTTTAGTCTAAATCAGCAATTCCAAATTCAATTAACTTAGAGAGAGAGAGAGAGAGACAGACAGACAGACAGACAGACAGACAGAGAGAGAGAGAGAGAGAGAGAGAGAGAGATAGCCTATATGGCTGATGGCCCACCTCTCAATATTAATACTAGAAGTTAATCTCATGTTGGGAGGGCCTTTCTGTGTGGCCAGAAACTTTCCATAATGGAAACCTCACGTTTAAGCTCTGTTATTTTTTTCTGCATCAAACTTTCAAAACCTTTTCACAAAGAGGTGTGGGAATTCACTGAGTTGTTACAAGTAATATATTAGCAAGACATAGCACCGGCTCAGCTTGTGTTAGCTACCAGGATGATAAAGATTATTCAAACTTCCCCTCACTGTATCTATGTATTCTAAAATCAAAGGATTATCATTTGCATGGCATGCATTTCTACAACCAACACACTGTATCCAACTCTTAAACTAATTTAAACTTATTCTGAAGTGATGCCTCTCTCAATATATTGCTTTCCAATTACAATCAGTGTCACATCTTTTAAAAAGGAAAGAAAACCCCAAATGTACTTATTTCTGATATCTTTACATAAAAATGACAGAGGACTGCAGTGTTCTCTCTAGTTCCAAACCACAATGTGAAGTCTTCTTTCTGACCTAGGCCTCCACATCTCCAGGTATTTAAAATAAACAGGATGGAAGAGAAATGTTTCTTACTTTCAGGTCCACTTCTTTCTATCCTTACACATGTTTCTCTCCAAAACCTGGTCCTAGTTGAGAGTGTGACTCGGGGTAAACTAAGGAGCATCAGCAGCACTGAGACAGATTTTTTACAGTCAGCATAGAGAAGGGACAAGATCAGATTAGTCCCCTGAGAGAACCTCAGAAGTAAGACCAATTACATCCTGAGAAGGAAAAGATGGCTCAGGTCCTAACATTAGAGTCATAGCAGACAAAGGGGTATTTAAATGGGACTAGTAAGAGAATTCACAGCAGATGGAAGGTAGCCATTAGTAATTCTAATATCCAAACCAGCTAGGTTATCATGGTCATGGTTTGTTGTCCCTTCCTGCAGCTGTCTGGTGTCTTAGGTCAGTTAGACTTGAGTGTTGGAATATCCACAGCAGGACTAGACAGTGTTTAGATCAGAGCTGAGTCAATTCTTAGAGTATAAACTCAGATGATTCCCAAGTGCCAAGAAGATCTGCCATGGAAGCAAATCCAGAGGAATCAAACCTGGAGACAGAAGAGGATCACGGGCCAAGTGCTTAGGAATAAGAATCTTCACACAGATCAAAGTTCAAGTGGCGTATATCCAAGTACTGAGGAAACACAGCGAAACAGGATGGCACCTCAAAGATCCATTCAAAAACTCGACAAGAGTTTATTTCTTATTTCAGAGATTGGCACATAGAACTGACTTGCATATTATGATACACGACAATTCTCCTTGCATCCATGATAGTTGTGTAGCAAGGTATGTACTGTGTAAACCTCTGAGCCTCACTTTCTTCATCTTCATTGAAAAGAATCCAGTGAACAGAAGAAATGCCCACACCGTGGCACTCAAGACCTTTCATTTGCTCCCAGATGTTCTCTTCATGCTTCACAGAGGATAAGGACCTATGTAACTAGTTATAATGTTTGTTTCTGGGCAGAATGGGCTCTGCCAATGAACTGCATGAATTAACAATGTTTATAAAACCTTGACTGTTCTAATAGGCTAGGGACTGAAAGGGAAATGTCTTATACGCTGACACCACTAATTCAAGCTCTTCTTTCCCACAGCCTGAACACACTGATCTCTATGGCTCAGCATTTCCCAAATGTGACCCTTCTTTTCTACTCTGATCCTACTCATATGTGCCCTTTGAAAAAGACCTTTGATTTTCCTTTTCTCCACTCTTATAAATCCTGTGCATCCCTCTAGAATTGTACATAACCATTCTTCCCACCATCATCCCCTGATATCACCTTCATCAGACTCCATTTCTCTTGTTGAGCCCAACATTAATAGATCTGGAGAACCCAATAGATCTAGAGAGACTTCAGAACTTCCAGTTTTAGCAGGTTTCCAAGTCTTATTTACATTGACCCTGCTAATTTAGAGGTGCTATATGAGAACCACTTCAGAAGATGTACAATCACATCACAGAAAAGCCTGGGGTTGTGGGCTTCAGTTTACAAGTTTTGGGGCTTTGGACATTCTGAATCTTTGATTTGATATCTGCAAATGGGATACCTCCTCATGAAATTATTCTGGGCATAAATGAGATGATGAGCAAACATTTAGTACAGAGTAGCCTGCACGTTTGGATAATAGAGCTAATATTCTATCTTTTATCTTTTGTGGCATTTTTATCTTTGACAAAATCAGTTGATGGATTATGCCCCAAATAACTGAGAAATTGAGAGGTCATGTGTTCAGCCTGCTTGGAAGGCAAGTGCCTGCAGCTTTGTCTGCTTACAATTTGACCTTCCATGAGAGATCCTACAATGTCCCTCTTGATTTATTTTCCCTTGGTCTTTAATAATAATTATAGTCACAAGACTAATAGCAGTCCTGGTTTTGGTAAGGAGAATGAACAGTCTACAGGGTACTTCCATGTGTTTCAGTATTGAAATTTAACAATGAGTCTGAAGCAAAGGTACCACTATCCTTCGTTTCCTAGATGGAAAAATTAAGGGGCAGAGAGGTGAAATAAATTTCTCAAGTTCCCCCCAAACTAGTACAGAGCAGCTGTTGTACAAGCCATTTGTGTGTGTGTGTGTGTGTGTGTGTGTGTATAATGAGTCATAGGGGAAACAATTATAGAGACAGTGTTTATGTTCAATCACTTACCCTATGCAACACACACACACAGAGACACACACAAATCACGTCCATTTTTATCACTGTGAAAAGTAGTTAGAATGAAAATCAAAACATTACAATAAAAAGTAGATATAATAGACTACACAATTATTTAGAAAACAGAATATCTAAATCACAGGGGAAGAAAGTTCCTCACACAATCCCAATCAGGCCTCACTGCAGGCCTCTGTATTGTGAATACTTTTTTTTTTACCTTGGGCAGGATATTCTTGTCTACCTACTAATTTTTCACTATTGGAAACCCCCAAGCAAATGTGACTTCTACCAGAGTTGGGATCAGTATTATCATTGAGAATTTGGCATAGATAAATGTACTACTTTGTCCTGTGTCTAATGTTGGTAGAACACTTCTATAGTACATACTTGATAAAGTTGGCTTTGAGAACTTGTTCTGGAGGGGACAGGCACTTGTTCAGCTCCAAAGCTGATAAAGTGTTTTGGGGTTGGAGTCAAATATCTCAGTTCTGTAGATATTTACCATATTTGAGCCTAGAAGGGCTTGTCATCTAATTCAGGTCAAAAGGATGAAGGAAAGCACTTCACTGTGGGCTTATAGATATGATCTGGGGAAACCAAAGAAAATATCAGAGTGTATCCTTCAGAAGTAACCTCTCAAAATATTTCAACATCAATGTCTGCCAAGAAGGTTACTACTCTAGAATGATGTCTCCCACACCTAGCTTTGTGTAGAGCACCCCAGCTCTCCAGACCCACTGTCTTCATTACATTGGGTATCAGTGATTTCTTGTCCTACTGACTCACTGACTACAGAGTACCTTCTTAAATATTATTATTATTATTCAAGTCTGCATATTACTTTCCTTATTTTGTGATATCAGAATGGCTTACCAAGACTGTTATGGATTTCCCTAATCAACTCTCTTCCCTACATCCCTCATTTATCGAGTCAAGCCACAGCATTGCCTTTAGCTTCAATCAGGAATATCACCCACTGCAGCTCAAAATGCTTCTCTCAGTCACCATTGGACATTAGATAAATCTATAACCTGGAGTAACCTCAGAATACAGGAACTTAAAAGGGACTGTGATCAGAGCCCAGAGAAGGAGTCCTGGGAGAAGGGAATAGTAGAACTCAGGGGCTATGAAGGAAGAAATGGGGAAAATTGGTGCATTTGACCTAGAAGGGAGAGCAACATAGACAGACTGGGAAGGAAGACAATAACCCGAGGAAGGTTTAAATGGTCACAGAGAAACATTTTATGTTTATATTAAAACACATATGTGTGTATGCCTGTGTGTGTCTCTTTCTGTGCGTCTGTTGGGGGGGCAAGGAAGAGAAGGAGGGAGGGAGAGGGAGAGAGAGGGAGAGAGAGAGAGAGAGAGAGAGAGAGAGAGAGAGAGAGAGAGAGAGAGAGAGAGAGAGAGAGAGAGAGAGAGAGAGAGAGATTGAGAGAGAATATGAAGTGGCCCCACAGTAGTCATAGACTACCTAACAAAACCCCTAGTTCTGCTAGGCGTGGTGGTGCATGCCTTTAATACCAGCACTCGGGAGGCAGAGGCAGGCAGATTTCTGAGTTCGAGGCCAGCCTGGATTACAAAGTGAGTTCCAGGACAGTCAGGGCTATACAGAGAAACCCTGGCTCGAAAAACCAACCAACCAACCAACCAACCAACCAAACAAACAAAAACCCTAGTTCCAAGCATTGGAAATCTGCACTTGAGTTATCTACCAGGGAAATTGAGGATAATCCTCAAATACTATAGGCTATTGTCTTTACCTTTGGTTGATCTATTACCTGAATGGAAATCCCTGTTGTTGAAGACACTGCAAATAGAGAAGTGGATGCTCACAGTCATCCATTGGACAGAGCACAAGATCCCCAATGAAGGAGCCAGAGAAATACCCAGGTAGCTGAAGGGGACTAGAGCCCCATAGAAGGAACATCAATATGAACTAACCAGTACCCCCAGAGCTCCTTGGAATTACACCACCAATCAAAGAAAATACATGATGGAACTTGTGGCTCTAGCTATATATGTAGCAGAGGATGGCCTAGTCAGTCATCAGTGGGAGGAGAGGCTCTACGTCCTGTGAAGGCTCTAGGCCCCAGAACAGGAGAGTGCCAGGACCAGGAATGGGAGTTGGTGGGTTGGGGAGCAGGGGGAGGGGGAGGGGATAGGGGATTTTCAGAGGGGAAACTAGGAAAGGGGATACCATTTGAAATGTAAATAAATAGAAAATGGGATGTAATGATTGTAGGAGCCAGAACCAGAGCATCTGCTGTCAAACGATGTTTACTGTATATGACAGAGAAACTCCATCCATGTAATCTTAAACATTAGGTCGCCAGAATAAGACCTGAGGATAACACCAGGTGACACACCAATGTGAATAAAGAAAATATCATAAGGCCCTACCCTAATTACACTCTAAATCTTATCCTTATACCCACAGGTAAGCTTATCTCTCAGCCCTCATCAGAAAAGCTGTAACAGACCAAAACAAACAACCAAACAAAAAACAATGAAGAACTGCACACAATTAACAGTTGCTCAGAAATGGAAGATCTATTTCCTCGAGGGAGAAGCTCCTGATCGGTTATGCAGTCACAAATGGTTTGTCCCAAACACATATACGCAGCATTAGATGGATTCATCAGTCTCTCTCTCTCTCTGCACATAAACAAGTGTAATAATAATAATTAAAGAAGAAGTAATAAAGTCAAAAGGGGGGAGGAAGGGAGATATGTGAGGAGTTGGGGAAGGAAAAAGGAGGGATAAAATGATGTAAATCTAATTGTCATATATGAAATCATTAAAACTTTAACAATTAAATTTCAAAGGGAGAATTTTCCTTGTGTACTTCTCTTCCTAGTCTTAGTCCTTCCCACATCTACCCACTCATAAACTGTATTTATGCCATGACAACTACACACACACACACACACACACACACACACACACACACACACACACACATATATATATATATATATATATATACCCCCATATCCCCAATATCTTCCATGCTAAGTCCACTTTAATGCTCCACTTCCCTATCTTTCTGGCTGACATTTTCCACCAAAGTCTAATGAAGCATAAAGTTCTCACAGGCAAATCTTGTGATCCCAACACTGAATCTTCCCCAGTCTTCCTGTGCATGAAGGTCACCTTGCTTGGTTGTCAATAAAAAGATCTCTAACATCTACCATCTTAAAATTCCGCGATTTCTAAAGACAGAAGTGCTACCTCAGGAGAAATTTAATCTAAAAAGTATCTAGTTAAGGAAGCTGTAACCAGATGCACCTGAATATAAAATAGAATATATCTGAAAGTTCCCTATGAATTTGAGATTTGTATATGCCATGAGACTACTATGGTAGATATTTTTCATTCTTTTAAACTATCATGCAAAGCATAGTGAGAATTAATGGGGTGGCAGGTTTCATATAAGAAGAGAATAAAATAATAAATATTTTAAGAAACATGGAAAATTCTCTGCAGAGTGAGACATCATTTCTATTTCAGAAATTGTATCTATCAGTGCTGTGGGGGATTCCTCCGAGTCCTGCCCTGCTTCCTTGGTTATTTGATTTTCTGACCCCACCTCCTCCATTTTTAAAGATGTTGGTAGATGAGACATAGTCTTGTTTTCCATGTTTTACTTCCCATTGATGTCTCAGAGTGTCTGGGTGGGTGGCTTAGTCAATCCCCTGTGCCCTCTATTCCTTCATATCCCGGGAGACACACAAGTTCCCCATCATTTAGTCATCAGTCAGATTGTTAAGATCTGCCTTCCTTTCCTCTAAGCCATGCTTTTACCACTGCCCACCTTTATAATATCACTTTGTTCCATTCTCCCACATGGACAGCAAGGTTCATCCTTACCAATTACCTTCAAAACACCAACTGTTGTCTAAGACAAGGTGTGCAGTGCACACTGTTGTACTCTTGACCTCACAGAATTCTCTCAGTGCCTGAAGCATACCGACATCCCTATCCTTTTTGTAGGTCCTACCCAAAGGTCAGCTATTTGGATGACTCTCCCTTTCTCTCTAAATCAGGTGTAGATTTCTGTACTTGAAGATCTGAATCTCTATGGGTTTCCTTCTTTGCACACACTTGTTTACTGCATTGTCTGCCTAATAGATTATGTTTCCCATAGTTTAGGACACAATGAGAACTGTCCATATTGACAGCTAGTAGATTCACAAACTACTGATTGTCCAATTGTAGAGTCCAATTCAGCTTCAGCACTTATTTCTGTGAGCAAGACTCTAAAACTCTTTGTACCTTAGTACAAATCTGCAAAGCCACCATGTCACAAACATTTAGGGATCAATAAGAAGCTAGTGGTGAGCAACATTTAGATGGTATAATTGCTAATTAGTTCTCCCAGTATTATTAATAAATACTATTGGTGCAATTACTATTAGTTGAATTTAAAGTGCTGAATGATTGTATTTGAGCAACCACAATACCAAGAACCATGCATTTGACATCCCATGTGCTACAGTTAAAGATGTGCATTCTTACATCTTAATGATTGAGTTGATGGTGTTATCCCAGAAAGTTGACCAGAGAAACTGAAATAATGTCTCAAACATATATACTTCCAAAGTAATAGAACCAGAGTTTTCCTGGAGCAGCAGCAATGTTTCCAGTAGTACACGTTTCGTGGAAGACTGTAAGTCTGTGAGACAAAATAGCAGGAATCTTTTAAAATGGCATATTCTTGATGTGCTCCCTACAGCCCAGAATTCTGTAGGTATTTAAGTCCTGCTTTCATTAGAATTTGGGTGTCTCTGAGAAGGTGATATAAAAAGCTCTGTTTTTCCTATTCCCACTGTGCATTTGTCAGAGGGCAATGTATCCACCTTTGCAAGTGTGGTCTTCTTAGAGGTCTTTCATTCCCATAGCATTGTCACTTGGCGATTCTGTGGCTCCATCTTGCATCAAGAGTATCTAGAAAATTCCACCACACAACTACAGTGCTGGAAGGGAGTATTTCCACATATTTTTTTAATTTTTAATATTTTTATTACATATTTTCCTCAATTACATTTCCAATGCTATCCCAAAAGTCCCCCATAGCGCCCCCCACTTCCCTACCCACCCATTCCCATTCTTTTGGCCCTGGCATTCCCCTATATTGGGGCATATAAAGTTTGCAAGTCCAATGGGCCTCTCTTTCCAATGATGGCCGACTAGGCCATCTTTCGATACATATGCAGCTAGAGACAAGAGCTACGGGGTTCTGGTTAGTACATCATGTTGTTCCGACCATAGGGTTGCAGATCCCTTTAGCTCCTTGGGTACTTTCTCTAGCTTCTCCATTGGGAGCCCTGTGATACATCCAATAGCTGACTGTGAACATCCACTCCTGTGTTTGCTAGGCCCCGGCTTCGTCTCACAAGAGACAGCTATATTTGGGTCCTTTCAGCAAAATCTTGCTAGTGTATGCAATGGTGTCAGCGTTTAGAAGCTGCTTATGGGAAGGATCCCTGGATACGGCAGTCTCTAAATGGTCCATCCTTTCATCACAGCTACGAACTTTGTCTCTGTAACTCCTTCCCTGGGTGTTTTGTTCCCAATTCTAAGAAGGGGCACAGTGTCCACACTTTGGTCTTCATTCTTCTTGAGTTTCATGCGTTTAGTAAATTGTATCTTATATCTTGGGTATCCTAAGTTTTGGGCTAATATCCACTTATCAGTGAATACATATTGTGTGAGTTCTTTTGTGATTGTGTTACTTCACTCAAGATGATGCCCTCCAGGTCCATCCATTTGGCTAGGAATTTCATAAATTCATTCTTTTTAATAGCTGAGTAGTACTCCATTGTGTAAATGTACCATAATTTCTGTATCCATTCCTCTGTTGAGGTACATCTGGGTTCTTTCCAGCTTCTGGCTATTATAAATAGGGCTGCTATGAACATAGTGGAGCATGTGTCCTTTTTACCGGTTGGGACATCTTCTGGATATATGCCCAGGAGAGGTATTGCTGGATCCTCCGGTAGTACTATGTCCAATTTTCTGAAAGACACCATCAATAAGACAAAAAAAACACCAACAGATTGGGAAAGGATCTTCACTTATCCTAAATCAGATTACGGACTAATATCCAATATATATAAAGAACTCAAGAAGGTGGACTCCAGAAAGTCAAATAACCCCATTAAAAAATGGGGCTCAGAACTGAACAAAGAATTCTCCCCTGAGGAATACCGAATGGCAGAGAAGCACCTGAAAAAATGTTCAACATCCTTAATCATCAGGGAAATGCAAATCAAAACAACCCTGAGATTCCACCTCACACCAGTCAGAATGGCTAAGATCAAAAATTCAGGTGACAGCAGATGCTGGCGAGGATGTGGAGAAAGAGGAACACTCCTCCATTGTTGGTGGGATTGCAAGCTTGTACAACCACTCTGGAAATCAGTCTGGCGGTTCCACATTTTTTCTTAAATCATGAAATAAATATGAAACCAAAACTTCCAGGAGGAATTAGAATAACTTTCATTAAATTATGGAGGGGGAAGGAGAAAGTGTCCTGACAGTTCTTTATTTACCATATTCGATTCTGCAGTAATGTTTACATAGAAAAAGCTTGCAAGACTCAATCTTGAAGAGGAAGGTCTTCTCGAGCCAGAGGGAAATGTTTGTTAAAGGATCTGTGCTCAACTAAATAGAGGAACAGGTGTTACCATAAATTATTCCATATTTGAAAAATTCTTCTAATAGTTCCAGCCAGGAAAAGAAAAATGATTGACATCATGAAATCATGAGCAGTTTTTAGAGCTTGCAATTAGGTACCTCAATTTCTTTTAGTTGTCATGCAAAGTTATTGATGCTTACAGCCAAATAATAGCAGGTTGGCCCTATCTCAGTACAAATTTGGAAATGTTCAGGGAACATTGAGATTATAGTTCCCAATGATCATGTTAGCTTCATCCTCATCACTGAGACTTACTTTATGGCCAGAAAAAAAGAAAAATCCAGTTGTTACCCTTTCCACATATAAATGCAGGTACTGTGCAATGAGATGCCATTAAAATTGTTTTGAAAGTATATAGTGTCCACTGAACCTTTCAAGAAGAGTCATGCTAGATATAAGATAGCAATCAACTTCTAGGAATGGATTTAAGTCCCCATGAAAACAAAGTGAAATGATGCTCAAAAATATCCTAGCCAGTAGGGCACTTAAGCCCATTGCTCTGGAAAGACTGAGGCAAGAGGCATCCTCAGATACCATTCATTTGCATAAGTTACTTACTGTGTACTGAAGAAACAAAAACTTTCAAATTGTAGTGACTTAGAAGAACAAAATTTCTACTTCTTCACATCTAGAAATAAAGCAGGTTTGTGTTGATGCTCAGACATACACACAGGCAAATCACTGATGCACATAAAATAACACACACACACACACACACACACACACACACACACACCAAGAACTCTAGGTGTCTCCATCTGGAAATACATTTTCCTGAATGCGTCCTCATAGCAGCACAGCACTTTCCTGCCCAAAGAAGAGCATGTCATTGTCAAGCAGATTTTGTTAAAGGATTTGGTCACAGTTATACCTTCATTTAAGTGCTAACAAATCATCTTCACATGTGGAGGAAAAGGAGGAGGAGAAGCAGGAGGAGAAGGAGGAGCAGGACAAGAAGGGAGAACAAGAGGAAAAGGAGGAGGAGGATGAGGAGGGAGAGGAGGAGGATGAGGAGGGAGAGGAGGAGGAGGAGGAGGAGGAGGAGGGAGAGAAGGAGGAGGAGGAGGAGAGCCCAATGTTTATGAATTAAGAATGAATTCCACACAGAGGAAGCTTAGCATGCTGAAAGGCCACAGCTGTATCCTAGGAGAAAGAAGGGACATTCTGCCCACTTAGGGGAGGAGGGAAAGCCTGCATTGCCTATGTTGCAAAAGAGAAGTTGCCTTTGCCTGTAGATACTGCTGCAGAATGCTGCCTGTGGCTGTACAGTGTGTACACAGGGCCCTATTGATAAAAGAGAAGGAGAAACATGGTGATCATGAGCGATCGCATATTGGAATGAGGTTGGGCAGCAATAGCTGGGACAAGAGTAAAAGACTTAAAAATGGGATTCTGCTATTTCTATTTTTTGAGACGTGGTCTTGTGATTTAGCTAAGGCTAGTCCTGAACTTGTAACATACCTATCTCAGCATACTCACTGATACCTCTATAACAAAAAACACTGAGATTTTTTGCAATGCAAGGGTCAATATGACTGCACTTTCATACCCACAGAAGTGAATGACACAAATTGAGATTATAAAGGTGAGTGTGGCCTGAATCTGTGGAAAGCATCACAGGTCAATATGGGGAATGCAAATTTCATTTGAACTGTAACAAGGAGCTAAATGAATTTAAATCCTTTCATGCTTCTAATAGAGCACTCTCATTTCTGTTTGGAGACTGGACTTGGTGAAAGTGAGAAAAGGCAGAGAAAGCAGTTATAATGTTACAGCCATGGCCAAGCTGCAGGCGATAATGACTTGCTCTGTCTGGGTGAGAAGTACATTCTAATTCCATTCTCAGCAAAGAAGAGGAATCAAAGATGAGCCCCAAGTTTATGACTTGAGTAAAAATAGTGATAACATTAAAACAGAAAGGGAAAGGTAGAAATGCACAGCTTAGAGAACACCAGAACTCTAGTTTGGGGTATGTAAAGCACAAGACAAACTCAAGTAAGGATAAGGAGTTGACAAGTGAATACCGAAGAGGCTCACATGATCAGAAAGCAGGAACAACAGTGATGGCAGCCTCAAGGATTCTACTCATTTTTTTATGGCATATGAGTTTGCTGATTGACACCAGTGTGGTCATCACAGTCAAGATGAATAAGTCAAAACTTTGGGTTCATGGGCTTCACTTTCTAATAGCTTTATACTTTCTTCTTAAGGAGCATCCTTCCCAGGCAGGTAGTACTATCACCCCCAGTTTATCAGTGTGGACACCAAAGCACAGAACTATCTTACCCAGACACTGGGCTGCTCAGCAGAGTAATTCTAGAGCACATCTTCAAACTCTGGGCTACGCTGCCACTATTGATGCCTGATGACACGAGCCACCATTTTATGTTCTTGTCCTATAGGGTGACACATCAAAAAAATAAGAAAAGAACAGAAAGATAAGTAAAATGCATAATAGAAATAAGCCAGAGAGCAAATATTAAGAGTTAATACCAAGTCATCCAGGTAAAATACTACTAAGAGCTTCAAGATATTGAAGCTATTACTAGTTTTCTGTGTTCACTAAAGATGAGGACCCTGTATTGTGATGTAATGAACTTCATGTGTCTGCTTATGCTAGAAGGCTATTAGAGAACCTATCCAATCCCAACCATGTGAAAGCAGGGCCTCATTGTACACCTGTGGTTGCCTGCCCTAGTACCAATACCTATGATGCTGGGCACATCACCCACTGTTGGGAACAAAATAAAGGGGGGCCTTGGGGAGTCCCTGGGGAAGAAGGGAAAGGGAAAAGAGGCCAAATGTCCGGCCAGTGTTCCTGTGCTCTGGGCAGGCAGACGCAGGCATTGGTAAGGGTGCCGGGACACTTTCCACTCAACCCTGGATGGATATCCAAGCCTCTGACCCACTCAGCAGGGGGTGGACAAGGGGCAGCTCCAGACTGGAGACCCCGAGGCAACACCCTGTCGTCCTGGGGTTATAGGAGAGAGGGATAAAGGAAGATGTTCCCCAAAACTGACCAGAGTGTGCAGCAGAACTTGATGGAGCAGAGACTCTCTACGGTTTAAGATCTTTATTATAGAAATGCAGGGAGAAAGAGAGAACGGGGGGGGCAGAGAGAGAGAGAGAGAGAGAGAGAGAGAGAGAGAGAGAGAGAGAGAGAGAGAGAAGAAGAAGAAGAAGAAGAAGAAGAAGAAGAAGAAGAAGAAGAAGAAGAAGAAGAAGAAGAAAAAGAAGAAGAAGAAGAGGAGGAGGAGGAGGGGAGGAGGAGGAGGAGGAGGGGAGGGAAGGGGAGGGAAGGGGTAAGAGAACAAAGGAGTGAGAGATTAAGAGGGCGAGGTGGGGCTGAACACCCCTTTTTATGGTCTTTACTATTGCTAGGTAACTGGGGAGGAGTTTAACGTGAAGGTCAGAAGCTTGGGCCATTGCTTACATGACTACTGACCATGCTTCTCTTGTGGGGGGCTCTGGGAGGTGGTAACTTAGACAGGGGCCAGAGTTCTAGGAGCATGAGGGAATGCCTACCGTGTCATGTAGGTGAATTATGACCATCGGGGTTCAGACCTCAGCTCAACTGGATACCAGCCTGCAATTCCCCACAACCCACTTAGCTTCATCACCTGTAAAAGAGTATAATAGTGTGTTTTCCACTCATGTTTATAATAAGGTTGAAACTGATAACACTGCAACCAACATTATGAAACATAGACTTCCCAGGATCTGGTAGTCAATTGGCTAAAGTCAGTCGGATCTGAATAGGAGCTAGTTCAGGATATGTCCAAGAATGGCCAATCACTGGGTCACATAAAACTGTCCTGTCCCCTTCTTCCTTGAAAGAATATTAAGTTTTTGTCTCACATTTATCAGAGTTGGTTTTGTTAAGCCTCTAGCATCCGTTTATGCCCTAATTCCATTTTGTCCAATTAACATCAAACTCTAATCCATGATCACTCTAAGCAATGGAATTTATCACTCAACACTATTCTTAATCTCAGCAGGGTTGTAATAAAGTCAGAGTTGTCTGGACCTGGTACTAGTCATGTTAGCTTAAGACTTAACCACAAGAAAGCAGAAACCTGTATATGAGCAACTGAGCTCATTAAGAAATTTTTCCTTCTAAAGCTATTGGTCCTACAAAGGAAATGTACCAACCATTACCATAAGGAAACATATCAACCACTACCATAGAGGGATTTTAGGACAATTTGCTCTCCAGGGGCTCAATTATTTCTAAATATATTTTCAAATAAATGAGACTTTCTTAAACCATTTATCACCATAGCAACTATGCTGGCAGAGTTTGGAGGAGGGGGAGCTTCAGCTTCTACCAACTGTGAAATGTGCTTGCTACTTACAAATCTTTAGAAAAAAAGGCACTATGTTGAATAAAGACAGAATAGACTGAAAATTAATAATGGAGTCATGAGAAGGTCTGTAAAGATGTACAACTTTACTCTGAGTTAAATTATAATTAACAAAAATAACTTGTTTGATAATACATATGCTGTCAGCTTGGAAGATTCGTAAGTGAAATATGAATTTTCTCTAATCATTCAACTAAGTATGCCACAGAGCCTGTGATGTGGAGATGAATGGAAGCCAAGGGTGCTGGTCTTGGCCCTGATGCCAATTAGCACTCTGCTGGTAAATATTCAATTTCTTCACTTCCTATATGATCAAAGGGTATTGAGTTGTACACTTTTCCTTAAATAAGTGAGACTAACACTTTACATGGGTGATCAAGTTTTCCCTTGTTTGCATGGTACAATTTATGTATTCGTTCTTTAGTATACTCGAAAATGAGCCAGGCAGTCAGACTCACTGGACAGGCATGCATAATATCTAACTTCCTACTTTGGAGAGACTTAGTCATACTAAAGACAAAGGCTGACCAGTAAGAAGCATTTCTGAAGATGGTTGAGCTACATTTACACAGCAAACTATATGGATGGGTACTTCCCATAGATCCTTCTTTAACCTATGTGAGTCTGTAGATTAGAATTAGAACTCCCATGATGGAGTTACAGAAAGAGATTGTTGAAAACAGCCATAAGCCATCACAGGAAATCAGTGAGCCAGGGCTCAATACACATCTTCTTGGTCACAGCCAGGAATTTTGAGGCTGCTGCACTTTCTAAACCATAAGTTTCAAACATATAGTACTGTGACAAGAGACATAGTCAGAAAGTCAAGAATTGATCTCTAAGACAGTCATTACTTGCCAGATCTCTATCCTCAATTCTGTCCTAGGTTTTCAATATCCTTACTTAAAAGGACTGGTTCACATGCAGTGACCGTATCTGGAAGAAGTGAGATGTCTCAGAGGAAAGGAGATAAAAACATAGAGACAGAGGAGAGAAGTTTCAAATTTGTCATCACTGTGGATGTCTGCTGGTGACACTGGGAGGCAGCTTCTTGTGCAAGGAAAACATCTGTCCTTGGAAAATGGATGCAGTACAGACTTTAAAAGACATTCTTTCAACATCTACACCAGAAAATGGAAGTCAGAAACTGGGCTAAACCAAAACACAAGCTTCCTGGAACACGAGACGAGAGTTACTTTGAACATAACAGGATACTTTCAGTTTTCTCAAGACCATGTGCCTCTGCAGGTGAGTTATTGTCTATAAAATCCAGTATCCACCTCTGAAAGGAACAGACTCTATTGAAAAAGTAAACTTTGCTTAAAGAATTTAATGCCACTTTATAGGGCTGCCTTTACAAATTATTATATAAAACATTGATAGGCAAGTTATATCTTCACTGAATCATATTATTCTCTCATAGCTTTACAATGCAATACACACACACACACACACATCGCACATCAGAGAAACAAAGAAGACAGATAATAGCCATCACTTGTTTCCTTACAGCTTCTCATCAATATTTGGGAATTCCATCAAATACAAGGGGATTCGTACTCTCTAGCTAGAAGAGTAGACATTAGCATTATAGTTCTTTGAACACAAGAACAAGAGGAGATCTCTGCTTGAAGGGGATTTTAGTGAAAAGGCAAACACATGTCAGGAGCTGGGGCAGACTCTCATGGCTTTCTGCCTAGTAGTATGATCTTAGTATGTTACTTAATAACTCTAAAGTTCAACTCCTGTCTCTGCTTCTAACCTTAGTTTTGAAAATTTTAATAGTTGTTAGTTTCCAATGAACATTTGAGAAGTTCCAGAAAAAGGACACTGTCATGAGAAACTTGTGAAGAAGCAGGGAAAACCAGAGCCAGATGAAGCTCCAAGGCCAAATATTGATGGTGTTAGGAGGCTGAGTATTCAGAAATAAGCAGCAGTTGCAGATGGGCAGGCAGGAGCTGAGGAAATCAAGGATTGGCAAGCTTGTTGTCATGAGTGTCAACAGTGATTGAACAAAGCACAAAAAAAAAAAAAATGGGGGAGAATGGAAAACAAGAATCCCTCAGACTCAGTGAGAAATAGGAGCATTCAAAGCAGCCCAGCATCTCCCATAACTTCTTTAGCAGAAAGTTTTCTTTCAAGAAAACTGGATCAGTTATGCTCAGATTATTCTGCTTTGTGTATATCTTATCTACCTGAAGGATGGTGGGTGGAGGGGAAATATAACTTAGGATCTTAGGCATCACAAAAGACCTTTTCTACCACTACCTGAGTTTGACCAGATTTAATGTGCTTTCAATGTATAGTAAAGTGTAACCAAACAGATTGGCCCATGCCACAGTGCAGAGATACAGAAACTGGTAAACTTTTAGTCTGGAAATCATACACTCTCTGCTGTACTTACCCACTTATCATTTTAGTACAAAAAAAAAAAAACAATCTAGAATACAGGACTAAGTGCCCTTGAATGTGTCTGTCTCAGGGAGCAGGCCAGATTTGGCCTAAGGGCCATAGCTTGCTGGCCTTCATGTTAATGTGATAAAGTAGAATTGAGAGAAAATGATACAGGCTCACACAACTGGGAAATTAAAATTCAGATCCTGTCTGGAACACTTTCTAGTTTGTGACCTTGTACAAATTACTTGAGCCCTCTATGCCTCACATTGCAAGTTGTGTAAAGAAAACTCTCCCACAGGCTGAAATGACTTCAGAAGTTAGGATACCTGCCTGAGGTGGGGGTGGCATTGAGAATGTCAGCGTGCTCTCTTTCCTCCGTCCTGTGGCAACGACCTCAATGAATCCCCTAGGGCACTACAAAACAGACAGACAAAAAAATGGTGCACTTCAAACAGCAGTTTAAATTAGCTTTGGTCAGACTGCAAAGAATCCTGACTGTCCTCAAACTATTTAGTTAAATGATGGTGACAAACTGGAAACCCAGGCTCAGGGCAACAGAAGTCTACAGGCTTTATTGTTCAGTTCTGTCCATTCCCTGTCTCCCTTCTCTACAGATCATTTCTTCTGAAAGATGCAAGGTACCCAGTCCAGGTGGCAGCATCCTTATCTAAGCTCAAGTCTGTCTGACTCACAGCTTTCCTAATAGTGAAGAAAAAATAGCACTTGAAATGATTTTACTTAAGGTTTTTCAGTTTGCGCTAGAAGAAGGAGGTAGTTCTAGTTAAAAGATGAGATTGGCAAATACTTTTAACAGGATTATTCAACAGCTGAGGCTGTTAAATAGGACTCACACCATGCTGAGCATTGGCTGCTGGGAATGGTGACAGCAGTTAAGGAGATACTGAGGTACCACTGACACTGGTACCTACTCAGAACTAATTATAAAAGCAAGCCCGTGAAGAGACTGAACGGCACTTCTGCTAAGCAGCTTGGAAGTCAGCAAGAAAATATAATTATCTTATTTGTCATGAAAGTAGTAGCAGAGATCTGATGGATGAGCACATATGGAGAGCTACAAAATACAGCTCAGATAATGCAAGGTGAATGAGACACGGAGTCACGTTGTCTTAGCGGCAGAGTACTTAACTCCCACTGCTGTGGATTCAATGGTGTTTGGACTCCCTTTCCTCTCTCCAAAGCTTCATATGTAGGAAGCCTGGTCCCATGTAATGTAATGGAGCTATTAAGACACAGGGCTTGGTGGGAGCTCCTTAGCTCAACTGCAAGCAGAACTTTTAAACAGGATGGTCTTAGTTAGGGTTTCCATTGCTGCAATAAACACTATGACCAGAAGTAACTTGTGGATAAAAAGGGTTTGTTTCATCTCATATCTCTAGGAAATAGTTCATCACAGCACTGGCTGGTTTAGGATTGTCACCAACCCCAAACACACCTCTTGACACAGCTAGAATCATCAAAGAGAAAGAAGCCTCAGTTGAGGAAATACCTACAGGAAGGAGATCCATCTGTAAGACATTTTCTCAGTTAACAATCAATGGGTTAGGGCCCAGCCCATTGTGGGTGGTGACACCCCTGGATTGGTAGACCTTGGTTCTATAAGAAAGAAAGTTGAGCAAGCCAGTAAGCAGCACTTCTCCATGACCTCTGCATCAGCTTCTGCCTCCAGGTTTGACCCCTGCTTGAGTTCATGGCCTGACATAATCCACTGATGGAGTATGATCTGGAAGTATAAGATAAATAAACCCTTTCCTCCCCAGCTTGCTTTTGGGTCATGATATTTTTGTTGCAGTAATAGAAACCCTAACTAAGACAATCACTAAGGGAAGTCAGGGCAGAAACTCAAAGCAGGAATCTGGAAGCAGGAACTGAAGCAGAAGCAGAGGAATGTTGCTTAATTCCCTCGTTTATCTTCTTAGGACCGTTTATCCCAGGAATGGTAGCACCAAAAGTCTGTGGGGCCTTCCCCTATCAAGTGTTAATCAAGAAAATGCCCTACAGGCTCACCTACAGGCAGTCTGATGAGGCATTTTCTTAACTGTGGTTCTTCTTCCAGGTAACTCTAGTCTATGTCAAGTTGATCATAAAACTAATGAGCATAGGGATAAAGGTGCGTCTCGTGAACCCCTGCTAGTTTTCATCAGAGAATTATTAGAAGAGCTTAAGCTTAACTTAACCCCTTGCAACTCTCTGGCTTCATATACGTGAACACCTTCTATAAAGTTGCCATGCATCTGAGAAAACCCTCACCCAAAATAAGCCAATGCCAACACCATGCCCTTGAACTTCCTACAATAAGCTAAATAAATTTCTTATATATACAAAATCATATTTATATAAACATATATATAATATATTATACATATATGTGTATGGAAAATTATATCCCAATAGTAGCAAATGGCTGATTTATATATCCACAAAAATCCTGAAAACATAGCCCATGTTAGGTGCCATTTGGTTACAGAGAGTTTACAATTCTTATGGGTTTAATGGTATTTATAAAGAGTACTGGCAATTTAATTGTCTTTATTAAACTCTAATCTCTAACTCATTTCTATGAAAGTAACCAGGAATATATAATGCAGATTCTAGAGTCTTATAAAGGGTAATATTTCAGTTTGGGAACATGTCAAACATAAACTGGTTGAGTTAAAGGGACAGTGAATCCCACAATTTTCAGCTATAGTCAAGAGCTCCGGGGTACTGGTTAGTTCATAATGTTGTTGCACCTACAGGGTTACAGATCTCTTTAGCTCCTTGGATACTTTCTCTAGCTCCTCCATTGGGGACCCTGTGATCCATCCAGGGATAGTCCGGTGGAATTAACAGTACAAGTCATAGCAGAATTCTGAGCTAAAAGGAATCTGTAATAAAGGCAGGAGTTTAAAAACTTTTAAACTTGTGTGCTATTAATTTTTATGTCAACTAGACATAGGATAGAGTCAGTTATTTGGGAGGAAAGAACATTAATTGAGAAGATGCCCCAATAAGAAGGACACATGCTCCACTATGTTCATAGCAGCCTTATTTATAATAGCCAGAAGCTGGAAAGAACCCAGATGCCCCTCAACAGAGGAATGGATAAAAAAATGTGGTACATGTTCACAATGGAGTACTACTCAGCTATTAAAAGGAATGAATTTATGAAATTCCTAGGCAAATGGTTGGACCTGGAGGGCATCATCCTGAGTGAGGTAACACAATCACAAAAGAACTCAAATGATATGTACTCACTGATAAGTAGATATTAGCCCAGAAACTTAGTATACCCGAGATATAAGATAAAATTTGCAAAACACATTAAACTGAAGAATAACGAAGACCAAAGTGTGGACACTTTGCCCCTTGTTAGAATTGGAAACATTCACCCATGGAAGGAGTTACAGAGACAAAGTTTGGAGCTGAGACAAAAGAATGGACCATTTAGAGACTGCTATATCCAGGGATCCACCACATAATTAGCCTCCAAACGATGACACCATTGAATACACTAGCAAGCGTTTGCTGAAAGGACCCTGATATAGCTGTCTCTTGTGAGACTAGGCCAGGGCCTAGCAAACACATAAGTGGATGCTCACAGTCAGCTATTGGATGGATCACAGGGCTCCCAATGGAGAAGCTAGAGAAAATACCCAAGAAGCTAAAGGGATCTGCAACCCTATAGTTGGAACAACATGATGAACTAACCAGTACCCAGGAGCTCTTGTCTCTAGCTGCATATGTATCGAAAGGTGGCCTAGTCGGCCATCACTGGAAAGAGAGGCCCATTGGACTTGCAAACTTTATATGCCCCAGTACAGGGGAATGCCAGGGCCAAAAAGTGGGAAAGGGTGGGTAGAGGAGTGGGGGGGTATGGGGGACTTTTGGGCTAGTATTGGAAATGTAATTGAGGAAAATACGTAATAAAAAAAATTAAAAAAAAAAAAAAAGAGAAGATGCCCCAAATAAGATTGTCCCTTAGGCAACTCTGTGGGCAATTTTCTTGGTTAGTGATTAATGTGGATTGGTCCACCCCACTGAGGTGGTACAAATACAGGATAGGTGGCCATGGGGCTCCATATGCAAGCAGGTTGAGTAAGACTTAAGAGCAAGCCAGTAAGCAGCCCCTCTCCATGGCCTCTGCTTGGGTTCTTGCCTCAGGAGACATACCAGTATTGAAGATTCTAGATCCCATACA